>NC_059355.1:25563849-26952599 GCF_019703515.2 Myxocyprinus asiaticus
GGGTTATGTTCAATGATAAGGAAAAAAAAATACATATTTTGAATTTTAAATTAAATAAAAATAAAATATTTTATAAAAGATGTCTAAATGCTTGTCTGCTGGCACATGATGTAATGTATTTGAATTATAATAATTATATTTATATTTAATTATTGTATACTAAATTTTCTTTTTGGGGAGCCTTATATATATATATAGGGTGAATACAGGTAAAGTTTTTAAAACATGTAAACAATGCTATATTCAGGTACATTAGAATAAAATGTAATGGATCCATCCTCATTTATGGCCACTGGCCATTTTGAATTTATGAGTCTATTTCATTTATTACCGTAGTCCTTCCAACTGCACAGAAACTTTGCCAGCTCTCGATTATATTTCTCTGAGCCATATTTCTATGCCTGTTGGCCAGAGATTCTGAAAACCACAAGATACTCTTCTTCTGAACTGCTAGAAAAATGGGGTTTTGAGGGAAAAGTGTCATGGTCTGATTTACTTTTCCTCTGTTTAATTGCAAAATATGTTGCTGTATCCAAAAAAATGTTTTGCTCTTTTTTCTTTTTTTTTTCTTTCTTTTTTTACATTTTAGCTGTTTGACAATGAATTATTTATTTGACACACTGAAATTTTAGAAAGGAGTTTAACAGATTCCCTTCCAGATTCCCATTTTAAAATGGAAAAAATCTGCCACTATACAACACATTCTATCACACACTAATTTCTTTACTTTGTGTTGACCTGTTAAGCAGCATGTCCCAGATTTGCTTGTCCTGTCAGTTCCTGGATGGCCATGAATTAGGCTTTTTGTTTTAATTTCATATGTATATAATAAAAGTTAAGCATTGTATACCTAGTAAAACTACTGCTGATGAGTGTTTAGGCTGATGGCTTATCTGGCATGATACAGCTTACTCAAAAATATGGATGGCTTACTGAACACTGATTTTTTTTGTCATAACGCCCACAATCAGAGCTTTGAAATGAATGCTTGAAGAGATGATGCAGATAAAAACATAAAGAAAGTGGGGAAATAAAGTAACGGTAACAGTCAGTTGAAGTGATTCCAATCACATCTAGCAGTGTTGCTCCTACTTCTTTTTCCCTGTGGTCTTCCAAATGTCTTGGCAACGTGGGGAACTGGCAGTGTCAATTTATCAGAGAACAAAAGAGACACTATGTGGGTAGTCAGTGCGTCTGTAGGCCCTTGGAGAGGAAAAAGACCCCCCACCTCCTACCTGTGCAATCAAACAGGATGCCATATGCATCACATTCCCCAAACAGACAAGTGGAACCTCATAATTAGCATTTTGTAACTTTTTTTTGTTTGTTTTTCTTTCCTCATCTTCCTCATTCTTTTTAAGTATTGTTATCATTGTTGTTTATATCCAGTAAGGATTAAAACTCAGAAGTTCTTGAAAAGTCCACGAAAGCTTAGAGTGCAGTCTGGAAGTTGACCAAAACTTGTTTTTTTAACTGTTTTTTTTTTTTTACACTTTACAATAAGTTTAACCGTTAACGTAATCAGTTAACATGAACTTACAATGAACAATACTTTTATCACACATATCAATCTTATCTTATCAGCACTTACTAATTTTAAAATTAATGTTAATTATTTTCAATGTATTATACTTTTACATTACAGTAGTTAATGCAATAAGAACTAACATGAACTAACATTGAGCCATTGCATTTTCATAAGAAATGAACATGAACAAAGATTTATAAATGCTGTAAAAATATATTGTTCATTGTTGTTACATGATACCTAATGTGTTTACTAATTTTAACAAACAACCTTATTGTAAAGTGTTACCTTTTTTTTGTTAAGATCAAGATTTTAGTTAAAATTTATACAATTAAATGAAGGGAAGGGAAAGTGCATATATTTTAGGTGCTGCAACTGGTTGTTTCTCAACATTTTTAATTTATATATTTTTTGCCTTCACAAGTTCATTTACATAGTCCTATGGTTTGACAAATAATTTCATTTATTGTTAATTAATTAATTAATTTAAAAGTATAAATATTCCATATTGCCTTAATTAATAGAACTAAATGCATAATAATTAAGAAAATAAAATGTTTCAAATGAAAACTTTTGGTTTGTTTTATTAAAGGAATGTTCCGGGTTCAGTACAAGTGAAGCTCAATCGACGGCATTTGTGGCATAATGTTGATTACCACAAAAATTAATTTCAAACCATCCCCACTTTTCTTTAAAAAAATAAATAAAGCAAAAAGAAAAAATCGAGGTTACAGTGAGACACTTACAGCCGAAGTGAATGGGGCCAATTGTTGGAGGTTTTAAAGGCAAAATTTTATAAAAGCACTTACATTATTTCTTCTGTGAAAACTTGTGTATCGTTTGAGCCGTAAAGTTGTTTATATCGTTGTTATTTATGGTCATTTTAGCATTTTAGGGTTTATGGCTTTACATTTTCATGGCAAATAAGTTGTAAAATTGGATGTAACCTTACACAGAAAAGGTTAGTAAGCGATTTTATCACACTAAATTCATGTTAACACAAATATTGTTTATGTCGTGTGGCCATCATTTTTAAACAGTTAACATTATAACAGTTATAGATTTGCCCCATTCACTTGCATTGTAAGTGCCTCACTGTAACCCAGATTTTTGTTTTTTTTTTAATGTATTTTAAAGAAATTAATTAATTAATAATTAATTTGTGGTAATCAACATTTTGCAACAAATGTTTTCAACTGAGCTTAACTTGAATTGAACCCAGAGTATTCCTTGCATGTGAACACAATTACCTATCTATAGTGTTAAGAAGTCTTCAGACATCTCTTTTTCTCTTTCACATTCAGGTTTGTGATTATCGAGTGTTTCGTTCTTGCTCCTGTAGGAAAAGAATCTGGTAAGTCTTTAATGCTTTCTTTTTCCTTTCCTCCTGGTTTGAATTTAAACAGCACCAGTGTACTTTTCCTTATTCATTCTCTTCATGATAAAGAGTGAGTGATTGATCTGTTCTTTTATAAACTTTTCTTAATGTATTGTTCCTGAAGCTCAACTGGTATTAAATGGTGCTAAAAATGCATGAACTAGTGAAATTTATACCTTGAATGTACTATGAGTCTCTAGTGTCTACCACATGCATAAATGTAAAATGTAAATGTCTCCATCATTCTCTGGTTAATCTTTTCTTTCTCCTCATCTGAGGCTTGAAAGGTGAATGAGCTGGGCTTACCGATTTTACCATTGTAACATTTTACCATTGTAACATTGGCTGCTTTACATGCCGTACACTTAAAGAGCTGCATGAGTGCACTTTTGACGTAGAGAGAGAGAGAGAGCGAGAAACAGTGGGTAACTTACATAAGCTCACCTGAGTGTCAGAAAGGCCAGGGGCAGGACACAATGTCAGTTCTATGACATAAGGGCCGGTTCCCATCGAACTGCTTTGCTCTTCATGATGAAAACTCACTTTTGCTCAAGTTAGCTCAGTTTGTAAAAAAAAACAGCAGAACATGATGTGTTCCATTATGCAACAATCACAAATTTGTCGATGCCCACCCGAACTCCCCTTTCATTTCACTCAAAGGATGTAGTGTCTACTTGGCCAGCACAAAGAAGGTTCCCACACACACTTCAACCATTCAGGATATTCCAGATCCTGGGAGGGAAAAATGCTTGAAATTGATAAGACTTTTACACTTTTCAGGGAAATCAACCTACAAATGGCTCACTTATAACTGTCTCTGCATATTTAGCTAGAATAGAAGTAAACGTCCCTTTTTCAGGACACTGAATTTTAAAGATAATTTTGTAAAAATCCAAATAACTTTACAGATCTTTATTGTAAAGGGTTTAAACAATGTTTTCCATGTTTGTTCAATGAACCATAAACAATGAATTAACATGCACCTGTGTAAGGGTCGTTAAGACACTAACAGTTTACAGACAGTAGGCAATTAAGGTCACAGTTATAAAAACTTAGGACACTAAAGAGACCTTTCTACTGACTCTGAAAAACACCAAAAGAAAGATGCCCAGGGTGCCTGCTCATCTGCGTGAACGTGCCTTAGGCATGCTGCATGGAGGCATGAGGACTGCAGATGTGGCCGGGGCAATAAATTGCAATGTCTGTACTGTGAGACGCCTAAGACAGCCCTACAGGGAGACAGGAAGTACAGCTGATCATCCTCGCAGTGGCAGACCACGTGTAACAACACCTGCACAGGATGATTACATCCGAATATCACACCTGCGGGACAGGTACAGGATGGCAACAACAACAGCCCAAGTTACACCAGGAACGCACAATCCCTCCATCAGTGCTCAGACTGTCCGCAATAGGCTGAGAGAGGCTGGACTGAGGGCTTGTAGGCCTGTTGTAAGGCAGGTCCTTACCAGACATCACTGGCAACAATGTCACCTGTGGACACAAACCCACCTTCGCTGGACCAGACGGGACTGGCAAAAAGTGCTCTTCACTGACGAGACATGGTTTTTTTCTCACCAGGGGAGATGGTCGGACTTGCATTTATCGTTTAAGGAATGAGCATTACACCGAGGCCTGTACTAAGGAGCGGGATCAATTTGGAGGTGGAGGGTCCGTCATGGTCTGAGGTGTGCGTTACAGGGAAGACATCCTCCTCCCTCATGTGGTACCCTTCCTGCAGGCTCATCCTGACATGACCCTCCAGCACCAGCCATACTGCTCGTTCTGTGTGTGATTTCCTGCAAGACAGGAATGTCAGTGTTCTGCCATGGCCAGCGAAGAGCCTGGATCTCAATCCCATTGAGCACGTCTGGGACCTGTTGGATCGGAAGGTGAGGGCTAGGGCCATTCCCCCCAGAAATGTCCGGGAACTTGCAAGTGCCTTGGTGGAAGAGTGGGGTAACATCTCACAGCAAGAACTGGCAAACCTGGTGCAGTCCATGAGGAGGAGATGCACTGCAGTACTTAATGCAGCTGGTGGCCACACCAGATATTGGCTGTTACTTTTTAAAGAGGAATGTAAAGTGCAAAAGGCTTTTAAACAGTGTCAAGTGTGTATTGTGATTTTGGCACTGTATTGGGGACATTTTAGACCCCCATACAAAAAACCCATGCAAGTAACTTTGGATTGAATTAAAGTTGTAGTTAGATCTCTGAGGGCAGGCGCCTCCATTACACTAAATGAATTTGTTTTTGCATGTACTGATAGCACTAAACGCTTCTCACCTCCTAATTGATTTTCTCATTTCTCTCCGGGGGTAATGTTGTTCACAGTCATGGATGCTTTTGAAGGAGCCGTGTTTCAAACACGCAGCAGTACGGACAATCCTCCCCTCCCTTTCCCCCCAAACTAAGACATTGCCCTCAGAACTAATAATGGGTTTTAGCTCATGCTTCTGCGATTGATCTGCTAAAACTATAAATGCAAGCAGAGCAAATCCCTGTTATGATTGCCTCAGGAGGGCAGCCAGCATCGCACTTCCAGTGTGTGTGTGTGTGTGTGTGTGTGTCTGCTCATAGTGCCAATCGCACAATTTATCTCCCCACTGTACATCTCCTCACAAAGCTCTTCTCCAAATCATTTCATCAAACTACTGTCCTCTCCTGTGTCCTGTGTCGCATACCCTTGAAATGGAAGATTAGGTTTTTCCTTTTTTTCAAACACATGTTGTTAAACACACACTCGCATTCAGTAGATACATATAAGCAACACAAACCTACACCAGAACTAGAGGGACAGATGATTAAAGGCCCATATGAGATTGTAAGCTTTTATTTTCTGATACTACAGCAGTGTTTAACAGGTGACCTGAGGACACCTCTGTCCCTAGTGTGACTCCTTTGTTGTGATTTATTTTATTTAAAGGCATAGTTCAGCCAAAAAGGAAAATTCTGCCATCATTTACTCATCTGCATGTCATTCCAAACCTGTGTAAATCTGTGAAACACAAAAGAAATAATTAAATAATATTTACACTGCTCTTTTCCAGTTCATTGAAACCACATTTGTCAAGCTCCAGAAAAAAAAATATATAAAAGTGTAATAAAAGTCGAGGAAAGTAGGTTGTTATTCACTGAAAAGCTTCACATCTACTGAAGCTCACATCAAGTCCATGTTCGAATCCACAATTCAAAAATTACATGCCATGTTTGGTTGCTACAAACATACAGTAACAACCAAAGAGGTATTGATGTCAGTGATCACACTGGATGTTAATGTGGGCTAAATGCTTGAGTCATATGAACTACTTTTATAATGCTTTTAGGCTACTTGTATGGCATTTTTGTCCTTTATGGAGTGTGACAGATGTGGTCACTATAATCTGCTGTTCTTGAATGGACATGTTGGAGCTTGGTCACTTTTTGACATGTATATTTTAATATTTATTTCAAATACACTTAGGGGAGAATTCACTGAAAATGATTTTCACCCAGTAAAAGCGCTGTTTATCTGTACACACTGTCTGCGCTGGTTTAGGGCCCGATACACTAAAGGAATTATGCAGATCATGCATCGCCGCAAACACGCCCACAAAACACTGAACGCAATTTGCCTGGCGCAATTCTGATCTTGCGTGTCAGTTCTTACCACTATAGTGTAGGATGCAGCAGACCACCATGATCTGCCACTCTGCCAGGACTGTACAGCAAAAAAAAGAAACGGTTAAATTTACAGTAAAATATCGGCAGCTGTGGTTGCCAGAAATGTACCATAAAAAAACAGTGACCATGTTTCAGGCTTAATGGGATATAATTTTAATGCCTGTATATTTTAAGGTTTACTGCCGTTCTTTTTATTAAATGACATTAATTTGATATACTAACCATCTGGAAATATACAAGTCTGCTTTTCACTTTGTTTTTTCAATTTATAACAAATGTATTATTAATCACTGTAGTAACTACAAAAGGCTATATATGACTTTCTTTTCAAGTTTATCAAGAGTGGCCCTTCCAGGAACAATAATTAATACACATGTAGAGACAGTGTTGCTCACACAAACAAACAACACCATCACATGTGACATCAAAATAATGCAATAAACATGAACTAAACCACAAAAAATATAACAATGTATATAACTGATATTAAAAATAAGAAGAAACATAACTATTCTCATAAAATATAATGAAATGTGATGGGTCACGCAAAGACTTCTGGGAATGCCCAATCATTTGTTTTCACCATAATTTTAACAATAGTTTACCATAAAAGTACATGTGTTCTTATGTTAAACATAATATACATTTTTACATTTAATTATACTGTAAAATCATACTTTTTACATCTAAAAAAAAAACAAAGCTTTTACAGTATTTTACTCTAAAATACATATACATGTATTGTCTTGTTATAGATATAAAAAATATTTTTACTGTGTATGTTAAGGTAACTACCCGTTAACCACCAGTAATTTTTTTATTTTAGCAATTTTACATTATTTTACCATTAAAATTGCAGACATTTTTTACAGTGCATTCAGACAGCTGCCTAAAGCGTGCTTGACTACATTGCACATCTGAGTATATGCCAGGTTATAACACTCTTCTTCATCTTTTGATCATTATTTGTTGAATTACTGCTGCCATAATTGACAGAAAATGTACACAAACATCTCTCTATATAAAAAGTTTACTACCTGCTTTCCTAGGGTGTTAATAGCGTAATGTTAAATTTAGTTTTGAAAAATAAATAAAATAAAAATAAAATAAAAATCAATTTTACACATGCATTTATATCTGTTTGACTTTTCAACAAGACCATAAGTTGAACAGTTCCCCTTCCCCAGCCTGTCGGAAATCATGCTCTTCTCAAACAGATCTGAGGCATCAGTTGTACATGTTCATGTGTGCATGTGTCTGAGAGCTGACACATGCCCAGTGGTGTTTGTGTTTCAGGGCATGACTTTACCGCTGCTCAGAATCTCACTGGCCTTCTGAGAGATGTGCTCCAGGGTCCTCTGTCATGTTACACCCGTGCCACAGCTCTGCGCTCACAGCCATGTATTTTTATTTGTGAATTTCTTCGGAGCTGCATCTCTTCATGTACTGTAAATGGCCACACGTTCTGATGGTGTTTGCGCTCTGACTCTGACTCTGTGTTTGGTATGTGCTGTATGTTTGCAGATGAGGCCTCTTGAGGTCTCTTTTATTCCTTAATTGATTGTGTTTCCCTTCAAAAAAAAAAAAAAAAAAGTACTCTGGCAGTTCCATAATATTAACCTGATCTCATTCATATGTAACTTTTAAATGTAGATTTTTGTACATTTGAATAGAGACTAAAGCTTACAATATGTTACAATATGTATTGTTGGACTAATGGCAAAATGTTTTTTTTATTTATTTTTTATTTTTTTTCAGGATGCACATTTTGAAGTTAGTTAAATACTGTATATCTGGTGAGACAGACATCTTTGTCTTTCTTATGTTCCACTCTTCTGTTCCAGTGAAAAGCTGAGTGGTCATTGCCATGAAAACCCTGGCGACCCATAAGGTAGATTTTCTGGGGGTCATTTAGCTTAACTTGTAGCACTGACGTAATAGTGACCATAGTGACATAATTATATCCTAAACATTACAGCACACTACAAATCTAATTACACGAGGTTTGAACAAATGTGACTTTTTATCAGTACAATGCAAAATGTGCTTTCAGGCAATCTTACAGGCTTTTATTTTCTTTGTAGGAACAAGGTTGTGCTACCTGAGACAGAAGTTTTTGTGTATTACAATTCCTCTTTTTAAATAGATTAGTGCAGAAAGAAGTTATATGTCCTGTAGGGCTCATTCATTTGTCAGTTCATTCATTAAAACTCTTGGCTTTTTAGGCCATTTCTGAGGTCAAGCACACTATGGTAGATTAGGTACTCGCAGCAAAACCCACCCGTTCTGAGAGATGTGAAAGGTCCCCAGACACCTATTCACTGTAGGAACTTTGACTTGACTTGAAAGCAAACAGCTCCCATTACTCTCTTTCTATAGCTGTCATCTATGCTGACAGAGCATGTGTTTGCATACAAAAACAAAGCATTAAAATGTTACATATATTTTTAGGTGCAGATATTTATGTTTGGTTGCTTCACTGGAGTCATAATCACCTTTGAAAGTATGCCATTATAAAGAGTTATTTTTAGTGCAGGTGCAGGATGAGTGAATTCAACTTATTCTGTTAGAAAACTGTTCCTGTGTAATTCAATTTATTGTTTAAAATTACTGCTTTTTCAATATATTTTTTAAATTCTTACCTGCCTTTATTTTTAATTTTTTTGGGGGTAAATGATGGAAACATGTTGGTTTACAAAAAGACTTGGTGAAAGTTTGTGGATCTGTTTAGACCAACTGTGGTATTCTTGTCTTGTAACCTACTTGATGAGTAATAACTCATATCCTTAAAGGGGTCATGACATGAGGAATCACATTTTTGACATACAGTATCAGAGACATTGTACTATAAAAACATACTGTAAGTTTCAGAACTCAAAACATCCTTCTCACTGCAAAAAGAGCATTTGTTGAAACCAAGATACCAAAGTGACTCGTTCTCTACTTCCTCCGCATTGTGATGTCACACTGTGGTAGACATTTGTATCTGACAGCCTCCACAACAACACATCAACACCTACTTTACCTTATCACTCCCATAGCCCACCCAGTATCAGTGAGCAATGAGATGGCAAGGAGAAAGCAGTTCAGTCAAAATCAGAGAGCCAATTATGTTTTACAAATATATGACCTTTTTTGTGCAAAAAACTGAAACTCAAGGAACATATTAAAATAAAAAAGGCATGCCATGACTTCTTTAAAATACTGCATAGAGAGTAGAAACTCAGTTCTACATATGCTCATGTACTCCTCTCTGTTAATTTGCAGGCAAGTAAATATTTGTGAAAATCAGAAAAAAATCTCCAACCTTTCCTTTAAGATATTTTAGGTGAATACAATGGCTGGCGAATGAGCAGTATCAGCTGTGGAATGTGGTTATGTGTGGAGGCAGGCAGGAAGAAGGGATTTATAGCAAGTGTACGCCTGGGGCCAGTGTGTCTGACATGGCCTATGTGGGGGGCTCTGTGTAGGGTTCCTTGTTTTGCTGTTAGTAGACTGTTTGTTGCTTCTTCAAATTCCTGGCTATAACTTGTTGGTTCTCGGGCCAAATTCTCATTGTGCACACAGAGCAAGTCAAAGAATGAGTACTGAGTCCTGCTGCCAGAGAACAATCCCAACTTTTCCACTGCAGCCTTCACCGGTACTGGCTCCCTGGGAGAGGGATTCTCCATTAAATTCTAATGTTAGATTCTTCACTGCGCTGGAGATTCCCATGCCTTCCATTAATCCATCACCCTCTTTCCTTAATTTTACTAAAAAGTTGTTTGTCTTTTCACTGTTTTTGACAAAATTCTCTATAACCTCTGAAAGCAAAGTCTCTGAAGAACAGCACCCAACAATAGCATTGTGAGTTCAACTGGAAACAATGGTGTTTAGAGAGAAAGTTACTTATCATGTATTGTTTGCATAAATTACTCAACTTTTCATTTAACAGCCATTCATTCTCAAGTGAGAAACGCATAGCATTTTAAGCATAACAAAATTACGTGACCGTAGCAACATTTTTGTAAAACAAAATGACATGCTTCATTACACGTTTCGCTGCAGTTTCCCAGTGAAATGTCCTGAAGGGGGTGCCAAAAGCGAGTGAAATGGTGTCGTACTCTGACTGGGTTTTAAAGGTGAATGTTAGATAGAGGTTTTAACTTTCAACTAAACCTAACCAAAGTCCTAAAAGCAAATAAGAGGTTAACAAAACAGACATCCTTACCCTAAACCAACACCTAAACCTAACCGATAGTGTCCTAAAAGGAAATGAGATATGAAGAACACATTTTCTGAAGCAACCAAGTCATTTTGTGTTGCTTCTATAACACTTTTGTCTCCTGTATCAGCTTGCTTGCTTGCTTGGCTGGGCTCGAACTTTGATCTTCCAAATTCCAAGTTCAACACTACATGAGATGAGGTACCACAGAAGCTAATTACATTTGAGTAAGTGTGTAAATGTTGGAGGGTCTGCAATACAAGTGTTAAATTGTATCGTTTTTCAAATGATACTTTGGAGTAAAAGTGTTTCAATATCATAACATAGCAGTGTGTGAGTAATAGTGAGAAAAATATGTGTTTATAAGTCATAATCAGCCATTGTAATAATAAGCACAGTAGTTGTAGCACTTCTAGTGTTTATTTCACCTGAAAACTGCGGCGAAGCGTAGAATGCGGCACATAAAACTCAGTTTGCAAAAATGCAGTTATAGTAACGTTCATTCTACGAGACTAGGTTTCACAAAACAAAGATTGAAATAAATCTGTGATCATGTAGAATGTGAAACAACTTACAAAAATAAATAACAACATCAACAATAATAATATGTATTATTATTGTCATTCATTATGATGTTATTGTTGTAGTCTGATGATTATTTAGTTATTAGGCACTGGACTGAATTAGACATCAGACACAAATATAAAAATGATTAGTATCAATTATTAGTATATAATACTATATATATATAGTATTAGTAAAAAAATAAAAAAAATAAATAAAAAAATATCAGACAGTGTCTATTTTGCACTCAAGAAGAATATAGAGTGCAACGTTTATTTAATTGGTAGTGTCATCACAGTGAAAATAGACTGTGTTTAAAACGTCTGTCACAAAAAATCAGATTTTTTACTCACGTCTGATAGATATTGTTGCAGGTGAATCTGCACAAGATCGGATTTTTCGCATCCGATCTGAGCCACTTCCAAATGTGGTTTTAAATCAAATACATATCCGATATCTGGACATCTGACCTATGTCTAATCACGTTCACATTCCCCTTGGCAATGTCATCAGGGATAGCTTTTCTTAACAGTGTATCCTTATGAAGCTGATGTGCCTGTAGGCGCTCGCATTTTTGTACATTTGGGGACGTTGGGTAATGTAATAATTACCAGAGCTTCTCAGAAATTTTAATCCCGTGCGAATCGGTCATGTCAGTAATTTTTCCTGACTTTTTTTTTCGGACTGCGTGTTCCCGCGCCAAAATAAAAATTACAGTGTGTTTTACCTACAATTAAATGCCCTGTAAAAAATAACCTCTGGTAATATTTATCCTGTGTGAATTAGAATGTTGGTAAAAAGCCCGCAAATCTGCACTTTCCAGCCCTTGAGCCTTTTAAATAAAGCTATTTCTTAAAGGTGTGCTGCAGTCCAAATTCAAAATGAGAGAGTTGTCTCCCCCACCCCTTCCTCCCCAGTCTCAAAGCTCATGGCAGTTGCCAGGTTGAGGACACGCAACAGGAACGAGCAAACTGACAATGGCAAGTGATGAGCCTTACACTGTAAGTTGATCAGCTAATGTATACGTTTGCAATGTTTCTATTGTTTGCAAATTATAAACCAGCTCATGTGGATTTTATATAACTCTGTCAATGTTAGCTAGATGTATTGCTGGCTTACATGGCTGCAGCACGCTGTGCTTGCCCGATAACTTGTTTCAAATCTGGCAACCTGAAATACTATTGGGAAATGGGCAGTAGGCGGGATCACACAGGTCAAATTCCGGCCCGGAATGGACATTTCAAAGTAGAATATACTGGCTGTAGCATTGCTTTCGTAGAAGCCAATTTTTCAACTTAGCATGTTTCCTAAATCTTTGATAACATATTATGATAATTTTATGCTTTAGTACAGTACATATATTACATATTGCACCTTTAAGTTCTTTGTGTCTGAAGTGGATGTTGGTCAAAAGAAGACACCAGAAAATATAAGACGTGCTTCACTTCAGATGAACTTCAGATAGGCTAACGCTGACTGTTACATTTAAACTGATGCATATTTTTCTCAAGCTTTTTATGCTGTCAAGTGTTTATTTACCCATGGAAAAGAGAAGCGAGCAGTCTTTTGTTGTTTAGGAAAATTAGAAGGAATACAAGCAAGATTTTTTTATTATTATTTAAGCAGAGTGAGTTTGGGAAATTGTGTTGATCCCCACATTTCGGAACATATATTCTGGAGGGAGAAATAAATGTATATCATGTGAAGGGATGGTCCGTATTTTTAAGTCAAGAGTGTAATATAAGATTGCAGGTTTGGTAATATCACCAGTTCTGATGAATTTAGACAGATATTGCAATACAGTTTTTCTTATAATCACAGATACAGTATATGGTCATTGTGGCAAGGAGGAGGGCGGGGTTGGGCCGTGATGATGCGTGCCCGGCCCCTAATCAGGCTAATCAAGCCGACGAGAGGGATAAAGGCCGCCGGAGGCGGAGGTTCGGGAGAGAGAGAGCTACAGGCAGCTGCCCCGTATGTGTTTATGTTTGTGTGTTTTTGTTTAATTAAATATTACTTTGATTCTTCGTCCGGTTCTCACCTCTTCCTAGCCCGTTTACCCTGTTACATTGGACACACAAACATAAACAAATACAGGGCAGCTGCCTGTAGCTCTGGCGGCCTTTATCCCTCTCGTCGGCTTTATTAGTGTGATTAGGGGCCGGGCGTGCGTCATCATGGCCCAGCCCCACCCGCCTCCTTGCCACAGTCATGTTTAATTTTTCCTGCATAATTAATCAGCACAGTTGCCTCTACATTTTCTAATCGGTCAGTTACGCATGACAGGAGTGTGTAAATGCTGTAGACACACAAAACACATTGATTTTTACAGACATCGCTTATCCTGTGTGAATCAACAGTAAATATTACAGACATCCGCAGTAATAATTACTTTACAGACAAATGTCAGGAAAAGTAATCCAGTCCGAGTAGGGCTATAGCCACACTTCTCGTCTGACCGATGTTGAAATCATTAAAGCGGTGCTTACCATGGCAGCAGTAAAAAGTCGCTTTCGCCTTTTTTGCCTAATTAATTGCAATCGCGTGCAATTTTGCCTACTTTTGAAACTATGAAATTGCACATGGCCATTCAAAACCTGAGGGTAAACCGTGGCGCTAATAAGTGAAAGCGATCAGTAATTGAATAATTTGAGTTTGTGCGGGAGATTAATGTAAATACAGAAATCAGATACCAGTCGTGTCTTCACTGAATGTAAACAGGCGGGACAAAAAATCGGTTCTGTCCATTAAGCCTTGCAGTGTAAACGCAGCCATAGTGGTAGAACAATACATCAAGGGGACTGGCCAGAGAAAATTAGAACTCTAGAAAAAGACAAATAAATAAAAAAATAAATAAGGTGAAATATATAGAAATACTGAGCTCGAATTTACACGGTTCCTGCTCTGTTACATGGAAAAAAAGAAAGAGTGATACATTTTTCATGTCATCTATTACTAAGGGGCTGCACATCATTAACATCAAATCTAAGTTTACTGGTGGAATGAGACTGATGATTCATTCATCTGCTCCTTTCTTTTATGTTCCCCTTCACATACGGCTCCAGTGATGTGTTCTCCTTGAGCCAGATTATGAAGCTTGAAAGCAGATTCACTTGTTTCCTCTTCAAACCTGCCCTTCCAGATGTAGATCTCCATTCGAGGAGGGGAGATGAAATGTGGCAGTTAAGAATCTGATAGCTCAAACGGTCCACATCCTCTCCCATTTGCATGTGATACTGTATCTTGCAGATACTATTAAAATCAGATGAAGCATTCTTTGACTGATAAAAAGAGTGGCTGCACAGCGTCAAAGCAGTGAGATGATTATCACAATCTGATATTGACACCTCATTACGTTCAGACTCCTGAACAGAGGATGCAAAAATCCCTCTTTGTGCGTCAGAGAGTTGTGGTATCTTTCGCTTCTCATAACATAACACAGTTCTGCTTGAGGCAAGTTCAGTTCTCTCCCTCTATGTATTGACAAGCTAGTTCTGAGACTTTGAGGACTGAAAGAGTTTTGGTGTAACTGATAGCTGTTAACTGTACTTCAAAAGTGATTTTTTTTTTTTTTTTGATACATTAATATAGGATGTGTGGCCACATGTGTGCATTTGTATTCATTTTACAATAGCTTTAAATGTATCTCTTCTAGCCAGAATTTAGAGTTGGAACTATCCAAATAACAAAGCAAAACAAAACAGGAAACACTTTAACCAGATTGTTAGTTAAAAAAAAATCAGTTTACAAATGTTCACATTTAAGGCACTCTGGGTTGTTATAATCTTAAAACCAATTGGATAGCTGAGTTTCTGGTCTGTGGGCCCCTTAATTTAATTATCTGGTAAGTCAGCCTATTAAGCAAAGTAGTTATGACACTAGCCAGGATAAGCACAGCGCCCAATCATACATTTTTTGCCAAGAAGTCCATGGTAAATCCCTTACTGTTTGGTGCCACTCAGTTAGTGGCATCCTCCGTAGTGACATTCTTTTGTTAATAACTTGATACGTGATCTCTACACAGGACAGATGCTGCTTAAGGGGTCAAATAAATGTTAGAATCTCATTACGATCTAATACGTAGCCCGCTCACTCGGTATAATGAACAGACGTAATCATTGCATCGAATTCAACAAACAAACAAACAATAAATGTCCGGCAGACAGGCGTAAGGAGTTTGAAAGATTAGATTACTGACACAAGCCTAAGAATGTTTACAGGACGTTAGGAAACTCTGAGCAGATTTAGAGTTGCGTGGATTACACATCTGCGAGTGGGTTGGAGTTACTTATAAACCAACAGTTAAGCGCCGACAGCCATCGGTCAATTAAGAATTACAGGCCAGAAAAGCAACCAAGGGTTTTGAACTTCCTCAGTAATCCTCTTTGGGTGTGACAGGGGTCAGAGTACTGCGGAGTGAGCAGTGATGGGGTGAAGGATTAAATATGGTCTCTCTTCCCGTTAAATGCATCCGTGTGCACCCGGCTTTTAACCTGACATCGCAGACGGCTGTCGTCGGCCAGGCTTCGGGCAGCTTTTATACTAGCAATCTGTTGGTTTGATACTTTCTGAATAAGAGATAGACAGATGAATCATTGATGCCAAAATGTGTCCAATTCTGTGACTTACATGATTACTTGCATTCATCTCCTGATGATGGGCTCTTTCAAGAGCATTTTAGCATTTCATAAAACTGGCACAAGTGTACAAATGTTGGTGTGTTTATACAAAGAACTGTAAAAAATCCTCTCAGCAATTTCCATACCGCAAAGACAAGATCAACTAAAGCCTGCGCAGGTAAACGCTGAACAAACTTAGTTTCTGTTACAGTTCTAACATGTTCGGTTTATCTATCTTCACTGCCCTTTCAAGCAGAAGTGTGTAATTTCTGCACCACTACCTTCACCAAACTAAATTACAAAAACAATGTTTTTAAACAGCTTTTCGGAATACTCTCCCCATCTTCAGTCAGAGAAGATGTGTAGGGACAAAGTCATTTGTTAAAACTAATAAAATTATTTTGAAAACCGCAAAAAGATTGTTTATGAATACCACATATACAGTATACCTGTACACATCCAAAGAACATTTCTGTGCCATTATAGGCATGTTTTCACATGTGATGAGCAGTTAATTATCACATTTGATATGTGACGATTGTCATAATCTACGTATTCATGCTGTTGTGATATTCGTACACACCACTCCACCATTCATCAAAGCTGTCTGTCTGAAATAGTATATTTAGTCTGGTACTGTTTGTGATGGTGGTATATTGGGCAATGATCCTTGCTTAGACTGTCAAAACCAACGCCAAGCTCTCTCACTTTTTTCAGTGTGCGCTTCAACTGGCTTGTCCATTGGGGGCTTTGAATGCAACTATCATTAACTGTGAAATAACCATGTATGCTACAAGGAACCAAGATTGGGTCCAGTGGTCTTCTGACTCATTTGACCTTTCTGCAAATTTATTTTATAATACAAATGGTGGTGGTTTCCAGGTCATAAACACAATTACCAAACTGATTTATGGCACTTTTGATTTTTTTTAAAATTGCAGGTTTTTAAACCCACGTTATAATTCAGGTTAGTGGTGACAACCAGTAGTATAATGAATTTAGTGTCATGGTTTCATGACTCTGCTTCTTTGTGCATTCAGGGTCACAGTACAATTTAACTTTGGAATATAGACAGCGTGCTTCTTGTAGTGAGTGAATTTGCTTAAACTACTATTATTGCAGAATGTATTAACTTTACACACTTTGAAAGATCCATACTAGGTGGTATCTGCAAACAAATAATGCTAGAACTTTTCTGATATATTTTTTTCAATTACTTTTAAGCAGCTAGTGCCATTGTTAGTGGATGTGTGAAGTTAGTTCCCCTCAAGTTCACACTGGTGTGATTGCAGAGTATCTACATGTGCAGTCTATCAAATGAACTATGGACACATTCCACAAACACTTAAGAACCAGAACGTGTCCAAATTCTTTTGTCTTAGTTTTGAACAGCATATAAATAAATGTCACCTGTTTTGAGATTTTACTGTTTAATATAATGACGTTCATGCATTCTCCAAACAAGTGTCCAAAAACCTTTTGGGGCCACTGTGCATATCTGATTCCTACACACTCACACACACATCAAAAGATATCATTCTACATAAATTTAAGGATCCTCCCTTTTTACATGACTCAATCTTATAGATCTCATCCCACTCACACACATACATCTCGGTGTGGAGAAGTATTGTTCTGAGTCAAACTGAAAACACACAAAACTCTCAGTATTAATAGCGAGCTCCTGCTGTGATCCTGCAGTGTGTAGAAACACGCAAATGATGTTCCCCTGCCTGGGCTTTAACCTTTAATGTTTTAATCGTTCCAGAAATGAGTGCAATTGATTTAAAGATCAAGGCTTTGTAGTCCCTTTAGTCAGAACAGGTTGCTATCTAAATCATCTTCCTTCAAGATAACCGTGTCAGTCACTTGGAACATCTTAACTAAACAAGCCATTGAAGGCTGACTTGTGTTAAAGGCTCTATATGTGGATATATAAATTGGAAATCTGATCATCTCAATTATCTTTTAAACATCTAATGTTTTTTTTTTTTTTATCTTATCAAACATTTGAGGATATATATTAGGGGTGTGCACAAAGCCATTATCTGTATCTGTGATTGCTTTTGTTCATATGACAAAATTATCTGTATCTTTCTCTGCATTCGGACAGAACCGGGTGTGGGTGGGGCTTAAACCAGAAGTGCGTTAAAACTAAATGAAACACACATTTTTAAATGTTACACTTACATTTATAGCTTCTATTAATAAAATATCAAATATGCCTTGTATATGCCTTTTCATAATAATAGCCTAATAATAATAATAATAATAATTATTATTATTATTATTATACAAGTAGTATTTAATTAAATTATAATTTATTTTAATTTTTCTTACCAGATGAAGCTGAATTTGTTGGCCACATTAACTGTCGAATATGTTGGGGTTTCTCCTGGTATTTCAGATATTAATATCTACCTGAAACAGAATTTTGGTTTGTCTGTGCATGTATAACAACATTATTCTGGAGGCAAGAGGTGTCAAGAAAAATGTGAAATGTCAAGTACACATTTTGCATTAAATAATAAGTACAAATTCAAACAATAAAAGAAATTAAAATAAAATCAATATAGCCTACAAACAGGTGAAAGTCCCATAAGTCTATCAGGAATTTTTACGATATGACACCATTATTTATTTAAATATTATTATTATTATTATTAATAATAATAATGTTAAATTTATACAGCACCTTTTCAGAGTTCAAGAATACTTAACATTCTCAAATTTAGCACAGTTTAAAGAAGAAGAAAAAAAAGACAGAGCAAGTTTCAGTTTATTTATTTTACATAAGCAGGAATATTCCGAATAGATGAATACTATATGGAGCATTTAAACCTTTATGGAGCATTTTAACTTTTTTCAAAATAAAGTAGATTTATATACTTAATTAGATAATTATCTTAATCGCTGTTGTAAATATAAATGTGGTCAACTTTAAGAGATGGCTAGACGAGCTCCGACGTGCAGTCATTACTCCAGGTCAGGAATTTAACATTGCGCTCAGGTTTAGGATATAAAGAAATACATGGGAATCACGCGTGAATCGTGTGATACATTAACATAGACATTTCAAGAAGTAGAAAGTGTACATGATGTTGTACCTTAGTTAATGTTACACTTGACAAGTTCCAGATGCGCACAATTTACAGAGACCGCAAATGGATGAATCCGTTATTCGTTTTGAAGTTATTATTCATGCCTTTCCAAATGGGGTATTTGGCTTCGGGAGCATCCCTAATATATATATATATATATATATTTTTTTTTACTCTGCAGAAAAAAAAAAACAACTACTCCTAATGGGTTTGTTTGTAGCTCTTTCTTTTATGGGAGTTTTTGGTTTTATTCATCAACTCTTTAAGGTAAAAGCATTTGAAACTCACAGATAGAGATTGTATCCATTTAATTACAACAATACCTTAGAGAGTTGGAGGGATGCAGCTGTAAATCTGTCCAGCAGGGTGGATTTGTTCTATTTTACCCACCTTTGGACAGGAAAGGACATTATATGATGGGACATTAGTTATTGGACAGTCACGGCCTCAGACCAACATGATCACACGGGTACCCTAGGATCGGCCACAGTGTGCAGATTTTCAGTTTCACTGACAAGCGCTATGAGATGTGTTTGCATTGGCTCCGGTGTGTTTACCTTTCCGAGTAGCATGACTGGAAGCTCGTTGTGTCACTGTGAGAGCAGTCTGCTCAGTCGGCATGCCCTTGGATCGAAGTACAATGTGCGTTTCCCAATCTGTGGCCGTTTTCAAACCGGGATGGGCATTTTTCAACTATCCAATGAAAGTAGGGAATCTCAATGTAATAATCAGTGGCCGTTTCCAAAACAGGATGGGCATTTCTGAACAATCCAATGAAAGTAGGGAATCTCAGTGTAGTAACTCTTGTTTCCAAACACTTGTTTTAGCGCAGTGGTTAATTGACACGTGAGGTAAGGCGCTTTGCTGCTGTCCGGGAGGCATACAGGATGGATAAACATTTACACATCAATTGTTATGCGGTCAAATGTGTTTTTGATTTTTGTTTTGGTTTTTGTGATCTGATCTGTAAACGTTTTAGACCCCATTTAGACCTGTATTTAGCACTGAACACGTGTGATCGGATCACCAAAAATGCATCTTAATACCAGGTGTAAACGGGGTCATATCCTCACACATCAATGAATGGGTTTCTAATGTTGGACCCAGATCTTAAGTTCCACAATGCTGATCTGAAATGTGTTTGGTGGATCTCACTTCAATTTTGGGAAGTAACGACAGTTAGGATGACCAGTTGTTTTGATAAAATTGGAAAAGTTCTGATTTTATGCCCCAGTAAAGTTAAAATCTGGAGACAATTGGTCAGTATTATTCGGCTTGCATGTGCTTATTTGTGGAAATGACTGAACAAAGTTTTATTTTATTTTATTTATTTTTTTTTGAAGAAATGCATATTACATGTATCTACAATTTATTGACCACCAACTGAAAAAGTAATTTAAACTTTTGGAAGTATGACAGATCACTTCCATTGCCAGTCATCCAAAACATTATAAGGAGAAATCGTAAGAAAACTTTGTGTTGGATTATAATATCAATATGAGAGATAGAGTTAAGGTTTGACTGGTTGTAGTGTCCAAAGATCAGACATATCATATCCATTATCAATTAACAACATTTCTTTAATCTCCTTTCTGTTCTTTTGTGAATTCAAACAAAAATATGAATTTATATCACACCAGATTGGATTCAATCTCAGAGTGAGTTCTGAGTGAGCTCCATCCAAATAACACAGAAAAAACACTGACAGAGTATCTGCTGTTAGTTATGTGTGTGTGATATTTATCTTTCTGTACTTGTATGTGTTCTGTTGTCTTTGGAAGTATGATAATCTCTGCTTTTAATTTATTTATTTGTTGCCTACTTAAGTGTAAGTGCAGGCTTTTCTTTTAATGCATGTATGTTCAGAACGTTGAGGCTAATGCTGCTTTTATTGGTCCATAAAGCATCTATTTTTACAGTCCCCTGCTTTTGCTTTCCGACTGATATTTTAATGACTTTCAGACTTTTATTCACAATAACAGGACAGGATTCCTGGAAAGACATTTGTTTCTTTTTTTTCTTCTTCTGTTTGGCCATCACAGGTTGAACGTGTCAGTTGGCTTTCAATATTCAAGTTGTACAAAACCATCTCTAAATTCCTCTGAGACTCATAAACTTTTTTGCATTGTCTTATATTTTAACTTGATTTGGAAACTTTGGGATTACTTTTTATATCACATGTTCTGCATTATTGTTAGAATATTTTTTTAAAGGTATAGATCACCCAAAAATTAAAATTCTGTAATCATTTACTCACCCTCTTACTGTTCCAAACCTGTATGTTTTTTCTTCTTCTGTAGAACACAGAGATGTTAGGCAAAATGTTAGCCCCTATTCACTTTCATTGCATTTTTTTCCCATACAGTGAAATGGAATGGTGACTGAGGCTAACATTCTGCCTAACATCTCCTTTAGTGTTCCACAGAGAAAAGAAAGTCATATGGGTTTGGAACAAAATGAGGGTGACTAAACAATTACAAAATGTACATTTTTTGGTTAACAATCCCTTCAATGCTGTCACAATGTTGTAATTTCAGCCTGATTTCATGAAAAGTATGTGACCATGCGAACATATTTGCAAAATGAAATGGCATGCTTTAATACACATTTTGTTGCAGTTTCCCAGTGAAATGTCCAGCGAGGGGCGCCAAAATCAAGTGGAATTATGTTGTAATCAGATGAGATTTTGTAGGTAAATGTTAGATGGATGTTTAATGAGTAAAACATACAACCTCACCCTAGACCAACACCTAAACCTAACCGATAGTGTCCTAAAAGCAAATGAGACATGAAAAGCACATTTTCTGAAGCATCAATGTAATTTCATGTTCCTTTTATCTGTGACACTTTGGTCTCACATATGTGCTTGTGTGCTTGGTTAAGTTACCACGCAAGATAATCACACTGGGATAAGTGTGCAAATGTAGATTGGTCTGTCATACAAGAGTTAAAAAAAATATATATATATTTTATAAATGATGTTTATAAAGTCATAATCAGCCATTACTCATGATTTGTGTGAAAGTGAATAAAACGCACAGTTATTGTAGCACCTCTAGTGTAAATTTCACCAGGAAACTGTGGCAAAACATAGAACATGGACCGTAAAACTCAGTTTACAAACATGTAGTTGTAGTAACGTTCTTTCTTTGAGACTAGGTTGCATAATTTTCTTACATATCCTCCAATGACCTATGAATCTGCATGTGTTTACATTCCTCAAATGATCGTTCCCTCATTTGTTTGTTTGTTTATGGGTCGAAGATCGCCGTAGGGTCTATTGAGGTGAATGGCACTGACATGTGTCAATCATTAACATTCACTTTAGAGGTGGTTAGACAAGAATCCCTTAGATGTTCTATCACACCATTGGCTGTCTCAGAAATCAAAAAACCTCTCATTATGCAAGCTGTCCAATTCCATTTGATTCTTGCCTTTTTGCCAATATGGAGCTGTCACTCTCTATCACACACTTATATTTATATTTACCGTTCACACCATGAAACTCTGGATCTCTGTCACGGGGGAGCTGAACTGGAGAGTCACAAAAACCATAAAGGCACTTGAGAAACACTCTAACAAGCTGTGAAGACTTGAAATTTTTATGGTTTTGATAAACATGGTTTATTGCCAGGGGAATCGAATGCATATTTTTTAGTCAGACATAGAAGAGAGTCGATACTTAAGGCCTGTTTGGAGGTCTCAACCTTTAAAAAACAACATAGGGTAACGTATCTCTTGAAGTCTTCGCACGGAATGATCAAATGCCAACATCGCTTAAAAGTACTCAGCAGGCAGTATGCTAAACATGGTGAGGGTCTGCCTTCATCTTGATTTGCCTGGTGAACGAACGCATTTCCATGTCTGTCGCAGATGAAGAGGGAATTGATATCTCCTCCATATTAGTGATGCATTTTTTTAATCCCATTTGTAATGCCTATCAAACGGCATGAGCTGCCTCAAACACACTGCTAATTTGGAAAACAAATCAGTGGTGGCCTTGTCATTTGATTAGTGC
Organism: Myxocyprinus asiaticus; assembly: GCF_019703515.2. Lineage (NCBI taxonomy): Eukaryota > Metazoa > Chordata > Actinopteri > Cypriniformes > Catostomidae > Myxocyprinus > Myxocyprinus asiaticus. Next base: position 25,586,925 of record NC_059355.1, read on the forward strand.
TGCTGTTGTTAGGCTTCCTTATTAGCCTAATTAGCTCTTTGTGAGTGTGAGATATCTGCCTGGGGGATGTGGCCAGTAGAGAGACTGACCTCCAACACAACTGACCCTGCACCAGCTAAATGATTCCTTACACAAGCCAATAACCCCTAATAAATCTCGATTTTCTTTTCTTTTAAAGCTTAAGCTGAAGTAATTCAAAACAAATGAAAAAATAAATAAATGAAGAGGAATCTTCATTCACCTCTTTTATTGCCATATATATCTATATATATATATGTGTGTGTGTGTATGTGTGTATGTGTATGTATCAGTGTACCATGAGAAATGTCTTGATAAAATAATCAAAAGCCATTGCAGAAGTTAATTTTATGTGTGAATTTTTCTTTGTTTTTTATGAGCAAACAAATACAAACAAACACTAAGGAGCTGCAATCAACTTAACTGTCTTTATTCAACACTACTTTTCCAAGTTTTACCATCCACTTAAAACAAGAACATTTTTGTGCAAGCATCGCATCAGGTTTTCTGGATGACTCATCCCCCTAGAAACCATCATTAAGTACAGAATATATCAAACAATTATTCAGTACATAAGTCTTCACTTTTCTCTGTCTTTTCTTAAAAAATATAGTAAGTTTTTTGTTGTTTTTGAACCAACAACAAGCCTTGTATAAATGTGTGCAATTTGCTAACCACATAGCTAAATCTAGAAAATAGAACAGAGCAAAGCAGCATATTTAAAATGTTAATTTTTCATATAAGTGGAGGTGCATTACTTGGTCTCCACTCTTTGCTGTCACATCTCTAGCTCTCTCACCCAAGTGGAGCTGACATTAGCTAACGTTGATGAAACGTAACTTTATATACATTAGCTACATAGCTTTATGTGGCCTGTCTCGTCATTGTTTATCACAAGCAAAAACGTAACTTGGGAACAACAATTTGTCACTAAATGCCATGTCCCCTCATTCTCTCACAAAGTTAACACTGCATCAGCTACATCCCTCAAAATATGCTAACTAAATGTGGTAGTTTGTGCACCTAGCTAGGTGGCAGATAGCTGGCAAGCAACTGAAACTAGTGCCCTAAAAAACAGTAAATACATAGGTAGCTAATATGTATAGCTAATACTCGCTAAATCTCTTTGGGTGAGGAGTGAAGCTGAGTTTAGGTACAGATGCTGCGTTCCATTCAAATCGGATGTGGGATATTCCACTTGATATCTCCGATCTCCGACTAAAGGCATTCCAATGCCAGATGCTCGGAAGATGACGTTCAAGGAAACAAAACTGCAATGCTCCCGTTAGCTTAGCAGGTATTGACTATTGACTATAAAGATGTCTCCTAACAGCCCAATTCATAAACAGTCTGCAACACTAGGATGGTGTATGAATATCAAAAGAGAGTATAATTGACCATGTTTTGAACACCTGCTACTCTGCTAATGTTTGTTAAACAAGCTTTAATATCATGTAATGTAGGAACTTTGACTAATTTATTGATATTATGTAATAAAAGTGAATGTTTATCACTTATTTTGTACATATTCCTGATTGCCGACAAGATTGTGTGATGTCACGCACCTGCAACTTGGCGAAATCGGAGTTTAAAATTTCCGCATGACTTTCCCAGTTGTAATTACGACTTCAAGTGGCATTCCATTGCACTTTTCCCAGTAAGAAGTTGGAATGCAGCAAGAGGCAGTTGAATGGAATGCAGCAAGAGGCAGTTTGCTAACAATAGCTAGCTAGCTTTGCTAGCATCACTTACACTTACACTTAGCTTACCTTTCTTTATGCTTCCTTTCTAAGTGCCGATAAAAGTTTGACATGGTCCAGCCATCTTAGTAAGCATTGCAATGCAGAATTTACATACTGCTGTGTGTTTTCTTTTGGACGCTTTTTTGCAGATGAACTCTTTGTGGTTTAGGTCAGTGTTTCCAAACCTTTTTTCTGCCACGGCACACTTTTTACGATTAAAAATCCCATGGCACACCACTATCCCACATAACCATCATTGATAGTTTTCCTTTTCAAGAACTTGTCCATGTTTTATTTCTGTCTTAGTAGCGTGAACTTGTAATGTTTGAAATTACAACGCAAGTAACATAGTTACGCTGTATAATGAGGTCACAGATGCCAAGAGTGCAAATTGGATAATGAAAAACCAACAAATTTGTGTCTTTTCCAATTTGTAGATTTGTTCTCGCAAATTAATTAACGGCACAGCAAATAAATTTGGAATTTTTTAAAATGTATTTACTTACTGTATTTTCTGGAAATAAAGTCGCACCTGACTATAAATCACAACGTGTCAAAACTGCGAAGTCGCACTGACAGAGTTTGGATCCGGCAGGCACTAAGACCTGGGAGTAGCCGCCCTGCCTCCATTCAGTGGTTTAGATGTCAGACGCGCTCCGTGAAGATTTATTACAGTACCTCAGAATCTACACATCGTATCACAGTGTTTTTGGACTTGTTTAATACAGGAGAATTTGCTTTTAGTAATCTGATGTAACAGTTTCTCATATTCTTTTTATGTTTCATGAGAGAAACTCGACAAGTAAGCCACATCTGTTCATAACATCTGTAACTCTATGCTGTGCACAAATAAACAGCTTTTAGTCTTTGAGTAAAAAAATACACCTGTTGTATTCTATTCAGTCATTCAGTTCACTGACTGAATGTTCTTACTACAAGTGTGATGATGAAGCATCATTTTGTGGGCATGTGAGGACTAGAGTTTGTTAGAACAATAATGTTTTGATGGACAAAATATTTAAAATGGTTGCATAAAATACTTTGTAATGGAAAATATACTGAATTGGCAACTTTAAAACTCTTCTACCATCTCTAAGCCTTCACTAATATACCAGAAAAAATTGTATTTAGTTATTTTGAGGAATTTGATAATTTTCCATGGCACACCTGACAGTCTTTCACGGCACACTAGTGGGCACAGTGGTTGGGAAACACTGGTTTCGGTAGCCAAATAGTGTTACAGAAGATTTGGCTGACATCTCTCAGACAGCCACAGTTTCTTCTCCAGTCTCCCACATCCACTTTCTTGGAGTGAGTGTGAAGGGGGATGGGGAGGGGTGATAGACGTTCATAGTAACAAAAATGTAAAATTAGAAATGAATCAAGTTATTGCTTGCATTTGAAGCAGGAAGTTTTACATCCAATCACATTAATGATGTTAACAATAAATCGGACCATGCACAGGCAGTGGTATCCCTGCAGTTGTGGGTTTGACTGGTCTTGAAATAAAATCCCATGTTCTCTTTGTCTGAGACCGAGACAAGACTGAGTAAAAATGCGGTCGCTTCCGAGACGAGACCAAGACCTTCAAAAAGTGGTCTCGAGACCAAGACCGATCTCGAGTACTACAACACTGGTGACCACTTCTCTAAAAGTTGACAGCCAGCACCATCTAAGATATCAAAACAACCTTCTCTCTCTCAGCCTCCCAGGTTATACTTAATTGTTTTATTTACAGATACACTTTGTATTTCAGGCATGCAAAATTCCTTTGGGTGTGCCTCTAGTTTCTCATCCTTTGGTCAAATATCTGTCTGTAAGTAAGGGGGTGGCATCATTTCTGTATAAGCACTGTGCTGTTCAGGTACCAGAGAAATTCTCTACATCTGCGATTTGGAAGAGAGAGTTGCAATTGGATACTGGTCTGGCATGGGATAGGGTTTGTGGCAACACTTTTTTTTCATCTTGGAACTTAGCATATCAGTAATACATTTTAAGTTAATTCACAGGGCATACATCTCTCCCTTGAAACCTTTTCAGATTAAAGCATCCAAGGATCCCTATTGTCACTTATGTAACAATAGGACTGTTGGCACAGTGATGCATATGTTCTGGTACTGCCCCGTCAACTCTGTATTCTGGTCCAGTGTAGCCTCAGTTCTTTCAGATGCTCTGGGCTACAAAATGATGGCATCTCCTTCTTTGTTCTTATTAAACTATGACTCTTTGTTGAAGCTCTTCATCACACACACCATAAACCACTTCTTGCTTCACTCACAGCAGCCAAGAAAACCATTCTCCGGGCATGGTTTACACCTACCTTACCAATGGTCAGCACTTGGACCAAGATTCTCCTTCATACTGATGTGCATGAGAGGTCATGTACCAAACTCCAGGAAGCAAGGAGTAAAACTGTTGAGGCTTGGACACATATTGTGGACATTATCAGGGAATTTATTTGATCCCGTTGTCCACTTAGTTCCCTGCCTTGGAATTTGTAGTTTATTCATTTATCTATACATTTTTTTATTTTATTTTATAAAATATAAAGTCCTTTTATATTGTATTATTATTTTAATATTCTAATTGTTTATTTTATTATTTTTAATTTAAATTATTATTTTAAATTATTATTATTATTATTATTATTATTATTATATTTATGTATACATTTTTCTGAAGGAAAAAAGGATGTACCCTGAATGCATGTAGTAGATTGGCTTATGTGACGCACACCAGTGACCAATTTTTTTCTAAATAAAGGAAACCAATAGTTCACAAAAAATAAAAAAGTTAAAACCAGACAGAGTTCCTCCCTGTGTCAGATAATGTATTGAGACAGTTTGAGATTGTTATCTGCAATCAAACAATGAATTGCCGGATGAGCAGATCTAATAGGCAAATGCACAGCAGACTGAGGTTTCCAGTACATGAAAAACAGTGGGCTTCAACCGTTGTTTTACAGCAAAAGCCCAACCTGCCCAACAGGTCCGGTCCCACTGTTTTATCTTCTTCCTAAACTGTTTGTGGTCACAGTTACATTGATGATGATGTTAGGGATTAGAGGACCAGACAGTACTAATGTTATATACTGCATCTCCTATGCCAGGGCTTTAGATAAGGAAAAACTAAGCAAAAACAAAGTCTTATGTGTTCAGATCATGATAGGACTAGCAGTTTTAACAGTGGTGAAACTATGGTGATGACATGAACAGTCCCAGTTGTGGGCTCCAGTGAGCTAGTTCTTATGTGTTGTTAGTCAGTTGTGTTTTCTCTCACTTTTGTCTCTGTGGGATTAACTGGATGGATAAAGGTCAGGTAAACTTGTTAAAATATGAATAACTTTCTTTTGCGCCCAGTGTTGGCTTCTGCCAATGTTCATGGAAATCACCACAACATCCAGTTGGTGAGAGGATGCAAAATATATTTCAAAGCTGATGTTTAGGACTCTTATTTTTGTGCTGAATGCAATTGCTGAGTGCACTGAATGTTGACGTAATCCTGTTTAATTTATGCAGGGCTTAATGCTAAGGATTTTTTTCTACTGGCCTGGTCTGGTTCAGATTTTTACTTGCCCTGCCAAAATTTTAACTGGCCCCAAGACATAAAAAAAGATGTTTTTACCATCATGGCTTTAAAAAAAATAAAATAAAAAAAATGTGTCAAGAGTTATATATAATAAATATATATTATGTTTAAGACAATTTCTACAAAAATTTTATCACATTTATAATTTTCAAGATAAACTGGTGGCCAAGTTTGGAATAATGTACAGGTTTTGCAAAGAAATTGGTACTTTAATTCACCAAAGTGGCATTCAACTGATCACAATGTATAGTCAGGACATTAATAACATGAAAAATAACTATTACAATTAAAAAAAAAAAAATAAAAAAAATAGAACAGAACAGAATAAACAGAACTTCTTAAACTACTTCAAAGCGTTGTCATTAAAAAAATCCTCCACCTGCAGCAATGACATCTTTGCAGATCCTTGGCATTCTAGATGTCAGTTTGTCCAGACACTCAGGTGACATTTCACCACACGTTTCCTGTAGCACTTGCCATAGATGTGGCTGTCTTGTCGGGCACTTCTCACGCACCTTACAGTCTAGCTGATCCCACAAAAGCTCAATGGGGTTAAGATCCATAACACTCTTTTCCAATTATCTGTTGTCCAATGTCTGTGTTTCTTTGCCTACTCTAGCCTTTTCTTTTTGTTTTTCTGTTTCAAAAGTGTCTTTTTCTTTGCAATTCTTCCCATAAGGCCTGCACCCCTGAGTCATCTCTTTACTGTTGTACATTAAACTGGTGTTGAGCAGGTAGAATTCAATGAAGCTGTCAGCTGTGGACATGTGAGGCGTCTATTTCTCAAACTAGAGACTCTGATGTACTTATCCTCTTGTTTAGTTGTACATCTGGCCTTCCACATCTCTTTCTGTCCTTGTTAGAGCCAGTTGTCCTTTGTCTTTGAAGACTGTAGTGTACACCTTTGTATGAAATCTCCAGTTTTTTTTTTTTTTATGGCAATTATTTGTATAGCCTTCGTTCCTCAAAAAAAAAAAAAAAACGATTGACTGATGAGTTTCTAGAGAAAGCTGTTTCTTTTTTTGCCATTTTTGACCTAATATTGACCTTAAGACATGCCAGTCTTTTGCATACTGTGGCAACTCAAAAACAAACACAAAGACAATGTTAAGCTTCATTTAACAAACCAAATAGCTTTCAGCTGTGTTCGATATAATGGCAAGTGATTTTCTAGTACCAAATTAGCAATTTAGCATGAATTACATGTGTTTTTCAGCAAAGAGTTCAGTAGAGCAGATGATGGGTTTTCAGTCACCCGTTTAGTCATACTGTCAACTTTTGGACCATGTGTAATGTTTTCACAACCAGGATCAAATATTTAGTCACTGAGATACTTATTTGATTGTTGGCTGAATGTAATAAACATAAGAATTCCTGCGAGAGGAGACCTTATCTATGTGACATGTAATATACGGTAGGTAGTTATAGGCCTAATACACTACCGGTCCAAAGTTTTGAAACACACTCATTCTTTATTATATATATATATATATATATATATATATATATATATATATATATATATATATATATATATATATTTTTTTTTTTTTCCTTCACATTTTAGAATAATAGTAAAGTCATCAAAACTATGGAATAACATAAATGGAACTATGGGAATTATGTTGTGGCTAAAAAAATCCAAAATAAATCAAAACTGTGTTATATTTTAGCATCTTCAAAGTAGTCACCCTTTGCCTAGAATTTGCAGAAATGTACTCTTGACATTTTCTCAACCAACTTCTTGAGGTATCACCCTGGGATGCTTTTTAAACAGTATTGAAGGTTACCATCTATGTTGGGCACTTATTGGCTGCTTTTCTTTATTATTTGGTCCAAGTCATCAATTTCAAAAACTTTTTTTTTTTTTATTAAATTTTAGTTTTATAATGAAATAAATTAATATGGTTTTATTTTTGTCTACAAAACTAATTTCAAACATTTAAGCATACACCTTCAGATCAAAAGATTTTTAAGATCATGAGAAACATTTCGGTCAAGTGTTTCAAAACTTTTGACTGGTAGTGTATATTAATTAAGAATGTGGATATAAACATGAAATCAGACAACCCAAACAAGACCAAAACTGACTAATACACAAAGCACAAAACAAAAATACCTGTATTGTCCAGAAATGAGAAAAGTAATGTTTGTGTTATGAGGATGATATGAAGTGATCTTCACCAAGCAGCTGAACAGCTCTGATAATAAAAATAGCCATATGATTTTGCTGCTTTTCATATCAAATGTTTGCAAACATTAAATTTATACTAACATTTTGGATACTGAGCAGCTTATTATTAAGTTTATTACGTTTCATCCATTGCTTCATATCTAAAGGCGAAGACTGAGAGAAAAATGTGCTTCTTTTACTGTGGGAAAAACAATACTAGCGCTCTGTCCCTTTACAAATGCGCATGCATGTTAAACAGCATCTACGCTGCACGGAGAGAGATGGATTTACAGTCCAGTAGAAAGAAACTGTTGATTTAGTGTGTTCCTATGTGTGGATTACTAATTTTCACCAGCATGTTAAAACAAAAAATTTTGGGAATTTCTTACCCTATGAACATAATGTTTAATTTTTTTTTTTTTTTCTGTAATTTTCAACACAATGGAAGTTGATGCTGCTAAGACATTATTAAGTCCTTATATTCCAGCCCTGTTATGTGTGTTTAGCTTGAAAATAAAAGCGGGAGCAAAATAGGTGAAAGCTTTGACTGAGATAATATTGTTGTTTAGTGCTGTGGATTGAGAGAAAGCTGGACTTTCACTCATGCACTGACAGTGCAAACCGCTCTAAACTGTGCCATGCACTTCAAATATTAAACGTTTAGCACTTGGAAGTGCTCCAAAGCGGTCGTTTGCTTTTATTAATATGTCAACACGTGGCGCAGTGTTAGCCTAGCGGTACTCTCAAATATATACCCCACATGCTCACAAAGCATTTGCAGATCTGAAATGCCCACTTGAACTCTTAACAAGGCCGTGTTTCCAAACAGAGCAGTGTAGGGTTGAGGCGATCCCTCGTCTGTGTAAGGTCGCATTAGCCCGCTCAGCCGTTCAGCCAGCTGTGGAAAGCAGAGAGCGGCTAAGCAGACATGGCCGGGGTCCTGAGCACAGATGGGGACCTTTAATTTTTAAAGCTGTTTTATTCGTGTTGCTGAGCTCTCTGCGTATTGTGACACAGTGCATATAAGTGCTAATTCAGCATCACATTTCGCTCCCACCTTCCCAGGCCACCCCTGCTCTATTCACTCAATCCAGATGAGAATAAACATCTGCAGCCCTTCTCCAGCCTCAGATGGATTCTGGTGTGAACATTTATGGATTCAGGGCCGTGCACAGACATTTTAAAGGGCAGTGGCTCAAATGAATTAGGCTTCATGGTATACAACAACTGTTTTTGTTGCTGTTAAAACTAATGTTCTATAAAGATTACTCCTTACTCCTTATCAAACTTTTAGAATATTATGTCCCTTTACAGTCACTCAAATCCTCACACCAGTACAACAATGTAGAATAATGTATCTCTCTCTCTCTCTCTCTCTCTCTCTCTCTTTTTTTTTTATTCTGTACATTAATATTTATTAGTTTTACTTAAAATATGCTTTACCTTCAAACACAAAGGTATACACTATATCCTTCTATGGCAAATTATTTTACTGGAGACTTTACTGGAGGCACTGTGTGAAGGATCATTTGCTAAATATTTTCATCTTGATTCACCTGCTTGCTGGTGCTTTGAATCCAGCTTTGCAAAGAAACACTCCCTTTAGCAGCCTCCATCCTCTCTTTGTCTTTCTTCTTTTTTGTGAAGGCGTTGTACTATAAACAGTATGCAACACACAATTTGAACATATACAATTTGCGCAGCATAATGTTGTGCCTGATATGCAGACCTGGTGTTATTTAACATTATGCAGTTGAATTCAGTGGGTAATAATTAATTGTTATTATCTCTGTCTTCACTGGTATTTCTATATATAGAACTGACAGGCTTTATATATGTACAGTATATACTGTATACTTTAATGCACAGCAAATTGTGGCAGACAGCTTGCTTCATATATTTAATACAGCAATAATTCAAGGACTCACTTTATCTATATTATTCTTTATTAAAATATAAATTCTATCAATTATATTATAACTTTATGATTTAGCTCTGCGATCTGATCACTCACCTTATGAACTAGTGCATGTTTTTAACACATTTGGGCCCCCTCAAGCTATATAAATACAAATTATTGTGTATTTTTTATGCATTTGGACCCCCTCAAGTGTCAGGCATTGGACTCACTTAGGACCCCTCTCTCCCTCCCCCTCCCCCTGTCGTTTCTGATCTGCTGCCACACTTAGGGTTAGGCTTAACTGACCTTTTTTAACTTGTCATGCATCATTTGTGCCATGGAAATAGATGATAGTTCAAATTGTGTGGCTTGTCGCGGAAAGGTGTGCTTTTACTTTTCTAAGTGATCAGAATTACACCTTTCCCTCGCAGTAAGATAAAATAAACAAAAAGTTTCAATAGACATGGACCCGAGCCAAATGTAGGGACTTAGATGTCATAGAGACTTGGGGGTGGGCTTTTTTGACTTAGTTTGACTTAGGGCCAGTAACTATAGTTACCAAATAGCAACCAGTTAGAGCATTCTAGCAACCTTATAGCGAAGTGCCAATCTGTTTGATTTTTTTTTGTAAGATTGAAAAAGCGTGGTTAATGCTAATTAATAGATTGTATTCAACGTTGTTGATTCAAGATAAAAAGTAAAACACTACTCATTTATCCTTAATAAAATCATAGAATTGTAATTGATAAATTAAATTGCTGTAATTATAAAACCTGGCCTTCACGTACCGATGGGAGTATTTTCCTCCGACAAAATCAGAAAATAAATTGTTCTCTTATACAAATTTATGTTATGACTATGAAAGTTCCCCTTAAAATAATCTTTCACGATTCTGTGTTTAGTGATTTATCAGTCTGACCTTGTGCACTCCTTTAAGTTCGCTTGAAAAAGTGTTTAAACCTTGAAAGGTCAAGTGTATTAAAATGAATGGGTTCATTTCTATTTGTTGACTATATGAAATTTTATACACACAAAAAAAATAAAAAATTGCCTATTTTTAAAATGTACCCATTTAAATTTCAGAACAAAATTTCATCAAATTGAACTGTGTCATTTTTAACTAAATTAAATTAATAAAACATATAATATATATATTTTTTTATCCCCATTTCTCTCAATTTGGTATGCCCAATTCCCACTACTTAGTAGGTCCTCGTGGTGGTACGGTTACTCACCTCAATTCGGCTGGCAGAGGACAAGTCTCAGTTACTTCTGCTTCTGAGACCGTCAGTCCACGCATCTTATCACGTGGCTCTCTGTGCATGACCCCACGGAGACTTGCAGCATGTGGAGGCTTATGCTACTCTCCGCGATCCATGCACAACTTACCACATGCTCCATTGAGAGCGAGAACCACTAATCATGACCACGAGGAGGTTACCCCATGTGACTCTACCCTCCCTAGCAACCGGCCAATTTGGTTTCTTAGGAGACCTGGGTGGAGTCACTCAGCACACCCTGGATTTGAACTCACAACTCCAGGGGTTGTAGTCAAAAATGTGTATTTTTATTTTATTTTATTTTATTTTATTTTATTTTTTTAAGATTACTCAATTAAATTTGATGGAATTATCTTATGAAATTGAAATGTGTAAATCTTAATTATTATTTTTTTAAATATATATATTTTTTAAGTGTACATTGAAACACCAGTCAAACATTTGAATGCATTTGACGGAATTTATTTTTCACATGATCTACAAAGAATTGTAATGTAATTTAACATAACGTAAATGCTTGAAATTAATTTTATAGACGTATTTAAACTGTGCCTATTTTTCAATTAATTAATTTTTTTAATTGAACAAGTTGGCCTTAATAGTGAGGGGTAAAGCAGCCAATGAGTGTCCAGCATTCACAAGAACTCCTGTCAATACTGTTTAAAAAGTATCTCAGTTGGACACCTCATGATGTTGTTGAGAGAATGCCAAGAGTTTTAATCTAGGCTAAGGACCATTCAGGGGATGTTCAGAACAGTCCCCCACCCCCCCCAAAAAAGATGAAGTGCAGAGATTATACACTTCATCTTAAAGTCCACAAACTATTAAGGATAAAAATAATAATAATAATAATAATTGAATGGCCAAAAATGTGTTGTGGAAGGAAAAATTATATTAGCCATGTAAATTTGCAAGAAAAAACATGTTTTTATTTTTTATTTTTTATTTTTTTTGTCCTTACTGGAAGTTGATAGCCTGTGCAGCATATAAATAAAGCATGTAATGTAAATGGGACTTTGATGAAAAGATTTGTTCTAATTTTCCACAGAAACATCACCTGACTGGAGCATTTATCCAAGTGTCTGTGTCAGAGTCCTCATTCCATCATCTGTCCTCTTGAGGAACTGTGTTTATGTGTGCGACTTCTTGTCAGAGTGCAGCATGCTATCTTGTTTATTCTCAAGTGTCTGGGACGTTGTTTACGTGTCACTTTAACCTTCAGATCAGGCCCAGCACACAGTGTCTGCTGTAGCACATGACCTGCCATGTCATGGGTGACAACAGAGCAAGAGCTGACAAATTGTCACAGGCCATTAAGATTCCTTCCTTGGCAATAACAGCATCAGGAGATGGAAAAGAGAAGATGAGCAGATAAATAAAGATCAGTGTTCTACCTGAAATGTCAGCCTATGTGCTCTCCAATGCCCTTTTGTCTTGCATTAGGAAAATGCTTGTATACCATATTGTTTTCAGATCTAGTTCATATTGCATACATAAAATGAATACCGTATTCATGTACCATGACATTTACATGCTGGCGATGTAAAATAATGCACATTGTGATGATTTGGTGAAGTTTCTGAAAGACCATACCATTGGACTAGTTTTGCAATCCAGCCTTTTCTCTTGACTAATTAAGACATGAGAGATATTTAAATAGCTGCATATACAGTTTAAAAATCAGAAGTAAATTTGGTGATTTCAATTCATCTCTGTGATTGAGTTTAAACTCTTAGTTGAATCAGTTCAAAACACTGGCTATGTCCCGTTTGGAAGGCTGCGTCCTCCGGAGGTCGCATTTGTCGGCCGCATACGTCATCGAGGCTGTCTCGTTTCAGAAAAGCGAGTAGGACACTTCGAATGCAGCCTTCGAATGCGACCTTCTTTCACGGGAATTCGGTGGATGCATGAGGTGTATCCTTCATGGGCACTCACAGCCCACAATTCTTTGCTTCAACGGAAATGTAAAAAAAAAAAAAATAACAGCAATTTGCCCATAAATATGATGTTCAAACGCAAGTAATGGTAATTCCCAAGTTGAAGTACCTCAGTAGATGGGTGCAGAGTACATAATATGTATAATTATATTAATATATAATTAAAAAAAGTATTAGACTAAAACTACACCTGTAAAATCTATTTTCTTTTCTCTTTACATCATTATAACTCTCCTAAATCTTACCTCATACATTCCCTTCTAAAGGGACTTTGTTCCCTTCTCACTCAAAGCGCTCGCGCTTGTTAAAGAGTTGCATGAAGTCATAGCAACCGTGTTACGTTCCGTTTCCGTTTGTCCTACGAAGGCCGTCTTGTTTAAACGAGACTTGTTTAAAGGAGGATGCTCAGTATACTGCAGCCTTCAAAGGATGCATCCTACCTAGCATGCAGCCTTCTAAACGAGGCACAGCCACTAACTCAACAATTTGTTAGCATCATCACTCAAAATGTTCATCAAATTCCCTATGTGTTATTTAACATGTATTAAAAGATGGTGTTTATTGTTATATATTGTTAATATTTATTGTGTTCATATAGTAAACATTGTTTTTCTTTTTTTTTAACTAGATGTCCAAAATACTGTTGTATTACCACCAAAGTACTTTTTTGTTTTTGTTAGTGTGGTGAACTTAACCATGCACAGTTCCTGTATTATCATCTTCCAAGTGCAAAAATCTCTGGTTCATTACCAGTCCTTACCAGATAAATGACATCTCTCACAAAATGCATTTATTTGAGCTTCTATTTGCAGAACACATTGGAAAAGGAAAGTTCCATTGCACATGTCTGCATTGACATCCCATGTCTCGATCAATCTATAGTCTCTTTGATCCACATTGATCCCCTCTGCTCACTCTTGTCCTTCTCACAGAAGAGTTAGATTTGAGGTTAAGCTGTGCTTTATTCTTTTAACACATACTCTCCAGGCATTACAATAGAGTATGCTGCACAGGCCAGGAAGCATTACACACCGCTACTGCTTGTGAAGAAATGTGGAATATACATCCTTTGTTCTTTTTCAACCTTTACCAGAGAGTTCAGGTGTGTTAGGACCACTACTGTGCTAATGTCCCCTGTTTCCTTTCTTGTGAGCAGGGTAATGGGAAAAGGAGAGCTCTGACGCAGGAGAATTAATAGGGAAGCTGGGTAAAGAAGTTCTGCTGTGTGGTACGGGTAGACGTTATCAGAACATGATTGTGCGAGGGCTCTTTTGGCTCGTCTCTTGAGGGAAATCGTAAAGGCTGCATCAGTCAGAAGCAGCCAAACAGCGTGCACAGCTACAAATTCAAAAAGCAACAATTGCTTCCACAAAAAGACCAAAAGCAGAATAAACATGAAAGATGCTGTGTTGAAACAGTTCAGAAGGGTTGTGATGGTAAAACAACAGCTATAAGTGACTTCTGCCAGAGCAAGAGCTTTCTTTCTTTCTTTCTTTCTTTCTTCAGCTAAATTTCAAATTCTCTGGCTAAAATTTTTGATTGTTAAAACTTTTTCTGAAGCAAGAAAACATAATAATGATAAAAGCCTAAAAAATTTATCACATGGATCAGATAGATCAAAATTATAATTTTCGCCCATGATTTTAAGCATAATCAGTACAAATACAGTAGGGTTCCAGCTTCTTTGGTGCTTGGACCCCTAATGATACATTCCTTTGCAGATGTATATTTTTGATATCCAAACACTGGATATAGGTATTGCACTGAAGACATATGTGTTGCTTATTCTTAATTATAATGTATTTTTGGCATTATTGTTTTTATGTAATTAAACAAAGGTACATTTTTAGTTACTATAGAATTTATACTTCAGACATGTTTTGTTGGACAAGAAAAGCTGGCTTCATACCGTGTGACCCACATTTGGTTTTCAACCATTGAAAATGGTAAAATTGAACGATTCACTCGTGGAGCCACATGTATAGCCCCATTTCTCTGGAATTTAACCATATAGGGCCTTAAGTATGAAGATTCCTAAAGGAAAGTTTGTTCTGAACCAGAATCTAAAATTATATTAAGATATCTTTAATACTTCTGGAGTTATAAACACTCCAACAACACAAAAAGTGTTTGTTCCATTTTGTGGACTCCATTGGCATATAATGCAAAGGGGTGCTGAAGTCAGCTGATTATAGTAACAGACCTACCTATCTCTGTGTAAAAATAAAGTAATGACGCTACTATGTTTCTAAGGTTATTATTTTGACATGTAGTTTTGCTCCAAATCTTAGACGAAAATGGTCTTTTTGACCCCCCTCTACAAAATAATGGATAACACTGTAAATATTGATCCATTGCATTCAATATTTTGGCTTTCATTATCTAAAAAAAGGAAACAAATAATATATATATATATATATATATATATATATATATATATATATATATATATATATATATATATATATACTGTATATATATATATACACATACTATATTTTGAGCTTGGTGTGTGTGTGCATTAAACTCAGTTTACAGCTCTAAGATTTTGAGATAGATAAAAAAAAAAGCCTTTTTGCTTTATCACCACTGGCAACAGCACTTCTTTAAAAGTTATAAGAAATAAAATACTCTTTTAGTATCCTCTTGTGTCTGTCGTATTATCATATGACTAATTGTGCTTTTACAGTGCTCTCACTCCCTTTACATTTTGTCCAAACAGAACCGTTTCAGCTTCTGATTTATGGCTGCAACCTCGCAATTAGGAAACCCCTTGAAGAGATGTATTTCTTCTTAAAAAGATATTTATATGAGAAAAGTTTTATTTAATGTATTGCACACTTGGGGTTGTTTCAAGGAAATCCAGCTTTAGGGTCATGTGAATTTTTTTAAGGCTTCTTAGATCAGTCAGTCACTGACTCGAAGTTCTTGCACTTTGTTCATGAGACCCACCTCACTTAACCTCAGCCTGCATGTGGTGCTTGTTATCTTATTACACTTTACTCTGCAGATAGGATGAATTACACACTAACCTCAAACTACGCAACCACCATAGCTATTTGATCCCTGTGGCACAGGTTCAGTCTGTTTTTGCACCTTCACACCCATGTCAAATGCGGTTTCATATTCAACAGATATAGAAAATTATGGCATTTATTTGACAATTTATTATCGTCACTGACATACGACATTTAACAGGGTATGTCTTACCCATAAAGTCCAAACTTTTATTTTTATTTTTTCAAAACAATTCTTTGAATAAGTCTGCTTTAAAATATCTTCCCACATTCTTAAACGGGACATCTAAACACCAATGAATAAATAATAGCCATGTAGGAAAGCAGAGGTATCTATTGTACATAAGTTGCTAAAATGTTTTAAGAGTCATAATATAAAGCAGTGACCCTGCAACTAAATTCACAAGCAGGTAAACAACCATGGGTATGTAAATATGTCTGTCTGAGAGAAGAAGAAAAAATTGGTTAGAGACATTGCACTCATGTGGGGGAGGTAAATTGGAATCATGCTGAAAATTCCTCCTCTTTTCTCTTTGCCATAATTTATTTCCCACATTCAACTGCCTCTGTCCTAACTAAAAATTGAGCAAGAGCCTAAACATAAGTTAAAAGAAAAGTCACAATATTGATTCACTGGAATTAAAGTTCTAATTGGACTTGTCAACAATGGGGTTGTCAATAATGTCAAGTTTTCAACTGTTGCTACGAAACCTATCAGCACATCAGTGAAAACTAAACTGCTATCATGTTCTCTGTTCTCTGGCAAGTTTCCTAGCTGTAGAAAAACTAGTGCATTTTCTTCATTATACTCAGCTGATGTCAGATTTTTTTGTTTTAATTGAGATGGATGTAGCAACTGGGGGTTATTTGCTTCTCACTATGGAAAGGAGACTGCCATATGTGAAGTAAGGTATTATACAGTATCAGATTACTGGTTCTAAAACAGCCTCTTAAGCGACACCTTGGCACTTCCCAGAGGACTCGAGGAATGATTAGCACCATCTTAAGTTTTGGAATCTATCCAGTTCTGAGACTTCAGGTCTGAAAATATTCACTTTTTGACTGTTATCACACTTGGTCGAACTCAAGTTCGCTTCTTCCCCCCTTCCCTTGGCTCCTTTGGCCTCTTTTCACATTGTACTTTTGGGTCCAAAACCCTGTGAGTACCAGTGGCAGCTGTTTACCACTGTAGTTAGTTCATGTTTTGGTCCTTTGGATTTACCACCAAAACTTTACAGAACAACACTTTCATTTGTCTGCCTCAGATTATTGCATAAGATGCTTAGAATGCGAGCTGCTCTCCAAAGCGATTTATTCGTAGACAAGTGTAACGGGAGCAAGCTGGTACGTGATAGCTGTGCGGTATGTGTAAACCTCACTCCCCTGGCCTTAAGAGGCGCACTAGCGACTGATTCTAGAGGCTGTAGCCTTTAGCCTTCTTGTTAGCACGCCTGCCTCCCATGCCGGCAGACACCGGTTTGAATCCTGCTCGGAGCAGGTCTAGCAGGACCGGTTACACAAGCATCTATTATAAATTCATTATCATAGTATAATAAGTGTGACCTGGAGCATGCAGAGAAGCAAATTATACATCATCAAAAGCAGTTCCGCAATTTATGACGATTGCATTCATGCCAACTGCCAGCTGTACCAGCGTTCACGTGAACCATACTTTCTAGTGTAAAACCGTGTTAACCCTAACTAAACAAACAAAACTTTGATGTCAAACAGACTCAGGCCTGCACCAAAAGCTCTGGTGTGACAGCACCTAAAGTTTGGGCCACAAATGTTCTAAGTTGGGGCCAATTCTCTGATTTGAATAGATTTGATTGAGATTTGTCCATGCCTCGTGTTTAAAGTGCACAGTTTCCTTTGCTAAGTTCACAAATAAGAACAAAGATATGAGAGGGCGAAACTGCTACTGCTATTAGTGAAAGTTTAACACAGAGCTCTAAGGATGAGGTTTTGGTCCCTAATGTAATGAGCCACAATGGCTTATCCACCCATGTCTGTATTACTCACAAGAACAACTATTTTAAGGAAAGAATGTGACGCTGGCATTCAAACACCACTATAACTCTTGACACAATGTGGTGACACGTGCGCTATGGGACCAGTATAACTCAATGAAATATAATAATGCAGTCTTTTGTTGTTGTTTTTTAGATATTTTCTCAGAACCATGTGGGGTGGCCATAATGATGGTGACCATCAAGGTCACGTGACTGCACGGATGGAGACAAGCTTACCTATGGGTACCACCAGCATTTCTGTATCCCAGCAACAGGCTCCTAAGAAGTTTGCTCCTGTTGTGGCTCCCAAGCCCAAGTTCAACCCTTATAAACAACCAGGGGAGGCAGCACATGAGGGAGCTGGTAAGATTTATAGCCTTGACTATAGCATTTTAATTATTACCATTTGTACAGATTTGCATATGACCACGGTCAGAACATACAGTAGGTTTGTTTTTACTCAATGTATTTTTTCCACTGGAGGATCAGAAATGTGAAACTGTGATCGACTTGGTCTTGAGTCAAAATACAGACAGGGGAAATGGTGCAACAATTTGAATGACAAACAGGCAAAAATCTGTCTGTTACATGAAAACTCAAGATGTAAATGGAAAAACTTGCTAGAAGTATCCAAGGATGTTGCTGTACCATGATTGCAAAACATAAGAGCTCTTGACTTGCCTTGCATCATACCAAAAAGTCTTGTCTGGCTCTTTGAAGCTGTCTTCTTGCCAATGAGATTTTATTTGGGGAGAAAGGTGAATATCAGACCATGAAAGTGGTTTGTTGGCCTTTTGCTGGCCTTTTTATTTGCCAGATTTCTCTTGGCACTGTAAAAAAAACAAAACAAAAAAACATTGTTCATCTGTACATTTGGAACAAAACACACTCATAAACGCGCGCACACACACACACACACACACACACACACACATTGAAAAATATGTTTCTGGCTTATTTGCTTTATGGGATGTTTTGCTTCTACTGTCAGTTTCCCGACCATGCGCCGTCCCTCAATGTAAGTGAAACGTGTTTACAAACCACCCAATACAGACACTAACTGTTATACAAATAGATTTGAAAAGCCCTCTTTTTGTATAGTTCTTTCTCAACTGCCTAACTTTGATAATTTAGATCAGTGCTCAACTCGATGTGTAATTAGGGCTCAATGCTGTACATGAAAAGGTTGGCAGCATGCATGTATGAGCCCACAGGGGTGCTGTGTATGGGGACTCATTGTTGGCTTCTCTCCAGGTGTTAAGGAGCATGTGATGTCCACATTCACTGGAGGTCTTGGGTGGCACATTCCATTAGATCAACATGGCCCAGTGTAACTGTTCAGTTGGGTGGCAGGTGCCAAGAATGTGTCCATCTGCTGTGCCAGCTCCATCTCCCTGTCATCTTCTCTCTCGTCTCCCTGTTCAGAATTTTATGTTCCTTTCATTGTCTCTCTCTCTGATGATATTTGTTGGATAAAGGGAAGTTAATTAGGATGTATGTGTGAGAGTGTGTGATTGTGTGCCCATGCCAGTTAATTTCCTTTACATTTAATTTCTTTGACAGTACCATAGTACTGATGTGGTGATGGTACCAGATGGTAATTCTGCGGTACTTTGATGTACAGCATGTTACTGAATTATTGCTGTATTGATACCATGGGACATATAATATGGTTCTCCACTTCAAAGAATACAATGGAATCATCATTAGGGCTTGGCGACGTGACAGTACACAGTAGGGCTGCACAATTAATTGAATAAATAATCAGGATTACAGCTGCCACAAATAAATAATCACAAAAAGTGTCAATTGTAGCAGTCTATAGACATAGGTCTACTTGTGCATCAAAGTATTTAATTACTGTGTGTTTTTGCAGTGGTTGAACTTTGTAACTAATCACAAACAAGTCTGTTGCTTTTTTTGACTTTGTTTTGGCTTGTTTTGGATATGTAGCCAACATAAAAATTATGGCATGCAAATGATCCACCCAAAATAAGCATTTTAATGTAAATTGTATTAATGGAAATGTATTGCAATTACAATATCAAGGGAAATGATTGACCATTTCTGTTTTTTACATAATAGTGCAGCCCTAGAATTCAGTCTGGCATTTGAATTGTTTCAGCTAACAGAGATTTTGCTGCATTATTTATGTATTTAGTAGATATATTTGCATGGCTATAAGTGAGCAGGACTGCTTTACGTTATTTATACACGAGAGTAACGAAATATGGAGAAATACGAAAATACAGATTAAGATATGTCCCTAACAAGTCCAGACAAGAAAGTACTTGTTATTAAGGGATTGTTGTTAGGCACAAAGAACTTGCAAATTTCTGCAATAATATCTGGCCCTATTTTAAGAGTTAAAACGTGTGAGTTAAAGCGCAGTGCTGCTTTAAGTTATAAGCGCAAAGTCAATGGTTTTGGTATTTTCGCGCAAGCATGCGTGAAGTCTAAGCACAAATGGGTTTGGCAAACTTGTGTGCGCAAAGCGCTGTAAGGCTGAGTCAACTGCAATTTAAATCTGAGTTTGTTCTCCGGTTATTGCACCGTCTGCATCCTATTATATAGTCCATTCCCTGTCAAACATCAATGATATAAACAAAGACCGCTGTAGCAGATCTCTTAGTTCGGGCAATGGAGGAGTCAGGAGACAACGAAGCAGATTCAAGGTCAGTCTCTTGTATTGATGGTAACTGTCAATACAAACTAAATGGTTTCCAAAATAAAGGCAAAACACTCTGTGTTTGGCTCTCTCTCCCACTCTGATGCTGTGGCGTGCCTTTTTAAGTCTCCCTCCGCCATTACTATAATGAGAGAGAGGTGTTAGAGATAATTATGAACCAGGTGACGAGCATTACCGCTCTCTCTCCCGCAGACCGACACATGACCACGCCCCCCATGCCACATGCCCCCACCGCTGACTCAGGCCAGGGCAACATCCGGTCTGAGTTAGCGGCCCCCCCCCCCCCAGTCAGCCGCAACCATCTGCGCCCCTGGTCTTTGGACCACCTTAAATTTAAAGGACTGGAGAGTCAGGTGCCAACGGGTGATCCGCGCATTAGTATCCTTCATGCAGTGGAGCCACTGCAGAGGAGCATGATCGGAACAGAGGGTGAAGGCTCACCCCAGCAGGTAGTAGTGGAGGGTCAGAACAGCCCACTTAATCACAAGACACTCCTTCTCGATGGTACTATATTTTGTCTCCCTGAAGGAGAGCTTGCGACTAATAAATAGCACTGGCCTTTCCTCCCCTCCCACCTCCTGTGAGAGCACCGCGCCCAGCCCCCTGTCAGATGCATCAGTCTGCAAAATAAAGGGGAGAGAGAAATCAGGTGCATGTAAAAGCGGCCCCCCACACAGTGCGGACTTTACCTTAATGAAGGCCTGTTGGCACGACTCTGTCCACTGGACCGGATCGGGAGCCCCCTTTTTAGTAAG
Source organism: Myxocyprinus asiaticus (assembly GCF_019703515.2). Taxonomy (NCBI): domain Eukaryota; kingdom Metazoa; phylum Chordata; class Actinopteri; order Cypriniformes; family Catostomidae; genus Myxocyprinus; species Myxocyprinus asiaticus. The sequence continues at coordinate 25,608,036 of NC_059355.1, forward strand.
GTCAGTCAGCGGGCTGGTGACATCAGAATAACTAGGCACAAACATTCAGTAGTAGCCAGCCAGCCCCAAAAACTGCCTTACCCCCTTTTTGGTCTTGGGCGCCGGGCAGGCTGCGATCACTGCGGTTTTGTAAACCTGTTGACGCACCTGCCCGTGACCCAAGTAGAACCCCAGATACCTAATTTCCACCCACCCAGTTGCGCACTTCTTTGGGTTGGCCATGAGTCCCGCCTGTCTCAGCGCTCTCAGGACCGCTCTCAGATGTTGCATATGTCGCTTTCAATCATTAATGTAAATTATGATGTCATCTAGATATGCAATGGCATATGCTGTGTGCGGTCTGAGGACCTTGTCCATAAGGTGCTGAAACGTGGCTGGGGCTCCGAACAAACCGAATGGAAGAGTCACAAATTGGTGTAATCTGAACGGTGTGGAAAAAGCTATCTTTTCTCAGGACATTGCCGTTAAAGGGATCTGCCAATAACCCTTCATTAAGTCCAGCATCAAGTAAAATTGAGCTGTGACCAACCGATCGAGTAACTCGTCAATTCACGGCATTGGATAAGCATCAAATTTGGACACCGCGTTCACTTTCCGGTAGTCAACACAGCAGCGGATCGAGCCGTCACTCTTCAGTACCAAAACTGCCGGGCTGGCCCAATCGCTGTGTGACTCTTGTATTAAGCCCATTTCAAGCATTGCCTCTAATTCTTCCTGAACAATCTTTTTCTTGTGTTCAGGAAGACGATAGGGGCAGCTACAAACCACCACCCCCAAGGTGGTCTGAATGTGGTGCTCTGTGAGGTTCGTGCAACCGGGTAGGGGTGAAAACACGTCTGCGAACTCCGCTTGCAACCTGGCAATATCTGAAAGCTGCGGTGGTCTCCGCAAGGGTCCGGGGTGAATGAACTTGATTTGGGAATGAACTTGATTTGGGAAATACCTCCAGCCTGAGCTCCGCCCTCTCCGGAACTACCGTCGCCAATGCTACAGGTACCTCCTCCCTCCATGGTTTGAGGAGGTTGAGGTGGTAGGTTTGATGTGCCCCTCTCCTATCTGTTCACCTAACCTCATAATCGAGATCTCCGACTCGTCATGTGATCTCAAAGGGTCCTTTGAGCTCGAGGTGGGCAGCAATACAAGCACTTTATCTCCCTGTGCGAATTCCCGTAGTTGAGTGTCCCTGTCGTACAGTCGCTGTTGACGTTCTTGCGCTTGGAGCAAATTATCCTGTGTTACCTGCCCCAAAGTGTGTAGTTTTGCTCTAAGGTCAAGAATGTATTGAATTAGATTTTTACTGTTCGAAGGTCCTTCCTCCCCAAGCTTCCCGTATGACGTCAAGCACGCCGTGCGGCCGGCACCCATACAGTAGCTCAAACGGGGAAAACCCGGTGGTTTTTAGCATCTTCATGTGCGAACTTACGAATCATGTTTTTTAAGGTCTTATTAAATCACTTGACCAACCTGTCGGTTTGCGGGTGATAAACGATGGTGCGAATCGACTTAATGCCTAATAATTCGTATAGTTTGCGTAGTGTATGTGACATGAATTTTGTGCCTTGATCAGTGAAGATTTCCTTTGGAATCCCCCACTTGGGAGATAATTTTGAAGAGTGCCTCCACAACACTATGTGCTGAGATGTTGCGCAGGGGCACTGCTTCCGGATATCGCGTTGCATAGTCCACCAGAACTAATACAAAGCGATGTCCACATGCAGTCCGTTCTAATGGCCCGACAAAATCCATGGCAATTTTCTCGAAGGGGATCTCGATCAACGGCAACGGGCGCAATGACGCTTTTGGGGTGGCCAGTGGATTTACCAACTGACATTCATGGCACGGCGCACACCACTTGCGAACGTCCCCATTATACGGTTCAACATCTTTTTGTGACCTAAGTGGCCAGCCATTGGATTATAGTGAGCCGCCTGGAAGAGTGTTTGCCGACGCTCTTTGGTACTAATAGCTGAATTGTATTCTCTTTGGTTTGAGCGTCCTGCGTCACTCAATACAACCGCTCTTTAATAATAGAAAAGTACGGGTATGTGAATGCAACACCAGGCTGGAGCTGTTGACCGTCAATTACTTTCACTTGGTCGAAGGCATGCTTGAGGGACTCATCACGCAACTGCTTCAGAGGGAAATCCCCCTCAGGGAAGCCCCTGAAAACAGGAATTCCCTCGTCTGCATCATCCTGACGTGGAGCCGACGTTGACGGCCCTGGCACCACCTCACCAGCCATAGTATCGTACGTCACACCCCACGCCACTACTTTGCAGGACCCATCCACACATATTACCCTCAATAGATTTTTAAAACCAGGCCAATTGGTTCCCAGAATTAGTGGATGGGTGAGGCGGGGGTTAACCATGGCCTCGACTCTATGCCTTTTTCCCCTGAACCGTATCTCAATAGTAACTACCGGATACCTGTGAATGTCACCATGCACACACCTCACCCTCACCAGTTTATTTTTATCCAATGCCCCGCCTTGCACCAAGCGTTGGTGGATCGAGGTTTGAGAACAACATGTATCCACCAAAGCTTGATGTGTATCCCCTTTTACCCTTACCGGTATCCGATACGCCCCTGCCTGATCGGGGGCAGCCTGTGGAGCATTGGGGATCCGGACCAGCGTCCCCACCTCCATTACTGGACACCACTCCTGGCTTTACCCGCAGCTCCAGCAGACTGGCCATGGTCATCCTTCCGCACTCATGGGGGTTGTCTCGCCAACCTGGAGGGGATAGCGGAGAGAGACGGGGGGGGGGGTCTTGGGACCGGGGGCGGGGTTTGGGTGGGCCTCCCCACCTCCAAGGAGCCGGAACTGGGCAGGATTGAGGGGAACGGGGGGAGGGGAGGGAACATGAGGCGCAGGGGGTGGCATTGGACCCAGTGACAGCTTCGCCGCCTCCTGGGAACGCCGCCACGTAGTCCTCTGCCAGCTGGACGGCCCCCTCCAACGATGCCAGGCGGTGGCACTGGACCCACTCAGACATGCCTCGGGGGAGTTGGGCGACGAACTGCTCCAGTACCACCTGATCGACCACTTCCATGACGCCGCGGATTCCCCCCACCAGCAGCCATTTCCGGCAGGCATCATGGAGCTGCTGCGCAAAAGTGAACAGGCAGCCGTCCTTCCCGAAGCTCAACGAGCGGAAGAGCTGCCGACTCTGCTCCGGGGTCCGACCGACCCGTTGCTGGATGGCTTTCTTCAGGTGATTGTAATCCAGGAGGCTGGTGGCGGGGAGTTGTTGTGCCACCAGCTGCGCCTCCCCGGAGAGCAGGAGCAACAGGCGGGCCTCCCACTGATTGGGAGGCCACCTCCAAACCTCCACGGTTTTCACAAAGAAGTCGAGGAAGGCCTCCGGATCGTCGTTTGGCCCCATTTTTGTAAGGGCCACCGGTGGGACGGGCTCCGAGGAGGTCGCAGCACCAGCCCCCTCCCTGGTGACCGACACATGACCACGCCCCCATGCCACAACCGCACATTCATAAGAAGTTGGTAGTGTAAATGGGCTGTATGCAATGAATTATAATAATTGAAAATGATGTTCTTTTGTGCATTAATTGTGTCCTTGTTGAATGTCAGGCATATTTCCTTGACAGTGACACTCCTTTAACACACATAGAACATTTTATTCTCATCAGGATTTGGATATACTCTCCGTTAAATTATACAGAGTGTAAGTATTATTTATAATTTTCATCTACTGACACTCAAATCATGGCTAGTATTTACAGTGATTGTATCGGCATGCACTTCTACTGGTTAATTTTGAAAAATTTGTTTAATAAAAAACAAAATCAAACAAAAATATTTTTTTAATTCAAATTACACTTTAAACAAAACTAAAATATAATCAAAATAATGAAGTGGTCAAAAAAATCCTACCAAATCCAAACATTTTACCCTTGCCAACATCTTCCACTGGCCCCTTTTGCAGTAACTTAAAAATCACTCTATGACAACAGATGGAAAAATGGCAATACAAATTATAGTATAAATACAGTTGTAAATATACCGTATACATAATAATAATAACTGAAATGACCTATAGAAAGTTTAACACAAATCTCATGAATTTTTGTTTCATGAAATGGCTACAACTATAATTGTCAGGGACTTAATTTGATGTTCCACTATATTTTTAGTTTGGACATTAACTTTATTACCACCGCTGTGCTTTGTGCACTCACGAAAATAGAGCCCATTGAATGTGACTGTTGTATGGTCACGTGTGGGTATATCAGCTATTTTACAATGGCTTCAAATGTGGCTCATCTGATCATAACTTCAGAAGTCAGATAATTAGAATTCAGGTCTATACATTTTATAATGTTAGTTTTACTAAATATGGTGGCCAAGTGGTGCACAACAAAGCAATCAATAGTTGAAATCACTATTTTTTACTTTTGTTGTGTTGTGGCCTTTCCATTGTGCTGCTTTATTTCCATTGTGTTTCAGCTTTTGTCTGCCTTGCTAATTTTGTTGTTTTGTGCACTTCTGGGCCACCATAGGTAAAATGTAATTTCTAGAGAGAAAAAGTAAATCAGTTTGTTATATACAGTATACTGTCACTGTGATATAAAAAGACTAGGGCTGTCGATTTAATGTCCTGATTCAGTGCCATTAAATATATAAAAAACAATGCATTTACAAACATGCAAAGCACTTTTGTACAGGCAACAAGCCATGCAGACAGCACAAAATGAGGATGATTTCTTGCATTCAAACACAGCTGGATGGAGTGGCATGTTTTTCTAAAGCCCAAAGTATACTTCAGTCAGTCGTTAAATGCTGAGCGTCCGCACAGGACATGTGACACAAATTTTGTCATCACCAGAGTGCTTGAGCACTGAATGAGTGCAGTCAGATTTTTCTAACCATGCTAAGAGATTTTTTTTAATTACTGAGATGATAACCTTCTAAAAACACTGTATTTATGACGCAGCGCAGCCAAAGAGAAGGCCAAAGTATACTTCACACATTATGCATGATGCATATTTCATCATCAGCACGGTCCATGTGGCCTTTCCATGTGCGACCCAGTTTTTTTCAAAATGTGGACAGTTCTCGTCAGTGCGCGTCGCCGCCGCATGCGCCTGCCATTGCCTATACTAAAGAGTATTACAAAGCAGTTGTACTGTGCATGCGTCAAACGTGTCCCTTTGCGCTAGCAGTCAAATGAGCATAGTTTGAAATGTTGATCAGTCAACCATATTTGAGACCTAATGGTACATGGAAAAACAAAATATACCCTAACTTTGAGATGCTCCAAAAGCATCCAAGCCCTTATAATAATAATTATAATTAATTAATTTTCTTTATTTATCACATTATACATTTGCACATATACAGTGAAATTCTTCTTTTTCACATATCCCAGCTAGACTGGGGTCAGAGTGCAGGGTCAGCCATGTTACAGTGCCCCTGGAGCAGATAGGGTCAAGGGCCTTGCTCAAGGGCCCAACAGTGGCCCAACATCTTGGCGGTGCTGGGGCTTGAACCCCCGACCTTCTGATCAGTAACCCAGAGCCTTAACTGCTGAGCTACCACTGCCCCCGCTGAGCTACCACTGCCCCAGAATAAGTCTCCCTCGGACGGACTGTAGATGAATGTTAGGCTTTGGTTCAATGATATAACTGTAATAAACAATAGATTGCCTTCTAAAGCCACTTTTTGTATTGCCTAATCAATGCATTACTCCTCTGCCACAATGATGTTAAGCATGTAAAGGCTCAATGTAAAGATCCCTTGTAAAATGTATTTCAAATGCACAGAGTGCATTGATGTTTTAACAATAGTTTGTTATATAATGTTTAGAAAGTTGCTAACAGCATTGAAACCGGACCAAACCCGCCCCCAAAAAAACAATCAAGCCATGAAGCCCACATTTACAAGCATACGTGCAGGGTTGCATGAGTTATTGATTACTGATTACAGACATGGCCCTTGGGTATTACGTAAATGTGGGTGAAACCACATTAATGCTTTAACAAAGTTTACATGCTTTCTTTGTAGTGTCTACCCAGACAGGCATTTTTATATTCTGTGGACATCAACCAATTCTAAGCTAGCGGCATGCCCATTAGCAATTTGTTCATTTTCTTTTTATTTAAAGATTATTATTGGAATTTGTTTCTGCAATAAAAGTGCTCTTTTCTTGCATTAATGGGCTGATAGCAGCTCTGTCAGATAGTGGTTTCTATGGTTACAATGTGGGCTTTCTGGACCCTAAAAAGCTTTCCGATTAGAAATGTGACTTAAACTTAATCTCTATGGTAAAATGGTATTGTATTAATTAAGTCATTCTATTTTTATACATTTCACAGGAAAATAAGAAAGACAGAGGACCTGAGGGCTTTATTTTTGCTGTAGCCCTGCTGCTCTTTGATGGTGTGAGAGCGACAGAGACCTGCCTTTGTTTCAGATTGAAAGTGATGATGAGATTATTGGAGAAAGTTCTCACACTTCTATCCCAGTCAGAGAGGCAGCTATCAAAGAGAGAGAGAGAGAGAGAGAGAGAGAGAGAGAGAGAGAGAGAGAGTTGTCTGAGCTTACAGTACTGTGTCCCATTTCACAGTGAATAAAGGGAAACATGCTCTACACATTTACAACAATGTGCCAAAAATATGAATTTATTGTGGTTTTGTATGTTTACATGTTTACATTTATGTCCATATTTTCACAGCATGAAGATGACATGTAAAACCACTAAGGCTAAGTTATGAAATTTACATCTAGAAGAATGTTTTGAACTTTGCTGTCAGGGCCAAGTGTACTAATCAGGAAACTAAATGTTTTGGTCTCTTTTTTACTAGTTAGTACCCTGTTTGATTCCCAGGAAATGAGAGTCTGCTGTAGTAGCCGACATATTATATCTGATGAACCATATTTGCTTCTTTTTAGAAATCAATTTTGTTTTTTTATGATCTAAACCAAAAAAAAAAAAAAAAATAATAATAATAATAATAATTAGCATCTGATAACCAATATGCATAACATTACCATCAGCTTGCAGCTGCTTGTTATAATAGAAGGTCAAGGCTTATCAATATATCCAGATGCAATATAATTAACAATATAGCTGATGTCAATAAGACTGGTTAAATGGATAGTTCACCCAAAAAGGAATATGATTGATGAAAAAGTATTTCCTGCATGGAACACATCAGGAAATGTTAGGCAGAATGTTAGTATCAGTCACCATTCACTTTCATTATATATTTTTGTTTTCCATACATGGGAAGTGAATTGTGACTGAGGCTGAAATTCTGTTTAATATCTTCTTTTGTGTTCCATGGAGGAAAGTTATAGGGGTTTGGAACAACACAAGGATCTAAGTAATTTTTGATGACAGAATTTTCATTTTTTTAGTGAACTATCCCTTTAAATGGTCATTTTACACTATATCCTGTTCAAGGACCTTTTCAAACTCAGATGTCAGTTGCATTCTTCATTCAGAGTCAGAAACAATGGCAGTGGCAAAGGTATCCTAAAGGCCAATTTATACTTTTGCGTCTAACCTATGGCGTAGGCTATGCGTAGCTACGGCGATTACGGTGTTGCCTATGCCTTAGCCTGACGTGCACCTTTTCAAATGTATGACTGCGTGGCGTGTCGATGCAGACCACAACAGCTGTGATTGGTCCACTTTAACCAGAGACCACCCCCCCCAGGATGATAACAAGGATGGCTTTTGCAATGTCGCATTTTATCCAAGTTTATTTTAATATCTATGCATCATATCACATTGTATTTGGACTCGTGACCATTAAAGAAATTGCCTCAATCGGGAGCATCTGCTGTTTTTTTTTAATTATTATTCTGTATGTGTTTCATGAAGTTACAAGCGAAATGCGACAAAAGATATCTGTTTATAGCTTATATACTCTAAAAGACCTGTAGGGGTATAACCCTGGTGTCCTGGCCAAATTCCCCCCATTGGCCCTTCTCAATCATGGGCTCCTAATAATCCCCATCCATAAATTGGCTCTATAACTCTACTCTCTCCTCTCCACCAATAGCTGGTGTGTGGTGAGCGTACTGGCACACTATGGTTGCCGTCGCATCATCCAGGTGGATACTGCACACTGGTGGAGGTTGAGGAGAGTCCCCTGTTCACTGTGTAAAGCTCTTTGAGTGCAGTGTCCAAAAAAGCGCTATATAAAATGTAACAAAATGTATAAAATGTAACATAAAAGCTTTTTTTCTCCGAGCCTTTACTTGATATTAATTTGATATGTGAGTGAAATCATATGTTTTGTATTCTACTCACGAACTTTCCGATCGGGACTTTGATTTGACCGTATGTTTGACAGTATGCTATGTGTTCAGTAAATAAATTCTAATTTGTCAGCAAATTAAAAAAGCACCAGGTAAGAGTTGGTTATATTGCCTGTATGAATTGTAAAGTCTTTAAAATGACACCCATTTTGTGTTATTCAGGCGAGTAGTTATTAATTAATTTGACAATTTATTTTTCAGTGCGGAACGTCAAATGTAGGCTATGCCAAAATATTTACGTATTATTATTTAAGTGACTCAAGAGCAAGCATACAGTAATTTCCTCATTTTCTGCCTGCAGTGCAAGCAACGTAAAATAAATAATATGTACCTACATTTGAACATGTTCACATAACTTGAACTCATTTCTGATGCTACAATAATTTAATAAATACTTCTGAATCCTTGCATTGCTTGCACTGATTTTGTTTATTTATGAAACATTTAGTTAGCATTTTGGCTGAGTACTCTCAGAACGACGCAGACACACTAACACAGAACTATAAATGCAAACTAACACATTGGCCACTACGCGGAGCCTACAGCGTAGGTTCGACGCAAAAGTATAAATCAGGCTTTAGACCTGAATAGAAATGTTTCTCCAGTCACTGTTGGCAATAAAGAAGTCGTTTCACTATACAAATGATAAGCTTTCAGTTTCATTATTTAAGGATTGTCTATATGTCTAGTTGCTCTTGAACAGCAGAGCATAGGGGTCAGATAACATTTGAAGTTTTCCTGTTATCGCTGTTCACTGCTGTTCAACCATCTGTTACATTCAGTGCCATGACTTCATGTCTGACTAACCTCTTGACTTATTCTGAGCTTCTGTCTGGAACATTCCTAATTGAAGGTTGAAAGGCAGATACAAAACATAAAAGCTGTTTTAGGTCCTGTATCTGCCTATGTGCTATTGTGTGAGAAAATGTGCTGGAAGATAGGGTGAGTTGAGGCCTTGATTTGAGGGCAGTTCATTAGGCCTTTATTACAGCGGATAAGCCCAATTCCTTGGCAAGCTAATTGACTTTTTATTAATGGAGATAAGTGAACGTGTCAATTATCTGAGCAAGGGTACTTCATAATAAGTACAGAACATCACAGGAGATAAAGCAAACAGTAAAAGGGAATCTTTGTAAAGGTGTCTCGTTAATGTAAGAGTTTGTACAGGGCTATTGAAATTTTTAAACAATGATGTTCACATTAAGGTAATCTGATGGGAAATGTAAAAAAAAAAAAAAAAAAAAATCTTTCCTTTGGAGTTTCTTAAAAATCATTAATATATTTAATATATTGTGGCCGGGTGAGAACGAGGCCTCGGAGAGGCGTTTATTTAAAATAATAATCAAAAAGGGGAATCAATGTGTCTAATGGAGTAAGTGTCCAAACAAAGGGGGAATCTTACATCTTTGTGGTGAAAAGGAGCTTAGTGAAGGTAGGTGAGTGCCCATGGGATGATCCAGGATGTGGGCTGGGTCTGATAGCCGCAAGCACTCCCCTCTGTGGTCCGGTGGCGGCTTCTGTCGTTGCTTGTCTATTGTTGGGCCGTGGCAAGTGTGAGGAGAAGGTGGCCCGGCTTCCTATCCCGTCTGCCAAGAGGTGCACAGTGTTCGCCGGCGACTCATCTAACTCAGCCGGTACCCTCCCCACTCTGTTCCTGGACCTACGAGGACACCTGTGTGTGCACAAGAAAATAGAAGCTGTGAAATTGTGTTAGGACTATGTGAAAAATATTTGTTGCATCAATGTATTGCTGAAACCAGGCAGGAGATTTACATTTCCCAGCATGCTTTGCATGAGACTGAATTGAAAGAGTACACTTTTAAATTAAGTGCTATTTTAATGTATTTCTACTAAAAAAAGAGATTTGTTAGTGTTGAATGTTCTGTTATGTTGGGATTTAGAGGAGTTTCTGTCGTGTTTTTTTTTTTGGAGGTTAGGGTACTATTGTGGAGAAGAGTGGAGCTAATGGTTAGGTTGAGGATGGGTAAATTGTTACTGAAACGTAAATGTGTACTGATTTAATCGTGAAGCAAATACTGAGAGATCATTAGTATAATGACTGACTGGGGATCAGTGAACCCTCAGCAGCACCATACTCGTCATTCTGTACAGAAAGATATATTTAAAATGCAAATGTGTGGTTGTTGCTAGTTCTTGGTAAAAAAAAAAAAAGTTCAGTGTTGTCTAAGGCCATGTCCACACTTATGCGTTTCATTTGCTGATGTGCCTGATATTCACTTTGATAGTTTTGTTAAAGATAATTGTTACTTTGTGCAACATTCACATTGCATTCCTTCAAAGGCGACGGGAAGTTTACTCAGAATTGGTGCCCAGTGACGGAACACGAGGACAATTGTGTTTCAGACTGTACATGCAACACCGATTTTTCGCATGCGCAGAAAGGGGATTTAAGCATTTTCTTATATTTCAGTGTGGACGAGCAACTTTTGGTAGACACTTGAAAAGGCAGTGTGGATGGGGAGAGTTTCGAACACGAAAACGCTGTTTTCAAATGTATCCGGATTAATGAAGACGTAGCTTAATATGTAGCATCTAAATCAACACTTTTAATTAAATATTTGCCTACAATTTTGCTCTTAAAAAAGATCATGTTGGATAAATTGTTTACATCTAAAAGCTAATTATCAAAGGGTGAAAATAGTTTTGTAAAATAAATTCTACTTTGTAAGAGATGTGGCCTGGTTCGAACACATGACCCAGACAATTTGAGCTGTGGTGCTCATGTTGGAGACACAGGTTCGAATCTGGCCCGCATCATGTCGTGGTCCCATTGCGGTACTTTCATGCTCTTTCTCTATTGTTTCTATTGTTTCAAAAGTGACAAAAACCTAAGGGGACCAAAGTTGCCTGTTATGTAAATCATGCATTGAAGTTTGTATCGCCTATCATGTATTAAAAAACAGTTAAACACCTGCATGTCTTATACACAGTGGATAGTTAGTGAAAACAGGAACTTGTTCACTCAGTTGATCAAGAAAGCAAAACTAAACAAAAGAATGAAGACCATAAAAGCACCTACTTTACATAGTTTCCAGACCGAATTGCTTTTTAGTGACACATTTGAGTATTTTTTCTGTAATGACATTGAAAGAAAAAAAGTTGCTCAAATATAGTTTTATTTTACTGAGCTTTCTTATATTAGAAAGCAGTGGGTTCAAGATCTTTATTTTTACACCGTTTGCCAGAAACTACAGTAAGTAAGATGATGAATACGTGATGCACCAACAAATTGCTTCTCTGTTTGAATTTATTTTGGTCTTAACTTTTTTAAATGTGTTTTATATAACATATCAATTTATTATTAATTTGAAGTATTTATGTTAGTTTACAATTTAAATCAGCTGTTTTAGGGAAGCCATCGGTTGCCTAACCAGATTATTATGTACTTACAAAAGTACAAAAACACATACTGTATACATTTGCAATGTGCAATATTTGCACTCTCAGACATACACGTACATTGGTGGCCAAAACTTTGGAATAATGTACAGATTTTGCTTTTATGGAAAGAAATGGGTACTTTTATTCACCAAAGTGGCATTCAGCTGGTTACAATGTATTGTCAGGACATTAATAATGTGAAAAATTACTATTACAATTTGAAAAAAAAATGTCAGATCTTCTTAAACTACTTCAAAGAGTTCTCATCAAAAAATCTTCCATTTGCAGCAATGACAGCTTTGTAGATCCTTGGCATTCTAGCTGTCAGTTTGTCCAGACACTCAGGTGACATTTCACCCCATGCTTCCTGTAGCGCTTACCACAGATGTGGTTGTCTTGTCGGGCACTTCTCACGCACCTTACAGTCTAGCTGATCCCGCAAAAGATCAATGAGGTTAAGATCCATAACACTCTTTTCCAATTATCTGATGTCCAATGTCTGTGTTTCTTTGCCCACTCTAACATTTTCTTTTTGATTTCTGTTTCAAAAGTGGCTTTTTCTTTGCAATTCTTCCCATGAGGCCTGCACCCCTGAGTCTTCTCTTTACTGTTGTACATGAAACTGGTGTTGAGCAGGTAGAATTCAATGAAGCTGTCAGCTGAGGTCATGTGAGGTGTCTATTTCTCAAACTAGAGACTCTGATGTACTTATCCTCTTGTTTAGTTGTACATCTGGCCTTCCACATTTCTTTCTGTCCTTGTTAGAGCCAGTTGTCCTTTGTCTTTGAAGACTGTAGTGTACACCTTCGTATGAAATCTTCAGTTTTTTGGCAATTTCAAGCATTGAATAGCCTTCATTCCTCAAAACAATGATTGACTGATGAGTTTCTAGAGAAAGCTGTTTCTTTGTTGCCATTTTTGATCTAATATTGACCTTAAGACATGCCAGTCTATTGCATACTGTGGCAACTCAAAAACAAAGACAATGTTAAGCTTCATTTAACAAACCAAATAGCTTTCAACTGTGTTTGATATAATGGCAAGTGATTTTCTAGTGTCAAAAAAGCAATTTATCATGATTACTCAAGGATAAGGTGTTGGAGTGATGGCTGCTGGAAATGGGGCCTATCTAGATTTGATAAAAAAAAAAGACTTTTTTTCAAGTAGTGATGGTGCTGTTTTTTACATCAGTAATGTCCTGACTTTAATTTGTGATCAGTTGAATGCCACTTTGGTGAATTAAAGTACCAATTTCCTTCCGAAACAGCAAAATCTGTACATTATTCCAAACTTTTGGCCGCCAGTGTATATCTAATATATGTGTGTTTGTGTGAGAGAGAAACTGCTGTTTACAAGAAAAATTACATCTGTGCAAAGCCTCCGCACAGAGAAAATGTCTCTCAGCTATCTTTTTTTAAAACTGTTTTTAGGAACACTTGGGACCACCTGACAGTGTGAATGTCTTTGGCAGGGGTCAGTTAGCTTCTCTCCTTCCAGCAACCACCAGATAGGGTACTGAAATGGTTGGACAGCTACGAAAATGGTTATGAAATCCTGTACTGAGGCCTGTTTTTAGATAGAAATCGCAAGAGTTCAGTTGGAAATCTCACTTGAGGTGGATATCATCCCCTCCACCCATAATGTCCTGGCACATTTTTACATTCTTGCTTTTTCATTCAGGTAAACTGATCTACAACTTCAGCGTAATCCTCTAGACACACACAGGTCCTCATCATGTTTTTGGCTGAAATGTGTTGCCACTGGACAAGGTTTTGTTCAACAGAATCTATCAAATAGCGAATAAAGGCACTCTCAAAGTGCTAGATACCCGTAATGGAGAATCTCACAGTATGCACAGAACTTAAATCAGCACATGCCTTAGAGTCTGACATATACTATGACCCGCAGTGGCTGCCGTTGTTTTTAAGATTACATTGCACCACATGTGGCTGTTCAAGTGTACAGGGCCTGTTTTGCTGCGGGGACACTTTGCAGATGGGCAGTTGTGGTTTTATAACTGTTTTAAGAATTGCACTGATTCAATTTAAAAAAGTACATTGGGGGGGGGGACTGGGTAGTCGTTAGTTCGAATCCAGGGTGTGTTGTGTGACTCCAGCCAGGTCTCCTAAGTAACCAAATTGGCCCGGTTGCTAGGGAGGGAAGAGTCACATGGGTTAACCTCCTTGTGGTCGCTATATTGTGGTTCTCGCTCTCGGTGGGGCACATGGTGAGTTGTGTGTGGATGCTGCGGAGAATAGCGTGAAGCCTCCACATGCGCTATGTCTCTGCGGTAATGCGCTCAACAAGCCACGTGATAAGATGCGCAGATTGACGGTCTCAGACGCAGAGGCAAATGAGATTTATCCTCCGCCACCCGGTTGAGGCGAGTCACTACGCCACCACGAGGACTTAGAGCGCATTGGGAATTGGGCATTCCAAATTGGGGAGAATATAAACCCCCCCCCCCCCAAAAAGTACATTTGGGAGTGGACTGAAAGAAGGGACTCCATTTTTAACTGCCACCTTGTTATTAAGAAAAAGGCTGAACTTCTGGCACTTTTTAGGAACCCTGGTTTGATATAGGTAGTAGTCGAGCCTTTGGACAATCCATTACCTTTTAAAGGAATAGTTCTCTCAAAATACAAAATTCTGTCATCATTTACCCACCTTCATGCTGTTCCAAACCTGTATTACTTCATCTCTTCTGAGTAACTAAAAAGGCAAAATTACAGCTTCAGTCTCTTTCATTTTTATTAAATGGAAAAAGATGCAATGAATGTGAATGGTGACTCAGGCTGCCAGCCCCTAAGATCTCCGTTTATGTTCCATGCAAAATAGAAAGTTCTACAGGTTTGGAACAACATGAGGGTGAGCAGACAATGGCACAATTTTCATTTTTGGTGAACTACCCCTCAAACAACCTTCAAACTAACTTCTTTGGTTAAAAAGAAGTCCACATGCATCCTTTTTTCTTCTTTCAAAAACATGTTTATTAGAATAGGTGAACATTGTTCTGAACAGTAGGCACTTGTGGATAAGCAGATAAGATTATTAAAGAATTTGATTAATTCTCCATGATCGCTTTGTTGTGCTGTGTTCTAACCAGTTGTTGAGGAAGTGTTATGCAAATGTAAATAAATTCCAGGTTAAAACAGTAGTTCCCCATAAAATGTTACAGATTTTTTTTTTGTTTTTTGTTTTTTGTTTTTTGTGTGAGTGCATCTGTGTTTCCTTCTGTCTTTCTCTCAGTATTAATGTTCAATGTTTTGAATGTTTTCTTAATTGTGAGTTCTCCATTTAGAAATCGCATCAGGCTTTCGCTTAGATTGCAGCAGACCTGTAATCCAAAAACTAATTTTGGGAAATTTAATCCAGACACATCACCACTGTTTTATCTCTTGTAACTTCTTTGTCTCATTGGATTTAAGAGGATTAAATGACAAAATATTTGGGTGGTCACTTGGAAACTTTAAAGATGGGTACATTGTTTTTGCATGATAAACAATTTGGAATGTGAACTATGAAAATGACTTAAGGTATTATGAGACTGTTTTGAATTGGTGCATCTTTGCCCATGGTCCCAAATATTTGATCCACAATAACCTGAATTAAATGACAACAAAAGGCTGTTTTATCAATTAAAAGCACATGCTGCCATACCCTTTTTTATTTTCATTGATTTAGACTTTAATATCTAGAAAGACAATAACAAGTCATGTGGTTGTTTATCACTATTTTTGTGTGGATGTTATTCATGCAAATGTCTGCTTGTGATCGGATTTTGATCTCAGAGCTGTATTTAGTGAGGCACCGCATTGCGAGTTAGCTGGAGGGTGAGCATGTGCCACTTATGCTTTACATTATTAATGAAGATACTGTGTTTCCAGCTCTCAGATAAATTAATTTAGCAATTTCTGTTGTAAAATGCGCTTATCAGAGAGCAATTTTTATTATTTATCATGAAATAAAATGATGTAATATGCAATATACTGTATATTGTCAACACAAATACACCCTCAGTCTTATTCCTATTTAACAATGTCAGACAATAATGCCTTACTTTTGAAAGGTGAGTAAAAAAAAACAAAAAATAACAAAAACAAAACTGTTTCCGGACATCTATGCTTTTATCAGAGGATAAGGGAGAGATTATCACTGTTTACATTAATATTTATTTTATATCAAACTCAGTGTGGATCTGATATAAAATTGCGGATTAGTATAAATGCAAATTAGGAACTGCACTTACTGGCATAAGACCCCCAAGGCTCCCTTGCCTTAAATGGAGTCCTTGTCATGCTGGTTGGTTGCTGGTTAGTTGTCTCAAGTTTGCTAGAATCAGATTTGGGCCACAAGAAGCTTTGCATAGAGAAGTTGTTCAGTTTTGTTGCTTTTTGAAACATGATTTGATCAGGAAAAGTAATAAAAAGGCCATGCATGCTCTAGTGATTAAAATGAAAACATCTGCATATGCAGTTCTAGTAGGCAGATTAGTTCATATTACGCAATGTTCTCCTTAAAGCTGCACTACGTAATTTTGTGCTCTCAAGTGACATCTGTGGTTGAAACTTAAAATTGTAAGCAATTTGCGGAAGAATACATTACGTCAGTCGTGTTCTGGCTCTGCTCTTCTGGCGGATGAATCTCCCAATTTGAGCTTAACTGTACATCGCCTACGTGTGATCATGACTGGAGCCGGAGTCATAATGTGCTATGTTTATGTTGATGTTACGTTATATGATTAAACATTTGAAACGGAAATATTAATTGCTTTGATGAAGATAACACTCTTATTTACATATTTGAATGGATTTTACACTTATATCGCTTTTCTGACTCAAAGCACTTTTAAATAGAGAACAGGGAACTCTCCTCAGCCACCACCAGTAGATCTTAATACGATTATTCAAGTGATTTATCTACTATTAGTTTGAATTATACAACAATTTTCGATTTAAGAGGTTAAACTTGTGATATGGCTGATACGAGTTCAATAGAAGACTTAATTATTTTTATACTATATTGTCCAGCCTCAGTTACTACAATAGCATGTCTATGTAATGCACACAATAACACCGTAAACTAAAAACATAAAACAAGGATGCAGTAATGATGGGGATAAAATATACTTTATTAAACATAAAAATAATATGCTTAAATATGCAAGATAACAATTACAAGAAGTCAATTACAGAAGTCATACATATTAAACATGTGACAGAAACTTCACTGGACAACGTAGATGCATTGCGATTGGTTAACACACTAGTAATGTTCGATTCATAAAAGCATGACAAGCAATATAAGCTTCAACAACCCTACCAGAAAACATATCCAAGCATTATAGCAGGTAAACAGCTTAAGTCAAACGATAACAGATAAACATCCATCTAGACTGCATCGATGCTGTCCTGAACTGTGTGTGTGTTACTGAACTGAGTTGAACAGCATAGTTAGTTTCTCCAGCCGAAACACGAGACAGCCGGCACTACTTTCCTGTGTGTGTGGACATCATGTAATGACGCAAGTATGAACGCCATAAACCAGTGATTTCGCACCAAATCGAACCCAACCGCTCAAAATACAAATCATTTTTATAGGCTTTCAGAAGTGAATCGGGGTAATTGTTTTGAACACTGATGGTTGATGTACTCAATCAGTAATGGCAATTTGTTCATTTTTAACCAGAAAATCTTACATAGTGCAGCTTTAAAAGAATAGATCAACCAAAATAAAAATTTGGTCATTAGTTACTCACCCTCATGTCATTCTAAAGCTTCAGGGGAGGGCAAGATTATCAGTCAATAATGGCTTTAGAATTCTTGAAATATAGTGCATAAGTCATATGGACTACTTTTATGATTAATTTTTTTGGTCCTTGTAGTTTAAAAGCTGTGGTCGCAATGAACTGTCATTGTGCAAAGATTCTAAAAAAAATATACTGTATATTTTCCATAATGCCACAAGTGATTAGCAAAGTAAATTCTGAATGATGTTTTCAGTCCTTTAATGTGTGCCAGATTCCATGTATTGTATGTTTGGATATCTGACACTTGAGTAATGTTGTCTTTACTTATGTATGCTGTGTGCTGTCTAGATCAGTGGCTCTGAACTGGTGGATCTGTTCTAAAAGGTTTGCGGACTGCAGAACAAAAAAAATGCTAAATGCAGATAATATTAATACAACTAATAAAATAATCATATGTAATAATATGTGATTTGAATAGCAAAATAAATAGGCTTATCAACTTTTAACAGGGATTTAAATCACAATTCTGCTGTTGTTTATTCAGCCAATGCCAGGTGTCTTTAACCTTTTTCAGGCCAAGAACTTTACTTTATTATGGTGTATTTGCTATGACGCTTACATTGCAAAGTCATTAAAATATTTGATGTTTAAATGAATTAAAATATTTAATAAATGTTAATTATTATTGCTGTCATGTGCTTATACATTACATTTTAATCTTAAATAATACATCTGGTAACACTTTACAATAAGGCTCCATTCTTTAACAATAGTTAATGCATTATGCATCATGAACAAACAATTAACAATATATTTGCACTGCATTTATTAATCTTTGTTAATGTTAGTCAATAAAAATGCAATTGTTCATTATCAAGTCAAGTCATTTTTATTTGTGTAGTGCCTTTCACAACACACATCGTTTCAAAGCAGCTTTACAGAAGATCAGGCATTAACAGAAGATAAAACTGTAATATCTATAATGTCTTAGAGTCATCATTGTGTAGTTTGGTAAAATACGATTGTGAATTGTTTAAAATAAGTAATCAAATAATAATTGTATTTGTAACCCCAGTGAGCAAGCCGAAGGTGACTGTGGCAAGGAACACAAAACTCCATAAGATGTTGGTTAATGGAGAAAAATAACCTTGGGAGAAACCAGACTCACTGTGGGGGCCAGTTCCCCTCTGGCTAACATCATGAATATAATGTCAATATTACTTATTTATGTGCAGTGCAAGTCATGGTTTAAAATGATTAAACTGAGTAAGGGTTAAGGGCCAGTGTTTAAACAAAGATTTTGTATGAACTGTAAGATTAATGACTAATGTCTTTGAAGTTCATCCTGGATTAACTGCAGAAGTTCACATAGATGCATTGTCCTTTGTTAGTTGGGTGACGAAGGCTTTTGCTGGCGATTAAGTGGTAGTCTGTGTATTCAATTTCAAGAGTGTAGTCCATCATTAGACCGAGGTGATGCAGAGATCAGTTAGGTGCATTGCAGTTCAACCTGGCCAGTGAGGTCTATCCTAAGTCCAAGGTTCAGGCTATGGCATTTGAAGTATCCCATGTCTGTGGTTGGAGTTGGCATCAGTTCATCCTCTGAAGTCCATCGTAATAGACTGAAGTGATGTTTGGCTGGCACCGGCTGCTATTAGTCATCATCACACATCGACACGTAGCAGTGGAGTCCGACACCAAGCAGGAACAGAACTGGATCTGGCCGGTTCTGGTGACCTCAGGATAGGAGTCCCGAGGTTGAGACAGGGAAACAAATAAAATAATATTAGCATAGATGCCATTCAATTTATTGCAGAGTTATAGATCATGATCACTGTTTCTGGTTCCGGCAGACCCAACTAAAGCAGCCTAATTGTGAGTTGAAGGATAAATTAGGTGTATGCCTGGCTAAATAGATGAGTCTTTAGTCTAGACTTAAACTGAGTGAGTGTGTCTGCATCTCGAACAGTGTTAGGAAGACTGTTCCAAAGTTTAGGAGCCAAATATGAAAAGGATCTACCTCCTTTTGTGGATTTTGATATTTTAGGAACTAATAATAGGCAGAATTTTGCGATCGTAATGAACGTGATGGAATATAGCTTGGTAGAAGGTCCCTTAAGTACTGCGGAGCTAGACCATTCAAAGCTTTGTACGTCGTTAACAGAATTTAAAAATTAATATGAAATTTAACAGGTAGCCAATGTAACGATGATAAAATGGGGCTAATATGATCATATTTCTTGGTTTTTGTCAGCACTCTGGCTGCTGCATTTTGAACCAATTGAAGTTTATTTATTGATCTTGCTGGACATCCTCCCAGTAATGCATTACAATAATCTAATTTTGAGGTCATGAAAGCATGAATTAGTTTTTCGGCATCAGCAACAGAGAGTATGTGTCGTAATTTAGCAATATTTCTTAGGTGGAAGAATGCTGTTCTACAAACATTGGTAATTTGATTTTCAAAGGACAGATTGGTATCTAATAGAACACCTAAGTTCTTTGCAGTTGAAGATGATGTAACATTACATCCATCGCAAGTCAAATTATATTTTAGCGGCTTATTTTTAGAGGTTTTTGGTCCAATAATTAGTACCTCTGTTTTGTTGGAATTGAGTAGAAGGAAATTTCTGGTCATCCAATCTTTTATTTCATTGATACACTCAGCTAATTTGGAGAATTGTTAAATTTCATCAGGTTTTGAAGAAATATAAAGTTGGGTATCGTCGGCATAACAGTGGAAACTTATTCCACGATTCCTGATAATATCTCCCAGGGGAAGCATATACAAGGAGAAAAGCAGAGGCCCTAAAACTGATCCCTGTGGCACTCCATACTTTACTTTTGTTTGGTTTGACAATTCCTCATTTACAAAGACAAAGTGGTAGCGGTCTGCTAAATAGGACCTAAACCATGCTAATGCAACTCCACAAATGCCAACATAATTCTCTAGCCTATTCAAGAGAATGTTGTGATCTATCGTGTTGAATGCAGCACTAAGATGTAAAAGCACCAGAAGTGAAATGCAGCCACGATCAGATGATAAGAGCAAGTCATTTGTAACTCTGATAAGTGCAGTCTCTGTACTGTGATGGGGCCTAAATCCTGACTGAAATTGTTCATACATACTATTTCTCTGTAGAAATGAACATATTTGGGAGGATACTACCTTTTCTAGTATTTTCAACATAAACGGGAGATTTGAAATCGGTCTATAATTAGCCACTTCTCCAGGATCAAGTTGTGGCTTCTTAATAAGCGGTTTGATAACTGCCA
Source organism: Myxocyprinus asiaticus (assembly GCF_019703515.2). Taxonomy (NCBI): domain Eukaryota; kingdom Metazoa; phylum Chordata; class Actinopteri; order Cypriniformes; family Catostomidae; genus Myxocyprinus; species Myxocyprinus asiaticus. The sequence continues at coordinate 25,628,753 of NC_059355.1, forward strand.
TTTTAAAGTTTCTTGGGACATGTCCTAAGGATAGCGAGGAGTTAGTAATATTAAGAAGAGGTTCTGAGATTACTGGGAATACTTCTTTTAAGAGCTTGGTTGGTATTGGATGTTGTGGCTTTTGATGTTTCGATAAGTTTTTTTAGCTCTTCATGACCTATGACAGTGAAGGATTGAAGTTGCACATGAGGAAAATTATGAGACACTGTTTTCTGAGGTACTGTGACAGATGATTGCATAATTCCAATTTTATTTTTGAATATTTCAATTTTATCAGTAAAGAATTTCATGAAGTCATTACTCTTGTGTTGCGACAGAGTATCTGGTTCTGTTGAGGCTTTATTCCTAACCAGTTTAGCCACATTACTAAATAAACACCTAGGATTGTTGTGGTTATTTTCTATGAGTTTGCTAAAATATGCTGACCTGGCAGCATTTAGTGCCTGTCTGTACAGACACTATCCTTCCATGCACCGTGAAATACCTCTAATTTTGTATTCTTCCACTTGCGCTCCATTTTCCGAGCTGCTCTCTTGAGAACATGAGAGTGATCACTGTACCATGGTGCGGGGCTTTTTTCTTTAATTTTCTTTAATCAAAGGGGGGTGACACTATCAAGAGTGCTAGAGATGACTGTATTTATATTTTCTGTTATTTCATCAAGTTCTTCTAGGCTTTGGGGTTTACGGAGTGTATGAGATAGATCTGGAAGATTATTAGTGAAGCTCTCTTTAGTGGTCGAAGAATAGTTCTACTTGAATGATAGCATGGTGTAGATTGAGTAACATTAGTTGATCGCAGCATACAAGAGACGAGGTAATGATCCGAGATGTCATCGCTCTGCAGCAGAATTTCTATATTATCAACATCAACTCCATATGACAAAATTAAATCTAGCATATGATTAGTTCATGTTCGTTCATAGTGCATTAGCTAATGTTCTTAAACATCTTAAACATTAACATTAACAAAGATTAATAAATTCTGTTTATAGAATTCATGTTAAATATTTGTGGCATGGAGGAGAGTGTGGCCAGGCCGTGAGGGTGGATGGCCAGCGCTGAGTCAACTGATCAGTGGGAGAGCGAGATAAAGGGGAGCCGGAGACGCCAGTTTGAGAGAGAGAGAATGAGACGCATGCGGCCGCTGTGTGTGTCTTATGTTTTATGTTGGTTTAAGTTGACTGTTCGTCATTAAAGTTCTGTTGACTGTTCTGCCAGTTCCCGCCTCCTCCTTGCCCATCATTTACGTGTTACATTGGTGCTGAAACCTGGGAAGGAGGAGGGATGCGCTGTCATGGAGTCTTGGCTGCTGCCGTCTGCCGGGGGACAGAGGAGTCATTGCTGGCCACCGAGAGTCGGAGGAACCGCTGCCATCCACCAGGAAGGGGAGGAGCCGTTTTGTCTGCCAGGGGTCGGGGGACTCACTGCCGTCCGCCCGGGGAGCAGCAGCTGTCGTCCGCCAGAAGGCGGGGACCGGCGAGCAAGTGTTTCTCTCTCTCTCCTCTCTTTCTCTCTCTGTGTCTCCCGCTCGCCCTTTCCCTCTCCCCTCTCCTTACCCTTGTCTCTCCCCCAGGGGCCGGTTGCACCAGCTATACGTACATTACAACTTAGCCTAATTGTGGCGTAAATGGGCACTAAGTCACAATTTACGCACTACTAAATATTTGAGTGTTGCACCATTAAACTTAGGTAGGATGTAACTAGTCAGATCTACTAGTTAAAATGGTCTAGATAATTTAGTGGACACTCAAAGGCTGATGATGTCATTATATTGGATTGCTTTAGAGATGCTAATGAGTTTCTCAATTTGTTGCCTTCATTAAAAGCTTAGTAATTGCACTTGCTACTTGGAAGCATGTAAACATCCAAATTAATAAAATGAAAGTAATCACTGATAAACCCTTTTCCTCAACATTATTAAGGTCTGGGCCCTGTGATAATTGGTTGTTTATCTTGTGTAACTTGCAGCAGGATTCCTTATCCTCTCTGATTGAAAGTTATTGAACCTAAACAGATGTCCACTCGGTCTGCTTGACAGAGATCTGAATCCTGTCCTGATTATACTGGCATTTGTTCAAAGAAGTTTGTGGTTAGGCATGATTGACCTTCACCTTGTCAGTCTCACATTCGCATTTTGTATTATATTTAAATACAGTATGCCTATGTGCATGTATGCTGTGTGTCTCAATGATCATTTCTGTGAAACACACATTAATCAAGTCATCATCTAATGGAATGCGAGTTTAATGTTGCCACTGGCAGTGAGGACTATTGAGAGCCAATAACAGCAGATGCAGGTTGTCGAATAGCCCCTTTTTATAGTTGTTGTGTTGGGAGAAACTACACTTAGGATTGGAAGGTTTCCATGTCTATCAGAGTTTCTGATAGAAAAGCTAAAATTTGTGGTGTTTTGTTAAAGAGGCATGTGACAGCAGCAAATATGGTGGCCACTGTGCGTTCATAACATTAAACCTCACTGGGTCTCATTGCGCCTTGTGACCAAATGTCATTATGTCCTGTCGTCGCAAGAACAGGCCATCGACCTGTTTAATGTCATCGACATAGCCGCCATATTTGATTTGCGGAGTTGATTTGATTTTGTTTGAGATTGAATAAAACTTTAATTTTACATATTTTGTTCATCACACAAATTGATCGTATGGCTTCAGAAGGCTTGGGAAATAGTGCATTAGTCATATAGACTACTTTTGTGCTTGACAGATCAAAGTCACTATTCACTTTGAGGATGACAAATAAAACCTGGGGTATTTTTTATTCACCTTTTGTGTTCCACGGAAGAAAGAATGTCAAGGGTTTGAAATAGCATAATGGTGTGTAAATAATGAAGAATTTTCAGTTTTTGGGTAATCTACTGTATTCCTTTAAAGTGCACTGTAAAAAAATTGTGTGTGAGTTTACAGTATATTCCAGGCCACTAGTTTCACAGTATATTTTACAGTAGTATTTCTACAGTTTATTACAATTTATAGTTTGTTAATTGTCACCATCATTGAGTTTTATATGCTGAGTGTTGAAATCTGTTTGCACCTTGTTGGCAATTTTTTTCTAAAATTGATGAAAGATAAAACCAATCATGTGATAGACTAGTACTGCAAACATCCCTCCCTCATTTTATATGTAAAACAAGAGCATTTCTTTACTTTAAATTATACAATACAATGTAGCTTACACACCATGACCAGACATAATGTAAATTAATAAATGAAACAAATTTTCTCCATACATCACAGTGCAACAAATTGTGTTTTTAAATGCAATTGGACCAGCTGGGAGAAACTTAATTAAAAATAATAAGTCAAATTTCCCATCTAAAGGGATCAGCACCATAATGGTGACTTTAAATTAAACACTATTATCCCACAATGCAGTGTGATATTGTCATTTCTTTTTTCACAGTAATGTGTTGTGTTATAACAGAAAATGACCTAAAATTCAGAATGCATTTTTTATAAATCTGTTAAATCTTGTGAAATCCTGGCAATATTTTAAAGTGTAGCCTTATTGGGAAAGGCCAAATGTTACTGCTCAAGAACGCACAGGAGATTAGCTGAACAAACCTGAAAAGTACAGTTATTTAGACTGATTTCAGCAAAATGTATAATACAATTTTTGTCAGATTTTTTGGTGATTTAAAACATGACATTGAAATGCGAGCTCAGCTGACAGTTTTGCCAATGTCAGGTCTTTCCCTTTTCAGTTAGATAAGGGGTACCTGTGCTTGCATTCCTAATTTCTAGACACGAAATATCCTCTCGGGGGTGCTGCCAAGATGGCCAACCTTGTTTTACCTGGCGGGCACTCAGGATGTGATGGTGAGCTGTTTAGCCAAACACCCTAACTTCACCTCCTAAGGGGCATTTTTTTAAATATGCATTTTTTGGTTTATTACTGCCAAATGTGAAATGTATTATTAATTACTGTAAAATAAGATGATAAATAAGAAGATACATGATTTTTGCTTGCTGAAACTTACATCGCTTTCTATTTGTTTAATGCAAACTGACACATATTTTAAACATCTTACTTTCCTTCAGCTAATCTGTACTTTCATTTTTTTCAGAATTGATTTCTGTTAGGACGATAAGCCTCCAAAAACATAGCTAAATTTCCCATTTGCTTCTGCATGTAAGTTGGTGGTTTATGAAAAATTAGGCCAAATAAAACAGCTTCAGAGTTTCATTTGTGATGATCATATTCGGCTTCTTATCTCTTTGCCTGGCCCAAGTGAGACACGAACTCCACGTAGTGGTCTGAATTAAGCTGACTAAAAACTGTCATGTCTTTAAGATGCATGTTATATGTTCATTTCCATCTCTAAAACAGGGTCAGTCCTAAGCCTGTCACTGGAAATGATATGTCATATTATTGAGTTCAGTTCCCATTGGCATCAGACCAGAGATTACAGTATTAAGGCATCTGTAAGTTTTTGACATGTCCTTTAAGTACGGCTAAGAGGATGTGCCTCTAATTCTTGTACAAAATTCAACTTATGTTCAGTTAGACACATTTACATAGTTTCTAGGTGATAAGTGGCTTAAAGTTTATTTTTACATTGTCTTTGCTGTCCAGCCACCGATTATCATAAGGCAAGATTATCTGTCGATGACAAAATGAATGGAGACACTTGAAAGTAAGGGCAAATCTTTCTTGCAAAACTTGAAGAGGACTTTGAGGAGGCACTGACACATGTGGATGTCTCAGTGTTTCACCTTGTGGTTATTCATTTGTTTTTCTTGTAAATGTTTTCTTTTTTGTTGTTCTGCTTTTTCTTGTTTCCTGTGCGATCTGTTCTTTCTTTTTTTATCTTTCTCTCATCTCACTCTCTATCTCCTCACTTGGCTGGTCAACAGCTAACTGACTACCGGTTGTTATGTCAGACTCTCCACATAAGTCTCTCTGTGGAAACCTGACAGGAAACCCACAAATGAGAATCTTAACGTTCCCGTGGAAACCACAGGCATATGCTGCTTACTTAGACAAAAGGTCGTGCAGACAATTCACATACTTAACAATTTTATTGTTGCCCTTATCCATTCCACCCATGAAATGTTTTCGAATGAATTGTCTACTGTTTCCAGCAATCTTTTTTTATTATAGAAGTCTTCAAATGGCCTTCTTACTTGGCTGTTTATTGACAGAACATCATGGAGTTTTGTGATATAAATGTGTTCAGATACACTGGCAGCCAAAAGTTTGGAATAATGTACAGATTTTGCTGTTTCGGAAGAAAATTGGTACTTTAATTCACAAAAGTGGCATTCAACTGATCACAAAGTATAGTCAGCACATTACTGATGTAAAAAAAAACAGCACCATCACTATTTGAAAAGTCATTTTTGATCAAATCTAGATAGGTCTCATTTCCAGCAGCCATCACTCCAACACCTTATCCTTGAGAAATCATGCTAAATTGCTAATTTGGTACTAGAAAATCACTTGCCATTATATCAAACACAGTTGAAGGCTATTTGGTTCATTAAATGAAGCTTAACATTGTCTTTGTGTTTGTTATTGAGTTGCCACAGTATGCAATAGACTGGTATGTCTTAAGGTCAATATTAGGTCAAAAATGGCAAAAAAGAAACAGCTTTCTCTAGAAACTCATCAGTCAATCATTGTTTTGAGGAATGAAGGCTAGAATTGATTTCTGTTAGGACGATAAGCCTCCAAAAACATAGCTAAATTTCCCATTTGCTTCTGCATGTAAGTTGGTGGTTTATGAAAAATTAGGCCAAATGAAACAGCTTCAGAGTTTCATTTGTGATGATCATATTCGGCTTCTTATCTCTTTGCCTGGCCCAAGTGAGACATGAACTCCATGTAGTGGTCTGAATTAAGCTGACTAAAAACTGTCATGTCTTTAAGATGCATGTTATATGTTAATTTCCATCTCTAAATGAAGTTGCCAAAAAACTGAAGATTTCATATAAAGGTGTACACTACAGTCTTCAAAGACAAAGGACAACTGGCTCTAATAAGGACAGAAAGAGATTTTTTTCAAATTGCAATAATCATTTTTCATGTTATTAATGTCCTGACTATACATTGTGATCAGTTGAATGCCACTTTGGTGAATAAAAGTACCAATTTCTTTCCATAAGAGCAAAATCTGTACATTATTCCAAACCTTTGGTCACCAGTGTATATACTCATATTTTTGAACTAATATTCAATATTCAAAGTCCCACATACTGTATACTGTGGCTTCAAAAAGTAATTGAACACTTTAAGGGATAGTTCACCCAAAAATCATTTACTCACCATCATGACATCCCAGATGTGTATGACTTTCTTTCTTCTGCTGAACACAAACTAAGGTTTTTAGAAGAGTATTTCTGCTCTGTAGGTCCATACCATGCAAGTGAATGGTGACCAAAATGTTGAAGCTCCAAAAAGGACATAAAGGCAACATAAATGTAATCCATATGACTCTAGTGGTTAAATCTATGTCTTCACAAGCGATATGATAGTAGTGGGTGAGAAACAGATCAATATTTATGTCCTTATTTACTAAATTCTCCTCCCTGCCCAGTTGGTGGCGATACACACGAAGAATATGAAATGGAAAAAACAAAAGAAGAATGTGGAAGTGAAAGTGAAAGTGGAGATTGACAGTAAAAAAAAAAAAAAAAAGGATTTAAATATCCTTTTTCTCAACCACACCTATCATATCGCTTATGAAGATATGGATTTTACCATTGGGGTCGTATGAATTACTTTTATGATGTCTTTATGTGCTTTTTGAAGCTTAAAATTTTGGTCACTATTCAGCTGCATTGTATGGACATACAGAGCTGAAATATTCTTAAAAATCTTTGGTTGTGTTCTGCAGAAGAAAGAAAGTCATATATACCTGGGTGGCCATGAGAGTGAGTATATGAGAATTTTTATTTTTGGGTGAACTATCCCTTTAAGCCACATTTAAAAATGTATGAATGTCTTTGCATTATATAACAAAGTATCAAACCAAGTGGCATTTATTTTAAAGAAGTACAATGTAGCACAAACACACTTTTCAAGCAAAATATTTCACAAAATATTTTTTTTCCTTCATATTATAAAATTATAGATATATCATTCAACATTAAGATATACAGTATTTATGCACTCTGTGGTGTAATATTCATTGTTGATGTAAAGAACTACAGCTGTTGTTAGTCTGCTAGGGTACATTTGTGAACCTAAGGGGAACTGACTTCATAAATCCACTGAAATTTGTTTGCAGATGCCCCTTGATTTGATATTTTGTTTGTAATGCAATACCATTCCGATTTTTTTTAAATATGACTTAAGTGTCCAAAGTGTCCAGTACTTTTTTAAAACCACTGTGTATGAAAACTATGAACATTTAGTATAGTGAAGCTAGAATGTGTTCCCTCCATTATCCATATTGTTTCGCAACTGCACAAACAATCAGTGCTCAAATACAAGTTAAGAGGAAACCAGAGGCCATGCTCCCTGTAGAATTTGGCATCCAGGCAGGTTGTATGTCCTTGCACGTCCTTACTTGAACCTGAGACCTCACTTTACTTTCCAAGTGACTTGCCTGCTTTAAGTTACGTTAAAATTCCCCTCTGTCTGATACATGGCCCTCACTCTCATCCAACATACATTCCTCTGTTTTATTTTCAACCAGTGGACTGACTGCACTTTGCTGATCCCTGTGGCATTCATGGAAAGAAGTTTCACTTTTACTCTCCATCTTTCCATTTTCACTGAAAACTCTCACTTTGTACAGAAACCCATAGTTCTGGACTGGAACATCTTTTTGGAACATGTCCTCCTTGGCCCGCTACACATTTACAAGACTCATGCTTGCATGTGAATTAAATATACCCTACTATTCATATGTGCTTCCATTTGTCTGCGTGGTGCAGTCTGTACCTCTAAATTATCCTCATTTGAAGGCCCCTGAATTTTTAACCCCTGCTAGTTTTCATTTAAGATTTAAGTATTTTTTTTTTTCCAGGGCACTTACTTTTCACCAGCAGTGCAGAAATTGCTGCCAAAGTCCTTTTATTAATGATCTCACTGCTGGGATTGTGGATTTGAGGGCATCAACTCTCGGTTGTATTTGTTCCATTTTGCTCTGACTCAATAGTTTAATCCCTCTTTTATGCCTCTAAATTTTAAAACTCTTTTTCCTGCCCCTTTCAAATTCACGAAAATCCCTAGACTGTAAGAAAAATCCTGTTAATTTATGTTTAAAAAAATGCCATTACCTTTGGCTGTCAATAATTTACTGTAAAAAAAACAAACAAAAAACAAACAAAAAAAAAACATGGTTAGTGTTTCAGACATGAGTATATGGCATTTTGATGCCTGTATATTTTACAGTTCATAACTATATATATCATTAAGTGACCAACCTATAATATACCAACCTAATTGAACTACGTAAATATGCCTTGTAACTGATAAGCACCATAATAATACCAGTGGTAAATAGAAGGCCACATCATGTTAATTAAAAGTGGCTTTTTCATGATCCATGGATAATAAATATGTATACAGTGCACAGTTACACACACAGACAAAACACCATCAGTGTAACACTACACTAAAATAATGCCCTAAACAAGATTAAACACACAAATGTACACAACTGATCATAGAAAAAAGAAGAAACATAAACATTTAAATGGAATAGGGTCAAATGTAATGAGACTTCTGAGAATGTCCTTTAACTATTTTCACCATATTTTATAAGGTGACTAATTTAACATATAATGTTTTCAAGTATTTACAGTATTCAGTAATTACATGTATTCTACAGTTAAATCTAATACCCCCCCCCCCCCATGTTAAAGGAATAGTTCACCCAAAAATGAAATGTCTCACAACATTTACTCACCTTCATGCCATCCCTGATGTGTATGACTTTCTTTCTTCTGCAAAACACAAACAAAGATTTATGAAGAATGTCTCAGCTCTGTAGGTCCATACAATGAAAGTGAATGGGTGGCAAAAACTTTGAAGCTCCAAAAAGCACATAAAGGCAGCATAGCATGAATCCATAAAACTCCAGTGTTTTAATCCATGACTTCTGAAGTGATATAATAGGTGTGGGTGAGAAACAGATCAATATTTAAGTCCTTTTTTACTATAAATTCTCCTTCCTGCCCAGTAGATGGTGACATGCATGAAGAATGTAAATCGCAAAAATAAAAAAAGAACTCTTAGACGAGAGCTATTTTGAGGTCTTTTTGAAAGTGGAGATTTATAGTTAAAAAAAAAAAGGACCCAGTTTCTCACCCACATGCTTCTGATGACATTGATTTAATTGTTGGAGTTATATTTTTATGCTGCCTTTATATAGTTTTTGAGCTTAAAGTTTTGGACCCTGTGGATTTGCATTGTATGGACTAACAGAGCTGAGTTATACTTTGTAAATCTTTGTTTGTGTTCAGCAGAGGAAAGAAAGTCATACACATCTGGGATGGCATGGGAGGGTGAGTAAATGATGAGAGAATTTTTATTTTGGGTGAACTATTCCTTTCAGGTAACTTACAGTTTACTAATTAACAGGTTTTAACTGTAGCATTTATACATTCTTTTTCCTGTTATAATTTTTACAATGCACAAACAATATCAATTGGTCCTCTTCACTTCGAGTAGGACATCTCCAAAAACCTCAAACCCAGAATGGTGTTTCGAGCCAAATGAAGCCATAAATCAGTCAATTGTATATTATAGCTAATTAAGAGCAAGACTGAACCAGGAAGGTAGACAGAATCCGCATGGATAATTACAGATAAAATGATGTGTCTCCCTGCCGCAGCACATTTTGAGAGCTACTCCGCAAAGATAAAACATTGGAAATGTCACACTGGTCATTATAAAACTTTATCCTGTCTGCGAAGGATTATAGGTTTATGCCGCTGACAGCGTTTTTCAAATTTCAGGTTCTGTCAAATACTATCTTATTCTTCTTTGTGGGAGTACATGTGCATTAAGAAAGAATAGAATGTTGTCAACAGAAGATAAAAAAGGGAAGAAAAAAATGGGTTACACCTTTTTATTTGCAGCTTACTCATAATCTGTAGATTAGCAATGAGCACATTTTCTTTTCAGATTTCATCCGTGGTTTGATGGTAAAGTGTGTGTGTTTTAGGTTGGATGTTAAAATAGTGGATGCAGTAGCTCTGTGTGCCCAAAGACTCTTTTAAGACTTCCCAGATGAGTTTAATTTCATCAGTGATATGACTAAACTTGAGCCCCTCACTGCCAAATGCACCCAGCAGTTCATTTTATTTACTGTGTTGAGTTGACTTGAACTTCTGCAGTAAATCATATTCATAGGGGAATTTTGGAGAGCAGGCAAACCTCTAGATACTGTATGTACCAAATAAACATGCATCGTGCCCCACAGATTAAAAAAGTGACATTCTCTGAAAAGCTCTTTCGGGTTTATGATTTAATCGATCAGTGCAGAGATTTCATCTCATAAACAGTATGAAAATAGATGCTCCATTGAAATGGTATCATTGTCAGTTACTGTCCCAGTATCAGTGCCAGATGAACAGAGGTAGCACAGAGTTCATATAGAGATTTGTCTGCACTGCTCCTAAGGAATAGTTTACCCAAAAATGAAAATACTGTTATCATTTACTCACCCTCATGCCATTTCAAATCCGTAATTCTTTCTTCTGTAGAATACAAAAGCAGATTTTGTAAAGTATGTATTAGTCGCTTTTCCATGCAATTGCAATAAAAGGTGACTGGAGTTTTCAAGCTTTAAAAAAGGCATAAAAACACCATAAAAGTATTTTTAAGTGGTCCTTAAAACTATTGCACTATTTTTCAAGTCTTCTGAAACCATACGATAGCTTTTTATGAAGAACAGATTGAAATTTAGTTATTATTCAATTAAAAATATATTGACATCTGCCCTAGCTATCTTTGGCAGGTTACTGAGAGTTCATGAGAGAAGTACCAAGTTCAATCTGTGAAAGAAGCATTCCTTTGATTCAGATCTTTCAATTAATTGGTTGATGTGGTTCACAAAACCAGTCTGAATGCTTCCCTCATGAAACAGACTGATCCGGTTCTCAGTTGAACTCACTGAATCAAAGCAGTTCTAGACTTAACAGCTCTATGGAGGAGAAGATTATCAGTGAATAATGACTTGAATTTAATTCTTACCACCCAAAGCTATCATATTTTAGAAGTATTTTTCATATTTATCAGACTTCATCAGACCTGGAATATATTGCACAATATGTGTGAACTACATTTATAATACTTTTATGGTGCTTTTGAATCCTTTCTGATGCATGAAAGTTTCAGTCCCCATTCATTGTAATATCATGGAAAAAAGTGATCAGAACATTCTTCAAAATGTCTCCTGTTGTTTTCCACAGAAGAAAGTAAGTCATTCAGGTGTGTTACAAAGTGAGTTAATGATGGCAGAATTTTTCATTTTGGGTAAACTATTCCTTTAACATCTGTGCTTTATAGTGAATACAAGTGCTGACAAAGAAACCTGTTGAATATGCTTTGAGGAAAAACCCACAGTCCAGATTACAAACATTATTAATTACATTATATCATTATATTATAGTGTTACAGTTGAAGTCAGAAGTTTACATACACTTAGATTGAAGTCATTAAAACTCATTTTTTAACTACTCCACAGATTTAATATTAGCAAACTATAGTTTTGGCAAGTCATTTAGGACATCTACTTTGTGTATGACATGAGTAATTTGTCCAACAATTGTTTACAGACAGATTGCTTCACTTGTAATTGACTATTTCTCAATTCCAGTGGGTCAGAAGTTAACTGTGCCTTTAAGCAGCTTGGAAATTCCAGAAAATAATGTCGAGCCTTTAGACAATTAAACAATTAGCTTCTGATAGGATGTGTACTGAATTGGAGATGTACCTATGGATGTATTTTAAGGCTTACCTTCAAACTCAGTGCATCTTTGCTTGACATCATGGGAAAATCAAAAGAAATCAACCAAGACCTCCAAAAAAAAAAAAAAAAAAAAAAAAAATGTGGACCTCCACAAGTCTGGTTCATCCTTGGGAGCAATTTCCAAACACCTGAAGGTACCACGTTCATCTGTACAAACAATAGTACACAAGTATAAACACCATGGGACCACGCAGCCATCATACCCCTTAGGAAGGAGACGCATTCTGTCTCCTAGAGATGAATGTAGTTTGGTGCGAAAAGTGCAAATCAATCCCAGAACAACACCAAAGCACCTTGTGAAGGTACTGGAGGAAACAGGTAGACAAGTATCTATATCCACAGTAAAATGAGTCCTATATCGACATGACCTGAAAGGCTGCTCAGCAAGGAAGTAGCCACTGCTCCAAAACTGCCATAAAAAAGCCAGACTGCAGTTTGCAAGTTCACTTGGGGACAAAGATCTTACTTTTTGGAGAAATGTCCTCTGGTCTGATGAAACAAAATGACCATAATGTTATGGTCATTATGTTTGGAGGAAAAAGGGTGAGGATTGCAAGCCAAAGAACACCATCCCAACCGTGAAGCATGGGGGTGGCAGCATCATGTTGTGGGGGTGCTTTGCTGCAGGAGGGACTGGTGCACTTTACAAAATAGGTGGCATCATGAGGAAGGAACATTATGTGGATATATTGAAGCAATGTCTCAAGACAACAGCCAGGAAGTTAAGGCTTGATCACAAATGGGTCTTCCAAATGGACAATGACCCCAAGCATACCTCCAAAGTTGTGGCAAAATGGCTTAAGGACAACAAAGTCAAGGTATTGGAGTAGCCATCACAAAGCCCTGACCTCAGTCTGATAGAAAATCTGTGGGCAGAACTGAAAAAACATATGTGAGCAAGGAGGCCTACAACCTTGACTCAGTTACACCAGTTCTGTCTGGAGGAATGGACCAAAATTCCAGCAACTTATTGTGAGAAGCTTGTAGAAGGCTACCCAAAACGTTTGACCCAAGTTAAACAATTTAAAAAGCAATGCTAATAAATACTAACAAAGTGTATGTCAAATTCTTACCCACTGGGAATGTGATGAAAGCAATAAAAGCTGAAATAAATAATTCTCTCTACAATTATCCTGACATATCACATTCTTTTTTTTCACCCAATTTGGAATGCCCAATTCCCAGTGTGCTTTTCAAGTCCTTATGGTCGCGTAGTGATTCGCCTCAGTTCGGGTGGCGGAGGAAGAATCCCAGTTGCCTCTGCATCTGAGACCATCAACCCAGTCATCTTGAGTGCGTTGCCATGGAGACATAGTGCGTGTGGAGGCTTCACGCCATCCACTGCGGGATCTGCGCTCAACTCACCACGTGCCCCACCGAGAGCGAACCACATTATAGCGACCACGAGGAGGTTACCCCATGTGACTCTACCCTCCCTAGCAACCAGGCCAGTTTGTTTGCTTAGGAGACCTGGTTGGAGTCACTCAGCACGCCCTGGGATTCGAACTAGCAAACTTCAGGGGGTGGTAGCCAGCGTATTTTACCACTGAGCTACCCAGGCCCCCTACATATCACATTCTTTAAATAAAATAGTGATCCTAACTGACCTAAGACAGGCAATGTTTTCTACGATTAAATGTCAGGACTTGTGAAAAACTGAGTTTAAATGTATTTGGCTAAGGTGCATGTAAACTTCTGACTTTCAAAGTGCCCTATAATTTAACACATATAAGCAGGCCATCTCATTAAGTGAGCATTTTCTGTGTATGCAAACAGATAGCACATCTGCATAAACACATTGACTGGATTGGAATAAAACTCTTTTATTACGGGTCACATCTCAGAAATGTACAAATAATCGTCCCGTTCCAGCAGGAAGTGGGTTTCATCTGTGCTTATGCTCTATTGATTTTAATCTAGCCTGTTATTCTTTTTTCCTTCTTCTTTTTTTTTTTTTTACTCAACCCTTAAAAACATTCATGTTCCTGATTACCAATTATACCTCTCATGGTCCTCTCTAATAACTTTAATTACTGATTAGAATTCGGCTCTCACAAAGCCGGTACTTGAGTGTAATTGCTCAATAAAGAGCGAGTGGAAATGTGTGGTAATAAGTAGGTGTTCCTGCTGCTTGTCTCATTAGTGAGAGAGCACTGCTTTTGCTTCCCGGTCCGCATAAATGGAGCCTCTCTCATTCATGGCACAGGGGCCCCCTGGTCTCTCCATAGCCAAACCAGAAACCAGATTACATGCCTCAAACTCACTGACCTTACACCACAGAACACATATATACGCCATCAGTACATGTTTTTGTAACAGTGTGTCACGGGGCAGTTCACTCTCAAGACTTCTTTAGCATTTGCTGCGAACAACCGGAACTTCAAAACTGTGAGGCGAAATTTGCCCATTATGAGACGTTTCATGCTTTGCCCTTAAAGTTGACCTGATGACTCCTGAGTTGCAGCTATAATGTCATGTGTACCAAGTCATTTAAAGCTGCACTATGGAACTTGGTGCTCTGTAGTGACATGTGTAGATGAAACTTAAAATTTCGGCACTGCTCTTTTGGCAGATGAATCTCATGGTTTGAGGTTACCTGGACATCTCGTGATCATAACTGTGAGATGTTCAGAGTCATGACGTGCTATTTTCATGTTGATATTATGTTATTTGATTAAACATTTAAAATCGAAATAATACTATCGGAGACAAAAGGACATTTAATAAATTATTGTTATATATTTTGATAATGCAAAGCCATCGTGCACATTTGGGAGATAAACAAAATCTCCATATAAACATATAACGCTATGTTGCCCTTTTTTCCAGACTGATCTCACAGTGAATTTGGAAACAGTAGGTTGACTTTTCTTTAGCCATAATCGGTCTATGCTTACCGAAATGCAAAACACTGCCTAGTGGCCAAAGCAGTAATTGTTTTTGGGCATATGGGCACATGTGAGCTCCATTTTCTGGGTGTAATATACAAGGAGGGGTGCCAAAAGCGAGTTGTGAAGCGAGTTGTTTTCAGCTATATAGAATGTAATACAGTAAAGAGGAATGCATATTTTATATACTGTACCCCCCAACCCAACCCAAAACCACACCTTAACCTAACCATTAGTGGTGTAAAAATGTAATGTTATAGAGGGAAAAATGTAACCTCCGAAATGCGCTTGTCAGTAATTATGCAATTACTTCCTTTTTTCATCGCCAGATCTGATCCCTGGTCTCCCATGCTGTTGATGCAATGTGCTTCAGGTCACACCACGGGGGAAGGTAAACACACTGGAGCCGATGCAAAAATGTGTGATAGGAGATGGCCCTTGTCCTAGGGTACCGCAACTCTCGGAAACAACATGTCGACTTCCTGTATGATCATGTAGTTTTTGATAAGAATACTGTACCCATAATGGCAATAGAGAGATGAAATGTTCTTATTAATCATATTGATTTCAAAAGTCATAATCCTGACATTTTAATAATACTATTCCCATTGTCTTCAGTGATGATTCTGAGTGAACTACCAAGGAAGTACTGTATGATGTATGAATACTTTACAGTTAAAAAAAAAAAAAAAAAAAAAAAATTCACATTGCAAAAATGTAATTGTAATGAGGATATAATTATGACCATCTTTTTTGCATTACGGTAATATGGAAATGCGGAATTGGGAGGGTAAAATGTGCGTAATTGTCATAAAAATGATGCCACATGTAAAAAATCTTAATGGTCCTAACAGGTGTCATTAATATGCAAAATACTACTTCATGTTTGTTCCTTTTAATTTTAAAGTAAATAGGAAATTTTTTTTAAACATGTTTTGCGACAGTCTCCTCTATCTACCAGACCTCCTCAGTAATTCTTTCTGTCAATAACTATCTTTGAAACATTTCACTGAATTGAGAAATTCAAACAAATCATTGTGTTTAAGAGACACATGAAACGTAAGAAATATATATATATATATATACACTATATTGCCAAAAGTATTCGCTCATCTGCCTTTAGACGCATATGAACTTAAGTGACATCCCATTCTTAATCCATAGGGTTTAATATGATGTCGGCCCACCCTTTGCAGCTATAACAGCTTCAACTCCTCTGGGAAGGCTTTCCACAAGGTTTAGGAGTGTGTTTATGGGAATTTTTGACCATTCTTCCAGAAGCGCATTTGTGAGGTCAGACACTGATGTTGGATGAGAAGGCCTGGCTTGCAGTCTTCGCTCTAATTCATCCCAAAGGTGCTCTATCGGGTTGAGGTCAGGACTCTGTGCAGGCCAGTCAAGTTCTTCCACACCAAACTCGCTCATCCATGTCTTTATGGACCTTGCTTTGTGCACTGGTGCGCAGTCATGTTGGAACAGGAAGGGGCCATCCCCAAACTGTTTCCACAAAGTTGGGAGCATGGAATTGTCCAAAATCTCTTAGTATGCTGAAGCATTCAGAGTTCCTTTCACTGGAACTAAGGGGCCAAGCCCAGCTCCTGAAAAACAACCCCACACCATAATCCCCCTCCACCAAACTTCACAGTTGGCACAATGCAATCAGACAAGTACCGTTCTCCTGGCAACCGCCAAACCCAGACTCGTCCATCAGATTGCCAGATGGAGAAGCGTGATTCGTCACTCCAGAGAACGCGTCTCCACTGCTCTAGAGTCCAGTGGCGGCGTGCTTTACACCACTGCATCCGACGCTTTGCATTGCACTTGGTGATGTATGGCTTGGATGCAGCTGCTCGGCCATGGAAACTCTTTCCATGAAGCTCTCTACGCACTGTTCTTGAGCTAATCTGAAGGCCACATGAACTTTGGAGGTCTGTAGCGATTGACTCTGCAGAAGGTTGGCGACCTCTGCGCACTATGCGCCTCAGCATCCGCTGACCATTTTACGTGGCCTACCACTTTGTGGCTGAGTTGCTGTCATTCCCAATCGCTTCCACTTTGTTATAATACCACTGACAGTTGACTGTGGAATATTTAGTAGTGAGGAAGTTTCACGACTGGACTTGTTGCACAGGTGACATCCTATCACAGTACCACGCTGGAATTCACTGAGCTCCTGAGAGTGGCCCATCCATTGTAGAAGCAGTCTGCATGCCTAGGTGCTTCATTTTATACACCTGTGGCCATGGAAGTGATTGGAACACCTGAATTCAATTATTTGGATGGGTGAGCGAATACTTTTGGCAATATAGTGTATATATATTTCCCCTTCAAGTGCAACTTACAAGTGGATTTTATTACAGATAAGATGTAACCTAAAGGAAGGGAAGAGCTGAAAGTGACATGTTGAGAATCTCAGGTTGAGGAGGAAGAAAGGACTGTGGATTTTACAGATGGGTGGAGGATGCATTTCCCTTTTTTTCTAAAGGCTTGAAATGCCATAGCTACAAGAGTTTTCACAGAGGTCATAAGATTATGACATAAACAGTTCCCATAAAGAGCTTCTGTGCCATTGGGAAATATTTGATGCAGTGTTCATAGTAACATTATATTATACAAAGAAAATGGGCATATCTAGATTGCTATTACAGGATTTCTTTGATTCGTTTCAAGACCATAGTTAATTAAGTTGGCCAGTAGACTTAGATAAACAACAATTTTAACATCAGTTAGGCCCTAAGGACAAAACTATGGTACTGTAGAAAAAAACTCTCAAAACCCTCTTCAAAGACTCATGAAACATGAATATGAATTCCTATAGTGTCCCCTAAAAAGGCTTTAATTTGAAAAGCTCATGTCTGGTTTGGTACTTAGACGGCCAAATTATTCAGTCCTAAATTGGACACAGAGAGCAGCCAAATCGGAATATAATTTGGCGAGCAGATCCTGATCCTGCCTGAAACATGCAGTGGAACCCAATCCCTGGATTAGCTGTTGACTTTACAACTCTGCATTTGGCTTGTTGCCATGCACTTGGCTGGACAAATATCCCATCTCACTTGTTTTGAGCTCAGTACTTAGATTTTCAATCTCTACAAACACCTGCTTACTACAGCTTAGTCTGTCTTAGTTAACCAAATTTTTGTCATTATATGTGTTAATCTGTCAGGGACAATATGTTAAGTGTGTTTAAGCCCCACTGATTTTCACCCTTTACACACACACACACACACACACACACACACAGAAACACACTTCAAGTTGAAGTGTGCAATATCTGTGCACGAGCGTCACCAAATGGAATTGCAAAAATAACGATTGTTTTTAAACAGGTTTCCCAAATATTCCCCTGTCTTGCATTGGTCGCCAAACAGATTATTCTACTTCAAACTCACTCCATTGGTTGTGCCAATGTTACTATGTCAGGCTGATCAGGATGCTCAGACAGATCCATGTTTTGATGTGTTTACACTTTACACAATACTGTATATATATATATATATATATATAAAAGAAAGTTACATAGTCAATCATCTTGTTGATTTTGATATTATAAGTGACATGCCATAGTATTATATTCTGCAAGCTTTCATCTAAGATGCTTTCTGATCCCTCCTCCTGACATCTAGATGTGCAATGGGTTTTAAGTCAGTTTGATCTATCAGACTTTTTGAAGGTATTCCACCCACTCTGACCTGTGATGAACTGATTTTTCCCCAAGGAAGAGAGTTTATCATATTGGCTCATGGTATCATGGTGTGTTTTAGATGTTTTAAAGGTATTTAATGAAAATCTTTTCTTGCATTGTCTTGTGGTTTTTAACAGGGGACTATCCTCCTCCTCCACCTGCTGTTGACACCAGCGGGTTTCCATCCCCCTCCACCTTACCACCTCCACCACCCATGGATGAGAGCTCTTTTGGCTTTCAGGTGAGAAATCTGTATTGCCAAACCTATCACAATTTATTTAAAAATGGTAGGTGACCTTCAGTGGGGTCTGCAATTGACCTCTAGTTAAATTCTTATATTTACTTGTTTTATTGTTTTTCAATAAAAAAAAATAGTAATTACAAATCACATTATGTGCATAACAATTTGAGTGAGAAGATTAATGTATTTTTTATGTTATTTAATTTCTTAGCGTTTGGTCTCCTTTTTTGGCTCTAATGACATGTGCACTCAAGCTGGCATGGACTCCTTATGAAGTTCATGCAAATCCTGGTGATCCATTTTTTCAGCATGATTTAAGAATATTTCTAAAAATGTATTGTATGCTTCAATGGAAGTACAACTGTACAATGACTGTACAATTTGTACAGTTATCATGGTCAATGTAACAAATATACTTAGTGACCTAGAAATAGTGCATAATCGTAAATATGTCTTTTTGATTTTATGCCATTATGTTCTTTGTTTAAAAATTTTCAAAATCAAATTTTTTCCACTTTTAAATTAGATTTTAAATCCCATATTGTTTTTAATGTGGACGCGGAATTTATTACACTATTGTATAATCAGGACTCACTGGCCTACACTTCATATCCCATTTCATGTGTGTCAAAGACAAGCAATCTAAAGACTAAGGACTGGCTAAGTCTATGTCTTTTTTGTGGCTGTTTGCCAGGCTTGTGTCCTAATTGTTTATCTCTCTCTTTAGTTAATTTGGAGTCTGTTTAGAAGCGAGTGAGGGCACAGGGAAGGCTGACACCTATTGGCTCACATTGGTCATTTTCCCCTCAGGGAATCAGTCCTCCCTCAAAACCAAATACTAATGCCCATATTTTACTTCTGCTGCCTCAAAAGTCTCTCTGAATAACATTCATTGGAGTCATAAACGCCTTAGTGTTCTTTTTGTTGTCACCATAATGTAATGTGTCTTAGGTTATAACAATTAAAAAATTATACACATACAAACTAGCAACACCAAGGTCATGGGTTTGATTGCCAGGGAATGCATGGACTGATAAAATGTATATCCCGGATGCACTGTAAGTCACTTTCGATAAAAGCATTAATGTAAATCTGTCATCTTTTCACAGCTGTTTAGAGATAAACAGTCATTTCACAGATTTGCTACATTACTCAAACACAGCTGTGCTGCTAATTGGATGTGATATAATTAGTGTTGCTTGCAAAGGCAAGAATCATCATTACTATTGCTCATACATTTGAACAAACCCCGAACCATAAGTATTAAACTTTAGCATGTAACATGTCTCACACCATTTTTGCTACAGCCGTGAATGATGATTCAAATTAAGCTCCCTTTTGTGCTACTGGTATACTTTTCTAAGTGCTTGACTTTCGCCTGGCGGACAGTGAAAAAAAAATGTGAACATGGATGAAAAAAATAGACATACATTGAATGAGGGAACCGAGCCATATTTAAAGGCTAGAATATCATACAGCCTTGGAGGTGGGCTCTTTTGACTTGGGACAGTCTCTAACCACTCAGAACACCCTAGCAACCTCAGACCAATGCTCTGGAATTACCCACAACACCCTAGCATTGTGGCAGCGAGTTTTGTATGAGCAAGCACCACTCATTTTACAATCTTTTTGTTTCAATAATATCTTACAACTTTTGGCTGTGGAACTAAATAATGTGAATTGTTTTGTTTATCTTTTTTTTTGTGTATATATATATATATATATATATATATATATATATATATATATATATAATGCTGTAGTAGTTGCAGTATGACTGAGTTTACTGCAGGACAGGATCTAGTCACTTATGGGCGACGATGAGACGCCGCTGTTTATTTTTGTGAGATGCTTGTAAAGTCTTCATCAGCGCTTCAGCAGTATTTTAATAAGGCTGCTTTATCTGCTGCTAAGAATGTGACTACAGGCATGTTCTCTGCTCTATTAAAACCCTCTACCGGATCGCTTTCCCACGAACGCTGCTCTGCATGGGAGGAAGTCTGTCCAGAGGGAATCAGCGCATTTGTTGATCTAGCTCTATGGAGTTGGCGTACGGCAGACAGTGTTATCAGAGGATAATTAGGCCAATACAGAAAAGACATCAGACTGTAAGGAGATGGGGATCTTGATTTCTCTGTAGAAATGAATGGCATCCTGGAGTCTACATTTTAACCAGTTTTACTGTATCTCAGACAGTTAAGAGATCTGTAACCACACAGTGACATGAGTAGACAGTATCTAGTATTTATGCCATAAAGACTTTAAAGCAATAGTTAACAAAAAAAAAATAAAATAAAAATGTCATTATTGTTCTTACCCTAATGTTGTTACAAACCAGTATGACTTTCTTCCTTCCTTGGAACACAATATACTTGTTTTCCATAAATGAAAGTGAATGGTGTCTGAACATTAGCGTTCCACTGAAGAAAGTTGTATGGGTTTGGAACAACATGAGGGTGAGTAAATGATGACAGTATTTACATTTTTTGTTTGTGCTATCCCTTTAAGCTCTTGTGCTTGTGTGTATGTGTGATTTCACGTGCATGTTGGTACTTTACCGAAAAGAGCAATGATCCACTCGAGCCGCAGCTTTCCCTTATTCCAGTTTTTTTTTTTTTTTTACATCATTCATGAATGAAAAAGGGGATGTTGAATTATTTCTGCACCTAAGCAGAACTAACAAGAGGAAGAGGCCGGCATGCAGCGGTGAACATGAATAATCAAATGATACTTTGCCTAAATTCTTTTGTTTCCCGTAACTGAACGCATAGCAACACATGCAGTCTTTATTTAACTTCACTTATCAGTCTCTGTGGTTTTTCATTAAACTCAGCACTTAAATCAGCTTCCTCTCTTAAATGGTGCTTACCAGAATGCAAAAGGATGGCTTACATAACTGATGGAAGTGCTTCGTTAGATTGCTTTGCGTTTTCTTTTATAACACTCTGTCCTGCTATTGAACTGAGTGTCCAGTTCTCCTAATGGAATTATTACAGGGAATTGCACTGTAGAAATAGAAGTTGTTTTGGACTGCATAATGTATCATACTATATGCAGCTTACCATGCATTTATCCTCCTTATTTACATAAGCTGTCTCAAGACAGTTTGTCTGTTTGCTTTTAGTTCAAGATGAAGTTCATCTTAGTTCAAGACTTTGGCATTAATGATGCAAATCTGTGTTTGCCCTCTCCCCCGATTGCCTGGGAAGATTTTCAGGGCCTGTGCAGATCCAAATAGAGACATGTTAGGGCTATAATAGGTTATGGCAGGTAATCCAAACAGATAGCATTAGAGCAAGGGTCAGTCACTGATCCTGGTGTCGTATTCAGACAAGGTTTTAAAGGTGAATTTTAGATGGATGTTTTTAAAACATACCTCCTTAGCGTAAAACTTTTGCCTGAACCTAACCAGTAGTGTTTTAAAAAATAAACGAGACGTTAAAAAAGACACCCTTACCTTAATTGTTGGTCTGGCACCAACAATCATCCATGCAATTATCTAATCAGCCAATCGTGTGGCATCAGTGCAGTGTATAAAATCATGCAGATACGGGTCAGGAGCTTCAGTTAATGTTCACATCAACCATCAGAACTGTGACCTCAGTGATTTGGACCGTGGCATGATTGTTGGTGCCAGATGGGCTGGTTTGAGTATTTCTGTATTTTCACACACAACAGTCTCTAGAATTTATTCAGAATGGTGCCAAAAACAAAAAACATCAAGTGAGCAGCAGTTCTGCAGATGGAAATGCCTTGTTGATGAGAGAGGTCAACAGAGAATGGTCAGACTGGTTTGAACTGACAAAGTCTACGATAACTCAAATAACCGCTCTGTACAATTGTGGTGATCAGAATAGCATCTCAGAATGCTATTCTGAGATGCGGGTTGGCGCTGTTTTGGCAGCACAAGGGTGACCTACGCAGTATTAGGCAGGTGGATTTAATGTGGCTGATTGGTGTATAAATATTTCCCTTTATTATAAAATTGATTTTGTCCATATTTCTCTTGTACAGTAGTGGCAAAATAGCTAGCTGCTCCTTTAGCCGTAGACAGT
Source organism: Myxocyprinus asiaticus (assembly GCF_019703515.2). Lineage (NCBI taxonomy): Eukaryota > Metazoa > Chordata > Actinopteri > Cypriniformes > Catostomidae > Myxocyprinus > Myxocyprinus asiaticus. The sequence continues at coordinate 25,651,568 of NC_059355.1, forward strand.
TTTACTGTCAAAGTTGATGCAGGGGCAATTCTCTTAATTTATTCCAATCACAAGCAAGCTAGAGTGCCAGCACTTTGTCAGCACATGCTTAGTAAAGTTCTCTCTCTGCCTGAGAAAAATAATTGAGATTGCATTACTTTGTGAGAAGGTATTTTTCTTCTGCTGTCTGAAGTTATGATGCGTTAGAACTGGTAGCAATTATTACATTCATATTTGCATTGTTATGAAATAGAAATTGTTGGACTGAATTGAATATCTTCAAAATCAGATCACTACATTATATATGTAGTTATAAGGTAGTAAAAAAAATAACCCATTGTAATCTTAAATTCCCTTTTGTTCACAGGTTTAATTTCTGTTCTGTTAATGAATGCAAACATCGCTCTTCACCATCGTATTTTTTAACATAAAAAAAAAAAAAACAGAGATAACTACTAATTGCCTTTTGTGTCCAAAAGAAGCACTTTCAATTGCAAACAATCACATGTTTTGTGGATATAGTTCGAGAGGGCTCTTGATTTCCATGTTCTCTTTGCGCAGCAAAATAGAAAGATCTTGGGGTGTCCCCTTCATTATCCTACATACAAAAATAATTTAGAACAAAAACCCTGACCTTCCCATTAAGCAATCTCATAACCACAAATTTTACCACTCCCGGCCTGTAGTTTCACTCACTCATAGAAACTTTCAAATTATGTCAAGCACTTATGCACAGGAAGGGCTTTTATTTATCTAGTGTCATGTAAAGATGAGGGAGCAGACAGAAGAAGCCACAGAGGACAAAGAGCAATATCAGTGTCCTTCAACTGTGAGGGGAGAAGACTGTTGTGCCTTCTTTGATGACGCTGAGCTAGAACGGTGTCAAAATCTTCCCCTCACACCTTTCTTGTCACATGGCTGCCATTCCTCAAATGCCTTCTTTTTTTTTTTTTTTTTTTGCCCCCTCTCCAGACATAAAGTACAGGAGTCAATGACTGCAGATGTGTTGCTCATCCAACACTTAGAATTTAGTGTCAGTTGTTATACAGTCCTTGCTTAAGAAAACAGTTTGGAAGATTGAGAAGCTTTAAGAAGACTAAATTACAACACAAACCATCATCATTATTTAATTTAAATTTAATGTATTATAATTATTATTATTATTATTAAGAAGTTAATCAAATATTTAAGATATATATCTTAAGTATTTGGTTAGATTCTTAATAATGATCATCATCATCATAATGAATTAAATGAATACGTTACATTGAAATGATTTATATATATATATATATATACACACACACACACACACACACACACACACACACACACTGATCAGCCACAACATTAAAACCACTGACAGGTGAAGTGAATAACATTTATTATCTCGTTACAATGGCACATGTCATGGGGTGGGATATATTAGTCAACAAGTGAACAGTCAGTTCTTGAATTTCATGTGTTGGTAGAAGGAAAAATGGGCAAGAATAAGGATCTGAGTGACTTTGACAAGAGCCAAATTGTGATGGCTAGACGACTGGGTCAGAGCATCTCCAAAATGGCAGGTCTTGTGGGATATTCCCGGTATGCAGTGGTTAGTACCTACCAAAAGTTGTCCAAGGAAGGACAACCGGTGAACCGGCGACAGGGTCATGGGTCCATGCTGACCCCTGTCCACCGCTGAAAGTGCCTATAATGGGCACATGAGTGTCAGAACTGGACCATGGGGCAATGGAAGAAAGTGGCCTGGTCCGATGAATCATGTTTTCTTTTAGATCATGTGGATTGTCGGGTGCGTGTGTGTCGTTTACCTGGGGAAGAGATGGCAGCAGAATGCACCATGGGAAGAGGGCAGGCCAGCGGAGGCAGTGTGATGCTCTGGGCAATGTTCTGGCATTCATGTGGATGTTACTTTGACTTGTACCACCTACCTAAAGACTGTTGCAGACCATGTACACCCCTTCATGGCAACAGTATTCCCTGTTGGCAGTGGCCTCTTTCAGCAGGATAATGTGCCCTGCCACACTGCAAAAATTGTTCAGGAATGGTTTGAGGAACATGATAAAGTGTTCAAGGTGTTGAATTGACCTCCAAATTCCCCAGATCTCAGTCCGATTGAGCATCTATGGGTTGTGCTGGACCAACAAGTCCGATCCATGGAAGCCCCACCTCACAACTTACAGGACTTAAAGGATCTGCTGCAAACGTCTTGGTGCCAGATACCACAAGACACCTTCAGAGGTCTTGTGGAGTCCATGCCTCGACATTAGGCAGGTGGTTTTAATGTTGTGGCTGATTGGTGTATATATACTGTGTCTATATATACACTGGCAGCGAAAAGTTTGGAATAATATACAGATTTTGCTCTTATGGAAAGACATTGGTACTTTTATTAACCAAAGTGGCATTCAACTGATCACAATGTATAGTCAGGATATTAATAATGTGCAAAATTACTATTACAATTTGAAAACATTTTTTAGAACTTCTTAAACTACTTCAAATAGTTCCTATCAAAAAATCCTCCACGTGCAGCAATGACAGCTTTGCAGATCCTTGGCATTCTAGCTGTCAGTTTGTCCAGATACTCAGGTGACATTTTACCCCACGCTTCCTGTAGCACTTGCCATAGATGTGGCTGTCTTGTCGGGCACTTCTCACGCACCTTACTGTCTAGCTGATCCCACAAAAGCTCAATGGGGTTAAGATCCATAACACTCTTTTCCAATTATCTGTTGTGCAATGTCTGTGTTTCTTTGCCCACTCTAACCTTTCAAAAGTGGCATTTTCTTTTAAATTCTTCCCATAAGGCCTGCACTCCTGAGTCTTCTCTTTACTGTTGTACATGAAACTGGTCTTGAGCAGGTAGAATTCAATGAAGCTGTCAGCTGAGGACATGTGAGGCATCTATTTCTCAAACTAGAGACTCTGATGTACTTATCCTCAGGGTTGGGGAATAACTGAATACATGTAACGGGAATACATATTTAAAATACAAAATTTAAGTAACTGTATTCCACTACAGTTACAATTTAAATCATTGATAATTAGAATACAGTTACATTCAAAAAGTATTTTGATTACTGAAGAGATTACTTTGCATTTTATTGTCATTTGTTTCATTTAATATTTAGTCCTTTCAGATGGAAAACATTTCTACATATAAATGATGCGATCCAAAGTGCATTTGAACAGCGGTGAAACAATTTCTTATGATGTGTGACATTCATACGAGCAGACAGAGAAGTAAGTTTGAAGTAAGTTTGGAGCAGAAGAAATAGAAATAAACCTTGTGTAAATTGTCAGCTTTACGCTAAACTAAAATGCTATTTCTGGCCATTTTACATGCACATGTTATCAGGCACGGTCATATTTTTTTATCAAGAAAATTCAAGTTAGATCATAATTTCTTTTTTCTAGTAAGACGTTTGATATTAGGGCAAAATCGTATTCTTGATAATCATTTTTTTTTAATTGTTTTCCTGTAAAAATATCTAAAATTCCTTAAAACAAGATCAGTTTGATTGATCTTGTTTTAGAAACAACACTGTATAAGATATTTAGGTTTTTCAGAGAATGTATTTTTAACATGTGTATTTTTCTCGAACTGTACTGACAGAGTTCTTATTGTCAAAACAAGTGAAAAAATTTACCAGTGCTGAAGAAGTAATCCAAAGTATTTAGAATACATTACTGACCTTGAGTAATCTAACAGAATACATTACAAATTACATTTTACAGCATGTATTCTGTAATCTGTAGTGGAATACATTTCAAAAGTAACCCTCCCAACCCTTCTTATCCTCTTGTTTAGTTGCACATCTGGCCTTCCAAATTTCTTTCTGTCCTTGTTAGAGCCAGTTGTCCTTTGTCTTTGAAGACTGTAGTGTACACCTTTGTATGAAATCTTCAGTCTTTTGGCAATTTTAAGCATTGTATAGCCTTCATTCCTCAAAACAATGATTGACTGATGAGTTTCTAGTGAAAGCTAGAAGCTAGTTTCTTTTTTGCCATTTTTGACCTAATATTGATCTTAAGACATGCCAGTCTATTGCATACTGTGGCAACTCAAAAACAAACACAAAGACAATGTTAAGCTTCTTTTAATGAACCAAATAGCTTTCAACTGTGTTTGATATAATGGCAAGTGATTTTCTAGTACCAAATTAGCAATTTAGCATGATTACTCAAGGATAAGGTGTTGGAGTGATGGCTGCTGGAAATGGGGCCTGTCTAAATTTGATAAAACATGACTTTTTTCAAATAGTGATGGTGCTGTTTTTTACATCAGTAATGTCCTGACTATACTTGTGTTTCCTTCTGAAACAGCAAAATCTGTACATTATTCCAAACTTTTGGCCGCCAGTGTATATACTGTAATAAAGGCTAATAAAACAATAAAATGCTCAGAATAGAGATGATTTATTTATTGGAAATAAGTGTTGTATACAATACAGTGTGTATATATATGTATATATATATATATATATATATATATATATATATATATATATATATATATATATATATATATATATATATATACACACACACACACACACACACACACTGTATTGAATACAACAATTATTTCCAATAAATAAATCATCTCTATTCTGAGCATTTTATTGCTTTATTAGCCTTGTGGCTTCAATAATTATATATTTTATATATAGTTTTATCCATAAAACTGAAGGATGCATTACATCCTTCAATCATCAGAATGTTCATGATTAAAGGTATAGTTCACCCAAAAATTATAATTCTGTTATCATTAACTCACACTAATGTTGTTCCAAACCCTTGAGAAAGAAAGTCAGATGGGTTTTGAACAACATAAACGTGAGTTAATGATAACAGGATTAGAATTTTGGGTGAGCTATATCTTTAATCGTGTAATTCAACTAATTCAGCCACACTTTATAGAATGTACTGAATACTTCAGTACATTCATCACATTGTAATGCATTTTGTGTAATTTATAATGCATACTGCAGTTGAAGATGTTGTGTGCTGTTTACCTTGAGATTTAGTGAGTACCCTTTGAATGACGCATGAATCAAGTGAGACCCAGTATTTTGATTAAGTGAGGTGGATGGGATATTTACTTATGGATATGTGCTGTCTCCATGTAAACATCTTGAAAAGAAACCTGCAATCAGAGTGTGAATAAAACTGTGAGAGTAAGGCTTTGTTTTGGGCGTAGATTACTAACCCAAACCCCCTCCCACCCCCTTCACACTGCAATCCCCCCATTGGTCAAGCCAAATCTACGCCATTGGGCTTTGTTATCATTAGTTTGGGAGAAACTCGGTGCAACTTTCAAAAAGAGTGAAAGCAGAGATAAAGCGGACAGTAAGAGAGAGAGCTAAGGGGTGATTGATTTAAGGGATGAGCTGTCTCACAAAGTGTTATTTTTTTGTTTTTCTTTTCTCTTTCACATCAGAAACTTTTTTTGTTCTCTGACAATTGATTCTCATTAATACAGTAGTTCACTCACTACTCAATTGTCTGAGGCCACAATTAATTTTAATGTACACTTGAACAAGTACAAACAAAACAAAAAGAACAAAACAATCACCACTTACTTTAATGCTGAAGGTGTTGTCTAATAGTAGCCTGGAGCAGAAGACGTGCTGTATTTGAGCTTTAAATTGCCTTTCCTTATATGTAATATTTAGTTATTTTTCTTTCATTTTTAGATGCATGTTCAAGTGTGATTAAGTGGGTTAACTGATTTGGAGCAACCCTCTTGCAAAAACACCTAGCTTCATTACAGGGTAGTGTGTCTGTGTGTTCCAGATAAAGGGACCAGAGAAAACTCTAGAAGAGCGGCGTTCCAGTCTGGATGCTGAGATCGACTCCCTGACCAGCATCCTGGCCGACCTAGAGAGCAGCTCCCCATACAAACCGCATACACCACAGGTATGATCATGCAATCATTCCTCCACACAACAACCAACCGTATTTATTCAACGTGCAGTGTCCTCAAAAAGTATTTGGACACTAGTTCACCCAAAAATGTTAATTCTCTTATCTTTTACCCAACACTTTGCCATCTCAAACTTGTACGACTTTCTTTCTTTTGTGGCTTTTGATGGAGATATAATTCGAATATATCCATATAATGCAAGTCAATAGGTTCCAACACTTCCAAGCTCCAAAAAAGACATGAAGGCAGAATAAAAGTAATCCATACATCCTGAAGCGATACATTTGGTTTTGGGTGAAAACAGACCAACATGTAATGTACATGTAATCCCATGTACACTCGCTGTACACTTCCTCTGCATATTCGTCAAGCACATGTAAGTGTAATCAAGCTTCAAATCATTATCAAGCCTAGGAGACTACGGATGGCAAGATTTACAGCAAAAAAAAAAAAAAAAAAAGTAGTTACATTTTGGTCTGTTCTATCCCAAAACCGATCATATGTCTTCAGAAGACATGGATTAAACCACCTGAGTTTTATGGATTACCCTTATGCTGCTTTTATGTCCTTTTTGGAGCTTGGAAGTGTTGGTCCCCATTGATTGCATTCAATGGATATATTCACAGCATCTCCTTCAAAATATCTTTGTTTGTGTTCTGCAGAAGAAAGAGAGTCATACGAGTTTGAGATGGCGTAAGGGTGAGTAAATTATGAGAGAATTATCATTATTGGGTGAACTATTAGTTTAGCCACACTTTGTATTTACAAATGCATTAACAGCTTGCATAACAAAATTATGTAAGAAAAAAAAATCAAACCAAGTGACTGATGTATTTTCCATTTCCCTTTTTTATTTGTAACTAGTAGCACCTAATAAACAAGCAAAATAGCTTTCCTAAAAAAAAATGAATGTCCACAAACACCGATCAGCCACAACATTAAAACCACCTGCCTAATATTGTGTAGGTCCCCCTCGTGCCGCCAAAAACAGTGCCAACCCGCATCTCAGAATAACATTCTGAGATGCTGTTCTTCTCACCACAATTGTACAGAGCGGTTATCTGAGTTACCGTAGACTTTTTCAGTTCGAACCAGTCTGGCCATTCTCTGTTGACCTCTCTCATCAACAAGGCATTTCCATCCACAGAACTGCTACTCACTGGATGTTTTTGTTTTTGGCACCATTTGGAGTAAATTCTAGAGACTGTTGTGAGTGAAAATCCCAGAAGATCAGCAGTTACAGAAATACTCAAACCAGCCCATTTGCCACCAACAATTATGCCACGGTCAAAATCACTGAGATTTAAATAAACATGATTGTTGATGTGAACATTAATTGAAGCTCCTGACCCATATCTGCATGATTTTGTTCACGGCACTGCTGCATGATTTTATGCACGGCACTGCTGCCACATGATTGGCTGATTAGATAATCGCATGGATGATTGTTGGTGTCAGACGGGCTGGTTTGAGTATTTCTGTAACTGCTGATCTCCTGGGATTTTCACACACAACAGTCTCTAGAATTTACTCTGAATGGTGCCAAAAACAAAAACATCCAGTGAATGGCAGATCTGCGGACGTAAATGCCTTGTTGATGAGAGAGGTCAACAGAGAATAGCCAGACTGGTTCAAACTGACAAAGTCTACAGTAACTCAGATAACCGCTCTGTACAATTGTGGTGAGAAGAACAGCATCTTTGAATGTTGTTCTGAGATGCAGGCTGGCACTGTTTTTGGCGGCACGAGGGGGACCTACACAATATTAGGCAGGGGGTTTTAATGTTGTAGCTGATCGGTGTATGTGGACATCAATTTTTGAGGGACTAAGACAGTGGTTTTGAGGGACTGAGTCTAAGATGTAAAATTTTAAGTAACACTAAGCTATAGAAAGTAAGATTTTTTTCATCAAATAGTTTATTATGTGTCCAGGAGTGTTTGTTATTCATATTTTTGAGATGTTATAGGCATTACAGCTGATTTTCTATAAAGCTGAATAAATAATTCTGATTAAAAGTAATGGCCAGTATCATCAAATCACTGCAACCATGTTAAAATACAATTTTGCTTTATAAAATTCTGAATCTATGTACTGATTATCATTGTCCCATGTCTGCCAAATATGTTGAGTGGTCCAAACATCATCTGCATCCTGAAACTGAACTTTTGATCAGATTTGATGAGTGAGTGCACTAAGCTGCATAGAAAGCTATAGGATGCACCCTTGCTCCCTGACTCCCTATTTAGTGAATGACTTAACCTCCAGTGTGCTCTCTGTCTGCACTGGTCTCAGAGCAGTTCGAAATTCACCTTATTTTCATCCTAACATCATATTAAGCCTCTGAAAGCAACATTTTTCAGCTTTTGGATGAATACATTTATTGTCAATGTGAAAATGCATAGTAAATATATAGGAATGCATTTAATAATGTTAATGAATAGAACTGTATTGTACAGTGATAACAAAATAAAATATAACAAAATGTATATTAAAATGAAGTGAAATGATCCACAGATGTGTTATGGATGAACATGTTTTTTCAACTTTTGATGGAATAGGGTCCCATTTCCACATATGTGGACAAAAGTGAATGGATTTTTTAAAGTACCATATCAAACGAAACTAGAGACACTACCCTTTATAACCATACAGGTTTCAATGAAAAAAATCGTAAAGAGGTTTCTTACCAGAAGCACTTTTGTTGGCGCTGCACCCGTAGGAGCGCTTTACGGAAATCAATGTCACGCTACTGTTTCACGTGTCGCAGTGCGCCAGAAGTTTAACCCTTAAATGAAAGTGTAGACTGTTGTGAACAGTATTCAGTCAGTTTTAATTCATTTAAATTATGCGTTGCATATTGCGAAGCCAAAATACAACGTCCACACATGTGGACATGGGGTCGCACAAGGTTAAAGAATTATAGCACAACTACACTTTCAGCAAAATATTTCACAAAAAAAAAGTCTGTTATGTTTGAAATAACAAAACAGCAGATATATCGTTCAAAATTAAGACAAAAGTAGTCCATAGTAAATGTGATTATGCCTGTGGTTACTCTGCTTGGACACCTATGTGAACTTGAGGGGAACTGACATCATATATCCACTAAAAACCTTGACACCCATTGCTTAGTCTTTGGGGAAAATTGTATAAGAAAATTGAAGTTATTTCTAAAAAAAGCTCTAACATCATTTGCTTGCAGATGCCCCATGTTGTGACATTTTGTCTCCTAATGCAATGAAGTACATACATTACAAGTGTGTCTTAGGTGCCTAAATGTGTCTATTTACTTTTTGGGGCCACGTTATATACAGTGGAACCATAATGAAGATATTCAGAAAGGTTCACAGTTTTAGAAACCTAGTGCAACTTCAATCATTGGTCAACTGACCCTTCGCTAAGTTCCGCCCCCTTGGTTACGGTCACAGATTAATCCATAGCATGTTCTTCGCTAGATTTATTTAAAGATTTTTTAAAAGGTAAGAAAAATCACTGCGTGTATAGTCTCTAGGTACCTCGTGTCACTATTACAATTGACACAACAACAACGTTTTTTTTTACATTTTTGGGATCATTTGGATAAAATCCCGCTTAAAATTACTCAAAAACACATTTCTACTATTGGCTCTTGTTGTAAAAAGGCAAACTCTTATCAGAGAAATAGCAGCGGGGCAACAGTTGCTAAAATAGGATTGGTCAGAAACGCTTTTAAGGTGGGGCTTATCGAAGGATCAATTGTTGCATTCAATGGAATATTCCGGGTCTAATACAAGTTGAGCTCAATTGACAGCATTTGTGGCATAACATTGATTACCACAATAAACTTTGACTTGCCCCTCCTTTTCTTTAAAAAAAGCAAAAATCTGGTTTACAGTGAGTGTGTAAACATGATTTTAGTGTGATCAAATCACTTACTAACTTTTTCTGTGTAAAGTTATAACCAAATTTACAACTTCATTGCCATAACGAAGTAATGCCAACAAACCCTAAAACCCTAAAATGACTGTAAAAATTACAATTTAAACAACTTTACAGCTCAAATAATAAGTTTTAACAGAAGAATTATTGTAAGTGCTTTTTATAAAATTATAAGCTGCACATTTCTGCCTTTAAACTCTCCAGAAATTGGCCCCATTCACTTCCATTGTAAGTACCTCATTGTAACCTCGATTATTTTTAATTTTTTTAATTTTAAGAAAAGGCGGGACGAGTCGAAATTCATTTTTGTGGTAGTCAACATTATGCCACAAATGCTGTCGATTGAGCTTCACTTGTATTGAACCTGTAATATTCCTTTAAATATCCTAAAATTCTCCTCTGAATTTAATGTAGGGCACATCAAATTACTTCACTATAGAACAATTCAGGATACTCTTAGAAATGAACAGAGTGTGGGGCCTGAGTAGCTCAGCGAGTAAAGATGCTGACTACCACCCCTTGAATCCAGGGCGTGCTGAGTGACTCCAGCCAGGTCTCCTAAGCAACCAAATTGGCCCGGTTGCTAGGGAGGCTATAATCACATGGGGTAACCTCCTTGTGGTCGCTATAATATGATTCGATCTCAGTGGGGCACGTGGTGAGTTGTGCGTGGGTGCCACGGAGAATAGTGTGAAGCCTCCACACGTGTTGGGTCTCTGGGGTAACGCGCTCAACAAGCCACGTAATAAGATGCGCGGATTGACGGTCTCAGACGCAGAGGCAACTGAGATTCGTCCTCCGCCACCCGGATTGAGGCGAGTCACTACGCCACCACATTGGGAATTGGGAATTGGGCATTCCAAATTGGGGAGAAAAGGGGAGAAAAAAGAAGAAGAAAGGAACAGAGTGTGTCATCAATAATTCTATAGAGGAAGACTTGTGCCTTTGAAAAATCTTTCATTTATTTAATCACTCACTTATTTATTAATCTTTGCTTCCCACAAATGAATAAATAAAAAATGGATGCAGAGAGCATTCTAGAAAAAGAAAACACATCTAAAACCCAAATATCACCTAAAACACTGTCAATTAACTAATTTTGGTTGCATATAAAGAGATAAAAAGTAAATCACAATGTGGAAGTGTACCAGTCATTTCTAATTTTTGGAAAGTGTTATGAGTCTAAAATTATAATGACCCATATCATTAATAGATATCAAATTAAGTTAAGAGCAGACACTCAAGTTGAGCCCTAGGGCACTTTACTAAATAGTTCAACACACAATGAATGTAGGCCAGTGCATTCTGTCTCATTGCTGTCGCATTTGGAACAACCAAGTCCCTTCTGTCGGCAAACAGTACCACGGATAGAGCTCGCCTTATTACATGGCCAAAACTTAATAATGCAGAGTGCTGTCTCTGAACTTAGAAACATCCCATTTTTTGGCAAGCAGTCTCTATTAGTTTCTCTTCTCTGGGGTCAGTCTCTTCCATTTGCTGATCTCCAGAGTCCTCGCCAGGCACTTTTCTGAAATTATTATTGAACAGAGTCTGCACAACACAGCCCGGAAACAAAATGAGAAAACTCTCCAACTTAAATGGGAAACTGTGCCCACTTATGACTGCGTACAGTATTGAGAGATGATGTCTAATCGCTCTCTTATTTTTAGATACTTTGCTTGGAGAGAAATTAGCTATCCATGCAATTACTCATCCTGGTGTATATACAGTGGTTGTGAATCGGAGACATAGTGGTGTGTTTTCCCAGCAGGCACTCTTGGGGGAATCAGAGTGGTGTGGGGTCAGGAGGTCAGATTTCAGTGTTTGAGCCAAAAGCTCTGTTTTCATTGAGAGTGAAACAGGGTTTGACCTCAGTTCCGGCAAATGCAGAGGCCAATGTTACCATACTTGGATAGAACATTAAAGTTGCTCTCAGTGAAGTGAGGCTTGTTTGGCAACAAGAAATGTAAACACACACTCTCTCTCTCTCTCTCTCTCTCTCTCTCTCTCTCTCTTTCTCTCTCTCTCTCACACACACACACACACACACACACACAGAAGTATACACACTCTCACACTCAGCAAAGCCACACACAACTACACACAGACAGGTGCACATTCTCAAATGTCGTGCACCTGCTCACTTTTGAAGTGACAGGTAAGTTTTTCCTAAATAAAATATAGTCTAAGTGCAGATCTTTGTAAAAATACCTTGTGAGAGCTACAAGTAACAGGAAGAATTCTGAAAGCTTTTGTCAGTTGGTCTTGAAATATTGATACACATCATTATGGGACAGGCAGGGAAAACACCGTATTAGAGAGAAAACAGCCCAAGTAGTTTCTGTTATGGGGGTTAAATCTCAGGATCAGCCTCAGTTGCTCTGACAACTGCCTGCTCATTTGGCTAGTTCTGACTGCGTTTGTCTACCAGAGAACTGAATAAATCTGGAGAGAGTTGCGTCAGAGTACCAAAGTCATCCAGGGTAGGCAGATACTATGTGAAGATTTGGATATCAGAAAATTATTCTATATTTCTTGAAGTCTCCCCAAACCGAAATGTTGTGTGATACAAAGATTTGCAAGCTATATGATAATGTTTGGGACCTTTTATATTCTATTTTTTCCATTGTATTGTCTGTGTCCTCTCCCTGCGACCACCAAGGTATGCAAGGGATGTTTTTTTTCAATTTGATTATATGGTAAAATTACGTAATAAAATGAAATATTTGACATTAAGCACTTTTTTTTTTATTTAAAATGTAATTTTAATTAAAAAAATATTTAATTTAATGTATATATTTTTTTATTCATTCTGATCATATATTAAAATGATATGTAACAAAATATTATTTTTTGGCATTTAATAAGTCTTAATTTAATATTAATTAATGTACTTTTTATTTATGTTGCAATAATTTAAATAATTTTAGAGTTGCTATGATATATTATTTGTTTATAGTAACAGGTGTAAAAAAAATGTAAAGGTTTAGTTTTAAAAAAAAATATTATTTTATTTATTTTTTTGGAATGGTAGCCAGAATTTAAAACCACCTGCGAGGGGTGTTTATTCATTCTTATTTTATATTAACAGGACATTTTTGGCTTCAATTAATATTTAAAATGTAATTTTAATTTAACATGTTTATTTATAGTTTATTTATTGAGAGGCTGGTTTCAAGTTCTGGTTACTGTTTATATATATATATATATAACAATCATCCATGTGATTATCTAATCAGCCAATCGTGTGGCAGCAGTACAGTGTATAAAATCACGCAGATATGGGTCAGGAGCTTCAGTTAATGTTCACATCAACCATCAGAATGGGGAAAAATTTGATCTCAGTGATATGGACCGTGGCATGATTGTTGGTGCCAGATGGGCTGGTTTGAGTATTTCTGTAACTGCTGATCTCCTGGGATTTTTATGCACAACAGTCTCTAGAATTGAATCAGAATGGTGCCAGAATCAAAAAACATCCAGTGAGCGGCAGTTCTGTGGACCCAAATGCCTCGTTGATGAGAGAGGTCAACAGAGAATGGCCAGACTGGTTCAAACTGACAAAGTCTACGGTAAGTCAGATAACCGCTCTGTACAATTGTGGTGAGAAGAATAGCATCTCAGAATGCTATTCTGAGATGCGGGTTGGCGCTGTTTTGGCGGCACGAGGGGGACCTACACAATATTAGACAGGTGGTTAAATGTTGTGGCTGATCGGTGTATATTTATTATAGTAATTAGCACTTGAAACCAGCCTCTCCATTTTTCTGTTTACACACACGCACGCACGCACACACGCACTCACTCACTCACTCACTCACTTACATACATACATACATACACACCTACTTACATACAATACAGCTAATGCAGTTTCTGGCTGATTAACTTGAGTTGACCTTTTTTTTCACCCAGCTGATCTGCCAGGCCTTTGTTTTCCCCTCTGTCTATCTTGTATTAATTATTTTTAGAGTGACGCTGGGCTTGTTTAATGTGCCAGGTTTTATATCTAAGGCCATTGGCACAGCTGCTCTGTCTCTAATCTTCCACTTGTATAAGCAGAGCGAAACAGTGTCCTCAGTTCACGGTGCTCCCAAATCACAGTGCCTTCTCTCAAAAATCGATAGGAGTGCTCTTCCCCTCATTTCTGCTTTTAGCTTTAAAAAAAAGGGACTTTATCCCTGTGTGCTTTGAGAATTGCTGTAAAGGGACCTTCTTTGTGCTATTTATCGACTCTTGTGTGTGAAATAGCAACTAAATTTGTTTTGCTGCTTTGACTTGGCCTGTTGCTTTTCAACCTATCAAAGCAGGTTCCTTTTGATTAGTTGGTGCCTGTTAGTGTAACAAGAGGTAATGAAATGTGATCATTATATAAACCCCATTTGCTTCCATCATTCATCTCCCCAGCCATAACCCTGGCCCCGCAAACACACACACATTAGAATCCATCCAAGAGGCGATTCTGAGTTTGGCATAGATTAGCATAGACACTTTCCCCTCGCATTCACAATGTTGAATCAGAATTACTCTATATGGGAATATAATGAACTGTTCTCTTGGGGAGAAAGCTCATTTTACAATAGTGATTTTCACAAGAGAATCTTCTATCTACATCATGGCTCTTCACCACATGAATAATATCAAATATTGAAATTAAATAGGGAAATGAAACTAGGCCTGGAAATCAGTTTTTTTTTAATAGTCTCTCAACAACATCATTCTGTTTGAAAGTGACAGAATAACAAAAGATTTGATACATTTTCAAGAAAGTATTACTTATAGTGTTTTTTTTTTTTTGTTTTTGTTTTTTTTTTTTTTTTTAGTAACAGTTTGTCATAGGCACAGAATACAAGGATAGCAAAGCTTCAGTTGTGTGCTAATAAAATGCTTAATATTTACAAAAAAGAGCAACTGCTCATTTTTAAAGGCAGAGAAAAAATCCCATTGTAATTCAAGAGTCAAGCAGGAACCATCTTTCAAAGGTTTGTAGATCCTATGGGTACTTTTCAAATAGTATGAAACAAGATCTTTAAACATTGCCTAACCAATCTAGCTAAAACCATCAGTTCCAAACTTGTATCTTCATTTTACAGAGAACCTTTTAACAACACTGACCTTTCATGGCTGTATTCTCACTGTCAAACCAGAATAGACAGAATAGGAAAAATAGTGTTTTACATGAACTTTTAGATTTAGCTTCCTCCTGAAACACTTCCCTCAGCTCTGTTTCAGCTAATGAATTGTTCAACTAAATGATATCAGACAGAGAGTGATCAAGGAGGACAGATGTATGTCAAAACCGCATTCATCACAGCTTGAGTTTCTACCTGAGTCACATAGGGACATTCAACGAACACAGTCTATCATTATCCAGTCAAGTGACTCCTGCTATCAGGGCCATGATCACTGAATCGCGGCACCTTTTCGTTTTTGCTTGCATGTGTGTACGTACTTTTTTATAGTTTGGGGACAAATTTGTCCTGACAAAACCTCCTGGAACCTCCTCAATTAGAAAAACAATTCAACAAACAATGAAACAACTTCTTTTTCTTCTTCTTCTTATATTATTATTATTATTATTATTATTATTATATACTAAAAAATTGTTAAGAGGTTAGACTATATTTATTATAATTAACTTTATGTAAATACAACATGAGTCTATAGAACGTCCTCATTTACAAGTGCCAAACTGATGTGTGTGTGTGTGTGTGTGTGTGTGACCTTGTGCACATTTGGTTTTTGATATACAATTTGAAACTTATTTCTCTAACTGTTACCCTTACTGTTATTTTGTTGTTGTTAAAAAAAAATTTGAGAAATGTATTCATTATTTAGTTTAATTCCTGAGAACTTGAATTGCAGTTATGTGTATTATGTATTAAGTTTGTCATTTTTGCTTCCTTTGGGAATAACAACTTGATCATTTATCTCTAGATTGACCTCTCAACAGTTGCTTGTGTACAGCAACCAAATAAGAAACTTTCTTTCCAAAATTTGGCTTTTGGCTGAGCACAAACACAGGCTCACCACAGCAGGATTAATTTAAGAGAAAACATCTCTGTTGTATTTAAACAGTGATGGCTAGGCTCATGTAAAAAAAAAAAGAAAAAAAAAAAGAAAGAAAAACAATAAAGACTTACTTGACCTCTCTCACAGGCTGGAAAAAAATAATCTAAGGCAAGGCTGAAAATGCAGGGCAACACTTATCCATTTTGTTAAGCAAACATATAGAGTCACATTAAATTATGAGATGCTGAACTTTATTCGAGTGTCAGCTTTAAGAAGGCAGTTTCAATGTTATGTGACTGCTTTTGTCATCTGTGACATAAAAATATTTAACAATAACACATGACACATAAATACTGCTAGATGTAAGATCTTTTTACTCTTCATAAATCTGAGAAGAGGGGCCTTCCATCTGTTAAGAGATAGACTTTTTAAATAAAGTGCTTTTTTGGATTGCTCATCGAGGCATGTTGCTCTCTAGATTTCCCCCAAATATAGCCTGTACATTTCCAAGAATCCTCCAAAGTGTGAATAACAGAGGAGTAATTTCAAAAAAGACAAACAAGCATCTGATGATTGTACATTAAAGAAATAGTTCACCAAAAAAGAGCAATTTTGTCATTATTTACCATCCTCGTGTTGTTCCAAACCAGTATGCTGTTATATTTATTCAGCGAAACACAAAAGGAGAAATTGTGAAGGATCTTCACACAGGTCTTTTCCATTTGACAACAGTTCATAAAAACCACATTTGTATGCCAAAGGAATAGGAATTCTGTATGCACAAATTAACATTGTGTCATTATTTAGGTTTGATTTGAACAATTTGATTTGACTTAAATTTCTTTCTTTTTTTTTTTTTTTTTTTTTTTTGTGATTAAATGACTTCAGAAAACTGAGAAAATTGTTCATACATTGTATCGATTACTTTTATTGTCTTTTTATGGATTTTTCTCTCTTTTTATTTATTTATTTATTTTTTTTTTTGGAACTTGAGAGATCGGAGTCACTGTTCAGGGTTTATAAATAAACTTTTTTTTTTTTTTATTACATTTTTTTTGTGTGTTCCATGGAAGAGAAAAAGTCATACAGGTTAAGAGCAACATACTGTAAGAGTGAATAAACAATGACAGAATGTAAATGTTTTGGACTAACTATTCCTTTAAATATAATATTGTATGCTTTTTTTGATCTGGACTGTCTTTCAATCTTGGAGTTTTACTGTTTGACGCATAAACAAGCAGTTTCATTAATTGGTAATGTCAGGATTTCCATCAATCCTCAATCCTGTCTCTCTCAATCATACACAAACACTTTCTCTTCCCTCAGTCACTGATATTTTCCTTAAGCCATGACCTCAATACTGCCCCTGACCTTTTAGCCATTTACAATATAGTTTCACCCTGTTACCCACCTCAAGAGTCTTTAAAAATTAACTGTAAATGTTAAATTGAAAAGCTTTTATGGGCCAGTCTGTTTGATCTGCACTTGGGGAGCAGCTAGGGTACTGTATTTCCTATGAAATATTGATGCCTCTTCTCCCATAACCATCAAGATTTGCAGTGTTTTCTCAACACTGTCGTCTTCCTTTACTCCTTGTTCAAGAGAAAAAGTGAGAGATGGAGATAGATTAAGTTGGAATATAGACTTGCTGCTCTGCATTTAAGGTCATAGAGGGCCTCTGGAAGCAGGAGTATATGTGACGCAGAACACTTATGAGGTTGTCACTGTTCATTCAGCACAGGCTGAGCAGTGCATTAGAGCCTACATGTGTTTGGTGACTCATGTAAGGGCTGAACTTTGCTTGTTAACGTAGTGTAGATAACACAAGGCCAATAACTCAATGACCCAGAAAACAAGAAAAACAGAGAGAGTGTTTGTACACATAGTACACGCTGGAAATGTGACTGTGGTGGCATGTTGTTTTTGTTTATGTTCTTAAATATGTCCCTTTAAATTCATATCATGGTAGTTTTAAAAGACCAGGTTAGCACCAGAGAGAATATAAGAATATTTCAACTTTGTGAAAAAATTATATAAGAAAATGTAATGCTCAAAATGGCAGCTGTAGGTAGGGTTGGCAAAAATCCCGTATTAATTGTGACATCCCGTATTTTATCCAAATAAAGACATCCCATACAGGACGCATATTGTCTCATATTTAAGTGATGAAATGCTCAAGGGGGACCGATAATGGACCTTTTGAATGGCCAAATGTTATAGCATCCCATATTCATGTGATGAAAAGTTGGCAACCCTAGCTGTAGGAAAAGATGTCCCGGTTTTCAGTTAAAAGAGCCAGTTGCCTATTTGAGAGCTTGTGGATTCTAGAATATGTATGCACATTGACTGGACTAGCCTGATTTTTTTTGTGTGTGTGTGTGTGCATGCTTTGATCTAAAGAAGCAAAATGTATGATATTATTGTCTGATCGTATTGCTGATTTGAAATGTGTGACTGAAATGTAACCTTGACAAAGAATTTAGGAGATTTTGGTCTTTTCTCCTTCAAATAGATAGGAGCAGAACATTTTTGCCGATTACCAACACAGAAAATACCTGCCTGGGGGAGTTATCAAGATGGCCATCGTGTGAATTGACTGCCTCAAAGGGACTTAGTTAGCACTCAGCTAAAAGGATTTTGAAGGGAAGTGTAGTCTCAGTCACAAGAGCTTTCTCTGTTTCCATCTCTGACTCTTTGTTTGTTTGCAAACTTTTGTCAGGGAGGAAGACATTACGCCTGATAGAGCCATCTCAAGTCATGTGAGCCCAATACCCTGTAGGACTTCTGCATTATTAAAGTCTTACACACAGTTTAGCACAAGTTGAGTGCTTCCTCAGTTGCTCTTGTGGATCTATCATTCCACATGGGTGCTCTGAGGTCTGAATCCACACAAACACATCCGGAAAGAAAGAGAAAGATCACACCTGATGTTAAGCTTAGGGCTTGGCATCCAGCATTGCAAATGGTATCACAGATCTGGTATGGCTTGAACTACCAGGTTCCTTGTGTAAACATGAGAAGAACTACTGTACATGAGCCATGAATCAGTGATGGACAGATCCACCTCATTCATCTTCTGTACAGAAAGCATAACATTCTTGCCTTAACTTTCGGTCACTCCATTGCTTGAACCTTGATCTGGTGGGACCTGTTGCAAACTTTTCATGAAACTTTACACTTACATTAAAAGCTTTACAGCTTTTAAAAACTTTACACTTATGTATAACTTTGATTATGGATGGATGGATGGACAGTTTGATAGACAGATGGAAGGATAGATGGATGGGTGGATAATGTTGGATGGATGTAAGAATGGACAGATGGATGATGTTGGAAGGATGGACGAATATACAGATGGATGGATGGATGGATGGATGGATTGACGGACAGATAGACAGACTGACAGACCAACAAAAAATGGATGGTTGTATGAGTGGATGGATGTATGAATGGATGGACAGACGAATGGATGGACAGATGAATATGGATGGAGGAATGATGGTTGAATGGATGGACGGATGTATGGATGGTTGTAAGGATGGATGGGTAAACAGATGGATGGACGGATGATGTTGGATGGATGAATGGGTGGATGAATAGAAGGATGGATTCTACATGTACTCACCAGGGAAACGAGACTCAACAGAGATGAAATATTTTTATACATTAAGTTTCAGATCCTCTGTGTTTGTTGTCTGTGCATTAGAGCTTCTCAATTCTCTCAGCTTCTCTGCAATTTTCCCTCTTGGTTTGAAAGATCTTGTCTTTGAGGGATGAGTGAGTAACTGAAGTGTTGAAGTCTGTGCTCTGTATCTGTGCATGTGTGTTCATCACGTAGAAGGTGATGTTGAATAGTGTGGAACAAAAGGTGAGAGGTCGCACATTTGAATGCAACAGGACTGCTAACTAGGAGTGTGTATTCGTGGGTTCATGCATTTCTGTACGTCTGTCCCAGGTGACTTTCGGGTATATGCGCATGTAAACATTTCCAAGTAAAGATATTT
The DNA here is from genome assembly GCF_019703515.2 of Myxocyprinus asiaticus. Lineage (NCBI taxonomy): Eukaryota > Metazoa > Chordata > Actinopteri > Cypriniformes > Catostomidae > Myxocyprinus > Myxocyprinus asiaticus. The sequence goes on from NC_059355.1 coordinate 25,671,417, forward strand.
GATGGAAATGCTAGAAACGGCCTGTTCCATCAGCCCACACTCACAATGAACTTCTGTTTTCCAGCCTGACTAACACAAACAGACAATCTCTCACTCAATCTCACCCACTCTCCAACTTTTCATTCAACATTCCCAAGCCAGATGGTGATCTAAGGGTGCCTGAGCCATCAACTCAAGTCATACATTTATATTAAATCTGTTCAGTATGTAATGCAATTTCTTTTTTAAATCAAAGCACCTCAGTCAGGGAGAAGGTCCATGATTTTAGTGGATCTTTTTAGTTGTCTCTTGTTCCTAATGGTAATTTGTTTCTGAGTTGTGAATAAGGAATCAATTCACTCACTCATGGGCTGTAAAGGATTGAAAATGTATGAGTGAATTCTCTCTCTGTAGCCATCACTATTCTTCAGCAATTGCTCCCCTTCATAGAGCTTTTTCTTTGTGGTTGTCACAGTCATTTGGGATATTAGCGGTGTACACTGTAGAGCTCATGATATTGTGAATAATAACTTTACATCTACGTTTGAAATCATAAAGAGAGAAGAGAGCACTCACATCAAGGCTGAGCTTCATTCTTTCCAGCTGCATTAGCCTCTGGTGTGCGTCCACACCATTCTAGTCTCTGTAATAGGTTTAGAGAATGAGTTAGACAGTTCGGCCCACTCCAAGCCCTCCATTCAAATAAACCCTTTCTCTTTGCTGTTCTCTTGCTCATAAACCTCTGTCAAGGCTCTACGTGCAGCCCAGGCTGTGGGAGCTGACAGAGTTGACCGGAGCCTGTAAAAGCAGGATTTGTCACCTCTCTGTTCATTGCTTCATTCCTGCCGTCTCTATGGGCACGTCTCATTCAGCTCCCTTGTTCAATAGTCAGGGCACTGGCCAGGGAGTAGGCCAATTTAGGACTGTCCCATTATTAAAATTGTTGCAGTGCACTGAAACCTTTGCATCAGAGGATGAGCACAAGTGTAAATTTATGAAGTCAAAGCCTGATTTTTTTTTTATCTATAAAATACATTTATTTTGTAATCATCTTTCATCCATAATGTGCATGAAAGGGAAAAAATCATGCCAACTTTTAAATATTAGAGTTATTAGAAGACAACTAAAAATACACCCCTTTTTATGTTTGTTCATTTATTTAATTCAATTTCTCTTTCATAATCTCACTGTGCATATTATCATCTACAAAAAAATTCATGAAACCATCTTTTATACCGCAGTGTTGTTGATTAATACCATCTGTCCATGCGACTAGTGCATCATATTCCAAGTCTTCTGAAGCCATAAAATAACTTTGAATGATGAATAGCCTGAAATTTAAGTTCACTCTCAACTACAATTTTAAATTATTCACTCTCAAATCAAATCAAACCAAATCATTGATCAACATACTGTATGTATACAGAGTCCATGTCTAATATTGGGCATCTCATGGCCAAACGTAATGACAGCATGAATCAAAATATTTTTATTTGTTCATGTATATAATTTCTCACTCATAATAGCACTGTATGCTTTAACATCTACAATAAAACATTTTGTGTGCATTTTAATGCACAACCCCGACTGATTGCACTTTGAATCCTGCAACAGTAGGTTGAAAGTTTTTGTACTGAAATTGGTCTGTGCTTACTGAAATTCGAACCAATGACCCCAGTGGCTGAAGCTGAAAGTGCTGTTGAACATGAGCTCCAGTTTCTGGGTGAAATGTCCACAGAGTGGCGCCAAAAGCTACATGTATTATAGTTGTAAATGATGTAATGCAGTCAACAGGAATGCATATTTATTAACTATACCCCCTAACCCAAATCCCAAGTCTAAACCTAACCATCAATGGAGTAAAACTGTAATTTTATAGTGAAAATGCAACTGAATTGCGCTTAACATTGTTTACGTGAACACAATTACATCCTGGTTCCCACGGGAATAGATGTTGCGCAACTCGCTATCAGTAGCGCTAGAGGGAAATGTGATCACGTTTGAATTGATACAAGAATGTCTGATGGGGGAAGCCGTGTGTCAATAGTTTGGCTTAATGGGTTTGATTTCAGAGTGCATGAACTTTTGGAAGTGTCGATTTCCCATGTGATCATGTTGCGCAACCTCGTAATCATGTCACAGGTCCATCAGTGTCCCAATGTTTAGTGGATCAACACCCTTGCTAGTGCCCAAATTTGTGTTTATGATATATTGATTTACAAAATAGGGAGCAAGATGAGATGGACACTGTATGAGATGTGACGCATACCCTCTTTGCTGACTTCACACTGCTCACGCTACTCACAACCGTAGAAGTATATTCATGGTCTAAATACGGCTCTGCTGAATGCGCAAGCACACTTTTTTCTTTTTATTGTAAACTTGTATGAGTGGGTGGTGGGAACCCTGTGGAGTTTCGAACCTAAGGTCAGGGATAGGGCATGCTACCTCCCCAAGAGAGCATGTTTTTGTGTCCTCTGCAACATTGTTGTAAATGTTTTAATGTTGTTAGTTGTACATGCAGGTCTCGTGGGCATTTAATGGGATTTGCCCTTTTTGCAGGTGTCTTGTGTCTTGATTACTAGGAAACAGCTTGGTGCTAAAGCAACATTTATGTAATCTATGTCACATGCCCTGCATAGATGCAACACTTCATAAAAATTCTATACATCTTACTGTTTAAGTGCACAATGCACCGCTGCGTGTAGGCTATACTCTACAGACAGCATGTTCTTTTGAATGTGCAGAAGGTCACAGAAAAGCATCTGTCTCCTGCCTTTTATCCTTTCGTTCCCCCAATTTCCTCTTATCTTTTCTGTAAATAGAAAGGAGAAGGTGTGCTGCTGCTTTAAGCTATTGTCTGCTCAGTTGCCACTCTGAGACATAATCCTGTTGTCCGTCTCATGGTAAGGAGGGTGAGATCTAGGCCTATTTCACATTATCGCTCTGCTGGCAGGAAAAGTGGTACAATTTATGTCTTTTGTGTGGTAAATAACACTGTTCAGATGAATGTTTCTTAATATCATTTGATTAACTTCAGTCTGTAGGCCACAGGACAGATAGACTGATAGAGAGAGTAAAAGTGATGGGTAATTCCTCTTATTCACATTCATGAGTTGGGTATTTGGGTGAGAGGAATTGGCATTCTTTCAACAACCATCACATTTTGGAACTGTACATTTTTTTCAACAGAGATTCAAAAAGCAGCATTATGGGCTATATTTTCGTACATACGCTATACATCCAATTTTCATGAGAGCGCTAAATGTAATGCAATTTTCATGCCCGCCCAACACGGCATGGGTGGGAGTGTCTGTGCTCTCTGTTGAAGTATTTTTGCAAACAGTGGGTGTATTCGCAAAAACAAATGGGAGGTTCATATAAATGAAGTGGTGCAAAGCCTAATTTGATGTTTTTGTGAGAAATAAATAATTGTTCTAAAGACATCCCTGTCTATTCTCAGCGCAAGGTCTAAACCCAGTCCGTGCATTTGCAGTTTGGGGATTCCATTAGTGGGTGCTTTTACAGAGTTATACTTTATATGTTATACAATGTCTCTGGTATTACAGTGGAACATAAAACTGTGTCTCTGAAAATTACTGTTAATACTAGCCATGGTGTTGTGTCAGTAGATCAATATAAATAAACATAAAGTCTCTGTAATTTAATAGATCCTACATCCAGTCAGTCCCAACGAGCACCACCTTTTCACTGCGGATAAAAAGCGTGTCATAGATGTATAACTGACATTCAAGAAGGACATAGTTTCAATGTTTCTGATTTCAGCGGGATAGTCAATCAGTTTTTCCGTAGTGCAATATACAGTATATGTCTATGCTTTGTGTTTGATTGGTCGCTGTTCATTTCCAGTGGTGCTGAAATGCTGCATCTTGATGATTTATTGATATCTTTACTTTCTCCTTTCTTCATGTTTGCTTAAAACTGCAGTTGCAGTGAGCTTTTTTGTTTTAATTTTAAACAAATCTGATATTAGCAATCTTTTTTTCCCCCCAGTCTGAATCCTCCTCTTACCAGTCATAAAAACTTTAAACTTTGATACATCTTGTGCAAATCATGTTGAGGTGGCACTTTTAAAAATGTATACGAATTATTAAGTTCTGGGAGCTGTGGCAGGAAGAAAAAATTAAATAACTAAAATATCACTTTGGTCCTAAGTAAAAGTTATTGTATGGCTTCTGAAGTTTTTTGCAAATAGCACAATGGATTATTTAATGGCTCCTTGTCCTTTTTGGAGCTGCACAGCCACTGGTCCCTGTTTGGTTTTGTTGTATGGTAAACAACAGCCTAAATATCAAAATATCTCCTTTTGTATTGCATAAAAGTAGGATGGTCGGAAATGAGCAGCATTAGTGTCTGATTACAAACACTAACTATGAAGTGACATTTTCCCGACCTTTACATTCCCTCATAAAAATGCCACTGACAGAACAGACACAATCAATGCAAATCAATATCTGACATAAGAGCAGGAGGAGTGGTTTATTGCAGTTTACTTCACACCTTTTCAAGAGTGACGTGGGGTTCACACATCCTCCGTGAGTGGGGCGGTCCCGTTGGACGTTCACATTGGCCACGTCCGTCTCTTACGCGAGAAACAGCAGCGCCTCTGTGCAGAAAATAAAGTTATCTATGGGGTCCTACGGCAATTTTTTAATTAAGGTCATAATAAGCTGAGGTTATTGCTGCTTCAAGGACAACAGCGGGCAGTCACGTGCACTTCATCTTTATCAGCACACTTGGTTGTGATTGGTTAATGTTGTGTCTATACTGCACACCTATATACACAGAATGGCAAAAGGTCCGGCAGTTTATTTATTCTTTTCTTTATTAAGTTATTTTATTGAGTTTACTTGCATGCAGACATATAAATTGTAGTGTACTATAGGTTCGGTTTGAATAATTTTGATTTGCTTTTGTGTCTTTCTATAATCTCCTGATTATTTTAGTGTTGTACTATACCCAGAATCGCTGAGCTCAGCATGAGCCGCGCTGCAAAAATAGGCTCAACGTCACTGACGTGCACAGAACGGGGGCTACAGGGGCGCAAGCCCCTGCCCCTTTCGTTCACAAATATAAAAGTGCCCTTCATAAATGTAAAAGTGCCCTTTTAAGTGGAGGTGCCTTTAAGAGTGCAGAGATTTAAGCAGAGGTATCCTTTCTACAGCACAACCCCCCTGGGGTTGGGGTCTGGGGCGCATCACCTCACGACTCAATGAGAACGGTGTAATCTGTTAATATGGGCGCCGAAACAAAAATGCGCCGCTCAAGCCTCGCTCACACCCCGCTCACGGAGGATGTGTGAACCCGGCGTGAGGGTGTGTCTGCAATCAAGCTTAATTTAGTCTGTAGTGGACTGCTTTTATATGACTTTTCTGGCCTTTTTGAAACTTGACATACACAACTTCTATTCTCTTTCATTACCCTGTAATGTAAAAAAAATAAAGAATAAAAAATAAATAATTAACCTTTAAGGAATATTCTGGGTTCGATACAAGTTAAGCTCAGTCAACAGCATTTGTGGCATACAGGGGCGCATTAATGCTCAGGCTTATACAGGCTGAAGCCCAGGGGCCTACAGCTCCCATGGGGCCCAGCGGAAGGAGTGCGTTTAAACCACTGATATATATATATATATATATATATATATATATATATATATATATATATATATATATATATATATATATATATATATATATACATACATATATATATATATACATACATATATATATATATATATATATATATATATATATATATATATATATACATACATACATACATACATACATATATATATATATATAACTGGATTGCTCATGACGTCATATCAGTGAAGCAACTGCGCCGCCATATTGCTATACCCAAACATTCCATGTCCCTATTGACTTAATAGGAAATCATCTAATTTCAGTGATAATCAAAGTGTTTGTTCAGAGGTACTTGTTTTATGTTTTTATCAAAAAGTGCCTTGTTCTCATTGTCACTTGAATAAGAGCGCACGCTCTCTCTCCCTCTATCACACACGCACCGGGCTCTGAGATTGAGGGAGACAAGCAAAGCAAAGCTGGTTAAAATTAAACTGATTCTGGTTCGACTGGAGGACAATTAATAAAACTGACTACAGAGAGCACTTCAATGTGAAAACAAGCAAATCCTATAACAAATCCCTCGTAACAAATATTATCCATAGCAAGCAAATCAAACATTAAACATGATTGTCACTAGAGGGCGAAATGCAACTGTCATATCCGCAGGTTGGAGACGGTGAAACGGGGGTGTTTTCTCCTGTCAGTCATTGACGCTCTATGAGTGGTTGGGCATACTAAGATGGCCGCTCGAACACTTCTGGTGGCTTCACCTCTTGCTGGCAGTTTAACGTTGCATCAGCGATCCAGTTCTGTTTATATATCAGTGGTTTAAACGCTTTCAGCGGGAGACGTGTTTGTTGACACGGTAACAGTGCGCAACAGTTAAAGGCATCAGTTATCACGCTAAAATCATGTTTAGGTACATATTGTTTATGTCTTGTGGCTATTCTTTTGAAACAGTGAGTATTTTAATGTTCACTTCCAGTGTAAGTGCCTCACTGCAACCCAGATTTTTCATGCAAGTCAAAAATAATTTTTGTGGTAATCCACATTATGCCACAAATGCTGTTAATTGAGCTTAACTTGTATTGAACCCAGAATATTCCTTTAAAACCAGTCTCAGGTGGTTTGCTGGTTTAAGCTGGTCTTACTGGTCTTCTAGCTTGACCTGCTGAGAAATGCCAACAAAACAGGCCAGCCTAACCAGCATGGCCAGCCTGGTTGAAGCCGTCTTTAATGGAAAGTGAAATTATGATGGTTTTGAAATGCCATGAGATTGTGTTGATGGTAACATAATTGTGGGGGTTAATTGAACCTTCAGTTAACTAGATGCATCAAACTTTTAACTCGTCATATGGAACCTTTTCACATTTCTGGGTTGGGAGTGCTGAAATAAACTATAGCAGGGTAAACGGCACTGTTGGTGTATAGAGGTAAATGGAAGAGCATCCAAAAAAAATCCACTATTTCATTTCCATGACTTGAAAATAGTCTTCTTCTTCCAAGAAGAAGAAAGTAGAGACATATGGATAACATCAGTCAGAGGAGAGACAGATACCAAATTTACTGTCACTCCCTCAGCAGCTGTATTTGAAACCCCATTACAGCAGTGGTGACAAGTTAGCTGGATTCATTTTTTATTTATTATTATTATTGTTGTTAATTCCAGGGTAATAACACAAAGTACAGTAATATGAATATACTTTAAATAATTTATATTAAGTATATATATATATATATATATATATATATATATATATATATATATATATATATATATATATATATAAAAATATATGCAGAAATACATCATCAATCTCTTTGAAAAGGGTCCACTAGTGTAGTGCATTCACTGCTCTGGCTGAGTAGGCTGCAGCCAGCAAGAAAAAATAGAAAGAAGGAGAGGAGGAGAAATACAGAAGGAGACAGAGTTAACAGTAGAAGGGGGCCAGTGAGAATGCAGTGCCCAACTGCCTTTGGCAACCATTGACCTTAAGGTTAACAGTAGCAGGTTCAGAGTTTTGACAGGAGCAGCCAACTGTGGAAAAAGGAGCATGCCCACTGGCACTCCATGTAGCCCGTCACTGTGTGTTAGCCTAATAAACTTCATATTATCACCCGTGTGTCTTTTTTGTGCACATCCGGCCAATCGCAAAGCCCAGTTGTGGCTGGAGATGCTGAGGCCGTCATCAGGACCTGCCTTTTTACATCACAATGTTTGCCCTTTGAGCAACACTGCATAACAGCTAACCTTCAAAACCTCTGTCACCTAACATTAGTATGAACTCCTCCTCTTACAGAGAGATGAAAGCACTGATTGGCCACTGCGGAGCCTGATGACATTGACATTAATAAGAAACATGTTTGACCTGAACCTGACCTCTCGGGGCAGGGTGTGATGGCCAGGCCTGGATGGATTGGGTATAAGAGTATTTGAAATCCAGATGTTGATCCCAGTGAAGTTCTGTGCTCCTTCATGGATAAAATTGGCCATCGGCGTCTAGGTTAAGAGATGAGAAACATCTGGCAAACAGGTTCTCGCTTATATTTCCTCTGGCTGTTGTAGGAAGATGGGGACTTCATCGCAGAGTAGCGCACTGTGTATCTAATGGATGAATTGCTGCATGGGATAGACATGATGTTATTTATATGGGCCCCGCAGGACTGTATGCAATGCATTGCATAAAGTAGGGGATTGGATCCCATGATGATGCTCATGGCTGTTGTCATCTCCTTTCGAGAGTTCTTCACAGCACTGCTAACTGAATATTACATTCTTTTACACATGTCTGATGATCTCAAGTCATATAACAGGCAGCTGTTATGACTGCTATATTATTGGTGATATTAAAGCTGAAGTGTGTAACTTTTTCAGTATTAAAATACTTTCTCCTAACCCAGCTTAATATGCAGAGTCAACTGTTGTATAAATAAGCCATGTGTACATTGATTTCCCCAAAAAGTGTAAAAACTGTGACTCTGTGGCGCTATCAGAACATTTCTAAACAAGTGGCCCATCTAGCCAGTTCTATAGCAGTGAATGGGTGACCTAAGCAAATCTTATTTTTGCATTCCCATTTGCTCAAACAACAAAAGAAAAAAAAATCACTAATATGTTTCAAGACTTTCCAAAATAGGAAGAAAAAAATAAAATAGAGAGAAATGGAATATGGCACTCAGAAGAGAGAAAGATATCAAAAGTACCTACATATGCCAAAATATATATGCTGTATATTTAAAAAATGCCAGATAAAGTATAGTGTTATAAATTAACACCATGTAATAATAATAATAATAATAAAATTAATTTATACTTTATTAATTGTTTTGATTTGTGCTGCTAAATAGGATAACACATCATCACAGTTTGTGAAAAGGGCCAATGTTGGGAAACAAAACTGTCAATGAAAAACTGCTCCAGCAAATACCAACAGGGTTGCACCCCCCCAGCAACCATGTTTGTTGGGGCAGTGTGAATTAGGCCTTTATTTGTACTATTAGTTTTAGTATTAGAAGTATTTCCCTGAAATCAGGCTTGATGGGTAAGTGTGTACCATTTTCAAATGCCATCCTCCTCACTGCTTTGCTTTGACATCTTTGATGTCTGCGTATCATGGTAACGCATCAAAACTCTGAGAATAAATTTGTACTGTCTATAGTTTCTGTGAAACTATTGGAGAATATAGTTGGTTGAGGAATGAAAGCTCATAATGAATCAGAAGAGGAGATTTGAAAGCCCCTTATGTGGAATTTCAGAAAAACAAACTCCCACTCAGATCGTGTAAATGAAAGTTTTTCTGAGAAGAATGTCTTTGATGGACAGACTTGTGATTGATATTGTGCATGTTTTAGTCACAATTACAGTTTCCTGGTAATACCTTCACCTTACTCATCTGATTCAGAAGGGGCATGTTGCTTAAGAATGATGACGGTGACTTTCAGATTCAGATTTTCGCTGTACAAACGCAAAAAAAAAAAAATAATAATAATAATATATATATATATATATATATATATATATATATATATATATATATATATATATATATATATATATATATATATTTATTTATTTCTTTTTTTCCCTGCCTTAAAGGAATAGTTCACCCTAAAATGAAAATTCTGTTATAATTTAGTCCACATCATGTTGTTATAAACCTATATGAAATTCTGAATGCTGTGCTGGTTGCTCTTTTCTGTGCAGTTATAACAAATGGGGACCAAAGATTTCAAGCTTCAAAAATAATGCATACATATCATAAAAGTAGTTCATATGACTCGTGCAGTATATTTCACGTCTTCTGAAGCCATATAATAGCTTTGTGTGAGAAACAGATATTTAAGTCATTATTCACAGAAAATCTTGACATTCGCCCTAGCTTCAGTCCCTATTCATTTCAATTACATGGAAAAGAGTGACCAGGACTTCAGAATTTCTTCTTTCAATTTCCAATGAAGAAAGAAAGTCATATAGGTTTGGAACAACATAATGACACATTTTTTTATTTATTTCTTTGTTTGTTTGTTTGTTTTTTACTATCCCTTTAACTGTCAATTAATTTACGGTACTTGCGTTTTCTACAACATTCAGTCAATTCAAGCATAAAGGCCAAATAAGCTCATGTCCCATGTCTGGGAAAATTTGAAAAAATGCTGTATATGAGTTCAAAACTAGTGGCAAGTTTCAAAAATGTCAGACATAATGGGAATCTAATATTACCTAAATGGATTATTTTGTTTCATGTTGCCTGGTAAGGCTAAACTCTGTATTACATAAACCACTTCTGTATTTTATATATTCAAATTAGCAAAAGTTCAAAACAGCAGGGGGCCTTTTTGTCAGTGGGACATCTTGAATCTTATTTAATATTACATATCTCAACCTGTTTTCTAAGACGGGTGCACATAACTGCTTGAGTGTGGAAAGAAGAGATTGTTTTTTAATGTGTGGGGAAGATAGTCACATTACTCCATGACTGATTGCCTTTTATTTTGCAAGTCCATCCAAGATTCTAAAGAGATGACAGTTCTGCGTCTCGCTGACTTTGAATATGACATGTAATGAAACTGACCAAGTGTAACAGTAGACGACAGACAGATACCTGAGCTCAAAAAGGTGGGGGTGGAAAAACGATATTTTAAAGTATTGCAATGTTTTACTTCACAGTATTGTATTGATATTCAGCGCAATATTCAATCAATTTAATTGCATGTTGAACATTACACAATATATTGGGGAAAGAAAAGATTGACCATCCATCAAGAAGACGGAATGTGGCATTCGTCAACAGTTATTGTCAACTCAAAACAAGCTAAGAATATAAGTCTCTAACTTAAAAGAATAAAAAATCTCTGATCCTTACTGATTAATTTGTAATGATCTCCGCCCGTGAAGTGTCAATGCTTTAAAGTTGGAAGTTCAACACTCGTTGTGCAAAGCAATGAAGTCCAGTGAAGATGAAAGAGAAACAAGTGAGTAAATGATAGCAATGTACCCCAGTTTAAAATCATAACACACTGAAGATAAAAAAAATCTTATTATTGAACTATGATCCAGATATTGATATAATATCGTATAGTCAGGTCCAGGCTGATTCCCCTTAAACTCCTTCCTTAAAATTCCAATCTTGCTTGACCTGCAGCCCAGAAGGCCGGAGGCAAAACTCCCTGCCATTTGTTTAAAACACAAAGCATACAGTACGTAGAGAGCAGAGGAGATGGAGTGAGGAACTTTTCTCTTTAGTGGTGGGGTTTTCCCCTCTGTGCTGTAAAATCACAAGTCCCCCCCCATCAGCCTTCTTAGTCTGAAATGCAAAGTTAACAGATTTACCCAGGCCCCCGGGCCCTGCACGCTCTCTCCTAATCTATTCTAATGTGTCAAAAAGCGTTTCTTTGGAGTTTCAGAGAAATTTCACACTTGAGTTGTTTGTAGAAGTTAAACTGAATACTGAGTTTTAGAGGAAAAAGAAGTTTCTTTGGAGATCAGAGTTGAGAGATTCTTGCTGGACTTCTGGTTCACTTCACACACAGCACATTATATTCACAGATTTTTTTAACATTCCACGGAGCGGTATGTGCACTTGGTGTGTGCAATTGTGCATGTGTGGTTTCCATATTGTTTTAAATATTAGGTCAAAGCAGCTGGTCATGTGCTGCTCTTACAGCTTGTAAAAAACGTATTAAATGATGTGAAGAAATGCAACATGCTGAAGAAAAAATCTCAGGATTTTCCTCTTTTGTTTTAGCTATGATCACAAAGATTCACATGCCAGGACTCAACAATAAGGATATTTTTTCTGCTAGCCCAGTTGTGCTAGTCGTTCAGATTTTTACTTGTCCTGCCAATATATTCACTGGCCCCACTACAAAAAAAGAAAAGAAGAAAAAATATACATTTTATGCTTAGCACTTTTGTGTGTCATTTTTCATGAAACATTGTTTTATTTTGCAAAATTATTATTTTTTATTTTTCGTTTTTATTTTGCAAGAATAGCTGTGAATTCTGCATGTAAATTATAATGTGATTCTAGGAGCTATAGATTCACAAAAATGTACCTATAAATTCACATTGCTCCAAAACAGTGGCATGATGTCATTTGTTTATAATTTCAACCCATTCTAACTGATGTGTCCAAGACTATCACAAGTCATTCTCACGTTTTTGACCCCGTATGTTAGCCAGCTAGATAACTTTTCCTTGGTTACATACAGAAATCAGCAGAATTTGCAGCAACAATGTTCAATACATGAGAAAACTAAATGTTTAGGTTTGGAAGACGCATGCACTTGATCAACAGCCATAAGTCATACTGAAGGGACAACCAGGGACCAATATGTTCCATACCATGTTTGACAGTGTTTACCTTTTGCTTTGTTGGGTAGCAAGCTTATCCACTTCTTTTTTCACAATGCAGAGTAAGATTATGTACCATTTACCTAATTGAGTCTTTATCATCAGTCCTCATCTGCAATATATTCTAGAATATTTGAAATAAGAAATTTGCACAAATCATGTCAAATATTGTGGAGAGTATGGAGTAATCAAAGAATCCATTCCACCCATCCACTCGCTTGGCCAAGAACCGCCCACATAGACAGGAAAAGCCCTCTAGCTGACATTACCGATCAGTCTTGGTTCCTTGCTGGGTATGTTGACATAAAGTAGTTTAAAGACTTCATCTGTAAAACAAAACTTTCTTAATTTGTTTGCACAAGGAAATCTGTAATGTGCCATTTCTTTCCAATCTTACCCTACCCATGGTTTCACCCTCACATAAAGGAGAGATTTCTTCTCCTCTAATCTAACGGGTGTAAAATTTGCCATGACAATGTAATTATTTTTAGGGTCTTATTTGCATTTCCAGCCCTCTGCTAAGTAAATGTTAGGTTTTAAGGTCTTTATAGATAAATTAATAATATCAATTATTTAAAATAGCATGAAACATTTAAATTGAGTAATTTAACTTCCTGAAGGGCACGTTTAGGGTATTTTACATTTGCATGCAGACGGAAACATCAGCCCTAATCAGTGAGACGGAAATTGTAGTTAAGAGTGTGAAATATTTCACGGAGCCTTTTTCGAGTCTATCTGACTTTTGTGTCATGAGGCCTAAGGTATTATTATTAAGATAAAAAAAAAAAAAAACTTAAACCATCACATCGTTTATAATTTTTCTCATTCTAATGGCCAACACGGCAGGCCTCTCTCCATGCAGCTCAGCACATTAAGATGAGAGAAGAATACAGTTTTTCCTTCATTTATGCAATCACACCCTTGATGTTTTTGCATGTGAATCCAAGGACAAGAACAGATAATTTTTTTTCTTTTTTTTTTTCCTGCTGTTAAATGTAAAGATGGATCGTGACAGGGAGCTTGAGTCACTACTGATCTCCATTTGCTTGGTTAGGTTAATAAACTGTTGTGATTGGTTACCTTGATTGGTAATCACGCTCACTGTGTTACCAAAAACCCCTTTCTGACTTTGCAAGAGCACTGTGAACCCTTATAACAGGTCATATTTGTGTCTGTAAAGAACAAGCCTGTGCTTCAGGCATGTAGTTTCATTCCTCTCATCATGTGATTGAGACAGTAATTGATTTCTCATTCTCTGGCTCAAGGCAGTAACCTAAAAAGAAAAGCAAAGGTTAATGACAGCTAGTTTGTAGGTCATTACAGAATTTAACACTGATGATCTATTTGATACAGACTTTGCTAATTGACTTTGATTTGCTAATATGTAATTCTAACTGGCACAGTCACCTTGGAGTCTTTTACTTCTGCCCTCTACTTTAGCAATATTTTCATTTCTGCACTGTCAGTAATATAGTATGTTATAAGCCATTTAATTATAATGCAGTGTGCCAGAAATTAGGTTCAAATGTAGGGTTGGGAGTGTAGTCTGATTCACAAACAAATGTCCCTCATGAACCAGTTCTTTTTTTAACTAATCGTCCAGTGAATCAATCTATTTTAATAAATAGCTCACTGACTCACTGAATCATTCAGTATGAAAATCTGACACACTTACTGAACCTGAACTTTTGGTTAAATACAGCTTGTTTGGAAACAAAAAACATATTTTTTTTTCAAATAGGTATGGTTTTGTTTGGAATAATAGTAGACATAGTAAAATATTTTTTTATGGAATCATTAAGGAACCGGAATATTTACATGGAATCTGAACCAGAATTATTAAATTCCTAACAATTCCTATTGACCTGTTTCATGTGAAATCAATGTATGACCGTGCCATCATGTCTGTGACCAAAATTTCATATATTTTCAATGTGCTGCTCTGTGGGATGTGACAAAAGCCCTCTTCAGGATTTAAAAGGCATAGTTCACCCAAAAATTAAAATTATCTTCATTTACTCACCCTCATGCCATCCCAGATGTGGATGACTTACTTTCTTCTACAGAACACAAATGAAGATTTTTAGAAGAATATCTCAGCTCTGTAGGTCCATACCATGCAAGTGAATGGGTGCCAAAATTTTGAAGCACCAAAATCCACATATGGACAACATAAAGTACTCTGGATGACTCTGGTGGTAAAATACATATCTTCAGAAGTGATATGATAGGTTTGGGTGAGAAACAGATCAATATTTAAGTCCTTTTTTACTATAAATTCTCCTCCCTGCTCAGTCAAACTCCACTTCACTTTCACTTTCCCATTCTTCTTTTTCTGTTTTTTGGTGATTCACATTCATCGTGCATGTCGCCCCCTACTGGGCAGGGAGGACATTTAAAAAAAAGAAATGACTTAAAATTTGTTTCTCACTCACACTTATCATATTGTGGCTAAAGATATGGTGTAAGGGGGTTCAGTGGAAAGGAGGAGGCGAGAACCGGCTTGACAACTTAAATAATAATTTAATGAACAACTAAAACACACAACCTAAAACACACAGTACAGCTGCCTGCAATTCTCTCTCTCTCGAACTGTCGTCCCCGGCCGCCTTTATCCCTCGCGCGCCCCATCAGGCTGATTGGGGACCGGGTGTGTCTCATTCCAGCCCGGCCCCGCCCTCCTCGGCTCTACATATGGATTTAGCCAATGGAGTCATATGGATTAAATTTGTGCTCCCTCTATGTGGATTTTGGCTTTTCAAAATTGCCAGGAGGGTGAGTAAATCATGAGAGAATTTTCATTTTTGGGTGAACTATCCCTTTAAAACCAGCTCTTTCATTTATACAGACGGGATCATCACAGATGTTTTTTTTTTTTTTTTTAACACTGTGACTAAATCAGACCAGAAGACAACACAAAAATATTTGTTACTTCTGAATGAGAGATGTTTACGGTGATGTTCTGGTGGACGTGTGTACTCGCAGGTCACACATCAGATTGGTCGGCGTACAGAGATGAAATGTAGATAATATATATTTAAATGTACCCAAAAGTTCAATTTGGCAATATTTGTGCTGTCTTCAGACCTGTATGAAGTTTTACTGGGACTTGGCATGGATCAAAAACAGTTTATGTTTTTTTTTATATCGTTTCTCTTTTATTTTTCCATTCACCACCATTGTTTCCTTCCACTGATGGTCACAAATATGGCGGCTGCAAGGAAAAAGTGACAACGCTGAAACAGGTCAAGACGTTCATTGAAATTGGCCACATAAAACCATATGTTGCGAAGCCAATTTATGAGGAGTTGCAGTTTTAACCATATATTCTAGATTTGAAAACACTTTTTCTGACCCACTTACTTCAGCAAGCAGCCTTAACCATGAAACCCATATAAAGTGCATGATGCAACAGTGCCTTTCCTTGTACAACCAAACACTTCCTGCCCGAATTCATGGAGAGATGGGCATCACCACAAGATTAAAGCATTTTTATAGACACATTCGCTTCATAGACACGTGTTTCAAACATGCAGTTCTGCTTGAGGCAATGATGTGTTATCATGGAGTGTCTTACTGAATGTTTCATCATGAAATTAAAGTCTCTTTGGTCTTCATTTAGCTGGTTAGTTATGACAGAACCTTCTAAAAATGAATAAATTCAGCCAAATATTATAGAATGAAAATATCTCTCAATGCAATCAGACAAAGCACCAAATGCTCTTAAAAGACTGATCTTGATCTTGGTTGTCGCTTGATTAGTGCCTTTTGAGATTTTAAATCATCTTCAAAAATCAAGCCTGTCCTCAGGCTCTGTGGGACAGCCATTGTTGGACAATAAATAGACTGCTCTGTGGTGAGCCAAAGAGCCAAAGCACCGAGGAGTACTGCACTGGAAATCCAAAGACACAAATCTTTCTGATTTAGCCTTTGCATCGTGCAGCCAGCTTGCATCAGCACAATTGTCTTTGCCCTCGTCAAGCTGCCCATGACTTCTTTCTTGCCACCTAAACAATTTATACCCAGCTCTAAGCGCTAAATCTCAAAGCTTTATTAGCTGAAGTTTATGGCAATGGTTTGGGCATGGCCAACTGATGGCTGTTACACTTGCTCTGTAGATCGATCTGCAGTGGATGCTCTTGATAATTACTTGTACTGTGAGACTACACCCCTTTATGTCAACTAGAACCACCTCTCCCTGTTACATGTCCATCCTGTCACTGCCATTGCATATTAGCCAATTACTGATCCTCTGCCTTTAAGGTTTTCATCCATTTCTCACTGCCAAAAGTATTTTTGTCTTGTTTTCCAGTAAAAATATCTAAACATACTTAAAACAAGACACATTTCCTTGAAAAACAAAATGACATAAGATATTATGTCTTGTTTTTGGAGAAATCAAACTAAATTTAGTGAGGTTTATGCCTAAAACAACTATTTGCTTGTGGGGTAAGAAAAATATACTTTTTCTCCCTTTGAACTAAGTTTATTTTTCTTACCCCATTGGTTTATTTCTTGGTTGAAGCATACACCTCTCTAAATTTTGATTTTCTTTTTTTTCTATGAACAAAAGTTAATATCTTTTTATTTACTATGTAAGTGTAGTACAGTATCTTGTTGCAAGGATGTTTTGATTTTTTTACTGGAGAACAAGACAAAACAGTCAAACCTGAAACTGGAAGGAACTCTAGTTCTACTAGATGTCCAGTGATGTTAATTCTTGTGTAATAGTTTGATTTTTAAATTTTCTGTGAAAATGTTGGTAGGGTGTTTCCGGAGTGATACAATGTAGTATCTAATGTGTTCTGAGTGTTGTTCTTCCTGAATGTTGCAAGGGAGTTACTACTGTAACTTAGCCCAAGTAAAAAGAGCCTACCCCTAAGTCTCTGTGATACTCTGGCCCATAGAAATGGCTCAGGTCCCTCTTTCAATGTAAATACACTGTTATCATTTAAGACTTAGTTTTAAGATGGAAGTTTAAGACTTAAGGGGCTTCCACTTTACTCAAGTCAGGGTGTCAATGCACCGCTCAACAGCAGTGTCAAGTGCCGCTTTGAACTCTACATGACAAGTGTTGCAGATAGGGTGACGGAAGGGTGAATTTAAGAAAGCAGGATGGATGCACACAAATATTCAAAACCTGTATTAGGAGAAAAGAAAAATGTCCTGACAATTTCTTTGATACATTGTGGAATCCCCTCTATGGGTCTGTTTAACTCCCTAACCCAAAGTATTTGCAGTAGTAATAGTAATGGTGTCCCTAATAAATAATAATTCATTATAATAGCATTTTTCTGGATGCGTCCATTCAAAGCGCTTTACAGATAGTTGGGGACTCCCCTCAACCTCCACATGTATGCAGCATCTACCGGCCATAGTGTGCCAGAACACAACACACATTTGGCTATGAGTGAAAAGGAGACAGATGTAATGAATTGCCATCTCTGAGTGAAGCATGTTTGAATGCTGTAATACCAAAAGATTTTCAGGAGCTTTTTGTGTTAGTGCTAGCACTAGATTTATGAAATGGATCAAATTAACAGTAATACAGTGTATGCGTAACTTTCTTTAAATGTTGTACTGAATGTAATGTTTATTACTTCTTACAGAATTCTGCCAGCCCAGCTGTGTCAGGCTCCAACGCCCCTGTCACAGGCTACAGGCGCATGGTCATTCCAACCCAGCCTCCTCTAACAGCTACCAAGAAATCCACCCCGAAACTGCAGGCCCCTCCAACTGCGGTTTCCCCTGCTCCACGCCCTCAATACCAGCCCACTCCCCAACCCGTTCCAGCATCCTACACCACTGCCTCCACCCCAAGCCAACCCACCTTCAATGTTCAGGTCAGGGCGGCACAGCCTGGCCCCCAGCAGCAGCCGATCCGCAGCCCAGCCCAAGTGCAGTACATGCCGACTCAACCCAGAGCTCCTGACTTCGCTTACGGCCCTCCGCAGCCAGGATTTTGCCCAGCTGGAGGCTACCAGGAACAACACTATGGTGGGGCTCCTGGTTATGGAGGTCACAACACATGGAGAGCTGAGCCAAGTCACCACGCTCCTCCTCCAGCCAGCCAAGGATACCAGCCCTCCCCTCCGAAAAAGACCTACATCACTGACCCTCCAGCCAGCCTGGCACCCTTCACTGGTGGGCCTTCTATTCCTCATAAGGTAAGGATCACTCTCTTTACCTGCATTCCAAACAACAGCAGAGTTAACTTAAAATAGATGGAGGAGCATTTCCATTAAAGACTGATGCCAGAAGGAAGTTTTATAGATACTTACATAAACTTTCTGACCCATAATATGATGTTAAAAATTATTAAATGTATGAAATACTGTTACCTCTGATACTTGAATTTCAAAGCATTAAAACTCAAATATAATTATTTAAATGGCATTCAGAGTTATAGTTAGAAAGTTATTCTTAACTGAAATAACCTGCTTGCATAAATATTCATTCTTTGTGTGTTGCCGAATGAAAAACAAAATGTCTTTGAAGGGCAAAATTACCTTGCTATTGACTGCTACCTGTAAACAGCTAAAATAGCTATCACATATTCTGGATAGTAACACACAATGACCATTATTCATGTTTTGAGTCTGTAGAGGAGATGTAACAAAAGACCAAAAAGACAAAAGAACCTCTGAAAAGGTTAAAGTACTTTTACGTCAAATGCTCTTTGGTCTTTTAGGTCCTTAGAAAATTAGGAAACAGGTACAGGACAAAAGCACTGTTCAAATATTTGGATGTCCCAACTAGCACTGTTTTTTTTTTTTTTTTTTTAATCAGTATTTATGTCTTGTTTTCCATTATTAATAGGTGAACATCCTTAAAACAATATCAATTTACCTGATTGTTTTCAGATAATTTTCCAATTAAGTTTTCTTACCCCATTGTAAAAGCTGCAAAGATTGCTTTTGTGCAAAATGTATGGTGCTAAATACAGGGAAATACTGCAAAATATCCAGTTTCATTCTCATAAAAAAAAAAAAAAAATAATAATAATAAAATAAAAATAGCAGTTTCTCATTTACAATAAGGTAAATGTCCTACAATGACCCAGTCAACCCTGACTGCAATCACATTTAGAATTTAATTTAACACTATTTAAAAATGTTGAATTCTGAAATACCTAGAACAGACCTGCCTGGAACAATGGTAGTGTAGTGCATTAAAGTTCAAATTCTTGCTATCAGATTACAGTTACTGACTTTCAGTTACTGACTTTCATTACTTTTTGTTACTTTACATAGGTTACAAATGTTTCTTAAATAATATTATAAATGTACTGTAGAATACATTTACAACATGAATTATGTTAATATGTACATCTGTTTGCAAGGGAGTTCACCCCCTAACAAGTCAATGAACAAGGAGGAAATATAGACATTATTTGAAATTATTTATTGGAAAACAAAAGCTTTTCTGTGAAAGGTGTTTTAGGAAGAAATTAGTAATGTGATTACTTTTCCAATGAAGTAATCAGTCAGCAGGTGTGTAAAGTAACGAATTACAAATACTCACATTGCTGTAAGTAGTTTTTCCCAGGAATTGTACTTTAAGTAGTTTAAAAATTGTATACTTTTACTTTTACTTGAGTACATTTTAAGTGCTGTAACTGTACTTTCACTGCGCTATTTTCCCACCGTCTGTGTTCACTACTACCCTGTCCTGATTTTATTTTTATCCATCAACATGATTGGCTAGGGAGAGTCTCATGACTCCCGTCAAATCAAATCACACGTAAAAAACTTGAATTGCAGCTGCAGATCGGCGCCAACTGTTATGGATTTGAAGGATGCCTCATACACATTTTCAACACCTGAACATCACGGCCGCACCTAAAAGGGATTTTCACAGTGAAAAAGGCCAATTGCTTGATTGTGTCATGTGAGTTTAATTTGCTCAAGCCAGATATCAGCATTAATCCTGCCTCTAATTTGAAGAAACATATCGAGGTAAATTTCATATTTCAGCTTACAAGATTCTGTGTCTATAATGTAGCCTGTAAATTAGCTTTCGATCACTGAGATTATTGTGTTGATGTGCGAGATTAAGGCGATGTTATCAATAGGGCTGGGTGATAAAACAATCTTGATGTTTATCTGAAAAAAAAAAATAAAAAATAAAGATCGATATCGATGATAAACTTTTGAGTAATTTTCTATACTTAGCCTATGATCTACATTTAGAACAGGGGTGTTCATTACATCAATCGCGATAGCAAGACAACCACTGGTTGGTTGATCTAAATAAAATATAAAATATTGACTTTTTATTTCCTGATGTCTGTAGCTGCGTGCTGTTTGATTGACAGGCGGCTAATGTTTGTGCGCTAATGCGGGTACGTGCCTAAATGGTCAAATACACTTTATAATTCCGCCAATGCCCGTCTTGATGAGGCATTAATGTAAACGCAGTCGGTTTGGTCTAAAGTGAACACAGCGGGACAAAAAGCATATTTTCATCAAAATGTCGGACTTGAAGTGTACATGTAACTAAATTGAGCACTGTCTAGTAGGCCTATGTCATATAAAGGCTATTAATCAAACAACAATAACAAGGAAATGAGAAAACCACTCACTACTTCTGGCTGAATAACTTGAGTAGCATTAAAAGTATTAATGTAATAGAATAAAACAGTGAAATTTTTTATAATAATATTTTTTAATAATATTGATAGTTTTTTTTTTTTTTTTTATAATACCGACCCCTGAAGAGAGTGTGTTAATTTATATAATAAATTACCAGAAAAGTGGAGATGATAAAATAATTTATAATTTTGCTTAGCCTTTATCATGTTTTTTCTAATGCCTGATAGAAAAGTATCAACCTTTGTAGAGCAATACTTCAGGCAGAACATTCCATTAGTCACAAACTTCAGAAAATTGTGCATCATGCATTAGAATGAGAACACAACTATTTCTGGGCTTAAAAGATACAAGAACTAAATCAATGTGGAACATTGTATCTCAAAAAAAGGACAATGTGGCCCCCCATGTGCTACTTAAAGAAATTGTTTTATAAGAATATTTCAGCTCTGAAGGTAAAAATGAATATAAAAATGAACTTAAGTATTGATCTGTTTCTCACCCAACCTATCATATCTCTTCTGAAGACATGGATTTAACCACTAGAGTCACATAGATTAGGCTACTTTTAGGCTGACTTATGTGATATTTGGAGCTTCAACATTCTGGCACCCATTCACTTGCATTGTATGGACCAAAAGAGCTGAAATATTCTTCTAAAAATCTTAATTTGTGTTCTGCTGAAGAAAGAAAGGCATACACATCCGAGATGGCATAAGGGTGACTAAATGATGAGAGAATTTTCATTTTTGTGTGAATTATTCCTTTAAAGCCCAATGTGGCTCCTGTACCAAACAACTGCTCTACCACCTCTATTGTGCGGGACATGACCTCCCTGCTTTTTTAGTGTTTTTTTTTTTTGTTTTTTTTGCATTCCTTGCCTTGTTTTGAACATGTTTTATGCACAACAATAACTCTCTCAGTCGGCATTAAGGAAAATTTTGACATAAACCCTACACATAAACTGATTTAATGTAATTGTTTCATACATTATGATACTGAAAATAACTTCATCTTTTCATTTCTGTAATCATATCGCCCTTTTTTATTATTTTTATTATTTTTTATTATTTTTTAATCACATTCATGTAGTGTTTACAGTATCATAGATAAGTGATGTATTTTTAAAGTTGTCAATCACAAACACCTATAAAATACCTATTTTTTTTCTTACTGCCAAACAGCCATAGAAGGGAATGTAAATTATGGTGTGCTACATTTTTAAATTGCAGCATTGAGTTTTTATTATAAATGGGCATAGCTTTCACAACTCAGTACTCAATACTCACTACTCATGAGTACTTTTAAATGAGCTACTTTTTTACTCTTACTTGAGTAGTTTTTAGGACAGGTACTTTTACTCTACTCAAACTACTGTACTCTACTATAACAGTACTTTTACTTGAGTATTATTTTTCAGTACTCTTTCCACCCTTGTCAATCAGTAATCTGATTACAATTATAAAGTAGTAATTAATAATTTCTTATGAATTACTTTTTTTGAGTAACTTATAAACAACTTTTTTAGCTTAGTTAAATTAGAGAATTGGTTAAGGATCTGATTACTGTACCTTTGCAGGACACTGCATTGAGCCTCTTATATGTAACAAACTTAGACAGCAAATCAGCAAGGCTCTGGAAATGTTCTGCTCATTTCTATGAAACAGCAGGCTGTGATGAAGGGAAGGCACACATGAGCACATAGCTGTCCTTATTCTATGCAAATTCATGAAAATACTTTGAAAGTGTGTGGCTACAGTATGTGTGTGTGTGTGTGTGTGTGTGTGTGTTTGTGTGTGTGTGTGTGTGTGTGTGTGTGTGTGTGTGTGTGAGGATGAATAATACATTTGTGGTAATTAATTATCTGTGTTCATGTCCCATGATTGTGTGTTTATGCTTGTAGCTTGTGTATTTTTATGATTTATTGATTGTGCATGAGAGAGGGAGAGAATTTTCAAAGTTTGGTTACCACACAAAACATGCTCATGTTTTAATTCTTTGCTTGATTCTTTACACAGTCCTGACAGCTCATTTAAAGAAACAGCTTGACTTAACATTGCAGACACCTAATAAAAAAATCAAACTTGACTGAACAAAATTTTTGTATATTTGTGTGAATTGTGAGTGGATCCTACTGTAAGTGTGCAAGTGTGTGTGTGTGTACACTACTTTAGTTTGTGTTTATGATTTAATTGATTCAGATGACAATATAGCAGGGAGTTTCTTAGCTTCCTTTGTTGAAATCTTCAGAATAAACAGTTATTGTAACCTTTATGAATTGTTAATGCTTCTTCTCTGTAGGGCTTTACACCATCTGACTCTATTTGTCTGAATAATAACAGAATGTTTATCTCATCTTATACTTCACACACTTCTCTCTTTCTCTCTCTACTTTCCCTATCTCTGTAACCTTATTCCCTGTCCCCCCAACTTGACATCTAGTTCTAACTTATTATTATTTTTTTTTAAATAGAAAGGGGAATGCAATGTCAAAAAACTTCAAATTTTATAGTTGTACTCGTTTTGTAGATTCTTGTCAATTTTATGGATTTTTTTGTAGTCAAAGCCCTGTGCTTAAAAATATAAAAATGTAAAGGTTAACTCTGCATCTGAATATGTTCTTCCCCACAACATAACATGCAAAAGCAGTTCAGTCATGACAACTCTCTAAAAGATTTAGCATGTTTATGTGGGTATGGCATATTAATTGGATATTGGTCTTGGTGGACTAGATCTGCAACACTGCTACTGCTGCTGCTGCTGATTCTACAGAGCAAGAACGGAGACTTGCTACTACTAGAAAATACACATACATACAGAGTTAACATGTGGACATGCTGCTGCTGCACAATTAGACAAAACGCAAAACATGCTGCATCAAGCATGTATGACATGCTGCTGCACAAACTGAAATTACAAACAATCCCCCAACAAAGCAGGGAAGCTGTAAATAACACAAACAAAAAACACAAACCCCCAACCAAGCAGATCTGTTGCCTTATGTACTGCTGCTGCTCCGAAGAGCCGTGTGCATAGAGTGTATGCTGGCTGGGTGTGCCTTGGCCACAGGCAAAATGGTGTAACGCTAATGAACTTTAAAGAACTCATGCTGGGGGGTCCATCATTACAGGAGAAACTCATGTGCAAAAAAGGCTAAATGGCTAGTGACCTTACTCATGATGTGTACCTGAGCCAGGAAAGCCCAGAGTTCATATAACTAGTGATTTAACCCAGATACTGTATGTGTGAATTTATTCAATGTAATGACCTAAGAAAGCGATGTGTGCCAGCCTGATTTTGCAAAGGCTATGTGCCATGGCCAAAAGCAGACCATACCGTGCAAGCTGGTAGAAGGAAAGCCCCAGAAAATAGCATTTTCAGAGAAAAACTCATGCAGCACACTGCAGAGAAACCAGCTTATCTGCAAAACTGAGCCATCTAAATGTTAGGCAAAGAAAGAGACGCAAGTTGATTGGCTACCCGATTACAAGACAAAGGACCAATCAGCTTACACCATGCGAGCCGATTGACTTGTCAAATGAGAATGATGTCTGATCAGTCAGTATTACTGATGCAGTTGATGATCTGCTGCTGAGATTTTGATGTGTGCAACCATTGGACACATTGCTATCTCACAAGGCCTCTTTCAATTAAGTTACAATTACATTACACATATTGCTGGAATAAAATTATTCACATGGAATGCATTTACAAACAAAACATAAATTACAGTCATACATACAACAATTTGCATTTCTGTGACAGTTGAACGCCCTGCACCCCATAACAAGTCATTGTAAGGGGGAAAGGTGGCCTGCTGTAAGGGGGAAACGTGGTGTGCTGTGTGTATGACTTGCGTATGGAAATAGACGAGGAGGAAATATACACAATATTCTAAATATGAAAAGTGTTAGTAGGGGTTATAAGTAACTTAAAATAAATTAAATAGTAATGCGGTTACTTGTACCATAAAGTAATCAGTAAATTATTCTGCTTACAATTTTAGAAAAGTAATTGGTGATCTGTAATGTATTACTTGATTTGAGTAAATTTCACATTACTGACGTTTTTTATACTACACACCAAGGGCTTTGCATTAACTTTTTGGCTCAACGGCCGCTATGGCTAGTATTCCAAAGTCACTAGCCACTCATAATTTTAACTAGCCAAAATCCCCTGCCCCACAAAAAGTGATAAAA
Source organism: Myxocyprinus asiaticus (assembly GCF_019703515.2). Classification (NCBI taxonomy): domain Eukaryota; kingdom Metazoa; phylum Chordata; class Actinopteri; order Cypriniformes; family Catostomidae; genus Myxocyprinus; species Myxocyprinus asiaticus. The sequence continues at coordinate 25,696,654 of NC_059355.1, forward strand.
GGAACTGTACTGTAACTGCATGCATTTGTTTGGAGATTTTATTTGAACAAGAATGAAATTAGTTCAGAATTCAGAGACACAGGCCTGATGATTTAAGTCTCCTTTAGAATATCTGAAGGGAAACATGACCAGTTAGAACAGGAGTAGGATAGAACAGGGGGAAAACTTTGTCATTAATTTGTCCCTTTGTCCATGGAAGTCCAGATGTTAGCCACTTGTAACCCCTTTAACCATTCTAAATTGCACTTACCTTTTTTTTTTACTGTGGCATTTGTAATAATAATGCCATAAGCACATGTCAGACCATGGATGACTCCACGATACTGTGGTTAGGCTAATGTAGATAGTCTTTCTTAAAGATAAACTTTAGTATTTGTCAAGAAACAACTCATTTAGTGACTCATAATGACAAACACATTTAGAAACCTTTAACTATAACTTCCACAATTAACAATTCCATGGAGTACAAAAAGAGATGTAAGATAGATTAAACTCAGTCACTCACCATTCATTTTCATTGCACCTTTTTCCATAAATGGAAAAATTCATGGGTTTGGATCAATATAAAGGTGAGTGAATGATGACAGAATAATATTAATAATAAAAAAGTCTTATAGATTCACCCTAATCTATTTAATATGCATCTTAACCAGTTACCAGTTGGTGTTACTGCAGTAAAATCATTTTAGTTTGAATGATAATGTGTATTTTAAAAAACCTTGTAATCGATGTTGATGCATGGCACACTGTTGTCTCTTTACCTCATCAGTGCTTTTTAATGTCAGGTCTATTTAGCAGTTTGAGAGGTTCGACTTCCTCCATATATCGCTTTAAAGAAGATGATTCTCATTAGAATTCAAATGGGTCACCAGCTGTGCGATATCGAGTGAACCCCAACTGAATCACGCAAGTTTCAGTTTGCACTGTCCCAGAGCTCTGGCTCTATCTCTGGAGCATGCTGTTGTATGCTGCGGAGGTTCGTGTGAAAGCACGCTTCATTCACCTCGCACAGATGTTAGTGCTTAGATGTTTAGTGCTTATAAGGTGCTGAACACGAGATCAATACAGTTAAATTTGCTTTGCCTCCCGCCAAAGTGGCTAGTAAGGGTGACAGAGTTACCCGCCACTGCCGATTTCTACGTGCAATTGGTGGGTGGGCGGGTGTTAATGTCAAGCCCTGTACACACCTGCATACCTACAAAACGTCTTTCATTGATGGTCAAGAATTCCTCCATAAATTTCAGTACATACATGAAGTTACGTCGAAGTTGTTTCTTCGTGTTTGGTCACACCCATCAGTCTTTTAATGTATTTTCAGTCACTTCGGGACAGTGATGTTTTCTTGTTTTGTGTCCTTGGGTATAAAATTAAGCTCCACATTTTAAAAGCCATGGTGCTCATATTACCCACTGCTATAAAAGTGATTCAGCCAGGCAAGAGAACATCAGTCAAAACAAGAGAACAAACAAGCTGTTGACACTGAATGAACACTGAATGCCATATGGCAGTTTTCTGTCTCATTGCTGGTCTTACCCACTGGCAGAACTTCTAGGTCACTACCTTTGATGCAAAATCCTCTGCCGAAAGTCTGCTTGAGGCATCTGAGAATCAGTTACTCTTTTTAATAATTCCAAGAATATCTGAAAATGTCTTTCACACTCAGCCCAAGGATATAAAAACATTCAGTCCAATTAGTGTAATGCAATACACTTTTACTAATATATATGTTTGATGGAATGATAAGTGGCAGGCACTTGGGATGTGTCTTTTCTCACTTGTGTTATTGCAGGTCATTCCTACTCCACGCAGATTCTAATGTACTTTTAACAAGTTATCATTAATATTTCACTGTTTTACTCATTGTAAAACACAAATATGCTGTGATTTGCAAATAAACAACATGATCAGCAGCTTAGTGCCATTGAAAGATATCAAAGAATAAATTGTCAAATATTAGTAGGGGAGACAATTTTAAAAACCAGTAGAATGATTCATTTTTCTTCTGGCAATGGCTATTGCGAGCTCCATGTATAGTACTCTCCATAGCCACAGTCTGGGGAACAGAACAAACCCTTGAGTCCACACTAATTCAAGGATTTTATGCACCAGTACAAACAACTGCAGCCCAGCCTCTGGGAATAGCTCATCAAGGACTGTGTTTAACTAAACACAAAATAAATACCACATTGTGGGAAGCAGCCTCATGTATTAAGAAAACAAATTAACATTATTCGAAACACAAGTACATTAGGCTGTGAGATGGCAGCTTTAGTCCCAAAATAGTGCATCAGATCAACAAAAGATGCTGTTTCTATGGGTCTTTTAATTTCTCTTTGATTGGTTTCTTTCCTCTAGAATATTCTAATTGCATTTTTTTCCCCTGTAAATTCTGAATATTCATACAGATTTGTCATGTCAATATTTTATCCATGTTGGTTCTTGAACATTTGGAGAAAGAGAAGCATGTCATTAAATGCTAATAAGTATATTTAGTTCATGGGCATCTTGTATGATAGGAGTTTTTTTATGTAAGATACTTTTTATACACAACTGTTTTTATTCTGATTACTTACAAAAGCAACACTTTTGTGTGTGTACTTAATGGTGTGCCACAATGAACACTGTGATGAAGCCCACATGATGGAGTCTTGTCTGTCTTAACCAACCCCTGACATCCCTGCTCCCCATTGATCCAAAAAGACAAACAGCTGTGATACCACATCTGCATCTCACCTGCAGATGAACCTTTTCAAAGTGTGTCTAAACTATGTTGCTGAGTTGTTTTGTGCCATAGCAGCACAGCTGGGTCTTGATGAAGACATTTAAATTACGACTTGTTAATGAAATTATATTTTGAGAATATTTGTGCTTAATAAAATGTGGACTGAATATTGCAGATTTCACCCCTTTCTGTAATTATGATTTCTCTAAGCGCCATAATCTATTCACACTTTTTCACGTCATGCATCTTGATAGATCAGATTGCTATCCGATTGGGTATGTACATTCCATTTACACTTGGCCAAATAAATGTGTCTCCACAAAACTGAAATAAATCCAATCTACTACTCTTACGCTATATGCAAAGGATCAATTACGTTAATTTAGTTGATGATGCTTATACGCAGCATTGAAATTTTGCTAAATTAGAAAAAAAAATTTTATTAAAAAAAAAAAGAAAAAAAGGGGCAGCTCAAATCGCTTCAAGGATTGTGATACATAAGGATACAACTGTGTGTCACTTTCTTTGTCATCAGCATTTAATTTTCAAAAGAGTAAAATGGGAGAGAGAACGGAGTCAGCATTTTGTTTCATTAAGTTTCAGATGTTTTTATTAAATGCTCATATGACAATTTTGCAAATGCTCCATCTATGTGTCCCATCCTTGATTGCTCACTTTTGTGTGGATTGTAGGGCTATGCTGACACCAGATGCTTAAACCAGACTGATCTCACAGTAAAATCGTAAACAGTATGGTAGACTTTTCTTTAGCTAAAATTGGTCTTTGCTTACCGAAATTCAAAACACTGCCCCCAGTGTCCAAAGCTGTAAGTGTCATTATGGGCTTGTGTGAGCTCCATTATCATTTGTGTAATGCGAGTTTTTTTTTAGTTGTGCAGGAAACTGTACCCACCAACCCAAACACCAAACCTAAGCCAAATCATCGGTGGAGTAAAAAATGTAATGTTAGAGGGGAAAGCACCCGTCAATGATTATGCTAACTTGATTACTTCCTGGTTTCACCATGAGATCTAAACCCGGGTCTCCCACGCAGCTGATGCAACACTCTTCCGGTTGTGCCGGAAGGAAAGGGAAGGAAAACACACTGGAGCCAATGCAAAAATGTCTGATAAGAGGTGGTGCTTGTAGGTGAGTCGGCATAATGTTGCCGATCCTACACTAAAAAAAAAAAAATAGGCTTCATTTTAAGATTTACGCATTTAAATTTCAGAACTAAATTCCATCAAATTGAATTGAGTAAGCTTTAACTAAATTCAGTGAATACAATTTGAATATACTTCAGTTTTATTATTTTAATTTTATTAAAGATTACTCAAAATGGGATGACGCTGTTTCCTGTGGTGACAGGAAACAGTGTCATCCCATTCCAGGGATGCTGTTTCCTGTGTTGATGCTATTTCCTGATCCTGTTGCTGCTAGCACTTGTGTTTGTAGGCTGCTTAGCATTGCTTATATTTCTATTTTCAGCATTTAATCTTTAATCTCTCCCATTTTACTGCACACACTCGCTTTTCCACTTTTATTGTGATTAAACTGTCACAATATGTGACAGGTCCAACACATCGCCAAAATCATACGTTAGATCTAATTTTGTCATATGGAATTGATGTTGATAATATAGAAATTCTGCCGCAGAGCGATGATATCTCAGATCATTACCTCGTCTCTTGTATGCTGCGCTTAGCAAAGGTAACTCAGTCTACACAACGTTAACGTTCAGGTAGAAATATTCTTTCATATTTCCAGACTTGTCTCAAATACTCAGTATGCCAAAAAGTTCAGAAGAACTTGATGTTGTCACAGAAAATATGGATACAGTCTTCTCTAGCACTCTAGATAGTGTCGCCCCCCTTCGATTAAAGATTCCGCACCATGGTACAATGATCACACTCCGGAAAATGGAGCATAAGTGGAAGAGTACAATATTAGAAGGATAGTGTCTCTAACAACAGACAGGTTCTAAAAACTGCCAGGTCTGCATATTTGAGCAAACTCATAAAAAATAACCACTACAATCCTAGGTGTTTATTCAGTACTGTGGCTAAATTGGTTAGGAATAGAACTTCTGTTGAAACAGATATTCCATCTCAGCATAGTAGTAATGACTTTATGAATTTCTTTACTGATAAAATCGAATTATCAGAAACAAAATTGGAATTACGCATCCATCTGCCACAGAACCCCAGAAGACTAAAATGATTCCCTATGAGCAACTTCAATCCTTTGCTGTTATAGGTCGGAAAGAGCTAACAAAAATTATCAAAATCATTAACATGTATGTTAGACCCAATACAGACTAAACTCCTAAAAGACGTGTTTCCTGTCATCTCAGAGCCTCTTCTTAATATTATTAACTCCTCATTATTCTTAGGGCATGTCCCAAGAAACTTTAAACTGGCAGTTATCAAACTGCTTATCATGAAACCACAGCTTGATCCAGGAGAATTGGCTAATTATAGACAGATTTAAAATCTCTCATTTATGTCAAATATACTAGAAAAGGAAGTGTACTCCCAACTATGTTCATTTTTACAGAAAATTTCAGTCAGGATTTAGGCCCCATCATAGTTCAGAGACTGCACTTATCAGAGTTACATGTGACTTGCTCTTATCATCTGATTGCAGCTGCATTTCTCTTCTAGTGCTTTTAGATCTTAGTGCTGCCTTCAAAACCATAGATCTGGACATTTTCTTGGATAGGCTTGAGAATTATGTTGGCATTTGTGGATAGGCATTAGCTTGGTTTAGGTCCTATTGCTCTGACCGCTACCACTTTGTCTGTGTAATTGAGGAACTGTCAGATCATATTAAAGTTAAGTATGGAGTGCCACAGGGAACAGTTGTATGGCCTCTGCTTTTCTCCCTATATATGCTCTCCATGGGAGACATTATCAGTAAACATGGAATTAGTTTTCACTGTTATGCTGACGATACCCAACTTTATATTTCTTCAAAACCAGATGAAATTTCACAATTTTCCAAATTAACAGAGTGTATAAATTATATCAAAGAGTGGATGGCTAAAAATATCCACTACTCAATTCCGATAAAACCAAAGTACTAATTATTGGAGCAAAATCCTACAAAAATAAGACACTAAAATACAATCTGACTCTTGATGGATGTACTGTAATGTCAACTTCTACAGCAAAAAATGTAGGTGTTATATTTGATAGCAATCTAAACTTTGAAAAACACATTTCCAATATTTGTAGAACTGCATTCTTCCACCTCAGAAATATTGCTAAGTTACGACACATGCTATCTGTTTCTGATGCCCAAAAACTAATTCATGCATTCATAACTCAAGACTAGATTATTGTAATGCATAACTAGGTGGATGTCCTGCAGGTTTAATAAATAAACGTTATTTGGTTCAAAATGCAGCAGCTAGAGTGCTAACTAGAACCAAGAAATACGATAATATCAGCCCCATTTTATCTGCGTTACATTGGCTACCTGTTAAGTTTTGTATTATTTAAAATATTCTGTTACTTACTTACAAAGCTTTGAATGGTCTAGCTCCAAAGTATTTAAGTGACCTTCTATCACACTATAATCCATCACGCTCACTACGATTGCAAAACTCGGGCCTGTTAACAATACAGAGAATATCAAAATCCACAAAAGGAGAGAGATCATTTTCATATTTGGCTCCTAAACTATGGAATAGTCTTCCTAGCAGTGTTCGGAACTCAGACACACTCTCTCAGTTTAAGTCTAGACTAAAGACTTATATATTCATCCAGGCATACACCTAATTTATCTCTCATTTCATAGTTATGCTGCTTTAGTTAGGTCTGCCAGAACCGAAAAAACTTTTCTAATTCTTTAACCCTGCTTTTAAGTGAATGGCATCTACGCTTATTTTATTCCATTTCTTTCCCTGTCTAAACCTCGGTTACAAGAGCCTGCCAGATCCATCTCCGGTCCTGTCTGATGTCCGATTCCCACTGTGTCGCTGAGTGATGATGACCAACTGCAGCATGTGCCAGCTAATATTGGCATTATATTCATTCATTTTCTGTTATAGCATCATTTCATGTACAGCTGCTTTGAAACAATGCCTGTTATGAAAAGCACTATACAATAAAATTTGACTTGACTTGAATTTAATTTAATTTGATGGAGTTATGCTATGAAATTGAAGTGTGTAAATCTATAGTAAATATGTGGCATGCAATGCACGGAGCGATAACATGAGTGGATGCCATGACTTACTGCAATTGTTTGTTGTTGTTGTGGTGGTGGTTTTTGGTCAGCAGGGCTTTGAGATTGATGTAAATCCCTCACGCAATTGTTTGTTGTTGTTGTGGTGGTGGTTTTTGGTCAGCAGGGCTTTGAGATCGATGTAAATCCCTCACGTAATTGTTGTTGTTGTGGTGGTTCCTGATCACCAATGGTTTGAGATATTTGCAATGATCTGTGTAAAAAATATATTTTTGAGTGTAGGGCTCTGGAAACCTCGGAAACTACATGCCGACTTCATGTGTGATCATGTTACTCGAACGACAAGATGCATTTACACTTGGCCGAGTCTCATATTTTACAGGAATGCTGTTCATCTCGCATGTGTCTTGGAGAGCATTTACATCTGGCCTTTTCATTATCAGATACCTGTCTGGTTAGTAATAAAATAAAAAAATAAAAACATGAAGTGACCAAGTGTCAGTACCCCATAAGCTCTCTATAGAGGAGCACGATTGCCAACTGTGAGTGTGTTGACATGCACGGTTTACACCAATTATGTTTAATAAATTGACAACATGTATGGTCATGTAAGCACTTTAAATTAATCGGCACACATATATTTTTACTCATCAGCCTGATTTCACTGTGCAAACACCTTTGTTCTAGAGGTTTATACAATGTCCGTATTGTTGTGTGTGTGTCCATTTATGTTTTGATGTCAAAAGCAGTGAAAAACCTGATGATTTCAAATCTGATGATTTCAAATCTGTAAATACGGTTTTCATTTGTTGTCGGATTCTTTGTGTCATTTTTTTATAGTATTGTTGTGCATGTAAACTTACTGAACGACTCCTATTATATTGAACAAGCGCAATCATCATACTCCCTGCCGCATCAGTCTGAACACAAGAGCTCTGAACACAAGAGCTCTTTTCCCCTTGAAAGAAGCGCACAATTAGTAAACATGACAGTATGGTGACCTCTCTCACTGCACAATGCATTTGATCCTAATGTTTTCGAACTCAGCTGATTCCTCAGTCCTAATGAGGAGCTTTTCCTGCCCTTTTAGCAGTAATCTGTTTATTTTCCTTTCAATCACCACACTTTGAATTTAAATCTCCAAACAGAGCAGCGGCACAATATAAAAGCCAGATTAGAGTTAAAGCCAAAGCTGTCAACTTTGTATTTCCTGTTGTCAATCTGTCCAGATGTCATGTTGGGATATTTTCCATAACACTCCTCACAATGCAAATAGTAAACGTAGGCAACTCTGCTACTAATCTGATGTATAAATAATCTGAAATATTAAGCAAATAATAAATAGCTTAAGAGCGACATGCAATGCCCATTTCCTTGCCGTGGTTCATCGAGAGGTCTGTACTTTAGTATTAGTATCCATTCACGCTGTAGGCGATTTGTGCTTTTGCTTTGTATCCCTTGTCGCAGTGATCATTAGATGTAATTGAGAGCTGTCGTGGAAGGTCAGTGTCATTACAAGTCTGTAATCACTTCCCGTCTTGTTGCCCTTGTTGCTGCATGCTGGTTGGCTGACCCCCTCAGGATCTCATTTCTGATTGGATTGCATTTTTGATATTAGAAGTAAGGTGTAAAAGTAAGAGCTTTTCACATCAACACAGCTCAAGGACACTTAATTAAGCAAATCTGCCAGCAAACGTTTGATCTCCTTTTTAGAATGGAGGGGGAATTTCATGGCTGCTGCTTCATTTAGCAATTTCTTCAACTTTCTCCATCTTTCCTGATCTTCCTCTCTTTCTCTTTCTCTCTCCCTGTCTCTCTCTCTCTTTCTCTCTCTGTAAATTGGGGAAAGGCTAAGCTGCATGATAGTTTGTGTTATTGCTGAGCTTGAGTGACAATTGACGGGGGGAGGATTATTCTGCACTGCTCAACCCCTAAAGGCGGCTAAAGCCCCCTAGAAGGTCAATGATGGTTTCAGCTGTCAAATATTCAGCTTTCGTATGTTTGACGTTGCTCTTCCCCAAATGTCTCACACTCCCTATCTCTCTCTGCTTCTGGCGGAGGTTGCTTGCCTCCTTGACTCACATATCAACATTTGCATAGGACCACATCAACACCTGCTCAAAATAAACTCTTCTAGAACATCATTAAGGGGCTTGCCGACCTCATAAACTCTTTATTTAGTCCCAGATCCCAGGCCTTTTGCCATCATTTTTGTTTTGTCATTGGACTAAACTACTACTAACCATTTTAAGCCCTTTATGTTTTAAATGGCTTTCTTGGGAGTCATCATTTACTCACCCCCATGTTGGTTGGTTAGATACCACCATACATCTCACAACCCTTTAATACTCCTATGGCCTCCATGGGCTTCTGGTCTTGACTGCCTTGTCTGACCTCACAGTCTCTGCTGTGTTCTTTGGACTTGAAGGATGAATCCAACATACTGTAGTTAACCTCTATGGATGGTGATAGCCAGGCTTCTAGGTGTTCATTATAGCTGCTGTAGGTCAACTTCAGTGCCATATACATGGCCATGAACACACTTATATATATGATTGCACAAGACATCATATGCATGCACTCTCACACATGTGTTGAGAAAACATACATATTTATGATTGTGCACACACAAGTTATCAAACAACCTTTTATTATTTATATAGAACTTTTATAGTCCCTTTTTAAAAAACTGTGTATGGGGTAATTATGATCATATTCTCATTGCACTTTATTTCTGGGAGATAAACATTGATTTTTAAATGGTTATCCATATATCGAAATAACTCTCGTTCTCAAGCTACCCTTATAAATGATCTGTTAATGATTTTTCACTGGGCATGTTCAGTTTTTGTTTGTTTATAGACACTCATATAATCAATAAGTGTGGAAAAAGCCTGCTCTAATGACTGACTACATTGTAGGAAGCATAAACAGAGCAGCCAGAGTTGCAGTTGTTTTGCACAAATGGAGTCCCACTGCCCTGCACACACATTACACACTCAGCTTAATCTGTTCCTGGAGAGTAACTTCTCTTGCGTGTCAGTGTTAGCTGGCAGCAAACAGCCGAATCAGCTCTCAGCCTTCCAGATAGTGCTGAACTCTTTTGCATAGCTGTTGCCCCTCGTCAGGAATCTGGGAGATTTTGTCTCGAACACAAAGCACAAGTATTAGAAACAGAGGCAGAGAAAGTGTAGCTAATGCTACACAGGCCCTGCTGCCACTCAGTTATATGACTTGTCACCTTATATAGACACAGGTGCTCTTGGTCTTGCCATGGCCTACTTTGAGGCCCTGGAAACCAATGTGTTTAGTTTAGGTTTTCAAATAGTCACTAGAGTTTGTGAAAATGGCATCCCATGCTTTGTAACCTTGTGCTTTATTTGCTTGTGAATTTGAAGAGTGACAACCCATAAAATTGATTGACAGCAGGGCCAGTGTAGTTTAAGAGGTTCAGGCCACAGGACAAGCCTCCCTTTCAACATTCAAATTCAGTATTAACATAAAAGGAGAAAAGTTTACGCATATAGCATAACCTGAAGTATGTATTCTTTGTCATAACTGAAAATTCTGAACACACTAGGCTTAAAACTGAATCTGAAAAACTAAAATGCTCATTTCATATAAGAAATATTTTACTATCAATTGTATTAATGTTATTATATGTTTTGAATTAAAGTGATTGCACTAATTTCTTCTTTCAATCTGTGTCACTTTACAAGAACATCTAGGCTCCAAAATGTTTGATTTATTTCAGGAATTTTTATTGTCACACTGTGTGTGCCTCATCAGCTATAAACAAGAGCTCATTTCCATTGATACATCATCTGTAAATAGACAGAATTTACAATAATTTAATTAAACCTGGATTAAAAACAAAAATCAAAACTAATTTAACAAAAGGTTTCCATTTGTTAACATTATCACATTAGGTGTCATTAACAAACAATGAACAATATTTTTTTGACAGCATTAATTAATCTTTGTTAATGTTAGTTAATAAAAAAATACAATTCATTGTTCATTGTTCAACTTTTGAATTTAAAAATGTGTTAATATTGAAATAAACATTAACCAAGATTAATACATGTTGTAAAATTATTGTCATTGTTAGTTCATGGTAACTAATGTTGTTAACTAATGTTAACAAATGGAACCTTATTGTAAAATGTCACCAATAGCATTTTATGGCATTTTCAGCTGAAAATTTTTGGTAACTGCTCATTTAAAAAGAAAATAAGGCCTTCAGAAACTGTATTTAAAGTATTATTAAGTATATTTTAAGTATTTCTTACAATGGACATACTTTGCCCTTACGTTCACTCTCTTTTATTTAGTTTTGGAGGTCTTCACAAAAGCAGAACATTTAACAGTCATAAACTAATCAACGTACATAAGCTTGTCGAGAGATTTTAGTAAAAAAAAAAAAAAAACTACGATTTCTTGGCTGTGCATGAAATTCTGAGTAAAAGCTTTATAAATTTAGATAAAGACTGAGAATGGAAGCCAAATTATGACACAGTCAGACTGACACGATAACATTTGATTTATTAGTTAATTAGGTAGGTGATTGGTCACTTTTGTGTGAATAATCTGCTTTCGTTGTAAATTGAGTGTTAACTGCCCATTAATTGTGCATATCACGTTACATATACAGCTGTGTCCTACATTTAATTTAAGTAATGTAATCTGTAATACCTGTAATGTAATTGCATAATGAAACAGTAATCTATGCTGACCTGTGTCTTTTGTTGGCTCATCAGATTAAGTGATTTCATGCGTAGTCTTATGTTCTATATCTAGCCAATCATATGATGCTAACGCATTGCTAACATTTGAGTGAGTGTGTGGTCAGACAGTACACCCTGTTTTGTCTTGTAGGCTTTGAATCATAAATCAGGCTATTTAATATGGGGTTATTTATATGCATATACAACAGTGGTTTACTATTTGTGTTGTAGTATATGGGGAGTTCAATTGTACAACCATTCCAGAGAAGGAACTCACTGGTCTTGTCATGAGCCTCTCTGGTGAGAAAATTATTGGATAGTTGAATAGATGGATAGATTGTACAGTACTAGACGTACTCAAGGTTTCTGGTGGCACACCAGCAGGAAACTGGAGACCTGTTTTGGAGCACTTCAGGAACTCCCTGTTTGTTTAGGTACACAAAAAAGGATCTCACTGGGATAGAGAAGAGAGTTGGGTTTGAGTTTAAATGTAACACCACCGTTAAAATACAATACATGGTCAAAAGAATCTGGACATCTAAACACCCTCACCTACGTATATGTGCTTGTTAAACAGTTTCAAAACCATGAGCATTAATGCGGAGTCTGTCCTCCATTTGCTGCTATAACACCTTCCACTCTTCTGGGAAAGCTTTCGATGTTGGAGCTTCACTGCTGGAATTTGCTTCAAATTCAGAAACGAGCATTACTGAAGTAGGCGATGGGGCCTGGCTCACTGTCAGTGTTCCTAATCAACACCTTGTCAGTAGGGGTCAGGTCTGTGCTTTGTTCAGGCCAGTCAAGATTCATTAAACCATTTTACTTAAATGGAGATTATATTGCTGTATTTGTAATTGTATGCACCAATTTTATGTTAGTAATGAGTGTGGCTGAAATGGCCAAAACCTAAATTAGAAGAGAGCGTCTACGTACTTTTGGTCATGTAGTGTTGTCCTCTACACCCTGCTATATGTGCTAGGGGTATCTATGCTTTTCTCCTTCATTTAAGACAGATTTCATGTTATGCAAAATATACAAAGTTACTGTTTTGGCATGATCGTAAATTTTTTATCAGAGGCTATTGCTTTAAGACTTCACAGAAAGCACGGCTTTCCCTGAAATTGCATAAGAAATGTGGCAATGACGAGTGTAATATATGTACAAAATATCTATGTAAATGGCATATTACTCTTTGTGCATTTCAGTATTTTAGCAAATAAAAGTACAAAATAGTACAAATAACTATTGCCTGTTCATTCAAGTAAAGCAGTGTGCTTTTTCTACATGAATATGTCCATTGAAGACAGTGGACGCATGGCCCATTAAGCACTACTGAAGTCGTGCTTTAATTGGAGTCTATGGCAGACACATGTACCATTGCATTTCAGTGAAGTAAAGGTCGATGATCATTGTCAAGATGCTCTAAGTGCATCATTTTGGGTCCCGCCCAGATGCCGTGCTTCTCTTGGAGTCTATGGGAGCTTTGTGAGTACTATTTTCATTGGATCTACATCTGATTGCTTATTAGACATAGTGATTTTAATCAATGTATTTTTGTCCCACCTGGATCCCAGCTTCTCTATATGATGATTGGACGAGCTCTCAGTTGGGTGGGACTTCGCAACAAATGGCAAATCCTTTAGATTTCTATGTGCATGATTTACAGCGTTTGAAATTTAAAGGAACCCCTGTTAAACGCAGAGTGTTTTGTGGCTCGGAGATACTGTACATGCACAGTTAAAACAATCTAATTGATTTCAGCATTCATCTTTTGATATTTTGCCTATTTTGTGACAAAATAGTTTTGAGCGTAGTTAATTATATTTGTTAAGCAATTACGCTGCTTGAGAAGTAGTTTTAGAAGCTTTGCGAGCAACATTGCAGACACCAAAAACCATGGTCTGTGCTTTCCCACTTTTGAACAGAACTAGCCAACACTGTTTTCAGTGAACCAGATTTCAAAATTCTATTTGTGGACACTTTGCTGATGCTTCCACCTTGTCTTATCAGTGTTGAGACAAAATTCCTGCTCTCTCTAATTTAGCTGATCTTTCCTGTTAATGATACTCATACCTTGTGACAAGTGATTGATTGCATATTTTGGCACTGTATACATGACATTCTAAAACTGGTTGGTTATTGAGGTAGCTGCGGTTGGAGAGGGGGGTCTCTGGTTGCTAAATATTTGAAAGTGAAAAGGTTAAAGGGCCAGATTGACAGTGCTGGATGGATGTCTTTGAATCAGGTTTCAATGTTACCCCACTTTCACTCCTCTCTCTGCGGGGTGCCACAAACCGGAGTAAATTTACACGTGTGAAGGGGTTATTACACATATGAATGGGTTACAGCGTTTTATACACTTTTTTTACACTGAAAATCCTAAAAAACTCATTCCCTCAATTGACTTGAGTAATAGTGTCTCCAAAACTTGTGTAATTAAGTTCACTTGACTTGGAGTTCATATAGGATGAACTTAACTATTTAAGTTAAAGGAATAGTTCACCCAAAAATGAAAAATTTGCTGATAATTTACTCACCCTGAGGCCATCCAAGTATCTGAGTTTCTTTCTTATTATTATTATTTGGAAAAAAGTTTTTATTTTATATTGTTTTGAAATTGTTTTGGACTGTTTTGGTTTGTGAACGGCGCTTTGTCTGTGGTCTGTGCAAGTTTCTATTGTAAACAATGACGCGCTTCCTGCCTCCTCCTCCACGTGATGCGTGACCTTCCAATGAGCTTACGTCATACCTCTCATGAGCGCACGTCACAGAGATGTACAGAAGCGAACATTCGTAGTTAAAAAGTATATAAGTATTGTTTTGTTTCTAAAAATAATCAATCGTTTGTGTTCAGAAGAACTTTGTTTATCGACTGGATTATTTTGATGCACCCTAAATATGCATTTTGGACCGTCAAAAAATGGAGTACATTCACTTGCACTGTTTAAATGAGGAGGCCTGAAATGAAATCCTAAAAATCTTAAATTCTGTTTTGATGAAGAAAGAAACTCAGATACATCTTGGATGGCCTGAGGGTGAGTAAATTATCAGCAAATTTTCATTTTTGGGTGAACTATTCCTTTATGTGGAGTCATGTGGGCCAGGAATCGAACCGCCAACCCTGCAAGATTATGAATGATTCTAGGTCAGTCATCAAATTTCCCCACAGAAATGCTTAAATGTCAGTACTTCAGTTGCACATGCCCAAGGAGAACTGGGATTGTGTTAACTGGGTCCAACTTGACTAAAAGGGACACAGATCACCCGAAACAGTTTGCAACAAAGCAACATAAATAATACTAAAAAGAGCTAAAACCTTTATGAATTATCAATAACTATTTAAATGCACCCGTATGTTCCCTATGACCAAGGAAACATAATTAAATAATTTAATTCCCCGTGGTCTAAATTTTTTTTCCGAATAGTTTGAGTTGTCAACACGTAAAATCAGATAAGTTCAAGAAACTTAGATATTTGAGTTATGAGCCCCAAACGTGACATTTCAAGTAATGTTTAATTAAGACAACTTTTTCATTAACGGCAACATTAGGGTTTACATTTTACAAATTTTTAACCTACAGTCATGGTGCAACTTAAAGGCATAATTCCCACATAAATAAAAATGTTGTCATCATTTACTCAACCAAATGTTTTTCCAAACCTGGGTGACTTTCTTTCTTTTGTGGAACACAAAAAACATGTTAGTATATTTGCCTTAGTCACCATTCTTTTTTATTAAATGAAAAAAAAAAAAAGATGCAATGAAAGTGAATGGATACTGAGACTAACATTGTTCCTAACATGATCTCATTTTGTGTTTTATGGAAGAAAGAAAGAAAGTCATAGAGGTTTGGAACAACATAAGGGTGTGCAAATGATGACAGATATTTCATATTTGGGTGAATTATCCCTGAAGTTCCTCTAAAGGGAACTTGAGGTCAAGCTCAGCACTGGCAAAAGCATGGATGCTTTTTGTAGAGCACCCAAACTGCTGACAGCAGTGCTGCTGGTTTCATTTATCAGAGTGGGTTCTCTGTATATCAGGTGGGCTGAGCCCTGTGTCGGCCGTTAATAATAAAGCCCTGACACCCTTCTGCTCCACGGTCCTAAAGCAAGCACTGCCAGGATAGTAAATTACTGTTCAGATCAATACTTTTTCCTCTCTCCCGCTCTGTCCGAGAGAGAACTTTGCTTTGCCAATCAATCTGCATCTGTATGGTGTGTATTATTAGTCAGCAATTTCAGAATCAAACACGAGACTTGAAATCAGTTACATCATTACATACAGTTTGCTGTAACCAAGGAAGGCCTCCTTAATGGTGAGGTCATCACAATTGTTAAATGGAGTTTTAAATGAAACTTCGGGAGGAATTTGTTCTTCTAGTCCTGTCAATCACAGCACAAGGATATATCATTGGCTACTTATCTCTTTCCTGGACAGTTCTTCCCTCCATTGCAGATAAGATGAACATGTGAACTCATGAAACTCTGTATATGGTAATCTTATGTTAACAAACACCCACATTAACAGATTCATCAGTCTTCCCTCACTATCCAAGTTCTATTATTTGTGGGCTTTGGCATTTGTACCTCTGGTATGCCTTGCAAAATCAAGCCAACCTTTTATAACAAGATTTAGTGTTTCTTTAATGGCTTTCAGTATTTATACATGTTTATGCAATAGTTTAATCAGGTCCTTTATTTGATGGGACAAGCAATTATCCAAGAATGCTCATATTTAGTTTAACATCCCAAGGACGCTTCACGGTTTGTATCACTCAATATTCACTTCTTGTTTATTTTGCTCACTGTTGATATTCTGATATGCTGATATTCAGTACCAAAGCATGTTTGCTTGTGTGATATTGCTTAGTTGAATCCCACCACACACAGTTGCTGCCAAGTATGTGCTGACATGTAAAACCCAGTGAAAAATATACATATTCTGTACATTAGTACAGGACAATCCATAATGCAACAAGATGCTTGGTTGTGATGTTCACCTATAGTTGCGGTATGGCCAGTATTTACTTTCAATGTTTGTTTTCTTTTTGCATTTGGCCTATTGTCCATGTAGTCAAGATTACTGTGTTTGGGTGTACTGTATCCTACTGTACTGTCCTCCCTGCATAACACAGCGACCCCTGCTGAGCAATATCTCTCGAAGCAGACTGTCACTTTCCAGCCCTCATCATGCTCTAGTTCCTCTCTGTGCTGTATCTTGCTGTTTTAACCCTCAGTCTCCCAGAATCATACCTCTCACTACACATACTGTAACATGCAACATTGGTTTACAGGTTTGGCTATACTTGTGAGAGCCACATTTTTGAAAATATCCTTAAAATATACTAGTGAAACTGACTTGTAAGGACATTTGGAGTGGCCCCCACTATTTGAAATTCTCATATATCGGCCATGTTTTGCTTTAAATCTAATAATATCAACAGGTTTCACTGACGGTTAAGGCCTTTTCACACCAAACAAGAACTTTCGACTCAATTTCTCCCCTCGATTAAATTTTTTTATGGAAACAATGGATTCAATAATGAGCTCTTCTCACCTGGAACGAACGTTCGCAGCAAATCATGTGATGACAAAGCGAAGCTTTTTTTTAATTTTTTTATGGGGAGTGTGTCAAAAAAAACAAATATATATGTTTCTGGAGCTGATGAAATTCCCAAAACAAACAGAACAGGTGGTGCTAATGCCGAGTTTACACTACACGATTTTAGCCCTGATTTTCCACTCACCGACAGTTAATGGAGATCGCTGACAAAAGCCCGAAATCAGAGGCAAATCGGTGCTCGCTTCCGTGAGCAATGATCGTTATGTGTGAATTTTCAAAGACGGAATCTGAGAAATGCACCGATGCATTGCAGATGCCCGAGAGATATTTAGCAGTTTAAATATCTAGACCTGTCTGCGACTCCCAAGTCCTGCAGTGTGAAATGTGTTTTGATGTGTCATCCGCAGCAGCTCCCTGAATCCAGTCTTATCATACATCTATTTGTATTGAGCACAATAATATAGTTTCTACCAGAATAAATTGGCTTTAATAGAGTTTCTATCAGAATAAATTCGCATACACATAAGCTTTTTATTTATTTGAAACAAAAACAAAGAACAAACATGTCCTTGTCGAGTCACAAGACCAGCAGGCAGCTACCTGCGTTCATTGCAAAACTATTTATTTACCTCCAACTCTCTCTGCAGAACAGACAGTCCTTGCTGCCCACGTCTCCCCAACCATTCTCTCCTCCATATTCTTTTTCTTTTTTGGTTTTTCAGTGCAAATCAGCGCACAAATAACTTTTTTTAGACCATTTTTAGAGGGAAGAACTCCTGTCTCACATGTCATCTTACTGACCTGTATCACTGTATCACTTCTCGCATGCGTTTTGTTATGAAACGTACAGTGCTGTGCAAAAGTTTTAGGCACTTGTGAAAAATTTTGCATAGTGAGGATGTCTTCAAAAATAATGACAAATAGTTTTCATTTATCACTTAATGTCATACAAAGTCCAGTAAACATAAAAAAGCTAAATCAATATTCAGTGTAACCACCTTTGTTTTTAAAACAGCACCAATTCTCGTAGGGACACCTGGACACAGTTTTTCTTGGTTGTTGGCAGATAGGATGTACCAAGCTTCTTGGAGAATTCGCCACAGTTCTTCTATCTATTTAGGCTGTCTCAATTGCTTCTGTCTCTTTATGTAATCTCAGACTGACCCGATGTTCAGTGGGGGGCTCTGTGGGGACCATGACATCTGTTGCAGGGCTCCCTGTTCTTCTATTCTAATATTTTCTATTTGCAAAAGTAATGTTTGGGAGTCTAACATTTATATTTCCTATTGACACACTAAAGCTGAAAATATAAATAACAATCTTAAGACAAATGCTTTGGTGAAACATCTTATGTGCCTAAGACTTTTTCACAGTACTGTAGTTTGGAGACCAGACAGAGTTGTCGGGGATTCTTCCTAGAGAATTTTTTTTTACATTTTTTTAAAAAAAATTTTTATTGCAATTATACATCACAAAACAGGGAACATTCAACAACATGAGACACAATAACCAGGGTGAACACACACAGAACAAACATAAAGGAACAAGGACAAGGAGCAAGATTTCAGACAGAATAGGATAAAAAAAGACACTAAACAAGAATGCACTAAAACAATAAATATTTTGACATAGAAGATTCAATCTTTCTATTTTCTTTTTTAAAATATTTGAAGCTCTGGAATGATTTCACAAAATCACAGAGAAATAAATTAAAGGAGGGTTTAATTTTTTTCCATTTACATGTGTAAATGTGATATTTACCCAGCAATAGTACCATGTTAACAATGTCAGAAATATGGGGATTCAAATTGCTTTTAAAAAAGAGGATATCTTGTAGATTAATAGGAGGAATTTTCTCAATTTTTACTGACAACCAGTTATATATGTCAAGCCAAAGTTGTGAAGTAAATTCACATTGAAAAAAAGGTGATCAAGTGTTTCAGGGAAGAAAGAACAGAAAACACAAGGATCCACCTCGAAATGAAATCTTTTCTGTAAAAAATCACCTACAGGGTAAATCCTAAATAGGATTTTGTAATGAGTTTCCTTAACCTTTGTAGCAACAGGGCATGCAAGATAAAAGGTGAAAGATTTATCCCTTACTGAAACTTCAACATCTCCTAGAAAATAACACTGAAAATCGCCCAGATGGGTTTGTTACTACACTTATTATAGACTACTTCCAAATTACAAATTTTCAAGGAAAGCAGAGAAACAACAGGCCTAGTTACAGGATCAGATAAACATTTGTGAATTATTCTTAAAAAATCAGTGGGTATAGCTTTGCATATTTTATAATAAACTTTAATTGTAGTTTAATTGTAGTTCTAACTCTATATTTATTAATAAAATAGTTATAAGAAATGCCCTTCTGCATCTAATAAATTTTGAATAAAAATAATGCCTTTGACATACCAGTCACCTTTAAAAAGAGACTTCCTATTGATAACTATTTTTTTTTTATATAGTTCCTACTGACAGCCATTTTATTCTGAATGTACCTAGGAGAGACTCAAAATCAATGGCTTTCAAACCACCATGTTCATACTCTTGAACCATATGGATTTACATAAATAGTGTGTTTTATTTTTCCATATAAATGTAAATAAAATGGAATTCACTGATTTGATTACTTTTGGGGCAGTATACAGGGCATAGGATAAATAAATAAGTTTGGAAATTCCCTCAGTTTTAGTCAGAAGAATTTGGCCCAATATAGATAGGTCTCTAGACAACCAATGATTTAAGGATTTTTGCATACCCTCTATTTCAGGATTAAATTTCAATTTTTCTCTATTAATACATTTCTTGGTAATCATGACCCCTAGGTATTTAACCTCCTCTTCCACTGGAATGCCCACTATGATGAGCACAATTGTGGATTGCCATTAATTCACACTTTTTCAAGTTTAGGGTCAGTCCTGAAGCCTTTGTAAATATAGAAATTCTGTCAATATCTACTGGAACCACCTCTTTATTTTTAAGAAATAAAACAGTGTCATCTGCAAATTGGCTTATGGTAAAAGTCCTGCCAAGAATAACAATCCCTATATTGTACTCAAGATATTTAATGAATAAAGACATTAGTTCAGCTGCTAAATTGAATAATAATGGTGAAATAGGGCATCCTTGACAAATTCCTCGTTTAATTTAAATTCTGGGTAATGAGCCTTGATTAAGGGATACACTACTATAAATATCGTTATAAAACATGGAAATTACTCTGTGAAACATAGGACCAAAATCAAAAAATTCTAGAGACTTAAACAGAAAAGGATGTTCAAAGGTATCAAATGCCTTGAAAAAGTCTAGGAATAAAAATAAGCTTGACTGAGGAATTAAATAATTATAGTCAAGCATATAAAGGACTAACCTAATATGACTGTGAATACTTCTCCCTTTGATAAAAGCAGATTGAGTTTCACTGATGATTTTACCAACACCTTTTTTAAGCCTATTTGCAAAAACATGAGAAAGCAATTTAAAGTAGTTTGATAGAAGAGTTATTGGTCTCCAGTTGTCTAAATATAATATGTCCTTATTCGGCTTTGGAATGAGGATAATTAAGCCATGTTTCATTGATGGAGATACAGTGCATCCAGAAAGTATTCACAGCGCTTCACTTTTTCCACATTTTGTTATGTTACAGCCTTATTCCAAAATGGATTAAATTAATTATTTTCCTCAAAATTCTACAAACAATACCCCATAATGACAACGTGAAAGAAGTTTGTTTGAAATCTTTGCAAATTTATTAAAAAGAAAAAAGAAAAAAAAAAAGAAAAAAAAAATCACATGTACATAAGTATTCACAGCCTTTGCTCAATACTTTGTTGAAGCACCTTTGGCACCAATTACAGCCTCAAGTCTTTTCGAGTATGATGCTACAAGCTTGGCACACCTATTTTTGGGCAGTTTCTCCCATTCTTCTTTGCAGGACCTCTCAAGCTCTATCAGGTTGGATGGGGAGTGTCGGTGCACAGCCATTTTCAGATCTCTCCAGAGATGTTCAATCAGGTTCAAGTCTGGGCTCTGGCTGGGCCACTCAAGGACATTCACAGGGGCGGCCAGCTCTAGGAAAGGTCCTGGTCATTCCAAACTTCTTCCATTTATGGATGATGGAGGCCACTGTGCTCATTGGGACCTTCAATGCTGCTAGAAATTTTTCTGTACCCTTCCCCAGATCTGTGCCTCGATACAATCCTGTCTCGGAGGTCTACAGACAATTCCTTGGACTTCATGGCTTGGTTTGTGCTCTGACATGCACTGTTAACTGTGGGACCTTATATAGACAGGTGTGTGCCTTTCCATATCATGTCCAATCAACTGAATTTACCACAGGTGGACTCCAGTCAAGTTGTAGAAACATCTCAAGGATGATCAGTGGAAACAGGATGCACTGAGCTCAATTTTGAGTGTCATGGCAAAGGATGTGAATACTTATGTACATGTGATTTTTTTGTTTGTTTTTTATTTTTAATAAATTTGCAAAGATTTCAAACAAACTTCTTTCACGTTGTCATTATGGGGTATTGTTTGTAGAATTTTGAGGAAAATAATGAATTTAATCCATTTTGGAATAAGGCTGTAACATAGCAAAATGTGGAAAAAGTGAAGCGCTGTGAATACTTTCCGGATGCACTGTAATTCAGATTTATCTATACACTCTTTTAATGCTTCAAAAACTAAGACTCTTATTTCGGCCCAGAAATGTTTCTATAGTTCTACTGTAATACCATCAGTACCTGGGGACTTTCCATTAGGCATTTGTGAAATGGCAATATCTAATTCTGAAATATCAGGATCATCTTCCATTTTGCTCCTAAAATCACTATCTATAGTAGGTACTTTGTCCTTTAAGAAGGAGAAGAAAAAAAATCACAATCTCTCTCTGTATATCTTGATTTATATAAATTACCATAAAAGGAGTATACATAATCATCAAGCAATGTTTGCTCTTCACTTATATGGTTATTAAAGAGCACCAGTTATGGTTTTTAAATCTGCCTAATTTTGTTTTAATGATCTCATACAATAGATTTACATGCATCCAAGGTCAAAAAACACATTCATTTCGCTCATAATTTAAATTGCAGCATTACCTTTTTTTCCCAGTGTCAAAAACGACTCGTTCAATGATCAGTTATAAAGGATTCATTGTAAACTCCTCCTTTTAGAGAGCCTACTCTGCTCTGAATGGTCAGATGTCCCAGTCTGTTGTGATTGGTCTACCGCTTAGAGTAGTGTTTAAGGGCGGGTCAAAGCTGTTCGCGAGCAGCGGGTTTTTTGTTACCAAATTACGTAGGTTAGTACAGAAAGTAAGTCTGGAATTACTAACGACTCGTTTCAGGTGTTCAGAATTGGTTCTTTCTTTTGGGAGTCAATAACTCCATTTGACTTTTTTAGATTCACAAACAGCTATATAACACACTACATGAAAGTTAATATTTGAAAAACCATAATAGGTGCCTTTAATACCGAGTTTATTGATAGTTTTTAAAGATTGTTTGTGTTTTTCTAAACTGAAAAAGTATGAAGAATTTTTCCCCCCTCTTCAATCCAGCTGGCTCTGGATCGTATGAATGCCCCTTTAGCTTTTTCAGTATAGAAATCATCCAGCTCAGATTGAAGAAGGTGAAGTTCTCTCTTCCTTCTCATTAAGAATAGCTTTTTTTTTTTTTTACATTTTTTTTTTATCAAAGTAGTTTAATCTCGATAAGATTGATAACTGCCTTCATTTTCTAGTTTCCTTTCTTTTATTGCCAGTCTTTTAATGCTAAATTTAACCCATTCCCATTTACCAGTTGGAGTTAACTCTGACATATTTTTAACATCAAGCAATAACAGAACAGAATTACAAAAAGATTTACACTTTAACAGATTACTATTAATTTTCCAATGAGATCTAGCTGAAGGTATTACCATTTCTCCTAACAGAGAGTAATATGACACTATGATCAGTTAAAATTGATGGAGAAATATCACAGTCATATGAGAAAGGAAGAAGGTTAGTGGTTATCAACCAAAAATCGAATCTAGAATGCTGAATACGCCCTGAAGAAGACCCCCATGTGAATTGTTTTTATGTGAGTTCTTCACCCCCCAAATATCAACTAAATCAAGAAACTGAGATATATTAGAAATCAGGGGGTTATAGGAAAAGGTGTTAAAAGGGTTGGGATGTCTATCCTGCCATTCATCTGGAACAGCATTAAAATCTCCTCCAATAATAATTTTGTCTGTAAGATATGTGTTCTTCCCCTCGTCAATCATGGTACCCATATTCTGAAAAAAAACAACCTATTAGTGGCCTTGTTGATGTAACCATAAACATTAGTCAAAATGTAATTACACTCGATAAATTCAAGAACAACCATAATCCAGTGACCCTCATTATCACATGCAGAGGTGATAATTTTGCTGTCCAATCAATTAAACAAAAAGGCGACCTCTGCTGAGTGGGAAGTTCATGAGAGAATAAGGCCTCTCCACCCCATTGTGACTTCCAGAATCTCACATCCACATCAGTTGAATGAGTCTCTTGAAGAAAGAAACAATTAACTTTTACTTGCTCCTTGCAAAAATGAAAAAGTGCCTAACGTTTAACATAACATTTAAAGATAACAGAGAAAAAGACATACACTGCCAGCCAAAAGTTTTGAAACACTTATTCTTTATTATAATTTTTTTTCTTCACATTTTAGAATAATAGTAAAGTCACCAAAACTATGGAATAACATAAATGGAACTATGGGAATTATGTTGTGACTAAACAAAATCAAAAATAAATCAAAACTGTGTTATATTTTAGCATCTACAAAGTAGTCACCCTTTGCCTAGAATTTGCAGAAATGTACTCTTGACATTTTCTCAACCAACTTCTTGAGGTATCACCCTGGGATGCTTTTTAAACGGTATTGAAGGAATTCCCATCTATATGCTGGGCACTTAGTGGCTGCTTTTCTTTATTATTTTGTCAAAGTCATCAATTTCAAAAACTTTTTTTATTACATTTTAGTTTTATAATGAAATAAATTAATATGTTGGCACAATTATATTTTTGTCTACAAAACTCATTTCAAATATATAAGCATACACCTTCAGATTAAAAGATTTTTAAGATCATGAGAAACATTTCAGTCAAGTGTTTCAAAACTTTTGACCGGTAGTGTATATTTAGAAAAATTAAAAAAAACAGATAACTTTCAAACATTGTTCCTTTACAAAGGCATATATAATAACATATTGACCGGTATAACCTTATGAACTTAAGCTTGCTCACTCGCAATTATAGCCTACCATGAAAAAAATAAAAAAAATAAATGTAAACTTTAGGATAATAATTTTGCTATAACCTTCTTTAAGCTTAGGAAGCTGGATAAAGTACCTGGTTTCAGATAATCATGGAGTCTTGATTAAGATGCTTATGTGCCTTAATTTAAAGTAGTGTCATGAAAAAAAAACTCACAAAAAACAGTCACATGTCACCATGTTCGCCAGTTTACTCCGTCACCCTCTGACCATTTATCACTGCATATCCGTCACGTAGGTATGCTTTCAAGTTCTTCTTCCTTTCCTCTTCAACTTTGGGCTATAGTCGATCATGTGCCTCCCTGTCGTCCTTGCAGAAGTCCTCTCTGAAGCGGATTTTTCTCTCCATACAGAGCAGTGCTTTTTTGGATATCCTCCATACCATATCGCGTACAGTTCTCATGCCAAATTGAATGATGATTTGCCGTGGTCTTGCACCCTTCACTTTTTTGCCAAGATGATGAATTGTATCCACAGTGTTCTGTAGCTGGTTGGGAGAGTGGAAGACCATCTGTGACAGAAAATCAATCACAACGCTTCTGGCATCTTCATCTTCATCTTCTCTTTCAGGAACCCCGTTAAGCGCAAGGACCATCTGCGCTTGTATCGGTCATGTTCCACACATTTCTGTTCCAAAAAGTCATTTTCCTTCTGAAGATGTGTCACTTGTGACTTCAGCTTTTCCACATCCTCCTTAACACCTTTCATCACCATCGTATTTGCATCCAGAGACCCCGTAATTTTCACAATCGCATCAGTGTTCTCTTTAAATTGAAATTCAATAGTGCAGATATATTCTGCATTTTCATCAAACTTATGGCTAAGGCTTTGGATGGCGGCATAAAGAAAGTTAGTTGAAACTTTTTTCCTGTCCCGCTTTCACTCTTTTGGGCCCAGGACTTTTGAGAGGTGTGTGAGGCATCGTCTGCTGTCGTATGTCTTTAGCAGAGGACACTTCAAGCTCCATCAGATCTGTACTTTCCTCCCCTGCTGCAATCTTCACCCGTCTTCTCCACCATGATGCATCAGAGAGTGTCCCGCTGAAAAAAGGCAATCGGAAAACTTTTTGAAGACAGAAGTTCACGCTTAAGTAAAAATAAAAATAAAAATCAAAGCCTGTAAAAAGTTCGACTTATCACTCTGCCATCTTGACAATGTTTTGTATTGTGTGACCCTGTCGCCGATCCCTCGTGTAATGTGCAATCCACAGCAACTTCAAGATACAGACAGACAGTTGTGTAGTGTGAAAAGAACAGCAATCCGACGACTTTGAAAGTCGTATAGTGTGTGGGTGGCATAAAGCAAAGAAACCTGTTTCGGCCACCAACATTAAAAGCTGAAGCAGTGAGGACATGTGTTTCGTTTTAAATGCCTTAAAAATTAAAAAGTTTTTTCTCCTAAGGGTTCTCTTAACATGTAAATGATATTGCTGCATCACTGCCTTGCATCCCCTTTAAAAAGCTCTCTGATCTTACATGGATTGTCTTCATATATTACTGTATTTTTTCCTTTGCATTGGGAATTTTGTAATTGAATGCCCTATTTGCGCACAGATGTTGGCCTTAACCTGTGTCAACCTGGACAGATGTCTATTGCAGTTCTACCTACACCACACAAGACTTTTTTCTGCTTTTATATGGATGGCTGTCTACTTGCAAGTTCTCTTCAAAATTAGATGTATGCAAATATAACTTGAACTGCAAGAGCAAAGAACTTGATCCAATTGCAGGGAATCCCTTAAGTTAAAGGGATAGTTCACCCAAAAATGAAAATTCTCCCATCATTTTCTTACCCTCATTCCATCCCAGATGTGTGTGACTTTCTTTCTTTTGTAGAACACAAATACATTTTTTCAGAAGAATATCTCTGCTCTGTAGGTCCATACAATGCAAGTGAGAGGTGGCCAGACCTTTGAAGCTCTAAAAAGCAGATAAAGGTAGCATAAAAGTAATCAATTCGACTCCAGTAGTTTAATCAATGTCTTCCGATGTGATCCAGTCAGTTTTGGGTGAGAACAGACCAAAATGTAACTCCTTTTTCACTGAACATCTTGCCATTGCAGTCTCTAGGCATGATAATGATTTCTAGCTCTATTACACTTCCCAGTGCTTGAAGCATGCACAGAGATGGTGCTAGGAAGTGTAATCGAACTTGAAATCATGATTGCCAAGGAGGATGCTGATGTGATTTATTATGAAAAAAGGAGTTATATTTTGATCTGTTCTCACCTAAAACTTATTGGATTGCTTTTTGGATCTCCAAAGTTTTGGTCACCATTCACTTGCATTGTATGGACCTACAGAGCTGAGATATTCTTCTAAAAATCTTCCTTTGTGTTATGCAGATAAAGGAAAGTCATACACATCTGGGATGACATGAGTTTGAGTAAATGATGAGAGAATTAATATTTTTTGGGTGAACTAACCCTTCAACAAAACCTTTAGATATAATTGTAGGCATATTTTCACTAAGGGTTTGCTTAACTTAAAGGGAAAGTTCTCCCAAAAATGAAAATTCTGTCATTATTTACTCACCCTCGTGATATCCCAGGTGTGTATGACTTGCTTTCTTCACCAGAACACATTTGAAGAAAAATAGAAAATATCTCAGCTCAGTAGGTCCTTAAAATGCAAGTGGATGGTGATCAGACTTTTGAAGCTCCAAAAATCAGAGACAGTCAGTATAAACTTCATCTATACGACTCCAGCGGTTATTTTAATGTCTTCTAAATGATCGCTTTTGTTGTGAAAAAGATCAATATTTAAGTACTTTTTAACTCTAAACCATTGATTTCGGTCAGCAGCTGTATACGCGTTCATGTAGTAAAACAAGGTTTAATTTTCATAACAATTATTGTAATAATGGTGAGTATTGATGCTGACTACCACCCTGGAGTCACGAGTTTGAATCCAGGGTGTGCTGAGTGACTCCAGCCAGGTCTCCTAAGCAACCAAATTGGCCCGGTTGCTAGGGAGGGTAGAGTCACATGGGGTAACCTCCACCCGAGGCAAACACCACGCGATGTACGCAACAGGTGACAATAATCCTTCCTCTCTGTCCTCTAAAGCAGTGGTTCTCAACCAGGGGGTTGGGACACTTCCAGGGGGCCTCAAGATCTCTTAAAATGTTTCAAACCTGTCTGATATTATTTTGTGAAACACAGAAGAACATATTGCAAAATTTAATTTCAGTCAACTAAATAGAAATAGAAAAGAAAGAAGCAATGAAAGAAAATGGTGACTGAGAATGTCAGTCCCTAATGTTCTGCCTTATCTCCTTTTGTTTTTCACAGAATAAAAATGTCCAGTGTTCAGAATAACATGAGGGTGTGTATGATGACAGCATTTTAGTTTTATGGATGAACTAACTTTTAAAATCTGTAAAATTTACACTACCTTTAAATTAGCATGTAATTTGTTATTATACATCCATTTGTGAATGCAACAGTGTGAAGGCATTTTTTCTATAATTAGCTGTTAAATATTAAGATTTATATACTGTAGAAAATTTAACTCCAAAGAATTTTGTATTTGTAAATGTATATTTTGTATAAATAAAATAATGAGTATCTGAATGTGCTGTGCATCTGTGTGTTTAATAAAGAGTACATACAGTATATAGGCTGATTTATTCATTTTTAAGTATTTGGGATTTAAAAAATAAAAGTAGAAAATATGCTGACTGAATAACGTCATTTCACCCAACTGAAATCAACGTCGTTTCAACGGCAGGTAAGCAAACCAATTAGATCAAATATACATGGACACTCCATGACATCGTTTTGCCCAACTGAAATCAACATCGTTTCAATGTAAGGTAAGCAAAACAATTAGATCGATTTTATGTTTGTTTTCAGCTTGTAGAGAAATCAGTTTTCTTTTCTCGATCAAAGGTGCACTGAGCCACCTACGGTACCTGGGTAAAATTGCTTGTCGATTAGCGCCACCTTTTGTAAAGGCGTGAATGTGCTAACGGTGTTCATTCGCTTCGCTTTCTATGGGAAAGGGCCATTCGCCTCATTATTGCATCTCGTTTGGTATGAAAAGGCCTTTAGGCAGGGCCGTAGCAGGGAATTCTGGGCCCACTTACTCTGTATTGTTCTGGGCCCCTTTCATATTAAAAAATGCAGTCTAAAATTTGTTGTGGGCCCCCCTGAACCTGTGGGCCCCTAGAATTGTTACCACCTTTCACCCCATTAGCTACGGCCCTGCCTTTAGGGTATAGTAAATCTCATTATCTTAGTATGAAAACTGTTCTGTCGATGAGAGGTCTTCACTAATATAAACTCGAAAAAGAGATTTACGCATTTCAGTTGTATGACAAATTTCAAACTGAATTGGGTAATCTTTAAATAATCTACATTATTATACAGTAAGCATAGATGTGAAGTATCCTACTCAAATTTAATTATGTTATGTAATGCTTAATTCATAACAGTCTATGTACATGATCTTAAAGATTACTTAATTCCGGTTGATGGAAATTTGTCATTCAAAATAGACTGAAATGTATTTTGACTGTAGCGTCCAAGGTGTGTGTTTGTATGCGTTAGAGTGTCATTGTGTGTGTAGGTATTTTTTCTGTGTAGCAGATAATTCGGTGTGTTGGTGTTTGGACAGGAGATAACCTTCAGACCTTCATTCAGATTATCTGTCATTTGTTTAAAATTGGTTGCCAATGGAAGGGAAGGATTCACTCTCGTCATGCAGAGCAAATGATAGGGAAGCCAGACCAGAGGAAGTGTGTAAGAGTGCCAGGACATTGATTTTTAGGTGCGAACCTATGTAGATGTTCATTACACTCACCGCTGGTGTTTAAATATAAACTAATGACACCTTTTCTAAAGGCAAGAACAGCATAACGACCGGCAATTGTAGTCGTGGTGGAAGAACACAAGAGGATGTGTTCAAAGACAATGTTTAGTTTTTTTGAATAATTATTGGTAAAAAAGAACTGTCACTTTTACCCCCCAACAGACACACACACACACTGTGACTTGAACCCTGGATTTCCTTGTAACCCATATGCTAACTCTCCCTCTTCCCTGCTTGCAGGGCCACTCTTAGCAATTGAGATTTACTCTTATCTGTTAGAAGGGAGATGTGTCAGTTCCCAAAACCTGACCTACTTTTATACACACACATACACACACACACTCGCCCCCTTAATGTGGAAAGAAGCATCATACATTACAGGAAACATACATCAAGCCGAAAAATGACTTTTTCTGAGCGGAGCAATTTTGTCTGCTCTGTGTGTCAGTGCAAACCTCCAATAGTGGAAATTCCTTGATCTTTCTTTTTAATTATTATCAATGCCATCTTTTCTGTGTTAACACAGTTCTCCATCATCACACTTTCTTTTTTCAGACTTGACTGTTGTGTTTTTCCCTTTGCTTTTTAATTAGAGCTGAAAACAACATGACCCATTTTATACAGAGGGAAATGTATACTTTATGTGTGTAAGAGCGTGTGTATGTGTGTTTGTATTTGTGCTTTGCTAGCTCCTCTCTAGGTGGCCTTGAGCTTGTTTTTGCCAGTTTTGCTTTCTACCTCTCTGCAGTAGCCAAATGTCCTTTGCAGGTGTAATTTATTTAATTTGATTTAATTTAATTTGATCTTTTTTTTTTTCCATTGCATATTCCCTTAAAACCTCATTCCATAGAAAGTGCCAGATACGTCTTGTATGTCTGTATTTTGCACTGCCCATTTATGACCATTTACACACAAACACAGCACTACAGTACTGTATTGCTTCAAACATTGCAGCTCTTTGTAAACGGTCAAAATGTGAACTGAGATGCCAAAATAATGCCAGTGTAGTATGAAATCAGCAAACTCTTTTATAAAAAGTGATATTTGTAAACTTTTCGATGTTAAAATACTTTCTCCTATACTGGTTTAATATGTAGACAACTAAGTAAGCTTTAATTTTATTTGTTCCTGTTACCATATTGCAGGTAAATCTTTGTAGAGATGTCAGGAGTAATCACATATTGAGACATTTATGCAATTATATTTTAATATAAACCCTTTAAGGAGAAGACATTTTGTGGGGAAGTGTTAGAAGTTACCATATTTAACTAGCTATCATCTCAATTTACTATGTTAAGCCCTTACAACTGCATGTCTATCAACTCTAAGCCTCTCATAAAGGGGTTAGCTAGACATGAAGGCATTGTTCTGCCATCTTGTATCATGTCTGAGGGAAGACATTTTACATTCAAGTTTTGCATTTATTGGTAAGATACAATGCACTGTGTTGCTCATTGTAATGTACTCCCTATAGACTGAGATTATTTAAATGTTATTAACAAAAGAAGCCAAGATATTTCATTTGAGGAGTCTTGACAGAAAATGTCACATTGCACATTGTTGTGACAGAAGAATCTTCTTTTTTTTTCAGTTTCTTTGTAGAAAGCTGGGTAATTATTCACTGAGTGCTTGGCAACCACAAAGAGAGACTGAAAGCAAGAAAAGTTTGTTTAATGATTTGCAAATGATGCAATCGTTTATTTTTTCCACTTTTAGAGAGTGAAGTACTAGTATGAATAAACAGACGAGTGAGTGTAACATATAGGGGACAATGGGGCTAAAGGCTCCCTGGAGTAAAAGGCTTTTTTAATTTTATTTTCTCCCAGAGCAACATCAGCTACCATGGGACGGGGGGTGGGGTGGGGGGGTGTCATGTTTAGCCCATGGCCCCACTGAGCTTCCCCTGCTGGGGGCAGCAGATGAACACACCACCAATGTGCTGTCTAATGGTCCCTGACAGGATGCCAATAACCCAGCATGAGTGTAGTGTTTTATAACCTCTGACTGAGTCTGCTCCTCATCTGTACCTCTTTTCATCCACCTGTGCAACACCAAGTCATTATATGTCCCCCTTCAAGTTCTGCTGCTCACACCACCAAACAACCATTAGTCTATCAGACTCCATCCAATTCTGATGGATTTACCTTGCTGAAAAGTCGAGTAATATCTGATTACATACAAATAAAGCACATTAAAGAGATTTAAAGGTCACCTTTAACTTCAAGTGAGTGAATGTGACTGAGGCTGTCATTCTGCCTAACATCATCTTTTGTTGTCCTGGAAAATTAAAGACATTTATTTATGGGTGAGTAAATGATTTGATTTTTCATTTTCTTTTTCAAATGACATTTTTCAATTTGGATAAACTATATACAGTACTGTATGAATTGTACAGTACCAAAGATGGTGCAACTGTGTATTGTCAGTCAGAATGTACAGTATGTGTTCCTGCCGCTTGATTAAAGTCATTGTCATTGACTAATTCCCTTGTTTCTTAAGGCCCAGGTATACTCCGTTTTTCTGTGTTCCGGATCGGATGGGGCCGGCTGAACACTAAAAGGCAGAGTAGTCTTTCGAAGTATACTTTTCTGATCGCGAGCGAATATGAACGCATTCAGCTTATTCTCACTACAACTGCTTTGTGATACTCTTTTATTTCAGTCAATGGCGGAGCGAACTGTGCTGATGACAAACTTGCATCTCACATACTGTGCGCGGAGCGATCAGCAACGAAGACAACCAAAGTATACTTTGGCCTTTAGATAACAGCCAGTATCCAATGCAAGCCAGGGAAATCACACCTCTTGGAGAGACACAAATATCACACAATTATTTGTTCTTTTTGGAAGAAAATGTCTCTGCAGGGAATAATATTTATTGAAGTGAACGTTGACCTCATGTTCACAGGAATGCAATCCTTAACCATGTTCTTGAAAGCACTGTGCCCTTTGATTGTGTGTGTGTGTGTGTAGAGAGAGATGTACTTTTTGTTCAATGACATTTATCTGCCCGTGAGTATTTTATCCCACACAGAGCGATGATAATGCAGGGCTTTTTTCAGCAGAATTTGGTTTAGAGGTAGCTTATTCACCTATGTTCTCTCACTTATCACTTTCTATCTTTCCCTCTGTCTCGCATTAATTGTGAATGAGTCATGAAAGCACCTATGAAAGACATAGTTAGTAGAGTGGAGATGGATATGTTTGATTTTTCACAGTTTCCTTTAAAGGTGCTCTTAAAATATGTCCTCTTTTTAATAACCAAAATATTCAGTGGATTCTACGGATGATTACACACATTTCTTCATTCATAAGAGTCATGCATTAAAATGTCACAAGATAGCTGTCAGGGTCTGTGTGTGCCCGTGGGTCTAAACTGTATGCATACCAGTGTAAAAAAAAAAAACAATACAATATTTAACCACCGGAAATGATTTTTCAGTGAGGATATTGTTTTCTAACCATAAAACAAAAATAGCATCTTTTTCATTTATGGATATCAAATAGGCCCACTTCAGTTGAATCAATGCATTGAAATAAATTCTTAATCTAAACAATTATCGCATGAACTGTTAATTTTAAATTATACCACAGGTCTGTTAAATGCTTAATTCTGATTGGTTGACGAACGTTCTAAGGTGTGCAATTATTTCCAGTAAACGCACATCTATGAAGTAGTTCCAGTCCTTGACCGCATAACGGTTCCATATCACTTCGCAAAATTATTTCATTTATTTCAAAGAGCCGTACAAGCTACCACAACAAAATAACCAATTAAAACAAAGACATTGGTTAAGTACATTGGCTAAGAATGACAAACAATGTCTATAATATCCTACATTTATTTCAGTTTCAATTGAAAAGCATCTATGGGATCCCTCTTTTTCTCTCTCTCTCTCTTTCGCACACACTTACCGTCATGTCAGTGCACACCTGCATCTCAGTGGGATTGAAAACAGTTGTTAAGATTTACATCAGAGAAGCTATATACAAAAATGGCGACACTCGATGCTGCTGAGTATTGTGCTTAAACTTACATCTTGGCGATTTTGAAGCAATGTTACATCTGACGAGAGCTGCAAAAAATAAAGGTAATCCCACACGTGATCTCTCTCAGTTTCTGAGTTTCTTTCGATCATTCAAACACAAACTCACACACAAATGCTCACACACATGCATAAACGCACTACCTTGTTACTCATGTAAGTGCTCCAATAAAGCAGCGCAAGCCTCTGTTGCTAGTTCTAAAGTGTTTTCTAATTAGCAACGAAGGCTCGGACTGTATTAGAGCAAGACGCTGAATCCTTGGCATAAGAAAGTAGTTCGACTCACAAGAGCATTGTAGGGACGAAAACCGAAAAACTTCTTGGGATAAAACCCTGAACGATGTCTTAAGGTGTGGTAAGCGTGGTATAAGTGGAATAATTGACTTGAATTATTGAAAAATAATGCACATCCGAGGTATAATGGTTTTACCACCTCAGGTGTGCATTATTTTTCAATAATTCAGCAGTCCATCATCAGTTAATCCTCACATAAACTTAAAACATAATAGAAGCTGTAAAAAATAATAATTTTTAAATATGTTCTTGTCCATATGTTTGATTATTCAGTGTTCTACTGTCTACCACCATGGTACATTTTAATGTAATCACTTTTTTTTTTTTCTGTTGAGTTGTTGGGACTGTTTTCTTAATGTTCAGCATTTTCAGAGCTGATATATATATTTTTATTTTTTTCATAAAAAACACTTATTAGATACACATTCAGTATCACTCACCTCTTAGACAGCGATTAAAGAAATTTGACATCTGCAGGTCAATACGATGTCTGAAGAGGCACTAAGTTCTTAAGTGGATAGGCCTGGAATAGAATATTATGAAATATGTCAAATGTTAGATAAAAGATAAAATAAAGAGAGGAACTCACTACTTTTGCCCCCACAGTCACTTTCTGTCACATTTTCCCTTGTTCACTTTTGTCCCTGATGGATACGTTTTTTCTTGCTTTTTCAAAAATATTTTCTTTCCTCTAATCTTAAATACATTTGATTATTAATGTCCTATTTGTTAACTTGTAGAAAGAAGAGTTTAATTTTTAAGTTGTACTAAAGTAGAGATAATTAGACACAGTATTTTGTTTTATAAGTTGTTTTCCTCAATCCACTATGCCCACTCAGACTGTCAAATTACATGTCAAATTGTCACAAATACCATACAGAGCAATTATGGGAATTACAGTTTATCAGAATCCACACACAAGACAGTTCTCTCATTCATATTTCTCTGAGGGGTTTTGGGCCCACCTGGGTGCACATACAGCACACAGGGCACAGCCTTATGTTTAAAGATCTGCAGCAGGTTTACTGAGCAGTCCAGGATTATTTGAATCCAGCCAAGTTATTGAGTACATATCTAGGAGTAATTAACCTCAACCATAGTAATAAGTTGTGTGGAGGAAGTGGAGATATTTCAGTCAAGTTTTTTGTGAAGGTTTTCATTAAGTGATGGAATGATTTGGTTCTCCTCCCACTGTATGTGTGAGATGCAGTCACCAGCTCTGCATCTTACTGACAGAACATGTCTAGCTGGCCTGACAGTATGCCGATTCGTACCGAAGCTTGTGACAAGGAATAGAACACTAACTCGGCATAGCGGAAGGAAGTTCATGAGTAGCATGTTGCTGAAAACTGTAAGCAAACTGAGGCACATCGGGTGTTATTGTGTCTGTTGGTCAGAGGGGAGGAAACCTAAGCTTGTGATTTGTGCCTGTAAATGGTGTTTTTGTCTAAACACTACTCATTGTGACACCACCAGAAGCACCTCTGACACCATAATTGACCCATTCTCTCACCAGTGATTTGTTAGATTGTGCATTGCTTTATGTAATTGAACAGTGTTGTAGATGTGTTTGTTGGTGTGGTTTCCTGTTTAACTACATTTGCACCGGTAAATAGTTATTGTATGATCGTTCCTGGTTTTGGAGTGATCAATCCAGCCATTTGGTTAAGGCTGTTATTGTCTCCAAATCACTCACTCGTTCCCTATATAGTGCCACATAGTACTGTATATAGGGACGAAGTAAACAAAATTGATTGAGAGAATTCAGACGATGATGTAAATACCATACACCTTATTCACAGTAGAGCCACATATGATTTTTGACATGAATGAAAACCAGGCTGAGTAGGCTTTTTGCCTACTGAAATGTCTTTGAAAGATGTTTTTTTTTTTCAATGTGTCAAAAATGGAACCATTCTAAACACTTTAAACAACAGTACAACCTACTGAAGAAACTGTAAGTCTATCCCTTACAGCCTTCTTGCCATTCCTGTCAAAAATTATTGTGAATAAGGTACATTAGCTGGAAACAGCTCTGAAGCGGTCACATAAACAACTTTACAACTGACATACATGTACTTTGTTACATCTACCTTAATAATGAAAATAATGATGATAATAATAATAATTTTGTAACTATACAGTATATTCATACTCATGAGTGGTAGGATGATACAATACGTTTTTGTTCTGTTAGTTGGTCATATTAAACCTTGTGCAACCCTGCGCCCTTCTGCGTGGACATTATATTTTGGCTTTGAAATACAGAACGCATAATTTGAATTAATTTCAACTGACTGATCTCAGTTCAGTAGACTCTTGGCTGTCAGTAAGGGTTACACTTTCGACATACAGAGTAATGTGACAAAACAACATGGTGAGAAACGTCTTTGGGAGAAACGCCAACAAAACTACATCTGGTAAGAAACCTAATTAAGCTTTTACATTGAAACCTTTTTGAGTCAAAAGATTAGAGTTTCTAGTTTCATACTATATGCTATTTTTGACATTTCAGCAATATATCACAAAAAATGGCACACTTTTAAACACAGTGTACACTATACTGTACAAAAGTGCTACTTTTTAAATTAGAAATCCTATATTTACTGTGCATTATCAAATTGAGGGGGGGAAAAAATGCTTTCAGAGGTTTTATATGGAGTTATGATGAAAATAAGGTGCATTTCGAACTGTTCTGAACCAGTGCAGGCAGACAGCACACTGGAGGTTAAGTCATTCACTAAATAGGGAGCAAGTGAGCATCCTATATATTTCCTATGCAGCCAAGTGCTTTCACTCTAAAAATCCAACCTAAAATTTAGTTTAAGGCTACAGATGATTTTTAGAACCACTCAACATGTTTTTCATACATGGGACAGTGGCAATCAGTGCATAGATTCAGAATTTATAATGTATAATTATATTTTTACATGGTTGGCAGTGATTGGATGATGCTGGTCATTACTATGAATCAGATTTAATTATGCTAATTTCTGATTGGTAAAATGCTTCAGCACTTGTTTGTTTGACAGTGCAAAGAGAGAGCATTGATATTTTTTTGCCAAAGTACAAAAAACATTGTAACATAAAAGTCAAATCATCATTTATTTGTATTGTTTTTATTTGTGCTTTTCTCAATACACGTTGTTTCAAAGTAGCATGTTGTAACTAGCATGTTAACATGAAGAAAAATAAACTGTTAATAATATGCATTTATTTAAATAAAAATAGTATGTAATTGCAATTAAAAAAAAAGGTATTTAATAAAAAAATGTAAGGTCTGGTTGTAAATGAACAAACATGACCTCACACCCTCAACTAACAAATAGGTTTTGATTAACTTTACTTTGAAAATAAAAACATACAAACATTATTGTTTATGAAAATGGAGGAAGAGCATGTCTATCTTTGACCATATCAACCCACATAAGAGTAGAACTGTACTTTTACACAAAATAATGCAGCCTAAAACCGACAAAAGAGCATTATGTCTGTTTTTTCCTTTTTCTTTATTATCCTCCCATTCAATGAGGGGACAACTAGCCTTTTCTTGTCCTGCACACATGAATTTGAACATGTGTTGTTAAACTCACCGCTGAGTTTTGCGCAGAGAGGGCTCGGATGTTTACCACCGCGATTTTATCAAAATCATTTGGAAGTTCAGATAAAAGTGTTTGGATGGCCTCATCGAATCACCGACTTACATTAAATAAAGACATTACATTGTACCAGAAGACTCTGAGAAGTGGTGGTATGCAAGAAAAACTTCAAGCACTGACACTGTGTAACAAATTATTATTTATTTGGTTCATGGGTAGTAAGTGTTATTTCCTAATTGCTTATGCCTCAAAAGTATAGAAAATGGCTATGGTTCCCCACAAACTTTGCTTTTGTGTTTCAGATATTTTGATTTCCAATGAGAAAATGGGCAAATTTGTGTCTTTTCATTCACATAAAGTCAGAAAAAAACAACATATGAATCCAAATTAACATGTATTTATACTAAAGTAATATTCAAAGCCGTGCTGCTCCATAATGGTAACAAGTACCCATCTCTTCCCCTGGCTCACTCGGTGCACCTCAAAGAGTATTACAACAACATCAAGACCTTGCTGGATGCCTTGAAGTATGTTGAGTATGGCTGGGAGGTCATAGGAGACTTCAAAATGGTTGCATTCCTGATGGGTCTCCAAGACGGTTTTACCAAGTTTCCCTGCTGTCTTTGCCTTTGGGACAGCAGGGACACCAAGGCGCACTACCACAGCTGGCCACAGCAGACCGAGTTCTCTGTGGGGAGGAACAACGTCAAGTGGGAGCCACTGGTGGAACCCCGGAAGGTGCTGATGCCACCACTGCACATCAAATTGGGCCTTATGAAACAATTTGTCAGAGCTCTAGATAAGGAGTTGGCAGCCTTCAAGTACCTTCAAGACTTCTTCCCTAAGCTGTCTGAGGCAAAGGTCAAAGCCTGTGTCTTCGTCGGACCACAGATAAAGAAGGATTTTGGATTCATATGTTGTTTTTTCCTGACTTTATGTGAACGAAAAGACCCGTTTTCTCATTGGAAATAGGTACATTTCAAAATATCACTGTCCTGGTCACAAAAGCAAAGTTTGTGGGGAAAAAAAGCCATTTTCTATACTTTTGAGGCATAAGCAATTAAGAAATAACACTTACTACCCAGGAACAAAAAAATTGTTACTTTATGTTACAATTTAATAGTAAATGCACATTGTTCTTAAAGAAGGAACACTTTCTACAAACAAAGTTTTACTCAAATTATTCTGATAATATAATTTGTAATGAAAACATTTGCATTATATTACAAAATATTTTAAAATACATACATTTTCACTAGTGAATCCCACTTTATATTTGCTAGAAAACATTTTATTTTTTCAAAAGAAATAATGAAAACACACAAAATAAAAATAAATACTGACCAGCGAAACCTTTTACAGTGTGTTGGTTGAGTTTTATGATATATTTATCTGTTTTTTTTTTTGGGGGGGGGGGGGGGGGGGGGGATTTTTCCCCTTTTTCTCCCAATTTGGAATGCCCAATTCCCAATGTGCTCTAAGCCCTTGTGGTCGCATAGTGATTCGCCTCAATCCAGGTGGCAGAGGACGAATCTCAGTTGCCTCCGCGTCTGAGACAGTCAACCTGCGCATCTTATCACGTGGCTTGTTGAGCGCGTTGCCACGGAGACATAGTGTGGAGGCTTCACGCCATCCACCGCGGCAACCACGCTCAATTCACCATGTGCCCCACCGAGAACAAACCACATTATAGCGACCACGAGGAGGTTACCCCATGTGACTCTCCCTAGCAACCGGGCCAATTTGGTTGCTTATGAGACCTGGCTGGAGTCACTCAGCACGCCCTGGGATTCGAACTAGCGAACTAGCGAACTCCAGGGGTGGTAGCCAGCGTATTTTACCACTGAGCTACCCAGGCCCCCTTTTTATCTATGTTGATAAGTCAGTGGTTTCCATTTCACTCTGAATACAGTTTTGACATTATTTGGCATGAGATTTGAGGCTTGGCTTAGCCTAATGTATACAACTGCTGTAAATATTAAATGAAAGTTACAGGTGCAAATATTTTGTCAGTCAAACTCAGAGGAATTCTCATCTATAGTGCAGCCCAGTGCACCCCCTCAGATGATCCCTTTGAACCTTTGGAATTCTGTCAATTAAAAATGAGCTGTGGAACTATATACTATATATTTTTTGTATGATGTTTGAGAGATTTGTACATTTGTACATTTGTGCTTTTGTGCAATGTGCTTGCAAGCTGATTAGTGTGTGAATGAGTGTATGTGTAACTGTGTTGGGTATCTTTGATGTGTTTTAGGGCCATCCTGAGGAGGAGCTGGACCGCCTGACTAAGAAGATGTTGTATGATATGGACAACCCCCCCTCTCAGGAGTATTTTGGTATGTGACTAGTACACATCACATAGAGCTTATATGATTTTCTTAAAATCTGGAAGCTAGACTAAAAAATAAGACAAGTTTGAGGTATGTATAAGGTTATGCATGAGGTTATATACTGCATCTTTACACAGCAAAGGTGGCACAGAAGCTGATGTGGCATTTACAGTATGTGTATTTACACAGACTGTTTAATGCTGCTCAGAAGAACATAAAGTAAATGCATTTACAAAGCAAATACAACTGAATAAATAATGCTATTAAATTAAAGGAAAATTCCGGGTTCAATGCAAGTTAACCTCAATCGACAGCATTTGTAGCATAATGTTGACTACCACAAAAAATTAATTCTGACTTGTCCCTACTTTTCTTAAAAAAAAAAAAAAGAATCAAGGTTACAGTGAGAAACTTACAATGGAAGTGAATTGGACCAATTTTTGGAAGGTTTAAAGGTAGAAATGTTAAGCTTATAATTTTATAAAAGCACTAAAAAATTTTCTGCTGTTAAAACGTGTGTATTATTTGAGCTTAAAGTTGTTTAAATAGT
Source organism: Myxocyprinus asiaticus (assembly GCF_019703515.2). NCBI lineage: Eukaryota > Metazoa > Chordata > Actinopteri > Cypriniformes > Catostomidae > Myxocyprinus > Myxocyprinus asiaticus. The sequence goes on from NC_059355.1 coordinate 25,736,805, forward strand.
TAATTTAAGGGTTTTGAGGTAAATGTCGTTACGTCATCATGGCAACGAAGTTGCAAAATTGAATATAGCTTTACACAGAAAACATTAGCAAGCAATGTTATCACACTAAAATCATGCTGGCATGCATATTGTTTACTTTTTGTGGCTATACTTTTGAAAAAGTGAGTATTTTAACGTTTACGGATTGACCCCATTCACTTCCATTATAAGTGCCTCACTGACTCACTCAATTGATCTTAACTTGTATTCACCCTGAAATATTCAATTCAAGTTTTAAATATGAAATAGTGAATGTAGAAATATTAAAGGAATAGTTCACCCAAAAATGAAAATTCAGTCATTGTTTACCCACCCCTGTGTTGTTATAACCCAATATGACTTCCTTTTTTTTTCTTAACACAAAGGGAGAAATTGTGAAAAATTTTGTGTTCAGTGATGTCATACAATGGCAGTTTATGGTGACCACCACTTCAAGCTTCAAAAGGAGGTAAAAAGTATAATTCAGAAGTCTAATAAATGATTCCATGAGAGTCTTGGTCGTTATGAAAACATACAGTAAGGTTTGCTGCGAAACAAACCGAAATCTAATATATTATTTAGTGAAACTAAATCGATGTCCCTGAACTCAGCACGGCCACAACATGGCGTGGCACCTCAGGCTCCGCCCCGCCGCGAGGCCCCACCTGCCGGTACGTCCGACGAGATTGTCCCTTTGGTCCCCCTTGCCCGGAGCTTGGACACGTGGCTTGCGCTTTCCAGTCCGTCGCAATGGCTGATCCGGACCGTCCGACTTGGCTACGCGATTCAGTTCGCAAATATACATTTCCCCCAGTGAGCCTACTTGCACAGACCCTGTGCAAGGTCAGGGAGGACGAGGAGAAGGTCATCCTGGTAACACCCTACTGGCCCACCCAGATGTGGTTCTCGGACCTCACGCTCCTCGCGACAGCCCCCCCCCCCGGCAAATTCCCCTGAGGAAGGACCTTCTTTCTCAGGGACGGGGCACCATCTGGCACCCGTGATCAGACCTCTGGAATCTCCATGTCTGGCCCCTGGACGGGACGCGGAAGACTTAAGCGGTCTACCACCCACGGTGGTAGACCCGCAGTGGTAGACACAATCACTCAGGCTAGGGCCCCCTCTACGAGGCGCCTGTATGCCTTTAAGTGGCGTCTGTTCACTAAGTGGTGTTCTTCCCGACGCGAAGACCCCCAGAGATGCGCAGTCAGATCGGTGCTTTCCTTCCTGCAGGAGAGGTTGGAAAGGAGGCTGTCCCCCTCCACCTTGAAGGTGTATGTAGCTGCTACAGTGGCACACCACGACACAGTGGACGGTAAGTCCATAGGAAAGCACGACTTGATCATCAGGTTCCTGAGAGGCGCCAGGAGGTTGAATCCCTCCAGACCGTGCCTCGTTCCCTCATGGGACCACTCTGTAGTTCTTCAGGGTCTATGGAGAGCCCCATATGAGGCCTTGCAGTCAGCTGAGCTTAAGGCACTCTATTTGAAGACTGCCCTCCTGACTGCGCTCACTTCCATCAAGAGGGTAGGAGACCTGCAAGCGTTCTCTGTCAGCGAAACGTGCCTGGAGTTCGGTCCGGGCTACTCTCACATGATCCTGAGACCCCGACCGGCTATGTGCCCAAGGTTCCCACAACCCCATTTAGGGATCAGGCAGTGAACCTGCAAGCGCTGCCCCAGGAGGAGGCAGACCCAGCCCTGACATTGCTGTGTCCAGTGCGCGCTTTACGCATCTATTTGGATATCACGCCCAGGACATGCCACCCCCGGCAGGGCTACGAGCCCATTCTACCAGGGGTGTAGCAGCCTCCTGGGCCTTGACCAGTGGCGCCTCTCTAACAGACATTTGCAGAGCAGCGGGCTGGGAAACACCCAACACCTTTGCGAGGTTCCACAATCTCCGGGTGGAACCGGTTTCGTCCCGTGTAGTGGCACGCACAAGCAGGTAAGTCCGGGACAGCTGGCCGGGTGTATCGCTTGCATAGCACCTTTCACCTTCCCTGAGCTGAAGATGTGTGCCACTGACTCCCAGTAGTGTTCACAAACTGTGTTCCCTGGTTGATTTCCTCCGAGCCCTGTGGCAAACGAGTTTGCGGAGAAACTCACTGCCGGCTCAGTACACGTGATAACTAAGCCCTCTACTGGGGTAGGTGCTCCGCATGTGGTTGTTCCCTGTAGGTAACCCCATGCGACGTATATCTTCCGCTAATTTGTTTCCCTGATGGTAAACTGCATCTTCCTTCGGCAGAGGCCCCTCTGCCCCAGTCTCCATGCTTGTAGAAACTCCTCCCCCGCAGGGTAGGACCTACCATGGGACTTCTCCACATGACATACTTCCTACAAAGCTCGGCAAGACCATGTGACGTATTTTCACTCAAAATACCCCCCCCCCCCCTTTGGGCGGGGTGTGGTCTCCGCGGTGTCTTCCCCTTGGGAGTGACACCCCCCTGACTTAGACCTGGTGGCCCCAGTCGGTTAATTCCTTTTTTTGGGGGGAGAGGAAAAAAAAAAGAGGATAAGAGGCCACGACTGGTCTAGCCTGTCTCTATCTTTTGGGCAGTCGACTTGTCCCCAAAGGGCCGTTCGACACTCATAACAGTGTTGGGGGAGGTTACGTGTCGGCCTGGTGCGCTGGCTATGAGGCACACAGTGGTCTGCCCATCACACACCGCCAGTTCACGTAACACAGTTCAGCCAGTTGCGGCGTTTCATATGGGGACCCCAAGTGTCACTACATCGACACATCGTCGAGTGAGTGACAGATAGGGAACGTCCTGGTTACTTGCGTAACCTCCGTTCCCTGATGAAGGGAACGAGATGTTGTGTCCCTCCTGCCACAACGCTGAACTACCTGCTGAAATGGCCGGGACCTTGTCTCGGCTCCTCAGCACAAAACCTGAATGAGTGGTTGCATACCAGCTCCTTTTATACCCATATGTCTGGGGGAGTGGTATGCAAATACCACTCGCCAATTTTCATTGGCCTTTTATCAAAGACCAGAGGTGTCTCGGGCTCCCAAGAGTGACCCCTAGTGTCACTACATCGACACAATGTCTCATTCCCTCCATCAGGGAACGGAGGTTACGCAAGTAACCAGGACGTTCTCCATTCTGAACCTCATTCTGAAGTGATTGATACCTCAGCGAAACATTTGGTAGGTGTGACATTCTCAGCTGAAATCAAGTAGTTTTTAACCATCTCATGATATGCTGGCTTCAATATATTGTTATGAGAAAGTTTTTGGACTGATGCAAGTTTACAGCGGCCGGGGATACCCAGCACTATGATGCCGAAAATAAAAACCAAGCAAACGACAGATTGTACCATCGCTCATCACTGCTAGTTAGGACAAAAACACTGAATAACATAGAAAAGATACCTATTATCGTGTGTCGTTTGCCATCAGGTTAGGAAATGGTGACTGTGGCTCTCCTCTGTCTATGGCTGTGTCCGAAAACTGGAAAATGCTGCCTTCGGAGGCTGTATACAGAGGTAGGATGAAAATAAGATGCTCTTCAATCTGTCCTGAGACCAGTTCCCTTAAGAGTTACATTCATTAGTATTGATGCTGACTACCACACCTGGAGTCACGAGTTCGGATCCAGGGCATGCTGAGTGACTCTAGCCAGGTCTTCTAAGCAACCAAATTGGCCCGGTTGCTAGGGAGAGCAGAGTCACATGGGGGTAACCTCCTAGTGGTCGCTATAATGTGGTTCTCACTCTCGGTGGGGCGCATGGTGAGTTGTGCGTGGATGCCGCGAAGAATAGTGTGAAGTCTCCACACACGCTCAACAAGCCACGTGATAAGATGCGCAGATTGACGGTCTCAGACGCAGAGGCAACTGAGATTCGTCCTCTTCCACCCGGATTGAGGCGAGTCACTATGCCACCACGAGGACTTAGAGCGCATTGGGCATTGGGCATTTCAAATTGAGGAGAAAACACTGTCAGTTAAGCTGTTAACTGATTACGTTTTCGGATGCAGCCTATCTCTCTGAGTTTGATTGAGCACTCCGGCTAAAAAATATAATAGATGAATATAAATGCATCGATTCTTGGACTAAAAATCTTGTTTTGTAAGTTTGGTTCTCTGGTTTGTGTGCAACTGTGTTCTGTTCTGTAGTATTGCCGTGGCAGACCTGTTTTTAGATAAACAAAACGCCTTTTTGCTTGAACACTCCATTCCACCAATGGGCTGCCTGAACTACTGGTCTCGTGCAGTCTTATGAATGTGCAGAGGAGAGCAACGGTCGTCAACAGTTTCACTAAATAATACATGAGACTTCAGTTTGTTTCTCACCAAACCTTATCATATGCTTTCATTACAATCATGAGTCTCATGGAATTATTTATTAGAATTCTGAATTATACCTTTGTGTCCTTTTGAAGCTTGAAGAGGTGGTCACCATAAATTGCCATTCTGTGACATCGAGCACAAAATATTTTCACAATTTCTCCCTTTGTGTTAAGACAGCACAGGGGTGAGTAGACAATGACTGAATTTTCATGTTTGGGTGAACTAATCCTTTAAATGAATGAAAAAATGTGGTTATACTTTTAAAAATGACTCAGTAATTTAAATTTAAATTAAAGTATGCAATATATGCTCTATGACATGCTTGTGACAACAACTAAGTTTAAGGCTGCTCTAATGCTGCATTTCATTTACACAGAATTACAGCAGCATTAGAACTGCCTTTGATACTAGGGGTTGAGGTGGGTCAGGGCAGGCATAATTTAGACTGACTTGTATGCAGCATTGCGTCTTTACACAGAATTTTGAGCAGGCACAGAGCAGCCTTAGCTCGGCTGTGTAAAGACGCCTTGTGTGTGTGTGTGTGTGTGTGTGTGTGTGTGTGTGTACAGTATATGTAATTTTCATGCTTAGACTCTGTCATGGATGTGCACAATCGTGCATACGTTCAAAGTTGTTTCCATGGAATGGCACTGATTGTTTTACAGCATTTGTGATGACACTTTGACACATTTGCTTTTAAGATTAATTTTGTTACCTTTATTTTATTTTATTTTTACTTGAAGTTTTTTCTTTAAAATATACAGTGGGGTTCAAAAGTCTGGGTCCACATTTAAAATCAGGGATTTACATTTGTAGTTAAACAAGAAGTTTTTGCTTTTTTTTAGAATTCTGAAAATGTAAAATGAAGAGATGTAAAATGAATAAGAAATATTTCAGGTGCTGCACTATTTCTTGGTTACTAATCAAATAAGCAAATTTATGACATTGATAACCATGTTAACTCCTTTGTACAAAAGGTCATAATTTCCATTGAAGCACCCAAGATTTAGAGCATTCTCAAAGGTTTTGCAACCTATGTAGTCCTTGAGTCATTAAAGAAAAATGGTAACATACTAAACACTAAGAAATTCTGAATTAATTTTTCTTTCAAATTGTTATGCTAATAACATTATTATAGGGGGAAAAATGCATTAAATTAGAAACATTCAAGATGCATTTTCACAAATGGACTCTGTATGCTTTTGTGTGTTGCATGCATAATGTTGCAGTGATGTCAAAGGGATGTGGTCATGCTGTCTTTTGCCTATATTAGCCTTTGTTTTGTGTCATTTACATGAGGACATGAGCAGACCTTTCTTTTTGAGAGCAGGTGTAGGCTATTTGTTGCTTTGCAGAAGTGAGATTAACTCCTTCGAATGTGATGGGGTCTGGTTTTGCTATATTCACATCCACCCCCCTCATCTCTAGCAGTCTGATCTTCCTTTTTTACTGTAAGTGACAGAAGACATTCCCTGCACTTCTTCCCATCAGCTCTTACTGTCAGCTTCTATTTTCACTCAGTAGTGGGGAAACAGAGCTCTGGTCTCTACATCTTTAGTACTTCCTCCACTGTCTAAATCGACACATTTAAATAGACCTGAAAACTTTTCTGTATTGTATCTGCTACTCTTGTTCATTTACAACTCTATCACTCTGACTCTCACTGACTGTCTCTCTATTTCAAAGTGCTTTATTTTAAATGCTGTATTGCTAAAGCATGAATACAAATAATAAAAACAATGACCAGAAAAGCGTGCCAGTTATGGTAATATAAAATAATACTTACAGTATAAAAATATATAATTTAAATAATATTTTTAATTATTTCAAAAAATAATAATAATAAATGCTGGATAACAGAAAGGAAATAAATAAATTATAACACTTTATTTAAAATACATTTATAAAATAGACATGAATAACTTTATTTGACACTTTATTTACAATGTCCAGGTTACACATATCGCTTGTTATTGTAGTTAAATAATACTGTAATAACATAAACTAGTTGCCTTTAAATCAAATCAAATCAAATCACTTTTATTGTCACACAGCCATATACACAAGTGCAATGGTGTGTGAAATTCTTGGGTGCAGTTCCGATCAACATAGTAGTCGTGACAGTGATGAGACATATACCAATTTACAATAACATCAAATTAACACAACACAATTTAAAGTCTAATATACTAATAATTACACACAACACAATATACAAATAATAACATACAATGTACAGTATACAATACACACAATATAGATACACATTATTCAATAAAAAAAGTATATATATAGTATATATAGAATGTACAGTAGGTTGTGTAGCAAATTAACTTAAAAAGGGAATTATTTATAACTAATTATAACTGGTTATAATTAATAATAAATATTTAGATTAGATCTTAGAATTAACTGTAGCAGAATCGATACTACAATTATTTGATCTGTCTGTCCACCGAGCAGACAATATAATTATTTATCAATTCTAGGAAGATTACTTTCCTGGCCAAGGAACAATAGCCCTCCTACTTATACAGTGCTAGCAGTAGTTTAGCATGTAGCAAGGAGCAACATTCAGTGACTTTGAATTGTGAGCGGAACACAGAGACAATCAATTGTGAATATAAGGGATTTAATAAATGAAACTATAACTAACATACAAACAAACTAAGCAAAACATACATATATAGAATGAAGGAAAGTAATGAAAGGAGAGAGAAGAGCAAAGAATGGCAGTATTTCACATCAATTAACCACAACCTAAATGAGAATCATCAGAGGCACAATTCACCTTAAAAGGGGTTCAAACTTAACGCGCATCTAATCAGTTGTAAATGGTTACTTGCATTGGTTTGTTGCTGAATAAGAGTCTTGATGCGGTAGACGAGGTTCTCGACGATTTATTTAGGAGTGAGTTGAAGAAGTCCACAGCAAATCCACAAAGTTACTTGAAGGTAAACACTGCCAGAAGGTTAAACTCAAGAGGAGAGTTTTGGAATGTGTTGGTCTCAAGAAGAAGAGTTTTGAGCGATGATTAGTCTGCGTTCTGGAGTTTTAATAGTTCATTGCCGCACCCATTTTGTGGGTGGAGTGGCCAATCAGAGGCATGCATTTTGAGCGGGAGAGACATCCTTTGTCTCCGTTTATGGCCCATTCGCATTTTATTGCTGATCTGGACCGCTAGTGCAGCTTTTAATTCAAAACATAGTAAGAATTGTTCGATGCATTTCACGATCACATGGTGTACATTATTGTGTGAGAAATAAAGAGAAGATCATTTTGATACCAAGAAGGTAACCTCCAGACGATATTAAAGCAGAGATACACTCATACACTTGAATATAGGCATTTAACGTCTAACTAATACAAGTAAAGGGTTTTAACTAAGTTAATATAATAGGGGAATATACATACAACACATGCACATAGCAGATACATTTATAACTGCTTACTATGGCCTAAATAGAGAAAATGTCTTTAGGTGTGTGTGTGACGTGTATTGGAATTGGTGGAGACAGACAACTGCTCTGGTGCCTGGCACGGGGGTCACCCCCCTTTCTGTGGAATGTGTTTGAAGCTTGATGGAGACACTCCGGAGGCGACCTGTTTTAGCATCCTTTTGATAGTGATAAAGACCATCTGCAATTTAGCACCCATATAAATGTAAACGCGGAGGCCAGGTCAGTAATTTATATGCAAATGTCAAAAGGCTAAAAGGTTTTTTTTTAAACAAAGTGTAATTAGCCATCACTGATCTTACACAGACGTTACAGTTGTATTGTACTGTATTGACATTCAGGCTGTCGGTTGATAGTAAGTTGTTAAGAGAGAATATAATATAATAATAATATAATTTATGACAGTCCGGTGTGAGATATAAGAGTAAGAGTAATAAAGTGCAGTGCTGATGTATTTTGATCGTGGGAGATCAAGAGTTCAAAAGTCTGATTGCTTGGGGGAAGAAGCTATCATGAAGTCAGCTGGTGCGGGTCCTGATGCTGCGATACCGCCTGCCTGATGGTAGCAGTGAGAACAGCCCATGGCTCGGGTGGCTGGAGTCTCTGATGATCCTCCGAGCTTTTTTCACACACCGCCTGGTATATATGTCCTGGAGAGAGGGAAGCTCACCTCCGATGATGTGTCTGGCAGTTCGCACCACCCTTTGCAGGGCTTTGCGGTTGTGGGCTGTGCTATTGCCGTACCAGGCGGAGATGCAGCCAGTCAGGATGCTCTCTACAGTGCAGGTGTAGAACCGTGTGAGGATGTGGCGGTTCATTCCAAACTTCCTCAGCCGTCTCAGGAAGAAGAGGCACTGATGAGCCTTCTTCACAATGACTTCAGTGTGGATGGACCATGTGAGTTCCTCAGTGATGTGGACACCCAGGAACTTGAAGCTGCTGACTCTCTCCACTGGTGCTGCATTGATGGTGATAGGACTATGTTCTCTGTCTTTTCTTCTGAAGTCCACCACAAGGTCCTTTGTCTTACTGACGTTGAGGGAGAGGTTGTGCTCCTGACACCAGCGTGTCAGATTGTGCACCTCCTCTCTGTAGGCTGTTTCATCATCGTCAGTGATCAGACCTACCACCGTCGTGTCATCATCAAACTTAATGATGGCATTGGTGCTATGTGTTGCCACACAGTCATGTGTGTACAAGGAATACAAGAGTGGGCTGAGAACACAGCCCTGTGGGGCTCCAGTGTTGAGGGTCAGTGATGAGGAGATGTTGCTGCCTACTCTAACCACCTGGCGTCTGCTTGACAGGAAGTCCAGGATCCAGCTGCACAGTGAGCTGTTTAAGCCCAGAGCCCGGAGTTTCTCATCAAGCTTGGAGGGCACTATGCTGTTGAATGCTGAGCTGTAGTCTACAAACAGCATTCTCACATAAGTGTTCTTTTTTTTCCAGGTGGGAGAGAGCAGTGTGTATTGTAGATGCAATGGCATCATCAGTGGAGCGGTTGTTGCGGTTAGCAAACTGCAATGGGTCTAGAGAGAGAGGCAGCACAGAGCAGATGTAATCTCTGATTAGTCTCTCAAAGCATTTGCTGATGATGGGGGTCAGAGCAACAGGACGCCAGTTATTAAGTTATTTTGGATTGCTTTGGAACAGGCACAATGGTGGATGTTTTAAAGCATGTGGGGACCACAGACAAAGAGAGGGAAAGGTTGAAATTGTCCGTAAAAACACCAGCCAGCTGGTTCCCGCACACTTTGATGACGCGGCCCGGAATGCCATCTGGGCCCGTGGCTTTGCGGATATTCACCCGTCGGAAGGATCGAGTTACATCCGCTACAGAGACGGAGAGTGAACTAACCTCTGTAGCTTCGGCCGCGAGAGCTCTCTCCGCAAGGGCGGTGTTATTTCACTCAAAACGAGCATAAAAACTATTTAGCTCATCCGGGAGAGAGGCAGCGGTGTTTTTATTCCCTTTAAAGTCCGTGATGATGTTAATTCCCTGCCACATGCTTCTAGAGTTGGTGGTGTTAAACTGTCCTTCAATCTTGTTCGTGTACTGGTGTTTTGCTGTTCTGAGGGAGGGCATAACTGGCTTGTTTATGCTCCTCCGCGTTCCCGGAATTAAAAGCGGAGGTCCGCACATTAAGTGCCGCGCAAACATCGCTATTTATCCATGGCTTCTGGTTCGGATAGATCCATGTTGTTCTGGTCGGAACGACGTCCTCTACGCACTTTCTGATGAAACACATTACGCTATCAGTGTAAAGCTCGATGTCGTCATCAGAGGCGGACCGGAACATCTCCCAGTCCATGTGATCAAAACAGTCCTTTAGCGTAGAGTCTGATTGGTCTGACCAGCACTGGATCGTTCTGAGGGTGGGTGCTTCCTGTTTCAGTTTCTTCCTGTAAGCGGGCAGAAGCAGAATGGAAGAGTGGACCGATTTGCCAAATGGTGGGCGGGGGAGGGATTTGTAGCCATCCCGGAAGGGAGAGTAGCAATGGTCCAAAACCCGGTCCCCTCGTGTGTTGAAACTAATGTGCTGGTGGTATTTTGGTGCGACTGATTTGAAACTGGCTTTATTAAAGTCCCCGGTCAAAATAAATGCGGCCTCAGGGTGCACGGTTTCCTGCTCACTTACAGTTCCTTGAGTGCCCGGTCTGCGTCGGCTTGTGGCGGGATGTACACAGCAGTGATAATGACCTCTGTGAATTCCCTCAGTAGCCAGAATGGTCGACACAGAAGCGTGAGAAATTCCAGATCAGGAGAGCAGAAAGACTTGATAGAATGTACGTTCCTCTGATCACACCAGGATTTGCTGATCATAAAACATACACCACCACCTCTGCTTTTACCTGAGAGGTCTTTCGCTCTGTCCGCTCGGTGCACGGAGAACCCGCGGGTTCAATGGCTGAGTCTGGAATCTCCGCAGACATCCAAGTTTCCGTAAGGCAGATAATGCAGCAGTCCCTCGTCTCTCGTTGGAAAGAGATCTGCGCTTTCAGCTCACAGAGCTTGTTGTCCAGAGACTGAAAATTTGCCAGTAGAATACTGGGTAGCGGGGGTCGATTTGCACGGCGTCTTACTCTGATGAGAACGCCGGCTCTGTTTCCCAGTACTTGTAAATACATGTAAGTATAAATATAGAGTGAAATAAACACTCTAAAACACATTTGTGTGAACAGTTAACCATTCTTTTCCTCTCCCATTTTAATCTTTTTGAAAAAGTTATTGCACCATCTACCGATTTCCCTTATTTTAACACTATACATGTGAAAGCCTTTAACCTCATGACCCTGACCTTAACAAAAGACCTTTTAACAGTCTCCTCAAAGCCAGAAGCATTTCTTATGCATGAAAACAAAATCACATATAGCTGTCACATCCTTTTCTCATATGGGCACACACTTACAGTATATACTAAAGCACTTGCATCCCCTTTACAGAAAGTGCTGGTTTGCATAAAGCAAGGTGCAAGGGTTAATGAAAGGCAAAAGAGAGGGGGTGGGCTGGGCTGACGTGTCTTGCTTTCATTAGGGCATGTGTCAGCAACGAGTGGCCCGGAGTAAACGTTTGCACATTGTGCGGTCACACGCACACACATATATGCACAGTGTTTGCAAACTGCATTAATGGCTAAAGGCAGGTTGAATGCAGGCTAGTCAGCCTGTAAATGGGTCTGCTGTGAACCCAGGTCAGCCAAGCATGCCCAGTAACTGAGAATGTCACAAACAGCCACAGCATCTGACCGAGAGCACTGCACTCCTGGGACTAAAGAGAAGGGCTAACAGGGGATTAAAGCCAATGGTGTGAGAGAGAGAGCCCGCATTGTATGTGATGATTAAAGATGGCTTTTAGTCCATGTCTGTTAGCTTTGAGGTCATCTACAGTATATGCTAGTGCACTCCAAAAAAATTAAAAAAACAAAGTTTAATTAGATATACAGTCTTTGTCTTCTGGCAATATCGACCAGATATATTGATGATTTATATATATTGTTCACGGGGGCATATAACATTTTTTGTCCAATCAAATGCTCTCCAGAATGAGAATGCCCCCTCCCTCTAAAACCACGTGCCAGCAATTAAAGTAGCAGTAGCAAGTAACTAATATGAAACTATTTCGGCTATTTACAAAAGCACAAGCCATACTGTATTAGAAAATATGTCAACAAAGGAAAGAAAAATTACGTTCATCAAGTCATTTCATGGGGGCTTTAAAGCCAAAATTTAAACTCATTACACATGATAGGCAATGTTGCTGTGGAAAGGCAAAATGCAGTAACTAAACATTTGGTCAATTTTATAATTATGACCAAAATCAGGTCTCTTAGACAATGATCTGTCCTGTGAAAGACGGGTTTGACTCAAAATCTACCCTAAAACCGAGTAACTATCTTTTCAGCCATTTCCATAAGTTTCAGTGTTGCTGTAGTTTTGCCTCTTTACACCGAAAAAAAAAATTGGAGTTTACTTAAAAACCAACTGAAAGTATCTCTGTTCGTCTGGGAAAGGAGGAAGCAGTAGCCGGATCCACATTCAACAAGATTTTAATTAGACAGAACACCAAACTGAAAACACAGCAACATAAACACACACACAGAGAGCAGCCGCATGTCTGTCTGTCTGTCTGTCTGTCTGTCTGTCTGTCTCTCTCTCTCTCTCTCTCTCTCTCTCTCTCTGGCATCCCGGCTCTTCCCTTATCTCCCTCCCGCTGATTAGGCAACTCAGCACCGGGTGTGCATCCTCACGGCCCGGCCACGCCCTCCTCCTCATCACACAAACAAACTAGGAAACAATTTCCACTGAGAAATTGCAAGGAAATTTAACAGACCATATTTTCAAATAAAAGCTACACAAAATAATTATTAGTGGCTTTAATTAGAAATTGTCAAGTAAAGTTTACTTTGCAATTCTGTCTTTCAAGTAAATTTTACTCACTCTTTGTTTGTACGTTTTACTTAAGCAATGTAGCGCTGATCGTTGCTTTAAAAAAATCTAATAGCATTTCAATGCTTTTCTAATGTACTTAGTCATGTACCACGACACATTAACATTCTACAGAGAAGCTTAATGCATGCAATGTAATCTGTTCCACAACAACACCTTGCATTACTGGTGATAGAAACAAGATTCAGAGCTACGCACGCAGACCTGAATACTTGTTGCACAAAACACAATGACGTAAGAATCAACAGATTTTATTTTTATATTTTATATCCCGAACGGGTAATGCTGAGTAGAAATTTTCAGACTTCAGACTTCACAAAACAAGAAGTTACCAAAAGTAACAACAAAATCAACAATACAAATGTTGTAAATCAATTTGCAAACAGTGGAACCATTCAAGTTCATTAATTATTCAAGCCACTGGGGGAACATGCTGGGAACACCAGCTTCTAAAAGTTAAGTAAAATGTACTTATTTTATTTACCTGTGACATTTACTTAAATTTGTAAATTAATATGACATTCTACTTTAGGACTGATAAATGATGATGCATTGCAAAGATAACAAACAATCATAAATAATTTTTAATTATAAGCTATAGTGCATTTATTTTTTTACTTGTTTGAACCGAGTACAATTGTAGAATTTACTTATTTTCAGGTTCACCCTTAAACTAACTTATTGAATGTTGAAAGTACTTAATCTTTTCTGCCATATTTACTTCACCTCAATATATACTATATATATATTTTTCAGTGTAGTGCAGAATGCATCAGCCAACATCTAAGAATGAGTGCTTGTCCCTATCGCTTTTTGTATCTTTTCATTTCATACCTCTTCCTTTGCTGCCTTTTTTCCCCATGCATCTCCCTCCTTTAAGATTTCTCTTATGATCCTGCAAGATGTCATCCAGAAGTCCTCTGAAGATCAGGGCTGAAAGATGAGGAACCCTTTGAGTATAAGAAACTCTGTAATTACTACCCATCTGATTGCTTGTTCAAGGCCTCCTTCCTTTTAAAAAGGCCAGGATAGGGGAATGAGGGATAGAAAGGGAGCTGTGAGTGACTGCTGAAGTGGAACCCCAAGGCTAATAATTAACTAAATTAATCAGAGTCAAGGCCATGATCTCTCCTGGCTGGACACTTAGTATTTGCTACATTTGGGAATTTTGTAGTTTGTACTGCTGGAACAGAGGGCTTGGGGTCTCAAGAGACAGGCATGATTCAGTTTTCTTTTGTCACTTATCCTGTTCTCTGAGAGTGAATACAACAGCACTTAAATGTGAGAAAAGAATGAGATAATATACATTAGTGCAATTATTAGCAAAGATTGGATATGGTAATGTAGTGGTACACTATACTAGAGCATAAGTCTTCATAAAGACAAGGAATACATAATAGTTTTCACAGTTGGCTGGATTCATCACAGTTCATGCCAGCACACACAGCACTTTCTCCTTCCTTTACGTAGTATTTTCATTTCTAAAGAGCACAAGTGGGATGCAGATCTGAATAATGCAGACTTTGAGGCACACTGTATGTACCTTGTAAGTGTATGGCCTCCAAAACTGTCTCACATGTTTTTGATTAATTAATATTTCTAGCTCACTGTACTATAAAAGGTGTCCTGTTCTTTTTGTGCTGGAGAGATTGAATTTGAGTAACTCATTACTCATTAGGGAACTCTTAGAAGAGGAAAAATTCCTTAGTTCAACAGATTGTTTCCCCAAAAAATTCCTGTGGGGCATAAATGTGTCGGATCCATCTTCAAAATCAGTTGAAAGATTTTGAAAGGCCCATGACTAACGGTAAACCGAAACTACTTCTTTGTGCTATGACTAGGAGTTGGGAATTGCTGCATTTTCTCTGATGAAAGTCAGCTGGAGATATGCTAATAAATTATGAGACATCTTGCAATGAAAACTTTATGAAGAATCTTGGACGAGTTTGGGAGTTTTTTTGAACAGATATTGTACAGGGCCGAGACCCCAGACATCGGACTGTAGTAAATGGGTCAAGTGTGTTCAAACACAGATATTAACACTTCTGTAAAAGGCTATACAGTGGCTCATAGTGTATTAATAGATCTTTCTATCAGAGAGCACCGTGTATTGTTTTAGATACTCTTGTTGAGCATTTGCATATTACTCACTTGCCCTTAGCAAAGTCTCAGGAGTGCGCTATAAAATTCACTCCCACTTGTGTGCGTGAAAATGTGGGATTTGTGGCATGTTAAAGTGCTGTAACCCTAAAACAGGTCATGAACTGCACTGGCTCTCTTCCGCCTCGTGAAGTTTTAGTGTGCTGGCCAACATGACAGTTTCCGCAAAACACTTTTCCTCAACCCATTAAAGTCATAACTATACAGAAGTGCATTTGCTCTGTGCTGTCAGCTTCAGATTTTTCATATTTCTGGTCAAGCTTTCCACTGTTCTTTAAGAGACTTTAACAATTGCTTTTAAAATTTTGTAACAAAAATAAAATTGTCTGAGGATGTCTGATGAAAGCCCTGGATTTGTCTTGTTTTTAACAAGTTGAAGCTCTTTTGAGGCTGTCTTTTGTTTTTCATATGGAGTGGGTGTTGCACCTTCTTTTTTTCCCAAAGTGTGGCATTTTGATTTCTGGCTGCACATCTTTTATTGGTTGAGTACTTTTTATCTTCTTCTTTTAACAATGAAAGATTCCTGCTTTATGTAAGCTGACCCAAACATGTATTCCATGTAAAAAAAAAAAAAAAAAAAAACAACAACATGTAAATCTCGGTTTAGAGTATTATTGTATGTACCTTTAGTCACCCAAGTGCTCCTTTTTGTGCCCTACATAGCCTAACTTATTGCAAAAAGCCTTATAGTAGGGCTGTCAATTGTTTAACATTTTTGATCAAATTAATTACATGATATGCCAATTTACATAATAATCATAATAATTTGCATACATCTGAATTTTCCCAAAATAGGCCCCCCAATAAAGATAATTCAATGTTAAATAGACAGTCTTACCTAAAAGACATTTTTATTTTTTTTATTTTTTTTTTTTTATTATTATTACAATGAAGTGAAAGTGTTAAATACTGTAGGTTGGCACCAATTAGGGCTATAAACCTGAAGAGAGCTATAAACTGATCAGCCACAACATTAAAACCACTGAGAGGTGGATAACATTGATAATATCTTTACAATGGCACCTGTCAAGGGGTGGGATATATTAGGCAGCAAGTGAACAGTCAGTTCTTGAATTTCATGTGTTGGAAGCAGGAAAAATGGGCAAGTGTAAGGATCTGAGCGACTTTGACAAGGGCCAAATTGTGATGGCTAGATGACTTGGTCAGAGCAGCTCCAATGGCAGGTCTTATGGGATGTTCCTGGTATACAGTGGTTAGTACCTACCAAAATTGGTCCAAGGAAGGACAACTGGTGAACCGGCGACCAAGAACCAAGGCTCATTGATTTGCGTGGGGAGCGAAGGCTAGCTCATCTGGTCCGATCCCACAGAGGAGCTACTGTAGCACAAATTGCTGAAAAACTTAATGCTGGCCATGATAGAAAGATGTCAGAACACACAGTGCATCGCAGCTTGCTGCGTATGGGGCTGCATAGCCGCAGACTGGTCAGAGTATCCATGCTGACCCCTGTCCACCACCGAAAGCGCCTACAATGGGCACGTGAGCGTCAGAACTGGACCATGGAGCAATGGAAGAAGGTGGCCTGGTCTGATGAATCACGTTTTCTTTTAGATCATGTGGACGGCTGGGTGCCTGTGCGTCGTTTACCTGAGGAAGTGATGGCAGCAGGATGCACTATGGGAAGAAGGCTGGCTGGCAGAGGCAGTGTGATGCTCTGAGCAATGTTCTGCTGGGAAACCTTGGGTCCTGGCATTCATGTAGATGTTACTTTGACAAGTACCACCTACCTAAAGATTGTTGCAGACCACGTACACCCCTTCATGGCAATGTTATTCCCTAATGGCAGTGGCCTCTTTCAGCAGGATAATGCGCCCTGCCACACTGCAAAAATTGTTCAGGAATGGTTTGAGGAACATGACAAAGAGTTCAAGGTGAGCATCTATGGGATGTTCTGGACCAACAAGTCCGATCCATGGATGTCCCACCTCGCAACTTACAGGACTTAAAGGATCTGCTGCTAACGTCTTGGTGCCAGATACCACAGGACACCTTCAGAGGTCTTGTGGAGTCCATGCCTCGACAGGTCAGAGCTGTTTTGGTGACACGAGGGGGACCTACATGATATTAGGCAGGTGGTTTTAATGTTGTGGCTGATCAGTGTACATTAGTGTTCCCATTCAATTCAAAGGCAGTTGGTCGTCCGTCACATGACAAGCCCCCATTATATATAAATCTTTCTTTAGAATTCAAATCTTTACTTTTGAATGGACATCAATGAAGAAAGGTGCTTTTTGGCCACAGAATTATGAAGTTAAGGTGTCCAACAGAAGCAACGAGCCAAATCTTGACCCCTTGGTTGATACAGTCCAATAATTGTGTACTAGAGAGGCCCAAAAAGTGCATCAATTTGCATTTAGCTTTAAAGCATATAAAAGCATTACTAACCACAGGCATGGGATGTAGCCATGTTTTTGTTTTATTTTACTAGCGTTTGTAATGTTCTTTTCCACAATGATTTTGCCAGAATTATGTTCCAAAACTGGTGTTGACCTTAAAGAAGCAACAGTTTTCGTTTCTTTACAAGTTGCCAGCAGGTTCATATGGAGATTGTGTTTAGCTTGGAAAAAAGAGGAAAAGATGCCCTCGGCAATGCAAAGTCTCTGGTCAAAAACATACAGTAGACAAGCACTGATCAGCAGTCACGGAGAACACAAACATTATGGTCTCTTGTGCTTCACTAAATCTTGGCTTAGAGCTGGTACTCCTAACTCCACAGTTGCACTGGATGGATTTATCGTTGTTCATGCTAACAGGAGTATGTGCAAGAGTAAGAAAAGTTTTTTTTTTTTTTTTTATAACAAATGCGAAGCCCATGACACATTAAAATTAATACACAGATTTTGTGACCCAAAAATTAAGCTACTTGCTTTGGGACTGCAGCCAAATTCCATGCCACAGGAGTTTTCATGGCTATTAAGAAAATGGACAAAGAATGCTGAGGAGGCTTTGCAGCATGATTTGGAGGTGACGGAATGGGACAAGTTATCTGAATCACATGGTTAGAGCCTTCTCTGTATTTTAGACTATATCCACATTTTGTGTAGATAATGCCATCCCTAACAAAACAGTATGATTTCCCCCCCAACATCAACCCATTCCCCAGTTATCGTGGACCACAAAGGCCCCAAAAAAGGTGTTCAGGTCTGGATAGAGAGGAACTGGAAGGTATACTTGAAAAGCAACTTTTGGAAGCAAAACATTTCTACGGGGAAAATCTGCAGTTCAAACTTCAGCAGAAAAGTGGTGTGGAACAGAATGAGAAACTTTAGCGGCTACAAACAAGCTAGTAACCGGGTAGTACAGGTAAAACCTGGATAAAGTGCCAATGAGGTGAGGTGTTTTTCACCTGATTTGATTTTCAATCATATTTGGTACATTTAATGCAAGTTACAGTGCATTTGGGAATATGCATTTTTCCCTGACAATCAAACCCATGATCGTAGTGTTGTTAGCACCATGCTCTACTAGTTTTAGGTTGCCAAACAGCAGGAGACTGGGTGTTTAGACATATAATAATAATTTAAAAAAAGCCGTTTGCACGTGCATTTTGTGAATTTATTAACTTGATTAACTTGACCAATACAGTACTATTATTAGAACTGGGTGGTGGGGAAGCACAGGGAGCTCCCCACAAAAAGTTACCACCTAGAACCCTTCATTTCCTATGAGAGAAGCGAACAGTCACTGATTTTAGGACAGCCACAATCCTGTGAAACTGCCACGGATAACCGTGTGTTTGTGGAGTGCTCGTCTGAGAGCTGTGCTACCCTACCGCTCGATATTGCTAGAATCTGTGGAAATGGGCAGGCCTAATAATGCAGAATGTGTTCTGCCTTTTAATCTTTGTATATTAACATAGTATATATATTTGGTTTTGCCAGCCATTCCCAGAGCTTTCCACCAACCGGTCAGGAATTGGCTGTTTATTATGACCTCATTAGCCCCTGCTGGTTTATACCGGAACTACACCATATGGTGCTAAAGAGCATGTTTCCCCTTTGAATGCTATTTAATAAAAATATCAACCATGGTTTCTGACAAAAATAAATAAATAAATAAATAATTCTGCAACATATAAAGCATAGGCTCCAGCACTACCTGGCGATGGATGGATGGACATATAAAATGCAAGTATTTCATTTTATTATAGCAGATGATTTAAGAGTTTTTAAGAGGGCTTAAATGGTTAAGGTGGCTCTTAAAAGTGTAAAGATGGACATATATTTGCCTATGAGTGCCCATGAGTGAAGATGGTAGCCTTCAGATCATGCACTTCCAGGGCATCTTGCACTAACCAAGCGAAAACCATAGAGATGAATGGGATAGATAGCTCTCTCCTGGTATATTACAACTCCTTGCTGCCACACTTCAGCTCCAATATGCGGACAGTGACAGACTCTGGCCTTTTACTCTCATCTCCACTTCCTATTCACCTGCTTGCGACAGATGATCTGTCTTTACCAATTAAGATGAAAGCTTCACAAGGCAGACGGAAGCTTCACAATGTAGGGCATCAGCACCTGGTGGAATCAACCCCATTGGGCTCTGTACATATGCTATCGTACTCAGCACTTGTTCTCTCTACCTGAGCAGAGATATTTGAGAGTCTGATGCAGAAATGGATTCAGCTCACCTGGATCTTCAGCAATTTCCAAGTTAACCAGACACACATGAGTACTGATTGGCTGTATTGGTTCTTTCTTGCCTTTTTCATTCTGATATGCAGTGCTGATTTCTCAGCTCTCCACAAAAACACACTGCTTTCTAGTCTCAGAGTGAAGTGTGGCATGCCAGTTAAATATGTCTCTTTTCTCTTTCTCTTTCTCTCTCTCTCTCTCTCTCTCTTTCTCTTTGCCTAGCACTCTTTCTCCTGCTCATACCTCAGATGGTCAGTGAGGGCCTGTTTTTTATTTTATTTTTTTGCAATAGTTCGTGTGAGGTGAGATCATCTCACATAAACCTTCACGGTCGGAGAGCACGGGTCGGCGATTGTGCTTCGTTGCGACAGCTCCACTGAGGCTTGCAAGATTGGCTGCATTGCAGGCCCGCTTCAAGGAGCCTGAGGGCTTACAGTGAATCATGTTGCTAGATTTCATTCGTGGGTGAGGGTTTGACCCCAAGAAAGAATGTTTTGTGCCACATAAATACACAAACACAGACACATTCACACACCGCCCCACTCCAACCCTTTTGCTCCCTATCAGCCAATGTCACTCTCTCTCTCTCTCTCTTTCTATTCACTCACCCTATTTACATCCTGGCACCCATCCATGTCACTGCTTCCAACCTATTTCCAAAACATGTAACCCATACGCCCCCCATCCCTCACCCTCTCTCTCATCTGCACGCTGCCCCGCAGGCCTGACACACTGAAAGGTAATGTTTTGTGGCATGTAACCCCCCCTGCTCTAGAGTCACATCCCACTTTGCCTCATCATTGTTTGCTGACATTGGAATGAGATTACAGGGGGTTATGGGTAAGGGGCATTGAGAGATTGAAGCACATTGATGACACCCTTTCCTTTTGTCATCTCAAGGCAAACCAGAGCTTTACAGATTTGAGGAATGCCTTTGGAATGAATAGTTATAGACAACTGAGAGGGAAGTAATGAGCAATGAGAGAAAGCACAATAAGTGTGAAAAAAGGCCAAGAATTTTAAATCATAAAATAAAATGGAATGGAGTGTAATTTGCAGTAGCTAGCAGTCATATTCTTAATGTGTTATGTTGTATATGCTGCCAAACACTCAGTGACCTATAATATTTGTGTGTGGCCATAATAAAATATAAAGATTTTGCATGACTTTTTTTTTATTTTTTTTTATTTTTTTTTATTTTTTTTTTTTGGTCCTTTGCACAGATCCTGTCACAACAAATAAATGTTTTCCCTCTCAGCTTTTGTGTGTGTGTGTGTGTGTGTGTGTGTGGGGGGGGGGGGGCGGGGTGTCAGTCTCTGTTTGGTAACATTGCTCTGTAATACATTTGTGAATTAGAGCAGCATAATTTGCTGGAGCGGAACTTGCTGTTGAAACAGATGTTTTTTAAATCATCCTTTTTTTTTACTCCAGCTTGCAGGAATGTGTTGTTTGCCGTTGTTCCTAAAAAACAAGACGAATTTCATCTGTGGGAATCTGTTGCGCTGGGTTGCATTACTGCTACTATTTCTGTCTAATAATGCTCTGTTGTTTACACCACAAAACATTCTTTCTGAAGAAGCAAAGTTTTCGCAACCCCAGAATATATGATGTGGATCTGTACTGTTTATTTGTTTACATGCATGTTGTTGTGATACGCTTTATCTTCCAGTACTGAGAAGGTTGCTTTTTTCCCTCTCCTTAAAGAATCACACCTTCTTTTCTCTCACCGGGTGAGAAAAGTTAGGCCTTCCACAAAAAAGTTACTTGCGTTCCCTCTTTACACAGATGATCTTTGATTTCCAGTGATGTAAGATCAAAATTGATGTTCACGCTCACGCCGCCTTTTATGCACCCCTCTGTATCGCAGCGTGAAAAAACAAAGAACGGCGAGACGGAGACGTGCAGGAAATCTTAGCAGGCCTGCCACTCAAAACATCCACCGTCACCAAACAACGGCATCTGCCTGCCACCACAAATACATTAGAAATCAATTATTTATGGAACGCAGTCAAGAACTCTTTAATCTTCTCCTTTTATCCAATTAAAATGTCTAACAACTTGAGAGTGTTGTGAGCATCTCCTTCCCTCATTCCAACCTTATTTAATTTTTTTCTGAACTTTAGTTTAAGAAAAAATGGAGGCTTCAGATGGACGGTGGAGACATTTTTCAAAAAGAGAAAGTGTATAAAGTGTAAATGAACTCTTCCTCTACTACCCCTTCTGGTTACAAAGGAACTATTTGAAGTTTTATTATGTAGACTTGCCTTCCATTCCCAGAGCAGGGGACACAGGGGAAAGTGAGGTCTCTTTCATGAGCTCTCTCTGCCCTGTGTTAAAGGGGAGGATTCAATAGCAGTTGAGCTGGATAGAGATGTACAATTTCCGCTTTTATTATTCAGGAATCTGGTTGTTGCTTTTATCGTGAATATGTTAATGCTGTGAATCAGAATTAATAATGTTAGACAGATTTGACATTACTGCTTTCTTTTTTCTTTTAATCACAGAATGCAAAATGGATTACTCATAAGCATTATAAATATCAATGTTGTCAGTATTCATGTAAGTTACAGTATGTGCGATTTTACGTGATTAACTCATTTATAGCAGTATGTGCTCTTCCACATACAGTAGTTTAAGCTGAAGTGTCATTTTTTTCAAGGTTAAAATACTTTCGCCTATCCTAGCCTTATATGCAGAGGCAACAAGTAAACAATTTGTAGGCTGATTACCCCAGAACGCCTTAACATTGCAGTTCTGTGGCGTTTTAAAGCTCTTGCTCTGTTTGTATGAGCATCCTGACCAGCCAGACATAGCTACATTCTCTCAACCAATGGGGTGAGTTTGGAGCGGTAGTCTGTTTGTCTGTCCAATAGAATATGGGGGGAGTGGAAAACCTGTTTGAAAGCAAATAAACACCATTTATTATACCGATATTGTTAGTGGCGCTGAAATAACACTTGAACTTTAAACTAGGTGTTTAGATTCTTGCACTTGTGAGGTCAAGAGTAACTTGTGCTTGTGCAGCTGAAGAGTGCCTGATAATAAAAATGTGCTGACATTTTTAAATGTAATATTTTTTTAGGAAGTCTCTTTCTATTATGCTATCCAGTCAGAGAGTGAAAGTGAGTCATCAGAGATTTTTGTAGCTACAAATGAGTCAGTTATCAAAGAATAATTGGGCCCACATTAACAGAGACAGTTGTGAACATGTGAATCACTGATCTGCTGCCTGCACTCGTTAGTTTTTACATAAGAGAAGATTTGGATGTGACTTTGTTTGACTGTGTGTGTGTGGGACTCTGGAGAATTTTTTGACACTGCTTATGGAATTTATGTAGGGTGCGTCCTGATCTTGTATTCCCTACTGACTCCAAATTTGAGAGAAATGTCACTTACAACTAGGGACGGGAATCGTGACAAATTTAAACGAACAGTTCACCTAAAAATTGAGATTCTGTCAAAATGTACTCACCCTCATGTTGTTCCAAACGTGTATGCCTTTCTTTCTTTTGCAGAACACTGGAGACATTTTTGCCTATTCAATGCAAAGGCAGTTGAGAGTGATTCACTTTCAAGCTTTAATAAGGACGCAAAAATTAACAAGCAAGCCTCTCACAAGGCACTCATGAATATTCATGAGCAGTCAAGATTTACACTGAAAAATTACTTAAATTTTTTGTTGCTTCTCATCAAAAGCCTATTGTATGCCTGCGGAAAACTTGAATATGACACGAGTAGCGATTCTGATTCCTCTTAACGGGTCTGGTTCCTTAAAAGTTCCAGTAACTATTCCATTAACCCAAATGATAAGATCATTTCAAATTTCTACAGCGCAGAAATATATATAAATTTAATAAAATTCTTCTAAAAGGTGAGTTTGCAGACTTGCAGTCTTTTAGAGGCATAAATCCAATAACAGATCCTAACTATATTTAAAGAAATGTGATAGCATATTTCATTCATTTATTCTCTTCTAAAATTCTACGTATTATAATACTACACATTGTCATAGAAATATCCAGTCAGTTACTACACTGCTTGAATTAAGTCTCACAGGTCTGTAGTACAATATTAAATACAAATGTACAGTTCCAGAGATAGTTAAGACTAATGTCAAATGTTGTACTTTAGGCTTGTGAGACTTCCACAGTTCTTGTTACATTTCGAGTTGGACATTCATAACTTGCGCATCAGTATAAGATTAATTCAGTAACTGCTCTGATTGATGTATAAGGGTTTTTGTTTCACTAAAAAGAACCGGCTCATTAGAGTCATTTGTTTGAGAATTGGACTGCACCGGAAGTGCAGTTTGTTTCACGCTGTAGATTTAAAAGAGCCGACTCATACAAATCATTTATTCAGAATTCAAAATACTGTACACTGGTAGCACTGTGGGTTTTATGCTGTAGACCAAGAAGAGGGCAGAGCTACTGTTGAAATACGCTGCTGGAAACACTGTCAGAGTATTTTAGTATGAAGTTCCATCTGCATCAGTGGAAAATTGCACGTAGGGGAACTGTTAGCAAAACCGAAAATCATGAAGGTCATACGCTTCCGGTATTTTTTAAAGAATGGAACCAATTTTGAACAAGAACCAGTTCTCAGTACCCAATCCTACAAATGAGTCGCATGGGCTACTTTGATGATACTTTTGCTTCCTTTTTAAAGCTTAAAGGGGATTACTATCCACTGCCACATTGAAAAGACAGACTGGGATTTTATATAAATTTCTCCTTTTGTGTTCCATAGAAAGAAGAAAGTTATACAGGTTTGTAACAAAAGTAAATTAAGTCAATTATGACAAAAATGTTTTGGTTCCAATTCTGATTTCACTTAACGATTCTGGTTCCTTAACAATTCCATTAAGATTATTTTTGCATTATTTAGTCTGATTTGTGAATTTTTTTCTGATGGATTCATTAAGAAGAACCAGCTCGTAAGAGTCATTTGTTTGTGAGTCATTCTACACTGGTCTGGCTGTATATGTTTATTGTTGCATACAACCAACAAGGAAAATCCAATTGAAAGAAATTTTGTCTGTTTATTGTCTTTGCATTATTTTGCAGTGCCCAGTCTTTTTCTCCCATCACATTGAATTCTGACTGCAAATTCACAATTCAAAAACTCACAAGCATAAATTATTTGTCCATGGCACTGTATATTTATTAATGGTACAGGAAAAACTGTACAATACATAATGATTTTTCTATCCGAAAACCCAAAAATTGGCCAATGAATACAGATGTTCAGGAACGTTAATGGAACAAAGCGAAATGAAAATAATTAGTTTCCTGTGTTGTTGTTTTGTTTTTCTGAATGGAACCGTTTCTGAATAAGATCTGGTTCTTGAGTCCCAACTCTACTTACAACCTGGGACATAGGACGTCTGCTAAAAAACAAACACAAAATTCATATTCTCTGTTGTTTTTAGATTCCCTCCTTTTGAGAAAAGATAGACTCCCAATTCTCAGAAATATTCCCTCATGGCTGTCCTTTTTCTAGAGTTGATTTCCACATTGTCCTCTAAAGGCATTTCAGGATTTCTTTGTACTACACACACACATCATGTGAAGCCATGGCATTCCCACTCCACAGAGAGGAAAGAGGATTTCCGAATGGTTTCCTCCACATGAGTTTTGAGAATGACCTGCTCTTGTCCCTTGGCTGTACGAGCTCTTTCAATGTGCTCATCTCTTTCACACATTTGTTTGGCTCAAAGGGGCCTGTGATCTGGAGCCTCTATCAGCTCTCATTTCAGTCCTATCTTAAGTGATTACCTTTGCCTGGGATTCCACCCACTCCCACAGGTCCCCTGGGGAGTCACAGCAGACGGCTCGTCTTTAATGCTCTGTGCTGTGCTGTGCTGTTCCCTTGCTGCAGGTACAGCTCAGTGAGGTTGTGGTGGAAATTATCTAGAGATCAGCATCGGTAAAATACCTGCCGTCCCCTCTCATTAGCTTTAGTGACAGTTCAGCATGGGGCACACAACACAAAGCTAAGTGGTACTTATGAATCAACATGACATTCGCTTTTTTGTGCTGTTGTTGTATAGACAGATGGGGCAATGCATGGAAACCTTAGGTCGGATCATTTAACAATTACTTTAAAGGTGCACTCTGTCACTTTTTCCTCATTAAAAGAAGTTTTACCCCTAAAGGGATCAATAGTACTTTAAAAAAAAAAAATATGTACATGCTAAATGAAGACTCCTGTCATTACAACAGATACAATTAGAGCTGTTGCATTTTACATGAAATGGGTAGCCTCATGGGGACCGCCATGTTGAGATCACATGATCAGCCAAATACTGCTCATTTAATCTTGGTAAAACCCCTATTATTGGAGATTTTCACTGACAGAATTAATGAATCGTTGCATTCCAACAACATTGTTTTTACGATTTTTCCAAAGTTTAACCCCAAACCCCAAACCAATCCATGATTTGAATAGGAAATTACTTTTGTGTTCTCTGGAAGAAAGAAAACATCTGCGCTTGGAACGAAGTGTATTACTGGTTATTGACATAGATTAGTCATTTGCATTGCATAAATACATGTGGAATGATGTTTCTGATGTTTCCTTCCTTAAAATAAAGTTTTAAATAGGAGGATAATAAAGATTAGATGCCTGTTTTGCATTGATTTTAAATTTGTTTGTTGATTGGTTGGTCTTTATTGGTATATAAATTACCTTTTCATGCAAGCCAAGTGGTACCATATCTTGCAATTTTGCAGTCTCGTACAAACTATTCAGACTGATCTCAGAGAGAAATCTGAAACAATAGGTTGACTTTTCTTTAGCTAAAGTTAGTCTGTGCTTCTCGAAATACAAAATTCTGCCCCCATTGGCCAAAGCAGTAATTGTATTGGGCGTATGGGTACATGCGTCATTTTCCAAAAGAAATGTCCACGGCGGGGCACCCAATGCAAACCCCAAACCTAACCATCAGTGGAGTAAAAAGGTAATTTTAGAGGGAAAAATGCAACCTCTGAATCGGGAACTCGGGTCTCTCACGCTGCTTACGTAACACACATCTGGTCATGTTACAGGGGAAGGTAAACACACTGGAGCAATGCAAAAATGTCCTATAGGAAATGCTGCTTGTCCATGAGTTGGCATAATGTGGCCTATCCTAGGGTACCATTATTCTTTTGAAACAACATGGTGACTTTCCGTGTGATCATGTTGAACTATTATTTGTCATAAGACTATGTGGGATGACTGACTGCAATTGATGCTGCATCCAGGTCGCTAGGTATCCTTACAATTCCAAGACAACTATATCGGCCAGCTCAACATAAACAAAAAGCTACTGAAACCTTTATTTCAACTACTGTAATGGGCTTCCCGGCTGCCTACAGAATCAATCATAAAGCTCTCTAGTTTTCTCTCCATTCATCCACTTGAAGTGAATAGGTATCAACCTGTGTTAATCTACAAACACAAGGAGAATTATCTTTAAAACTAGTTGAGAAGAGGTGCTCATATTCAGCTCATCTTTGATATCTAATCTGAACAGCGGAAAAGTTCAGTCTGGTTTGTTGATGCCGCCGACAGCTTCAGCAGTGAAAATGGGAGTGTGTCTGATATTTTGCCTGCTCACTGCCTCGCCTTTTGTCTGTGACAAGCTTGAACTCCAGCTCTCATTGCAGGGTCTATCATTTCTAATAAAAGGCTTAAATGAAGCACAAAAGAAAGAGACAAGACAAAAAAAAAAAAAAACTAGGAACTACAGAACTAAAGTTAAGTAAATTAATTCACAATATCTCACATTCTCTGTCTTTTTTAAGATTGTATCTGTGCTCAGATGTGTAAAAGGAAAACACCACAAGATATGGCTCTAAAGCGCATTATTTCCTGATACTGCTAATTAAACTGCTAGCGTCATTAATTGGTTTGAAGATATCTTTGCACTGAGTTGGAGACATCTTAAGCCCAATAAAAGATAGCTTCAACTCAATTACAGATATCCAAATGCCGTGGCCCACAATATGCAATCAGGATCTTCTTTTTTGTGTGCAATAGTAAATGCCCTATAACTCAAAGATTGCGCTCTTTTTACTTCCAAAGTTTCCTTTTATCATGAAAAGATTGTATGCGTGTCAATGTGCCAGTGTGTTTTTTAATCCTATTCTTAGTGGAGATATTATACGTAGCTGTTAGGGGAAGGGTGGGATGAACAGAGTGGAGAGGCATGCTGAATTTTATTAGTAATTCATTTGAATGTATATGGTATTAGTTCTGCTCTTTGCTTTGAGTGATACTTGTAAGTCTTTATTTTAGATTGTAATCGCATATATTTTAACATGGATTGGAGGAGTGTGTTTGCTGACAGATGGTGGAGAGTATTTGCACCAGCAGTGATGCATTGATTTCCATTCTCCATTCTCTTCACAAAGGGAAAAATCTGTCTCTGTAAAGTGACTGACCTTATTAAGTGCCTTAGATTTCTACAACTGTAGGGCAACCAAACTTTGCCCTTTTATAAATGAAAAAAAAAAAAAAAAAAAAATCTAAACACTTTAAAGGAGTAAATTCCTTGGAGATCGTATCAACCTAACTTTAGAAATGCTCCTCATATTCAGTTTCTTTTGACATTAATTCGGAATTCTTTTATCCACCAGAACTGCAAATGGAGATTAACTCTCAGTCGAGTAGATTATGTTATCACAGGTTGAACCACAAAGAAAGAGTTGGCTTGAAAGGGCGACAGGCACACTGTTTATTTAAGGTTATCTCTGAACCCAATTGTTATATGTGTTGGTATACTTCGTAGTTAAAGTGTTTGATCTGATCTTTGTCAGAAAGTAGACACAGAAACATTATGGTCAAGGTTTGGAGGAGGGCAAAGGGCAGATTACCCATTTAAATACTAGGTCAAAAACCTTGCCTGAATAGCCATTCTTAATGAGGATGTTTTTTTTGTTTTTTTTTATGTTTTGTATGAAAGTGGCAGATGGTGCTGCTTACATAATATAAATTATCCGATTAACTTTCACCTCTAGTCTTTTCTCTCTCTCTCTCTCTCTCTCTCTCTCTCTCTCTCTCTCTCTCTCTATTTATGTTTCTGCATTTTTAAATGTTTGCTTTAGTAAGTAACACTTCATTTATATAGTACTTTGGAAAATAGTGTTTACAAAGTGCTTTACAGAAGACATATATTTGGCCATAAACATCCACATACATTCATTTAGATGGAAATACAAGAAGATAAAAACATAATGAGATAACATTAGGGAGTACATAAAAAAATCATTAAAAAAACTGCAAACAAATAAGAGAATAAAATAAATAAACAAAATAAAAT
The DNA here is from genome assembly GCF_019703515.2 of Myxocyprinus asiaticus. Classification (NCBI taxonomy): domain Eukaryota; kingdom Metazoa; phylum Chordata; class Actinopteri; order Cypriniformes; family Catostomidae; genus Myxocyprinus; species Myxocyprinus asiaticus. The sequence continues at coordinate 25,765,652 of NC_059355.1, forward strand.
GCTAAACAAAAAGAGAAGATAATTAAAATATAAAATGTTTAATAATTTTTTATTATAGTAAATATGTTTATAAAACAAGTTTATGTATTTGCAGTCAGCATCATAACAATTCCAAATGCTGAATTTTTACAGGCCGGTGTGCAAGCTGTGGAGAGAATGTGGTGGGTGAGGGGACAGGTTGTACCGCCATGGATCAGGTCTTTCATGTGGACTGCTTCATCTGCATGACCTGTGGCTCCAAGCTCAGAGGGAAGCCCTTTTATGCTGTGGAAAAGAAAGCTTACTGCGAGCCCTGCTATATCGTGAGTGTGATCCATGCACACACTATATGCACACACTGTCACATTATTAAGCTGTCCATTCATCACCACCACAGTGGTCTTGTATTGAATATAAACCCGCACACACAACCACACACATCAAACTACTACCCGTTTTCCACCCTCAGGGTGCCGGAGCAGTTCCGTCCATTTCCTTTGCAGAAATGGATGTTCCGGGCCAGACAAACTGGCTCCACACCAGGTTTTTGAAACTTACTGGTCTCAAACCACAAACCGCTGATGTCAAATGCCAGGAGGCGGGATAATGTCTGACCTAGGGATGCTCCGATCAGGATTTTAACAGCCAATACCGATCAATAATCTTTTCGTCACCTGAACGGCCGATACCTATACCGATCATTTCACCTTTTATCAGGATCTCTGTCATAACTGGCTATATGTAAGCTTTCACACTGTCACTATTAACTGAAGTTTCCTTTTCCCAGTAATATCATTTTGCCTAGTTTTTGCTGACAAAAAAAGTTTAAAAAGTTAAAAGTCTTATTAAAAAAGCTTTTTTTAATAAGACTTCAAAACATGTATAAGCTAACAAAATATTCTCTATATTAAGATCAGAATGCACCAAAGCCCTATAAAAAAATGAAGCTTAGTGTCAAACTGAAGACAAACTGATAACCTTAATGTGACATTTTTGGTTATTGATTCATTGTCATTATTATAATAATAATAATTATTTCTATTTTATTTTTGCATTATATTTAATATATTAGGCAATTCATGGTATCTTAATATTGTATAGAGAATTATTATATTTATAAATTCCTTCCCTGCATTTTCATTTAGTAGGATGATTGTATTAATTGTTCATTTTTCACTTGTTGTGCTTGAACTTTAATGAGGTGAACACGTGCTCTCTCATGAGGGCAAGAGATAAAAGGAAAGCAGAGAAAGAGTGCATGTTTCTGGACTCTACAGGTGTAGCTATTGTTAATGCTGTTTAATCGGGAGATATTTAATAAAGATTTTTGAATTACACCACATCTTGTAACTCGCGTTATTACTGAGATGCCTACACCCGGCGGAGACTGAGAAGCTGCCGCCATGAACGATAATAAGGACCATTTCACAGCTCGCGCTCTTTTCCCGCACGTCTTTTGAGCGATAGGTTTATGCGATCGGCCGATACCGATCGGTGGCCGATCGATCGGAGTATCCCTAGTCTGAACCATGTAAAGTTTTCAAAAACAGTAACAAATAAGTTTTAGCAAGATTGACATATAACATTTTATATTATAATTTAATTAGCAAAACGTACACTCTAAACGCCAGATGCAGTGATGCGACACGTGCTCAGTTGACTGACATTCCGTTGCTATATACTGTATAGCTGTATGTCAAATCTCCAATGTTAATCTCTTTAAAGAAATTACTGACGGAAAGTTTTGTTGCCGTTTTAATTTTTTTTTACTTCGTCAATGGTAACGAAGACATGACGATAGACATGTTGTGATGATAATCAAGCAATTTTAATTAAAACATTTGGTTGACCAAAATATGACAAGAGAATATATATTCTGCAAATATTAACAATTCACTAACAATACATTTTTAAAGAAAAATCTAGAAATAATTATTAATCAATTAAAGTAAAAAATGTTGTCATTTTGCACATTAATGTCAACTAAAATATGATATCTTTGTCAAATGAAATAATATACCATTTTGGTCATAGTAAAGTTGACTACAATTATGACATGATGAAATATTTACAAAATGTAAAGTACATTGTAGTGAAAAGACCATTTTTTATTTATTTATTATAACTAAAAAAATAAAAAATACTGTAAAAAAGAACACTGACTATGTTGCAGTGCACAGTGGTTCCGGACACTTTTTCCCCTTGTTCGTCTAAAATAAAATTAGATTTATTAAAAATATAATATGTGAAATAACAGCTATGTGTTGTGACCTAATCTGATCTCATCTACACACGGTCATACTGTTGGTTTACTCTGCCTATTTTTACATGCATATCCAAAAGGAAATACTTGAACAGCACTAGTTTGCATGCTTTTGTAGCTCTGGTTTCCTTGTCTTCATATGAAGCTTGTTTCAGCTCTCATTAGCTCCATGTTCTGAAGACTTGTCTAAGATCTGCCAGAAGCATCTGTTTCTGTGCAAAACCTGGATTTACGTTCTCTCAGAACTGTTACCAAAACTGTTCCTCTTTTCATAATCATTCACCTATTCCTGTCACACTCGTCATTCTTCCCTGTTGAGCTGCTTCACACTAGTTAGCTCGGTAGTCAAATCCATAAGAGGCATAAAGATTAGACAAACAGTGGCCTCGCATGCAAAGGACCGAGCGTCATGTTCAACTCCATCTCATTCATCTGATAAGCATTCACACGGGCAAATCACACTTGAAATGTTACACAAGTTTTAAAATCACATTAGAATGCCAGATAGGATTACTGTCCTTTGTAGATTGGAAACCAAATCAGGGCCTCCTTTCTCACCCACTATTGTCCACCTTCCTTTTTTGGGGGGCTGAAAATATCTGTTGAAAATTCTCCTATTTCCTCAGACAAATGGTAAGAGAAAGGGAAATTAGTGACAGTTACAGTAAGACATGGAAATTAACATTGTGAGCTAAAGGTTAGGATTTTCTTTTTCTGGCATGCTTTCCCACATCTGAGTGTTGTGCAACTACTACATTTGCTGGTAGACACTGTTTACCATTATTATATTTTTTTTTTTTTTAGTTCATGCATTGCAAAGCAGGCTTTTGTACTATTCTGTAGAGAAGCGAAAGGGAAACAGAGTATTAAAGCAATTTACTTGGTATCCTTGTCCTCAGTAATCCATCTGTTGGGTTAGAGAAAGCTCCACGAACATATATTTTATAAATACCAGCCACAAAATGCTAAAGGCTTTGATGTCTCACATTTGATGTCACAAACCCTTCCATGACTGTTCTACAACCACATATTTGGAAGGTCTGTTGATCAAATTAGTTTCCACTCAGCTGCCAGTGGCTTGAACTGTCTCAGCCATGCCTCTTAATAGAGAGCAAGATCTGTAGGATATTCAACCAGAGTGAAATATTGTTAGAATAAGGTCTATTAATTTTATTGGATCCACTTTGGATTGGATTCTATTTATTTGATGGCTCAGACAAGCCAAACTGCAGAAAAGTTGATAACTGTTTGACCAACCACTGTGGGAACGATATTTACTGTAAATCTAAGAAACATTCTGAAACCAGGGGAATCGGTCAGCAGCAAAAATAAGCATTAGCACATCTTACAAAGAAACCAGGCCATTCCTCAAACTGCCTGTTATTTCATCATTGTTTCCCGTTGCACTTGTGTTACTTCCATTTCCTCTGACACGTGTAGCCCACTTAAGTTTCTGTTGTGGCCAGAATGTTTCCCTATTTCTCTTATAAGAAACCACCGTATTACTGAGCCAGCAGCTTGTTGAGTGATCTTGCCTTTTATAGAGACAATGCAAATTTCAAAGAAGCCAGAATATTGTTGATATTACTGTAGGCAAGTTAAGTGGCCTGAACTATAGTGCTCGACCATTTTTCTGATGACCGCAATCTTAAAACTACCAAATGAGTACTAAATGCACTATTGTACTAGAGGTGCAGTTGTCAGTGTGGTTCATCCTGCCATAATGATAAATATGGAGGTTCACTTTATCCTGTTTTTGATCACTTCTGAAGGGCTGTTTGTCTATTGAATTTGGTTTACAGTAGATCTTTCTTTTTTTTTTTTTTTAGATCTTTTGCAAGTCCTACTTATAACTAGACCCATATTGAATCTGTAGGTACAGAATTCTGCAGATTTGGGGCACCTATCATTCACAAATTTAAACACATCCCCAGCCCCCTTACATGTTTGTTTAACCCTATAACACCGTTTGTATAAAATATGATACACAATGTTTGAGAACTCCTGTTTCACTGTCTGTTCAAGGATATGAGCCAAACAACCTATGGTATGCAAGTTTCACATGTTTATGGCACCATCTAGTGGTTATTTGCAGGGGAAAAATGGTTTTAATGTTTTAAATCGGTCAGTTAAAAAATGGTGGCGGAATTGCTATATGTTGGGATAAATGACAGCATATTTTAAAAGTTCAAGGTAACATTATAATTCAAGTTATTGACATTTTTTGACAATAAATAATTGCTTTAAAAGACTAGCCTATCAATGTTTCAAAGCACTATGATTAAGTTAATAAATTACTATGTTGAAATTATGTTTATCAAATTTAATATATTAGGCTTTATGGGTTAAATATTCCATAAGCACTCTGTTATGTATTTGACAGAAATGTATCTGACAGAAACTTTATAAAGTGTTGTATTTATAACATTATTGTTCTTTCCTCTTGAAAGATTAAATAGTAAACTTTGTTATAATAATAATAAAAAAATAAAAAATAAATTTTTTTTTATAAGTGTTAAATCTATAAGTAAATTATTATTTTTTTTTTAGAGGGCAAAAAGGTTTCTCAGATTTCAAATATGATAAATATGAAATATGACATGCTGTAATAGACAAATAAATGATATAAATAAGAAATACGAAGAAAAATATGAATGTATATGATATACATGCCTCTACATCCTTTTATCTATATAGAAAAGAAACAGGACAGTCAAAATATTATAAGGAAGATTACTGAAATTAAACTTGATGCAGTGATTATACAGTATATGATATTAAATATGATATGTGAAATACAATATATATTAACAAATTTAGTCAAAAGGACAGGAAAACGTTTAATTAACTAATATTGTAGAAAATAAATATTTAAATGCTGTGGAAGAAAAAAATAAATAGTAAAAGCACCCAATGGGAAACACTCATCTGGGAAACTATATGGAGGAAAATTTACCTCTAAAGCCTAATGTATCAAATATGATTCATAAAATAAAACAAAGAACATGTGCAAATTTCTTTCTTTTTTTTTTTTTTTTTTTTTTTTTTTTAAGATTTCTTTTTATATTTTGTCTAATGGTACTAAAAACAGTTTAATGTCAAAAAATAAAATAAATATTAATAGAATTTTCTGACAATTCTTTCATATGTCAGTCTTTACAGGGTTAAGTAATAGTTTAGCTAATTTGATTATGTTTTCAGCAGCCATTAAGACTATAGTACTCTCAACTCAGGCCAAATCCACACTATTAGTTTTCTGTTTCCTAACATCAGTGTTTTCCAAAGTATGCAGAAAGTTATGGGGCCTCACCATGTTTAAATCCGTTCCACAGATTTTCCAGCAAAATCAGCGAAAGAAGTACATATTCTGCTTTGGCCTGCTCATAACAAGGTTCCATCCTCACAACATGTTGTGCTTTATTCATTATATACACTTTGGGTAATGAGGATCTGTTTGCTTACATGGCAGTTTCAGGGGTAGTTGATGGGAAATGCCAAGTTCTCCACATTCTAACCACTTGTGTGAACACTGAGGTTTCACTGCCTTTCTTGGTTGCCCAGTGCTCAAGAAAGGTTGGGCAAAACAGAATCCAGGCATTTCCAGAAGTGTCACCATCCCCAAACTACCTCACCAACTCTTACAACCTTTCGGCAAACCATCATCTACACTTGCCATTGTGCCTTTGGCACAGTGCCAGCTTGGAGTCAATACACAGAGTACAGTTTGAGACAGCCTCATCATTGAATATTCAAGGGAGCAGAGGCAAATTGGAAATAACAGATCTTGCAAGGCTTCTCTTTGTTGCTTATTTCAACAGCATTGCTGTATGGAAGATTGGTTTTCTGACTGCTGCTCTTTTTTGGATATGAAGGTCACTTGATGAGTGATCTTCTAACTATGTGCTGTTCCAGTGCTGCAAACCACAACACAATATACTGTGAGACACCCGGTTCTGTTGAGTTTTAAAGCAATAGTTTTATAGTTTTATTTTTTTATTTATTTTTTCATAATTTACTCACACTTATATCATTCCAAACACGTATGACTTTCATTCTTATACAGAACACAAAAGATTTTTTTTTTCTTTTTTTTTTTTGTGAATATCCATCTATCTTTTCAAAAGTGTCATTTGTGAGAAAGTCTTACAGATCTTGAATGGCATATTTCGTAGATTATGACAAAGTTTTCATTTTTGGGTGAATTATTCCTTTAAAGTGATTGGAAATGGGCCAAAAGTAACAGAAATGCAAAGTAGTATATAATCTTTGTTCCAAGGAATATCGTCAGACTGTTATGTCTGAGTACAACTTCAACATTTGCGTCACTTAAACACTGACCAGCTCTCAGAATGATTGTGCTTGTCTTCCTCTGGAAGTTTTCCAACTTGAAACCATCTGTTAAAAAGGGCCGGGATAATTTAAGAACTTTATTTATGCATTTCATCAGCATAAATGTTCTTCTGGCACAAGATCAAAAGGATGGAAGAAATCTGAATTTCTTAATGAAAGTAATTTCTTCTTCTTTTCTCCTAATCCTCAGGGTCATACGCCTCTGTGTGATTAGAGAATGAACATGAGACTTCTGTCTCTATAGAGACATGGCAGTCCCCCAGTGAGCTAGGGGAAAACTTCAAATGAGGCCAGCAAGTCCATCTAGGAATCTTTTAAGAAAGGAGAATGCACATTGTACATTATTTAGCAGTTTACTGTAGTTATCTGCCTGCTCATATTTTTAATAGGAACTGTGTGGGCAAAAGCAGACACAGGGTCATAACATTCATATTTTCATTGTCCCTATGTAAACATCTCATTTACTGCTCTGTATGCCACAAGAGAGACAAAATGAGAGAAAACCCACCATGTATCTAACATCATTTATTTTCTTACAGGATAAAAAATCAGTTGCCTTAATGTTCATTTTAAACTCTCATAAACTGGTGATCTCTTACTGAACATCTGCATCTTAAATGGAGTCTAAATATCTTGGGTTCATAACTGACAGTGTTATTTAGAGTGTTTATTGAATACATAGAGTGTGGATAACGTGAGAGAAACAAACTAAACAGAAATATACCGTGTTCCCCTTTGTTTAGTAAAAGGAAAATTATATCAACCTGTTGGGCCATGAGTTTTAAACTCTTATTATAATTTTTCATAATGTCCTTATAGTAGTTCAGCTCTTCATTTTAGGATTACACATTTTTATTCATCTTGACTTCAAAAGTCCTCTTGAAAGTCATCTTGTCAAAAGGTATATCTACTGCTTTCTTTCCTTATTTTAAGAGGAGTAAATTTAATCTATTTCAGATTCTGTGAAGAATCTGTTACATTTCATTCATATGTATTATGCATATCTTTTATATTTTTGTCCGATTTGTCTTATACAGTATGTCAAGTCACCCTTTTGGTAGACCTATTATGTCTTTCGTTGTACAAAACATGACATTTAAAAAGACTATAAATGATCAGACTCTAGACAGTAGAATCTCTGATGTTATTGATGTTGTATATGGTCTATTAAGCTAGTAATAGTAATATGATTTCAGTTTTGAAATCATAAAGACTCTTTGCAATGGCACGTGTCACTTGACACACTTTTAATTTTTTCCCATCTTATACTTACACAGAAAATAATAATTATTCGATATATTCATATGCAACCAACTATAGTAAAAATTGTATTTAATATGATTGGGGGGGCTAAAGACTATCCGACAGTGACATCCAGTAATGTTTAGCTTTGACATCAAACAGGAAATATGAGACAAAGTGTTAAAATCTATTATTTTGCATATTCTTTGGAACAGCACTGATAGTGTTAGCATGTTTCCGCCTCTTGCTGATAGACAACACAGAACTTTTGAACAGCACAACTAGATATCATTCATTCCTTTCAGTAACAGACAGGAAGGATTCTCTGTAATCTCCCATCTGCTTTGTGCTCTCCCATCTTCTTATCACACTTCTTATGTGCTCTAACCTCAGCAATGCAACTGACCCACAAAACATCATGGCAATAATCTGTCTTTGTGTGCTGGCTTTCCTTGGCTCGACCTATCATTGATTTATCACTGCTTGTTTGAATGTGGTGCAATACAGATAAACTTGTTCACAGCTCTATTAATCCCCCACCACCCCCCACCCCCCCTTTTTGCATGAAGTGGTTTCTAATCCTGTTAATGTTACATCAGTGTGTTTTCACTTCTTATGATACTTTGTAAAGCAACAGCTATGATGTACCTCTGGTACCCATCCTTGGACCCTTTTAGTTTTCAAATACATAGTGTAATCGAGGCTCTATGTGGGGAATTGAGTGTGACATATGCTGTACTCCACCAAAAACTAATTTAAACTGCATTGTGCTTATACTTGTATAATTATTAGGCAAATGCTATTTGCACCCTGGTGCAAATAATGGTATATGCTATTTACACCCCAGTGCAAATAGTGGCAGATATTATTTGCACCGCAGCCCTGGTGCAAATAGTGGTAATTGCACATTTATATTCATTTTTATTTATTATTTTATGTAGTATTAAAGGAAATATTAAGAGTGAAATCAGGAAATCGGATGGGAAAAACAGTGGGACAAAACATGGATTCAAACCGTGGTCGCTAGGACAACACTACACATTCACACTCCGTCTTTACACCCCACGCCACTGCAGTGACATCTATTGGTTAGTGTGTCGTATATTTCTGTGGTTCCACCAGAATATTGGGGTGCAAATAGCTGCCCTGTGTGGCAGATGCTATTTACACCAGGGTGCAAATAGACACTCAGAAATTATTATGCACGCATAAGCTGCACAAATTTTGTGACCAAATATTACAAAAATTGAGAGACTACATGGAATATTTGTACCATCTAGAAAAAAATATTAATGGTCACTTTATGCATCATGTACCCTTGTAGTCATATAGATTCTTGAGCCTCTCCACTAATACTTGTACTTCACTATTACTCATTTGCCATCTCACTACTGTCTTGCAGAGGGGTGAGTCAACTGTTTTTATGTACAGTCAACTGCACAATAATCAAAGTTAAAGGACTGTGGATTCTGCCCAGTATTTATGCTAATCCTGTTGGCAAATATTTTGTCAGTTCATGCACAAAAACTCCAAGTTCAAAGTTTACACAGTTGTACATATTCTCATTTGTTCTGCAGTGAAATTTCCAGAGCCACTAAATAATTCTTCTGCCTCTTTAATCCCTTGTTTATTCAGTCTGTGTGATGAGAGTTTGAACGTACTTTACAAACAGGGGTTTTGAGGGGAAAGTTCAGCATCTCAGGGTTCTCTGTGGATCTGTGTGATTAGTAGTGTTAGTTAAAGAAAGACGTTCCTGAAAACTGCAATGCCATAAAACACTATTAGGGAAGGGGCACTACTTTGGAGAGAACAGCAGTGTAACAGCAGCGAATGGGAGAGTCGGTTTACTGCTGTCGCCTTCGGCTTGCTCATTGGGTTCTAAATACAATTGTTATTTCATTATTTATTTTTATACACACTTCATAATCGTATTTAATCAAACTACACAATGATGACTCTAAGACTTTATAGATATTACGGTTTCATTTTCTGTTAATGCATGATTTTCTGTAAAGCAGCTTTGAAACAATGTGTGTTGTGAAAGGCGCTATACAAATAAAAATGACTTGGCTTGACTTGACTGTGCTGTGTGTTGTTTGTATGCAAATGAACAAATAAGGCCTCTCTCAGTGCAAAGCTTGTTAACTTGTACAGTGTTTCAAACTGTGCAAAAAAGGATTTGAAAACCCTTACAGTTTAGAGGTAGGGCTTGTGCTGTACTTCACTTTTTTTGAGATTGACTTTGCTCTTTGGGGCTCCAGAAAACCCAATGATGTGCATGTAAAAATAATAATAGAAATAATCTTACTTTCACATTCTTTTAACACTTTACTCTGATCTAATCTAAACCCTGTTTACAAGTATTATTTAAGCTGTATCCCTCTGCTTTACAACAAAGTATGCACACATTTTTTAGAACTGTATCTTTATCCATTTAAGAAATGTTGTTTCTGTTTGTGGTTAATTTGACCCCATACAAAAACTCATGGTTAAAATAATAATAATAATAATTTAATGCATTTATTTATGTTTTCTATTTAAGTTATTATTCTTTTTTTATTTTTTTTTAATGGAAGACATTTAAAGGTGCAGTCAGTAACTTTTGTCTTTGAGTCATCTTGGACTTACACTGACACCTAGCAGCTTGGAAGCAGAATCATTTAAAATCAGTAGTTTCCAATTTCAAATGCCATTGTAGAAATGTAATATTCACAGTCAGCTATGATTACTTTAATCAATGAGTTAAAGTGTTAAATAAAAGGATGGTGACTGAGATTAAGCGAGTAATATTTGGCTGGTCATGTGATTCTAATATGGCAGCCCCCATGTGTGGACCCTCTCCATGTAGAATAAAACTGCTTTTATAAGGATACTAATATGACTGGATTCATCATTTTAATGTGAGTGGTCATGATTTCCTACATATATTGCAAAATTATAATTCATGTCTGAGTGCACCTTTAATTCATGTTCCAGTTTAAATTTTGTTTAAAATATGTTTTCAAAAGATTAGGAAAAGTCATGAAGTATCAACCTGTTTTCAAGCTATTAAAATGGCCTTGAAGTCTCTGAGATCCCAAACTAAACTTTGAGGTTAAGTGATTTTAAAATAATTATTTTAATGAAATGCAATAAATATTTTGATCACTTCCATCAATTCACAATTTGGACTTTAAAAGAGACATGGAGAATTTTTTAGTGGTCACACAGGTCAAACGTCCCCATAGTCAATGGACACACAGTGCAGCAGACTGCACAGCTGAGACTAAATTTATGTGTCCTCTCTGGGTGAGTTTGTAGGATGAAGCACATTATCATAAATTAAGAGCTTTGTAGAGAGAGTGCTAGTGGGGGTGTGTTGCAGAGGCTTCTGCTGTGCTTGTGGCTCTATCCCCCAGCGCAAGATCAGATTTGACATGTGTTTACTCCTCTACATAAATATTTAGGAACACAAAAATTCTCTCTGGCTCAACACTTTTGCTCAACTCTTTGCTCACGTCCCCTATGGGCCAGTGTCTATGTCACAAACTGTTACAGATATTTATCAACTCAACAACCTTATTCCCTCTCTTGGCCTTTCTGCCTCTAGTTTGGGCTCATCCAATGTTTCAAGCACTGATGCTGTTAATTGTAGGGCTACAACTGAACTTATGGAGATGCAGAGTTGGAATGTGATGCAGTTGTGACTACCTACCTACAATTAAAAATGAACAGCAGTGAAAATTAAATGTGAAAAGTGTGAACAAAGTGCAAAAGCCTTAGTTTATCAATTAATGCTTAAAGGTTTTTCATTTTCACCCCCAAAAAAAAAGACATTTCTGACATAATGTTTCACCCTCATATCGTTCTAAATCCATATGGCAAAACACAAAAGAAGATGCATAATAAATATCATGGACTGTCTTCTCAACACAATGGTAGTCTCATTTAAAAGCTTAAAAAGCACCCAAAAGTATAGTAAAAGTAGTTCATGCAACTCGTGAGCAATATTCCAAGGCTTCTGAAGGCATATGATAGATTTGGTGAGAAACGACACAAAATTTAAATCAGTTTAGTGGAAATATTGATGTCCGTTGTACGTTCATGAGCACTATGAGTAAATTGCTCACAGTGACACGTGTGTTCACATGAAAACTGAATTAGTTTTGTTTGTAATGTTTTATTCTGTCCAAAAAAAATTTTTTAGGTACAATTTAAACGAATAGTCCACCCAAAAATCTTAATTATTTAATAATTTACCCTCATATAATTTCAAACCCTATGGAACACAATTGGAGATCTTGGGCAGCATGTTACCCTCAGTCACCATTTACTTTCATTGTATGGGAAAAAGATGCAATGAAAGTGAATGGTGACTGAGGCTTACATTTTGCTTAAGATCTCTTTTTGCGTTCCACAGAAGATAAAAGTAAAAAGTCGTATTGGTTTAGGCAAGTAAATGACAACATTTTGGGGTGAACCATCCCTTTAATATGAGAAATATGAGATCTGATTAGATTTACTACAGTAATTTCTGGGTTAATCAGATCACTTTTGACCAAATTTACTGGAGCTAATTCTTAATTGTAAAATAAACAATACACATTTTACAGCTCTATTAAATTAGTTCTTAATCCAGGTTCAAAAGAGAGGGAATAGAACCTTGCTGTTCAGCAGCAAGGGGTACATGCCATTTTTTACTTGTAACTTGCCCACTGCTGATCAGCTCAACAAGACTAATGGTTAAGACAGCTTTCATTTGTGAGATAGCCCTGTTCTTTTGATGCAGGCAAACTGCAGGGCTGAATGGCATTGTGGTTAATTATGTGGGTAAGGTGCTATGTTTGTGGCACCCTGCAGATCTCTTCCCTGACTAAACTTCTCTATTCCTGCCAAGCAGCTCACGTTACTGCTGTCAGAACCCTTAATTGCCTGGGGAACTTAATTAATTGGAGATCATAATTTCTGGTAATCGGGCATGTTTAACGCAGTCCCCCTTCCCCATCTTTCCCAATCACTCTTACTGCATAATTATTCAGACAACTTGCTGCATGGAGGCTGGTTTAAATAAATGGCCAGGTCCCTGTGGCCTGCTTCATTATTGCCTGATTTACTGCACACTCATTGAAAATATGGGGAGAAATGCAATCACCATTATGAGATTTCACATTCAAAATTTGTTTTCATTATTTACAAACACATTTGATAAGATGCATCTTTTAACTAAGACGCCTAACAGTAAGTTCCCATGAAGAACAACACTCAAAATCTTTAACTGGTTTCATGAATATTGCCTTGAAACTTGTTGATTTAAGATTTCAAGGCATTATACATTATAGTAAATTGCAAAACTTAATATCCCATTTAAGTGGTCCAATTGGACAAAATCATGCATAGTTTCAAGTTTACCAACACATGGAACTGTGTGCTTATGGTTATTATGTGTTTGCTTGAGTAAATCTGTTTGTGTAGATTGTTGAAACACATTGGCCAGGTTCCAGGCTGTGCTGAGACATTTTCCTTGGGTGGCCCAGTGAAGGGGCATTTTGCCCTGTGCAGCAGAGGCTTCTGGTAACGGATGTCCTCTGATGTCTGCATCCTGCCAGGCAGACTGTGCCACAGTGCCATCCAGTTGGGCCAACAGCCATGTCCATCATTGCTCTGGAGGAAGGTGATGACACACCAGGGTTTAGGAAATGTTCACCCTTTCAAAAACAATGCTCCTCACTAACAATTACATGTACACACAATAAAGTTTGAGCATAGTTTATTGACTAAGGCTAAAATAAAAATGTTTTTACTTATAGGAGTAGACTGAACTGTGGCTATAATACTTAGTGAGGTAAAATTTTTTACCAGAATTTTAAGAAAGTTCAGAAGTTGACACGTAACATGTCCATGAGCTTTTTTTCAATTTATTTGAGATTTTTTTTTCTATTTAATTATTATACACCATCAAAAAAAAAAAAAAAAAAATCTTTCTGGTACATTTTGTTCCCAGAGGAACAAAACATATAAATGTACCTTTATAGGTAAACGATAGGTCCTTAGGGTACAATTATGTACCCAAAACAAGTTAAAAACTTTCTTTATAAATGAGTTATGACTAACTAGAAGTAAGTCCCTTTAAGGGTACCACCCCATTGACGGCACTTGTATTTTTTTTGAGAGTGTATATTTACAAGGGAAAGTGTACGTTTTACTTAACCATAATTTCTTTGACATTTTTCCCCATTCAAATTTTTATTTTTCCCTTCACTATTTCATTTTAAATCCTATGACACACAATTATCAAAAGTACAAATCAGATGGGACCTGAGTAGCTCAGCGAGTATTGATGCTGACTACTACCCCTGGAGTCGCGAGTTCGAATCCAGGGCGTGCTGAGTGACTCCAGCCAGGTCTCCTAAGCAACCAAATTGGCCTGGTTGCTAGGGAGGGTAGAGTCACATGGAGTAACCTCCTCGTGGTCACGATTAGTGGTTCTCATTCTCAATAGGGCACGTGGTAATTTGTGCATGGATCGCGGAGAGTAGCATGAGCCTCCACATGCGGAGTCTACGCGGTGTCATGCACAACGAGCCACGTGATAAGATGCATGGATTGACGGTCTCAGAAGCGGAGGCAACTGAGACTTGTCCTCCACCACCCGGATTGAGGTGAGTAACTGCGCCACCACGAGGACCTACTAAGTAGTGGGAATTGGGCATTCCAAATTGGGAGAAATGGGGATAAAAAAAAAATCAGGGACTTAAAACAATTCAAGGAATGAAAAACAAAAAAAAAACTCAAAACTTTTTGCAGAATGTAACTGAAAACAAGAATGAAATCCCTCTATTCTGGAGTGAAAACATTATTTTTAAATGCTCATAACCGATTAATGACCGGTTAATTTTGTTCCAATAATTTTTTTCATTAACCAAAACCAAAGAGTTTATCACGGTACATTTTTGGAATTACACCGCTTCCTGTTTTTCAAAAAAAAAAAAATGAGGCTTCTCTCCTATTAGGAGAACATAAGCATGCACTTTGATTATGAAGGACACCGCTAGTTTAAAGACCAATGTTAAAAAAAATACAAATTTGGTCTGAAAAGGTGACGTTTAGTGCAAGCATGCCCACACAGTGTGTGCGTGCATACAGGAGAGAGAGAGATTAAGGCTATTCATTGATTTTAGGTGGCCAAATGAATATTTTAAATATTTTTGGGGATATACACTATATTGCCAAAAGTATTCGCTCATCTGCCTTTAGACGCATATGAACTTAAGTGACATCCCATTCTTAATCCATAGGGTTTAATATGACGTCGGCCCACCCGCTATAAAAGCTTCAACGTTTCTGGGAAGGCTTTCCACAAGGTTTAGGAGTGTGTTTATGGGAATTTTTGACCATTCTTCCAGAAGCGCATTTGTGAGGTCAGACACTGATGTTGGACGAGAAGGCCTGGCTCGCAGTCTTCGCTCTAATTCATCCCAAAGGTGCTCTATCGGGTTGAGGTCAGGACTCTGCACAGGCCAGTCAAGTTCTTCCACACCAAACTTGCTCATCCATGTCTTTATGGACCTTGCTTTGTGCACTGGTGCGCAGTCATGTTGGAACAGGAAGGGGCCATCCCCAAACTGTTCCCACAAAGTTGGGAGCATGGAATTGTCCAAAATCTCTTGGTATGCTGAAGCATTCAGAGTTCCTTTCACTGGAACTAAGGAGCCAAGCCCAGCTCCTGAAAAACAACCCCACAACATAATCCCCCCTCCACCAAACTTCACAGTTGGCACAATGCAGTCAGACAAGTACCGTTCTCCTGGCAACCGCCAAACCCAGACTCGTCCATCAGATTGCCAGATGGAGAAGCGTGATTCGTCACTCCAGAGAACGCGTCTCCACTGCTCTAGAGTCCAGTGGCGGCGTGCTTTACACCACTGCATCCGACGCTTTGCATTGCACTTGGTGATGTATGGCTTGGATGCAGCTGCTCGGCCATGGAAACCCATTCCATGAAGCTCTCTACGCACTGTTCTAGAGCTAATCTGAAGGCCACATGAACTTTGGAGGTCTATAGCGATTGACTCTGCAGAAAGTTGGCGACCTCTGTGCACTATGCGCCTCAGCATCCACTTACCCCGCTCTGTCATTTTACGTGGCCTACCACTTCGTGGCTGAGTTGCTGTCATTCCCAATCGCTTCCACTTTGTTATAATACCACTGACAGTTGACTGTGGAATATTTAGTAGCGAGGAAATTTCACGACTGGACTTGTTGCACAGGTGGCATCCTATCACAGTACCACGCTGGAATTCACTGAGCTCCTGAGAGCGGCCCATTCATTCATAAATGTTTGTAGAAGCAGTCTGCATGCCTAGGTGCTTCATTTTATACATCCGTGGCCATGGAAGTGATTGGAACACCTGAATTCAATTATTTGGATGGGTGAGCGAATACTTTTGGCAATATAGTGTATTTGATATTAAGAATTCATTTAGGGAAAAGATGTTATTTTATGTAGGCTACTGTACACTATGCTTATTATTATTTCAATCCTAAAAATTCTCCACATGGGAAAAAATTATATTGCTTATTTTTGCTTATTTTGGATAAGGCAAGTCCCTAATTTTAAGCTTGTCTTTCCAAAAACAGGTCCCTTGTTTCTCTTGCGAGATCTAGCAACATTACGACTGGTATATCACCCACCCTTAGCACAGAGTGCTGTCATTTTAAAATGAATGTTATTAACTGCTTTTTAAATAAGTTCTGACTATTACCATTTGGAAAGGAGGCTGCGGAATGCCAGAACCGTAAAAAAAATCATTTAAAAAATACTGTTTCTGCTCAGAATGAACCGAAATGAAAAACATTTAGTTTTTGGTCCCTGTTACAAATATTCCATGTTGTCTCTTAAATAATATGAGGTCATAAAAACTAGTTAAATGCATAATAATAATTATAAAAGATTTAGCAAAAGGTTTGTCCTGTCTGCCCCATATGATTGCAAGTGATTGCATCCCACCTTGCCTTCATCCCAAATTGTTAGATGAAAAGGAAGGAAACAGGCAGAAACTTGTTCGCACCAACACCTTTCTGGAGCTGCACCTCTGTATGGCCCTTACACTGGTGCGGCTGGCATGCATCTTGAAAGCGTTAGTGCTGCCCACGCTCTGCTTCTCACTGAAGTACAGAAGGCAATGAAGACAGGTGAATCCACCCTTCTTGTTTTACTTGATGTTCGAAGTACAGCAGCAAAGCATATGTTCTAAGCTTTCTTCCATCCTTTTCCATGAAATATTCATATCTGTCTGCATTAGCATTAGCAAGCTTCTAATTGAGTTCTGTGTATTCAGACATGATTAACTGGCTGGCATTCCTCAAAGGAGAGACCCAATTAGATAGCACTTGCATGAGTTGCTGTGCAACATCCCTCCTCAGACTGCTGTCCTTGTTTGTGTGGTTGTGTGTGTGCCTACCTTGTTGATATGACCAGCATTGCTGTTTAGAAGCATTTGTTGTGTTTTGGATGTTGGGCTCCAGCATGGGATATTGGTATGGTGGTGGCCCTACCTAACCAGCAAGCCTCTCTTGGTCAACTGACTTCAGCAGAATGACCTTGCTGGTTGACCAGCATTGTTTGCAACAGCAAACCAGCACCGAACCAGCATAAACCAGCTTGAACCAGCATGGAAATCCATGCAGGTCTAAGCTGGTCTTTTCAGCAGGATATGTTGTGCGTGTATCTACATTATGAAGCTGGTTTCAGCACTACCAGTGCCTTTGCTGTCATATAGGCATAACCAAGCAGAACACAGCTTATGAAGCCTGATTTTGTAGCTTTTCTCTTTCGGTCAAGCTTGCATCACTTCCTTACAGAAAATAATCTGACCCCAATTGACCTGAGATAGTGTCACTTCAAGTGCTGCCTGTTGCACTTTGTAATTTTGGCTCTGTTTAATATGGATCTGGAGCAATGTGTCTAGAGCACTGATATATATATATATATATATATATACACACACACACACACACTCGCGGCCAAAAGCTTGGAATAATGTACAGGTTTTGGAAATCGGTACTTTAATTTGCCAAAGTGGCATTCAATTGATCACAAAATGTAGTTAGGACATTACTGATGTAAAAAACAGCACCATCACTATTTGAAAAAAGTCATTTTTGATCAAATCTAGACAGGCCCCATTTCCAGCAGCCATCACTCCAACACCTTATCCTTGAGTAATCATCCTTGAGTAATCAAATTGCTAATTTGGTATTAGAAAATCACTTGCCATTATATAAAACAGAGTTGAAAGCTATTTGGTTTGTTAAATGAAGCTTAACATTGTCTTTGTGTTTGTTTTTTAGTTAATAGATGGTCATGTCTTAAGGTCAATATTAGGTAAAAATTGCCAAAAAGAAACAGCTTTCTCTAGAAACTCGTCGGTCAATCATTGTTTTGAGGAATGAAAGCTATTCAATGCTTGAAATTGCCAAAAAACTGAAGAATTCATACAAAGGTGAAAAATAGACGCCTCACATGTCCTCAGCTGACAGCTTCATTGAATTCTACCCACTCAACACCAGTTTCATGTACAACAGTAAAGAAAAGACTCAGGGGTGCAGGCCTTATTGGAAGAATTGCAAAGAAAAAGACACTTTTGAAACAGAAAAACAAAAAGGAAAGGTTAGAGTGGGCAAAGAAACATGGACATTGGACAACAGATAATTGGAAAAGAGTGTTATGGATCTTAACCCCATTGAGCTTTTGTGGGATCAGCTAGACTGTAAGGTGCGTGAGAAGTGCCCGACAAGACAGCCACATCTATGGCAAGTGCTACAGGAAGCGTGGGGTGAAATGTCACCTGAGTATCTGGACAAACTGACAGCTAGAATGCCAAGGATCTGCAAAGCTGTCATTGCTGCATGTGGAGGATTTTTTGATGAGAACTCTTTGAAGTAGTTTAAGAAGTTCTGAACATTTTTTTCAAATTGTAATAGTAATTTTTCACGTTATTAATGTTCTGACTATACATTGTGATCAGTTGAATGCCACTTTGGTGAATAAAAGTACCAATTTCTTTCCATAAGAGCAAAATCTGTACATTATTCCAAACTTTTGGCCACCTGTGTGTGTGTGTGTGTGTATATATATATATATATAAAACCGGTCAAAAGTTTTGAAATACTTACTCATTCTTTATCATAATTATTATCATTTTTTTTGTTTTTGTTTTTTCACATTTTAGAATAATAGTAAAGTCATCAAAACTATGGAATAACATAAACAGAGCTATGGGAATTATGTTGTGACTAAACAAAATCCAAAATAATTCAAAACTGTGTTATATTTTAGCATCTTCAAAGTACTCACCCTTTGCCTAGAATTTGCAGAAATGTACTCTTGACATTTTCTCAACCAACTTCTTGAGGTATCACCCTGGGATGCTTTTTAAACAGTTAAAACAGTTCTTTATTATTTGGTCCAAGTCATCAATTTCAAAAACATTTAAAAAAAGAAAAAAAATTTATTACATTTTAGTTTTATAATGAAATAAATTAATATAGTGGCACAATTATATTTTTGTCTACAAAACTAATTTCAAACATTTAAGCATACGCGATCATGAGAAACATTTCAGTTAAGTGTTTCAAAACTTTTGACCGGTAGTGTATATATCCTTAAAATAGTCCTTAAAATAGTCAGACTGTGATTTTTAAATTGCCAAAAATGCCTGGGATTTGCCTGTTTTCATATTGAAGCGCTCTCTGTAGTCATACATGGATACATGTCATAAATTACATGTCCGTTTGCCATTTAAACCTAGCGTATCGGTTTAGTTTGACTCATCTTTGCCTTGCTTGTCTCCCTCACTTTCTGCGTGCCCGCTGCGTGTGTGTGGTAGAGGAAGAGAGAGAAAGTATGCTCTGCTCAGTGAAGTGCACTTGGATGTTTGCAATAAATATGTCTCAGAATGTCTGCTTGTATCTTCTTACCTCAGTTTCAGTGCATTTGTTTACATTCAGCTGATCTGTTCGCCGATGAAGTTAGTTAGTTGTTCTGTTTGGTATAGATACACATAGTTGGTTCGGACTTTAAAGAAACAGGAAAAATTCCAGATTTTAAATAAATAAATAATTACATGTGTGAGACATTTGCATTGTAGGGATGTACAGGCAGATTTCAGATATAAAATCGGTGATTGAATGACTAATGTATGCTCAGATTTCCTATTAGGTCAATAGGCACATTGGAATGTTTGGGCATAGCAATATGGCAGCGCAAAGGCTTCACTGTTATGATGTCTTCAGCAATCCAGTTCTACATTATAAATCAGTGGTCTAGAGTTCTGTTGCTGAGTTTAACGGGCAGTCACACAAGACTTTGAGCATGTGAAATTATTTTGGACACCACAATGGACAGGATATGATGTCAAGCACGAGGACGTATGGTTTTAATGAACAATAAATGCATGCAATTAATTTAAAATGTTTAACAATTTTTTATTTTATTTATTTATTTTTTTTTATGCAGTTAACACACTGTCATTTAACAAGTTGACATCAGATTCTGATATTTTATTCAGCTCTTAATGAATTTTAAACACTGGTTGGAACTGGGCGGAACCTTGTAATGTGTCCGGAGTCAATTAAACTGACATACACACTGCAAACAAACACAAAAGTGATTCTGTGTGTGTTTGTCAACAATGATCAAGTGAGAAATGACCTCTTACAAAACCCAGATGGGAGGCAGGCAGACAGCATGAGGAAAGTTTGGGAGAGGAAATGATATGAAAGCAATTGAACAGGAATGGATGCTTCTTTCAGTTGATTCATTACAATATTTTGCAGTCTTTGCTCTGATAAACGGATGAAGAGAAGTGCAAGTATGTTTTTTTAATGAGATAACAGGTTGAAGATGCATCATAGTGCAGGCATCACCAGTTCTAAAATTTTTGTTGTTATTTACTCACCCTTATGTTGTTCTAAACCTTTATGACTTTGTTTTCTTCTGTAAAATGGACTCAAGATGGCGCCGAGTATGGCTGCGCAGTTTTTGTTTGTTTTGTTTACATTTCTTACGTTTTTTGTCTTGGATGTTGTCTGCCTTATTGTATACAATAGACAAACACTTTTGGACATTGGTTCTGCAATTGCACACCGGAAACTGGACTTCAAATTCCTCAATGCCGACCTGCTGTTTACAAACACGCCAGCGGAGCCCTGTGTCTGGGCTGCCCGACCGCAGAAACACAGAAGGAAAAGGGGAAATAGATCCGGTGTTCTCATCAGAGTAAGACATCACGGAAATCAACCCCCGCTACCCAGTATTCTACTGGCAAATGTTCAATTTCTGGACAACAAGCTCTATGAGCTGAGAGTGTAGATCTCTTTCCAACGAGAGACGAGGGACTGCTGCATTATCTGCCTTACAGAAACTTGGATGTCTGCGGAGATTCCAGACTCAGACATCAAACCCATGGGGTTCTCCGTGCACCGAGCAGACAGAGCGAAAGATCTCTCAGGTAAAAGCAGAGGTGGTGGTGTATGTTTTATGATCAACAAATCCTGGTGTGATCAGAGGAACGTACATTCTATCAAGTCTTTCTGCTCTCCTGATCTGGAATTTCTCATGCTTCTGTGTCGACCATTCTGGCTACTGAGGGAATTCACAGCGGTCATTATCACTGCTGTGTACATCCCGCCACAAGCCGACACAGACCGGGCACTCAAGGAACTGTATGGGAGTATAAGTGAGCAGGAAACTGTGCCCCCTGAGGCCGTGTTCATTGTAACCGGGGAGTTTAACAAAGCCAATTTCAAATCAATCGCACCAAAATACCACCAACATATCAGTTTCAACACACGAGGGGACCGGGTTTTGGACCATTGCTACTCTCCCTTCCGGGATGGCTACAAATCCCTCCCCCACCCACCATTTGGCAAATCAGACCACTCTTCCGTTATCCATCTGCCTGCTTACAGGCAGAAACTGAAACAGGAAGCACCCACCCTCAGAATGATCCAGTGCTGGTCGGACCAATCAGATTCTACACTACAAGACTGTTTTGATCACATGGACTGGGAGATGTTCCGGTCCGCCTCTGATGACGACATCGAGGTTTTACGCTGATAGCGTAACGTGTTTCATCAGAAAGTGCTAGAGGATGTTGTTCCGACCAAAATAATACGGATCTACCCAAACCAGAAACCATGGGTTAATAGCGATGTTCGCGCGGCACTTAATGCGCGGACCTCCGTTTTAATTCCGGGAACGCGGAGGAGCATAAACAAGCCAGTTATGCCCTCAGCAAAAATATCTGAGCAGCCAAACGCCAGTACAGGGACAAGATTGAAGGACAGTTCAACACCACTGACTCTAGAAGCATGTGGCGGGGAATTAATATCATCACAGACTTCAAAGGGAATAAAAACTCTGCCGTGAACACCGTTGCCTCTCTCCCGGATGAGCTAAATACTTTTTATGCTTGTTTCGAGGGAAATAACACCACCCTCGCTGAGAGAGCTCTCGCGACCGAAGCTACAGAGATTAGTTCACTCTCCGTCTCTGTAGCGGATGTAACCTGATCCTTCCGACGGGTGAATATCCGTAAAGCCGCGGGTCAGGACGACATCATCAGAGTGTGCGTGAAACAACTGGCTGTTGTTTTTATGGACATTTTCAACCTTTCCCTCTCCTTGTCTGTAGTCCCCACATGCTTCAAAATGTCCACCATTGTGCTTGTACCAAAGCAATCCAAAATCACTTGCTTAAATGACTGGCGTCCTGTTGCTCTGACCCCCATCATCAGCAAATGCTTTGAGAGACTAATCAGAGATTACATCTGCTCTGTGCTGCCTGCCTCACTAGACTCACTGCAGTTTGCTTACCACAACAACCGCTCCACTGATGATGCCATCGCATCTACACTACACACTGCTCTCTCCCACCTGGAAAAAAGGAACACTTATGTGAGAACATTGTTTGTAGACTACAGCTCAGCATTCAACACCATAGTGCCCTCCAAGCTTTATGTGAAACATAAATGGCAATAAACAGCTCACTGTACAGCTGGATCCTGGACTTCCTGTCAAGCAGATGCCAGGTGGTTAGAATGGGCAGCAACATCTCACCACAGACCCTCAACACTGGAGCCCCGCAGGGCTGTGTTCTCAGCCCACTCTTGTATTCCTTGTACATGACTGTGTGGCAACACACAGTTCCAATGCCATCATTAAGTTTGCTGATGATACGACGGTGGTAGGTCTGATCAATGACAATGATGAAACAGCCTTCAGAGAGGAGGTGCACACTCTGACACGCTGGTGTCAGGAGCACAACCTCTCCCTCAATGTCAGCAAGACCAAGGAGCTTGTGGTGGACTTCAGGAGAAAAGACAGAGAACACAGCCCCATCACATCAATGGAGCACCAGTGGAGAGAGTCAGCAGCTTCAAGTTCCTCTGTGTCCACATCACAGAGGAACTCACATGGTCTGTCCACACTGAGGCCATTGTGAAGAAGGCTCATCAGCGCCTTTTCTTCCTGAGAAGGCTGAGGAAGTTTGGAATGAACCACCACATCCTCACACGGTTCTACACCAGCACTGTAGAGAGCATCCTGACTGGCTGCATCACTGCCTGGTACGGCAATAGCACCGCCCACAACCGTAAAGCCATGCAAAGGGTGGTGCGAACTGCCAGATGCATCATCGGAGGTGAGCTTCCCTCCCTCCAGGACATATATACCAGGCGGTGTGTGAAAAAAGCTCGGAGGATCATCAGAGACTCCAGCCACCTGAGCCAAGGGCTGCTCTCACTGCTACCATCAGGCAGGCGGTATCGCAGCATCAGGACCCGCACCAGCCGACTCCATGACAGCTTCTTCCCCCAAGCAATCAGACTTTTGAACTCTTGATCTCTCACGATCAATATACATCAGCACTGCACTTTATTAATCTTATTATCTCACACTGAACTGTCATAAATTATATTCTCTCTTAACAACACACTGGCAACTGACTATCAACCGACAGTCTGAATGTCAATACAGTACAATACTACCCACTGTATATTTTACATTCACTTTATATACTATTTTTATTGTATGTGTATTCTATATTATGTGTATTCTATATTGTGTGTATTGTATACTGTACATTGTATATTATTATTGTGTTGTGTAATTATGTGTATATTAGATATGTCAATTGTGTTGTGTAAATCTGATGTTTATTGTAAATTTGTATATGTCTCATCACTTTCATGACTGCTATGTTACTCGGAACTGCACCCAAGATTTTTACCCACTGTTGCACGTGTGCATATGGTTGTGTGACAATAAAGTGATTTGAATTTTGATTTGAAAACAACAAAAGAGAAATTTAGCAGACTTTCTGAGCTGCTCTCTTCCATATATTAAAAGTGGATGAGGAACATGGGTTGTCAAGCTCCAAAAAAGGACCAAAAGCCAAATATAAGCATTATAAAAGTAGTCCAACAACTTGTGCGTTATATCCAAGTCTTCTGAAGACGTTCGACAGCTTTGTGTGAAAATCTTTCTTGACAGCCATGGTACAACTCACTTTTAACTCATTTTGTGTTCCATGAAAGAAAGAAAGTCATATGAGAAGGAACAACATGAGGGTGAGTAAATTATTACAGAATTTTCATTTTTGGTTGAACCACTCCTCGAAGCATTCTCCTGTCAGGGTTGATTTGACACAAAATCTGATGCCCTTTCACATGCTTGATTGAAATATTGAGGTATTTTACGGTTTCACTGATACCTTCCGAGGTAACTGGCATGCTAAAGTCAGTACAGGAAATTAATGTTTCTGAACTGTAATGGCAGGGTTATGTCTTGGGAAAAGACGTTGAGAGTTCTTGGCATAGTGCCTCTGCATTAATATCCAATCCCCTGTAGCCCTCTTTCCTTTAAATTTCTATATTTAAGTAGCTCAAATGATAGAGAGAGTGAAGTTGTTTCCCTGAGCACCTCACAGTCCCAGGGATCCAAAGTGGCAGTTTCTCAGTCCTCTGTCCCAGAGCTTCTGTCTGTCTACAGTATACCCTCTTTCATGCTCAATTAGTTCTTGAATTTCCACTTCTCATTCTGTTGCTTTTTACTTGCCCCCTGTACCTCTGTCTGAATTTTGACATAAACATATGCAAACACACACACAAAATTAATTGAAAATCCTGTCATCATTTGGAAAACTGTCATGTTATTCCAAACCTGTATGAATTGTTTCTTCTGCAATAGGAGATTTTAGGCATAATGATAGCCTTAGTCAGGTGATGGAGGCTAACATTCTGCCTATCATCATCTCCTTTTGTGTTCCACGGAAGAAAGTTATGCGATGTGAGGCAACATGTTAGTTGAGTAAATCCTGACAGAATTTTCATTTTTGGATAAACCAGCCTTTTAAAACTTAAAGAAAAGACAGGAACACACCCAGGCACCTTTGTACAATGGGCGAAACACCACTAATGTTTTCCCCCACTTTCTGTGACTGAAATTGGCATATATACATTTTCAGGAGGTACACGCTCGACTTAATTGCACATCCTAACACCAAAAAAAGATTGTGTGGAGCAGTGCACGGCTATTCATTACGTGCAATGCATGTCACTGGCATAATAAACACGAGAGCGGATTTACTGCACGGAGAATGGAGACTTCACCCTCAATCGGTGAACCAGGCGTGCGAGAGATATGGTCAAGCTGCTGTATCTATTCACATCGTGTGTAAATGTGTGACTACTGTCGTCTGAACCACTGTCAAAAGTGAATCTGTGAAAGAGATACCCAGCGTGTGTGCGAAATAGAAACTGAGAAGGACCTGACCATTCAGCAAGCTGCAGCCAGGTATATTTGTAGAGCCAGAGAAAATAATAGTTTTTTTGAGATTTTAAAATTCAGCAAATTAAACTTCAGCATTCAGTATGTTTTATATCTGTATGTATAGTGTCTAATAATGCATTGGCAATGTACACTTAAGTTTCTCTTGCTAATATAATTTGAAATGAACTGAATCTGCCCATTTGATCCTACTATTAAAAAAGTCCATTGTAAAAGGCAGAAGATTTTGCCCAACTTTTAATTACAGCATGTCCACTGATTTTATGGCATGTTTACATATACTTGTATTGAAGATTAATACCTGTAAAAATGTGTCTAATTAACTCAAAAAAAATAAATAAATAAATAAATAACGTACATATTTAAATATTTAAAATAAATTATGACTAACCAATTTCTAGCAAGTTCTTTGAGACAAAGTTTTATCACGATTAATTGTGTGATTAACTGTGTAATAATTAGTTATCAGATTTATCGAATCACTGCCCTATTAAAAACATAAATAGAAGATATAAAAGACTTAAATTTGAGACAAAAATCTAACATTTTAGTGAGGTTTATGCTTAACAAGAAAAAGCAACTTGCCAATGGAGTAAGAAAAAATATCTGAATGTATTAATATCTTGCACATGTTTGCTTCTCAACTGATTGTATCTTGTGCTAAGGATATTTGGATGTTTTTATTGAAAAAGGCAGAAATAGTTTTTTTTTTTTTTTTTTTTTTTTTGCAGTACATACATGCAGAGTGTTCAGCTAAGGGAGGACACAGAAAAAATGCAGGGTCACATAGTTGAGCAAATAGCTAAAAGCAGGCGTGGTCAAAACATTTTTTAGTAAAGGATTCATAGTGCTGTAGTATGTTCATTTGGGTCCTTTTTGCTGTCAGAGATTTTAAACGTTTTATGTGAAATATAACATATTATATTTATGATGGCTCAGGGCATTCCTTTAGAATTGAGTAATAAATCCTTTTTGGTTTTGAAAATATTTACTGTAGATACAAGATGGATTCTTTTGGCTTTAAAGGTAAAAGCAGTCGACAGTCTGACATTAATGTTTTTTAATTCTGTGCAAAACAAATCCATGCCACCAAGTTTAGAATCATGCAAAATTGATACATCCTCCTATCAAAAGAAGAAATCCAGAAACTTTAGAGTGTTTTGCTTAAGTACACATGGCGCATTGTGAATTGGCAGTTGATAGTTACACTTTACAGAGAGCGGAAATTTGATTTCAGTCTTATCTTATTTCCTCACTTATCTCTTTCACATATTCACATTTCCTTACTTTCGCTCACCCTCTGTATTCTGTCTTTCTTTCTATCTAGACAGTCCAGTTTTAGTGCTTTATATTTACATTTATTAATTTAAGATGTCCTAAGTGACTTTTGTAAAAAAATAAAATAAATATTAAAAAAATTCAACGTGATTAATAATAAAGCAGATTTTAACAAGATTTTAAAACAGAATAGTACAATTAGAACAGTAGAGAAAAGTCATTTTAATGGTAATAGAAAGTTCCTTTAAGAAAGCTCCTTTATTTATGGTTATGAATTAGTTAAGTGCTCTCGGAGGACAAGTGTCTTCAGCTGTTTTTTGAAAGTTAGATCTGTAAGAGAGTGCTGATCTAGAGGACTTCAAAGCAACAGAGCTTTGAATTTAATGTGGGCAGCTACAGGTAGCCAGTGGGGAGACATCAAGAGGATTTTAACATGGGCCCTATATAGTTGGTTGAAGACCAGATGCATGTTCTGGTTTTGTTATAGCATAGACCAGTCTTTAAAGGTGAAGTGTGTTATTTTGTGCCACTAGAGTCACCAAGCAGAATGGCAAAAATGTTAATCAACATGAACAAGCAATGAACAAATGTATTTTTATAAACTAACATTAACCAAGTTTTAAAATGCTGTGAAGGAATATTATTCATTGTTAGTTCATGATACTTAATGCATTTACTAATGCTATCAAATAGAACCTTATTGTAAAGTATTACCAAAAAAACTTCCACTTCAGTTGAGGATCATATCATTCTTTTCCATAAATTCATCATATCGTTCATCTGACCATTCAGGCATTGACTGTGTTTAACTAAAGGCTGAAGGAATTTTTAACTTTTAAGAAGTTTTTAGGATTTTGCCTCTCAAACTTTACAGATGACTGTACCTATACAGTCAATACAAATCTTACTTTGTACACTTTTGGGCTAGCACTTTTAAAAGTTGTCCTGCAGAGGCGATGTGTGTTGTGTTTAGAGTTTAGCCATGCTGGGCCCACAAGCAGAAGAGTGCCTGGAAGATCAAAAGAGAGAGTGTCAGAGCACTTGTCAGGAAATTGAAAAAGTAACGAGGGAGAAAAGAGGCAACAATTGACTTCAATACTCTCCACTCACCCCTTCATTCAGAAAGATGCTGTCTGACCTAAATTTATTTTACCTTATCTGCCTAGACGTTTGTTTAGCCTTCTGGGCAAACACTTAGAGAAATGTATGAAGTAAAAAAAAAAGAAGAATGTGAATATATCACATACTGAAAGTGATAATCTGAGAGGATGAGTAGACGTCTAGTGCACTCTAGTGGATCTCCTAAACTTCATTATTCCAGAAGTGAAGCCATTAGTGGTGCACAGAATTTCCTAAACCATCTTTGAAAGTTATTACCGGACAGTAAATCCACAGCATGTAAATGAAAACTGCTTTGATGTCAACATAAAAGCTGCAGCGAGAAACTGAAAAGCTGTGGCAGGGAAGAGAGAACTGATCGACCTAGACTGCACTGTCATGCAGTTGACTGTTGTTAAAAGTTGCTTCAGAAAATTGTAAGTAGCAGGAAACCCGCCTCTTGTTTAAGTGTGAGGTTTTCCTTCAGAAAAGCATCTGTAGAAGGCTGTCGTGATGGCACCCCGTTTATACATACAGATTGGGAGTTTGGCCCCTCCCTTCCTCGCCTCAGAGTTATGAGACGAGCCCCGAGGGCTCTCAGCAGCAAGCTTATTAAAGGCTTTATCCGTTTCCAGGATTTGCAGAGGATTGCGAAATAATGTTAATTTCTATTATACTCGCTGAAGAAACAAAATAAATTACAAACTTGTGTATCTACAGAACCGTCTTTGATATAGAGTTCTTTCCCCCTTTTTCCTGCCTGACACACAGATATGGCATCTAAAGCCCAGTTGATCTAAGAATGATAAGCAAATCGTAGGTGCTCAGGGCTGAGTCCTTTGACCTCCGTCTTAGCATGCCAGTGAACTGAGAGCATGGGAAATGATCCCAGTACAACATCAGAGCAAACAGAATTTGGCTGCTTTGACACATGGGACACTTTCAGTAAATTCTGTCTATGCAAATTCTATAGACTTTCTATAGATAAATTCTAATTGAACAACTGGAGCTGTGCTGACTGCCCCCTGCAGTCTCGCCAAAACCTTTATGCTCCGATGGCAGGAAAATTCAATAAATTCAAGAATTCACGTGCGGTCAGTGGGCATGATTAACTGCATAATTTTTTATATAATTAATCGCATTGAATTAGTGTGTTAAATTGACAGCCTTTGTTAGTGGATATCTATAATGGTTATACACGCAGGCCTGTGAGTCCTAGCCACATCGACAACACAGTACTACTCATCAGGGCCTTTTGGCGCAGCAAACGGGATGGCTTACAATGTTGCCATACGTGCACACATGCATGGAAAGCTGTGTTTGAAAACAGTGCTGAGTGGCTGTGCCAAAGAGACAGGCAGCCAAAGAGGACAGCTGTGTCCTGGAGTACTTACACATACTGACATGTGTCTGGGCCACTGAATCCAGAATGTAGAAATCCAGGAAATATTTGTGCATCATACCCTCTCATGCACATATCCTCTCTTTCCCTCTCTCTCTCTCTCTCTCTCTCTCTCTCTCTCTCTCTCTCTCTCTCTCACTCTCTCTCTTTCAAACACACACGCACACATGCTTTCAAAGAGAAAGCCATCCTATAATTGATCACACACAGATGATTTCACCATCCTTTGCCATAATTGCTTGGCTGGAGAGGAGGGAGGGGGATAGAAGATTCTTTTATATGAAATATCGAAATAACAAATCCGGGGCTCGGGGTGGACATTAAGAAGAGGAATGCGAGTGAAAAGTCATCAGCTGGCCCGCGGCCCAGTATCCGTGGCTGAGGAAAAGCCTGCAGTCATCAGAAAGTGGACGTATTTACTGCTGCGCCTCTCACAGAATGAAAGCGAGAGTGAAAAATGACTTTGTTTGTGAATCAGAGAGTAGCTAATCAGATCGCCTCACTCTCGTTCCATTGCTCAATATATATACTTTATCAGACCCCCCTTTTTCCCTCTGGCATTTGAGGACAGAGATACACTTGTGACACCCGTTTTGATGCTCACATTATTGTACAGATATCCATTAAATGTTGGTCGCATATAGAATTATAGAATTGTTTCTGTGTGTGTGTTTTTGATTTTAGAACACCCTGGAGACCTGCAATATATGTAGTAAGCCCATAATGGAGCGTATTCTGCGGGCGACTGGGAAGGCCTATCATCCTCAGTGCTTCACCTGTGTGGTGTGCCACCAAAGTCTAGATGGTATTCCTTTTACTGTGGACGCCTCCAACCACATCCACTGCATCAAAGACTTCCACAAGTATGACCACGCACACAAACATGCTTAATACATCTACACATTTTAATGAGCGAAACTGAGTCTGTTAGACTATAATCTGTCCTGTGACAGAATGGTTTGGCTCAGCTATTCTCAGATTCAAAGAGAACCATTTAAAAGTGTGAAAATTACAGTAACTACAAAATCGTCACTAAAACCAAGTAACTTTGAAGTAATTTTGATTTAGAGTTGCTTTAGTTACTGGGTTTTAACTTTGTATGGCAGTATACTGCAACACATACTTTATCCAAGACAAATTAAAGCGTACAGTATCTGAACCTTCCTGTACACACTATATATAATGTATACAGTATATATACAGTATATGTATACAATATATACAGTATATATATATATATATATATACACACACACACACATACAGCTCTGGAAAAAATTAAGAGACCACTGCAAAATTATCAGTTTCTCTGGATTTACTATTTATAGGTATGTGTTTGAGTAAAATGAAATTTTTGTTCCCTATCTGTCACTCACTCGATGTTGTGTCGATGTAGTGACACTAGGTGTCACTCTTGGGAGCCCTAAACACCTCTGATCATTTGTGTGTTATTCCTGGTTGCGGTCATTATCTCTCCGCTTCTGACGACCACAATCGCTGTCTTACATGTCTGGGCGCTGCCCACGCGGAGACATGGTTCGTGGATGGGTCTTGTCCTCATTGCGAGAACATGACCATGGCAACTTTGCAGTTGCGGCTTGCATTCGTAAGAAAGCAAGCCACCCCAGCGGCTCCCCGCCTCAGTCCTTCTACCTACGGGTATGAGGCCGTGCCGGTTAGCACTGGGGGCAATTTGGGGACCTCAGTGGGAGCACCTCAGCTGGATAAACCCCCACGGACCTACCATTCCCCAGCACGCTCGCTTCCCCGGTCAGGCTCTCGGATGAGACCGCCGGCTCGGAGCGCCGCTCATGGCCTCGCCCTGCCCCGGTCCCTTTCTTTCCGGAAGTGCATGAGGAGCTGACAAGATCGTGGTCCCGATCCCGATCTTTCAGCTCCCCCGCTCTCACTACCGGTGCACTTGTGCCCACAGAGCGCCGCCACCTGGCGCGGGTGCCCGAAGCTCCCGTCCGGGGCCTGTAGGTTTACGTCGTCCCTGACGGCTAAGGCCTACGGTGCTGCTGGACAAGCCACCTCCGCCCTGCACGCCATGGCTCTCCTGCAAGTTCACCAAGCCAAGGCGTTAAAAGAGCTGCAGAAGGGTAGTTCTGACCCGAAGGTCGCAAAGGCAGCCCTTGCCCCGCTAAGGGTAGTACGCATACTCAACTACCTCGACGACTGGCTGATCCTAGCTCACTCTCGAGAGTTACTGTGCGCACACAGGGACCTGGTGCTCAGGCACCTCAACCATCTAGGGCTTCGGGTCAACTGAGAAAAGTGCAAGCTCTCCCCGGTTCAGAGCATCACTTTTCTTGGCTTGGAGTTGGACTCAGTCTCGATGACGGCGCGCCTCACGAACGAGCGCGCACAGTCGGTGCTGAACTGTCTGAAGGCATTCAGACAGAAGACAGCGGTTCCACTGACACTTTTTCAGAGGCTCCTGGGGCATATGGCATCCTCTGCTGTTGCCACACCACTCAGGTTGATGCATATGAGACCGCATCAGCACTGGCTTCTGACTCGAGTCCCGAGATGGGCATGGTACCGCGGGACACATTGCGAGGTCGTTACGCCTATCTGTCACCGCCTCTTCAGACCTTGGAACGACCTAGCATTTCTACGGGCAGGGGTTCCCCTAGAGCAGGTCTCCAGGCACATTGTGGTTACGACAGACGCCTCCAAGATGGGCTGGGGCGCCGTATGCAATGGGCATACAGTCGCCGTCTCCTGGACTGGTCCGCAGCTGCGTTGGCACATCAACTGCCTCGAGTTGTTGGCAGTACTGCTCGCCCTGCGGAGGTTCCAGCCATTGATCTAGGGCAAGCACATGTTGGTCCGGATGGTACGCTCCCATTGCATGTCTCCTCCTCTGGAGTCAGCAGTGCCTCAAGTCGCTACGAACCACTCACATCCCGGGCGAGCTCAATACCACAGTGGACGTGCTGTCACGACAGGTTACGCTCAGAGGAGAGTAGAGACTCCACTCCCAGGCGGTCCAGCTGATCTGGAGTCGATTCGGTCGAGCCATCCTTTGGTAGACCTGTTTGCTTCCCGAGAATCCTGCCACTGCCCGCTTTGGTACGCCCTGACCAAGGCACCCCTCGGTATAGACGTGCTGGCACACAGCTGGCCCCCTGGACTACGCAAATACGTGTTTCCCCAAGTGAGCCTACTTGCACAGACCCTGTGTAAGGTCAGGGAGGACGAGGAGCAGGTCGTCCTAGTAGCACCCTACTGGCCCACGCAGACGTGGTTCTCGGACCTCATGATCCTTGTGACAGCCCCCCCTGGCGAATTCCCCTGAGGAAGGACCTTCTTTCTGTGCTTTCCTTCCTGCAAGATAGGCTGGAGGGGCGGCTGTCCCCCTCCACCGTGAAGGTGTATGTAGCCGCTATAGTGGCACACCGCGACACAGTGGACGGTAAGTCCTTAGGGAAGCACAACCTAATCATCAGGTTCCTCAGAGGTGCTAGGAGGTTGAATCCCTCCAGACCGCATCTTATCCCCTCATGGGACCTCTCTGTAGTCCTTCGGGGTCTACGGGGAGCCCTCTTCGAGCCCCTGGAGTCAGCTGAGCTTACGGCACTCTCTTTCAAGACTACCCTCCTGACTGCGCTCACTTCCATCAAGAGGGTAGGGGACCTGCAGGCGTTCTCTGTCAGCGAAACGTGCCTGGAGTTCGGTCTGGGCTGCTCTCACATGATCCTGAGACCCCGACCGGGCTATGTGCCCAAGGTTCCCACGACCCCATTTAGGGATCAGGTGGTGAACCTGCAAGCGCTGCCCCAGGAGGAGGCAGACCCAGCTTTGGCATTGCTTGCTTTACGCATCTATTTGGATTTCACGCAGAGCTTTAGAAGCTCTGAGCAGCTCTTTGTCTGCTTTGGTGGACAGCAGAAAGGAAGCGCTGTCTCCAAACAGAGGATTGCCCACTGGGTCATCGATGCCATCGTGATGGCATATCATGCGCAGGACATGCCGCCCCCCGTAGCGCTATGAGTACACTCTACTAGGAGTGTATGGCCTCCTGGGCCCTGACCAGTGGCGCCTCTTTGGCAGACATCTGCAGAGGAGCGGGCTGGGTGACACCCAACACCTTTGCGAGGTTCTATGATCTCCGGGTTGAGCCGGTTTCGTTCCGTGTGTTGTCAGGTCTGAACAGGTAATTTCCGGGACAGCTGGCCAGGTGTACCGCTTGTGTATAGCACCTTTCCCCTCTCATGAGGTGAAGACATGTGCCTTTGACTCCCAGTCGTGTTTACAAGTTGTGATGCCTGGATGATTTTCCTCCTTTGCCCTGTGGCAGACAAGTTTGGGGAGAAACTCGCTGCTGGCCCAGTACATGTGCTAACTAAGCCCTGTACTGGGGTAGGTGCTCCACATGCGCTGGTTCCCCATAGGTGACCCCATATGATATATCTTCTGCTTAATCGTTTCCCGTGGCATGCAAATTCCACTCGCCAATTCCCATTGGCCTTTTTTCAAAGATCAGTGGTGTTTAGAGCTCCCAAGAGTGACCCCTAGTGTCACTACATCGACACAACGTCTCGTTCCCTCCATCAGGGAATGGAGGTTACGAAAGTAACCGGGACGTTTTATTCTATAAAGTACTGACAACTTTTCTCCCAAATTCAAAATAAAAATATTGTCATTTAGAGCATTTATTTGCAGAAAATGACAACTGGTCAAAATAACAAAAAAGATGCAGTGTTTTCAGACCTCGAATAATGCAAAGAAAACAAGTTCATATTCATTATTAAACAACACAATACTAATGTTTTAACTTAGGAAGAGTTCAGAAATCAATATTTGGTGGAATAACCCTGATTTTCAATCACAGCTTTTATGTGTCTTTGCATGCTCTCTACAAGTCTTTCACATTGCTGTTGGGTGAATTTATGACATTCCTGGCACAAAACTTCAAGCATCTCAGCTTTGTTTGATGGCTTGTTGCCATACATCTTCCTCTTGATCACATTCCAGAGGTTTTCAATGGGGTTCAGGTCTGGAGGTTGGGCTGGTCATGACAGGGTCTTGATCCAGTGTTCCTTCATCCACACCTTGATTGACCTGGCTGTATGTCATGGAGCATTGTCCTGCTTGACAAACCAGTCCTCAGAGTTGGTGAACATTGTCAGAGCAGTAGGAAGCAAGTTTTCTTCCAGGATAACCTTGAGCGTGGCTTGATTCATGCGTCCTTCCCAAAGACGAATCTGCCGATTCCAGCCTTGCTGAAGCACCCCCAGATGTTTTTCTGTTTCAAAAGTGGCTTTTTCTTTGCAATTCTTCCCATGAGGCCTGAACCCCTGAGTCTTCTCTTTACTGTTGTACATGAAACTGGTGTTGAGTGGGTAGAATTCAATGAAGCTTTCAGCTGAGGATATGTGAGGTGTTTTTTTCTCAAACTAGAGATTCTGATGTACTTATCCTCTTGTTTAGTTGTACATCTGGCCTTCCACATCTCTTTCTGTCCTTGTTAGGGCCAGTTGTCCTTTGTTTTGAAGACTGTAGTGTACACCTTTGTATGAAATGTTCAGTTTTTTGGCAATTTCAAGCATTGTATAGCCTTCATTCCTCAAAATAATGATTGACTGATGAGTTTCTAGTGAAAACTGTTTCTTTTTTGCCATTTTTGACCTAATATTGACCTTAAGACATGCCAGTCTATTGCATACTGTGGCAACTCAGAAACAAACACAATGTTAAGCTTCATTTAACGAACCAAATAGCTTTCAGCAGTGTATGATTATTTCTAGCACCAAATTAGCAATTTAGCATGATTACTCAAGAATAAGGTGTTGGCCGCCAGTGTGTGTGTGTGTGTGTGTGTGTGTGTGTGTGTGTGTGTGTGTGTATATATATATATATATATATATATATATATATATATATATATATATATATTCACACACACTGGCGGCCAAAAGTTTGGAATAAGACAGATTTTGCTGTTTCGGAAGGAAATTGGTACTTTAATTCACCAAAGTGGCATTCAACTGATCACAAAGTATAGTCAGGACATTACTGATGTAAAAAAAACAGCACCATCACTATTTGAAAAAAGTCATTTTTGATAAAATCTAGACAGGCCCCATTTCCAGCAGCCATCACTCCAACACCTTATCCTTGAGTAATCATGCTAAATTGCTAATTTGGTACTAGAAAATCACTTGCCATAATATCAAACACAGTTGAAAGCTATTTGGTTCCTTAAATGTAGCTTAACATTGTCTTTGTGTTTGTTTTTGAGTTGCCACAGTATGCAATAGACTGGCATGTCTTAAGGTCAATATTAGGTCAAAAATCACAAAAAAAAAAAAAAAAAAAGGAATGAAGGAATGAAGGCTATACAATGCTTGAAATTGACAAAAAACTGAAGATTTCATACAAAGGTGTACACTACAGTCTTCAAAGACAAAGGACAACTGGCTCTAACAAGGACATAGATGTACAACTAAACAAGATGATAAGTACATCAGAGTCTCTAGTTTGATAAATAGACACCTCACATGACCTCAGCTGACAGCTTCATTGAATTCTACCCACTCAACACCAGTTTCATGTACAACAGTAAAGAAAAGACTCAGGGGTGCAGGCCTTAGAGGAAGAATTGCAAAGAAAAAGCCACTTTTAAAACAGAAAAACAAAAAGAAAATGTTAGGGTGGGCAAAGAAACACAGACATTGGACAACAGATAATTGGAAAAGACTGTTAGAGATCTTAACCCCACTGAGCTTTTGTGGGATCAGCTAGACTGTAAGGTGCCTGAGAAGTGCCCGACAAGACAGCCAGTTCTATGGCAATGGGGTGAAATGTCACCTGATTATCTGGACAAACTGACAGCTAGAATGCCAGATCTGCAAAGCTGTCATTGCTGCACGTGGAGGATTTTTTGCTGAGAATTCTTTGAAGTATTTTAAGAAGTTCTGCACATTTCTTTTCAAATTGTAATAGTAATTTTTCACGTTATTAATGTTCTGACTATACATTGTGATCAGATGAATGCCACTTTGGGGAATAAAAGTACCAATTTCTTTCCATAAGAGCAAAATCAGTATATTATTCCAGACTTTTGGCCGCCAGTATATATATTAATATGTCTTTTCATTGTCTCAGTTACATGAAGACATTGTGTTAAACTTTGAACATTTAGAGTAGATGAAATTTTTCCCTTTCAAAAGCATTATTATGTTATTTAAAATTGTGTCTTGGTATATGTACCTGTGTCTTTTGAATAGACTCTCTAGTGTTGTCACAGTATGGAAAGCAGCTTTTTGTATCTGTTAAGGAATTGAAAGGTTTCAGATGGAATCCGTTGATTGTGAGAATGTAATCACAACAGAAATGCTATTGTGTCGAGGAACAGTTGGGTCAAACCTGGACTGTACTCATTGTTACTATTGTGGTTTATATTGACCACCATCTGCAGAACATCCTCCTTTTAGACGTGTGTTTGTACAACCCAAAGAAGAAGTTTAGTCACCTGACTAGGTTTTGTTTTGTGTACACATCCTCACCGCCTCTCTATTTCGGTATCTCTGTTCTTGTCCTTTGTTCCCAAAATGCAGAACAAACTAATGTATTCATTGTGGAGCTTTCGAAACATTTGTCTTTTTCATCTGGGCTCCATTGGAAAATTTCAAAAGCTGCCAGTGTAATTGTAGGTCTTTCATTACTGATGGCATTTCCATATAAATGTATTAAAGCAGAGTAATATTTTATACATGGCCTTTAAATACAGTGGTTTGGACACTTTTGGACTTAAGTCTTTTAACACTTACAGTAAGTCATATTTAAAGATGTATACATTTAATTGTATTAGATAACAAAATGTGTTCCCTTTTTCAAGGAAATTTGCCCCGCGTTGCTCTGTGTGTAAAGAGCCCATAATGCCAGCTCCTGGCCAGGAGGAGACTGTGCGTATTGTGGCCTTGGACCGTGACTTCCATGTGCAGTGTTACCGCTGTGAGGTGAGTAAATGTACTTGAGTATGGTTGTAAGTTTCTAAACGTCTGTAGAATTTAGCAATAGCACACGAGCAAGAGTGCAAGAGACCAACAGCATGATTGCTAATGTGATATTGCTTTTAATACAACAAAAAATATTGAATAACATTTTTTAAACAAAACGATCATTTATTTTTGGAAAATAGTTCCAGAAGAAGTAAAATCATGAAGCACAACTCAAGCACAGCATCAGTCATGAACAAAACAGTGTTTTTGAATGAATCTTTTAAGTAAACGACTTGTTTAACTAATCAGTTGAGTCAATGATTTAATGACTTGTTCATATTATAAAAGACACTCAATTGTTATCACCTGTTAGCATACAATTGTAATCTGCAGAATGTCTTTGGTGAATGTATTCCAACCTGGCCTCAAAGAATCACATTACAATTCCTACATTTTTGCAAAGTGATTTTTACATGGCTCATTGTATGTATCGTGGCAGTTTCCTGCTGAAATTAACACTTAGAGACACTACT
Source organism: Myxocyprinus asiaticus (assembly GCF_019703515.2). NCBI lineage: Eukaryota > Metazoa > Chordata > Actinopteri > Cypriniformes > Catostomidae > Myxocyprinus > Myxocyprinus asiaticus. Next base: position 25,803,578 of record NC_059355.1, read on the forward strand.
ATGACAATTCATTTTATTCCCTTTCACACAAATCAAGAGTGAAAGGGCAGACTATCAATTCATAAATACTTACTTTTCAGCCTGTTCCTCACACAATGCTATCTTATGACATTTTGGCCTCTATTTCCATGACCGTGCTAGGCGCAGCGCAACGTGAAACAACTGTGCGCAAAACCGTGTCTGAAATTCATGAGAGGATCTAATGATTTTGTGGCAGCTCAAAGTGCAAGTGGGCATGGGTGGGAGTGTTTCGCTATCTGTGGGTGTGTGTGCACAAACTGTGGGTGTATTGTATGTAAATGGAAACTTTCGTGGGAAAGATATTTTAGAAGCATCTCTATTTTGAACGCAAAGTCTAAAGTTTGGAGATTCCACCAGCAGGTCGTAATAAAGTTCAAGTCCAAACTCTGATAATATAGTGGAATGTCATAATTTCATGTTCCAATATATATTTTAGATTTTGTACATAAACTTTATTACCAGAGGTAATTTGCTTCTGAAATTATGTCCCTGACAATCACAGTTGTAACCGTTTTATTAAACAAAAATGTATGAGATTTGTGTTAAACTTTTTAGAGGTCATAGCTTATTTTTGTTTATATTAATATATATTAATTTGTATTGGTATTTTTCCACCTGTTGTCGTAGAGTGGTTTTTAAGTCACTGCAAAAGGCTGGTGGAAGAAGTTGGAGAGGGTAAAATGTTTGGATTTGGGGAGATATACAATTGTTTTTACCACATTATTTGAAATGTAATTTGAATTCAGAAATAGTTTTGGTTTAAGTTTTTAAATAAATGTGTGTTTCAATAAATTAATTTAATTTGTGAAGCAAAATCAACTGGTAGAAGTGAAGTGTGTGCAAAAAAACAAAAACAAAAAAAAAAACATCCCTCAGTCCACAGCCTAACTTGAAATCATCCTAGACAATTTTATTAAAAATACTTACATTCTCTATAATTTAATGGAGCCTACATCCAAATTCTGATGAGAACCAAATTTGCCATGCGTAAAAGGAGCGTGCCAATATAAATATGCCAGACATTCAACAAGGATGCAGTTAATGTTTTATTTTTATTCATATTTTAATTAATATTTCTATTCTTCTTATGCATTGCACACAGCCCATTTACACTACCAAACTCTTATGAATGGGCTGTCTTTGTTTATATCACTGGTGCTTGACAGGGAATGGACTATACAATATGAAAATACCAAAACTTAATGGCCATGCCCAGTGCCAACTGACTTTGCACGTATGAAATATCGCATAGCGTTGTGCTTAGCGCTCTTAAAAAAGGGCCCTTTAACACTTTACTGTAGTGCATAATTTGGATGATGATACATTTTAACATTTGCATTGCATAATTAACTACATTTACAAGCTTGTTTGACTGTGATCAAATTGTGTCGTAGCTCAACTGATTAAGAGTTGCACTAACAATGCAGTGGACTGGGGTGCAAGTCCTGAATAGCATGCAGGTCAACACATGAGCCCAAAGTGTCATAGAAGCACAACAAAATGACCTGTTTGCTTCAGCAATTGTATTTTTCATGTCACATTTACTTTTTATGACACTATCGATAAGGTTTAGGTTTAAGGTTTAGGGTTGGGAGGATTGTTTTTTTTTTTTTAACCTTAAAAACCTCATCAGTGGACATTTCATCTTGGAACTGCTGTGATATATGTAAGGAACCACATTAAATCATTTTGCAAAAATGGGGACACAGTCATGTAATTTTCATGAGATCTGGATTGTTGATGGATTCAAAAGGGTCAAGTCACTGGGATTAATCGAAATCCCCACCACTATTTGGAAAGCCACGAACACAGTCAAGTGGAGTGATAACATTTTTTAATTGACCCAGTGCTGTTATGCGGAATATCAGCACTCATTGAATACGACTTGGCCGATCACATTTGAGGACGAGAACAAAATGTTGTCTAAATGTAATTGTGTACTGACTCTTGATTTTTCACATACTGAAAAATGTACTATTTTGTGTGTGTGCACAATATAGGGCTGTGACTGTCTTCTCTCTGAGGGAGACAGTCAGGGTTGCTACCCTCTAGATGGGCATGTTCTCTGCAAAAACTGCAACACCAGTCGCATCCAGGCCCTCACTGCTAAGGCTACGACTGACCTCTGAGTCATACACATACAGAATATACACGCACATCCCTAGTATCCCTGCAGATGCATTCGTCCATTCCTGAGAAACACCATATTCTGTCACATCACTGCACACAAATATTTATCCCTAGACATACCCAATGCACATGCACGCATAAAGCTGTCATTCCACTTAAGGGGACACATCTTTTCTTGTTGCTTATGCGCCTCCACACACTGTATTGAAATTGCACTCATTTATTCTGTCCAGGGAAAAGTATCCCTTCTTACTAGCATATATGTATTCATCAAGGTTCACAGCAGCTGATTTTGAACACCTAAATAATGTAGACCTTATAAGAGATAATGTATATAGAGATGGGCAGTGTTTTAAAATGCTCCTATCAGTTTTTAACAATGTATTTTTAAAGAAATAATTTTACCCAAAATTGAAAATTCTGTCATTGTTTACTCACCACCATGTCGTTCCAAACCCATATGACTTTCTTTCTTCCATGGAACACAAAAGGAGATCATTCAGTCACTATTCACTTTTATTGTATAAAAAAGATACAATGAAAGTGAATGGTGATTAAAGCAAATAGGGTCTATCGATTATTTTGGTAATCGAGTAATCTAGCGATTATTCTGAAAAATAATCGAGTAATCAAAAATTACCCAACTCAGATTGCATAAAGTTGTCAAGGCGAAGTCACATTTGGCTAAAGTTTTTATGTATTGTATGACTGAATAACAACAATAAAACAATTTTGAAAACAATAACAGACACCCAAAGCAGATCTATAATATAAAACAATTATACAATTCAAGCTGACAGAGATTGGCTTCTCCAGGTGTGCCCAACTTTTTTTGTAATGCAACATCTACTTTTTTCTTTAACTAGCTCAACATGATCTACCCATTTTAGTTCAGAACTCAAATATGGGAAAACAGGCCATGGCAAAAAAAAAAACAAAAAAAAAAACATTTTTTAAAAAACAATGTCTGCCTACTAAACTTGTTTATTGAGGATGAGTTATATACACCGATCAGCCACAACATTAAAACCACCTGCCTAATATTGTGTAGGTCCCCCTCGTGCCGCCAAAACAGTGCCAACCCGCATTGCAGAATAGCATTCTGAGATGCTATTCTTCTCACCAGAATTGTAAAGGGTGGTTATCTGAGTTACCGTAGACTTTGTCAGTTCGAACCAGTCTGGACATTTTCCGTTGACCTCTCTCATCAACAAGGCATTTCCGTCCACAGCACTGCCGCTTACTGGGTGTTTTTGTTTTTGGTACCATTCTGAGTAAATTCTAGAGACTGTTGTGTGTGAAAATCCCAGGAGATCAGCAGTTACAGAAATACCCAAACCAGCCTGTCTGGCACCAACAATAATTCATGCGATTATCTAATCAGCCAATCATGTGGCAGCAGTGCAGTGCATAAAATCACGCATATATGGGTCAAGTGCTTCAGTTTATGATCACATCAACCATCAGAATGGGGAAAAAGCGTGATCTCAGTGATTTGGACTGGGACCGTGGCATTATTTTTGGTGCCAGATGGGCTGGTTTGAGTATTTCTGTAACTGCTGATCTCCTGGGATTTTCATGCACAACAGTCTCTAGAATTTGGCACTGTTTTGGCGGCACGAGGGGGACCTACACAATATTAGGCAGGTGGTTTTAATGTTGTGACTGATCGGTGTACATGGTTAAACTATTTACAGACAATTAAGAGCCATTTTATTTGTTTTTTGTTTTAACTTGTTTGTTGTTTTTTATCACCTGCATGCAAGACACAATACAATATTCACAGTATTCGTGTGAGATACATTTTTTCACTCTTGCGTTGAGCTGCAGCAGTTGTGGGCATTGTTGCACTTGTGCTACATTCTGCAGATCGCAAAAGCTTGTTGCTTGCCACGTACAGTGTAAAAAGCCCTTAAGCATCTGGACATTCAGTTCCGTATTAAGTAAACTGTTAATAATTTCACATGCGAAGACTAGCCATTTCTTCTCAGGTAAGGCAAAGTTTTATACTGCTTCTGTGGGACGAGACGCGCAGCTGTGGCTTTAACAGCAGACTCACGATGAGCTTTGACTGACAGCACACAGACCTGTGGTTTTATTCAGTAAATAAAGTTCTCTGAATTCCCACATTGAGTTTTACCTGTAATAATGGCCATAAACTAGCAAATATTAATTTTTAAACATAATCATCATGAAATCTAATTTACTAATTTACTCAGAACAGAACTCAAAAGATAATTTGCTGAAAATAACCTAATTAGATTGAATTCGGTGTGTTTGTGCATCCGCAACTGCATGTATAACTTTAATCAAGTCCAAAGGACGTCTTTTTCACGACATTATTTTATGTTGCTTCATTAAGGCCTTTCATAAAAGCCTGTGTAGATAAATAGGTTTAGATTGCATTCCAGTGTTTTTTTTTGTTGTTGTTTTTTTTCTGAATTCAGCATGTTCCGTGCAGTAACAAAAAGCTCAACTTCTCTCAAATTGCTTGCAGCCTTAACTTACCGTGCTGTGTTCAGTGGTTTTGTGAAAGCTGGATGTCAACTTTTCAAGTGCTGTTGCATTGCTGAAGTGTTTTGGGTTTTTGTTGTTTTTTAGGTCCTGCATTGTTTTTCAAATCTAAAGTGAAGCGCTCTCACACAGCTGACACCTCTTGTCATTGCTTTCGTACCCTCATCCGTGCACTTCCGCCTTATTTTCGATTGTCAAATTAGCAGTTTTGTTATCAAGGAATTTCTTTAAGCAAACATTCAGCCTAGCATCTCCTTTTGTGTTCTATAGAAGAAAGTCATATAGCTTTTGAACAATAGACATGACAGTTGATTTTAACATTTGGGTGCACTATCCCATTAATAATACTTATTAAAACTCATAGAACATCACAGACTCTACCTCTGAAAAGGGACCATGCTCTACAGTAGCTATGCCTTTAAGTATGTATCTGACCTATGGCTTTGATTTTAATATTGACTTCTGAACTATGTTGAAACTGTATTTCACCATCAATCACAGAGGCAAGATCTATGGAAATACACTTTCATTCAGAGCTACTAGTTATATACACAAAAGGTGCGTTCCAATCCACAGGGTGCCTACGCAGTGTTCTCTGCTCCTTACTCACTGAGCATGGGATATCTGTTGAAGTTCACTTCATTTGACAAAATTGTACATTTTTGGAATACCCTGCAACATCATCAAACAGACAATGCTTGAGTCATGCAGATTTTGCGGTTCAAGTAAGATGACACAATATACTAGTGTAAATTCATATATTGTAAATATACAATAAATAACCTAACATCCATATATATATATATATACAGGTGCATCTCAATAAATTAGAATGTCGTGGAAAAGTTCATTTATTTCAGTAATTCAGCTCAAATTGTGAAACTCGTGTATTAAATAAATTCAATGCACACAGACTGAAGTAGTTTAAGTCTTTGGTTCTTTTAATTGTGATGATTTTGGCTCATATTTAACAAAAACCCACCAATTCACTATCTCAAAAAATTAGAATACATCATAAGACCAATAAAAAAAACATTTTTAGTGAATTGTTGGCCTTCTGGAAAGTATGTTCATTTACTGTATATGTACTCAATACTTGGTAGGGGCTCCTTTTGCTTTAATTACTGCCTCAATTCGGCGTGGCATGGAGGTGATCAGTTTGTGGCACTGCTGAGGTGGTATGGAAGCCCAGGTTTCTTTGACAGTGGCCTTCAGCTCATCTGCATTTTTTGGTCTCTTGTTTCTCATTTTCCTCTTGACAATACCCCATAGATTCTCTATGGGGTTCAGGTCTGGTGAGTTTGCTGGCCAGTCAAGCACACCAACACCATGGTCATTTAACCAACTTTTGGTGCTTTTGGCAGTGTGGGCAGGTGCCAAATCCTGCTGGAAAATGAAATCAGCATCTTTAAAAAGCTGGTCAGCAGAAGGAAGCCTGAAGTGCTCCAAAATTTCTTGGTAAACGGGTGCAGTGACTTTGGTTTTCAAAAAACACAATGGACCAACACCAGCAGATGACATTGCACCCCAAATCATCACAGACTGTGGAAACTTAACACTGGACTTAAAGCAACTTGGGCTGTGAGCTTCTCCACCCTTCCTCCAGACTCTAGGACCTTGGTTTCCAAATGAAATACAAAACTTGCTCTCATCTGAAAAGAGGACTTTGGACCACTGGGCAACAGTCCAGTTCTTCTTCTCCTTAGCCCAGGTAAGACGCCTTTGACGTTGTCTGTGGTTCAGGAGTGGCTTAACAAGAGGAATACAACAACTGTAGCCAAATTCCTTGACACGACTGTGTGGTGGCTCTTGATGCCTTGACCCCAGCCTCAGTCCATTCCTTGTGAAGTTCACCCAAATTCTTGAATCGATTTTGCTTGACAATCATAAGGCTGCGGTTCACTTGGTTGGTTGTGCATCTTTTTCTTCCACACTTTTTCCTTCCACTCAACTTTCTGTTTACATGCTTGGATACAGCACTCTGTGAAGAGCCAGCTTCTTTGGCAATGAATGTTTGTGGCTTACCCTCCTTGTGAAGGGTGTCAGTGATTGTCTTCTGGACAACTGTCAGATCAGCAGTCTTCCCCATGATTGTGTAGCCTAGTGAACCAAACTGAGAGACCATTTTGAAGGCTCAGGAAACCTTTGCAGGTGTTTTGAGTTGATTAGCTGATTGGCATGTCACCATATTCTAATTTTTTGAGATAGTGAATTGGTGGGTTTTTGTTAAATGTGAGCCAAAATCATCACAATTAAAAGAACCAAAGACTTAAACTACTTCAGTCTGTGTGCATTGAATTTATTTAACACACGAGTTTCACAATTTGAGTTGAATTACTGAAATAAATGAACTTTTCCATGACATTCTAATTTATTGAGATGCACCTGTATATATATATATATATATATATATATATATATATATATATATATATATATATATATATATATACATACATTTGTATAATACATCCATATGTATACTTTTAAAATGTATTGTTATATAGTATTTAAATTAATATATTTCTCCTGACTTGTAACCGTAAGTTAAATAACCAAATAACATTTATTTTTTGTATTAAACAATAATTTATTTAATTTTCTGGTTACAAGTCTGGATAAATATATTAATTTAAATACACTGATGAGCCAAAACATTATGACCTTATGTTTTGGCTCATCGGTGTATTTAAATTAATATATTTATCCAGACTTGTTACCCATAAGTTAATAACTGTTGTTGTTTAATACAACAACAAAAACAAAAAAATTATTTGGTTATTTTTTAATATGTATGTCATCTTAATTGTTAAATGACCAGTTGTTATGATAATTTTATTATGGCATAACTGCATAGAAAGCACACCTAAGGTGAATTTGGCTTATTTAAAATGCCAGTGTCTCAAACCCCATTTGTTTATTTCATTTGAAAGTTTTTTTTAGCCAAGCTACATAAGTACTCTGATGGTTCACAATGACTGGTGGGTCAATTTCGCTCTCCACTTACTGATACGTGATGTATCGATGTACACTTATTCCCTATGCCGTCTAGAGTGCCCTTCCAACTGAACATATATGCTCCCTTCGGACTGGAATCTCCCTTAAGTTGGCTGAATACCATGTGAAGTCCACTTCGGAGGACCCTAACGGTCAATTGGAATGCACCTAAAGTCAAACTAATGTATACCAGTATTCAAACACACACATTCAGTGCAATGGCTTTTCATAGCTTTATCTCATAATGCAGATACAAACATGCTTCAATATGTATCATTCAAACACAGCTGAATGGCATATTAAATGGATATAACATTGAAACCTGACACCTCATGATGCCTATGATAGTATCTTGTGAACATTGAGGTTTAATTTTTGCCAAGGTACACAACATATACAGGTATAGACATTGACCCTGACCTTGATTCATGCATCATGCTTTATTATGAGCATCTTTTGAGTACATACAGGTTTAAACACTGATTATGAACACATTTCTGAAATAACCCTTTGAGATTAAAGTTACCAAAGAGCTACTTTTACTTTCTCTGGGAAAGTGTGTATGTATAATGTTGTATGCCTATGAAATCTATTGGGAACAGTATTTTATCCTCTAAGGACTGTGAATAACCTTCAGTAACTGATGTCAGATTCAAAGCCCAAATATGCTGTGGTTTGTTCAGTGCGATCTCCTGTTTCATTCTCAATGGAACACTTTAATTCACGTGAATTTAACCTGAAATATCCTATGCTTAAAGATTTGGTTTGGTGTTATTTTTTCTAATTGCACTCAGTTTTTGCATTTATTTGTATATCATGAGTGAAAACTAGTGAGGAGGTTTTGGGATAAAAATGTATGTGCCGTAAGATACAGCATGCACAGTGATTTGTGTAATAGCAGAATGAAAATAATTTAGTATTAAATTAAATGTCTCAGAGGAAAAATGAATGATCTCAGATTAGGTTTAAAGTGTGACAGTCAGGGCTGAAAGGATTTTGGAATTGTATTTTATCTAATTTGATCTAAGACTTTTTCACTCTTACAGCCCAACGATCATATCCTCAAATTGTGAATTTATTGTAGTATTAGTTACTGGATAGACAAGAAAGTATTATTAAAAATAGGAAAAAACATATAAGGATAAGAATTCTACTTTCATAATTTTGTAAATGGATGATATCATTATGCAGAGTTCTTCTTTGTTGCATTGACACTTTACATAAGAATGATATTCTGTTTTGTTCAACGAGAATGTGTTTGAACTGTTGTTCTTAAAGCTACAGTGCACACCGTTTTGGAAAATTGGAAATGATAGATATTTATCTACAGAGTGCCATCATAAATTTAGAGGTTTCAAGAGTTAACACCTCAGGAAAATTCCAGTCATATCGCTTTACTGCAGTAATGGCCCAGGCAACTTCCCCTCTGGTTGCAATGGTAAATTCAGATGTGAAAATCATGATATATATGCAAACTGAATATAAATATATACACTGGTGGCCAAAAGTTTGGAATAATGTACAGATTTTGCTGTTTTGGAAGGAAATTAGTACTTTAATTCACCAAAGTGGCATTCAACTGATCACAAAGTATAGTCAGGACATTACTGATGTAAAAAACAGCACCATCACTATTTGAAAAAAGTAATTTTTGATTAAATCTATACAGGCCCCATTTCCAGCAGCCATCACTCTAACACCTTATCATTGAGTAATCATGCTAAATTGTTAATTTGATAATAGAAAATCACTTGCCATAATATCAAACACAGTTGAAAGCTATTTGGTTTGTTAAACGAAGCTTAACATTGTCTTTGTGTTTGTTTTTGAGTTGCAACAGTAGCAATAGACTGGCATGTCTTAAGAAGTTCTGAATTATTTTTATTTTTTTTTTCAAATTGTAATAGTAATTTTTCACGTTATTAATGCCCTGACTATACTTTGTGATCAGCTGAATGCCACTTTGGTGAATTAAAGTAGTAAAGCCGCCAGTGTAAATACCCGGTCACGGACCCTTCTTGATTTATTATGGTAGTTTGTGGATTTTTCTGTATGTAAAATTAAATGTACTGTGGCTTTAAGCCACGAGAGCTACATTAGTGCTTCAGTGCTTCAATCTATACCTCCTTTTCTCAGCACTATTTCTATATTTGCCTTTTCCAGCCTTTTATGACTGTGCACAGACACAGCTGTTTGTGGCTGGTGCTGTGTGTTGTACAGTACTATGATGTTCTAACGTTGTAGTGTAATATTATTATTATTATTATTGTTATTATTTCCAGATTTGATCTATCCAGCATTCCTTACCCATTTAAGCTTTATGTGTAAGGTGTATTCTGTTATTCTGTTCAAGTCTTTGATCTGGGTGCAATTCATTGTGCACACACTATGTTTCATGTTGTGCCAGTTTGTGAATATTAGCAATAACTTGATGATTATATAAGACTGTTGTTGCAACATATTCCAAATACCAACATTTAAGTGCCTTTGATGTTTTTTTCCTCCTTTCATAGAGAAAGAATATTTGAAAAGAACCTAATATGTGCCGTGGTGAAATTGTAAATGTATACTTGGATTCTGTTCTTCCACTCCATGTTTATCACATACAACTTCCTCTATAATTAATAAACCTCTTAAGAAAAACTCCATAGTGGTTTATCTGATTATTTCTGTTGTCAGTTGTTTTTTCTCCATGTAAAACCTTATAAAAACCTCAGCCAGTCTCCAGACATTTTTCTCTGCTTTTTTTATGAATGCTTTCAAATGCTAATGTTAATTCATATTTCAGCTTTTTACACCATCCGGCAAGATTCCCAGGTAATGAACAGACCGCTTTCCATTGTACTATGTGCACACCCTAAAAGAGTGCTCTGAGAGAATTCATTTATCACAATACTTACATCAGTGATACTGTATACAGAACATACTGAGCTACTTAAGTTGTTATTTGAGAGACAATCAGCACAGTCACGATTTAGATAAACTCAAAATGCTACTGACTGACAGCCTTATTCCTCTTTGCTGTCTTAGGTATTTAGTATGTGAAAGCATTGAGATATAAAATGAGTTTTGTTGCTCATGCTAGAATGAGGTTGATGGAGTTGTTAAAATAATTTAAGAGACTCAAAAGAGGACCTTTTTCTTGGGCCCTCTGAGACTCTTCTTGATTTAATCCTTTCAATTTGTCATCCCTCCTGTGTTCCAGGAACCGGCAATAAGCCACAAACAATCTTTCATTCTTTCCAGATTGCTAAATTGGAGCAGCCATCCAAAATATAAGAGTTGAAAGGGATCCCTGAGGAATGCAGAGAACATTTCACATTAATAATTGTTTAAAAAGAGTACAAAACAGCGCAATATTCAATGACATGTTTGTTTTGGTTTTATTTGAAGACTTTGTGAGGTAAAGATAGTAAAATCAGGCCCTAAGAGACCACAAAATGCCACAATATTATTTTAATAATATTATAGCATTATCCGTTTGGGATTGGGGCCACAGTGCAACATTATTTCACCTAATCTCTCTGTTCTATGTGCTCTTTTGCATTAGTATATCTCTGACCTCTCATTTTCCTCTTTAAGCATGTGATTTAAAAAAAACGAATGACTTTATTTCCTCTGTACAGGAAGATTATCCAAATGTTAATATTGAAATAAAGGGGAAGAGCTCTATAAATCTACATATGTGTGCACATGGATATTTGCACATCTCTGTACTTTTTTGTGAGTGTGTGTGTTTAGTTTTTTGTGTGTGTTCCCTTCAGGGACAATGTGTAGCACTTGGTTTTACTGTGTGCTAATCTGCTGTTTACAAACAAACTGATGAGTGTGTGTGTCCCGCTGGCTAATATGATGTGGCTGCTAATCTGTGTGTGTGTGTCTATGGGTGTATGAGTGCATATAAGTGAGAGAGCCAGGAGGGTCCCCCCAGGAGCCAGCTATGGCCTTTCTGAATGTCTGCCTTTAATACTCAGGAAGTGGGATTCCCGATCATGCATGATTTTGCCCGCTAAGCTTCACTCCTTTAAACAAAACAGTTGTTAGGTCAGATTTACATAACATTACAATGTAGGTCGACATTGTTGTCTTGGTCGCTTAATGTGCTCTGAGCTTGCTGTCATCATTAGCTTTCAAATGAATCGCCCGCAGTGGTGCGCTTGCTTCAGAAACCCAATTTTGCGGGTCTCTGGTTCCTGCAAGATTTCTGATGTAAAGTTAACTGAGCCCTAAAGAAGTATCTCTAAAGAAAGGGCACCACTGGAGAGGCACTTTTAGGAAGACTGAGCTTTTGAGGTATTTTCAGTATAAGACGTCTTTTAATAAAAATATTGCGACAATGGCTTTGTGAAGTTTTTGAAGGAAATGTAAGCATAGTTCATGCATTCGCAATACAGCCTGAGCCTTATAAGCCTGCTTGGCTGCCTCTCATTGTTTGCATACTTCCGCTGTTTTCACTCCCGTCCACTCCATCACCACCAGTTTAGGTCCCGTCCTGGGTGGGGGTATCTCCCCTCCCCTGCTATCATCGCCTCTGGCAGGATCTGACGGTTCAAGCAAGCACTGGAGCGCTGAACCATAGGACGGGGCTTACAAATTATATAAGTATCTTTTTGTTCTTACTAATTCCAATAATCTCAAGTCTTTCTGATAGAACTAGAAGTCAGGTTTACTACCTTGGTGGTATATTGTTGCAAACATCACCTTCAAACAAGTACAGGATTGCAGGAAATAAATCTCCAAAATCACATATCAAGACTCACAATTTGCAGAATTATCAAGAAAATTCATGGTTCATTCTTAATCAAAGTTGCATATTTACAGGTGCACTAAGTCTGCAACAACTCTAATGGGGACCTGAGTCTAAACTTTCTCAACCAGAGGCCCACTAAGGAGACTCAAAAAACATGAAACATCAAAGGGGACCACAAGATGTTCTGAAATTATTTTAAATAAACTATGAAATATGGGAGACCTGGGATCCTATTTTAAGACCTCTAGCACTAAGCGAAGCATTATGTCATAAAACATGAGAGTCAGTGGGCACAGTGCTGTGCGGATTATTTGTGAATTGTAATCCGATACTGATTACAAATTACACTAAACAAAATGCAATCAGTAACGTAATATCATAATTACATTTTTGAGTAATCTGATCTGATTACTTGTGGATTACTTTCAACTAAATTCTATTTTATTTTGTCACATGCATTTGAGTAGGATAATTATTTTAACATAAAAGTTCAAAGAGAAAGAAAATGTATTCCATTCTTTTTTACTAACAAAAAGAGCCTCTCAAAAAGAGCTTGAATGAAATAAACATTAAATCTAACAGCAATGACAGTGCATTGCCAAAGTTTATAATTCAAGACACTGAGACATCGTTTCAAAACAACGTCTTTTCTCAGTACATAGTTTAAACTCAGTTTAAACTGTTTAAACATTTGCAGTTTGGAGATTACACCAGCAGGTGATAATAAAATTCATGTTCAAACTCTGAAAATATAGTGGAACATCGAATTAAGTCCATGAAAATCACTGTTGTAGCAGTTTATGACATTTTTTTAATGAGATTTGTGTTAAACTATTTATAGGTCATGGTTTATTTTTTAATTATTATTATTAGTAGTAGTAGTAGTAGTATGTTTATATTTACAATTGTATTTATGAACTCATTTATATTGGTATTTTTCCACCTGTTGTCATAGAGTGATTTTTATGTCACTGAAAAAGTAGCCAGTGGAAAAAGTTGGAGAGGGTAAAATGTTTGGATGTTTTTTTTTTTTTTTTTTTTTTTTACCACTTTGTTATTTTGATTATATTTTCATTTAGTTTACAATTACTGTATAAGTTGCAAGCAATTGACCCATGAATAATTAGGTAAATACTCCAATGGCCCATAATGGGAAAAAGGTTCCCCACCCCTGATTTATGGCATATTCTCTTAAAGGGATAGTTCACCCAAAAAATTTTATTCTCTCATCATTTACTCACCCTCTGCCATCCTAGAAGTGTATGACTTTCTTTCTTCTGCAAAACACAAACAAAGATTTTTAAAAGAATATTTCTGCTCTGTTGGTCTTCAAAATCAAGTGAATGGTGAGCAGAACTTTGAATGGCCAAAAGGCTGTATAAAAGTAATCCACATGACTTCAGTGGTTAAATCCATATCTTCTGAAGTGATAAAGTCCTTTTTAACTATAAATCTAAAGTGACTTTCACTTTCACATTCAGCCACCTACTGGTTGGGGCTGGTCAAATTTGGAGATTGATTGTAAAAAAGGACTTAAATATTGATTTGTTTCTTACCCACACCTATCATATCGCTTCAGAAGATATGGATTTAACCACTGGAGTCATATGGATTACTTTTGTACAGTCTAATGGGCCTTCAAAGTTCTGGTCACCATTCACTTGCATTATTTGGACCAACAGAGCTGAGATATTCTTCTAAAAATCTTCATTTGTGTTCAGCAGAAGAAAGAAAGTCATACAAATCTGGAATGGCATGAGGGTGAGTAAATTGTGAGAGAATTTTCATTTTTGGGTGAACTATCCCTTTAACATAGGGCCCTTAGAGTCAAAAGTCAAAATGCACAAAAGTGTGTTCTCTCTACAGAGATTTTGTATGTTGGTTTCAAACACCTATTCAAAACCCTCTTAAATTAGAATATGTTTTTGAGTTTACCCTCCAAAGTAAATTTTCACTATCATTATATTTTTGTTATAGCTCTTATGGGTAAACAAGTGAATATAATCAAACAACACTGGCATACATTCAGGTAAGGGTCAACTATATTATGAAGGCAGATTTTTACCAAATGTTTTAAATGTGTTCTTAGGACATATATTTTCAGGTTGGGGCATGTGTCTGATTTTTGCGAAGGTTGTCACATGTGTTTTAAATGTCATGAATTTATAACATTTATAAACTCACATGGTCATTTGTCAAAAAAGGTGAATAGTTTAGTGAACTGTATCTTTTTTCTGGGCATTATTAGAGAAAATGTTCAATGTTCCCTATCTGTCACTCACTCGACGTTGTGTCGATGTAGTGACACTAGGGGTCACTCTTGGGAGCCCGAGACACCTCTGGTCTTTGATAAAATGCCAATGAAAATTGGTGAGTGGTATTTGCATGCCACTCCCCCGGACATACGGGTATAAAAGGAGCTGGTATGCAACCACTCATTCAGATTTTCTCTTCGGAGCCGAATGGTCATGCTCACTGAGCTGAATTCCCACGACTGTTCATTCACCTCTGCTGGATCTGACGGTGCATTTCAGCGGCTTCTCCCTCCTCTGCACTGGTGCACTGCAGAGAATGCCCCTGGGTGCTTCGGCAGAAATAAGAGTATATTTCTCTAAAAGAGTATATTACTCTAAAAGAGCGGCACACACGGAACGTCTTTTTAAAGATGTGTCTTTTTATAGATGCCTTTCCGATCGTGCGTTATTCCTGGTTGTGCTTGTTATCTCTCATCTTCTGATGGTCACGATCACTGTCTTTCGTGTCTAGGCACTGCTCACGCGGAGACAGCGTTCGTGGATGGTCATGTACTCATTGCGAGAACATGTCCATGGCAACGATGCGGTCGCGGTTCGCCTTCTTAAGAAAGCAAGCCACCCCAGAGGCACCCCGCCTCGGTCCTTTTACCCACGGGTATGAGGCCAGCGCGGCTAGCACTGGGGGCGATTTGGGGACCCCAATGGGACCGCCTCTGCCGGGTATCCCCCCGCGGACCTCCCATTCCCCAGCACGCTCGTCTGCACCAATCGGGCTTCCGGATGAGTCCGCCGGCTCGTCTCACGGCGAGTCCGACCTCTTATTCGGAGCCCACAAAAGTGATGAGCTCTCAAGCGCAGCGTCAGAGAGTGGGCTCATCAAGTTGGACGCGGAAGCCTCAGCTGGGGTCCTCCCTTTGGGGACGATTGCCCAGTCACAGGCTGACGCGGAGATGACAACATGCTTTCCCGGGCAGCCGCGAGTGTCGGCTAGTGTGGAACCCTCTGCTCTTCCCTAAACCCTCGCAGCTCGATGATTGGTTCCTTGGCTTGCGGCGCCGTTCAAAGCCACGCCCCGCCCCCGTTCCTTTCTTCCCGGAAGTGCATGAAGAGCAGACAAGGTCATGGGAGGCACTTTTTTACTGCCCGGTCTTTTCAGCTTTCCCACCCTCACTACCCTCAGTGGTGGGGCGGCCAAGGGCTATTCGGCAATCCCCCGGTGGATAAAGGCGCTCGCGGTGCACCTATGCCCGCAGAGCGCCGCCACCTGGCGTGGGTGCCCAAAGCCCCCGTCTCCAGGCAGAGGATCGCCCACTGGCTCATTGACACCATAACTATGGCATATCATGCCCAGGATGTGCCACCCCCAGTAGGGCTACGAGCCCATTCTACCAGGGGTGTAGCGGCCTCCTGAGACCTGGCCAGGGGTGCCTCTCTAACAGACATTTGCAGAGCAGCAGCCTGGGCAACACCCAACACCTTTGTAAGGTTCTACAACCTCCGGGTGGAACCGGTTTTGTCCCAGGTAGTGGCACACAATACAAGCGGATAAGGTGTATCACTTGCACATAGCGCCTTCCACCTCCTTTTGAGCTGAAGACGTGCGCCATTAATTCCCAGTAGTGTTCACAAGTTTTTTTTCCCTGGTTGACTTCCTCCGAGCCCTGTGGCAGTTGAGTTTTCGGAGAGACTCGCTGCTGGCCCAGTACATGTGCTAACTAAGAGCCCTGTTCTGGAGTAGGTGCTCTGCATGTGGCAGTTCCCTGTAAGGCTAACCCCATGCGATATATATATCTTCCGCTAATTCATTTCCCTGTTGGCAAACTGCGTCTTCCTTGGGCAGAGCCCCTCTGCCCCAGTCTCCATGTTTGTAGTAACTCCTCCCCATTGGGTAGGATCTACCTTGAAGACTCTCCACATGGTCGGAAAGACCATGTGACGTATTCTTCCACTTAAATATCCCCCCCTCTCTTTAGGTGAGGTGTGGTCTCCGCGGTGTCTTCCCCTTGGGAGGGACACCCCCTGACTAGACCTGGCGGCCCAGTCAGAGAATCCCCCTTCTTTTTTATGGAGTGGAAAAAGAGAAGGGGAAAAGAGGTCACGACTGGGTTAAGCCTGTCTCTATCTCTTGAGTAGTCGACTTGTCCCCAAAGGGCCGTTCGACACTCATAACTATGTTGGGGGAGGTTACGTGTTGACCTGGTGTGCTGGCTATGAGGCACACAGTAGTCTGCCCACCACACACTGCCAGTTCACGTAACACAGTTCAGTCAATTGTGGCATTTCATGTAGGGACCCCTAGTGTCACTACATCGACACAACGTCAAGTGAGTGACAGATAGGGAACGTCATGGTTACTTGTGTAACCTCCGTTCCCTGATGGAGGGAGTGAGACGTTGTGTCCCTCCTGCCACAACGCTGAACTACCTGCTGAAATGGCCGGATCTTATATCGGCTCCTCAGCATAAAACCTGAATGAGTGGTTGCATACCAGCTCCTTTTATACCCATATGTCTGGGGGAGTGGCATGCAAATACCACTCACCAATTTTCATTGGCCTTTTATCAAAGACCAGAGGTGTCTCGGGCTCCCAAGAGTGACCCCTAGTGTCACTACATCGACACAACGTCTCGTTCCCTCCATCAGGGAATGGAGGTTACACAAGTAACCATGACATTTTTATTTATTTTTTTATTGTATTTTTGTAGTCAAGACTTTAAGATATGTAGCTATGCAGAAACTGACTTTCAAAAATAAACATACCATTAGAAATATTGCTAAAATTACAAAAAATCTAGATATAGTGCAACATGGCATCATTATCAGGACCTTTACATGCCAAAACACTTTATTTATCCCCTTAACAACTGTCAGTTGTCAAAGTTGAAAAGAGTGAGTAGTGAGTTTAAGTTGCAAAGAATGAATGTCCACATTATCAGATTCTGCATCTGGAGAACTTTTGCATTAAAAAACAACAGATTTATTACAGTATATATTCTTTTTTCTTTCTGAAAGGGACAATTCATTAAAAAAAAAAAAAAAAAATAAATATATATATATATATATATATATATATAATTTAAATATACTGAGCCCTAGTTTGAAAAGAAAAGGAAAAAAAAGGACCTTTCTCATCATTCCATCCCAAACACAGGATAAAATATCATTGCCTGTCTGGGAGCCTTTGAATATTGTATAAAAAATACAATAGGTGAGTTACAAAGATAAATGAGAACCACTGGTCTAAACTATTATTCTTGTTCAAACTCAGAGAGCATATTGCCCTCCAGTCAGTGCTGGATGAGAGCTGAGAAAAGTGCAGTCTGCAGGGTCTGAATGGAAAACGAACAGGGAAGTAAAGGGCACAAACTGTTTGCTGTGTAAATAACGTGCAAAGACGCTCAGAGAACGTCAAAACATGGAGGCCAATGTTGGAGCAGCCTGTCACCCCAGTTCACGATCACATGTCGCCCAGGGGGGTTAGTCATGCCATGATGCTGTAGTGTGTTCTTATTCTGTGTGTGTGTTTGGATGTGTACAAATGAAGTATTTCTTGCCAAAGTTCCTTAACACTTGGCATCATAGTTGTGCATAAATAACAAGCTCTGGCACATGCAAAGGACTTCAAGGTATGTGCATCACTTACACAGTACATTCCTGTACTTTGCTAGAGAACAGTGAAATCTCCTGATATCAATAGTCGAGAGCATGTGTTCATACCAGCAGCAAAAGGTTCACATACTTCATCCCACTGGTTGATAGAGGTAAGAAGAGATCAGGTTAAGTCTTTTTGGGGTCTACAGTAGAAAAATAGAATTCCTATAGTTCCAATGTGTAATATTTCATATGTGTGTGCCTCGGAAACAACCACACATCTGTAAAGCACTGATGGAGGAGAATAGTATCACACTTGTCATCATGTATTCACACATAAACACTTCTAAAAGTAGATGCATCCTGTTTTTTCTCCAATTGGGGCACTACATCATGTGTTTTGTTGTTGTTTGCAGGCATACAGTGCTCTTGGACTGCAACGTTTTTAATTGTTGTCTAGGTGGACTCACTCATTTTAGAGAATATTTATGAGCAGAAACAAATGTAGATCATGTTAAGAGATGTTACTCTTCTATCTTTCATATTTTGACATGAGGGTGAGTAGATTATGATTTAAATTATGTATAAATTATTAATTATTCATTTTCATGTGAACAATTCCTTTAAGTTAGTTGCCTCTTTTGAAACTACCTCATAGTATTAGTACCTCATAAAGTGTTTATGTGTTATGTCCTATTTCAATAAAAAGAACATGGTACCAATATCCATACCTCTTCCTCATCAACATGATCACACATGTAGCATCTGGACCAATCAGACACAATTATTCATTATTTAATGAATAATCCAACAGATGTCTCAAGACCATAACAAGCAAAGGTCCAAGTAGGCCCAAGCAGACTCCAAGATGTCTGCTTTCCCACTGATCATTATCAGCTTTTACTCCCCCTTTGCTGACACTGGTCCAGCAACTAGTGGACCTCAGAGACATTCCAGGTGGGGGAAGGTAGCCACATGCAAAAGCAGAGGAATGTGGGGAAAGTAACTCACTCCATTCCCCCATAGGAAAGACACATAAAGCCCATAAAACAGACTTTTCTTCATTAATTTATAGACAAACTGTTCTTTTAATGAACATGCATATCCCCAGGGCATTGTGTATAGTGTCTCGTATAGTGTCTTTTGTACTGTATACAGTTTTATGCATGCTTTATGACAGAACCACTAGAAAATGTAAAAGTATTGGTATCATGCTTCCTATCAAATTAATCCTTGTGTGACGTCCTGCACATTGGAGTATAGCACCCCCTTATAGCATAGCATGCATTATATGCTTGTTATATTAATCAGAGCGTAAAGGGGTACAAACTGCCAGCTTATTCCAATCATGCAAATGAGTCAGCCAAACAAAGGAACATTTCCCACTGGAAAATTGCATCTTTCTCATTGGTCAAGCCAAACTCAGGAGTTAAAGGGCACTGTCAGAGTGACCCCCCTCTCTCTCTTCTCTCTCTCTCTCTCCCTTCTTCTCATGGTTGCTGTTCATGTGGGACCGGAAACACCCAGTCCAACCATGAGGTCGCGGGCCGGCAGACCTTAACACATCAAGCCATGTGTAACTTCCTCGACCATAACAGAGTCAAACTAACACCACAAGTTCATCATCATTTCTTCATTCAACTTGGAAGAAATTGATTGCAACTTCAATACCATCGACTCAAGGAACCATCAAGACTTTCTCCTGAGACTGCATCCGGGTGCTCTCTCAACAGCCAAGGCATTGCAAGTATCGTACAATTAACTAACTAAACAGAAGTTTAGTATAAGCTGTGAACCTCTTTGTTAACAAAGGTGCTTTGAAGTAAGAAACTGATGGTTCTTTCAGATGGTTAAATGACTCTTTTCATAGCTTCATTCCCCTGTTCTTTTCCGGTGTCATTCACTTTCACTTTTCCATTTCCCATGTATGCGTGATTTGTGTGTGTGTGTGTGTGTGTTTGTTTAGATTAGTTATGTGTTCGTGATTTAGTTAAATAAAGCTTTTGTGTACATTCTTGCAAGATGATTCTGGCCTGTAAATCAATGTCAATTTAACGATTTGATCACAGCTACATGCTAAGAAAGAGTTATTTTTCTGTGGCCATGAAAAATATCCTTTCTGAGAGTTGATAGACGATCAATACTGAGTGTTCGCTGGATGTACAGATGAATTGATTGTAATGTTAATTCAGCTACATCAAGTTAATCCTATTAACTGATCCAAAAATGTATAATTGATTATAACGAGTTATGATTAATTAATTATATTTCCCTTTTAAAGATAATTTGACAGTGGTATATTTTGATAAATAATCTCATCCCTGTTTTTAAAGATTTCGCTTCAAAGCTGTACCTAAATATGTGTAATACTAATTTCAATAAGCCATGAGAATAATATTACTCCAATAAGAGAATTAATCATAATTCCCTTATTAAAGCTAATTCCTTACAATAGAAATTCTGAGCGGATATAACGAGACGTTATTTTAATTTTTTGATTTTAATGGTGGAGAAGTTTATTCAGACAAATAATCTAGTTATTATTAATTTATTTAATTTATAATGGTTGTCGAACGCGACTAATTCCATTATAAATTTCCTTACATAATAATGTAGAATAAAGACAGTTTAATTTAATTCCTAGCTCACACATAATGTTTCCCTACATATAATGGTGGAGGTACGCGGGCACTTTAACCCATCCCGTGTACATTTATACTACCAAATTCGCTACACACAGGAAGACAGCATGTTGTTTCTGGGAGTTCCAGTACCCTAGGATTGCCCGCATTATGCCAACTCACTGACAAGTGGCATCTCCCATCAGTCATTTTTGCAGCTTCATTGGTTTACCTTACCTTGTGGCATGACCGGAAGCGTATTGCGTCAGCAGTGTGGCAGACCTGGTTCAGATCCCGCATTGAAACCAGGAAGTAATCACACTGATGAGTTCTATTCTGAGGTTGCATTTTTACCTCTAACATTACAATTTTACTCCACTGATGCATAGGTTTAGGTTTGGGGCTTTGGGTTGGGGGGTACAGTTCATAAAATATGCATTCCCCTTCACTGTATTGCAGCATTTACAGCTGTAAACAATTCACTTCACAATGCTATTTTGGCGACCCTCCATGGACATTACACCTGGAAAATTGAGCTCACATATGCCCATACGCCCAACAACATTTACTGCTTTGGCCACTGGGGCAGTGTTTCAAATTTCAGTAAGCACATCCTGATTTCAGCTAAAAATAAATCACTTTCTAATTTCACTGTGAGATCATTCTGTCCACTTGCAAGAAAGCCAACAGGCAACAAACATTATCTTTATATACTCACAATGATGCCATACAGCTAAATCTACAAAGTAGCAGTATGCCAGTTAAAAGCTTAAAATTCAGTAATGGCCAACACAGTTCTGACCTGAATCCAATGTGACTTACATGAAGGATTGTGATCTGTATTTAAGGTATAAAGAATGGTCAAGTGGTTAGTTCTCTAATACTGTTCTTTAATGATTTATTACTGACAATTATTTTGACACAATAAATATAATTTACCCTTAAACAGTAGATGAATAAGACAAAAAATGGTTTTAGAAAAGTTTCCAGAAAACTGAAAACTTTCACAATGTTGATGGAGATGAATAACAAGCTTACTGTATTTAATGTGCACAATATGTTTTTAATCTCAAATGTAGATCTTTTTTCACTCTGTTGTGTTATTCAATGTGCAGTTAGACATGCGAAAAAGGTCAATGGTGTGGCAAAAATGCTGATTTGCGACCTGGGGGTTGATATTTTAGTTCTGTTGTGGTCCTAATTTACCCTCTGCTGTTGGCTTTGATTTTCCTCTCAGTGACTCTGTCCTCGAGAAATGGCAATTAGCTGTGCACAGCTAGCAGGCTGTTCAGTAGTCTGTTTAGAAAACAAAATAATGAGATTACACCGGGTAATTAAGCCCCCAGTTGTGCAGTGCACTGTGCTTATCTTTGGCATATGTGGACTGCGCTATTGGTTAGTAATGCGAGGTTGTGTGGTTTGCATGTGTGTACATTATTGTATGCTTTCTTCTGAGTTTAGAAAAAGGTCATATCAAAGATGTCAATCAAATGTTTGGCCTAAAATTTTTTTAAAGTGTTTTATATAAAGTTCAGTCATAACAACTCTCTTTATTTTGGTCATGGCAAACTGCATTTGCTTACACTGCTATGAAGCACAGCAAGAACAAAGAATTGCTGCTACAACATACACATGCCTCTGCACAATCAGGGCAGTCTCATGATGAAAACGTCACCATTGCTACTTTTTTCCTGGACTATGAAGTTAAAATTTATTTTACTTTCTGCTTAGCAACACCATAATTTAATTAATGTAGAAAATACATAAAAAATATAAAAAAGACAAATATAAAATCACATTAACAAACAGATTAAACATACTCAAAAGTACTGTCATCAATTCTCAGTGACAGCTCTATTACTATTAAAAAGTCTGATAACAAAGGGAATGGTGGAATTCGCAAAACGTTTGATCCTTGCTTTAATTAATATTAAGTTATTTTCCTTCCGAAGAAGCCATCCAGTTTTTTCACCCCTGGTTGGTGTAAGAAGATTGTGAAGGGGATGATCCTGGGACATTTCAGTAATTAATTTCACAGGCAATTGAAGTTGCAAATCAGGTAGATGTATTGAGGTGTTTGTGGTTCCCTGTCTGTCACTCACTCGACGTTGTGTCGATGTAGTGACACTAGGGGTCACTCTTGGGAGTGCTCACTGAGCTGAATTCCCACGACTGTTCATTCACCTCTGCTGGATCTGAAGGCGCATTTCAGCGGCTTCTCCCCCCTCTGCACTGGTGCAATGCAGAGAATGCCCCTGGGCGCTTCGGCAGAAATAAGAGTATATTTCTCTAAAAGAGTATATTTCTCTAAAAGAGCGGCACAAAACGTCTTTTTAAAGATGCCTTTCCAACTGTGTGTTATTCCTGGTTGCGCTCATTATCTCTCGCCTTCTGACAGTCACGATCACTGTCTTTCATGTCTGGGCACTGCTCACGCGGAGACAGCGTTCGTGGATGGTCATGTTCTCATTGCAAGGACATGTCCATGGCAACGATGCGGTCGCGGCTCACCTTTGTAAGAAAGCAAGCCACCCCAGAGGCACCCTGCCTCGGTCCTTTTACCCACGGGTATGAGGCCAGCGCGGCTAGCACTGGGGGAGATTTGGGGACCCCAATGGGACCGCCTCTGCCGGGTATCCCCCCACGGACCTCCCGTTCCCCAGCACGCTCATCTGCCCCGATCGGGCTTCCGGATGAGTCCGCCGGCTCGTCTCACGGCGAGTTCGACCTCTTATTCGGAGCCCGCGAAAGAGATGAGCTCTCGAGCACAACAACGGAGAATGGGCTCGTCCAGTCACACGTGGAAGCCTCAGCTGGGCTCCTCCCTTCGGGGACGATTGCCCAGTCACAGGCTGATGCGGAGATGACGACATGCTTTCTCGGGCAGCCGCGAGCATCGGCTAGAGTGAAACCCTCTGCTCTTGTGGCTCGATGATTGGTTCCTTGGCTCGCGGCGCCGCTCAAAGCCACGCCCCGCCCCCGTTCCTTTCTTCCCGGAAGTGCATGAAGAGCTGACAAGGTCGTGGGAGGCACTTTTTACTGCCAGGTCCCGATCTTTTCAGCATCCCCACCCTCACTACCCTCAATGGTGGGGCAGCCAAGGGCTATTCGGCAATCCCCCGGTGGATAAAGGCACTCGCGGTGCACCTATGCCCGCAGAGCGCCACCACCTGGCACGGGTGCCCAAAGCCCCCGTCCAAGGCCTGTAGGTTTACGTCGTCTCTGACGGCCAAGGCCTACGGTGCCGCTGGACAAGCCGCCTCTGCCCTGCATGCCATGGCTCTCCTGCAAGTCCGCCAAGGTGCTAAAGGAACTGCACGAGGGTAGTTCCATCCCGGGATTGATGCAGGAACTGCGCTCGGCTCTCCGAGCGACGGAGGTCACGGCGCGGTCTCTCGGGCGGACGATGTCCACATTAGTGGTCCAGGAGCGCTGCCTTTGGCTCAACCTGTTCGAGATGGGTGAGGCCGACAGGCACGATTCCTTGCTGCTCCCATCTCCCAGGCTGGCCTATTTGGCGACACCATCAAGAACTTTGCCCAGCAGTTCTCGACGGTGGAGCAGTAGACGGAGGCTATCCGGCATATCCTGCCCCGGCGCGGCTCAAGATCCCGCACCCCGTCTACTCGTCGCCAAGGGCATCCCCCTGCGGTGACTGCACCGGCTCCACCACAGCACACCCCTTCAGCCCAGCCCTAGCGTGGAGCCCACCTCATGAAGCAGACGCCACCCATCTCACGGCTACCCAGAACCTGTGAAAGGCTTCAAAGCGCCCTTGAGACGGGCGACCCAGGGACGACGAAACCCGCTGCTCTGGTAAGCAGACCTCTCCATCTTTTTGTTACCTTTGCATTTAATTGCGCCCCAGTGTACTCAAGAGTTCAGCAAGAGCGGTTACCTTGTTCCCTGGGTCACGTATCCGGTGTGCACGGCAATCATCACGACCACCGTCCACCACTCTATTTGGCAGGTTTGGTGCTCCAGCGGCGGTCTCCCGCCCCTGAGTGCCCAGCAGTGGCACAAATCCGCCCCCGATGTGACAGTCTCCACGGGTCATGAGGACAGGCCTCTTCCTCCAGGCCTCTTCCTCCCCCGTCCCAGGCTGTTCCAGGGGTGGTCACAAGGAGCCAGGTAAGTGCTTCGATGTCCTTAGACTCAGCACGGCCACAACATGGTGTGGCACCTCGAGCTCCGCCCCACCACGAGGCCCCACCTGCCGGTACGTCCGACGACGTTGTCCCTTTGGTCCCCCTTGCGCGGAACTTGGACGCATGGCTTGCGCTTTCCAATCCGTTGTGATGGCTGGTCCGGACTGTCCAACTCGGCTACGCGATTCAGTTCGCCGGGCGTCCGCCCAGGTTCAGCAGTGTCCACCTCACCTTGGTGAAGGATGAAAATGCTGCTACCTTGCGCGGAGATCGCTACCCTCCTACGGAAGGGCGCAATAGAATCTGTCCCTATAGCCGAGATGAAGAAGGGGTTTTACAGCCCCTACTTCATCGTACCGAAAAAAGGCGGTGGGTTGCGGCCAATCTTGGACCTGTGAGTACTGAACTGGGCTTTACACAGACTCCCGTTCATGATGCGGACGCAAAAACGCATTCTGGCGAGTGTCCGGCATCAAGATTGGTATGTGGCGGTAGACCTGAAGGACGCGTACTTCCACGTCTCAATCCTTCCTCGACACAGACCCTTCCTGCCGTTCGAGGGTCAGGCATATCAGTACAAGGTCCTCCCTTTCAGCCTGTCCCTGTCTCCTCGCATCTTCACGAAGGTCGCAGAGGCAGCCCTTGCCCCTCTAAGGGAGGTGGGCATTCACATTCTCAACTATCTCGACGACTGGCTAATCTTAGCTCACTCTCGGGACATGTTGTGCGCACACAGGGACTTGGTGCTCTCACACCTCAGCCGACTAGGGCTTCGGGTCAACTGGGAAAAGAGCAAGCTTCTCCCGGTTCAGAGCATCTCTTTTCTCGGTTTGGAGTTGGACTCAGTCTCTTTGACGGCGCGCCTCACGAACGAGCACGCCCTGTCGGTGTTGGTCTGTTTGAAGGCGTTCAAACAGCGGTTCCACTGAAACTTTTTCAGAGGCTCCTGGGGCATATGGCATCCTCAGCGGTGGCCACCCCACTCGGGTTGATGCATATGAGACCGCTTCAGCACTGGCTTCAGACTCGAGTCCCAAGATGGGCATGGCACCACGGGACACATCGTGTGGTCATCACGCCGGTCTGTTACCGTCTTTTCAGCCCTTGGACAGACCTCTCATTTCTACGGGCAGGTGTTCCCCTAGAACTGGTCTCCAGGCGCATCGTGGTCACGACGGACACCTCCAAAACGGGCTGGGGCAATGTTTGCAATGGGCACGCAGCCGCCGGCTTGTAGACAGGCCCGTGACTGCATTGGCACATCAACTGCCTCAAGTTGTTGGCAAGTCTGCTCACCCTGCAGAGGTTTCGGCCATTGATCCAGGGCAAGCACGTGTTAGTTCAGACAGACAACACGGCAACGGTAGCATATGTCAACCGCCAAGGTGGTCTGCACTCTCGTTGTATGTCACAACTTGCCCGCCATCTCCTCCTCTGGAGTCAGCAGCACTTCAAGTCGCTGCGAGCCACTCACATCCCGGGCAACCTCAACACTACAGCGGACGCGCTGTCACAACAGGTTACCCTCAGGGGAGAGTGAAGTCTCCACCCTCAGGTAGTCCAGCTGATTTGGAGTCGATTCGACAGGCACAGGTGCACCTGTTCGCCTCCCAAGAATCCTCCCCACTGCCCGCTCTGGTACGCCCTGAACGAGGCCCCCCTCAGCATAAACGCGCTGGCACACAGCTGGCCCCCTGGCACCTGTGGTGGTAGACATGATCACTCAGGCTAGGGCCCCCTCTACGAGGTGCCTGTATGCCTTTAAGTGGCGTCTGTTCGCTAAGTGGTGTTCTTCCCGATGGGAAACCCCCAGAGATGCGCAGTCAGATCAGTGCTTTCCTTCCTGCAGGAGAGGTTGGAAGGGAGACTGTCCCCTTCCACCTTGAAGGTGTACGTTGCCGCCATAGCAGCACACCACAACACAGTCGACGGTAAGTGCTTAGGGAAGCACGACCTGATCATCAGGTTCCTAAGAGGCGCCAGGAGGCTGAATCCCCCCAGACCGTGCCTCGTTCCCTCATCAGACCTCTCTGTAGTTCTTCAGGGTCTACAGAGAGCCCCCTTTGAGCCTTTGCAGTCAGCCGAGCTTAAGGCACTCTCCTTGAAGACTGCCCTCCTGACTGCGTGCACTTCCATCAAGAGGGTAGGAGACCTGCAAGCATTCTCTGTCAGCAAAACGTGCCTGGAGTTCGGTCCGGGCTACTCTCACGTGATCCTGAGACCCCGACCGGGCTATGTGCCCAAGGTTCCCACCACCCCTTTTAGAGACCAAGTGGTGAACCTGCAAGCGATGCCCCAGGAGGAGGCAGACCCTGCCCTGTCGTTGCTGTGTCCGGTGCGTGCTCTACGCATCTATTTGGATCACACGCAGAGCTTTAGAATCTCTGAGCAGCTCTTTGTCTGCTTTGGTGCACAGCGGAAAGGAAGCGCTGTCTCCAAGCAGAGGATCGCCCACTGCCTCATTGACGCCATAACTATGGCATATCACGCCCAGGACATGCCACCCCTGGTAGTGCTGCAAGCCCATTCTACCAGGGGTGAAGCGGCTTCCTGGGCCCTGGCCAGGAGTGCCTCCCTAACACCTTTGCAAGGTTCTACAACCTCCGGGTGGAACCAGTTTCGTCCCAGGTAGTGGCACGCAACATAAGTGTATAAGCCCGGGATAGCCGGCCGGGTGTATCGCTTGCACATAGCGCCTTCCAACTCCTTTGGAGCTGAAGACATGCACCATTAATTCCCAGTAGTGTTCACAAGTTTTTTTCCCTGGTTGACTTCCTCCAAGCCCTGTAGCAGTCGAGTTTTCGGAGAGACTCGCTGCCGGCCCAGTACATGTGCTAACTAAGAGTCCTATTCTGGGGTAGGTGCTCCGCATGTGACGGTTCCCTGTAAGGCTAACCCCATGCGATTTATATATCTTCCGCTAGTTTGTTTCCCTGTTGGCAAACTGCGTCTTCCTTGGGCAGAGCCCCTCTGCCCCAGTCTCCATGTTTGTAGTAACTCCTCCCCCGTTGGGTAGGATCTACCTTGAAGACTCTCCACATGGTCGGAAAGACCATGTGACGTATTCTTCCACTTAAATATCCCCCCCCCCCCTTTGGGCGAGGTGTGGTCTCCGCGGTGTCTTCCCCTTGGGATGGACACCCCCAGACTAGACCTGGCGGCCCAGTCGGATAATCCCCCTTCTTTTTTAGGGAGTGGAAAAAAGAAGGGGAAAAGAGGCCTGGGTTAGCCTGTCTCTATCTTTTGGGTAGTCGATTTGTCCCCAAAGGGCCATTCGACACTCATAACTATGTTGGGGGAGGTTACGTGTCGACCTGGTGTGCTGGCTATGAGGCACACAGTAGTCTGCCCGTCACACACCGCCAGTTCACGTAACACAGTTCAGCCAATTGTGGCGTTTCGTATAGGGACCCCTAGTGTCACTGCATCGACACAACGTCAAGTGAGTGACAGATAGGGAACGTAATGGTTACTTGTGTAACCTCCATTCCCTGATGGAGGGAACGAGACGTTGTGTCCCTCCTGCCACAACGCTGAACTACCCGCTAAAATGGCCGGACCTTATATCGGCTCCTCAGCATAAAACCTGAATGAGTGGTTGCATACCAGCTCCTTTTATACCCGTATGTCCGGGGGAGTGGCATGCAAATACCACTCGCCAATTTTCATTGGCCTTTTATCAAAGACCAGAGGTGTCTCGGGCTCCCAAGAGTGACCCCTAGTGTCACTACATCAACACAATGTCTTGTTCCCTCCATCAGGGAATGGAGGTTACACAAGTAACCATGACATTCTCTCAATTATTTTTTGTGCTCTCTTCTGTACTCTTTCAAAGGCAGTCACTTGCTTTTTTTGTGCAATCAACTGAAAGCACATATGCATACTCAAGACACAGTCTTATCAGAGAGCAATATATACTGTCGAGGTCATCATCAGTGGCTCCATGTTTTTCCAACACCGTTAAGAATTGGAGACACTTAGGGTGTGTTCACACTTGTAGTTCGGTTCTCTTGGTTCTCTTGGTCTGGACCAAAAAAGAAAATGATACATTTAGTCCTGGTTCACTTAGTGTTCACACTGGCATTTTTAACACCGAATCTATAGATACAAAACAAAAGGCATAAGGATAAGGTCACAACCTGATTGGACAGCTTTTATGACATATATTTTGCGACGGAACTTGCTGAACATCCAAAACAATGCTGGCTGCTGGGCTAAATGCACTCGTTGGATTTATATATGTATACCAACTGAGAACAAACAAAGAGCTAATAAAATGTGTAAAGGAGTCAAAACAGCACCAGGGATTCCTCCGTTGCACACAAAAATGAAGATATGCTGCAAGGACGGCTGATGGCGGTTCCAACGCCTGTACCGAACAGTAATGGGCAACATAGCTTCCATGATGAGAAGGACCAGGTGTGCTTAAGGTCAGTATTAGGCAAATGACTTCCTGTTATTGGTCCATATAGACGTCTTTGGTCCATGCCGCGTTCATATATTAATCGAACCGCACCAGATTTCGTTTGGAAGCGGACCAAAACCCATTATTCAGGTGGTCTTGGTCTGCTTGTTTGGTGCGCACCAAGGTTCGGGTGGCAGCGTTCACACTTGTTCAAATGAACCACACTAACAGAGTAATCGCACCAGATTTCGTTTTAATCGAACCAAACCTGCCAAGTGTGAACACACCCTTAGGCGGGCCCGGTTCCAGATCAAAATCACTGAGGGTGCTTCTGAAAATAGTGGGGGTGCTCTGTATAAAGTGGAGATGTATCGTAATTACACATTTTAAAAATATATTAAATCATGTTTAAATGCTACTAAAACAACGTAAATAACAGTTTTTATTTTTATGTACAAAACATTTATTGCTTCATTTTTTTTCACATGATCTGTCGCTGACAGCAAAATGCTGCACCTGCAGAATAGGACATACTGATTTGCACAATCATACATGTTTTTAAGTTTTGATGCAGCAATTGTGTGTTCACAAACTGCAGGGATTTTTGTGTGTTTGATGGGATTCAAGGAAATCTGCTTGCCAATTTACAGTATTAGACTTGCATATTCAATTGAGCAGAGGTGTGCAATTGTTTTGGTATAGGGGCCACATCAGCTGTTAAGTAGAACATGGAAGAGAGAAGATAAAAAGTTCAGCATAGTTGTATCTTTTAAGCCCAGAAGTAGTAGTGCATTCATGCATTCACTCAATGAGTGATGCACAATTTTCTGAAGTGGATGCTGATGGGACCATTCTGCGATTGCTTGAAGTTTTGCTGCTACTTTTTTATCATGTGTTAGTAAAACTGAATAAAGGCTGAATAAAATTATTAATGGTTTATTTTACCATACTTCAATGCAGTGGTAATTTAGTATTCAATGTAACACTCTACACCAGGAGTCTGGTTTAATAGTAAAATAAAATATTCGGAAATTATAGATTTTAAAAGCTTATTTTAATGTTGGCCGCTGTAATGAACTGGCCATGGAGACGGTGTTAGGATCCATGTGCAGGAAGTTTATTAGAGATCACAAGCAAACAATCCAAATTGTTTGACAGATAGACGTAGTCGGTAAGCAGATGGTTACATCCAATATACCAAACAATCAGTTCAACCAGGCAAACAAAACAAAGTGTTATCCAAAAAGCAGTAAATCCAGTAAAACAGGCAATGGTCATAACATGAGAACAAACAGTAAAGGCAATGGAAAAACACTTGGTAAGGCAAGGTAAACTGGCAATACTTCGCAAAGAAACAATGGAGGTGAATGGCTATTTATACATGGTGAAAACAGGAAATGAGCAGAGAAGAAATGGGAGACGATCAGTATTCGGGAGAGGGCTCCCTCTGGTGGTTGGTAGGAGGGGTAACAACCTTGGATGTTACAGAACCCCCCCCCCAATCCCCTTGGTCGTGGTGCTGGATGATTAAGATGGGCTTGATGAAATTCTTGGATCAGGAACAGGTCCAATATGTCTTTGGCGGCTACCCATGATCTCTCCTCTGGTCCATAGGCGGAGGCTTAGAATCTGTGTTTCCAGAGCCAGACGGTGGATGGGTTTCAGCAAGGATGGAAGGAAGGAGAGATGCGGTAGTTAGCAGGAAGCTCTAAACGGTAAGTAATAGGGTTTATTTGATGGATAATTCTGAAAGGACCCACATACCTTGGACTGAGCTTCCTGCAGTGTAGCCGCAACTTGAGATCCCTTATGGACAACCAGACCCTCTGTCCTGGCTGATAGTTGGGATGGGGGCACCTCCGTCGGTCAGCCTGGAAGCGTTGTGACATGTGCGCTGTCCCACACCCTCTCGCTTCGCCTAATCCAATCGTCCACTGCTGGCACTGTAGAAGGTTCTCCTGACCAAGGGAAGATCGGGGGTTGGTAGCCCAGCACGCATTGGAAGGGGGTTAGTCCCGCAGAGGTAGCAAGAAGTCGCTCCATTTCTCCTGTTCACAGCTACAATAGCTCTGAAGATATCTTCCAATCTCCTGGTTTAAACGTTCTACCTGTCCGTTGGCTTGAGGGTGATAGCCAGAGGTGAGACTCACATTGATGTCCAGTTGCTTGCAGAACGCCTGTCAAACTCGGGATGTGAACGATAGACTCTAAATACTTGGTGGAACAAAGCATTAGCGGTTTCCATGGCAGTGGGTAAACCCTTGAGAGGGACAAGTCTACATGATTTTGAAAATCGATCAATTATTACCAAAATGGTAGTGTATCCATTGGAGTTTGGCAGGTCTGTGATGAAGTCGATGGACAGGTGGGACAATGGTCTTTGAGGTATTGGTAGTGGTTGGAGCAACCCCGTGGGCAGTTCTCTGGGGGTCTTGGATTGGGCACACACCTGACAAGATATCACATAATTAGTAACATCATGAACCAAAGATGGCCACCAGAAGGAACTACATACCAGGGAAATAGTTCTTTGGCTTGGTATGCGCCATCGTTCCATGTCAAATTGTTTGGCTTACCCTTGAGCAAAGACATGAGTGGTGCTGGAATGATACTGTAATTTCTGACGAAACAGCGATAGAAGTTTGCAAAGCCCAGGAACCACTGTAGTTCCTTCAGTGTGGAAGGTCAAGGCCATCAGTAACTGAAGTTATCTAAGATACATCCATCTCTACAGCTTGGTGGCTGATATTGTAGCCTAGGAATGTGGTATGAGAGGTATGAAACTCACATTTATCTGTCTTGACAAAAAGCTGGTGTTTCTGGAGACGTGATAGGACCATCTTGACATGCTGTATATGCTGTGTCTTGTCTTGAGAGTAGATAAGGATGTCGTCAATGTAGGCCACCACACAATGATTCAATAAGTCTCTGAAAATCTCGTTGTTAGCAAGTCCATACGGCATGACCATATATTCATAGTACCCCCTGGTGGTGATGAATGCAGTTCCCTATCTGTCACTCACTCGACATTGTGTCGATGTAGTGACACTAGGGGTCAATCTTGGGAGCCCGAGACACCTCTGGTCTTTGATAAAAGGCCAGTGAAAATTGGCGAGTGGTATTTGCATACAACTCCCCCAGACATATAGGTATAAAAGGAGCTGATATGCAACCACTCATTCAGATTTTCTCTTCGGAGCCGAACGGTCGATGTTTACTGAGTTGACTGTTCATTCACCTCTGCTGGATCTGACGGCGCATTTCAGCGGCTTCTCCCTCCTCTGCACTGGTGCACTGCAGAGAACACCCCTGGGCGCTTCGGCAGAAATACGAGAGTATATTTCTCTAAAAGAGTATATTTCTCTAAAAGAGCGGCACACACGGAACGTCTTTTTAAAGATGCGTCTTTTTAAAGATGCCTCTCCGTTTGTGTAAAATTCCTGGTTGCGGTCGTTATCTCTTAACTTCTGACGGTCACGACCGCTGTCTTTCGTGTCTGGGCGCGACCCATGCGGAGACAGCATTCGTGGATGGATTATGTACTCATGGCAATGTTGCGGTCACGGCTTGCTTTCGTAAGAAAGCAAGCCACCCCAGTGGCTCCCTGCCTCGGTCCTTCTACCTACGGGTATGAGGCCAGTGCGGCTAGTACTGGGGACCCCAATGGGACCACCTCCACCGGGTATCCCCCCACGGACCTCCCATTCCCCAGCACGCTTGTCTGCCCCGATCGGGCTTCTGGATGAGTTTGTCGGCTTGTCTCACGGATTGTCTTGTTTGAAGCCCGCGAAGCTGATGAGCTCTTGAACGCAGCATCGGAGAGCAGGCTCATCCAGTTGGACACGGAAGCCTCAGCTGGGCTCCCCCCCTTGGGTACGGTCGCCCAGTCACAGGCTGACGCAGAAATGACGGACATGCTTTCTTGGGCAGCCGTGAGCGTTGGGCTAGAGTGGAACCCTCTGCTCTCCCCTGAACCCTCGCAGCTCGATGATTGGTTCCTGGGCTCGCGGTGCCACTCACAGCCATGCCCCGCTCCAGTTTCTTTCTTCCCGGAAGTGCACGAGGAGCTGACAAGATCGTGAGAAGCACCTTTTACTGCCAGGTCCCAATCTTTCAGCTCCCCCACCCTCACTACCCTCGATGGCGGTGCGGCCAGGGTTTATTTGGCGATTCCACCGGTGGATAAGGCACTCGCGGTGCACCTATGCCTGCAGAGCGCCGCCACCTGGCGCAGGCGCCCAAAGCTCCTGTCCTAGGCCTGTAGGTTTATGTCATCCCTGACGGCCAAAGCCTACAGTGCCGCTGGACAAGCCACCTCCACCCTGCATGCCATGACTCTCCTGCAAGTCCACCAAGCCAAAGGAACTAAAGGAACTGCACGAGGGTAGTTCTGCCCCCGATTTGATGCAGGAGCTGTGCCCGGCAACTGACCTTGCTCTCCAGGTGACGATGGTCACAGCGCGGTCTCTCGGGCAGGCGATGTCCACCTTGGTGGTCCTTTGGCTCAACCTGGTCGAGATGAGAGAGGCCACCAAGGCACGGTTCCTTGCTGCCCCCATTTCCCAATTTGGCCTATTCGGCGACACCGTCGAGGACTTCGCCCAGCAGTTCTCGACATTGAAGCAGCAGACGGAGGTTATCTGGCACATCCTGCCCTGGCGCGGCTCAAGATCCCGCACCCTGCCAGCTTGTCGTTAAGGATGTCCCCCTGCAGTGACTGCACCGGCTCCGCCGCAGCCCGCCCCTTCGGCCCAGCCCCGGCGTGGAGCCCACCGCAGGAAGCAGATGCTACCCACCCGTCTCACGGCCGGCCGCCTAGAACCCGCGAAAGGCTTCGAAGCACCCCTGAGACGGGTGACCCAGGGACAACGAAACCCACTGCCTTGGAGCTGGTAAGCAGACCACTCCATCCCCCAGTGGAGGGCCGGGAGGAGAATCTTTTGTTGCCTTTTTTTATTTAATTTCGCCGCATGCCCAAGTGGCTGCGGTACCCAACAGTTCAGCAAAAGAGCGGTTTTCTCATTCCCTGGGTCACATACCCGGTGTGCATGACTGTCATCATGACCACTGTCCACCATTCCATTTTGGCAGGTTTGGTGCTCCAGCGGCGGTCTCCCCACCCCTGCGCGCCCAGCTGTGGCACAAATCCACCCCCGATGTGACAGTCTCCATGGGTCATGAGGACAGACCTCTTCCTCCCCTGTCCCAGGCTGTTCCAGGGGTGGTCACAAGGAGCCAGCTAAGTGCTTCAATGTCCCCGAACTCAGCATGGCCACAACATGGCATGGCACCTCAGGCTCTGCCCCGCCACGAGGCCCCACCCACCAGTACGTCAGACGAGATTGTCCCCTTGGTCCCCCTTGCCCGGAGCTCGGATGCATGGCTTGCGCTTTCCAATCCATCACGATGGCTGATCCGGACCGTCCAACTCGGCTTCGCGATTCAGTTCACCAGGCGTCCGCCCAGATTCAGCAGTGTCCACCTCACCTTGGTGAAGGATGAAAATGCTGCTACCTTGCGCGGAGATCGCTACCCTCCTACGGAAGGATGCGATAGAGCCTGTCCCTCCGGCCGAGATGAAGAAGGGGTTTTACAGCCCCTATTTCATTGTACCAAAAAAAGGCAGTGGGTTGCAGCCAATCTTGGACCTGTGAGTACTGAACCGGGCTTTACACAGACTCCCGTTCAAGATGCTGACGCAAAAACGCATTCTGGCAAGCGTCCGGCATTAAGATTGGTTTGCGGCAGTAGACCTGAAGGACGCGTACTTCCACATCTCGATTCTACCTCGACATAGACCCTTCCTGCGGATTGCATTCGAGGGTCAGGCGTATCAGTACAAGGTCCTCCCTTTCGGCCTGTCCTTGTCCCCTCGCGTCTTCACGAAGGTCGCAGAGGCAGCCCTTGCCACGCTAAGGGAAGTGGGCATTCGTATCCTCAACTATCTCAATGATTGGCCAATTCTAGCTCACTCTCGGGATGTGTTGTGTGCACACAGGGAACTGGTGCTCTCACACCTCAGCCGACTAGGGCTTCATGTCATCCTGATGAAGTTATAAGCACTTCTTAGAACAAGCTTGGTGTAGATATTTGCCTCTCGGAGTTGTTCATGGGCTTAGGGGATAAGTGGCAGTGAGTAACGGTACTTAGTGGTGACAGAGTTCAGGCTTCGATAATCAATACATGGACGGAGGCCCCCATCTTTCTTCTCCACGAAAAAGAAGCCTGCAGCTGCTGGGGAGGTGGAGGGATGAATGCCCTTGCCTCCTCGATGTAATTTTCCATGGCAAGGTTCTCAGGGCGTGACAATGGGTAGGCCTTGTTTCTTGTTGGGGCCGTATTGGAAAGAAGTTCAATGGCACAGTCCCATGGACGATGAGGAGGAAGTTGTGTAGCTTTGACCTTACTAAACACATCATGGAACGCTGCATATTCCTCAGGTATCATGGTTTTTCTTTGTGACTCAGGACTTTCCACACTGGTAGTAAACAAGGCATGGAAACAGCAACATGGAGACAATGTTCATGACAGAACTTGACCATTGCTTGAGCTCACCTTGGTTCTAGGATATCAATGGGTTGTGGACGGCCAGACAAGGATGACCCAAGGATGAGTTGATGACATATAGTGAAATGTTTTCCACATGAAATAGTCCAATCTTGATGGTTATAGGAACGGTCTGTTGGGTTATACCAGTACCAATAGGAGCGTTGTCAATAGTGGTGATGTTGATCGTTGGGAAGCATTGAATTGTGGGTATATTGAGCTCTTGGACGATCTCTTGATTAATGAGATTCACAGCAGCCCCAGAATCCACTAATGCCGAAAAACATCTTGCAAGATCACCAATGGAAACCTCTACCAGCAACAAAAACCTGTGAAAGGTGGGTGATACAAAGTTCAGGGTACTCATATGCTGCCTTGATTTCATGGAACTTGATTTCTTGCGTGGGCATGCAGCATTGATATGGCCTGGTAAACCACAGTAGTAGCAAAGCTTTTCATTCTGTCACCATTGGCATTCTTCCATAGAGACACAAGCGTAAACAACTTGCATGGGTTCAGGTGATACAGTGGATGCCTGGGTCTGTACTGAGACTGTAGAATTAGAGGTGGAGACGGTGTTAGGATCCATGTGCAGGAAGTTTATTAGAGAACACAAGCAAACAATCCAAATCGGCAGGCAGATAGACGTAGTTGGTAAGCAGGCGGTTAAATACAATATACAAACAATGAGTCCAATCAGGCAAACAAAACAAAGGGTTATCCAAAAAGCAGTAAATCCAGTAAAACAGGCAATGGTCATAACACGAGAACAAACAGTAAAGGCAATGGAAAAACGCTTGGTAAGGCAGGGTAAACTGGCAATACTTCGCAAAGAAACAATGGAGTGAATGGCTAGTTATACATGGTGAAAACAGGAAATGAGCAGAGAAGAAATGGGAGACGATCAGTATTCGGGAGAGGACTCCCTCTGGTGGTTGGTAGGAGGGGTAACAACCTTGGATGTTACAGTCGCAAAGTGGACAAAGTTGTTTTATTCTGAAAGCATTATCAACCTGTTCACACGCTCATGGATCATGATGTGAGTGTTGTCAATGGTTTATTTGGCATCCCATTCAGCACACAACTGAATAAAACAGGCTGCATGACACTGATAAATGATTACTGCCAGAGTAACATTCACACACAGGTGTGAGTGACTTCAGCATTTTACAAATAACACAAAGAACAAACATATTCCTCTCTTGCTTGGTTTTGCTCGCGTGTCCCCTCCGTGTGCGAATGATGTGAAAATCTATTGGAATTTTACTAAAGTTCATCACTGAAAAGGTTTGCTCGCAGACTTGGCACTAAACAGCACATGCGGCATCACGAATGGACACGGAGTGGCTGCATCACACCTTTCTTTGAGCAGAATATTGCACTATTGAGCACTTTAAAGTTTTTTTCCAAAGAGGAGAGAGTGCCCACACTCGCACGCATGGTTGCCAGATTGCATCAATTAAGTTATGACATAAGGTGAAATATTTCATATTTGTGCAAGTATAAATCTCTGATTATCTGGCAACCCTGAGCATATTAAAAGCTTATGGATGCACAATAGGTCCCAAAGCCAGATAAATGAAAGATTTAATAAAAAACATTCATGAAAAATTGACCCGAGGGCAGCAGTTTGCCCTGGTCTGCAATTGAGGGTGTTCTAAGCTTCATTTGAGTGTGCTTAGCACCCCGCTTTGTCCCCGGCCGCCGTGACCATGCACCCTCTGAGACTTTACCTCCTGCGGCATCGCCCTCTGAGCCTCCGCCTCCTGCGGCCTCGCCCCCTGAGTCTCTGCCTCCAGCGGCCTAGCCCCTTGAGACTCCACCTCTTGCGGTTTAGCCCCCTGAGCCTCCGCCTCCAGTGGCCTCACCCCCTGAGTCTCCACCTCCAGAGTCCCCAGTGGCTCTGCCCCCACAGTTACCAAATGCCTTGCTCTCTAGTGCCTTGCTCTCTAGTACCTTCTAGTTCCTCACTCTCTGAGTCCCCTAGTGCCTTGCTCTCTAGTGCCTCACCCTCTGAGTCCCCTAGTGCCTTGCTCTCTAGTGCAACTTCCTCTGAGTCTCCTAGTGCCTTGCTCCCTAATGCCTCAAACTCTGAGTCCCCTAGTGCCTTGCTCTCTAGTACCCTGCCCTCTGAGTCCCCTATTGCCTTGCTCTCCAATGCCTTGCCCTCTGAGTTCCCTAGTACCTGGCTCTCTAGTGCCTTGCTCTCTGATAGGCCTTTTCCACTGAAATTGCGATGATTCTCGTTCCGAGCCTCTGCTCTGCTGGTTCACGGCCGGAGCAATCTGGAGCATATCGTAAACCAGCCACGCTTTTCCACTGACCTGAGAGCCAAACGGTGACATAACAGGTTACCTCAAACATAAACAAACATGATGTGTCACAGTATGTTTGTATACATATATATATATACACTGTTGGACAAAAGTTTGGAATAATGTGCAGATTTTGCTGTTTCAGAAGGAAATTGGTACTTTAATTCACCAAAGTGGCATTCATCTGATCACAAAGTATATTCAGGACATTACTGATGTATAAAACAGCACCATTACAGTAACAGTAATTTTTGATCAAATCTAGACAGGCCCCATTTCTAGCAGCCATCACTCCAACACCTTATCCTTGAGTAATCATGCTAAATTGCTAATTTGGTCAAATCACTTTGAAAAAAACTTTGCTGAAGCACCCCTGGATCATCACCGATCCTCCACCAAATTTCACAGTGGGTGCGAGACACTGTGGCTTGAAGGCCTCTCCAGGTCTCCGTCTAACCATTAGACGACCAGGTGGAGGATCAGTGATGATCTGGGGTGCTCCAGCAAGGCTGGAATCAGGCAGATTCGTCTTTGTGAAGGATGCATGAATCAAGCCACGTACAAGGTTATTCTGGAAGAAAACTTCTTGCTCTGACAATGTTCCCTACCTCTGAGGATTGGTTTTTCCAGCAGGACAATGCTCCATGCCACACAGCCAGGTCAATCAATGTGTGGATGGAGGACCACTGGGTCAAAACTCTGTCACGGCCAGCCCAAACTCCAGACCTGAACTCTATTGAAAACCTCTGGAATGTGATCAAGAGGAAGATGGATGGTCACAAGCCATCAAACAAAGCCGAGCTGCTTGAATTTTTGCACCAGGAGTGGCATAAAGTCTCTGGTAGAGAGCATGCCAAGATGCATGAAAGCTGTGATTGAAAATCAGGGTTATTCCACCAAATATTGATTTCTGAACTCTTCCTAAGTTAAAACATTAGTATTGTGTTGTTTAAAAAAATTAATATGTACTTGTTTTCTTTGCATTATTCAAGGTCTGAAACCACTGCATCTTTTTTGTTATTTGTACCAGTTGTCATTTTCTGCAAATAAATGCTCTAAATGACAATATTGTTAATTGGAATTTGGGAGAAATGTTGTCAGTACTTTATAGAATAAAATAAAAAAAATTCACTTTACTCAAACACATACCTATAAATAGTAAATCCAGAGAAACTGATAATTTTGCAGTGGTCTCTTAATTTTTTCCAGTGTTGTATATACTGTTTATACATGGGACATTCCCCTAGCGGCCACTAGAGGTCGCTAGGAGGATTAGGACTTATTTTGAAGTATATTTTTGTTTCTTGTCTCTGTTCTGTGTGCTCCCCTTGATTGATCCCAGGTGTGTCTCGTTTACTTAGTCTTTGTATAAATAAGTCCTCTTGTTCTCTGTGTCTTTGTCATATTACAGTTTTTCTCAATTGCTTAAACACAGTTCTTGAAATTATGCCCCCTTTTCTCGAAACTCTAAACACAAATCCATAACTTCTCACCCAATTCCCCAAACTTCCTATTTTCAGGTCAAAATGAAGCTCTCCACTCAAAACCATTCAATCTTGCTGAAAAACCAAACTTTGCCCTCAGACATGACACACAAGCCCTCAAAAACACACACACTACAACATAGTCTTACACACCGGCGAGATAAATTCAGAACAATACTACAAAACCGGTAATAAGTTATGTTGCTTGTGGTTCTCCCCCTCAAAAACCTTTTCGCATGATGAACACAACAAAAGACACAACAAATGTATACATTTGCACATTTTTTAGTCCTTAATGTAAAATCTCGTCAACATCACAGGCTATATTGGCCCTAGCCAGGCAGCGGGGGTAAAATCACATTGCATGCCTGATCCACCCTTGGCACGCATCAACTGAAATGTCTAGGCAGGCTTCTTCCATGGCCTGGAGGAGTGAACACGGATGTGAGGTTTTCGGTCATACACTTTCCACCGCCATTCCGCAAATAAAACTCCTCTATCGGGTTTAGAAAGGGAGAGTATGCAGGCAGAAAGATGTTGGAAAACCTTGGGTTATTGGTAAACCAGTCACGAACCAGAGCAGCGCGATGGAAGCTGACGTTATCCCAAACAACAATGTAGCGAGGCTGCTCTGGTTGTGCTGGCTCCCTCTGGTTAAGCTGGAACACACACTCTCTTAGACCATCAGGGAAACCAAGGAGGAGCATAGTGTTATAGGGTCCAAGAATGGCATGGCGGTGGAGTACCCCTCGTTGGCTGATGGCCGTGCATATAGTGACGTTCCCTCCTCGCTGGCCCAGGACATTCACAATAGTCCGATGGCCAATCATTTTCCTCCCCCTTCTCCTTTTGGTCAAGTTAAATCCAGCCTCATCAAAAAAGATAATCTCATGGGGAACAGGCTGGCCTTCAATCTCAAATATTCTCTGCAAAACACATGAAACACAATAGAGTAAATGACTACCCTGAAACACAGTTCAAGAGGGCACAAATGGCAGACCACCAGATGTACTTTGTGCTACAGTATAAACTGCTGTACTGCTATACTGTGACGGTACACAGTACTTCATACAATATAAAAACACATACTTTAACATATTCCAGATGTTGGTCTTTCACTCTGTCAGAGTTTTGTTCGAAAGTAATGCGGTAGGCCTGTTTCATCTGGAAACAGTGCTTTCGGAGGATGCAATCAATTGTGGAGAGGCTGAAGGCATTTATCCTTCAAAATTGGTGATTGTCTTCAATCACTCTCCTTTGAATCTCTTGCAGGCGGATTACATTGTTGGCAATGACCATATTTACCAGCTCCCTCTCTTGCTCCTCCGACAAAAGCCTTAGCCTGCCTCCACCAGGTGGTTGTCTCTGTGTCCTACAAAAATAGAGGTACTGATTACTGTAACTGTAACACATCCTTTTTACAAAATGGGAGCATACAGAAACTCTATCTGTATGTGAGGCAGTTTGATGCATATCTTTTTATTAGTATAGTGCAACAGCTACAGTACATATATGTGTTGTAACAGCACAGAGTACAGCACTCAGAAGTTACAGTAGAGAGCAGTCTGAATTACACCTACCTGTTTTCCTCCCTGAAGGTTCTTATGATCGAGGCGACGGTGAAGTGACTCAAGTTTGGCTGTACTCGTTGCCCAGCCTCCTTCATAGTCGTACCATGGACAAGGACATGGATAACTAGAGTGGGACGAATTTCATCCAAGACTGCTTGTCTCATTGCCCTTGCCCTTCCTCTTCCTTGTCATCGTCCTCCTCCTCTTCCTCCACTCCCTCCTCCTCCTCCACCTCCTCCTCTTCCTCCTCTCCCTACTCATCCTCCACCTCCTACTCTTCCTCTTCCTTCACCTCTTCCTCCACTCCCTACTGCTCTTCCTCCTCCTCCTCTCCAGTGTCCTCGACCTCTTCCTTCACGTCTCTCTGGATCCATTGTTCCAAAACTGAATG
The DNA here is from genome assembly GCF_019703515.2 of Myxocyprinus asiaticus. NCBI lineage: Eukaryota > Metazoa > Chordata > Actinopteri > Cypriniformes > Catostomidae > Myxocyprinus > Myxocyprinus asiaticus. The sequence goes on from NC_059355.1 coordinate 25,845,317, forward strand.
AACTGACTCGGGCCCTTTTATCTATCTACTGAAATTTCTGATTGGTGTGTGATCAATTTTGACTCTTAGTGTTTCCACCTGGGTAATTGTGTGCTAATTGAGCTCAAGTTGTGCTGACTTGAGTGAACAATATTGAATGCTAATGCTTTCTAAATGACCACATGGTGTAGGCAATGAGAAATGAAGGGATTTGTGTGTTGAGTTTTGCAGTGACAGTTCAACAAATCTGACTCGTGTCAAAACAGGGGAATAGTGTTTATAGTTTAGGGAAATGGGTGTGCTTTTTGATAAATGGCATTATGGTTTTGAAATTTTAGTTCAAAAACCTGGTTACAGTGTTTTAGCAATTGAGAAAAACTGTAATGGTGCAGGGAAAAAGTCCCTCCAGCGAGTGTTGGTCATGAGACTCTTTGCACAATACTTACATAAGACATCCTGCATCAAGCATGTAGAAAATGATGCTGCTGCGCAATTAGACATACATACAATCCCAGATAAACATATCTAGAGCATTGGTGCTGGGGAGGAGGAGGGTTTCAGAGAGAAACTCTCATAGCGTTTCAATGCAGTGAAACTGGCTATCCTGCAAACAACTGAGGCAATTAAAATGCTAGACAAAGAGAGAGTACACAAGTTAACTGGATAACAAATTAGGTGTTCAAAGGACCTACAGTATCTGCCTGCGCCATGTAGAGCATGACTGAATAAAAAACAGAACTCAGTGTGGGTGATTTTCGGTGTATGACCAATTGCCACAAGGTGGCACTTAGTGGGAATTTGGCACATAAGATCCAAATTTGGGTGGAAAAAAAATATGAACTAACATACTGATTTCCTGTGTTATTATGTTGAATGCATAACCTTAACATTCTTAGCAGCATGCTCTACCAGTTAAGCTACAGGAACTAAGCTAAATGTTAAATCGATTTTTTTTATATTGGGCAGGAACGGGGTAAATATGATGTGCCCTTTAATTTTAATTCATGAAGAGACATTTAATACACTTGACAAAGCGAAATGGCCCTCTGCAGAGTGTGCAAATCCCTCCCTTGCATCGAGAACCCATTCCATTGTGTTGACGACAAGGCCAAATAAACATTATTATATTCCCTCATCAGTTCCCTCTCTCAGTGCTCATGAGTAGTAAGCACATGGGTGTTTGCTCTTGCTGTTTGCTCTGCATTGACAACCATTAATCAGTTATGAGACCTGCTAGCACCCCTCATAAAGATTTACAACCTCATGCTCCTTTAATTCGGTCTGGCTGCACACTCTAACGCATGATCTCTTTGTTTATGGCTTCTCTATGACTGTAAACTCTTACCCCAAAACCCAAAACAAAGAAGCAGAGAAATACCCACTGAGTCTGGGACAATTAGAGGCTGAGATATGCTGAGATATTATTTTCATGCTTTCATACAAACACTAGTTTGCCTCCCTATGAGAGCCAAGAACCTCTAAAATAATGTAACAAGGTATTTTACTTCAGTGGCTTGTGTTCTGATTGGTATCTTGAAATCTTGAAGGTCTCATTTAGGTTTCCTTTGTTTGAACTTGAGGTCAAGGCTTAAGCACTACCTCATTTCTTCTAAATGTATTAATGTATGTTAATTTTCTCAAGGCAACTGGGTTCATTTTTCACTTCTAACACTTGTCTGCCCTTCGCTCTTTGGAAGTGGAAGTGAATGGTGACTGAGACTAACATTCTCCCTAACACCTTTTGTGTTCCAAGAAAGTCATACAGGTTTTGTACAACATGAGAGTGCATAATGACAACCATTTTATTTTGGGATGAACTATCCCTTTAAACTGGTTTTCTTTACTTTTTTTCACAAACAGGGTAGATAAAGGATAACAGTCCTTTTCTATGAAGACATTAATCCTTAGTCACTGCTTCTTTTTCAGTAAAATGTGTTTGACAGATTTCTGTTCTAAACTGACCTCATGCTAAGAGAGGAATGCCTCTGCCCTTCAAATCTCATCTCAGTGTGCTTTCCCGTGTCACTCAGTTATGTCCTTACCTTTGATCCTTAATCACATCATCCAGTGTTAGCAGCAGTCTGTACTGCACTGTTAAAATAAATTCTCACCCATTCACTATATTTCAGTTGACGAGATACAATCAGTATAAAAATCCAAGCCTTTTACAATGACAGGAGTTTGTGAGAGGTTCCTCGTTCTCTTCCTGGATCAACGTGGTCTTTGAGTAACCTTAACTGGTAAGCCAGTCCTGGATGATGCCTGTTTTATATGCACCTCAAACCACCCCTTCAGATCCTTCTAAATCCACAGACTTTACCCACCAAAGCATTAGAGGCCCTATGGTCCAACCCCATCTAAAGCTAATAGAGTCTTCATATGTTTAAAGAGATCTTTCATTCCCTTGACCTTATAACCTTTAAAGGCATGTGCGCAGTCCAGTGTATTTAGTGTTGTATAGTTTTCCCCCTTCCTGTAAATCCACATTTATTAAGCATATGAATATTGAATGTACAGAGATAAATATGGTGAATAATTTAGCACAGCTGCATGGCGTGCACGCCTGATTTAGATGAACTCAGTCACTCACTGATGAAGTTAACAACGCCCATGTGAGGATGTTGGTAGCTCCTGAAATATTCATCCTTCCATGAAGTGCAATTAACTCTAGTTTCTAGATACTTATATGTTTGTGTATAAGTAATAAAATCATAAAGCCTCTTTAGCTCTACGCAGACATATTAGTTATTATTCACCAGTGTACGTTTTCAAATATTTTTCAAAGATAACTCTTGGTTAAATTAGTCTTTTTAAAATTATTGTGTCTTTCAATATGCATGTAATTCATGAACAAAGTGTGTGATTAAATCTAGGCCAGGTTCCTGGAGACCCTTTATCTAATAACCTTAAATCACGGTGAGAGATTATTTTAGACCACGTAACTGTAGAATGATAAGATGCATGCATTTATTGTTGGGAGAATGTTAGCTTTGATAATGTGAAATTCTAACAAAATAAATGTTTAACGCTATGAATAATTTAGGCCTTTCTTATGAAGAGCTAAGTTTCTAAACACCCAGGACACAGTTATATATTTGTAATTTTAAAATGAGGATGGGAGACAGAGCTAAAAGATAGCATGCCCATGTGGTTTGCATAAGTTCTGACAGCTGAGAGGACTAAAACAAGAAGCCTTCTTTGAAAATCCCTGGACTGAGAATTATTTGATCACACATAATAACTTCAGCCATAAATGGTATTAAAGCTTAAAATGCATATCCTTTGGATAGAGAACAAAGCGCATCGAAATACAGGCATGATAAATTATTCAGATCAAACTTGTCAAACTTTTCTCCCACCCCATGTTTGAAAGTGTGTTGCTTAGAGATGCTTCAAACTCTTCATTCTCCTCCCTTGTTTTGGTATCTCTCTCTCTTTATCTCTCTCTCATTCTCTCTCATTCTCTCTCTCTCTCTCTCTCTCTCTCTCTCTCATTATCTCTCTCTCTCTCTCTCTCTCTCATTCCTTCACATATACAGACATTAACTGTCTACCCAATGTTGCATGTCATTTAAGGTAATGGACATTGTAATCCCTATAGAGACTGTGGTTGTTCATGGCATGCATGTGCAGAGTGCTTTTGAGCACAACATACCGAGGATCATGATTAATATTTCTTAAGTAAAAGGGATTGTGGATTTGGTGGGATAGCTTTATTTTGTAACTTTATCATACATGCTAAACTATCGGCATAGTTTCTATGAATTCACATATAATGAATCAAAAATTACCTGAGAAACAATTCTACTGTGCCAATTAATTACTTATGTAATGCATGAAATCATGATTACAAATAATCATTGATATTTTCACTGTGTTCTCTAAATTATTTGGAGAATCTGATGTGCTCAGCCGAATAATCGACACAGTTACTTGTAAAAACATGGATTTTGATTTAAGATTTAATGATATGTAGACAGTGGGTAGCACTGTCGCCTCACAGCAAGAAGGTCCTGGGTTCGAGTCCTGGCTCAACAGGGCCTTTCTGTGCGGAGTTTGCATGTTCTCCCCATGTTCGAGTGGGTTTCCTCCGGGTGCTCCGGTTTCCCCCACAGTCCAAAGACATGCAGGTTAAGTGAATTGGAGACTGTTAATTGCCTGTAGGGTGTGAATGAGTGTGTGAATGTGTATGTCTGTCTGTGTTGCCCTGTGATACACTGGCCACCTGTCCAGGGTGTTTTCCTGCCTTCGGCCCGAGACAGCTGGGATAGGCTCCAGCACTACCCGCAACCCTACATAGGACAAGCGGCTATAGAAGATGGATGGACCAGGCCTTGTTGTCACACTTATTCCTAACTGAAACCCTCCTCCTCCTTTTTTATAAAGTCAATTTCTGAATAGCCACATTTCTTAAAGTCTTGAGTACAAAAAACCTATCGAACATTTTCACCATTATTGCCCATGAAAAGGTACAAAGTAAAAGATACAATTCATGAAGCACACAATAGCTGTCTGTGACAACTTGTCCCAATAATGGTGCATGTTGTCATACTATATGGGGTAAGCTGGCATTACTGAGATATACCCCGTGTGACAACTTCCCCATTTGACAACTAGCCCCGGTCTCCCATTTATATGACTTGGATATTAAAACTCAACCTACATTTGATCAAAAACATGAATGTCTCCTTTGTGTCAGAACCCTCTAGCTTCCTCTTTCACCGAACGACGGTGGTCTTACTAAAAATGTTGTCAAGGATTAAGTGGTCTTGCTTAAGGGGATTGTGGGATTTTGCAGATTACAGCTCTGACATTTGTAAATAAACAGTGGAATTTTAGCTTGGCAGATCCTGACTTCTAATCAGCAGAATGGATTAACTGAGAAGCACTAATCAATTAATTCATTAAAACATGCTGAATGGTACTTCCGTTTTCTTTTCATTTTTAACGCCTATCTTTTTTTAAACCTTATGGAATAAAAACTGTGGGAAAAGTGCTGTGTACAGTATATTGCTTTATCATTGCATCATGGAGGCAGAAGGTACAGTCTGTCTATGGATGGTCATCCCAGTTTTAACAGTTTTAGGTAAAGAAAACACAGTCTCAGGAAATATATCGCTGGCCAGCTTGACACCCATTCTAAGAACCAACAACCTAAATCCTGATTTATCAGCCAGTACTAGTACATTTGTTCTTCCCTGCACCAAATTGATCTTTGAGTGAAAGTGAACAAAGAGGGAATACTTTAAATCACCAAGAACTCACAATGGACTTGGAATTAAATGTAGGGACAATCATTTGGAAAATTATGTTTTCTAATTTGCCTGAGTTAAGTGTGGTTTTACAACTTCATTTTTTAATTAATTGATAAAGTGCAATTTCTGGGCTGCTCAGTGTTACAGCTCTATCAGTGTTTGTCTCCTGCAGTTTGGAGTGGGTGTGAAAAACAATTTTTGTTCAGAAGTTGAGCATCTGGTTATGCCAACCCACCAGCAATTTATTCAAAGGTATCTTCACCTGGAATTTTCACCAAAATCTTATGTACTTTGCTTTCTCCAAGCCATTCATATAAAATAATTTTATATACAGGTGCATCTCAATAAATTAGAATGTCGTGGAAAAGTTCATTTATTTCAGTAATTCAACTCAAATTGTGAAACTCGTGTATTAAATAAATTCAATGCTCACAGACTGAACTAGTTTAAGTCTATGGTTCTTTTAATTGTGATGATTTTGGCTCACATTTAACAAAAACCCACCAATTCACTATCTCAAAAAATTAGAATATGGTGACATGCTAATCAACCCAAAACACCTGCAAAGGTTTCCTGAGCCTTCAAAATGGCCTCTCAGTTTGGTTCACTAGGCTACACAATCATGGGGAAGACTGCTGATCTGACAGTTGTCCAGAAGACAATCATTGACACCCTTCACAAGGAGGGTAAGCCACAAACATTCATTGCCAAAGAAGCTGGCTGTTCACAGAGTGCTGTATCCAAGCATGTTAACAGAAAGTTGAGTGGAAGGAAAAAGTGTGGAAGAAAAAGATGCACGACCAACCGAGAGAACCGCAGCCTTATGAGGATTGTCAAGCAAAATCGATTCAAGAATTTGGGTGAACTTCACAAGGAATGGACTGAGGCTGGGGTCAAGGCATCAAGAGCCACCACACACAGACATGTCAAGGAATTTGGCTACAGTTGTCGTATTCCTCTTGTTAAGCCACTCCTGAACCACAGACAACATCAGAGGCGTCTTACCTGGGCTAAGGAGAAGAAGAACGGGACTGTTGCCCAGTGGTCCAAAGTCCTCTTTTCAGATGAGAGCAAGTTTTGTATTTCATTTGGAAACCAAGGTCCTAGAGTCTGGAGGAGGGGTGGAGAAGCTCATAGCCCAAGTTGCTTGAAGTCCAGTGTTAAGTTTCCACCGTCTGTGATGATTTGGGGTGCAATGTCATCTGCTGGTGTTGGTCCATTGTGTTTTTTGAAAACCAAAGTCACTGCACCCATTTACCAAGAAATTTTGGAGCACTTCATGCTTCCTTCTGCTGACCAGCTTTTTAAAGATGCTGATTTCATTTTCCAGCAGGATTTGGCACCTGCCCACACTGCCAAAAGCACCAAAAGTTGGTTAAATGACCATGGTGTTGGTGTGCTTGACTGGCCAGCAAACTCACCAGACCTGAACCCCATAGAGAATCTATGGGGTATTGTCAAGAGGAAAATGAGAAACAAGAGACCAAAAAATGCAGATGAGCTGAAGGCCACTGTCAAAGAAACCAGGGCTTCCAAACCACCTCAGCAGTGCCACAAACTGATCACCTCCATGCCACGCCGAATTGAGGCAGTAATTAAAGCAAAAGGAGCCCCTACCAAGTATTGAGTACATATACAGTAAATGAACATACTTTCCAGAAGGCCAACAATTCACTAAAAATGTTTTTTTTATTGGTCTTTTGATGTATTCTAATTTTTTGAGATAGTGAATTGGTGGGTTTTTGTTAAATGTGAGCAAAATCATCACAATTAAAAGAACCAAAGACTTAAACTAGTTCAGTCTGTGTGCATTGAATTTATTTAATACACGAGTTTCACAATTTGAGTTGAATTACTGAAATAAATGAACTTTTCCACGACATTCTAATTTATTGAGATGCACCTGTATGCAAGATATTATTGTAAGATTGCCTATTTCATGAACCTCTTCTGTTCCTTTTTAGTTTCTGTGAGGGAGTTGCCTGTGACTTTGTTACAAAGGAATCTTTTCCTGAGGATATATAAATCAACTGTGTTTTACAAAGGCTTCACTCTTCAAAGTCTAGAGACCATTGGGTTGTTTTTCCCTCGTTTTCCTCCTTTCTGTAAGATGCAACCTTCAGATGCATGTATTAAAGTCTGTTTTAATGGTTTTGCTCTACTAATTTGCAATTTAGTCTATGCTAGTGCTTCCTAGCATTAGCACCCTTGTATACAGACAGGTCACTGAATACAGAGCCCTAAAGGTGATGCTTTACACAGGCAATCAGCTTTGTGTAGTCTCACATTAAAAATGTTTCACACTCAAGCATTATGAAAAGCTAGCTTGGCTCTGGTTCACTTCTAGATTAGAAGTTTCTATTGGGACTCAAACTTGTGGATGATCTTGCTGCTATTTTTTTTAAATAGAATATTATTTTTGCAAATTGATGTTTTGCATGAATTACTTTGCTCTCACTTTTCCCCCTGTGATTTGTGAAGCATCGCATTTCAAGCACAGCCTCTTAACCTCCTTTGCAGGGCAGCCTCATAAGGGAAATGTCATTGTAGTGACTTTCATCCCAAAGGATTCCTGCACAAGGGTTTTGTTTGAATGACACAAAACACGGTAGTGGGTTCAACCACAATATGTTTTATAACATTTATACAGAGTGACTTCAGTGTAGAATGTCCTGATACCATTTTTTATTTTTTATTTTTTTAGAATGAGTACGAGTACCGATACTTCCTTTTTTGAAATAACCGATACCTGTTTGTTTGTTGTTATTTTTTTCTGAATTTCATATCAACAGTTTATTTTTATTGTATCATCAAAATGTCTAAATAAATGAATTCTAAATTTTAATCCAATTAAAAAAGAACAATTAATTTTCAACATAATATTGTATTATTATTTTATTATTATTATTAAATAAAGTGCTTTTATACAGAACCTCACAGCATAATCCAAAATACATTGCAGTTCTTTTTGTCAAATAATGTTCTGCATAACAGAACATCGCAGATGTGAGATATTTCTTTAATATAATATAATTACTATTGATTTGCAATAATTATTATTATAAGTAGTAGTAGTATTAGTAGTAGTAGTAGTAGTATTTATATTACATACATATTATTACACAGTAGTGATACATTTCTGTTGTACTTTTTCCCCTTTAAATTGAGCTTTTCTTTTGCCGGAAGCTTTTATTTTGGAGAAAAGCTCTTTCTGGCTCTGTGTGTTACAACTCTAAACTGGAAGATCTCTGAATATCTGTTCTGTGTGATTTTTCTAGACATAGACATAAAAAAACTTATAAGCATCCTCTTATGCTCGCTCTTTCTCTATCTTTTCATAAAAGAGTTCTCCATGTAAAAAAAATATTGTGAGCATATATAGATGCAGAGGCCACATTACAGAGTAATTAGTCTTTATGGTTTTTTACACAGATCCATTATTGTACTTTTATTGCACTTTTAATTTTATAAATCCTTATGTGGCTGCATATAATGCTCAGTAACAGTGAAAATAAATCCCAGCTCCAACCCCCTCCATGTTGAACAGCAGTCAGGTGTGCTGTTAGAATGCAAGTAAGAGTGAGAAAATATGTTCCTACAAGAAATCTCATCCGGACACGAATTGCCTTGACCTTTCAGTTGCTAGGGTGCACTGTTAATTTTAATATGTAACTATGACAACCCCCGCCTCTGCTAGCTGCTCTGACGCACTAGCCAAATAGATAGCACGTTGTTTGTAAATGTGCCCTGGCTTAACCTCTGGGTTCTTCGATTTATTCTCATTCACACTGCCTCACACACACAGAGAGACAGGAAAGTCATCACTTAGTAGTGGTTCACATTTCTGCTCAGCACAGACATTATCTCAAGGATGATTGTTGCAGCAATCAAAGGCTCAGCATGTGATTGGTTCTTTCCTATTATTCTGAGTTTTAACATACCAACACAAGTGAATTCCATTAAAAATATAGCCAATCAATACTTTGTACAAGGGAAACCATTCAGGAGCAGAAATTTCAGCCATAAAACTCGAATGTGTTTCAAGCTGTTTTCACACTTTGTTCAATTACTTGGTCCTAACAATGAATTCAGGTGTAAAAAGTGCAGTGTCAGTTTTAAATCAAGTGGGAATACAATAGAGTGAATTGGTTTTCCGAACGCCCAACTGGACCTGCCTCTCTAAAATTGTCATTTGTCAATGGATGCCTACATCAGAGTGTGTTATAGCAAAAGTTTAAATGTTCTCAACTTTTGATTGCATGACAAAGGCGGATTTCATTCGAGTTACAGTCCGTGACTGTGGCGCCATTTTTTCAAAATTATATTACGTGTTTCATAACACTTATCACAGCAGTTCAAAGATTAAATGTCCACTGTGTAGGAATTTTTGGTTAATGTAAATGTACATGGTATGGGTTAAGGTGCCCATGTACCTCAATCATTATGTAAGGAATTTATAACAGAATTAGTCACGTTTGACAACCATTATAAGAATGGTAAATGACAAATAATTTGATTTTTTTGTCTGTATAAAATTCTCCACCATTAAAATCGTAATACAACCTCTCCTTGTATCCATTCACAATTTCTATTGTAAGGAATTAGCTTTAATAATGGAATTATGATGAATTCACTTATTGGAGTAATATTATTCTCATGGCTTATTGAAAATAATATCACAACTATTTCCGATATAGTTCGAGTTTAGGGGTGCAGATCTTTGAAAATCAAGTGACGAGATTATTTATCAAAATATACCACAGTCAATTAATCTTTGAATACAAACAAGACTTTATTGCTACTCTAAACATAAAACTAATCTAACACATACAAACATGTTGGTGAGTAAAGTGAACAGAGTGACTTTCTTAATTATCTAAACAGAGAAAAGGAAATTTATGTAGTCTGTAGACAATGCCTTAAGAACCATTGATACTTCTTTAAATCTAAATTGATTTGCAATCGGATTACCCAAAGTATTTAAATAATACACCAGCACTTTCAGCAAATGTCTGGCGTTGCACTTGCATGTCATTGCATTTCCTTGCATTGCTTGGTTCTTTGGCTCTTTGTAGAAAGTTTGTTCCATCAATGCTTTTGGACCTATGTTAAGATCGTTGATGTCTGTTGTCTGTTGCATCGATGGATGATGAGGCAGGCTTTGAAGCGAGGCCTTCCGCATGGAAGACTCGTGACTCCCTTCATGTGTGTGGGTCATAGCGCAGAGAAAAGAAGTTCCTCGGACCCTGGCATCCGAGCCCTCTTGGACTTTTACATGGTACGGAACTTGAAGGATGCCAAAGCGAGGCTGCAAGCCACGAGGGCCAGAGTGTGGAGGATGAGGAGCCAAAGAGGAAGTGGACGCACAGAGCAAGAGAAGAACTGAGGGGGTTGTCCAAGCTGGTCTTTTAACCCATCCGGTTTGTTCACACCCCAAAGAGGCTCTTAGCCAATTAGAGGCGGCTTTTCAGAGGGCCCATGGTCGAAGTGTCCTCCCCTCAAGATAATTAATTTATGGCCTTTGTTCTAAGGTTTGTCAGTTTCCCGCTCACTAAATGAACATTTTAATCATGAATTTCTTAAGAAAACTATAACTGCAAATAACCCGAAAATACTTCACACCATCATACTGGAATTTAAGAGAGAGTCAGTTACATACCAAACACTTTTACTTTCTTATTAAATTACAGTTACAATTCAGTTATAATGCATGATAAAACTTCCTACTAATTAGTTTATTTAGTTTTAACACGGATAATACATTACATGTTATGAAAAACATAATGTTCAGGATTATCATCTGCATAGGATGCATTTTTCCATATTTGTAGTGTAATCCTACACATGTCTGTGTATTTGGATTTAAGTGAAATAGAAATGGCCAAGGTCCATATCAGCTGTTCATTAATGAAGCTTCATGTGAGCTGGAAACTTGCCTTATGATTAGTATAATAGTTTTAAATGTGGAAAGTTAGTTATATTTGTCACAAACTCAAGAACTTCTCCTGCTCACCACCAGAGGTCTCCCTCACCCAAATTCTAAGGGCTTGTGAACTTCAATACCCAGCATGCCTACCTGGACCGATTACGCTCACAGCTGTTCCCAGTTTCAAGGACTATTTAAGCACTGTTCTAACTAGAATCAATGCAAAGTCTTGTTTTGCCATTGCTCACATTTCTGAGCGTATATACTGTTGATATTGCCTGCCTGTGTCTGACTCCTGCCTGTTTACCCACAGTTTGATTCTCTGCTGCCGGCCTTTTGATCACGTCTTGTTCACCTGGATTTATATTTTGATTGTTTGCTGCCTGCCCTGAACCTTGTCTATTTATGACCATGTCTCTCATCTGTCTACGCTGTTCTATTGCTGGAGATTTACCCTGCCTGTCTGTTTATGATTTGCACCTTTTCTAATAAACCGCACATGGATCTAAACCCCAGTTCTTCCGAGTCTGTGTTACAGAAGTCTTTGCCAACTACAGATCCAGCGGCGCTCCTTCAATTGTCTACAGAGGTTTCCAATCAAGCAAATGTGTTGGTTGTTCATCAACAACAACTCACAAGGCTGACTGCTTTAACGGAGGAATTAGTAAAGACCTTACAAAACCTACGCATTCCTGCATTGGGCCAACCACCACAGGCATCTCAACCCATTCCGGTAAATAACCCTCCCTCTCCAAACACCTTCATTGCCAACCCATGACTTGCTTTCCCAGAAAAGTTTGATGGAACATCATCTAGGTGCAAGAGATTTTTGATGCAGTGTTTGATGTTTGTGAAGCAACAACCCACGCTATATCCCTCTGATGTCGCAACTTTTTTGTTTGCTCCTTATTAACTGGAAGGGCTCTGGACTGGGCAACCGCAATATGGTCTAATGAGGGGTTGAGGTTCACCACTTTCGATAATTTTCTCCAGCGTTTCCGAGAAGTGTTCGAGCATCCCGAGGGAGGAAAGAACACTGGTGAGCTGTTACTCTCACTCCGACAAGGGAAAGACACCGCTGCCGAGTATGCGCTCTCATTCTGCACTCTCGCCGCTCAGACAGTGTTGGTAGAGGACACACTCAAACTACTTTTCTAAAGGGGACTCAATCTGGAGCTACAATCTGAGCTGGCATGCTGCAATGAAGGGAGAACCCTGGGCCAGTTTATTGATCTAGCCATTTGCCTAGATAATCTCATTCGCTCACGAAGACCAGTCTACTTCCCTACAGTCACATCGCAAACCACATTCAGCACAGGTGAAACAGAACCCATGCAGATTGGGCACGTTTATCTGACGATGGAGGAGAGACAACGCCGCATGAAGCAACGTCTGTGTTTATATTGCGGTCAGGCCGGACATCTATGAGCAACCTGTCCCTTACGGCCAGCCCAATCATCTAAACCGGTGGTGAGTAACGTCATGATTCCACTGTTCACTTCCTGTATTAAGGTGCCTGTCACTATAACTGGTTTTCAGAACATAATCACCACTCAAGCCATGATCGATTCAGGTGCCGCAGGCAACTTTATTGATGAAGATTTAGCCAAGAGGTTTGAGATGCCACTAATCCCCTGTGAATCTCCCTTGGCAGTGGCAGCATTAGATGGACACTCTCTGGGGACCGGCCACATTCATTACACCACTACAGACATCACTCTCTAAGTTGGCACGATTCACACAGAAAGGACATGCCTCTATATCATTCATTCGCCACACAACCCTGTAATACTTGGGTTACTGTGGCTTCAACAACAAATTTCAAATTTCAAATTTCAAATTTCTTGGCGTGAAGGACAAATTTCCCAGTGGGACTCAACTTGTTTCTCCGGCTGCCTAATGCCAGTTTCACCTGTTTCCATCGGAACCACTATGGTCACGGAGGAATTCACATCAGTGCTCAACCTACTCTCTGAGTATGACGACCTCGTCGAAGCCTTTAGTGAGACCAAAGCATCTCAACTCCATTGCCATTGAACTGTTGCCCGGCACTACACTACCACGAGGGAGGATGGATTTTTCTTTTGTCTGAACCCGAGGCTGAAGCTATGAGAAATTACATTGAAGAGGAACTGTCAAAGGGTTTCATTCGATCATCCACCTCACCCACGGCAGCCAGGTTCTTCTTCGTTGGCAAGAAGGATGGCGGGCTCTGTCCTTGCATTGATTACTGTGCTCTCAACGACATAACGTTAAAGTTCCATTATCCATTACCTCTGGTTCCAGCAGCACTTGAACAGTTACGTACCGCAAGATACTTCACCAAGCTCGACCTTCGCAGTGCATACAACCTCATTCACATCCGGGAGGGGGACGACTGGAATACAGCATTCTCCACCAGCAGTGGACACTACAAATATCTGGTCATGCCCTTTGGATTGGCTAATAGTCCTTCAGTGTTCCAGTCATTCATAAATGATGTGTTCAGAGATATGCTGAACCGGTGAGTAATTGTATACATTGACGATATCCTCATTTACTCGAACTCCCTGGAAGAACACATCACTCATGTCAGAGCAGTCCTTCAGCATCTAATCCACCACCAACTCTATGCTAAAGCTGAGAAATGTGAATTCCATCAGACTTCTGTGTCATTCCTAGGCTACGTCATCAGCTCAGAAGCGGTTGCCATGGATGACAGCAAGGTACGTGCAGTACTAAACTGGCCTCAACCCACATCCGTGAAGGAGTTGCAATGCTTCCTGGGGTTCACCAATTTCTACAGGCGGTTTATCAGGAATTTCAGTTCAGTCGCTGCTCCACTGACATCTATGTTAAGGGGAGGGGGCACCAAACTGTGTTGGTCTACAACGACCCTCCAGGCCTTCAAGAACTTGAAGTCCCGTCTCACCTCCGCCCCCTTCTGCACCATCCTGACCCCAATACCCCAATCACAGTTGAAGTAGATGCCTCCAACACAGGAATCGGAGCCATACTTTCACAACGACATGGTAAACCTCCAAAATTCTACCCTTGCGCTCTCGAAAGCTATCTCCTGCGGAGTGAAACTACGATGTGAGCAACCGAGAATTACTGGCTATGAAAGCAGCTCTCGAGGAATGGCGACATTGGCTGGAGGGGGCAAGACATCCTTTCCTCTTGCTAACAGACCATCGAAACCTTGAATATTTATGCTCGGCAAAAAGACTGAATCCGAGGCAGGCAAGGTAGGCTTTGTTCTTTACCCGTTTCAATTTTACCATTACATATTGTCCTGGTACAAAGAATTCCAAAGCCGATGCACTCTCTCATCAGTTTGAGTCTGACACCCAAAACCAGACTTCGGAACCCATCATTCCCACATCATTAATCTTAGCTCCAGTCCAATGGGACATCATGACCGAAATCCCCCAAGCTCAGACTCAGGACCTGACTCCCCCTGACTGCCCTCCTGATGAGACCAATGTACCACAACTCCTTCTGGAATAAACCTAACAATGGGTCCATACCACCACCAGTTCTGGACACCCAGGTATCGCAGCCACACTTCAACTGCTTCAGAACCTTTTTCTGGTGGAACACTATGCAGGCTGAAACCTTCTCTTACATCAGCAGGTGTCCCACCTGTGCAGCAACCAATCCTCCAAGCAACTTCCCGCAGGAATCTTCCAACCTCTGCCAATTCAACATCATTCTTGGTCTCATATCGCCATCGAATTTATCGCAGATCTCCCTGTCTCCCAAGGTAATACCATCATTCTAACTGTTATTGATCGGTTCTCTAAAGCATGTCGACTGATCCCTCTGCACAAGCTGCCCACAGCTTTGGATTAAAGTGAAATAGAAAAGGCCAAGGTCCATATCAGCTGTTCATGAATGAAGCTTCATGTGAGCTGGAAACTTGCCTTATGATTAGTATAATAGTTTTAAATGTGGAAAGATGGTTATATTTGTCACGAACTCAAGAAATTCTCCTGCTCACCACCAGAGGTCTCCCTCACCTGAATTCTAAGAGCTTGTGAACTTCAATTTCAAGCATGCCTACCTGGACCGATTACACTCACACCTGCTCCCAATTTCAAGGACTAATTAAGCACTGTTCTAACTAGAATCAATGCGAAGTCTTGTTTTGCCATTGCTAACATTTCTGAGCGTTTATACTGTTGATATTGCCTGCCTGTGTCTGACTCCTGCCTGTTTACCCACCGTTGATTTTCTGCTGCCTGCCTTTTGATCACGTCTTGTTCACCTGGATTTATACTTTGATTGTTTGCTTCCTGCCCTGAACCTTGCCTGTTTATGACCATGTCTCTCATCTGTCTACGCTGTTCTATTGCTGGAGATTTACCCTGCCTGTCTGTTTATGATTTGCACCTTTTCTAATAAACCGCACATGGATCTAAATCCTAGTTCTTCGGAGTCTGTGTTACAATATTGAAGAGCACTAGGTTTCCAACAATAGGTTTCTTTGGTGATCATGAAAAGAGTAGTCCCTCAGCAAATGGCCAGTAATGTGAGGAGTTAGTTTGGGGGTTTATCTGATTAACAATAAAGACAGATGAGCTTCACTGTGCCTTTCCCAAGATTCCGCACTGTTTTACGGAAGTTAAGATTTGCCAGATGCATGACACCTAGACTTGCTGGCGCTAGTCCAAATCTTTTTATAGCTCAGGAGAAAGTCAGTGTAGATTCTGTTTTTAAATCATTCTGTGTGGAATTGTTGAATTTCTCATGGTTATCTTCTGCATCAAAGTCCTACAGCTGTGTGGCACTAAAAGCAAGTTAGTTCTCATAAGTTGTTCTCTCAAACAGATGAGTTTTCTAGGGTTAATGCTCTATCAAGTTTTAAATAAAAAATTATAATAATAATAATTGACCTCCCTGCCCTAAACCTTAAACCTAAATCTAACAGATAGTGTCATAACAGCAACTGTGACATGAAAAATGCAAACCATTTCATTTTATGGTGCTTTAATGACACTTTGGGTTCACGTGTAGACTCACTTGCTCTCCAGGTCTTGTACCGTGGTCTTTCGTGCAACATCAGTTGAGCTAATTTGGTTGCACGTGAACAAGCTTTTAAAATGTATTTTGTTATTTTATGCAAACGTTAAAATGTCTCGTCTGACAAGTTATGCACTCTAATAAAATATTTTGATGTCATAAGAAAGCATTCTGTGAGGAACAGGGTGAATAGTCTTTTTAAACTGATAATCTGCCATTTTACTCGTGATTTGTATGAAAGTAAACAAAAGTATTTTAAAGTATTCTAGAGTTTATTTTACCAGGAAACTTCCATGAAACGTACTGTACAATGAGCCACATAAAAATCTTTTTTCAAAAATGTAGGTATAGAAAAGTGATTCTATGAGACCAGGTTGGTTTTTCCAACACTTCATCCCTATTGAAATCAAATTATTTGCAGCATTCTCTGATGCAGCATAAACTCTAGTGTGTAGGTACCCTTTGGATGGATTGCTTTTATACAAACTGTGAACAGTAAAAATAATTCACATGAACCGTACCCTTAAACCACCATTTGAAGCGGACTCAGGTGCGGTTCACACATACCAAACGAACTGAACTCTGACGTCAAATGGACTCGAGTTCATACCAAAAGCTCTTGTGTGAAAGCACCCTCTGTCTCATGCTTAAATGCTTAAATATTCCTGACACCTTTTATCCCCTAGACTAGAGTGTATCTCTATGTTCTAAAAGGCTAGCTTCAGATGTGTTACATCAACTTTGTGAGAACACATCAGATCTTGTCAAGTCTTGTTAATTATTCAGCTGACGAGTGAAACGGCATCATCTTGGATCACATTTGGTCCTTATATCTTTCAATCTTTTTACTGTTTTTTTCTGTCACCTTGATCTCTGCATCATGTGTGCAAAGATTTCTCACTTCTGTCATTTATGCTCATGGTATGAGTTGTTTTTGGATTACACACGAAGTTGTTTCTCATGTGTAGATGGATCATTTGATGGGTTTAATTGGGTATCTACTGTTCAATCAACTCGGCAGCCATAAGCCCCCGAACCCTTCACCCTGTTAATGTTTTATGGAGTCTCTTGGGGTGATCCTGATTCCCGTGTTTTGCCGGTTACTCATATCCCATACTGGCCATGCTTCTTTGGCATGCTTCTCGTCTTCATGGTAAATCAATAAGAAGCTACATGATCAAAGACATCTGAAAATGTACAGTAGAGAGTGGTTTAGGGTTTCCCGATAAAGTGGTAGACTCTAACCAATGTTGTGGATTAATCTCTACTTCACACCTTGAAACATACTGTATGTCTGTGAAAGTGTTTTTTTTTTCATAGCATAAACTAGCTGATACCATGCTCATGTACTTGTACTTGTGCTTGTAAAAATGCTCCGATACCAAAAACCAATACCATCTGAAGTTGAAATGTCATTACGTAAACATTCGGCGCACAAATTAAAATCACGTTATGTTCTAATGTGATTATTCAATTGATAATTGAATTTGATAAATGTATTGTTTGCATGTGCTGTGCAATTTAAATGTGAGTGCTTATAAATGTGTGGAGCCGGTGTTGTGCCAGCGCTGGCAACTTCTTTTAGAGCTCTTTAGCTCATACACGAAAAACACAATCAGAGCATCGCACACTCTGTTTGTAGCAGATGACAGTGAACAGAGTGCTAAATTCATTTTGTAGTGCAAAGCACTTACAGACTACATATTTATTTGATTAAATAGCAGCCTTTTGTGGTTCAATAAACACTTTGGCTGTTTCTCAATGTGCGTTCTTATGTGTTCTTACATTCTCGTGGACTCGTTCAACATCATCATCCAGTGCCGAAGTTCGATTCCAATCTTCAAGAACGTAAGTACAGAGAATGCATAAAATTACCCAGATATGTTCTTGATCAGGACGAATATCGAGGATGCATCGGATGGTGACTTGTGGGCAAGATCAGGGTCGCAATAAAGTGGTCTAAGACCCCGGGGCTTACCGTTTCACTGGCCCCTACCGGTCGTCAGAGCGGGGGGAGTGGATCGTTATCACTCGATGATCATGCACTACACGGACGGGTTTAGCCATTGCGCACCCTCTCTGTGTTTACATAAGCATCTCCCACAGAACACGCTTAAATATGCGCCCTCCCGAGAACATCGGCGGGAGAACATTCCCCCCAACCCCCCATTAAGAAATATCTCACATTTACGATGCTCTGTTATGCAGCACTTTATTTGACAAAAAACTCCAATGTTGTAACATTATGTTGAAATTTTATTTTTCAATATTCATTTCATTACAGTTTTAATTAATTCATTTATTTAGACACCATTTTGATGATAACATTTAAATAAACTGTTGATCTGGTATTCAGAAAAAAAAAAAGAAAAACATAACATATCAGGGACTACCGAAAAGGAAGGAATAGTTCACCAAAAAAATACAATCTATATGATCATTTTTTCACCCTCATGACGTTCCAAACCTATACTTTCTTTCTAATACAGAACAAAATAGGAGATATTTTATTGAATATTGCGGCCCATCTTTTCAATACAATGGCAGTGGATAGTGCCTAACTTTAAAGCTTAAAATAGGACCAAATTATCAAGACAAAAATATCATAAAACTAGTCCATGCAGCTCATGCATCTTATTCCAGGTCTTCCAAAAGCATGAGATAGGTTTTAAGTGCACAACGGAAGTCAAAATTTTCACTGAAAAATTATTTAGTAACCTTCAGAAGACTTGGAATTGTCGAACGAGCCACATAAACTACTTTTATGATACTTTTTAAACTTTAAAGTGAAGCAATGTGCATCTTATTTTGTGTTCCACATTAAGAAAAAAAAAAGGCATATGGGTTTGGAACATCATGAGGGTGAGTAAATTATTACAGAATTTTCATTTTTGGCTGAACTATTTCTTTAAAATGAACCCTAAACCAGTGTAAGGAAGACAGAATTATGGATTCCACTCAATAACTTTGCAAGTGTATCTGCCCCTTATGTAATATCTTAGCTCCAGGGCCCTTGAGTTTCACAGGAATACAGGGCCAATATTCTGTTGTAGTCTTGGTGAAGTGTTTTGGAGAAAATAAAGACCACAAGAAGACTTTGGAGAAGTCAGTCAGACCATGACTCATTATGAGCTATGAGAGTTATGGAGTCAAAGTATGCAAGAAGCAGCCAGTAGGAGCTATCTGAGGTTAAAAGATGGAAAAGAGAGGAGTGAAGCAATGGAATCTGGCACATTGCATGTCTGTTATTTGTAGACTCTACACTCACAGACTTATGCTGTTTATCCTTTGAATATGGAGAAGATCCAGAGCGAGATAACTGACAATACTTTATGACTGTAGTCCTGAGCGTAACTTTTCAGAAAGCATTTATAGACTATTCTGTTATGCAGTAGAATGTATCTGCCTGGAAGTTACGATCAATGTATTAAACCGCTGAAGAACTAATTGTGTACAACCATTGCAGAGACTATAATTCTAGTTTTTCCCATGCCGCATGGTCTATTATTGTAATTGTAAAGGTGAAACCAACTGTGATTGGTTACTTTACTTGTCAGCCAGATGATTTTTTCCTGTCTAAGTGGTGGTTGCCAGAAGAAGATGCAGTATATTGCTGCAGCATCAAACTCTTCAAAGTGAAACACTTCCTTCGCTCCGCACAGTGAAAAAAAGAATAGTTTCGTCATGCAGTGCCTTCATTTAACACCAAGACAAGCTGATATTTCAAGATTAAATTCACAGCTTCAACTTAAGGCAGCACGTCGAGGTAAGTTTTGCTTCTAATTCTAATGCGGGCTTTTCTGTGTAATATGATGGTAATTTTCAGGGTGATAATGTAACTGGGCACTTATGACATCCGTTTTTAAGTGTACATTTTTAAATCAGTGTAGCAATATATCAGTGCGCTTTGTCCCGTGTCCAGCATGTCATGAGCAGTATTTACGCATTTACTGGAAACTATTGCAGCTACTTCGGGCGGATTAACTGTATAAATCCATGTAAACATCCAAGTTAAGTGTAAATGCCTTTTGCTGTGCTGTTCGCGTGATTGACAACTGGAGCGCAAACAGACAGCATTTCTGTGCATGCACAGCAAGGGGCGCGAAGCACGCGCGTGAGAGATGTGCGGGTGCGAGGCGATCGTATGGTGAAGAGAGTGGCTATGTCCGAAATCATTCACTCGTTCACTCATACACTAATTCCTATGCAGTGAATGGCATTTAGTGCACTATATCTCAGCAGTGAGTGAACAAAATGAGTGAGTGAATTCGGATGCTGATGGATACACCGAGTGTCGGAGCTCTGGGGCTGTCGTAGAAACAACGTCACATATGCACTTTTAAAATACTTGGGCCTTACTTGTTATTCTTATTAAATAATATATTAATACAATAAATCTTCATTCTGTTTGTCATTTTTAATATATACTGTGTGTAAATATAAAGAGTAAACACATTTGATCAAATAAAGAATACATTTTAAAATGTATCTGTATGTTTTGCATCTCTAAATGTTATTATATTTTTATCAAGTAATGATTTGTCAAAAAATAATTTAATACATTCAGTATGAAATAAAACATTGCAGGAGTGAAGGAAGCAGTAAACTCCCAGCTCGTACATCTTCCCCGTGGTGGATTGTAGGCAATTAACCATTGTCAAGTGTACATCAAATGTACAGAATTAGGCAGTACTACTGTACAGAACTAATGATCTAATTTCTTTCGACACTGAAAACTGTAACTACACTGAAATAAGAATCCACACAGCACTTTAAAAGCTATGAAATAGCGAGAGTAGGCATTAATAAAGAATGATCTTGCTTTGGTTTATATTTCAGCCTTATATATAATTTCCTTGTGGGATATGTTCACATTTTCACTGTAATAATTACTAGAAATGTTTCCAAACCTCTCTTCTTACTGACAAATTCATCCATGTCTGTCAAGAGCCCTTAAAGAAATAGCTCACCCAAAAATTTAAATTCTCATTATTTACTCAACCTCATGCCACCCCAGATGTGTATGACCTTCTTTCATCTGCTGAACTCAAATGAAGATTTTTAGAAGAATTTCTTAGCTCTGTAGGTCCATACAATGCAAGTGAATGGGTGGCAACATTTTAAAGCTAAACAAAATCACATAAGTCAGCATAAAAGTAATCAATAAGACTCCAATGGTTAAATCAGTATCTTCAGAAGCGA
The DNA here is from genome assembly GCF_019703515.2 of Myxocyprinus asiaticus. Taxonomy (NCBI): domain Eukaryota; kingdom Metazoa; phylum Chordata; class Actinopteri; order Cypriniformes; family Catostomidae; genus Myxocyprinus; species Myxocyprinus asiaticus. The sequence goes on from NC_059355.1 coordinate 25,866,683, forward strand.
TGTGATATGAGAACGTGTGGATGAGAAACAGATCACTTTTACATTCTTCTTCTTGTGTTTTTGGTGATTCACGTTCTTCTCTACATATCGCCCCCTGCTGGGCAGGGAGAAGAATGTCTAGCAAAAAATGACAAATATTGATCTGTTTCTCACCCACACCTATCATATCACTTCCGAAGATATGGATTTAACTACTGGAGTCTTATGGATTACTTTTATGCTGCCTTTATGTGCTTTTTGGAGCATCAATAAAATATTCTTCTAAAAATCTTAATTTGTGTTCTGCAGAAGAAAGGAAGTCATCTGGGATGGCATGAGGGTGAGTAAATGATGAGAGAATTATATTTTTTGGGTGAACTATCCCTTTAAAGTGATAGCTCAGCCATAATTTAATATTTTGTCATCATTTCCCTACCCTCATGTTGTTCCAAACCTGGGTGACCCTTTGTATTATGTGGAACACAAAATATGTTAGACAGAATGTTAGGGACTGACAGTCTCAGTCACCATTCACTTTCAAAATATGGAGAAAAAAAAACATTCACTGAAAGTAAATAATGACTCAGGCAAACATTCTGTCTAATATCTCCATATTTTGTTGCATGGAAGAAAGTCATATGGTTTGGAACAACATGATGGTGAATGATGACAGAATTTCCATTAATAATAATTCTGTAATGCATGTTAAATGTGTAATATGTAATGGAATATAGGAGAGTTAACGTCTATTATTTGAGTACTCTTTTAATTGGTTACTTTCTTACTCTTACTCAAGTAATTATTTATGTTACTACTTTTAATTCTACTTGAGTAATAATTTTTTTAAGTAATTGTACTTTTACTTGAGTACAGTTTTTGGCTACTCTACCCACCTCTGCATGCTCCCCATTTTTCCCTGTTTATTTGTCCAAGCAACATGACTGAGACAATTAATTTACTGTTACAAAACCTTAGAAAAGCCACCTGTTCTGAAAGTATTTTTGATCATAACTGCTTTAATGTTAAACAGCCTTTTTTTTCTCTGATGCTTCTGATGTGATCACAAAGTGCCTCTTCAATGATTGGTTGTGCTTTCCTGATGAAGTTGCACATTGTCCAACAGGATAAGTAAAAAGTGCTTCAGGCTCAAAGCCCGGAGGAGGGTTTAAGTAAGGGATGTATTCCAACACACACATACACATGCATATGTGACCTGGCATTGGCCTCATGTTTTCATTTTGGCCCTTCGGTTTTGTTAAAGCTGTCTGTGCACACACTTTAAAAACATACAGATTTATCAAAGAGTGAGGAAAAAGAAAGAAGGACTATTGCTGTTTGTGGCCAAGGAATGAGATGTTGATTAACAGTCTTAAGGCTAAAATAATTAAACCCAGTAGAAATTATTTTCTTAATAAATGATTCTAAGTTCAGTCATGAAACTCTACATGGTGCAAGCCGATATTGTAGGTCCTTTGGAATGTAATATGTTAGGCCAATCAGCCCGCATGGTGCAGCTGATAGGTCCTTTGTAGGGCTGCCCTCGACCAAAGATTTTCCTAATCGACTAGTAGTCATTAGTTTAAGCCATTAGTCGACAAGTTGTCACACGTTTATGATATTAATTTAATTACTTATATATATTTTGGGGGGCATCAGAAAATGGTTTGAGTTCCAGGGCTGAGAAAGAATGTTATAAGTAACACGGCTAACACTGTTCTACATTACAGAGAAATACTAAACCGTAATAATGAGCCTTTAAAATATAAAATTTTAAAAAAGCGCACACTCGAAACGAGCCGCAGCGACGCCAGCAAAAGCGGTAATGATTATGAATGTGTCGGAAAAACCAGAAAGGAGACTGTCTGAACATTTTGTTAATTTATAGAAAGAAATGTACATTAGGGTTGTGCCGACAGATGATGATCTCTGGGATCGACGATGGACAGAGTGATCACCAATAGCTGATGCCTTTGATGATGTCAAGACGATATTTGGCTCGTTTTCCCATTACTGTATTAAATTATTATTATTAATATTATAATTATTATTAGGCTATTATTATTATCAAATTAATATTACAAATAATTTGCCCGTAGACACACAGACACGTGCTTGAAGAAACACACTTTATTATATTATTAAGAACAGATGACAGAAAAACCATCTATGCGCATGTATGACAGGCTACTTGTAAGGAAGCGTCACTCGTGGAACACGTGCATGTAAAAGGTTCTCACTCTTTCTTTGTTTCTGTCTTCTGAATTTTGTTTTTTGCAAGAACAGTATCATCAATGAGTGCTGCAAATGACTTCAGACATCTCAGCTCAGGAGGTGCTTTGAGTTCAATTCGCTTTATTTCCTCAGAGCAGTTCATTGTGACCACAACTCTGCAGCCTATACATCTGTGATTTAAACACAAAATAAATCAAAAATACGTTCGCCTCGAACCATGATTTATATTTCAGCTATTATTGTTACACCGGCAGCGCCTGCTATCTCTCCTGAACGCCGCCAGAGGTCGCCATCTCCAGAGTACTAACCCTTCATTCACTAACTACATTTCCCATAACCCTCCTCTCAGACTGATTACTCACCCACCTGTTTCTCATTATCTCTGTCTATTTAAGTTCTCTGTTTACACGCATTCAGTGCGAAGTCTTGTTTTGCCTAGTCTGCAGTTCTGAGCATTATTTACCATTACTGTTTTCCCTGTGTTTTGACTCCTGCCTGTTCATTGTATTTCCCAGCCTGCTTGTGTGTTTTTGGACCTACTGCCTGTTTACTGGATTACCCCTCTGTCTCTCGGATTTACATGGTTTGCCTTTCATGGACTGTCTTCCTGTGTACCGAACCCTTGCCTGCTTTTTGTTTACCCTTTGATTTGCTACTTTGCTGTACTGTTTATACTTTAATTAAACTGCATATGGATCTTAACATTACTGCCCCGGCGTCTTCGCTACAATTATTATCATGATTATAATTATTATTTTTACATTTATAACTGTTTATGTCTTCATTTGTGTAAGTAATTTTCCACCTACATGTTTAGACAGATACTTGCCTAACAGTAAATGGAAAGGTGGTTACTTATATATATACAGTATATATATTATTTTTCACTTCATTATTTTAATTGCTTTTCCATTTCATTTGGAGTGCAATTTTAATTTAGAAATGTATTTGATTTAAGTTTTTTCAATACAAAATCACTAAAGCAAGAATATTCACCGAACCTTCAGCCCGGGGGTTGCCGATGTAATTGGATATTGCGATATATATATATATATATATATATATATATATCGTGAAGGAGGGAACAAAACAAATTTATTCACACACATGATGTATTTTCCCAGACAATGAAATACCCGACCGGTAGAGAATGCACAGATGAAGTAGGTTCTTTGCCAGAGAGATGTTGCCCTTCACAACTGTTGTAAAGCCATCAAAAAGTTGAACAACACACATTTTAATTGCATTTAATTTTTTTCCAGTTTCATTTGAATTTTTAGTTAAAATAAGTAAAAATAAAGTTCAGTGTTTGAAATCATGGTGTCTTGCTTTATTGTGTAGGCTTAACCCTAACCCTGCTTAACGAAAATTACCCCATAGTACCACCTAGCGTCCAACCTGCGGTAATACTGGTGTTCGTGGGTTTCCTGTGGACATTTTTTTTTCTGCGACCAACCGACCAATCAAAACTTGGTCGGCCAAGACTGTTCTCATTGACTAATGTTTGGTTGACTATTAGGGGCCGTTTACACGACAACATTTTCAACAAAAAACGGAAAACTTTTTATGCGTTTTGGGGTCTGAAAACGCAAACTTTTGAAAACGGCTTTCAAAGTGCACGTTTTTGAAAACGATGCCGTTATCGTCTCCGTGTAAACATACAAAAACGTCATGCGCACGCATATTACGTGTTATATAAAGAATGATGGATTGAAAGGCATCAATTTGAGATGTATAATTATCAATATGAATACTGGTGTCTGTGCAAATAACAATAATCAACAATTTATTCATTTTGAGTGTTTTGTATGGAGTGTGTACATTGTACAGTAGGCAGAACCTGCAATTTGAAAATCTTGAAATTAATGTATGGATTCAGATGAGAAAAATGTATTTGTATTTTAAATGTTATTTATTTACTTAATTTTATTTGATGTACCTTTACCCTGCAATTCATTCACCCACCGCTTATGTATATAGCCTATAGACAGAGATGTGATGCCATGTACAGTATTCAGTGATATGCTTAGTATATGAAAACATGAGGCAGTGAAAATGCATGTTAGATCCAGTGTACGCAAGACCTCTCTCTCCGTCAGAAGATATCCATATATCAGAGTTCTGTCTGATATCCAAAACCAGTCAACATCAACAGCTTGTTATGTTAACTTACTCTCCTACCAGTCGAAGAGTCAGCAGGGGGAATACAGAAGAAGGCAGGAGATGAAGTGATGGTAAAAATGAGCAGAGTTTATTGAATAATCTTGAGAGTTCAGTCTATAGGCATGTGCGCAAGTACTTCAAAACAACGCATGACACATTCAAAACTACAATGAGACATTCAAAACTACAGGACTGTGTTTGTACTGCTCAAGATTTTGAGTTTATTGACGCTTCTCCAGCAAATTAATTGTAGTAATAAAGCAAACTCATCGTCTGTCCAGACAAAATTGCTTGATGCATTCGCCATCTTCATTGTTTGTATTCACCGCTCTGTGGAAGAATGCTTATGTGCACAGGCGCGTAGTGTTTCTTTACAAAGTGACATTGCTAACTACTGGCCTGGCATGCATAATACAGCTTTTTTAGTCATTTTCGCGGATCCGTGTGAACAGGGATCGTTTTGACAACGTTGTCGTCTGTACGCAAAACTGTTCAAAAAACGCAAATGAAAAACGTTTCCGTTTTTAGTATATCGTTGTCATGTAAACATACCCTTAGGGGGCACCCCTAGTCCTTTGACATATAATCTGTTTGCCAATCAACTTGCGCACTCTCTCTTTGTATAACATTCGAATTGCCTCAGTTGTTTGCAGTGTGCTACAAGAGTTTTCTCTCTGAAACCCTCCTCCTCCCCAGCATCGCATCTCTAGATATGTTTCAAGGGTGTAGAATGCATGTCTAAGTGTGCAGCAGCATGTCTAGAAGTAGCAAGTCTTTTTCTTTGCTGTGCATCATAGCATATGCAGATCTAGTCTGCCAAAACCAAACATGCCAACTTTATATTTTAATTATAACACCTTAAACTATTTCAAAGAATTGTCATGACTGAACTGAGCTGTCAACTGTTTACATGGATGGGAAACAAGAATAGATTGGTATGGTAATTCATTTTTCTGATCCATAAATTACTTTATATGTACAGTGGCCCCAAAAAGTATTTTGACACTTAAGCCACTTAAATGCATGAATGTCTTTGCATTATATAGCAGAATATAATACATTTTAAGGAAAGAAAGCAGACTTTTATTTTTAAAATTAATGCAGATATTTTGACATTTTCTGGTAGTTAAATATAGTTAATTTGAAACGTCCATATTTAATGCATTGAATTACACCTGTGGTTACTCTGCTAGGGAACCTAAGTAAATCTGAGGGGACCTGACTTTATACATCCACTACAAATTACCTTGACACCAGTTGGTTAATAGTAATTACCTAAAGAAAATTAAAGTTGAGAAAAGCTTTTGCACGATTTGTGTACAGATGCCATTTAGTTTAATATTTTATGTCTAAAGCAATGAACTTCATACATTTTATGTGTGACTTAAATGTCTAAACTTCTCCAAATCTTTTCTGGGACACATAATGTGTTGGTGAATATATACTGTACCTGTTGCTATTGTAAGGGTGCTCCTCGCTCCCAGTTGTCCCTGCTTATGTTACTGTGCTCAGGTCTGGCCCTGGCCTGAAATGATGGTCAAGCCATGGCATCTATAAAACACACACCACCCAGCCAAAATAAGATGAGAACAGTAAGTTAATCCTTTCCTCAACCCTCCAAACTGTCTGTAACTCTCTCCTCCTCATCTCTCTCACACATCTCTTTCTCTCTCATTTCTTTGCATCTGGGCACTCCACGATGTTGGAGGCATTTCTGCAAAAGTTATGCATCACATGCTTTGCTGCTGGATGTTTTTAATGGCCAAAATACTGCAATCAGATTTGCGTGCAGTGCTGTGACAGGGGCTGACTAAATGTCAAATAAACATCTCAAAGAGTTTACACTGTGTTTTTTTTTTATCTGAAATTCTTAATAGCTTGTCCACTTCTTCTGTTTTTTTTTTAACCATGTGTAGCTTTTCAATAATTCTACCATTTATGAGAATTTTTTTTTTTTTTTTGTAAATGTAAATGTCAAATACAAAAAGCCCGATTTCCTGTTGAATTCCTGGTCTATTTGCAGCAGACTAAATACAGTTATCCAATCTGCCATGACCTATTTAAGCCAAGACTGTTGCCAGCCATTAGTGTTGTGAGAATTCACTAAGTTGCCACATTGATGGGTTCTGAGAGGTTGTATTTTTCAAGCACACATGTAGGTGGAGGTTCAGAGACCTACTGTTTGTCATCATTTAAACTGTATTTTTTTTTTTTTTTTTTCTGTTGTTATGGAAACATGCTTCCTTTTTTACCCTTTTATGAAATGGATTTGCTGCACCTAAAAGCATGCTTGTTGCTGGATGAGAATACAGGTATGAATTAAGGTTGATTCAATACTTGCCCTCCACTTTTATGCAATATTACCTGGTTAACAGACAGTGACCTGGTAGTAATGAAGATTAATGACCCATCTAAGGCTAAAATGATAAGATTTGGGGTTTGTCCCTTGATGGATTCAAATGACTGTCTAACCTTTTCAGTACTAAGACTGTCTATATTCCAACGACTAACATTCTAGGCCTTAGTACTATAAATTACTGATGCCTTTATGTGTAGTTATTTCTCTTTTAGTGTCCTACAAAAGTGTTGCTGGGACGAGATTGCTGAATTACATGGAAAAGCATTCAAACCACAGTCTCAAAATCTAGATTTTGACAGCTTTAATCATTTTGTGCAAATGTTTTATGAAATGTAATTAAACAAATCCATTATGAATCCTATAGACTTAGATTTTTGTGTTTACATCCTGGTAATATTTGCACTAATTTTACACGGACATCATCATTACCTGGAACTCTTTGGAAGCTTGGTAATACTGGTTTATACTTAGGAATATTCCAGTCTTTTATATACTCCAAAAGGGCACAAACTGGTCAGCAGATGGCTTAAAATATGACAACAGCAGATTCTTGGTGTATTCCTGTCATACTTAGTTTCAGAGTTTGCTTTGATATCATATGGCTCATCAACCAAAAGCCTTGGCAAAAATTCAGCATACAGATTGTGGATTATGGTGACCTTCACTTACAAACAAAATCTTACATAGATATATTCTGTATCAAGCAGACTTGAATATCACTGGTAGAATACAACATGGAGTTCTTAACAAAATTTCAAGAGGCGCATGTTCATTTAATCCAACCAATCAACGCTGGAGTAAACGTATATAAGCCGCTGCTTACCTCTGTCCTACAACAGTCCTTCTGGCATCCCTTTGCTACCCCAGCTTCACCTTCATGACTAGTTACCGCAAAATCAGAAAAGGAAGTCCAGGGGGTTCCTCGGGCTCGGGTTGAGTCTCAAGCTTAAGCCCTCCATTGTGGACAGCGAGCCACATATGTTTACCTTCTCTTCATTTCAAAGATTACATGAACATGTGAACTCATGAAATGATAAGATGAGAAAATACTTCGCTCCACTTTGATTTTTGAATATTCCTCTCAGACTAACAGATGTGAAACTTTCACAGTAGATAATTACTGTTGTGCTGTTAAATCATTCCAAATCATCAACATGTGAGTCTTTATTTGTTTTATGCCTTGTCTTGTGAATATTGATTGAAGAAATGCTAAATTAAGTTAAATGATGCCTACTGACCAGTGAAACATCTCACACAATCTGTATGATATCTAAATTGTATTGTATACTGTTAATTATTTCCTGAACATCATTGTCAACCATTATCACAATGTATTTATTGTACGTAAAAAAAAACTCAAAATTGCAGTACCCGCAAGTCCCTACTGCTGTTGTGTTACTGGAGAGTCATGTGTCTTTGGGAATGTACTCTGGGGGCTGTGTATAAACATGCACATGTCAGAGTGTCTAAGCCCAGAAAAACAATGAGCCACCTACTCTCCTGACCTGCCTGTTGAATTTACTAGTTCCACTATCAAATCACATGAGAGGGAGAGAGAGGGGCAAGGGAAACTACAAGAAAAAACAGTCCATCTTCTTAGAGATCCGTCAAATAAGAAGCTCATTTCATGCTCAAGTCAATGTTACATAAGCAACGACTGATTGCTAATTTCTTGAGGTTCTTTTTCATCTCGAGCTCCTGGACATATCGGAGTCACTCAGGTTGACAGGTTGCATTTATTAACAATAGGACTAAGAAAGATTGAGGGAGGAAGGAAGAGACCGCAGGAGGTGTCATTTTTCATCGCCTGTGGTAACCTCATCAGTCAGAACAGAATCCGACAAGCATGTCAGAGCAATCTACTCAGTGCCGATATCTCTGACTTCCCTTTTACCCCTGCCCCGCTCTGCATCTCACCGTGCATCTGGTCCCAGAGGGGATAAAGATACAGAAACACAACAACAGTCAACAAACGCAACCCTGGCTGCTGATACCCTCCTTACATCTGTCACAAAACCACTCTGCCTCGTGTGATTCTTCATCAGGAGAGGAAAAAACAAGGTTTAGGCTTGATATGATTTCCTAAATAGATGCTCTGAACAGTTTTAAAGCTTTCGTTCCTTTCTCTTCAATTCAAGCAAACAATACACGAATCCTAAAGGGAAAAGTAGGTCAACGGAAGGTTATATTTAGAGCCCCAAATGGGCAACTGCAGATGCCAAGTTTCTGGATTAGACATCAGCTGAATGTATCAGGCAAACATACAGAAAGTCGAGATTTTCAATTTGCCGGTGAGTCGCGTTAGCTATTAATCCGGTTTCAAACTTTAATGCAGTCCTGCGGGATGAGGCCATGTCAGAGCATGGCGTGCGTGAATGGGTGTGTGAGGGGAGAGCCGTGTGGATTGTCTTTGATGATCGAGGGATGTGTAAGGATTTGTTAAACCCTCAGTTATAAGTGGACCCCTGTTTCATCAGCCTCTGAGCTCTTTTACTGCTGAGGTGTTGTACTAACTTTTTCACTTTGCAAAATGTTTGCGATCTCTTCCAAATTTTTAACTGATGGATAAATGAGCATCGTACAGACAAGCCATACAGGGATAGTTCACCCAAAGTTTAAAATTCTGTCATCATTTACTTCTGTAGAAATGACTTTTATTCCCTTCCACATAAATCACATTATCACTTCAAATACTCTTACTTTTTCAGCCTGTTCCTAACACAATTGTAACGTCTGTAACGATGTTGCTGGCGTTGGCATTGACAAAGACGATGACGATGGTGTAAAGAACCCAAGTGCAAATTTATTCCAACGTGTATCCAAAAACCCTAACTACAAACATGAAGTAAACATAAACATGAACTTGGCTTGACATAGACTTGGCTTGACATAAACTTGAAACTCACAACCAAAATTACATTCAACAACACCTGACAATGGACAATGGAAAACATTAGGGAGAACACATGACAAGGACAACCAATAAATACAAAGAACTCTAAACAAGATAAGACAATCAACCAATGAAAACAAGACATGTGAACATGGAGGGAAACATGAAATCACATGACAAGGGAACCACATGACATGAAACAGGAACATGAACCAAATACACATGACATACCCCCCCCCCCCCCCCACCCACCCACTAAGGGGCAGCTCCCGACGCCCCAACACATGAACAAGACACATTAAACATGGCATAAACCCAAAGTTCTGTAGGAAGCTGGTAGGGGATCTTGAAGCGTGGCTAGGCAAGACATGGCGTAGGGCATAGCCTGGCAGAGTCAATGGAAAGTGGGGCCCTGAGAGACTCAAGGGGCGGAGCCGTGGACGGCGGGGCCAGTGGGACTGAGGACCAAGGTGGAGCCATAGGGAAGTAGGTCCTCGGTGGAGCCGCAGGCTCGGATTGATGAAGCGTAGCTGTGGGATAGGAGAGCTCAGGCAGAGCCAGGTGACTGACTGACCACGGTGGAACTGGAGGGACGAGGGACCCCAGAGAAGCCGATTGGCTGAAGGACACGGTGGATCCGAAGGGACATAGAGCTAAGGTGAAATTGAGAAATCGGAGAACCAAGGTGGAGTCCAGGGCTCGGAGGGTCTAGGTGAATTTGGAGGGTCGGAAGTTCCACTTGTCTGATCATAAGGAAGCGTCCATAGGATGGGTACAAGGGCAGGAACCATCTCCAGGTCCAATAGCTCAGCTGTGGCTATGATATGGCATGGAGTGGACTCAGGTGTGGCTGTGATGTGGCATGGAGCAGGCTGAGGCGTTGCTGTGACATGGCATGGAGCAGGCTGAAGCGTTGCTGTGACATGGCATGGAGCAGGCTGAGGCGTTGCTGTGACATGGCATGGAGCAGGCTGAGGCATTGCTGTGATATGGCATGGAGCAGGCTGAGGATCCAGGGCAAAAGATGGCACTAGCTCAGTGACTATGACGTGGAACTATGGCTCGACGGTCATGATGTGGAACTCTGGCTCGGCGACCATGACGTGGAACTCTGGCTCGGCAGCCATGACGTGGAACTCTGGCTCGGCAGCCATGACGTGGAACTCTGGCTCGGCAGCCATGACGTGGAACTCTGGCTCGGCAGCCATGACGTGGAACTCTGGCTCGGCAGCTGCCTCCCCCACAGTGAACGTGGAACCAATAATCTGCAGGGCAAGGTCGATATATTGAGCCAGGCTGTGGGTAATCTGACCGCCTGGCATCAGCAAAGAGATAGACTCAATCAGTCCAAAACGAAAAATGTCTTTGAGGGCAACCTCATTAAAGTCCACCTGGCATGCCAGAGCACAAAAGTCCTCCATGTAATCCTCCAAGGGACGATTCCATAACACATAAACTTGAAAATCACAACCAAAATTACATTCAACTATACCTGACAATGGACAATGGAAAACATGAGGGTTAAATACATGAACATGGGAAAACACATGACAAGGATAACCAATAAACACAAAGAACTCTAAACAAGTTAACAAGACAATCAACCAACGAAAATAAGACACATGAACATGGAGGGAAACATGAAATCACATGACAAGGGAACCACGTGACAGGAAACAGGAACTACAATTTCAAAATAAAAGACATGAAAAACATGAACCAACAAAATACACATGATAACAATGTTATCTTATGACATTTAAAAAACGTTTGCTATGGTGCACAACTTGTAAGGCGATATATTTTGATGTTTGCATTACATTACCATTGACATTTACTAGCTCGTTTGAGTGCAATCAAATTGTAGCTCAACTGATAAAGTGCTTCACTTGTGATTCAAAGGACTGGGGTTTGAGTCCTGTAGGGCATGTAAGTTGACACGTAAGCTGAAAGTGTCATTTAAGCACCACAAAATGAAATGGCTGTTTCCGCAATTGCATTTTTTTATGTCACATTTACTTTTTATGACACTATCGGTTAGGTTTAGATTTAGATTTAGGGCAGGGGGTAGGTTTTGTTGGCTTAAAACTGAACAGAGCATTAACCTCAAAAACTTTATCTGTTTGGGAGAAAATTTTACTCACTTTGAGCACAACACAGTGGACATTTCACCTTGTAACTGTCACTATACGTGTAAGGAACCACTTAATATCATTTTACAAAAATGTCATCACAGTCACATAGTTTTCATGAGATCAGGCTGAGAAAGGAGATGTTAAAGGGTTAGTTCACCCAAAAATGAAAATTCTCTCATCATATACTCACCCTCATGCCATCCTAGATGTGTATGTCCTTCTTTCTTCTGCAGAGCACAAAGATTTTTAGAAACATATCTCTGCTCTGTAGGTCCATACCATGCAAGTGAATGGGTGCCAACATTTTGAAGCTCCAAAATCCACATAAGGGCAACATAAAAGCACTCTAGACGACTCCTTTTTCTTTTACTTTCACTTTCTCCTTACATTTTTGGTGATTCACATTCTTTGTGCTTATCGCCCCCTAATGGGGAGGGAGGAGAATTAATGACATAAATATTCATATATAAATGACATAAATAAATATAGATATTCTTGTAAAAATCTCAATTTTTTTCTGCAGAAGAAAGAAAATCATGAGAGAATTTTCTTTTTTGGGTGAACTATCCCTTTAAGCAGAATGGAATAGTTCACAAAAAAATGAAATTTCTGTCCATATTTCCTGTCCTTTTCATGTTGTTTCAAACCTGTATGACTCTCTTTCTTCTGTGGAACACAAAAAGGAGATGTTAGGCAGAATGGTCAGTCACCATTCACTTTTACTGAATTGGGGAAAAAAAAAAGACCAAATGCAATAAAAGTGAATGGTGAATGAGGTTGTCATTCTGATTAACACTTTCTTTTTGTGTTACACAGAAGAAAGAAAGTCATACAGGTTTGCAACAACATAATGGGGTCAGTAAATATTAACAGAATTTTAATTTTTGGGGGAACTAGTTCTTTAAAATTTGAAGGTACCATGCAGGGAGCAACACACACCACCTTACACACTACTAATCCAGTCATCCAGCACACTAAAAACTCACATACTTCAGTGGTCCAAACACATAAGCAGCCCAGGCCTGGTGGAGCGGAATGCAAGTGGGCAACCAGGCTGAAAATTTACTGAAATCCTATAGGCATTGCATGGCAAAAACACAGGCATCCACTGTTAACTCCAGAAGTGCAAATTAGCCTTATTTGAACCATTTGAAGAAATTCTTGGACCGCCAAAGTACCTACACTGAGCATTTGCTGTTTATTTTCAAAGTAAGTGTTCTTCCAAACATATTTTTTCTGTGCTGACTTCCTCATGTTTTAGGGGAAATGAATATTTTACTTAAATCAAGGAGAACAATTGTGCTTTTCACTGCTGTGCCATCGTTTGCCAGACAGAATTTGTCTCAGCTCTTTAAACCAAATGTGAGAAACCTGGTTATTTGCATGTTGTTCACTCACTCTGCGAAGAGCAGGTGCAGGTATGCTTGTAGTTTGCCACCACAGCCTAAAGGGTAATGCACACACATTGAGAGAATTTACCAGCAAGACAGTGCAGAAGTGTGTGGGACCATCTGGAGAGAGAAAAAAGAAGGTCAGTACACTCAGATAACCTCAGGGTGAAAACATCTCACAGCAGGTCATCCATGAACCAGGAGAAGCTGTTTAAAAGAAACTTCCCTCAAAAAATCCCTCCAAAAACATAGTCTCTGTCAATAATTACTCTGTGCCTCAGTAAAACATGTCAAAGCGTTTTGGTTTTGATCTTTTGGTTTGTTTGTTTTCTTCAGCCAAAAAAGAAAATCAGAAGAAGGTTCATACAAAGGTTAAGTGTGTTTTCTGCCTTCCAAAGGGAAGTTCATGGACAAATGAACTGTCCAATCCTTTTCTCTCTCCCTTCCACTAAGAGATATTATATGGGCCAGTGTACTAAGGAGCCATCAAGAGTGAAATGAGGCAGAAATGCAAAACCTTGAGACGGATTAAAGCAGATCCAATCAAAGTTTCTGGACTTCTTGAAAAGGGTAAAAAATGTCAGAGCACAGCCCAGCACTGACCTGAAAACAGGCCGGGAAGTCAGCTTGACAGCGATGCCGGTGTTCAAACAAATCAGAGGCTTCATTTTATTGTTGTAGCAATTTCTCGAACAAAAGCTGACCAAAGAACAGGCTGTTCAGCAAGGTACCCAGACTCCAAGTTCAAACCTGGTCTTATATTATATAATTTTCTGCATTAATGGCAATTGTGCCAAACAGATTGAAACAGCATAGCTTCCATAGGTCAGCATTTTGAAGGATGGGATATACCTTGTAATTTTTCTGCCTCATCAGACTTCATTTTCATCATGTGATATTTTGTAGGGCAAGAATTTATAATCATGACGGAATTGCATTAGGAGTGTAAAGCTATGTGCTCCATGGATAGATTTGGTTGACCCGTATCCGGTGTCCCCCACAGCCAGTCCATTCCAAACTTAGGAGTAATCAGACTGGATCATCTCAGAAGTGGCCTGATCCATTCAGGTCAATGAAAGACAACAACAGTATATTAGTAGCAGCAGCACTGTATGTCTCATAAAGGCGCAACTCAAGCTCTCTCTACCCACTGTAAGTTGTGTATAAATCAAACTTGTGAGAACACTGCCACCCTGTGCCCAACAAAGGAACTTTCTCAGATATTTTCCTCTTAAATTCCACTAATGTGTGTCAGAATTGAGACCAGCTGCAGTCCTCTACACTAATAGCTGTGTTTTGTCTTTAATGTTGAGCACTGGCTTACTGGGGTTTTAGGTAGAGGTCAACGTAGAAATAAATAAGAGTGGGAGTCTTTTTGTGGAGTCAGGGTGTTGCAATTACTCAAGTCTCTATCTAAGGAAATGCTGAGATCGGAAAAGTATGTTAGGGTTTTCTATTCTTTAGTGGCATAAATAGTAACAGATGGTTATTTTACCTCCTCAGGAGGTTCAGTTCTGATGAGAAGTACTCATAAGAATTAATATTCTTCCTCTCTATCACATTTCATGAAAGAAAAACCAAAAATTTAATATTATTTTAACACTGTGCCGATTCTCAAGTAAAAGCTTTTTAGTGATTCATATGTTGATAGCCTCACTGACCATTATGTAGGACCAATCCAAGTTAATGGTGACCAGAACTTTGAAGCTCAAAAAAGCACTTAAAGGCAGCATCAATTAATCTACAATATATGACTCCAGTGGTTAAATCCATGACTTCAGAAGTAATATGATAGGTGTGTGTGTGTAATATTTAAGTCATTTTTTACTATAAACCCCCACTTTAACAATCACTTCCACATTCATCCTCTTTTGTTTTTTGGTGATTTGCATTCTTCATGCACATCGCCCCCTACTGGTCGGGGCTGGTCAGAGGTGGAGATTTATAGTAAAAAAGGACTTTAATATTGATTATTTTCTCACCGATACCTGTCATATTGCTTCTGAAGGCATGAGTTTAACCACTGGAGTCAGATGGATTCCTTTTATGCTGCCGTTATGTGCTTTTTGGAGCTTTAAAGTTCTGGCCACCATTTACTTGAATTGTATAAACCAACAGAGCTGAGATATTCTTCTAAAAATCTTCTCTTGTGTTCTGCAGAGGAAAAAAGTCATCTACATCTGGGATGACATGAAGTTGAATAAATAATGAGAGAATTTTCATTTTGGTTGAACTATCCTTTTAAGAAACTATGGTTTGTTTGCAATCATTTGACACATTCTGTCTCAATACCATAACGATGTCACATCGGTTTGTGTAACATTGTTTATCTTCCTAGACAGACTGGCTGACTCCAAGGAGAAGCTGTCAGGAGAGGTAGTTGTCAGAGGTCATTTGAAAGAGGTCTCTATGGACTCGGAAAGGAATGGCACAGGTCAAACGATCTGGCCCCCCGTGTACAGGGATACTGTACTGCCTCGCACAGTAGCTTGTCTGCCCCTGTCTTGTCTTCTGCTCTATTGTTGATGTGACACAGTCAAGTGGAATATAGATGGATGAGCATGAAACCAGCCCATCCAGACAGGGCAGGTCAAGGCCAAGGTGCAAAATAGTCGGGTAACTGCAAGGTTACCACCCTGATAGCAGTGGGGACATTTCTGAGAGTATAATAAACATGGTTAAGCATCAAGTTAGGCAGAATTTTTCAGACATTTAATCCAGCTGTTCCCTTACACTCAGTTCCTATTCCCCTACACAGGGCCGTAGCAAGGTAATCTGAGACCCCTGGCTCTATATTGCTCTGGGCCCCTTTCCTATTAAAAAATACAGTTTAGAATTTGTTGTGGGGCCCCCTGTACCTTTGGGCCCCTAGAATCTTTATCACCTTTCACCTCACTAGCTACGGCCCTGCCCCTACACTCAATTACACTCAACGCCCTTAAATTAAAATTCATCATTTACTGTCTTTCATCAAAGTCTTTCTAGCAAGTCAGTCCACGTTCGTCCATCTATGGAACACTCTCCATTCATGACAGTGCAGCTCCTATCTACTTGAAAGGGAAAGACTGAAATCTCAAAAACAGTTGGTCAAGATTACGATTAAAGAACATATTTCCAATCAGAAATAAAATCTGACAATAATGGAATCATAAATTATACTTCTTTACCTCATATTAAGCTAAAAACGCAATTTTCCCAGTTTGTATAGCTAAAGTGCATGCGCGTTCTTGAGTTGATTGACAGGCGATGTCTGTACCTTAAATATTATTGGCTCTTTTTTTTGTAAGGCGGGACTTCCTTTCAACATCATGTTGGATTGCACTCTCACTTGTAAACCATGAAGGCCATCTGAAATAAAACAGCACCTCCTAAAATCATGAGAGCCAGTAGAGCAGGGTGTATTTGTAGAGCTGCAACAGAGAGAGAGAAAAAAAAAAGGATAACATGTACTGTTAAAAAGGGACTGATTACTGCACTGCGCATGGTGCTAATGCTGGATGTTATTCAGTTGAGTGAACAACTGCAAAGCAAATGAGCCCTCATACCGGTAATCATGTCTTTACACCGTAGCACGACATACATTGGAAAGGGTCACTCTGCCTTAGCAACCCTGTACACACTCATGCACGCTTACAATCATCATTTCAAACTATAAATACAGTAACTCTTACACACCGTGCACATTCCCACCACACTCATATGGGCCTGTGAATACACACCAAGTTCAAATACAGCCCAAGCCCACTTAGTAAACACAGCTGCGGTTGCCCCAGGGATTTACAGTCATGCAGCATCTGCTGATCATGCACATTGTCCTGAAGTTCAATTAAGCTTCACAGGCATTTGGCCCAACAAAGATAAACATGCAGTCACATAATTGAACTACACGTAGCCGCCTGTACAGGGAAGAAAGAAGATCACCATGCACCTACGCTATGCAATGAGGCATTTGGGCAGCCAGTGAGCACATGGCTTTTGCAGAGGTTTGCTGTTGCCAAAACAGCAGTTGTGCACAGTGAACACAATACCAAAGGGAATTCGCATACAGTTTAAAGGAATAGTTCACCCAAAAATGAAAACTCTCTCATCATTTACTCACCCTTATGCCATCCCAGATGTGTATGACTTTCTTTAATCTACTGAACTCAAATGAAGATTTTTAGAAGAATATTTCAGTTCTTTTGGTCCATACAATGCAAGTGAATGGGTGCCAACTTTTTGAAGCTCCAAAAATCACATTAATCAGCATAAAAGTAATCCATATGAATCAGTGGTGTCTTCAGAAGCGATATGATAGGTGTGGGTGAGAAACAGATCAATATTTAAGTCCTTTTTTACTATAAATTCTTCTCCCTGCTCAGACAATGGCCCTGTCCCAAATGGCACACTTCATGTGGACTTGCGGTTTTGTGGCCCTCATTTCCGCTTTCCCGCGAAGTCCACAAGACCGTAGTGTGTCCCATTTGACATTTTAGCTCTCAGAGGGGTGCTCACGAGAGCCCCTTTTTGCACACTTAATGCGCCCTTTGGCCCAGCGGACTACTACCCAACAGTCCCAGCTGCTGATCCTCTCGACCAATCACAGCGGACTGCAGTTTCCGAGCGGGAGGAAAAATAATGGCGGAAAAAGCAGATTAAATATTTATTTTCATAATCATTTTTTTACGGATTGTCAGCGACGGATCAGTTGCTTTTCTTGTGTATATACAGTAGAGTCACATTTTAGTCTGATGTGTATAACTGGTTCAAAACGTTTATTTATTTAGTTTTCCAGAAATATGGAAATACACCTATTCAGTTTTTATTGAATAGTTTTTTTGGGGGGAAGTTTTACATTTATAAAAGTTAGTAATCTAACACTAAATCTTTGTTATTGTTGTTTCAAAGAGGATTTTAGTATTATACTGAGTCTCAAAAATATAAAGACAGGAAAGAACCTGAAGAAGTGTGGCTGTGTGCATTTTATAATGATTTTATTTAATTTTTTGCAATCTACGGCAGTGTGTGAGACGTATGTTCTCCTTTCTATACATTTGACTGTGTTTTAAGCACCTGCCTATAACCATTCAGGTGTCTGAGTAATGTTTAATTGTGCTCTTAATATTTAAAAAAAAATGGGGTTTTGTTTTGTTATATGTGCACTTTGTTTTTTCAGTTTCTTGATGAAAATGTCTAATGCTTTATTGTCAGTGGTTTGCTTAGAATTATTTAATAAAAATAAATATACAACAGTTAGTTCAAAGTGTGTTCCTTTACCCTATCTATCAATGTTATTACTTTTTAAATAATAATTTGTGAAACTGCATGCATATGATAAACATTATGTATGAAAATGCCATTATCTGATTAAAGTCTTGAAGTCTGTCCCAAATGAACACTACTAACTCATGGACTTGCTGACTAGCGCCCCATTATACTGGGCTCACTTACGTCAACAAAGTCTGGACTCTGAGGAGGGCTGCAAGGGCTTAGGGTGCCATTTAGAACAGGGCCAATCTCCACTTTAACTTTCACATTCTTCTTCCTGTGTTTTTGGTGATTCACAATCTTCATGCATATCGCCCCCTACTGGGCAGAATAATTTCTAGCAAAAAAAGGACTTAAATATTTATCACTTCTGAAGATATGGAGTAAAACACAGGAGTCATATGGATTACTTTCATGCTGCCTTTATATGCTTTTTGGACTGTAAAAATGTTGGCACCCATTCATTTTCAGTGTATGGACCAACAGAGCTGAAATGTTCTTCTAAAAATCTTCATTTGTGTTCAACAGAAGAAAGAAAGTCATACACATCTGGGTTGGCATGAGGGTGAGTAAATGATGAGAGAATTTTCATGTAATCATACATAAGTCTTTGAGGACATGTTTTTTTCAGGGCCGAATGCAGGAGCGGTACATTTTGTAGATGCTTGTAAAAAATGCGTATCAAGACACCTACATTGTTGTATTTGTTGTGCTGTGTATTGCTTTTTTTTTTTTTTTTGTGCAAGAATGGCCCCATAGTCCATAGAATTCTTGCAGGAACTTAAAGGTTCAGAGAACAACCCTTTTTGAAAGGGTGCTAGAGTTTCAGCATCAAATTGTGCCTCGTGTATTTTAATTTATACAGTGTATAAGCAAACAACTTTAATGTAACTAATGATGCTGTGATAATGGTTATAGCAAAATTACAGACTGATTTCACGGAAAAAGTAGGTGACAGGAGGTTTAAACCTTTGTCTGCTAAAATCGGTGTATGCCCCTACCAGTGGCCAAAGCTGGAACTATAGTTGCGAAGCACTGTGCAAGTGCAGGTCCTTCTCACTATTTACTCACCCTTATGATATCCCAAGTGCATATGACTTTCTTTCTTCTTAGTTATGACACATGCTCTCTGTTGCTGATGCCGAAAAATGAATTCATGTGTTCATGACCTCAAGACTAGATTACTGTAATGCATTACTGGGAGGATGTCCTGCAAGATGAATAAATAAACTTCAGTTGGTTAAAAATGCAGCAGCCAGAGTGCTGACAAGAACCAAGAAATATGATCATATTAGCCCCATTTTATCATCGTTACATTAGCTACCTGTTAAATTGCGTATTAATTTTAAAATGCTGTTAACTACATACAAAGATTTGAATGGTCTAGCTCCGCAGTACTTAAGTGACCTTCCACCATGCTATATTTCATCACGTTTATTACGATCACAAAATTCTGGCCTGTTAATAGTTCCTAGAATATCAAAATCCACAAAAGGAGGTAGATCCTTTTCCTATTTGTCTCCTAAACTATGGAATAGTCCCACTAACACTGTTCAGGATGCAGGTACTACTACAACAACCGCTCCACTGATGATGCCATTGCATCTACAATACACACTGCTCTCTCCCACCTGGAAAAAAAAGAACACTTATGTGAGAACATTGTTTGTAGACTACAGCTCAGCATTCAACACCATAGTGCCCTCCAAGCTTGATGAGAAACTCCAGGCTCTGGGCTTAAACAGCTCGCTGTGCAGCTGGATCCTGGACTTCCTTTCAAGCAGATGCCAGGTGGTTAGAATAGGCAGCAACATCTCCTCATCACTGACCCTCAACACTGGAGCCCCACAGAGCTGTGTTCTCAGCCCACTCTTGTATTCCTTGTACACACATGATTGTGTGGCAACACATAGCTCCAATGCCATCATTAAGTTTGCTGATGACATGACGGTGGTAGGTCTGATCACTGACAATGATGAAACAGCCTACAGAGAGGAGGTGCACACTCTGACACACTGGTGTCAGGAGCACAACCTCTCCCTCAACGTCAGTAAGACAAAGGAGCTTGTGGTGGACTTCAGAAGAAAAGACAGAGAACACAGCCCCATCACCATCAATGGAGCACCAGTGGAGAGAGTTAGCAGCTTCAAGTTCCTGGGTGTCCACATCACATGGTCCATCCACACTGAAGTCGTTGTGAAGAAGGCTCATCAGCGCCTCTTCTTCCTGAGATGGCTGAGGAAGTTTGGAATGAACCGCCACATCCTCACACGGTTCTAAACCTGCACTGTAGAGAGCATCCTGACTGGCTGAATCTCTGCCTGGTACGGCAATAGCACAGCCCACAACCGCAAAGCCCTGCAAAGGGTGGTGCGAACTGCCAGACACATCATCGGAGGTGAGCTTCCCTCCCTCCAGGACATATATACCAGGCGGTGTGAAAAAAGCTCGGAGGATCATCAGAGACTCCAGCCACCCGAGCCATGGGCTGTTCTCACTGCTACCATCAGGCAGGTGGTATCGCAGCATCAGGACCCGCACCAACCGACATCCTGATAGCTTCTTCCCCCAAGCAATCAGACTTTTGAACTCTTGATCTCCCACAATCAAAATACATCAGCACTGCCCTTTATTACTCTTACTCTTACATCTCATACTGGACTGTCATAAATGATATTATTATTATATTATATTCTCTCTTAACAACTTACTATCAACCGACAGCCTGAATGTCAATACAGTACAATACAACCTACTGTACATTCTATATATGCTATATATATATATATATATATATATTTTTATTTTTATTTTTTTTATTGATTAATGTGTATCTATATTGTGTGTATTGTATACTGTACAGTGTATGTTATTATTTGTATATTGTGTTGTGTGTATTTATGCGTATATTAGACTTTAGATTGTGTTGTGTAAATTTGATGTTTATTGTAAATTGGTATATGTCTCATCACTGTCACAACTGCTATGTTGATCGGAACTGCACCCAAGAATTTCACACACCATTGCACTTGTGTATATGGCTGTGTGACAATAAAAAGTGATTTGATTTGATTTGATTTACTTTCATTCAGTTTAAGTATAGACTAATGTCTCATCTATTTAGCCAGGCATACACCTAATTTATCCATCAACTCACAATTAGGCTGCTATAGTTAGGTCTGCTGGAACCAGAAACATTTTTCATGATCTATAACTCTGCAATAAATTGAATGGCATCTATGCTAATATTATTCTATTTGTTTCCCTGTCACATCCCGAGGTTACCAGAGCCGGACAGATCCAGCTCCGTTTCTGCTTGGTGTCGGACTCCAGTGCTATGTGTCTCTGACTGATGATGACTAAATACAGTTGATGTCAGCCAGACATCACTTCAGTCTATACGATGAACTTCAGAGGATGAACTGATGCCAACTCCAACCATAAGACATGGGATACTTCATATGCCACTGCCTGAACCTTGAACTAAGGATAGACCTGACCGAAATGACCTGCCGGTTACACTGCGATGCACCTCACTGATCTCTGCCTACATCACCTTGGTCTAATGATGAACTACACTCTTAAAATGGAATACATATATGTAACAGGTGAGGTTGGGCAAGGAGGAGGTGGGAACTGGCTAAACAGTCAATATAAAGTTTAATGATAAAACTCAACATAAAACAAACATTAACAAACACAGACACACATGTAACACGGCCGTGTATCTCAAACTGGCGTCTCCAGCTCGTCTTTATTCCCCTCCCCGCTGCTTAGCCTGATTCAGGGCCGGCCATGTGTCCTCATGACCTGGCCCCACCCTCCTCCTCATCACACTCCTCCATCGCCCAACTCAGGCCGGGGAAACCCCGGGCATGATGCACTCTCCTCCCCTCCCTTCCAGGAGGGTGGATGTTGCCCTTCCGGCCGTGTCTGCCAGCTGGTCTTCCCCACCTTTTGAGCCCTGGGAGAGATGTGGTGAGGGAAAGGGGAGAGGGAAAGAGCGAAGTGGAGTGACAGAGAGAAAGAGAGAGGAGAGAGAAGAACTTGCTCGCCGGCTCCCGGGCGCGCTGTCGCCCGGTCCTCAACCGCTCCTCCGCCCTCAGGCGGATGCCAGCTTGCTCCTCCCCAGTGGATGGCAGCAAGTCCTCCAGCCCCTGGCAGACAGAACTGCTCCTCCCCTTCTTCGGCGGATTGCAGCAGTTCCTCCGGCTCTTGGCGGGCGGCAGCGACCCCTCCGCCCCCAGGCAGACAGCCGCGGCTGCTCCCCTGGTGGATGGTAGCGGCGAGGACCCGCAAAAGCACATCCCTCCTCCTTCCTGGGTTTTGGCACCAATGTAACAGGTAAGGTTGGGCAAGGAGGAGGCAGGAACCGGCTAAACAGTCAATGTAAAGTTTAATGATAAAACTCAACATAAATAAATATAAACAAACAAAGACACACACGCAACACGGCCGCACGCATCTCTCTCTCGAACTGGCACCTCCGGCTTGTCCTTATCCTCTTCCCGGCTGATTAGCCTGATTTAGGGCCAGCTCTGTGTCCTCACGACCCGGCCCCGCCCTCCTCCTCGTCACAATATGCAGTAATATCAATTAATTGCCAACAAAAGAGTTTATCAGCCAACTAACAAAGGACAATGCATCTATGTGAACTTCTGCAGTTAATCCAGGATGGACTTCAAAGACATTAGTCATTAATCTTACAGTTCATTCAAAATCTTTGTTTAATTAATGTCCCTTTACACTTACTTAGTTTACTAATTTTAAACCATGACTTGCACTACACACATATAACTAATATTAACATTATATTCATGCTGTTGAGCCAGAGGGGAACTGGCCCCCATAGTGAGCCTGGTTTCTCCCAAGATTATTTTTCTCCATTAATCAACATCTTATGGAGTTTTGTGTTCCTTGCCACAGTCACCAACGGCTTGCTCACTGGGATTTGTCATGTGTATTTTGTTGATTCTTGTATTTCATGTCTTTTATTTAGAAAATTCTAGGTCCTGGTTCATGTCATGTGGTTCCCTAGTCATGTGATTCCTGTTTTCCCTCCATGTTCATGTGTCTTGTTTTTATTGGTTTATTGTTTAATTATCTTGTTTAGAGTTCTGTTTGTTCATTGGTTTGTTCTCCCATGTCCATGTATTTAAACCCTCATGTTTTCCATTGTCCTTGGTCAAGTATCGTTGATGAAGGTTGGTTCATAGTCATGCCATGTAAAAGTCAAGTCAAGTTCATGTTTTGTTTATGTTTCATGTTTATGTTAGGGTTTATTGGATTTCACATTTATTAATAAATTGCACTTGGGTTCTTATCATCATCTTCGTCTTCATCATTGTCTTTGCCAGCATCGTTACAGAATACTTGACCCAAACAATGAACCCAGCAATCCAGCTCCTCCGCCATCGTCAGGAGAATTGTTCCCTGGAGGACTATGTGGAGGACTTCTGCGCTCTGGCCTGCCGGGTGGACTTCAATGAGGTTGCCCTCAAAGACTGTTTCCGATTTGGACTAAATGAGCCTATCTCCACTTTGATGCCTGGCAGTCGCAGTTCCCTCAGCCTCGCTCAGTATATTGACCTTGCCCTGCAGATCACTGGTTCTACGTTCACTGTGGGGGAGGCGGATGCCGAGCCAGAGTTCCACGACATGGCCGCCGAGCCAGAGTTCCACGACATGGCCGCCGAGCCAGAGTTCCACGACATGGCCGCCGAACCAGAGTTTCACGTCATGGCCGCCGAGCCAGAGTTTCACGTCATGGCAGCCTAGCCAAAGTTCCTTGTCATTGTCGCTGAGCTAGTGCCATCTTTTGTCACAGTAACGCCTCAGCCTGCTCCATGCTACGTCACAGCCACGCCTCAGACTGCTCCATGCCACATCACAGCCACACCTCAGCCTGCTCCATGCCACGTCACAGCCACACCTCAGCCTGCTCCATGCCACATCACAGCCACACCTGAGCCTGCTCCATGTCACGTCACAGCCACGCCTGAGCCTGCTCCATGACATGTCACAGCCACGCCTGAGTCTGTTCCACGCCATGTCATGGCCACAACTGAGCAGTTGGACCTGGAGATGGTTCCCGCCCTTGTACCCACCCTTAGTTCTCCTGAGCAGGCAAGGGGAACTTTCAAGCCTGGACCCTCCGAGCCCTGGACTCCGCCTTGGCCTGTCGGTCCTTTGTCATTGCCTCAGTTCTGCGTTCCCTCGGCTCCACTGCGGTCCTTCAGCCTGTCAGCTTTGCCAGGGTCCCTCGTCCCTCCGGCTCCTCCTTGGTCTGTCGGTCACCTGGCTCCGCCTTGGCTCTCCGATCCTCTGGCTGCGCCTCATCCCTCCGATCCGTCAGCTCCACTGGTGACCTCCTTCCCTACGGCTCCACCTTGGTCCTCAGTCCCACTGGCTCTGCCTCAGTCTTCCAATCCCCCAGCTCCGCCTTGCTCCTCAGAGCCTCGAGTCTTCGGCTACTCTCCGGGTATCCAGTTCTCCATGGCTCTGCCCCTCGAGCCTCTCACGGCTCCGCCTTCCATGGCTCCACCCCTCGAGCCTCTCATGGCTCCACCCCCCACAGACTCCACCCTGATCCCATGCTCCACGCCCTGCCAAGCCATGCCTCAAGACCACCCCCAGCTCCCTATTGAACTTTGAAATTTATGTCATGTTTTATGTGTTTTGTTCATTTGTTGGGGCGTCGGGAGCCACCCCTTAATGGGGGAGGATATGTCATGTGTATTTTGTTGATTCTTGTATTTCATGTCTTTTATTTTGAAAATTCTAGTTCCTGGTTAATGTCATGTGGTTCCCTAGTCATGTGATTCCTGTTTTCCCTCCATGTTCATGTGTCTTGTTTTCATTGGTTTATTGTTTAATTATCTTGTTTAGTGTTCTGTTTGTTCATTGGTTTGTTCTCCCATGTCCATGTATTTAAACCCTCATGTTCCCAACTCGATGTTGTGTCGATGTAGTGACACTGGGGGTCACTCTTGGGAGCCCCAAACACCTCTGATTTTTTGAAAAAAGGCCAATAAGAATTGGCATGTGGAATTTGCATGCCACTCACCCGGATATACGGGTATAAAAAGAGCTGGTATGCAGCTCTTCTCTTTGGAGCTGAGTGGTTGTATTCAGTGCACTGAATTCAATTCCCTCCAAAGACGCACCTCAAAACTGCTGGATTTACGGCGCATTTCAGCGACTTCTCCCCTTCTGCACCTGTGGAGTGCAGAGAACACCCCTGGGCGCTTCGGCAGAGCGAAAATAAGAGATTATATTCTAAAAGTAGTATATAGTAGTATAAAGAGAGTATATATTCATTCACCAAAAGCGCGGCACACACAGAACGTCTTTTTAAAGATGCCTTTCTGTTTGTGTGTTATTCCTGGTTGCGGTCATTATCTCTCCGCTTCTTATGGCCACAATCGCTGTCTTACATGTCTGGGCACTGCCCACACGGTGACATCGTTTGTGGATGAGTCATGTCCTCATTGTGAGAATATGACCATGGCAACATTGCGGTCATGGCTTGCTTTCGTAAGAAAGCATGCCACCCCAGCGGCTCCCTGCACCGGTCCTTCTACCTAAGGGTTTGAGGCCGCTTCGGTTAACACTGGGGGCAATTTTGGGACATCAATGGGACCACCTCTGCAGCGTATCCCCATACGGACCTCCCAATCCCCAGCACTCTCGCTTGCCCCGATAGGGCTCTCGCACGAGACCGCTGGCTCATCTCAGCGCGAGTTCGACTTCTCGTTCAGAGCTCCGGAAGACGATGAGTTATCGAGCGCAGCATTGGAGAGTGGGCTCATCCAGTCTGACGCAGAGGCTTCAGCTGGGCTTCCTCCTTCGGGAACGGTTGCCCAGTCTCATGCTGATGCGGAAATGATGGACATACTGCCGCCCCCTGTTCCTTTCTTCCCGGAAGTGCATGAGGAGCTGACAAGATCGTGGGAGGCACCTTTTACTGCCCAGTCCCGGTCTTTCAGCTCCCCCGCTCTCACTACCCTCGATGGTGGAGTGGCCAGGGGTCATTCGGTGATCCCCCAGGTGGATAACGCGCTCGCGGTGCACTTTTGTCCACAGAGTGCCGCCACCTAGCATGGGCGCCTGAAGCTCCCGTCCAGGGCCTGTATGTTTACATCATCCCTGATGACTGTGGCCTGCAGTGCCGCTGGACAAGCCGCCTCTGCCCTGCATGCCATGGCTCTCCTGCAAGTACACCAAGCCAAGGCGCTAAAAGAACTGCACGGGGGTAGTGCTGACCCGGGATTGATGCAGGAACAGCGCTCGGCGACCAACCTCTCTCTACGAGCGATGAAGGTCAGGGTGAGGTCTCTCAGGCAGGCAATGTCCACCCTGGTGGTCCAGGAGCACCACCTTTGGCTCAACTTGGTCGAGATGGGAGAGGCGGACAAGGCACGGTTCCTTGATGCCCCCATTTCCCAGGTTGGCCTGTTTGGCGACGCCATCGAGGACTTTGCCCAGCAGTTCTTGGCGGTGAAGAAGCAGACGGAGGCCTTACAACATATCCTGCCCCGGCGCGGCTTAAGAACCCGCAACCTGTCTGCATGTTGCCAAGGGTGTCCTCCTGCAGCAACAACACCAGCTCCACCGCAGCCCGTCCTCATGGCCCGGCTCCGGCATGGAGCCCTCCGTAGGAAGCAGACGCCACCCGTCTCGCGGCCGGCTGCTAAGAACCCGAGGAAGGCTTCGAAGCGCCCCTGAGACGGGCGACACAGGGGCGAGGAGACTCACTTCTCTGGAGCTGGTCGACAGACCACTCCATCCCCTGGTGGTGGGCTGGGAGGGGAATCTTTTGTCGCCGCATGTCCAGGAGGCTGCGGCACCCAAAAGCCTGACAAAAGAATGGTTCCCTCATCTCCTGGGTCACATATCTGGTGCGCACAGCCGTCGTCATGACCACCGTCCACCGTCCACCATCCCATTTTGGCAGGTATGGTTCTCCAGCGGTAGACCCCCCACCCCCTGCACCCAGCTGTGGCACAAACACAGCCACACAGGATTGGTTCCAGTGGACTACGGGGACGAGATTCCTCCTCCCCCCTCCTCAGCCAATCTTATGGTGGGCGAGAATGCCGCTACCTTGCATGCGGAGATCACTACCCTTCTGCGCAAGGGCACAATAGAGCCTGTCCCTCCAGCCGAGATGAAGAAAGGATTCTACAGCCCTTACAGCGATGGTAGCGTACATCAACCATTAAGGCGGTCTACGCTCCCATTGCATGTCACAACTCACCCGCCGTCTCCTCCTCTGGAGTCAGCAGCACCTCAAGTCGCTATGAGCCACTCACATACCGGGCGACCTCAACACCGCAGTGGATGCGCTGTCACGTCAGATTTCCCACAGGGGAGAGTGGAGACTCCACCCTCAGGTGGTCCAGCTGATTTGGAGTCGATTTGGTTGAGCACAGGTATACTTGTTTGCTTCCCGGTAATCCTCCCACTGCCCGCGTTGGTACGCCCTGACCGAGGCACACCTCGGTATAGATGTGCTGGCACACAGCTGACCCCCTGGACTACGCAAATATGCGTTTCCCCCAGTGAACCTGCAAGGTCAGGGAGGATGAGGAGCAGGTCATCCTAGTAGCAACCTACTGGCCCACCCAGACATGGTTCTTGGATCTCACACTCCTTGCAACAGCCCCCCCCCCCCGACGAATTCCCCTGAGGAAGGACCTTCTTTCTCAGGGACGGGGCACCATCTGGCACCCACGACCAGACCTCTGGAATCTGCACATCTGGCCCCTGGATGGGATGTGGAAGACCGAAGTGGCCTACAACTCGTGGTGGTAGACACAATCACTCAGGCTAGGGCTCCCTCTCCGAGGCGCCTGTATGCCTTGAAGTGCCATCTGTTCGCTAAGTGGTGTTCTTCCCGACGCGAAGACCCCCAGAGATGCGCAGTCGGATCGGTGCTTTCCTTCCCGCAGGAGAGGCTGGAGGTGTATGTAGCCGCTATTTCGGCTCATCACGATGCAGTAGATGGTAAGTACTTGGAGAAGCACGACTTGATCATCAGGTTCCTGAGAGGCGCTAGGAGGTTGAATCCCTCCAGACCACGCCTCGTCCCCTTGTGGGACCTCTCTGTAGTCCTTCAGGGTCTACAGGTAGCTCCCTTTGAGCCCTTGGAGTCAGCTGAGCTTAAGGCACTCTCTTTGAAGACTGCCCTCCTGACTGCCCTCACTTCCATCAAAAGGGTAGGGGACCTGCAGGCGTTCTCTGTCAGCAAATCATGCCTGGAGTTCAGTCTGGGTTACTCTCACGTGATCCTGAGACCCCGACTGGGCTATGTGCCCAAGGTTCCCATGACCCCTTTTAGGGATCAGGTGGTGAACCTGCAAGCATTGCCCCAGGAGGAGGCAGACCCAGCCTTGGCATTGCTGTGTCCGGTGCGAGCTTTACGCATCTATTTGGATCGCACGCAGAGCCTTAGAAGCTCTGAGCAGCTCTTTGTCTGCTTTGGTGGACAGCGGAAAGGAAGCGCTGTCTCCAAACAGAGGATCGCCCACTGGGTCATTGACACCATCGCAATGGCATATCAGGCTCAGGATATGCCACCCCCTTCAGGGTTATGAGCCCACTCTACCAGGAGTGTGGCGGCCTCCTGGACCCTGGACAGTGGCGCCTCTTTGGCAGACATCTGCAGAGCAGCGGGCTGGGCAACACCCAACACCTTTGTGAGGTTCTACAATCCCTCGGTTGAGCCAGTCTTGTCCTGTGTATTTGGCAGGCACGAGCAGGTAAGTTGCAGGACAGCTGGCCGGGTGTACCGCTTGCGCATAGCACCTTTTTCCTCCCTTGAGGTGAAGACGTGCGCTCTTGACTCCCAGTCGTGTTCACAGACTGTGATCCCTGGATGACTTTCCTCCTTAGCCCTCTGGCAGTTGAGTTTGCGGAGAAACTCGCTGACCGGCCCAGTACGTGTGCTAATGAGCCCCTGTACTGAGGCAGGTGCTCCACATGTGCTGGTTCCCCGATGGCGACCCCATGTGATATCTTCTGCAAAATTGTTTCCCTTTCAGCAATCTGCTTCTTCCTTGGGCAGAGGCCCCTCTGCCCCCGGTCGCCATGCTCTGTAGAAACTCCTCCCCCCTCGGGTAGGACCTACCATGGGACCTCGGTAAGACCATGTGACATATTCCACTCAAAATACCCCCCCCCCCCTTATGGGCAGGGTGTGGTCTCCACAGTGTCTTCCCCTTGGGAGGGACACCCCCCGACACAGACACGTATGGCTCCCAGTTAGTTAACAAATTCCACTCTTTTTGGGGAGAAAAAGAGAGGGAAAGAGGCCTCGGCTGGGCTAGCCTATCCCTATAGTTGGGCAGTCGACTTGTTCCTGATGGACCGCTCGACACTCATAAGAGCGTTGGGGGAGGTTACGTGACGGCCTGGTGCGCTGGCTACGAGGCACACAGCGGTCTGCCCATCACACACCGCCAGTTCACGTAACACAGTTCAGATAGTTGTGGCATTTTGTATAGGGACCCCTAATGTCACTACATCGACACAACGTCGAGTGAGTGACAGATAGGGAACGTCATGGTTACTTTCGTAACCTCCGTTCCCTGATGGAGGGAACGAGACGTTGTGTCCCTCTTGCCACAACGCTGAAATGGCCGGGACCTGGTCTCGCTCCTCAGCACAAAACCTGAATGAGTGGTTGCATACCAGCTCCTTTTATACCCGTATGTCCGGGGGAGTGGCATGCAAATTCCACTTGCCAATTCTCACTGGCCTTTTTTCAAAAAAACAGAGGTGTTTGGGGCTCCCAAGAGTGACCCCCATTGTCACTACATCGACACAACGTCTCGTTCCCTCCATCAGGGAACAGAGGTTACGAAAGTAACCATGACGTTTTCCATTGTCCTTGGTCAAGTATTGTTGATGTTGGTTGGTTCATAGTCATGTCATGTAAAAGTCAAGTCAAGTTCATGTTTTGTTTTTGTTTCATGTTTATGTTAGGGTTTATTGTATTTCACGTTTATTAATAAATTGCACTTGGGTTCTTATTATCATCACCGTCTTCATCATTTTCTTTGCCAGCATCATTACAGGATTCTAAATATAGTTATTATTTAATTATTTAGTTATTTATTTTTATACATAATTTACAGTCAAATTGATTCAAACTACACAATGATGACTAAGACTTTATAGATATTACAGTTTAATTTTCTGTTAATACATGATTTTCTGTAAAGCTGCTTTGAAATGATGTGTGTTGTGAAAAGCGCTATACAAATAAAAATGACTTGACTTGATCTTTTTCGCAGCAAAAGCGATCGTGCTGCTTTAGAAGACATTAATTTAAATGCTGGAGTCGTATGGATGACGTTTATGCTGACTGTCTGTGAGTTTTGGAGCTTCAAATGTCGGATCACCGTCCACTTGCATTTTAAGGACCTACTGAGCTGAGATATTTCTCTATTTTTCTTCAAATGTATTTGGCAGAAGAAAGAAAGTCATACACACCTGGTATATCATGAGGGTGAGTAAATGATGAGACAATTTTCATTTTTGGGTGAACTATCCCTTGAATTCTTTCAATGGATGTGACATGAATGGCACAGCTCATCCAATTTTTGGACATTTTTGAGTAGTAATTACATTTACATATTTGTAGCCCTAACCCAAACCCTAAATCTAACCCAAACCATAACAGAACTAAGACGAAAACAGAGTTCTTTCAATTATTTATTTATTTATTTTTTGAATTAATGTAACGTAAAATGCATGTTGTGTCCAGTTTTTAGCAACATTTGACTATAATTATGTTAATCTACTCCTAACCCCAACACAATCCCTTATCCTAACCATAACTGTACAGAGACCTAAACAGCATTGTTTAATTTACTTCAGTGCAAATGAAGTATGTCCCTAGCTAGAGATCAAAATGGATGTGACATTAAAAGCACAGTGCAGGTGATTTTTGGGGAATGAACATTCGCCGCATGGTGGCACTTGTCTGGAATTCGGCACATTGGGTCCGTCTTTAGGTGAAGACATTCAGAAAAAACATGACAATTTCCTGTGTAATCTTGTTGAGCAATTCAATGCTGCCTTAAGCAGCTTCTCATTTTTACAGTGTATGTGCAAACACACACTCTCATAACGAAATTGTAAGGATTTGTACAACTGTTCTAAATTTGGCTAATTCGTATGATATCGTACAACTGCACACGTTTGAATTCACACGATCTTCACTATAGCCAATGACGTTGCTGGACATTGTTTTCATTTAATACATGACAATTACTTGCTTCTGTCACACATAACAGCTTCCTGTCATGTTTACACACTCTACTGATCGGTTAGGTTTAGGTAAGGGGTTTGGGTAAGGGCATAATATTAATAAGCATGTCCTTGACACCTTGTGCACTTCCGCATTACACATCCGGGCATTTGCACGTGATGAAATTGTACAAATTCATACGAACAAAATCGTACAAAATCATACGTAATAGCCAACTCGTAAAATATGTAACAATTTTCGTGAGATCAGGTTGACAAACAACTTGAATGTAACTAATGATATTGTGAAAGGTTTTTAAAGGAAAATTAACAACTGTGCTGAGCAGATGGTAAAGCATGGTCCAGTGTTTTTGTTAGAGATTATCATTCAACTGCACTGAGCCTGTTCATTCCAACTGAGATTAATTTGCAATGTTTGACAGTCCAGAATGAGATGTCACGTTTCCTCAAGTTCCCTGTTATGTGCTGACCAAATGAGTATAATTTCCAGTGTTTGCCTGTGGTTAATTAAGTTATTCTTAGCTCTGGGGAAATTTCATTGCTTTATGGGTCAACGAATTTGTTTAGTAAAGCAGTTTAAATCAAACATCTGGATGATGCACATTGTGGATACACAAAATGCAGAAGTTGTAGGCTACATTCCCAAACATCAGGGTTTATATAACACAATATGACAAGACAGCATGATGTCAGTCTACTGTATGTAATGTGAATATTGTTCTAAGTGACCCATGAAATCTGAAAATGATGCATCTGAAAAAAGAATGTCATTGTATCATGCGGTGGTTTGAAACATTGGCCTTCAAAGTGTCTTTCTCAAGCATGCACACAGTTAATATGCTTTTGAGAGAGAAATTGTTGGGAAATTGTGCAGATGTTTTTTTTTTTTTTTTTTTTCAATTTCCATCAAGCAAGTTGAATAGCTTTCTCTAACAGGCCAGTAAAAGAACGGTGTGTGGCCATGAAGCGTGTCACGTCAAAAGCGATTAGCAGGAATGGAAAATGACACCTAAATGGTGAAGCCTTTTGATGCATTGTGGGAGGCCCTAATACTCAAGAAACCCTTAACATCCCACTCAAATAATTGTTTGAGTGAATATTTGAGGGATTCTGCTGCATGAATTTGGTATTTCTGGGAAGACATGGCAGAGGTGGAAAATAAGCGTAAAACAGGAGTAGCATGCACAATGTAGCCTATATCTGTGGCCAGAATGTGTCTGTGAAATGCATGCAGGACAAATTGTTCTCATCTTTCTCTCTGCCAAAAGATTAAGGATAAGTGTTAAATCCTAAAATGCGAGAAAAATACAGTTGCCAGTTATGTCTCTTTATATAGCTGGAGAAATGTGGGTGGCTTGGGCTAGTTGAATTATTGTTGTAAAAAATGATAAAGAAAAAAGATTAGATGCATTCCCAAAGCCTAATTGGTTATTTAAGGTGTCCAGAATTAGATACTGAGATGAAGAGATTTATGGACTAATTTGTTGTAATCAAAATTATGAAGGTAAATTTGTGCCTAAAAGATTTGTGTATAGTAGGCCTAAGATGTGTAAAAGTGCAAATGAAGTTACAAGCTTGATAGAAAGATTTGCATGCACACAGTGACGTAGATTCCAGTGGGGATGGGGGAGGTAACTTGCAAAACAAGCAAGTAAACAAGCATGTGACTATTTCTATTTCTCAAACTAGAGACTCTTGTGTACTTATCCTTTTGTTTAGTTGTACATCTGGCCTTCCACATTTCTTTCTGTCCTTGTTAGAGCCAGTTGTCCTTTGTCTTTGAAGACTGTAGTGTACACCTTTGTATGAAATCTTCAGTTTTTTGCCATTTTCAAGCATTGTATAGCCTTCATTCCTCAAAACAATGATTGACTGACGAGTTTTTAGAGAAAGCTGTTTCTTTTTTGCCATTTTTGAACTAATATTGACCTTAAGACATGCCAGTCTATTGCATACTGTGGCAACTCAAAAACAAACACAAAGACAATGTTAAGCTTCATTTAACGAACAAATAGCTTTCAATTCTGTCTGATATAATGGCAAGTGATTTTCTAGTGTCAAAAAAGCAATTTAGCATGATTACTCAAGGATAAGGTGTTGGAGTGATGGCTGCTGGAAATGGGTCCTATCTAGATTTGATAAAAAAATGACTTTTTTCAAATAGTGATGGTGCTGTTTTTTACATCAGTAATGTCCTGACTTTAATTTGTGATAAGCTGAATGCCACTTTGGTGAATTAAAGAACCAATTTCCTTAAGAAACAGCTAAATCTGTACATTATTCCAAACTTTTGGCCACCAGTGTATATCAGATTATTTCTGGAAAATATTTTCACCACAAACACAAATAATTTACGCTTTTGCAACTGTTCATTTACACATAAAGACTGATTCATAAAGGGAAGACACATAAAAGTTTCGCTTGCATATCACTGTTTGTAGGTGTACCATGTTTTTGGCCATATTTAAGTCAGAAGTCAGAAGAATACTGAACACATTTATTTCGTGTTATTATAAAGTTACAGATTACAACACATGATTTACACGTATGCAAAGCATTTAAATACTGTAAATCTGTTTTCTTTAGGCTTGAAACGTGGTATACACCTTCACAAAACGTTAGGTGCAAGCATGCAGGGTTTTTTTTTTTATTTATTTTTTTATTATTATTATTTTTACACTTGCAAATGTATTTACACTTTCATAAATTTTACTCTGCGCATTCAACCCGTTTAAGCATTAAATTATCTTCATACATAATCCAGTTACAGTTTAGGGGAAAAACATAAGTGTTTTTCACATAGCCTCTAGCGAGGAAGTTGCGGTAACCTTTTGAAATACCGGCTCGTAGTAAAAACTAGGAAGGTTTTCTTTTCTTTTCAACGCCCATCTCTTCAGCTCGCTGTAAACTCGAGCATCACGGAAGCAGGAAATAGTTTCTGATGCACCTGACGCAGAGTCAAACCGTCTAGTAAACACACAGCAGGTTGATTTAAACGTAATTCGTGCAGCCATCGGTAAGATGCCATATTTTATGCCCGTTTACACTGAAGTTGTTATTTTAACAGTCATTCTTGTGTGAACTTCATTTTCTAAGAAACGTAACCATATCTATGTTAGTGATGATTATTGAGAACAATAATGATTTATTAAACTTAAAACTCCTTCATGATGGTTATACTGCTAGTGAGAGAGCTTTTTGTTTTGAACAGTTAATAACCAACTTATTATTATTATGACTAGTAGTAACAGTACGCTATTTTATTTGATCATTACTTGTTTGTAATAAGTGTTTTTAATGACTGCAGACTCTCGATGATGACTGCTAACAATCTAATCTTTGCAGTGCACAATGTCAGACGGAGATGAAGAGTCATTCAAAGCTGTGGACTTGAAGCAACAGGCTCAGAAGACTCCCAAACCAGAGTCAGACATCCAGCCTCAGCAATCTCCTAGTGAAACAGATGAACACAGCACACCTTCACCAGAGGCCAGGGAGGAAACTGTCTCCTCTGCACGTACTTCAGTGGTCAAAGCTAAATGGACGTCAACTGTGGAACAGTATAAAATGAAGAGATTCTTTGTCCTCAGGGTAATCTCTGTTCTTTTTGATGTCTAGTCCTAATCACAGTTTTCTGCATTGACCACAAGTGGATGTTCTAGTGTGTTAGTAATCGTCTTGACACATAATCTACAGTACGCTTCTTTTGCGTTTTGAGTGCTTGGTGCAAACAAGCCATGGTTGCGCAGCAGTACAATTGAACGCTGCCAACAACACCTTTAGCAAACAATGGTAGTCATAATACACTGCTTTACCAGTCCGGTACTGCCCACTGACATGTGAGCTAATATTCAGTCAAACATGTATTTTGCGCCTGCAGAGATCACTGATGACTGTCTTCCTCTTTAGTCTGCCTGAGG
Source organism: Myxocyprinus asiaticus (assembly GCF_019703515.2). Classification (NCBI taxonomy): domain Eukaryota; kingdom Metazoa; phylum Chordata; class Actinopteri; order Cypriniformes; family Catostomidae; genus Myxocyprinus; species Myxocyprinus asiaticus. Next base: position 25,902,280 of record NC_059355.1, read on the forward strand.
CTATTTGGTTTGCAAATTTGAGTCTGTTGTTCAGCTCAGAGACCTAATTCGTTTTTGTGCAATTGTTCAAGTGAAAGTTGTAAAATGGGATCATCATCCCCGCCCTCAAAGCCACTGTTTCCAAATTCTCTGAAATACTATTCCATGTAAAGGACTATGAGCACTATATTGTATTGTTATATGACTTGATGAATATGCATTGTTGTGCTGACACATTTTAGCCTGGAACTTTGGACCAAGCCATTGAGGAACTTAAAGGCCTGGTGGACCCCTCAGAAGATGGTACTGTCCAGAGTGTTTGGCTCATGGCTGAGTAAGTTATTATTATTATTATTATTATTATTTTCACATGCCTGTCTAAAAGAGAACATTATAGTTAAAGGAAAGTTCATCCAAAAAAAATTCATCATTTACTAACCCTCATGTCGTTCCAAACCCATATGACCTTTTCTTTTGTGGAACACAAAAGGAGATCCACAATGGCATTTTAGTGCCATGTTAAAATTTTAAAATAAAAAAAAACCCCTAAGATTTCGAGAGTAAAGTCGTAGCATTATGAGAATAAAATCTTAATATTTTGAGAACATGTTGTAAGGAAAGCAACATCAAAGTGATGTGGTGGACAACAGCATAGTGGAATGTATTTGTCACAGTGTGTTTCCGTCGTGTTTCCAAGGACTCTTATTTTGAAGTGGTTTTTGTCCTCTGTCTTCTGTTTCCCTCGGACAACATTTCCCATAATGCACTGCCCTCATCACTGCCATCTGTTCCCCATTGTTCTCACCTGTTCTCCATTCCCTCATTAGCCCTTGTGTGTATAAATACCCTCTAGTTTTGTTCCCTCTTTGTCAGTTCTTGTTTGTTGCTGTTTGAGTTCACGGTTTTTTTTGTTTCACTTTCATCTTCATTAAAAGCCTGCAATTAGATCCAGCGTCTCCCGTCTCATCTCAGAAACTACTCATTACAGTATGGTTCTTTTGTTTCAGTAAACACCACTTACCAGGGAGATAACATTGGCTATGCAACTTTGTTAGTTAGCCGAGCTGAATTTAATGCATGTTTTTGCGAGCTCTCTGTTCATGAATGCTTGAACAGACGTTGCTTAAAGGAATATTACGGGTTCAATACAAGTTAAGCTCAATTGACAGCATTTGTGACATAATGTTGATAACCACAAAAATAAATTTTGACTTGCCCCACCTTTCCTTTAAAAAAAACAAAAATCTGGTTTACAGTGAGGCACTTACAACGGAAGTGAATGGGTGAACCATATTTAAAGAGAGCTTTTGATGTAACCATACATATCCCATTAGTAAACAAACTACCCAAACTACAGAACACAACAACAACAATCAGTAGAACAAGTAAAATATCTCCATCAGCCCTGTAAAACATGCTAAAGGCTACATGAGCTTATTTCATCCTTAAATGAAATCCAGATTTTTTGTCATATTGTGCACTCCACAATCAAACCACAGTCCATTATCCCACTCTGTGCTCTGTAAATAAGTAAAATGTGCAGGAAGTAATTAAACTGAAATTAACAGGGAGCAGAATAGGGCTGCTAGAAGACATTTTGCTAAATGCACAGGCAGATGTCAACTTCTATTTGTCTGGGAGCAGGCTTTCAAGAAACAGTTCAATGGCCTTGCTATATGATAATTAATAATATATTCCCCATGCTCCGGACTGGCACTCATACACACAGACTTATTTCCTGTGCAGCTCTGTGGTTTGAGCTTTGACTTGAAACAAAAGATGAAATTCATGTGGTTCATGCTTTGCGACTGCTATAAATTTCTTATGAAAGACATTGTTGGAAATAGCTTTAGCTGTACATTTTCTGTATATGCTTTCAAAATAAAGACATAACATTTTAGTTGCATTAAAGTGGCTTTAAATTGTGTTTTAGCTCTGAGCATGTCCCCACATTCATCCATCCATCTTCTGTAGCCGCTTGTCCTGTGTATGGTCGGTAGCCACTTGTCCTATGTAGGGTCACCAGGGTTTTTCCTGGCTCAAAATGAGGCAGAGGTGGTACCATCCTGATCATGTGCACACATACACTTGTACCATGCCTTCCACTGGCTGAAGCAAACACTTACAAGCAACATATTTTAGGTGTTCCAATAACTGGATGATTGAAGAAAATGACAATTATCAACTTATAGCATATTTAATTAAAAAAGCTAACCTGTTCAACATTAATTAAATACAACATAACAGCTAATGTGTTAATTTATAGTTGATTGATTAACTTGATTAACCGCTTAAACTGATAATAAGATCATCTCTGATCTCAGGTATGTGGGTGGGTATGGTGGGATGGGACGATGTGTAGAGACCACTGTTTTACAGCTTGGATTGGACTGATCGCTTAGATTGACAGGTCTTGATTTACCATGCGCGCAACTGAAACAGTGCTGGATCTTATTACTTGTTACTTAAATTATGTAATTATGTTTCTAGTTTATTGTGGCATTTACAAATGTAAGTAGATCTTAGGTTCAGTAAAACCCTCAGATCACTTGTTTGGAGAGTTTTTTGGACTTTTGATGAAAAAGGCTACCTTGGTTCCAAATGCCATAACTTGCTTTGAGATAACAATACAAAATTTTGCCCAGATACAGTTGACATAATTGTAGTCATCATATCAAGCATGAATAATTAACAAAATGAATAAATAAACTGCATCACTTTCTCAGCAGTGTTGTAACATAAGAGCCTCCAAACATGAGATGTACATGTTTGCATTTTTGAGAAAATCAAGATTATGCGTGGTTAGTAATTTTTAAGTCACTGAAAGAAGGCCATAAAATACATAATAGATTTTGTAGACTCCAGTTTTTGCTCACAAAATTAACTTTTGTGAGACACTTCTTGTGTTAGAAAGGGCGTATCGGATCACGCTCTTCTTCTGAGGTAAATTCACAGCGTGTCTTCTTCCAAAAACGATAATGAGCTCAAACGGGAAAGACTGTACCTCTTGTTGGTTTCATACGGATTACACAATCAGAGAATATTTATTTTCGATTTAAATTGGTTCATTTAAAAGTAAACAATTCAAGCTTTCTATAGACATATTTCTCACGTCTGCGAGGCAAGTATACGCTGAGTTTCGGTTAATTTTCGTGACGCACTCCAGACAGAACAGTTTTGCTGTTATTGTGAGTGTACACAAATAAAAGTAAACCCTTTATAGTTTCGAGTGATGTCTTACTCTTATCTGTATGACGAAAAATATTGGAGTATTTCTTTCTGCTGTTTTCAGGGAAAAAGTCAGGTGATCGCAGAGGATTGGCTATGTTATGTTATCAATATAAAAAACAACTCAAACAGGAGCAATTCAAATACTGAATTTTGGGGGCATTTCCGACCCTGTACGATGTTATTTTGAGCCAATGCCTGATTAGCTTGCTTGTTGTTAAGCTTAATGGAGAGCTATTGCCTAAGTTCTGCTGGCTCTATGGAGATTTTTGTATAGTGGTTTGTAACACTACTTAGTGGAAAGGAGAAGCAGATTTCCTGGTTCAGGTAGGAGTTTTAATCATGCACTCTGACGCTTACAGTTCCACACTCGTCGGTTTTACAGGCAAACATTTACTTAAACACTTCCAGTTCAATACACTAATCATACAACAGAATGTCACGTCGTGGCCTTTCTTGCACCAGTCTCTCTCTCACCGCGTCTTCTGGCGGTGTGGCTCTTTTATGCCGCTCTCCCCGTGCTCACTGAAATTAGAGACAGGTGTTAGACATAATTTAGCTCAGGTGTAAGCGCCCTTACCGCTTTCTCTCTCTCCGGAGAGATGCTTGACCACGCCCCCGCTGCCACATGGTTTAATTTCACAGCAGTGGCAAACTATGTCGAAGTTTAGGGCAAACATTATCCTTACCTGGCTGTCACAAATGAAGGCTGGTCAGGTAGACCTTGATGTTGCTCCTCAGGGTGCTCGTTCTGCGTGCGTTAACTGTGTGGAGGCTGTGACAAAGAATGTCGGGGAGGGGGAGGGGCTCGTGTGGTCTTGCAGAATTACAATTTAAATGCAGATGTAGGGCACACGTTTAATTGAGAATTGATGACAAGGGCCACATTTAAATAAAAACTCAAACATACATTAAAAATAAGAAATGACAAAAAGGGCACTTATCTAGTGAAAGAGGGTGGGTGCTTGAGCACCACTTGGGGTCTGCCTGAGTTTCGTTGACAATCGGAGGCAGCTGCCTCATAATTCTGAAAACCCTGGTCTTTGGGCTGAAGGCAGGGCAGGTGGCTAGTCCATCACAGGGCTAACACACACAGACATACACATTCACACTCTCACCTACAGGCAATTCACTTGACCTGCATGTTTTTGGACTGTGGGGGAAACCAGAGCACCCAGTGGAAACCCGCACGAACATGGAGAACATGCAAACTCCGCACAGAAAGGTCCTGGGTGAGATGGGAGAAGGGACTTGAACTGGGGACAGCAGGGCTACCCACTGAGCCACCGTGCCGCCCTATGTCCCCACATTGTTCATTAAAAGACATGTTTTTTAAAACATGCTCGTATGCAAAACTACCAAACAAATGTATAAAATAAATGAAACCACTCAAAATAACAAATTATAAAATAACTCATAATTTATGAAGCAGTAAAGCTTGCAGTTCATTTTAATTACAAAAGATGCAAAATCATGATCATTTAAGTTTAGTCTCTGCATTAGAGGGATTTGTATGGAGAGAGTTAACAGGTTGGTCTGTTGATGCCAAAGGCAACTCTGACAAACCACTCTGTATCACGTCCAAAGGCCCTGGAGCACCGCTGAAAGCCACAGGGCCTATTAGTGTGTGTGCATGTGTGTGTGTCTGTGTAAGTGTGTGAGGTCCTTCACACCCAAGTCCCCAGGCCCACATGTACAGTCAAGTTGAAATCATTCCATTTGCATAGTCAGAAGTACCTAAACTTGGCACAGTCTCTTATTCTATAGTCCTAAGTGTGCTTAGCAAAGTGTCCTTCATAAGTCACTGGGAACTCCAAGCCCCTGTGTTTTACGAAGAGAATTACATCTGTGCTATGTTTCTGTCACTGCCCACCGGGTCAGAGAGCTGTTGCAGAGTACACAGATCTGGATATAAGTTTTGTGTTTTCCCCCCTTGTCTCACAATTGCTTGCTGAAATACAGAGGAAGGAGTTTTGAGATGTGGAGAATTTTAAGACAGTATGTACAGTACAGCATCTCTCTCTCTCTCTCTTTCTCTCTCTCTTTCTCTCTCATGCCCCGGAGCTCTCCATACTTGATTTTCACTGCAACAATGGCCAATTGGGGTGAAAGCACTTGCAAAAAATATGAGCTTAGGAATTTGGAGATTTAGAATTGTTTGGGTTTTTATTTAAACAAACATTTAATTAATATAAAAGGTGGCTTATGCATCAGTTATGCATTTCCTGAATACATCTCTTTGGGATCTGAAAATGTGGGCATGCATATTTTAAGAAGCATGCCAAAGGCAACTGCCAAAATTCGGGAGCTGTTAGAATATGTAGGCCTAAATAATTGAGACTCATGCTTATAGACTATTTTGTGAAGTCTCAGAGTAAGTCAACACAGAATTCATGCCATTTCATAAAAACATGCCCACAAGTCTGAATGAATCTGTATCTGAGTAAACTCCTAAAATAAATGCATTTGAGACCATAAAATTCACAATACAGTGAAATCCCATACATTTGTGCAAATTATGTAGTTATACATATTATTCTGCAATAGAGTAATTTTTGGTTGGGTTTATTAGCTTTGTTTTGTCAGAACGGAGCTACTCACTGCAATTGCTTGAAAGGTATTTAGCTATCTGAAAAAGGATGCTCTAAGTTGTGTCACTTTTGGTGGAGGGGGGATGAAATAAAAACAGTGACAAAATTCATAACAACTTTAAACATAATCTGTCAAACTCTTAATTAATGTCTGTCCAAGAACCTTTTACAAAATCCTTTCCATGTTTTATGAAAGCTGTGGAAAGGATTGTGAGATACAGATTTGTAGGAATGTAGGCCAGTGTTGTAGTCAGACTGATTTACTGTATGCAACACAGCAGAGGTCTTTAGGCCCCCTGTAGGGGATCCAGCTAACATGTTTCCGAGAATTAAACTCTGATCGTAAGTAGTTCCTTAAGTCTATATGTTGCTTATTCAAGATATTAACTTTTTATTTTTCAGTAAAAATTTAGAATTTTTAGTACTTCACAAAATAATGATGAAATAGCATCTGGAAATACTCAAATACTCAATTCCTGTCAGGGCTATCTTTATGTCCAGGACAACCACAAAGAATAAATAAAAAATTAAAACAACTGAAAGTTTTATTGCGGTAAATAACTGAATCTGATTTGCAAATGTGGCACAGAAAAGGTGCATTGACACAGATTTTTTAAATGAGACACAGAGGCAACATTAATGTATTTAAACAGGAATCATAATCATGGGAAACGTGTATTGCATGCTCATATGTTTAATCTTATGCTGAGAGTCAGCGTATGCATGCTAATTGTCATGACATTTTCGGTGGTTTGTGCCAGATCGATTGTGGCTCTGGTCTGCTTTTAGTCCATGGTCTAGTTTAAAGGAATGGCCAGGTTCAATACAAGTTAAGCTCAGTCAGCAGCATTTGTGGCATAATATTGATTACCACAAAACTTTATTTTAGTAAAATAACTTTAATAGTTTAATAACTTTATTTGCCTCTCCTTTTCTTTAAAAAAAAAAAAAGCAAAAATGTGGTGTACAGTGAGGCTTTTACAATGAAATTGCATGGGGGCCAATTTTTGAATATTAAAATACAAAGCCACAAGACGTTAACAATATGCGTGTAAACATGATTTTAGTGTGATAAAATCACTTACTAACCTCTTCTGTGTAAAGTTACAGCCAATTTGATAATTTTACAAAATTATGATGTAATGTCAACAAAAGCCTAAAACCTTAAAATTGCTGTAAAAATGACCATTTAAACAACTTTACAGCTCAAATAATATGAGTTTTAACAGAAGAATTAATGGAAGTGCTTTTAAAAATTATAAGCTTAAGATTTCTACCTTTAAACCCTCCAAAAATTGGCCACATTCACTTTCATTGGCCACATTCACTTCCATTGTAAGTAACTGTAACCTTGATTTTTGCTTTTTTTTTCTAAAGAAAAGGAGGGACGAGTCGAAATTAGTTTTTGTCGTAATCAACATAATGCCACAAATGCTGCCGATTGAGCTTAATTTGTATTGAACCCGAAACATTCCTTTAATTATACTGTACACCCAATCCAGGTTCACTTTGTTTACACATTTGTCTAATGACGAGATGAGAACACCAGCCCGATCTCATGAAAAGTCGTACATAATTTACAGTACGAGTTGGCTATTTCGTATGGTCTCGCACGATGTTGTTCGCATAAACTCGTACGTCTTCATCACGTGCAAATTCCTGGATGTCTAATGCGGAAGTAAGCACGAGATCCACGCGAGGCGTTAAGGACATACTTATTAATATTATCCCCTTACCCAAACCCCTTATCTATACTTAACCAACCAGTAGAGTGTGTAAACATGATAGGAAGCTGTTGTGTGTCACAGAAACAAGTAATTGTCATGTATTAGGTGGAAACGATGTCCAGCGATATCATTGGCTGTAGTGAAAGTCGTAGGATTTCAAACAAGTGCAGTCACACAATATCATACGAATTAGCCAAATTTAGAAAAGTCGTACGAATCCTGACTATTTCGCCTTGAGAGTGTGTTGAACACAGATAATGTAAATGCAAAGAGAACTGATAAGGTCTTACAGTATAAGGTCATGTAGTTTAAATAACTGTATATATTTGGATCACATAAGGTTTGCTTTATATCGTCCCATTTTTTAAATAATATTAATTTGTATCACTTTTTGCAAGAAAAAATACTTTATGGACAAGAAACCTAAGCTTTCAAACAAGAAAATGATTAGTTTTACTGTGGAAAAGCTTATTGTCGAGGCCTGCCTATATTTGTTTATTCCCTCTTTTTCTTGTGTAGGATAGATCATTGGAACAATGAGAAAGAGCGTCTAGTGCTCATTACAGAGAATACCCTCCTTATCTGCAAGTATGACTTTGTCATGCTCAACTGTGAGCAAATCCAGAGGATTCCACTCAATTTCATCGACCGCATCTGCCAAGGCAACTTCTGCTTTCCACAACGCTCCCTCCTGACGTGAGTAAAACCCTCTCCCTCCAGCCGTTCATTCACTTTTAAAAAGACCATATCTCATCTTCATTTGCCAGCAGTTCCTCGTCACCTGCACATCTGATTTTCTCAGTTTCTGCTCAACTGTAAACTTTAGAAACAAAAAATACAAGCACTAAAAAGTTTCCACACTCCACTGATTTTTATTTCACCACCTGTTGCCATGAGTAGCAAGGTCTTTAACCATCAAGATCTTTTTCTAAGAAACAGTTTACACACTGGCTTACTCACAGTTCTGGTAATCACTTGTAGATTCCTCTCCACCTTTTTCATGTCATGCTATATCCGGCCTGGTCTCATTAAATTTACGTGACCATGACAACATTTTTGCAATTCAAAATTTACGTGCTGTATAACACGTTTGGCTGCAGGTTTCCAGTGAAATGTCCAGCGGGGGGCGCCAAAAGCCAGTGAAATGGTGTCGTATTCAGATGAGGTTTTAAGTTGAATTTTAGATGGATGTTTTAATGATTAAAACATACAGTACCTCACTAACCTAAAACTTTTTAGCCTGAACCTAACCAACAGTGTTTTAAAAGACGTTAAAAGGACATCCTTACCTAATCAACGCCTAAACTTAACTGATAGTGTTTTAAAATGCAGAAGCGAAATGAAAAGAACATTTCCTGAAGCAAGCACATCATTTCGTGTCGCTTGTATGACTCTGTCGGGTCACGTGTCAGCTTGAGTTCATGGCTGGTCTTGAACCGTGGTCCTCTGAATCCAAAGTCCAACACTTGAGGTGAGTTACAGCTCAAGCTAATCACCTTGGAATAGGTGTATATATGTAGGTGGGTCTGTATTACAAGCGTTAAAATGTATTGTTTTTCAAAAGATACATTAGAGTGAAAGTGTGACGATATAACATAGCAGGATCTGAGTAATAGAGAGAAAAATAAGTATTTATAAAGTTATAATCAGCCATTGAAGTCATGATTTGAGTGAAAGGGAATAAAACACACAGTTGCTGTAGCGCCTCTAGTGTTCATTTCACCTGGAAACTGCAGGGAATTGTACCTGGAGACACGTATAACAAGTTTTGCAAAAATATATATAGAGTCATGTTTTCAGTATGAGACTAGGTTGGCTAAATTGCCTTATAAATGGAAGGTCTGGGGAAATATACAATATGTGAAGAGGTGTTCTGTAGATGACAACCTGTTCAGTTATGAAACTCTACATGGTGCAAGATGATAGGTTCTTTTGACTGTTAACTGTCAGCCAATCAGCTTGCGTACCCTGTTTGTCCAGAATTTAATTTGTCTTGCCTCAGACATTTGCAGGTAAGACTGTTTCACTGCAGTGCGCTAGAGAGTTTTTGCACCAAAACCCTCCTTCTCCCTGGCATCACCTGTTTAGATCCGCTTGTATGGGATGTTTCTTTATGTCTAATTAAGCAGCATGTTTTACATGCTTGACGCAGCATGTCTGTGTATGTTCTTAGCAATAGCAAGTCTTTGTATAGAACTTGCTTTGCAGCAGCAGCATTAGCTGATCTTGTCTGCCAAGATTAATGTCACCAACTTTTCATATTCATGATAATACTTTATTCTGAATAAATTGAATATATTTTTATTTATAAATGTATTCTGAGAGTTCTCATGACTGAAATATATTTTTTTATCAGAGCTATTGTACAGCACACTATCCTAAATTACTAATTGGATTGATGTTTTGGATAAAGTGCCCAGGTGTTCCAACTGGGTCCATAATCTGTAATATTCTCTCATTACAACATTTAGTATCTTTGTGAATATTTTAACCAATGGTTCCCATTCATATCTGTACTTTTCTATATCCTCGGTATGGTGCTTAAAGCCTTAAACAGACAAATGAGGAAAAAGCAGAGACCATGAGTCATTTTTCTTAACCGTATTAGAGGTTTTTACAGGGTGATAATGCCCACAATGCAGCTCAGGATTTAACAAATGGCAGCAAAGGGGAAGGAGGCCAGAGCCTCTTTTCTTCTCTTAATTTTTTGTGTGGAAGGATTATGTGTAGGGAAATGGGATGTAAGGGGGACTTTATAACACAGGGAGGAGAGAGCTGTCAGTGCAGCTCTTGTGTAACCGATTAGTGGTAGAAATTAATGTAGTCCTTTCATCCAAACCTTTTAAAGCTGGCTCAGGGGACACCAACCCAAGTAAAACTAATTTGATGAATAAAACGTAATGTGGCGTGAAGTGCTTAGGAGAGGCAGGCCGTATTGGGCTGACTTTATCTCCCCACATTACATTCAATTATAAATAAAACACCACTGAAAACCACCCTAGAGTGCTGGAGGAAAAAAGGCAAGCTTTAAACCAAAGCCACTCTTTCTCTTTTTCGTCCCTGTTTCTTCTTTTGCTTAATAATTTCTCACATTTTATATAATCAATAATCTCACATTTCATCACTCTTATCATTTTCTCCTGTCTCATTATTAATCTCTTACTCAAGCTGTCTGCATTTCTCTCTTTTAGGCAAATGTCCACAGAGTTTTCTATTTAAATTCATCATCTCTAGGGTTAGGGAGTAACGCAATACATGTAACAGGATTTTTTATTTAAAATACAAAAATATTAGTAACTGTACAGTATTCCACTACAGTTACAATTTTAATCGTTAGTAATCAGAATACATTTACATTGAAAAAGCATTTTGATTACTTGTTATTATATAGTTGTTAATAACTTGTTTATAGTCAAAACAAGTGAAAAAAAAACTGTGCTGAAGAAGAAACCCAAAGTATTTATATTATGTTATTGACCTTGAGTAATTTAATGGAATACGTTCATATTAGATATTACAGCATGTATTCTGTAATCTGGATTGGAATACATTTTAAAAGTAACCATCCCAACTCTGATCATCTCACGGAAATCTCACTCCATCCTTTCATCTCTAATCACTCCAATTGATGAGCCCTTCTTTCTACTATGGTTAGTTATATTTGTCACCTTAGTTGACTTTTGTCTTCCCCCTACTTAGTGGCACAGCTGAATACTTAAAATCCCACAAAGGCAAACTTTAGTAATTATTTAATATTATGGGCCAGCATCACTAAAATTAATTAGTGAAATGCCTCTGGGCAACATGTGACATAAGATCTTCATGTCACCAATGTATAAATTGTGAAGTCCCATTGTTAGAGTGCTTTAATTTCTGCATTTTAAGGAAACTTTTAGTGTGTTACACATTTGTGTGATTCACTATTACTTGTCTTGTGGCATCAGAGGTTAACACTGAGGATTTTTTTTTTGGTCGTTGGTCACATGACAAAATTTGCCTGAAAGCTCGTGAGATTTCAGCAGAATTGGAACAAATCAAATCAAATCACATTTATTGTCACGCAGCCATATACACAGGTGCAATGGTGTGTGAAATTCTTGTGTGCAGTTCCGATCAATATAGCAGTCGTGACAGTGATGAGACATATACTAATTTACAATAACATCAAATTAACACAACACAATTTAAAGTCTAATATACACATAATTACACACAACACAATATGCAAATAATAACATACACTGTACATTATACAATATGCACAATATAGATACACATTATTCAATAAAAATAAAAAAATAAAGTATATATACAGGTGCATCTCAATAAATTAGAATGTCGTGGAAAAGTTCATTTATTTAAGTAATTCAACTCAAATTGTGAAACTTGTGTATTAAATAAATTCAATGCACACAGATTGAAGTAGTTTAAGTCTTTGGTTCTTTTAATTGTGATGATTTTGGCTCACATTTAACAAAAATCCACCAATTCACTATCTCAAAAAATTAGAATACATCATAAGACCAATAAAAAAAAAATTTTTAGTGAATTGTTGGCCTTCTGGAAAGTATGTTCATTTACTGTATATGTACTCAATACTTGGTAGGGGCTCCTTTTGCTTTAATTACTGCCTCAATTCGGCGTGGCATGGAGGTGATCAGTTTGTGGCACTGCTGAGGTGGTATGGAAGCCCAGGTTTCTTTGACAGTGGCCTTCAGCTCATCTGCATTTTTTGGTCTCTTGTTTCTCATTTTCCTCTTGACAATACCCCATAGATTCTCTATGGGGTTCAGGTCTGGTGAGTTTGCTGGCCAGTCAAGCACACCAACACCATGGTCATTTAACCAACTTTTGGTGCTTTTGGCAGTGTGGGCAGGTGCCAAATCCTGCTGGAAAATGAACTCAGCATCTTTAAAAAGCTGGTCAGCAGAAGGAAGCCTGAAGTGCTCCAAAATTTCTTGGTAAACGGGTGCAGTGACTTTGGTTTTCAAAAAACACAATGGACCAACACCAGCAGATGACATTGCACCCCAAATCATCACAGACTGTGGAAACTTAACACTGGACTTCAAGCAACTTGGGCTATGAGCTTCTCCACCCTTCCTCCAGACTCTAGGACCTTGGTTTCCAAATGAAATAAAAACTTGCTCTCATCTGAAAAGAGGACTTTGGAACACTGGGCAACAGTCCAGTTCTTCTTCTCCTTAGCCCAGGTAAGACGCCTCTGACGTTGTCTGTGGTTCAGGAGTGGCTTATCAAGAGGAATATGACAACTGTAGCCAAATTCCTTGACATGTCTGTGTGTGGTGGCTCTTGATGCCTTGACCCCAGCCTCAGTCCATTCCTTGTGAAGTTCACCCAAATTCTTGAATCGATTTTGCTTGACAATCATAAGGCTGCGGTTCTCTCGGTTGGTTGTGCATCTTTTTCTTCCACACTTTTCCCTTCCACTCAACTTTCTGTTTACATGGTTGGATACAGCACTCTGTGAACAGCCAGCTTCTTTGGCAATGAATGTTTGTGGCTTACCCTCCTTGTGAAGGGTGTCAATGATTGTCTTCTGGACAACTGTCAGATCAGCAGTCTTCCCCATGATTGTGTAGCCTAGTGAACCAAACTGAGAGACCATTTTGAAGGCTCAGGAAACCTTTGCAGGTGTTTTGAGTTGATTAGCTGATTGGCATGTCACCATATTCTAATTTTTTGAGATAATGAATTGGTGGGTTTTTGTTAAATGTGAGCCAAAATCATCACAATTAAAAGAACCAAAGACTTAAACTACTTCAATCTGTGTGCATTGAATTTATTTAATACACGAGTTTCACAATTTGAGTTGAATTACCGAAATAAATGAACTTTTCCACGACATTCTAATTTATTGAGATGCACCTGTAGTAGTATATATAGAATGTACAGTAGGTTGTATTGTACTGTATTGACATTCAGGCTGTTGGTTGATAGTAAGTTGTTAAGAGAGAATATATATAATAATAATGTAATTTATGACAGTCCGGGGTGAGATATAAGAGTAAGAGTAATAAAGTGCAGTGCTGATGTATTTTGATTGTGGGAGATCAAGAGTTCAAGAGTCTGATTGCTTGGGGGAAGAAGCTATCATGGAGTCGGCTGGTGTGGGTCCTGATGCTGCGATATCGCCTGCCTGATGGTAGCAGTGAGAACAGCCCATGGCTCGGGTGGCTGGAGTCTCTGATGATCCTCCGAGCTTTTTTCATTACACCGCCTTGTATATATTTCCTGGAGGGAGGGAAGCTCACCTCCGATGATGTGTCTGGCAGTTCGCACCACCCTTTGCAGTGCTTTGCGGTTGTGGGCGGTGCTATTGCCGTACCAGGCGGAGATGCAGCCAGTCAGGATGCTCTCTACAGTGCAGGTTTAGAACCGTGTGAGGATGTGGCAGTTCATTCCAAACTTCCTCAGCCGTCTCAGGAAGAAGAGGCGCTGATGAACCTTCTTCACAACGACTTCAGTGTGGATGGACCATGTGATGTGGACTCCCAGGAACTTGAAGCTGCTGACTCTCTCCACTGGTGCTCCATTGATGGTGATGGGACTGTGTTCTCTGTCTTTCCTTCTGAAGTCTACCACAAGTTCCTTTGTCTTACTGACGTTGAGGGAGAGGTTGTGCTCCTGATACCAGTGTGTCAGAGTGTGCACCTCCTCTCTGTAGGCTGTTTCATCATTGTCAGTGATCAGACCTACCACCGTCGTGTCATCAGCAAACTTAATGATGGCATTGGAGCTATGTGTTGCCACACAGTCATGTGTGTACAAGGAATACAAGAGTGGGCTGTATTCACAAAGAGTGAACAGCCGTCATTCACGAAGTGCATCCCATTGAACAAAGTTCAAAGCTCATCCCACAACCCTAAATTTTGGAAAATGTGATATTGCTTTCAGTTACCAGTAAGTGTCGAAGGGATTAACATATTTTTTCCATATTTGCATCGATTCTGAAGAATTCCATACATTGTAGGAACAGTATAATGGAATTAAATTAAACTGTCCGTATGTCTACATCATTATGTAAGGCATTTTATAATGGAATTAGTCGTGTTCGACAACTATTATAAGAAAGATAAATTACAAATAATTAGATTATTGTCTGAATAAAATTCTCCACCATTAAAATCATAATACAAAGGCTCATTGTATTCGTTCACAATTTCTATTGTAAGGAATTAGCTTTAATAATGAAATTATGATTAATTCACTTATAGGAGTAATATTATTCTCATGGCTTATTGAAAATAATATCACAAATATTTTAGATATGGTTCTGAGCTTTGAAGCAAGATCTTTTCAAATCAATTTACTAGATTATTTATCAAAATATACCACAGTCAAATTATCTTTGAATACAAACAAGACTTTATTGCTAATCTAAACATAAAACACATAGACAAACATGGACACAAGTTGTTGAGTAAAGTGAACAGAGTGACTTGAGTGAAAATGATCTATACAGAGAAAAGGAACTTTATGCAGTCTGTAGACAATGCCTTAAGAACCATTGATACTTCTTTGAGTCTAACTCGATTTGCAAACAGATTACCCTAAGTATTTAAATAATACAGCACTTTCAGCAAAAGTCTGGACATGTACTTGCATCTCATTGCTTTTCCTTGTGTTGCTTTGGTTCTTAGACTGTTTATAGAAAGTCCTGGTTGTTCCGTCGATGTTTTGGACCACTGATATGATCGTGAATGTCTGATACTGGGATGATGAAGCGGGGCTTTGAAGCGAGGCATTCCGCATGGGAGACTCTCGTCTCCCGTCACGTTGGTGAGTCGTAGCGCAAAGAAGAGAAGGGCTTCCTCTGAGCTTTGTTTTAAATCATGCTGTTTTGCTGTTTTAGCAGAATGGTTATTCTCCTTGACCAGCCATTTGGCACTCATTATTTATCTCAAATCAACAACATAAAGGGAGCATCAGTCTCCCAAGAGGGGACTCCCCATGTGGAGTGTGATCTTGGACAAGTCTCCTTTGTTCGCTTTATTGACCAGATGTGGTTCATCTCAAAAGGATGGGTTTTCCTGGATTCAAGTCATTTTGCATAGCAATTGTTCATTTTTCTGCACCCAATATACTACAACATATTGCTAGTTCAGTCATGCCAACTCTTGGAAAGATTTAGCATGTAAATGTGGGTATGACATATAGGATAGGATATTGGTCTTGGCGGACTAGATCTGCAATGCTGCTGCTACAGAGCAAATACGGAGAATGGCAACTGCTAGAAAATACACATAAATACTGAGTTAGCATGTGGACATGCTGATGCTGCTGCACAATTAGACAAAATGCAAAACATGCTGCATCGAGCATATGTTACATGCTGCTGCACAAATAGACATAACAAACAATCCCACGTGCACCGAGTGTGTGCTAGCTAGGTATGCCTAGGCCACACAGCAAATGGCGTATTGCTAATGCACTAAATTTCTATTTGTACCTCGGCCTGCTTAGCCTATTAGCTTTAACGTTAGTGACCTAACTCATAGTGTGTACCTGAGCCAGGCAAGCCCAGAGATTATTTAACTAGTGATTTAGCCCATCTATGTGTGAATTTATTTAATGTAATGACCTAAGATAGCGATGTGTGCCAGCCAGATTTGGCTAAGGCTTAAATTGTTAAGATGCGCTGCTATGCGTCATGGCCAAAGCAGACCTTACCATGCAAGCTGAAGAAAACCTCCAGCAAACCACCTGAGCAAATAGCATTTTCAGAGAAAAAACTCTTGAAGCGTGCTGCAGAGAAAGCCAGCTCAACTGCAACACTGAGCCATTTAAATGTTAGACAAGAGAGAGACAAAAGTTGATTGGCTACCTGATAAAAAAAGTCAGAGGACCATTCAGCACATGTAAGATGTGAACAACCCAGTTGACTAACAAATAACAAGTCTAAGAACCTATCAGATTGCGCCACAGATTTGCATGGCTGAACTTTGGTCATTTATACTGCTTGCCATCAGTCATCAGCAGGCCAACACCAACATAATAGTTAGATAATAGTTTTATAATAAGACAATAATAAGTTCTATATAACCCCTGCCCTTTTTTCTTCATTTATTGTGTTCTCAGCTGTCAATAAAAGTGCAGTACTCCTTTCTATGTTTAACACATTTTACCATATTTGCATCCGTTCACGGAATTCCATAGACTTTCCTCCAAAATCAGTACAGAAAATGTGAAAATTATAGTTTTATAATAGTGTATGCAGATTATATGTGGACTTTATCATCTGTCACTACAGTGCTAAGCGATGGGACTGTGGTCTGTAAATCTTTACTAAGAACAGAGTCTTAGTCTTTGCTGTGGCTGAATAAAGGAGTATGTAATGTTTTCTAAAAGTGCTTCTTTCCCAGACTGTCTAGACAAGGACATTATGCATCTTCCCTGCACATCACTCATGTGTACTCAGTAACTGCTGCTGATAAGAGCATTTATTTTTTATTTTGTACGGAATGTTTCTATAAAAATATATTTAGCGAATTTAGTGTAAAGAGGATGTTTACGTTGCATCAAAATGTGTCAGGCTCGGAGGTAATGTTTTCAGCATCTGCCAAATGAAAACATACCGAGACTGAAACAAGCAATTAATCAAGAAAAAAAAACCATTGGACAAAAGGCAAAGTGATGACAATATATTGCCATAGAGACCTAGAAGAGATCATATGTTTATATTTAAATCTGTATCAGTTAGTTTTTTTATGTAATTATTTAATATGTATAATTCAGTTGTTACTTTTACTTTTTAAAGGGGTTATGAAATGCTTTTTTTTATTATTATTATTATTATTATTTTTTTTTTTTTTTTTTTTTTTTTTTACAAAAAATAGTTTGTTTATATTTGTTAAACATGATCATTTTTGATAATGTTTTCATCAGGATCACGTTTGGTTTTGGTGCTTCTTCCCCTTTAAGACTTGACAGTAATGGGGCTTTTCCACTGCACGGTACAGCTCGACTCAACTCTGCTCGCTTTTTGGGGGTTTTCCACTGTGGATAGTACCTGATACCTGATACTTTTTTTAGTACCACCTCGGTCGAGGTTCCAAGTGAGCCAAGCCGATACTAAATGTGACGTCAAAACCCTGCAGATCACTGATTGGTCAGAGAGAATCGTCACTACCAGCTTCACTGGATTTGCGACACGGGACATCAACCCGCTAGTTTTAAAGTTAGCAACAGCGACAGCAATATCATTTGTTCACGCGACTTTCAAATTGTAAAAAGAAATGGCTGTGCGCAAAACCACGCCGTGGTCAATAAACGAGGTGCAGACGTTCCTCTCGTTAGCGACAAACGAAATGAAACGAAAAAGTCTTTCTGGAAGTGTCTCAGATGTTGGCTGCACACGGCTACCACCGGACCTACCAACAGTGTAGGGAAAAATTAAAAAAACTTAAAAGTGACTACAGAACCATCAAGGATCACAACAGCCAGAGTGGTTCAAACAGAAGAAAGTGGAAGTGGTTCGACCAAATGGACGCTATGGTAATAGACCGGCGAGCAGTGGGAGGGAGAGTGCCCTGGACTCAGCGTTGTTGGAGTCCACGATGGAGGATGGTACATTTTGTTACGTTAACTCTATATTCTGCTTGAAAGCTTCACTTTATTTAGTTGACCAGCTACTGGAAAGCTTGCTTCTAAAACAACCAGGCCAATTTAACTGTTACACTTGTGTAAAATCACCATGCAACAACTGCTTTATGCAGCACAATGAGCTAGTAGCTAACAGCTAGCGGTCGTGTTATTGTTTATGGTCAGTAATGTTTGTGTTGCGTTTAAGATGATGTCACGGCAGTAGAGGCGGTGCAACTATGATGATCAGCCTATAATCCCACCCACGTTGAGGCGGCACTAAACAACAGTGGAAAAGCAAGCTCAGAAAAGTAAAGTGAGCAAAGTCGAGTCGAGTCGAACCGTAACGTGCAGTGGAAAAGTGCCATAAATGTTATGTTAGTCAATGTTATGATTGGCTCCCTGTTCTTGATTGACCTGCTCTCTCCTTGGCATCTCACTGCTACTGGGTGGGCTATGGAAGTGATAAGGTAAAGTAGGCGTTAATGTGTTGTGGAGGCGGCCAGACACAAATACAGTGCATCCGGAAAGTATTCACAGCGCTTCACTTTTTCTACATTTTGTTATGTTACAGCCTTATTCCAAAATTGATTAAATTCATTATTTTCCTCAAAATTCTACAAACAATACCCCATAATGACAACATGAAAGAAGTTTGTTTGAAATCTTTGCAAATTTATAAAAGACATTTTTTTTTTTAAATCACATGTACATAAGTATTCACAGCCTTTGCTCAATATTTTGTTGAAGCACCTTTGGCACCAATTACAGCCTCAAGTCTTTTTGAGTATGATACTACAAGCTTGGCACACCTATTTTGGGGCAGTTTCTCCCATTCTTCTTTGCAGGACCTCTCAAGCTCCATCAGGTTGGATGGGGAGCGTCGGTGCAACAGCCATTTTCAGATCTCTCCAGAGATGTTCAATCGGGTTCAAGTCTGGGCTCTGGCTGGGCCACTCAAGGACATTCACAGAGTTGTCCCGTAGCCACTCCTTTGTTATCTTGGCTGTGTGCTTAGGGTCGTTGTCCTGTTGGAAGATGAACCTTCGCCCCAGTCTGAGGTCCAGAGTGCTCTGGAGCAGGTTTTCATCAAGGATGTCTCTGTAGATTGCTGCATTCATCTTTCCCTCAATCCTGACTAATCTCCCAGTTCCTGCCGCTGAAAAACATCCCCACAGCATGATGCTGCCACCACCATGCTTCACTGTAGGGATGGTATTGGCCAGGTGATGAGCGGTGCCTGGTTTCCTCCAGACATGATGCTTGCCATTCAGGCCAAAGAGTAAAATCTTTGTTTCTCATGGTCTGAGAGTCCTTCAGGTGCCTTTTGGCAAACTCCAGGTGGGCTGTCATGTGCCTTTTACGGAGGAGTGGCTTCCGTCTGGCCACTCTACCATACGGGCCTGATTGGTGGAGTGCTGCAGAGATGGTTGTTCTTCTGGAAGTTTCTCCTCTCTCCACAGAGAAATGCTGGAGCTCTGTCAGAGTGACCATCGGGTTCTTGGTCACCTCCCTGACTAAGGCCCTTCTCCCCCGATCGCTCAGTTTGGCCGGGCGGCCAGCTCTAGAAAGAGTCCAAGTGGTTCCAAACTTCTTCCATTTAGGATGATGGAGGCCACTGTGCTCATTGGGACCTTCAATGCTGCAGAAATGTTTCTGTACCCTTCCCCAGATCTGTGCCTCAATATAATCCTGTCTCAGAGGTCTACAGACAATTCCTTGGACTTCATGGCTTGGTTTGTGCTCTGACATGCAGTGTTAACTGTGGGACCTTATATAGACAGGTGTGTGCCTTTCCAAATCATGTCCAATCAACTGAATTTACCACAGGTGGACTCCAATCAAGTTGTAGAAACATCTCAAGGATGATCAGTGGAAACAAGATGCACCTGAGCTCAATTTTGAGTGTCATGGCAAAGGCTGTGAATACTTATGTACATGTGATTTTTTTCATTTTTTATTTTTAATAAATTTGCAAAGATTTCAAACAAACTTCTTTCACGTTGTCATTATGGGGTATTGTTTGTAGAATTTTGAGGAAAATAATGAATTTAATCCATTTTGGAATAAGGCTGTAACGTAACAAAATGTGGAAAAAGTGAAGCGCTGTGAATACTTTCCGGATGCACTGTATCTACCACAGTGTGACATCACAATGTAAAGGAAATAGACAACTAGTTGTTTTGGCAGCTTCGTTTCAACAAATGCTCTTTTTGCAGTGAGAAGGAAGTTTTGAATTCTAAAATGTACAGAATATTTTTTTATAGGACAAAGAACTCTTACAAGTGTAATTGCTCATGTCATGACCCCTTTAAATGGTCCTTTACTCTCTTTTTATTTTATTTTATTTATCTCAGATCTGTTATTTTTTCACTGGCATTTGTGTCTTCCCAATAAGACCAGCATTAATTATTGAGAAATTGGAGAATGGTGGTGAATAATAATATTAAAAATTACATTAAATTAGAGAATTATTAATACGCTCAGCAGGTGGTGTTAAAACGCTAGAGTATGAGTTGTACAGTGAAAGTTGATTAATCAAGTGTGTTTTAACAAGGTTTGAATCATGCAAACTTGCATGCAAGTTTATTTAGGAAAAGCATTTCTACATTCGTCCAGCAGAGGGGGCAATCTTACACATTTACAACATCAATGCACAGTAGCCAGTTCATACCAACCCACATCTGCACTGTAACCAAAAAACAACTTACACACATTAGGCCAACCTGTTTAATAGTTCCTAAAATTGCTTAAAGCATTTAATATTTTTCCAGATTCCCTAGAGTAGACCAATCAATATATCTGTACTGTTTCCATCAAGTGGTGTGGGTGGGTATAGAGTGCACAAAACCAACAACAAAACTGTATTGCCGCATTCAGTGTGGTTGACTTCCTGGGAGGGATTAGCTAAAGTTTACACTGGGATTTGTTAACCATTTCTTAACTATGTGTCAACATGCTTGTGCTTGTCAAGTTTTTCACTGTATTGACTGTGTCCACTGCGCTCATGTAGATTAATGTGTCAGCATTGTTTGGGCATCAGAGATTTCATGCTTATTTGTCATTGTCAGAAACGTAGCACTTTCAGTCTCTGAATCTTGTGAGTGTTTTATGTTGAGATCCCCAATTTATGCTGATTAAATTTTTTTATATAAATACTGTGTGTGTGTGTGTGTGTGTGTGTGTGATATATATATATATATATATATATATATATATATTAATTCCTATATTACACAGAAGCATGATAGTGTATTCATTCCTTGGTATTTATTTCCCTGAATCTTTACCTCCTAAAGAAAATTAGTCACTGGATTAGTGCCCCACCTTGAATTTCTTCCCCTCTCTCTCTCTCTCTCTCTCTCTCTCTCTCTCTCTCTCTCTCTCTCTCTCTCACTTTTACTTAGGGCTGGGCAATACATATAATAAAATGATATCTCAAAACATTTTCATGTACCTGCTCTGAAATGTCTTAAAAGGTTGATTTTTGTTTTTGTTTTTGTTTTTTGTTTTTAAATCAGAGGAACAAACATTTCGACCAAACATTCAGCCACTGTTGTCAAGTAGATTCTGAATGTTTAATACGCAAAGTAAAATGCAGTGAACCTTGTTAAAAGTAATAAAGGCATGTTTTAATAGTGTTTTTTACTAAATGAGTACCAGGAAAATTTACATTTAAAAATGTATAATCAATTTATAAGCACCACTATAACTGTACATAGTAATATAAAACAATATTTACCTATGTACATAAGAAAATAGGCACAGACTTCCATTAACATTTTTTAGGATACACTCAAATCGGTTCACTTGCGTAAATCTGTTTGAACTGATTCACATAAAAGAATAGAACCTACAAACTTGCTGTTATTTCCCACTGAATCAATTAAATCTTCTTGATGCTCTCATACTCGCAATCACAAGACAAGGAAGGATTGCAACACTAGTCTGATGATACCGTGTTCAGCAAACTTAATGGCCAGTTAAAAAGCACATTAAAATCATCACAATATTTACTGTCTAATTTAATTTTTAATTAATTTCTTTTTAAATCATAACAGACATATTATAAATATTCTATATTATATATTTATTATATAATATTATATATTATATAATATTTATATATTATTTATATTTTATAATGTTCGACTCTTGGATGTACTTGACTTGGATGTATTTAGTTTTACCCGTTCTTCAATTCTTCAGTTCTGCTCAGTGAAAGACTGGCTCATGGATGGCCCGCCACAAAGAGTAGTGTGAAATCTTGCAGAGCTGCTCAATCGTATGACCAATTGAGCAATCTGGGGATTTGTTTGTTGGGTCTGACACTCTGCTGCGAACCACTTGCCCTGTCAGCTGTAGCAGGCCTCTGATAGTCATGAAGTGTGTTGACTTACCAGTCCTTAACCATACAAAGTGCAGCCGACCGCTACAGGAATTTCAAGATGCTGCACCAAAGCTTAGCTAAGAATACCCTGCTGAAACAACTAGCATGCTGGTCACCAGGGTTTGTTGTGTTTTGGTTGTTGGTCCCCAGCATGGGATACTGGTGTGTTGGAATAATCTGGGTTCAATGCAAGTTAAGCTCAATCAATAGCATTTGTGGCATAATGTTGATTACCACAAACATTTATTTTGACTGATAATAAATAAAATATCGCTAACTAACCTTTTCTGTGTAAATTTATATCCAATTTAACAACTATGTTTCCATGACGACACAACGCCGTAAACGCTAAAACCCTAAAACGACCATAAAAACAACAATTTAAATAACTACAGCTCAAATAAAACAAAAGTTTTAACAGAAGAATTAATGTAAGTGCTTTTATAAAATTATAAGCTTCACATTTCTGCCTTTAACCCCCATTCACTTCCTACGTAAGTGCCTCACTGTATCATCGATTTTTGCATCTTATTTTAAGAAAAAGGACAAGTCAAAAAAAAAAAAAAAAATGCAGATAATAAACATTATGCCACAAATGCTGTCAGAATGCTTCACCAGTTTAAATGAATAGTTCACCCAAAATTGACATTTCTGTCTGTTGCGTCTGTGTTTGTGTTTGTAAGTTTTCTTTTATGTCTTTTATATACTGAAGATTAGTTCATTTATTTTCTTAGTTCACTGTTTCCTGTTCCTGTCATGGGATTTCCTTGTTCTGTCATGTGAACTTTGTGTTCCATCATGATTATTAGTCTTACCTTTTGATTAGTTTCGGTTCTTTAGTCTTGTTATCCTGTTAATTATTTCTGGTCTGGCATTGGTTCTTGTTTCATTGTCTCATTATCTTGTTTACCCTTGTGTATTTAAAGGGATAGTTCACCCAAAAATGAAAATTCTCTCATCCATTTGACTCCAGTGGTTAAATGAATGTCTTCTAAAGCAATACGATCGCTTTGGGTGAGAAACAGATCAATATTGAAGTCTTTTTCACTATAATTGTTTACTTTTGGTCGCTCTCCAGTGCACGTCCATGAGGGAAATCGGTTTACGCTGCTTCTCGCGTGACGTAACCACACTGGAATTTTCAAATGAAAACAAAACCATTGAAGCTTGTGAATGGCATTCGGTTGTAAACAAATTGAGCTGCACTTCCAGTTGTCATGCGTCAGTTCTCACGTGAACATGCCAATGCGCTTACGTCAGGCGAGAGGCAGCGTGAACTGATTCCCCTCATGGACGTGCACTGGAAAGTGACCAGAAGTTAAACAATTATAGTGAAAAGGAATTAAATATTGATCTGTTTCTCTCCCAAAGCGATCGTATCGCTTTAGAAGACATTAATTTATCCACTGGAGTCGTATGGATTACTTTTACTATGACTGTCTGTGCTTTTTGGAGCTTTAAAGTGCTGATCACCATCCACTTGCATTGTATGGATCTACAGAGCTGAGATATTCTTCTAAAGAAGAATATCATGACATTTGGGATGGTATGAGAGTGAGTAAATGATGAGAGAATTTTCATTTTTGGGTGAACTAACCCTTTAAGCCTTTCTCCTTTGTCATGTGTCTTCATGGTTTGTTCTTGTTCATGGTTCTTGGTCATAGTCATAGTAATAAAGTAGTCGGAAGTCTTATCTAGTCTAGTTGTAATTCAAGCACGTGTTAAGTTCATATGTTTGTTTAGTATTCACTTTGTAATGAGTATATTAAACTGCAAACAAACTGTTCTTTCACATCTCATCTTCAAGTCAACATCTGTTTCTGCTCCTGCGTCAGCATTTCACTGTCACAATTTACTCACCTTGATGTTGTTCTGAATCTGTATGACTTTTTTTTTTTTTGTTCCATGGAAGACAAAAGGAGATGTTAGGCAGCATGACAGCTTCAGTCACCACTCACTTTCATTATGTGGAAAAACGATGCAGTGAAAGGGAATGCTGACAGACTGATCTCACAGTGAAATCAGAAACAGTTGGTTGACTGTAGCTACATTAGATCTGTGCATATTTGAAACAGTGCCCCCAGTGGCCAAAGCGGTAAGTGTCATTGGGTATATGGGCACGTGTGGGCTCTATTTTCTAGGTGTGAGTTGAGCTCTAAAGGCTGTAATACAGTGAAGAGGAATGCATACTTTGTAAACTGTACCAGTGACAGAATTTTCCATTTTGGGTTAACAATCCCTTTACGTTTTGCCGCTCCACCTGCTAGAGCAGGTCTAATCAACATAAACCATTCTGAGCCAACATAAAATTCATCCCGGTTTTAGATGGTCTTTTCAAAAGTGTACTTTGGAGTGTGTTTGTTTCTGTTTATTTGTGCGTCTTTGTGCTCTAGAAACATTCCATAAGTGTTGTGCTAGTTTTTTGGCCAGCAGGAAACACTTCATTTACTGTGACTGCATTTCTAGGAATGCACCCCTGTGTGTAACATATCTCGGGGAAGCTTGTGGGTCATGCATGACAGACCCTAGCATCCATTTTTCACTGAATTCACCTCTTCTCTTTCACCTCTTCTTTCCATCCCTCCCTCTCAATCTTTCTCAATCATGTCGAGTGAGGGAATGAAATTGTGTGTGTGTGTGTGTGAGAGAGAGAGAGAGAGAGAGAGAGAGAGAGAGAGAGAGAGAGTGAGAGAGAGAGAGAGACTCGTGGCAGTGATCAGTGAAAGCTCAAGCCTGTATCATAAACAGTAAATGTCTCAGCCCCTCTGGCTTCTGCAGCCCAGCCCTCTACCTGTCTCAACTGGCCCTCGTGTACTGATAGCTTACCTCTGGAATCACCTGGAGATCTGGAGTGAACTTACACACACAAACACACACACACACACACTAAAATATACAACTGCTTTTACACAAACAATGAGTGCATGTGCACGTGCTCATCTACACACAAAGCACATTGTACGCTTTTTAACCATATATACACAAACCATATATACTCTACATAAACAGTCAGGTTTTCTGCTCTTTCTCTGAGTCGGGCTTTGTACCTCCCTATAATCACCTTTCCTCTCTTTTTCTCTCAACACAAGAATTTATTCAGCAGGGTGTAGCCACCAAGACCTCAGCAGCCATTGTCAAGGTCTGAGAGTGTTAGTGTAAACACAGGCAGCACCGGGTGAGCTGGAGACACTGCCTTGCCCTGTAGTTATGTTATTTCTATGTTTGAGTCCCTCGTTCTTTGTAGCCTTAAGGTATGAGTGTTTGGCAGCCACTGGTCCTGCTTAAGGTGTGTTCAGGAGTCTATTGGTTTAGCCAAAGTACAACACACTTGGAAATGCAACACAAACAATTTAAGCAGCTCTTCTCTCAGTGTACACTGCTTGTTCAAATCAACTGTTTTGAAGATGGGAATCTGTCTACATAGGTCTCCATAAAATACATTATTTATTAGATGAATGATTCCAAGCACTGTCACCCACATGTGTAATTAAAATTAAATAGCTCACCTGCAGCATTCATTGAAAATAATTATTCATAAATGAAACACCTTTAACTTCCCAATCAATAAATTAACTAGTTAAAGATTCAAACATAAAAAGGACATACAATGTTTTCAGACTATATCATTTAGAATAGAAAAACTTAAGGTAAAAAAAATAAAAGTTTTGTGAAATAAAAATAAAAAATATATATTTTTAAATAGTTTAATAAAAATATTAAGGGTCTGTATAATAGTGGACTACTTGGACAACCACTCCAGTGTTCTACTTATTATGGCTCCAGCATTTGCAATTTTCAGTGCACCTACGTGGAGAAAGTTATGATTGGGAGGGCAGATTATTTTTACTTTTTAGGCCTGTTTAAGGAGCCATCCATGGTTTTACCAGTGGTTACTATTGCATTACTACAAATACCACTATGGTACTAATTTATGGTTGCAAAATAAGAACTTTTATAAATTTTCATAAAGGCAATATCTTTTTTAGAAACATTGCAGTGAGATCAAGTAGAAAAGCAGAGTGGAACAGAGTTTTGTGGAAAACTGAGAACAGGGGAGAGTGAATGTGAGAGAAAATGAAATAGATGTTTCAACCCTCAGGCTGAATGTATCCATCGATCAGATCATCTCAGAAAAACAAAAAAAGGAGTTGAGATCTCCTGCGGCTACACATTGAATGCTTTGTAGTGATTACAGTACATGCTTGACTTTACCTGGAGCCCAGTCTGTCTACGAGAGTAAAGGAGGACCACTAGGTCACTGGTTACGTATGTTTAGGTGCCATGGTGTTGTGCTGAGGGGCACATCAGTCTCAGCAAGACACAGTAGAAGTGTCTTTCTCAAAAGACCTCTTGTTCATCAAATGTTAATAGTGAAGCATAACTTACATTTTAATCTAGAATCAAGTTTCTGAATTTAGGAATTAAGTTTAAATATTAAATTCCTAATATTTCCCAGATCTGTCTGGTTATTAATCATTCCAAAAAAAAGTTTTAAAAAAAGTTTATATTCTTGTAGTATGTACTGTATGGACAGTCACAGGAATCACAACCTTTCACACCATGACTGATGAAGAAACGGTATATAGTCTATTGTGAAAGATGGTTGCAAAATATGGAAGGATGCCAGCACAATTTCAAAGAGTGAATGTTTAGGGTTTAAAAGCCCTGTGTTTGCTCCCAGGCGCTCTCTTGTCTTCTGAGGTTTCATCAGCCTAGAAAATACTAAAGACATCCCCTCTAGGCTTTTCATTAAAATCTATTTACTTAAAATGGCGAAAGAAAATGGCAGGAGGAATGAAAGAAACTCTGATGAGCGGAGGGAATTGCCTCTAAGCTCAGCAAACATTACATTGGCTTGTGTATAAAGAAGGCGACCTGAAGAGAAATGGTGACAGTTTTGGCAGGGAGAGGAAAGCTGGGGGGTCTGGGTCAAGCTAACCAAATTGCAAGCGCAAGTGTATGAATCACTGAGCACATAGAGTAATTCAGTTGTTTTTAAGGGCTTGCAGATGTAGCAACAAAAGATGTGTGCCACCCGTTCCTATTTATGTGCACTCGAGTGATTTTTGTGCATGCTTCAGCAAACCCATGCAACAAGCACAGTAGTTTTATTTGAATTGAGTTTGAAATGCATTCTCATTGTTTTTCTCATTGCTCTTCTGCATTGTCCCAGTGTTTTTCTCTATTCCCATCATGTTCTCCTACTAAATATGCACTCCTACAGCACAGTTTAATGGCAATATATATACAGTGATATTCAAAAGTCCACAAAATGCTTCTATTTTGCATCAAATTTTGTATAATGTTATGTCATTACAAAATATAGTAACACTTTACAACAAGGTTCTATTTGTTAACATTATTATTAGGTATTAGGTATTATTAACTGACAATGAACCATATTTTTACAACATTTATTAATCTTAGTTTATGTTAATTTAGGAAATACTATTGTTCATCTCTCTTTTGCTTTAATGACAGCATGCACTCAAGCTGTCATGAACTCCTTAAAGGTGCTATAAGTGATTTTTTTATTTTATTTATTTATTTATTTTTTATTGGAAAAGTACGCAAAAAATGTTCCTACTCCCTTAAAGATATTAATGAAATAAGTTTCCTGAGATATTTCACCAGTCTCTGTGACAGCTGTAGACTTTGTAAACAAAAATGTGTGCACGGACATTGACGCTTTTCACCTGTCAATCATTTTACTTGTTCTCATAGTGTTGTATTTGAAGCTTATCATTGAGGCTATGATTCATAATGTTTGTCAGTTGAGGGCGCTATTGTGCCGCTGTTGAATTTGCCAGCCACAGGAACAAACAGTGCTGCTCTTTTGGCCAGTTTTGGCCTTCTTATCTTTGAAGGACGGGGTTTTTGAATGATAGGGTGTGGCTAATTCAACGGCTTAGTCACGTGTAAGCTTAGTTTAAGGCCAAACCTGATGATCGATGTTATCCTGCATGATTAAAGAATGTTCCAAAGAGCATCTTGTGTGCTTCAGTGGAAGCAAGAAAATCTGAACTTTTGTACAAATGAGTTAACATGCTCATTGTCACAAATTAGCTTAATTAGTGACTTAGAAATAGTGCAGAATCTTATATTTCTTATGTTTAACTAATGTTTCTTTGTTTTATTTATTTATTTTTTCACAATCTGATGACTAGATTTTGAATCCCTGATTTTCAGTGTGAACTCAGACTTTTAAATCCCACTGTATTTGTCTAACAATACTATCGTTGTGTGTTTTTTTTTTTTTTTTTTTTTTTTTTTTTCAGGAGAGAGGGCGAGGGGGTGCGGGTGTTTTGGGACAAGCTCAGAGAGCCATCTTTCACTTCCCGTTGGAATCCCTTTTCTGTTGACTATCCTTTCTCTACGTTCACCTATCACCCTGTCAGAAGCGCAAACGAGCAGCTGGGCCGTCTGTGTGAGGTGAGAGTACTACAACCTGTAATGCATCACTCAAAAGTCATTTATCACTTCACAGTCAGCTCTGATGCCTCACCTCTGGCATATTTCTATAAGATCTTCTCCTTTTTTAGTCAAACTATTAGACTTAATAACAACCCAACCATTATATGAGCTCACTTAGCCAATTTCAAATGCCATTACTCACAAATTTTACAGAGAATGCCAGAGGACATGCAGATGTGGAGTAAGAATCCATTTTTTCATTACAAATTACATGTTGTTATAACAATTTCAGAGGAAAGTTGAACTAAAAAATTTACAGGAATTTCAGAATTTCTTCTACATGCAGCATGCACCCAACATGCACTTTAATCGAACTTGCATGGAACTTGTGTGCTTCAATGGAGGAAAGTAAATCTGAACTTTCGTACGAAGGAGTTAATATAGTCAATATCACAAATTGTATCAATATCACAAAAATTGCTTGTTTGATTAGTAATCTAGAAATAGTGCAGAATCAAAAATATTTCTTATTCATTTTACGTCATAACATTTCCTATATTTCAGTTTTTCAAAGTCCCAAAATGTTGATTATTTCCAGGCTTAAATTAGATTTTAATCTCACATTTTCAGTGTGGTTTCAAACTTTAAAACCCCACATTATGTAGTTCAAGGTGTGATGGAAAGGTGTTATGCAGGTGACCTCACAGATCGTATAACCAGTCATTTGGGGGGCTGAGGGGCGTCTAATCACATAGCCACATTCCCATTTCTCACATTCCACCCCGCCTGTTGAGGTGAACAGCAGGTTCAAAAAAGACAAAGAACGGGTAGACAAAAACAAGAGACAACATAAGCAAGAATGTTTTGACATGCAGAAATCACCAACCTGACAAACTGGGGTTGATTCAGAGAACTCTTTTTATAGAAATAGTTCAAGCAAAAATGAAAATTCTGTCATAATTCATTCCCTCTCCTGTCATTGTCTTTCTTAAGGTGAACACAAAATGAGATGTTTTAATAAAGTAAGCTCTCTATTTTCAATATGATGACTGTGAATAGTACCTCACTTTAAAGCTCAAAAAAAGACTCAAAAGTATCAGAAAAGTAATCCATGCATCTCATGCTTTGTATTCCAAGTCTTCTGAAGGCATATGATAGGTTTTGATGATAAGCAACCTGGAATTTATGTCATTTGGCTTGCGTTTTAGTGCAAGAACTTGAGTTGTTTAGCGCTAAAACAACGAAAGTTCTCATGTGAACTAGGGCTGGGAATTCCCACAGACCTCCCGATTCGATACTGCAAACAATATTTAGTTGAATGTCATGAATGTGGTGAGTTTGTACACAACAGCTGCTTTAATGGCTATGGCAGTGGTGCATTAAAGGACTAAATGTAAAGAACTAGAAAGACAAACCTTTTTGGAGATATATCCTGTTCATGTGGCAGTCAGCACAAATATGGCTTCCTATATCTCTCTATCATTGTACTAGCATATTAATCTATTGTGACTGTATTAATTAAATGTGTAATTAAATGTAAACTAAATTAAAAATCAATTTCTCATCAGGGAGACAATATAAAAATCGTTTGTCTCAAGAATCGTGATTTGGAACAGAATAATTTTTTTCC
The DNA here is from genome assembly GCF_019703515.2 of Myxocyprinus asiaticus. Lineage (NCBI taxonomy): Eukaryota > Metazoa > Chordata > Actinopteri > Cypriniformes > Catostomidae > Myxocyprinus > Myxocyprinus asiaticus. The sequence continues at coordinate 25,932,844 of NC_059355.1, forward strand.
TAACCCTTGTGTGAACACGCGCTCCACTGTGAACAAACTTCTCTCATACTCTCATTAATATGCAACAGACGTTGAGATTTTTGCTGAAAAGTAACTTAAAATCTGTTTCTTACCAGAACTTGTCGGACACCTTCATAAGACTTGAAATATGAAACACAAGTTTAATGGACTAAGTTTATGATACTTCTTGGTCCTTTTTTAGCTTTAAAATGAGGCACTATTCACTGGAATTGTATTCAAAAGACAGGCTATCTTAATTTATCTTAAGGGCTTATCTTAACATAAGAAAGTCATACAGGTTTGGAACAATATGAGGGTGACAAAATTATTAAAGAATTTTCATTTTTGAGTGAACTATTCCTTTAACAAATGGCTATTTTTGTATAAATGTATATTATTGTATATTGAATAAATAACCTCTTTTCTATATTGCCTCTCATCATTTAGATCAACAACTTCAGGGATCAGCTGACTTTGGCAGTCCAGAAAGCCCACAACATGAAGCCTATACCTGGGAAAGCTAATGGGGTTCTTGTGCTGAATCAACCCATCCTTATTGAGGCATATGTGGGTCTGATGTCTGTCATAGGAAACCAGAATAAGCTGGGATATTGCTTAGCACGAGGCAATATTGGGTTTTGAGAAAGCTTTGAGTCTTCCATTGAATGTTAGTAAATCTCTTGTACCAGCTGAGCACGAATAGTTTATACTTATAAAAGATAACTTAAGATATTTAAAAAAAAAATCAGTTTATCATTGATATTCTTAAAACATGTTTTTCTATACCTTTTAATGTCCATCAAACCTCACAGTTTCATCTAGTTATATTGCTCCTCTATGAATTACGCATTCATAGGATTTCTTAGCTTCTTTTTAGCTGTTTTTTTAGGTATGATTGTTTTATTCATTTCATTTCATCATCATTTCAAAATTTTACTTCAGATTTGCCACAAATCTTAATAACATAAATGATTGATAATAAATCTGTATATGACTTAATAATGTAAAAAAAAAAACAATGAAATGGCAGTGTTGTACAGTCATTTCCTTTGGGTGTGTCATAACATAAATATTTAAAAAAAAAGAATGTGGTCACTCCTACGACTTCCTGTGTAGAAATATATTGTTTTTGTATGTTTTTTTTTTTTTTTTTTTTTGCTGTTGTTGTGCCCCTGCAGAATGTGCCGCTCTTTCAGCTTCCTCACTGTTGAAATGCAGGAATTACCGTTACTAATTTGTAATTCTGCCTTTTCTTTCTGTACCTGTATTGATATCTTGCACGAGGCTTCTTACAAGCCACCTGAAGATACTGACACAAGTCATATTTGTAAGATGGTTTAGGGTTTATTACAGCAGAACAGCGCTGGAATTTCCCAGATTTTGTAATTGCTACATTCACACAGCCTTCTTGATTTTTTTTCTACAGCAGAGAGGCAAACAATCTGTAAAGCCTTTATAAAATACTGTAAGTGCTTTTATGGAAACTGCTGTCATGATTACTGAATAATAATTACTGAAAATAATTTGTTGTTGATGCTTCAGAGTTGTGTTATTAAAATGATAACACAATATGCTGTGTGTTTTGAGTAATGCAAGTTTAATTTTATAAACTTTCTCCTCTGTAAAAACACAGTGAAGAAAAGGTGCCATCTGTCCCTATAGCAAACAGATTCTTAAAATTTACACTGTAGCTTTTTAAAAAGTTTTTTTTTTCCTTCAGTCATTTAGTCAAGTCATTTTACCCATGTTATCACCGTAGAACCAATATTATACTATGTTTTATTAAATGCAGTCTGTGATATCAGGAAATCTATAAACTTGTCTTGTGGTGACATTATATATATATATATATATATTAAAAAGTGGGACACTTCCTAATAATTTGTTATTGAGATTGTTTTAAAATTATGATCCAAATGGCTACCTAAGTGGCATCCCTTTCAAGTCTAATGAACTTAAAACTGATTTTTAGTAATGGAGGAATATGCACATAATGATAGATGATTAAGCTTAAGGGCTCTATTTTCGTGGCCACGCTAAGTGCAGCGCCATGTGCAACCACTGTGAGAGCGCTAATTCTAAGCTCAACATTTGTGCCAGCGCAAGGCACAAGTGGGCATGGGTGGGAGTGTTTGCGCTGTTTGTGGGTGTATGTGCGCAAACCGTGGGTGTATTGCAGTGGTGTAGTCGGGGCCATACGCACATATACGCTGTATACTTACTTTTTTCCCAGGGCTGTTTGCGTATAACGACTTCTAAGGATTAATATTTGCATATACCCACTTGTTTTGCTTTTTCAGAAGTCCATAATCTACTGTTAGTTTCCCTTTAACTGTATTGAATGCTGTTTTGTGAAACTAGGTTCTTTGTTGTAATTGGTGCATTATCACTTGAATTCTACCATTCGCCACCCCTGACAACCGTTGTCACCGCTATCATCCACTGAGGGAATTCATGCCAGTGAATGGAGTGAGAGAGCCACCCTTAAGCTGAAGTAGTATCAGGTAAAATGAATTAACGAAATATGCCAAATGTCTTGTAAAATAAGGAATAGTCCTGTAATTAAGGGAAAAAATGCGTTCTGTATGAAATCCATACGGGATGCTTTTTATCCTGTATTTTAGCGTCACACACCCAAATAGCTGAGAATGTTTCACAAATTGAGAGAAATGGACCTGAAACACACACCTTTCGCATGAGTTGTGTGAGATATCGGATGTTGATTTACACAGACGCTACACTTGAAGAAACAGCTGGGGGAAAGATCAGTGACAATCAGCGGATGTCTTCTGTCGTGTTTTCTGTCAGAAGCAAGATAATTTTGTCAAAATCAAATAGCATTCAAGTGCATGTTAATTGTTTCCCACCACTGGGATTTTAAAATACCAGTAAACACCTATTCATGACATACCATTACATTTTATTGCATATGTCAGAGCTCATTCTGGAAGAGAGAGAGAGAGATAGGTAAGAAAAACTGCATTATTAAAAATAAAAGTACAATAGTACAGGTTTAGTTAAAACACTTAACATGATTTTCTTACATTTCCCTTATGATAAACACTATTTACTACCAAAACAACAACACTTGAAAATACACTATTTTAATGTTAAGCCCTTTCTCTCTTCTTCCTGGCCGTTGTATTAAAGCGTTTTTCATTTCTCAAGTTTAGTAGGGGACTGTTTTTCAATGTTAGGCAACCTCTCGCGCAGGAATCCCTGTAAATATGGGTCATTCCCACAATTCTTTGATAAGTCCCCATTACAAGTGTGTGTGGTATTTATATTGTTTATTTTCACCCGATTACAATGTTGATAGGCTTGTTAAAAAGAATAAAGACTCTTTATTATGTTACAAACTTCTGTGGGCTTAAAAGTTAAATTTTAAATAATTGAAATCCTTTTCTATTGCACTGTGTCACTTCCTCATGTCCTAAAAACTGCACGTCAAACATCTTTGACAAAAATAAATGCTAAATCGTTAGATTTCAATTTTTATCCCCCAAATACAGTTAAGAGTTTAGTGTAACATTCTCTCACTAACATGTATTAATTTGTGGTAAATGTGGAATTTTAACAATGATAGTGGAGGTTTTTGTGTGTCCCTTGATTTATTGCGCACCCTGTTATGTCATATTATGACTTTTCTTTGAAGATATGTGTTATGAAATGACATCACACACACTGGAGGTGGACATCAACCATTCTGCAAAATTATTTTGAGTTATTTGAAGTTTATAACTCTATTGTTTTATTTATGTTTTCCTATATTTTGTGGTGGTCAAGCATAATATGTCCACCCTATTATGGGAAGAAAAACTGGAAATTAATATAATTTTAAAATGTCAATATACAGTATTTATGTTAACAGAAATAAAATTATAAATATTAGTGTACAAATATGTTTCCTAGATAGCAATCACAGACCATGTATTGGCTCATTTATCCACGGAATGTCCACACTGTTATTGTCCACCCTGATGCTGCCCATTTAACTGGATGGATATCTGAATTTTTTTGTAATTTAGCTTGACCAGTATGATTAATACAATCTTTAATATGTCCCTGTAATGATGAAACATGAAGAAACTTGTAAAAGTATGTTTTATTTTTCAAAAGTTTCAAAGCCGGAATGTCACCAAATTGTAGGAATGACCCATTTACGATATGTACAGATTTGCAGTTCCGCAGCTGTCTATACGCAGATTGCACAATCTACAGTAACAGTAAAGTACAGTATATAGTAACAGACAACACCCCAACAATATATATATGTATTTCTTTTTTTTTTTTAGTTTCAAGATGGCGCTGCAGATGACTGCTTCGGTGTGGAGCTCTTTAGCGTTTTTGTTACTTTTGTTTGTTTGTCATGTTTTTTGTCACTCTTTCCCGATCAGTTTAACCAGGGATGAACTGCTGAATATTCACCAGAGCATACCTGATAATTTTTTGTCGATGTTGGGTTATTCTGACGTTTTATTAGACATCTTAGTTGGAGGCGCAGCGGTGCTCTACAAGCGGTCCAAAAGACGCACGTGAGGGAAGCGAGCCAGCGCGCTTGTGAAGCTTCGTCAACGTGGTTTAGGACTCCGCTGCCGAGTGTTCATCTGGCGGATATCCGCTCCCTCGCCATCAAAACGGACAAACTGCTTCTGCTCACTCAAACAAATAAGAACTTTTCTAACTCCGCTGCTCTGAGTTTCACGGAAATCTGACAGAATGAAGCCATTCTGGCCAGTGTGTTTCATCAACAAAACCTGGTGTACAGATGTAACAGCATTGAAGAAGATGTGCTGTCCAAATTTAGAAGCACTCTTCATCAACTGTAAGCCTTTCTACTTGCTGCAGGAGTTTTCCTCATTCATTCTGGTGAGTGTTTATATCCCGCCACAAGCATGCATGAATGCAGCGTTGCAACAGCTGGCTGATCACATCACAGACACAAAGCAGCAACACCTGGACTCACTTATTATTATTCTGGGAGATTTTAATAAAGCTAACCTCACCCGTGAACTGCCAAAATACAAACAACACATCACATGCCCCACCAGAGACAGAAATATACAGGACCACTGCTACACCACTGTTAAGGATGCATATCGCTTTGTCCCACATGCAGCTTTAGGACTGTCTGATCACTGTCTGGTTCATCTTCTACTGACCTACAAACAGAAACTAAAATCAGCTAAGCCTGTAATAAGGACTGTAAAGAGATGGACTAATGAAGCAGAGCTGGAACTACAAGCCTGCTTTGACTGCACTGATTGGAGTGTTTCTGAAGCTGCAGCCACAGACCTGGATGAGCTCACAGATACTGTGACATCATATATCAGTTTCTGTGAGGATATGTATATCCCTACTAGGACGTTTTTATAATTCAATAATGATAAACCTCAGACAGCTTCGTCATGCCAAAGAGGATGCTTACAGAAGTGGGGATAAAATATTGTACAACCAGGCCAGGAACACACTGACTAAGGAAATTAGAGTGGCTAAAAGAAGCTACTCTGAAAAGCTGAAAAAACTGTTTTCAGCCAACGATCCTGCATCTGTGTGGAAAGGCCTAAAAATCATGTTGCTACTCAATGTGCTCTTATGATCTGTGAGGAGGATGTGTGCCGGGTCTTTCAGAAACAAAAGACTAGGAAAGCTTCAGGCCCAGACGGTGTCTCACCTGCCTGTCTGAAAGTCTGCGCTGCCCAACTGGCCCCCATCTTCACACAGATCTTTCATAGATCACTGGAGAAATGTGAAGTTCCCTGGTGCTTCAAATGCTCCACCATCATTCTGGTCCCCAAAAAAACCAAAATCACAGGACTTAATGGCCACAGATCTGTCGCTCACACGTCTGTGGTCATGAAGTCTTTGAGAGACTGGTTTTGGCCTACCTGAAGGACATCACTGGATCCCTGCTGGACCCCCTTCAGTTTGCTTACCGAGCAAACAGGTCTATGGATGATGCTGTCAATATGGGACTGCATTATATCTTGCAACACCTCAATAGACCTGGGACTTATGCAAGGATCCTATTTGTGGACTTCAGTTCAGCCTTCAATATCATCATGTCTGACCTTCTCTCAACCAAACTGACCCAGCTCTCCATGCCCACCCCAATCTGTCAATGGATCACCAGCTTTCTGACAGATAGACAGCAGCTAGTGAGACTGGGGAAACTCACATCCAAGACCCTCACTATTAGCACTGGTGCTCCTCAGGGATGCATTCTTTCCACTGCTCTTCTCCCTGTACACGAATGACTGCACTGCAAAGGACCCCACTGTCAAGCTCCTGAAATTTGCAAATGACACTATGGTCATTGGTCTCATCCGCTATGGTGACGAGTCTGCATACAAACGGGAGGTTGATCAGCTGGCTGTCTGGTGCGGTCACAACAACCTTAAGCTGAACACGCTCAAAACAGTGGAGATGATAGTGGACTTCAGGAGAAATGCCCCCCTTATCATCCTGAACAGCACTGTGGCAGCAGTGGAGTCATTCAGGTTCCTGGGCTCCCACATAGATTCCATTGTGAAGAAGGCTCAGCAGAGGTTGTACTTCTTTCACCAGCTGAGGAAGTTCAACCTGCCACAGGAGCTAATGACACAGTTCTACTTGACAATAATTGAGTCTGTCCTGAGTACATTTATAACTATCTGGTTTGGTTCAGCCACCAAATCAGACACTGATTAACTACAATGGACAGTCAGGACTGCTGAGAGGATTATTGGTGCCCCCCTGCCCACCCTCCAAGACCTGTACATCTCCAGAGTGAGGAAACATGCAGGTAAAATCACTCTGGACCCCACAAACCCTGCCCACTCCCTCTTTGAACTGTTGTCCTCTGGCTGGCGCTACAGAGCACAGAGCACCAGGACATCCAGCCACATGAACAATTGAACTGCCTCAGGACTTCCCCATAGTGCAATAATGTAAATACCTATCTCATGTACATATGTAAATTCACATATTTAATTAAATAACTGTACATACCCCTACCTTGCACATACCTTACCACTTGCACTATTTATAGTCTTACCTTGTTGTATATTCTGTGTCTCACTGTAATGTTCTGTGTGCACTTGTTTCATGAGAACATGGCAATAAAGCTCATTCTGATTCTGATTCTGATTCTGATTATATATATATATAAACACTACCGTTCAAAAGTTTTGAAACACTTTCTCATTCTTTATTATAATTATTTTTTCACATTTTAGAATAATAGTAAAGTCATCAAAACTATGGAATAACATAAATGGAACTATGGGAATTATGTTGTGACTAAACAAAATCCAAAATAAATCAAAACTGTGTTATATTTTAGCATCTTCAAAGTAGTCACCCTTTGCCTAGAATTTGCAGAAATGTACTCTTGACATTTTCTCAACCAGCTTCTTGAGGTATCACCCTGGGATGCTTTTTAAACAGTATTGAAGGAGTTCCCATCTATGTTGGTCACTTATTGGCTGCTTTTCTTTATTATTTGGTCCAAGTCATCAATTTCAAAAACCTTTTTTTATTTTTATTAAATTTTAGTTTTATAATGAAATAAATTAATATGGTGGCACAATTATATTTTTGTCTACAAAACTAATTTCAAACATTTAAGCATACACCTTCAGATCAAAAGATTTTTAAGATCATGAAAAACATTTCAGTCGTGTTTCAAAACTTTTGACTGGTAGTGTGTGTGTGTATATATATATATATATATATATATATATATATATATATATTATTTTATTTTATTTTATTTTTTGATAACTTTGTTATTTTGATGATATTTTTGTTAATTTTGAAGTGTAATTTGAATTTAGAAATATTTTTGGTTTAACTTTTGTGTTTCTATAAATTAATTTAATTTTGAAAGCAAAAGTGAAGTGCGTGCAAAAAATAAATACAAATAAAAATACGATCCCTCGATTCACATCCTATACAATCACTGTAAATACTAGCCATGATTTGTGTGACACTTGATCAATATGATTAATAATACTTACATTCTCTATAATTTAATGGAGCCTAACGAGAACCACATTTTCCATGCGTATAAAAGGAGTGTGTCAATAGAAATATGCCAGACATTCAACAAGGATGCAGTTAATGCATAAAAGAATGTAAATCCATATTTCTATTCTTCTTATTCATTGCATACAGCCCATTTACTCAACCAACTTCTCATGAATGTGCTATCTGTTTATATCACTGGTACTTGACAGAGAATGTCCTACATAATTGGATGCATACGGTGCATCAACTGGAGAAGAACCTCAGAATTAAATTGCACTTGACCAAGCCCATTAGCACTTTGCGCATGCAATTTCGCCAATCCCACATGGCCTAGTATTAGCACATACTTGCTCTAAAACACCAAAACTTCATGGCCATGCCCAGTGACTTTGCATATATGACTTAAAGCATAAACTGCGCTTAGCGCATGCACTCTTAAAATAGGGCCCTGTGTATCCCACTTTACCAGTTGTCCCACTTTAACAGTATTCAGCTTAATAGGTATGGATTGTTGGAATTTTGCAAATTTTAGCAGATTATTTGATTGTTTTTTGTCGTTTACTACCTGACTGCAGCACCCTCTCTGTAAAGAGGGATCTGTCCCCATGTGCAGAGAATGAAGACTTAAAGAATGTACACCATAACTCTGGTCTGGCGGATGTTATGTGTTAATCTCTTGTTCATCTGATTAGATTTCTGTAGGCTGCACAATAGCCCAGTGTTTGTGAATGCTGCTACCAGATTTTAAACCAGAAGCTCTCTGCGAACGTGTGCTTTCTATCCATTCATCAACGTCTCACAATATCAGTTTACAGCAAAGCATGCTAATGGCCTGCTTTGTAACCTGTTATTTACACTCCACAGTTTGAGTTTGAGTTTTTAGTATGTTAATGTTGCCAGCCTATTGCTCATGTAATAATGTAAAGTTTTCACCATGTAGGTTTTTTTTTTTTTTTTTTTTAAAGCATATTAATATCCTTTGTCTACAAGTCAAAGGAGATCAGTCCTACATAGTCACACTGGAAATCTGTGTGTAAGTTCTGAATGTTGTACCACCCAATTTCAGAACTGATATGCTAAACTCTGGACAAGTGCCACCATGCCGAAAATATTCATGCCCCACAAATCGCCCGTGCTATGCCTTCGATGTCCCTTTTGATTTCCGGCTAGCGAGATACTATATTTGAAAAGACGTAAGTGAAAGCACAGTGTTTTGTTCTCAGTACTGTTTAGGTTTAGGATTTGGGTTAGGGTTAGGTTAGGTTAGTTTATGTTAGGTAGGGTTAGGAGGAGTATATGTGTCAGAAAATCAGACGTGCTGTGTGTTTCAGGTCACGTCAATTCAAAGTAAGTTCTTGTGCAGTGGCTCATGCGAAGGTGCACATGCACACAATTGTTCAGTCACTGCCACTGGGAGTAGTTTGGAAATTCGGAAAGCATAGACCGATTTTATTAGATATTTTCAGATTATTATTATTATTTTTTTTTTTTTAGATCAGACTGGTTAAAAGAACTCTAAAAATTGAAAAACAAATTACTTTTTTTTTACATGGTTGCAATATTTGTGTTATATAAGATATAAGATGTTTCCTCACAATTATCAGAGTTTCAACACTGTCTATAATCAATTTAGATGGTTCAGTCCTTGCATGTTTGCTTTGTATGTTGTATTTTTCTCTTTAAGGTCTCAAAGGGTTAATGTTTTCCTACCAAAGTGGGGACTTATCTCATAATCCAGGATCAGGCACTGCTGTGCCCTCAGGCCATAGCTTCTCATCCATGTATCTCCACCTCTGCTCATGAAAGATCTACAGAGTAAACTTTGGATCAAATGCCAAATAAATGTACACTGTTTAAAAAGAGGCAGAATAAAACAGAGTGATGACACTGTTGTGTGTACATGAGCTGGATTTCACAAGAGGATAAGTGATAGAATATTATTGCTATTTTTGATGGGAGTGTCTATATTAGCAATGTACCTTGTTATTACTGGTGTTATAGTGGCACGACATATCCCCTTAGCTTCACTGAAGTGTAAAAGAATCATGATTCCACTAGGAAAATGACAAGATGAAACAGACAGAACAGTATTGTATCTTACCACTCAAAGGAAATTTCCATAAGTGCCTTGTGATAGATGTTTGATTTTATTGACTGTCATAGACTCACGCTGTAGGATTGACTTCAGTTAATATAGCCATTTGTGGTCTGCTTTTCTATTTCTCCTCATGGGTTTTGTAAGCATATTTATGTCATCCCTATAATTGTGGTGTTGCTTGTGTAGAGTTATGTTTCCATGGAGGCAGCACAACAATTATTTTCTTTTAGTCATCTTTTGTACATATTGTTTAGTCTTTTAAAAATCGGAGTGTCTGTTTACCCTAAGTGCAAATAGCTCATCTTGTTGGCAGAGGCTATTTACTCTAACTCCGCCCACCACTGCTCAGACCAAACTCAAGACACACACAACAGATTTATTTGGGGTCAACTGCTGATCAAATGAAGGCGGGAATATTTTAATTTTTCACGATGGGGCAGAGACATTAAACAGGTTAACGGGTTAGACATTTAGTGGATTAAGAGACTGGATAACTAAGTCACTATTTGCGCTCCAATAGTCTGGTGGAAACAGAATTTTACAGCAAACTGCATCCCCATGTGCAGCTGCGGTAGCTCTGGTTGTAACGACGGTATGTGTATGTGTTGTCATGCTGGAGATCTGGGTTGAATCCCACCCCTTGACACCTTTTCCCATGTCTCTTAATATTTCCTATAATACTACTTATAGTAATAAATAAAAGAGATTCCTCGCAGTGATTTGGTCACAGTGAAGGCTGGGGAGTTGAGAGAAGGATTTGATCCTGATTAAATTAACCAAGGTTTTACTGTAGTAATACTGTAGTAACCATGTGTTTTGGTGGAAACTATATAGTTATGATGTACTAACCCTGGTGTTACTACAGTAACATGTTGTAAATAGTAGTTCACAAGTTTGTTTGCCCATGTAATCTTTTAGCTTTTAAGGTTAAACTTATTTGGCATTGCTGTCCACGGTGGAGGGGCTCAACGAAGCAGTTTCAACTCGAGCTCTGAACTATTGCTATTTGCACTTAGAGTAAATAGCATCTATCACTATTTGCACTTAGTGCAAATAGCCTCTGCCTTTAAAATTTCCCCCAAAGAACTAGAGTCTTGGATAGTAGGTCATGTCTAAAATAACAGAGCCTTTTCCAAAATCTGGGCTGATTATGGAAATAAAAATTAATCTACAACAGTTAGTTCCAATCCTCAAATCTTGATCTCTATTTGTATCACTAGACAAGTCTGTGTTCGCGGCTTTCCAAATAGTGGTGGGTAATTTGATTTATCGTTCATTTTGAATTAGTTCACTGATTTGTTTAGTGACTTTTTCTGGTGATTGCATATTTACTCCAGTCGGTGGCGACAAATGAGTGTATTTTAAGTTGTAAGTGAGTCATTGACTCAGCTGATTCATTATAAAGTCGTTCACGTCCGAAACGACCGAGAATGATTTGTTCCCTTAAAATATCAATTAAAAACCACAGATTATTTTACATTTAAGCACCACTATTGTAAGAGCAGTGCAGAGAGAGGTGTTGTGCTTGATGCTTTGGCTTCTTTTGAAACTATTTTTCGCTGATGGAGACAAATGTACTTTTAACTTACTGCCCATTTTTTTCTGAAACGTAAGTTATTTAATATTATTTAGGCTACTTATTTGATGAACTGTTATATAAAAGCAATATCACACTCGCAATCATGCTTTTGGTCTGAATATCAGCACAGCTGTGAGTACCTGCGGCTCTTTACAGAACTACAGCACTCTTGCTCGTGTGATATTGCTAAAATGTGCGTAAAATAGAATGATATTTGAATTATTTGAAAGACATCCTGATTTTAGTGAGAGTGCGTTTAAACTCAGCTAAAGGTTCTTTCTCAACAAGTTTATTTTGGATCAGTGCTCTAAGCTACAATGTAAATCCCACAAGTTTACACTCTTTTTGAACTTTTATGTTATTAAAAGTTACATAGAAAATTACTATTGGAAATATAATGTATACTGAATACTAGCTTGAGACCATTAGCAGAGCCCTTAACTTGCCTTAAATAACAACAGCTTCTACCTTTTCAAAGAGTGATATTGTACATACTGTATACAGTAGGCATAAGTACAGTATTTGAATAAAGTACAGATTAATAGATTTGGGGAGGTGGATATGCTATACTGGATGTATAAACATCCGTTGTAATCCCTGTGCTTAGGTGTGGGTATTTCATTTGCAACATGTAGCACACAGAGTTCCTCTGTTAATCATCTTGAGGTTTCATAATGAGAGAAAGTTCTAGCTGCATTCTTCTGTGAAAAGGTAAGACATAGCCCAAGGCTACAGAATATGGCTCCTTCTTCCCATCATATTTTTTTTTAAGATGAAGCACAACCTCAGATAAACTACAGCCTTTTGTTTTTTCCACATATTTTGGAAATGGGTAAGAGTTAACATAAAAGCCATAAAGGTAATAAAAGGGGAAAAGGGGGACTGGAAGGCTTTTTTCCATGCCTGAGTCCCATGCAAGGTCCTTTGTAGTAAATGTTGTCCTACATCAGAGACTCATAAATTGTTTTCAAACTTTAACATAAATGTATAGTTTAGCTTTTGAAACGCAACATTAGCAGAATTAAAAGACTTCAGACAACTTGTCTTTCCTGTTCAGTGTTCATATCATGATACAATTGTGAGTGAATGGTTGTGAGTGTTTTGTATTGTGATTGGATTATAGAGTCATGTATTCCAGTCATTTGTGTTTGAATGGTAGAACATACAGATTTCTTACATTTCAAATGAGAGACGTGTTTGAGTGGCATATGTATTTCCTTAGAGGGCTTTGTGTCTTCACACAGGTCAAGCATCAGTGGAATGGCAAATCTTGTCCATTAGACAGCCACTTTGCCAACACACTCTCACGGCGAAATCGTCAGGATTTGTATGACTTTTCTAAATTTGGCTAATTCGTATTATATCGTGCAACTCCACTCGTTTGAACTCCTACAACTTTCACTACAGCCAATGACGTCGCTTGACATCGTTTCATCTAATATGCGACAATTACTTGCTTCTGTCACACACAACAGCTTCCTATCATGTTTACACAGTCTACTGATTGGTTAAGTTTAGATAAGGGGTTTGGGTAAGGGCATAATGTCCTTAACGCCTCATGCGCAGAACTCGCATTAGACATCCGGGAATTTGTTATGCGTTTATGCGACCAACATCGTGCGAGACAATATGAAATAGCCAACTCGTAAATTATGTACAACAATACGAAATAGCCAACTCGTAAATTATGTATGACTTTTCATGAGATCGGGTTGGATTTGCTGGTTTTGTTGTGATCAGAATAGAGAGTCCCCATTGCCCTTGAGTGGAATTTGATTGGCAAAAGAGATGGGGGTTGAGAAACATTCAAGGCACCCATGACCCCAAATGGCCTGTCTAACACCAGCATAACATAGCATGCCTGGGGTGAGTAATACCACACTAACAGAGTCAATTGCCAACCTGACATGACACAAAGACTGTGGCTTCCCAGTCTCCAAGGAACACTTACTAAAGCTGAAGCCATAACTCTGAAGGTGTGTTTTATCTAAGGTTGTGTAAATTCTCAGAAAACCAGGAACAACCACTAATTTCTAGAAAATGTTTAGGATAATTTGGTATATAGTCCTCATAATAATAATAATAAAAAAATTGTATTTAAAGAAAACAATAGGCAAAGCAATCTTAAGGCTAATTTATGCTTACTGGGCGAACAGGATTTATTTATTTATTAAAGTACTGACATATTTTGTTCCAATAATGTGTTTTATTTTAATGATGCATCCCTGATCCCCAATTTTTAACCTAGGAGAACTCGCACTTGAGAACTCGAAAAGCATTGATCATTGGTTAAAGCTAATCGTGGGTGTATTTTCTTTACATAAATGTATATTTTTCTGGAGTCACATAATGCCATGTGGTTCGGACGTGTGAACGGTGAGCTCTGCGCACTTTTAATGAAATAAACCGGTGAGATTCGATAAACTCTGTTCCTTAACTGTTCTAGGAGGACAATATGTCAAAGAATTCAAAATCCTCAGGCTCTAGAGACATTAAAAGAAACTTACGTACATCCCTGAGCAGGCCCCGAGCCCGGGAGTAGATTTGGTCGGAGAAATTAGGGAAATTCAGCGAGAAATGTTGAACATGTTGGCAATGCTGACGAAGGTCGTTGCTGACTTTAAGGATCTTGCTGTAATAAGTCGATCGATCACTGCCATGGAGACGAAATTCACTGAGGTGGTTACAAGAGTGGGGGATATTGAGAAATGGATCGATTATCTGGAGTCATCAGAGAGGGAATTATCTGCTAATCCGCTAGCGACCAAGGTGGATTTGGAGCGTGTCTGGGAGAAGTTGGAGGACATGGAGAACCGTAGCCGGTGGAATAATGTCAGAATCGTCAGAATTCCTGAGGCCGAAGAGGGTCAGGATATGGTGAAATTCCTGGACGGGCTCTTTCCAAACCTGCTTGACATAACAGGCCATAAGCTGGAAATCAACCGAGCTCACAGAGTTCTGGCTCAGCGATCCACTGAGGGAGAAAGGCCATGATAAATTCTGTCCAAATTTCTAAGATCATCCGATAAAGATCTTGTGTTGCATGAGGCGAGGAGTAAAGGAAGGCTTTCTTGGAAGAACCACAGCATTTTCTTGTTCCCAGACTTTGCGAATTCGACAAGAGAAAAATGTGATCAATTCAAAGAATGCAAGAAACTCTTACATCATCAGAAGGTCACTTTTGCACTAATGTTCCCGGCCAAATTGAGAATAGATGCTAAGGATGGCCATAACACATTCACATGTCCCCAGGAAGCGATGTCCTTCATAAAGTCAATGGAATAAGTTATTTTGTGATACTCACATTGCAGCCAAGTGGACCGACTCACTGAACATTCATTTGACTGTTCGAGGAATCTGAGTACCTTTTTTGTTTCTTTTTGGAGTTTGTTTTCTGGATTAACACTCCTTTGGGACAGTTTTGTGGATGGATCTGCATGTTCTTTGTGCTTATGCCTCCTATTGGCTAGAGTTTGTTTTGTGGAGTATTTCTTGCAAGACATTGGAGTGATTAGGTCATTTGTTGCACTCATGTAGCAGCTGAATGGAACATTTGTTTGACTGTCCGAGGAAACTGAGCACCTTTTTTTGTTTTGTGCTGGTTCCCCCTAGCGGCTGGAGATTGTTTTGTGGAGTAACTCACCTTCGGTGGTCTTTATAATTTTGATTTTGACACACAATCTATTTTTTCTAATATGTCAAAATGTCAAATGTTAATATGAGTGGATTGTCTCTCTCCACGTGGAATGTGAATGGGTTGTTGCACCCCATAAAAAGAAAGAAGGTTATTTCTCTTCTTAAGCGTAAGAAATATGATATAGTGTTTCTTCAAGAAATGCACATTTCCCCGCAGGAAGCTGAAAAATTTGGGAAGATTTGGAGTGGACATGTTTTCTTTAGTGCTGGCTCAAGTAAGAGCAGGGAAGTCATTACACTGATAAGTAAGCATCTACAATTTAAATGTCTCAAACAGATTAAAAATAAATTAGGAAGAGTCATTATTGTGTTAGCAGAAATTCAGGGGCAAAGTCTTATTTTGGCTAATATTTACGTACCAAACGTTGATGATCAGGGCTATTTTATAGATCTTGAAGGGATGTTGCAAGCCACTGGCACCCCTCATGTTATAATATTGGGAGGAGACTTTAATCTTTTGATGGACTCAGTCCTTGATCATAGTGAAGCAAAAGTGTGCAAGCCCCCTAGAGCAACATTGACATTTCACAGGATGTGTAAAAATCTTGGTCTTACAGAAATTTGGAGTCTTTTGAACCCATCTGGTAGGGACTATACATTGTTTTCATCAGACCATAGGATTTATTCTAGAATAGATTTTTATATATATGTGGGCATTTTGTCATGGAAGGTGGAGTTTTGGCTATTCAGGGCAAGACAGTCATACTTTGAGTCAGGGGACAAGGCAGTCTTTTTCTACCATTCCCTCAGTGAAATCTGCTGGTGGTGAAATATTTACCTCAGCCATTGATATTAATAATGCTTTTAAAGAATTCTATCTTGATCTCTATAGTTCCACATCTTCGTCTACTGATGAGGATATTAGAAACTTCGTGGAACCATTAGAACTTCCTAAACTGACAGCTGAGCAAAAAAATTCTCTTGATTCGGAGATAACCTTGGAGGAGCTTGGCAAGGTCATTTTAAGGCCTTGCCTACAGGCAAGGCTCCCGGGCCAGATGGCTTTGCCGCTGAGTTTTTTAGATCTTATGCTAGATCTCTGACGCGTACTTTTCAGCCGGGCCCCTTCCAGTGGCCCAAACAGGGCATTAAGTATTTGGGTATTTTATTCCCAGCAAATTAGTGTGATTTATTTAGAGTTAATTTTGAACCTTTAATAAAAAGGTTTTCGAGTGATGTGGGCAGGTGGGCTTCATTACATTTATCTATGATTGGGAAGGTTAATGTTATTAAAATTAATTGTATTCCAAAATTCAACTACCTGATACAGTCTCTCCCTATAGATATCCCCCTCTCTTATTTCAAGCAATTTGATAACATAACGAAGTCCTTCATTTAGAATGGTAAACATCCCAGATTACGTTTTAGTAAGTTGCATAGCAAAGGTGACAAAGGTGGGCTAGGCCTACCCAAGATTTTGTTTTATTATTATGCATTCGGTCTCAGACATTTGGCTAATTGGTCACTTCCACCTGAGAGAGCCCCTCTCTGGTTTTGTATTGAACAGGAAGATATTTCCCCTATTTTGCCATTGCAAAGCCTTTCTATCAAATTAATCGGAGAAGTTAAGTTACACCCTGTTACCTCGCATTTGCACTCGGTATGGACAAAAGTGTCCAGAGTGTTTAATTCGGACATTTATTTAAATGTTGCCTCAAGCAAATTATGTATTAATAAGTCCCCTTTCTGCTGGTCAGAGTGGATTGTGAGGGAGGTTATTACGCTCAGTGAACTATATCAGAGTGGAGTGTTGAGATAGTTTGAAAATTTGGTTCAACATTTTGGGATTCCCAGATCTCAGTTCTTTAGGTATTTACAGCTGCGCCACCTGCTCTGTACTATTTTTGGGAGAGATCATTACTGCTTTTGGAAAAGGTCATGAGGCATCAGTGTATTACTCCCTGCTAATTCAGAGTCTGGGGGATGGAGCTTTAACTTCTGTCAAGAGATTATGAGAGAAAGATTTCAACTTGTTATTGGAGGAGGGACTGTGAGCTACGATTCTAAAAAACGTCAAATCTGCATCTAGAGATGCAAGGGTGCAC
The DNA here is from genome assembly GCF_019703515.2 of Myxocyprinus asiaticus. Classification (NCBI taxonomy): domain Eukaryota; kingdom Metazoa; phylum Chordata; class Actinopteri; order Cypriniformes; family Catostomidae; genus Myxocyprinus; species Myxocyprinus asiaticus. The sequence continues at coordinate 25,950,272 of NC_059355.1, forward strand.
CTTATGCAATTCAAGATTTTACATCGATTCTATTGGACAACCTCTAGATTGTATAGGCTTGGTCTTAAAGATACACCCACCTGCTGGCGATGCCAAACAGAAGATGTAGACACAACCCATGTTTTTTGGTGGTGTGTTAAGATCCAAGAATTTTGGTTGAAGTTTCAGAGTTTTATGTGTGACGTATTGGGCACTCAAATTTCATTTTGCCCCAGACTCTGTATTTTAGGCGATGGGGCGGTCATCAATATAGGGAATAAACACACAAAAAATTGGGTCCTTACCAGTGTTATGATTGCCAGACAAATTGTTTTAAGGGGATGGAAGTCGGCTGGAGCGCCCCCATTTCAGGAGTGGTGCACGGAGATGGAGAGGGTGGCGATTTTCGAGGAAGTGTCATCTAGAAGACGGGGGAACTTGGATTCGTTTATTGGGAAATAGGGCAACTATTTGGTGTTCTTGGAGGGCTCTCGAGGAGGGGCAGTGGAGAGAGAGGTATAGTTATAAATGTGTGTGATTATTATACAGTATATATATATTTTATATATATACTCATGTGTGACCACAGGAATGTTTGTTGAGGGTCAGGGTGGGGTTGGGATTTGAAGGGGGAGGGGTAATAGTGGGGGTTAAATGTTTATTCTGTGTATATACATGTTTTGCTTTCCTTTGTTTACTGTACGAATCAATAATTAAATTTTTATCACAAAATGTATATTTTTCTCCGCTAACTTATTTTAAAACATCGGTGGCTGCGTATTAACGCAGGCTTTGTTCACCTAGTGTGCTTTAGTTCGTTCAGGTCAAAAAGTTTGGCTTCTTCCATTGTAAAAATTAAGCTTTAGAGTGAAATCATTATAGCGGAATGACAGCACTGCATACTATAATGGTCTCAATTAACTCAGTTTGGGGTAATGTGGTTTATCCAGTGTTTACATGTGCAGCGTGCTCTGAGATGCACCAGAAGAGGGTGGGGGGCTGGCCATAAGGGTGGACCTGTAGGGGCCCACAGGTCAAACTAGTGCCATTCCATCTCAGTCTCTCTCACCATTGCTTGTTTGTTCAGTAAACATGAGGCACCTGTTTGCGGAATGTGGGTTGCCAACTAGACCAGTCCGATGGCATTTATTATGCTTTATGACCCCAGCCACCTTTTTCCTTTTAGCTTTCTACCCTTTCCATCTGTCAGCCATACAGCTGTGTGTTAGCTGGAGCGTGTAAGCATGCACGGGCACATGTGATGCAGATAGGGATACTTTGTTTTTATTTATCTCATCCCCCCTCCCCCCCCTTTGCTGCTCCTGCCTCAGCTGTCAGTGTTGTGTCTGGAGTGTGGTGTCAAACGTACAGGGGAATGGGACACTTGGAAAGGAATCAACTTTGCTAGCCCTCTCAGCTATGAGTGTGAGTGTGAAGGGTAGAGTGGAGCACACCCTGGATTCAGATCATGGAAAACAATGGCTATGACAAAAATGCGAGGGAGTCATCACTGCAGAACAACAGCCCCTGTAATTTTGTTTACAGCCAATCATTATTTTAACTCGAAATCTTATCCATGAAAGATGATTTATGATTATATTTGTGTTATGTAAGATTTCTTTCTTTTTTTCTCTCGATTGGATAATTGCTATTCTTGGGCAGCACGGTTGCTCAGTGGTTAGCACTGTTGCCCCAGAGCAAGAAGGTCCCTGGCTCAACTGGGCCTTTCTGTCTGGAGTTTGCATGTTCTCCCCATGTTTGTGTGGGGTTCCTCCAGGTGCTCTGGTTTCTCCCCCAAGTCCAAAGACATTCAGTTTAATTGGAGACTCTAAATTGCTGCATAGGTGTGAGTGAGAGTCCCATGAAGGGCATGTAGTGTAAAACCTGTGCCAAGTCAAATATATGGATCATGGATGCTCTGCTGTGGTAACCCCTAATGGGAGCAGCTGGAAGGATAATTGCATTTCTTATACATTTGCATTTTCTGTATCATAAATCTTCTTCTTTTTTTTTTTTTTTTTTTTTGTTCTTCTTCTTTTTTTATTTATTTATTTATTTATTTATTTATTTGGAGGTGGGGTTCAAGATCTACACATTAAGTTACCCAAAAAGGTATTAGCATTATATTGATACTGCAAAAGAAAAATATAATTTGTGATGCAAAAAAAAAAAAACAATATATGTATAAAGTTTTTGCCATATAAGTAATTATGTCAATATAAATCAATGAAAAAAATAACTGCAATTTACACATTAGTAAAACTGCCAACTAATAAAATAGATTTGGAAGAGATAAAAGACAAAGCACATCAATGTTGTAGTGCTAATTTATAAAGTGAAAGTAGTGTCTAAACCTTTCATCCCAACTACTCTTTTCAAACACACAAAGAAATCATTATTTGCCTTATTACAGTATGTTGATTTTTTTTCTATAATTTAATTTTAATAAGAATTGTGCTGTGGTTGCGTAATGAATTTCCCATGGCATTTCACTAAACAGAAATCATCTTGAAATCAATACCTAAGAGGAGAGGACCTATCCCCTTGCGCAACCTGTTGTCTCAGCAAGAAGAGGAAAAGAGGAAAGAAAAACAACACACCATGATAAGATAAAGATCTTTGATCCAGAAATGTGTTAGTCATTGCATTTACAGGAAGATGACAAACGAGGGTATTCTTGTGCGACTTTACTCGTGAAAAAATGTATTGATGTCCCCTTAAGCTCCTGCAATAAATTTGTATTTTTATCTTAACACATTATCTCAGACACATAGGGGTTCTTTCTTCCTCTAAAGTGTTGTTAGAACAACAAAAAAAGTTTTTCTTTCATAGATATGACATAGTTCAGCCAAAAATGCAAATTCATGCTGTTCCAAACACATTTGACTGTCTTTCCTCTGTGGAGCTAAAAATTAATTTTGAAGAACTGTCCCAGTCCATATGTTCAATACAATGTCAGTAGATAGTGACTCCACATTCAAGCTTCAAAAACGTTGCAAAAGTATCACAAAAGTATCCATGCAACTTGTGCGTCATATTCCAAATTTTCTGAAGGCAAAAGTTTTTGGGTGAAAGGCAACATTTAAGTCATTATTCAGTGAAAATCTTGATGTCTGCTGCGTGTTCTTGAGAGTACATAAGAGAACCTTACACAAAACAAAGTCAAACAGGTTTGGAACAGCATGAGGGTGAGAAAATATTGACAGAATTTGTAACTTTTTGGGTGAACTATTCCTTTAAGCCCTAACACCTAAGCAAAAGTAAAACCTCTATATGTTTATCTCAACTAAATGCATTTACGGGACACTTTTGAATTAAGATCCTAAATTTGCCTACATATTTGCAAATATTATGCATTGCTTATTAATCTAAATTCCAAGTAACTTCAAAATGGCAACCTTGCAGTTGACATAGCCAATTAGATGTGAAGCATAGCATAGTGTTGAGAGAGTTTGATATGTGCGCTGTATCAGAGTTGTTGCCAGGCCGTGCAGCTACTGAGGCAGCAAGGGGGCAGCGTGAGGCCTGCTGACAGATGCTTTAAGGGAGCAGATCAGAAAGAGAAAGAGCAGACATTTCTCTGGGGCCCACCCTAAGCCCTGAAGGTGTGTTAGTGCACACTCCATCCCTCTTGTGACTCCCAGCAATCTCAAACTTTATGGCCCCCAGTGTAACCGAAGCCCAAAAAATGCACCCACAAAAAAAACCCTATGTGCCTTGCTGGTTTAAGCGTTTGGGATACCAGAGCTAACGAGCAGGCTGCAATGCAATCACATTCCACCACAATCTCTAACATTTTTGCAGAAGTTCTTTGTGGTAAATATAGAGTGCTAGAATTGTACAGTGGAACATAGGATATTTAATATTTACTTTGCATCTGCATGTTTGTTTGACATCTCTGCAATTCATTGTCTGTTTTCATCCCACATGAAATCAGCACACCATATATTTCAATTTCAAACATGTGATTGTTTGCCAACAGGGGGCAATGCATGCCTTTATGCAATGCAATGTAACACAATCCACTGCAATGCAATGTGGAAAGTTTGGAGTCAGCAAGATATTGACAGCTAAACAAGCAGTTATTCTGTTTAGTTTGTGGCATTTAAGGTCATCACATTAGCCCTAAAGCAGCTTTTTATAACAACTGCTTTCTCCTTTTCAAGCAGTCTTAATGAGAAGTTTGAAACTGATAGTTTTTAGTGGATGTATGAAGTCTATCTATCTATCTATCTATCTATCTATCTATCTATCTATCTATCTATCTATCTATCTATCTATCTATCTATCTGCCTGTCTGTCTGTCTGTCTGTCTCTAACTTGGTTTGGTATATTCTTGTATAAAAACAGTCATACATTTTTAAGTGTTGCTTAAATGTCCAAATATTGTGTGTTTACCCTCTCTGTGATGGAGAGCACAGCATTTACTTTTGTAATATGTCTGTTCCTCCACCAGTCACTTACATGCCTCACGTTCTGAGTGCGCTCAATTAAAAAAATAGAAATAAATCTAACTCATAAATATTGTTTGTAAAATCTGAGCCAGCTAAAGCTCAGGTATTTACATTTGGGCTGTGGATTTGTGACCTGAGTTGGAGCAATGGCCATCCTCTCACCCCTCAGCCCCCGTGGCCCTTAAGCTTCAAACCCCTCTTGACAAGCGAGAAAGTTCATGAGCCAGGTTAAGATGTCAGCGGGTGCATGTGTTCAAGGAAAGCTAACGCCCAAAGTGCACGCCACCATATCCCACACCCAGCTCTGGCCTCTCTCCCCCATTGTATTCCTGGAAGTTTTCCCCTTATTGACCTTTTGGAGTAGAGCAACAATGTGATGGGCACGTAATATGTGCATAAATGAGAATCACAACACTTTAGATTCAGAATCAAGTAGCTTGATTGCTATGGTAAAAAGAAGCTTTAAATTGCCAAAGTATGTATGTTATATACTGTATACATACTGCATACACATGCATATACATACTGTATAAACATAATGTAGAACTCTCTTTCACTCTCTGTTGCTTACTCTTTTTTTGTAATTGTCGATGTAAGTTTTTATTTTTAATGTAACAAAATCATACATCTAACCTCTTTTTTTTTCATTCTCATTCACTCTTGCTCTTCTCTCTTGCATTACTGCTGTTTCTCCACCACTGTATCACCAACAACCCCTTGCAACAAATATGTCCTCCTTGAAATTGCTGGCATGCCACTCGCAGATGTCTGTGTGGTGGGAGATAAATTAGAGTGAGTAGATGAGGGCGACAGCTGGGGGGTAATGTTTCACCAGATGTCCACTGGGTGATAACCCTTCGTCAGACATGAGCTGCTCTTGCTCCTCCTGCCCCTCAGACTCTGCATGTATTTGGGGTACTTGGTAAATATTGTTTCTGCCATAATGACAGGGGGAGGAGCGGATGGAAGGAGGAGAGAGCTGAATTATCTCGGGCGAGACTTGCATGGCTTGACACATTGCAGACAGAAATGATGGACAGTAGTCTCATAATTGACATTAATAACCTGGGTGGTGCTGAGAGACAGTTGATTTGTGTAAGTAGAATCACATCTGTAGAATTGATATGGGGTGGGGAATCATTGTAAGTCTATTACTGGATGTATCTACTGTAACTCTGTGCCTCCCCACTCACACTGATAACAGGACCATGAGGTATCAATACAAAATCCCTCGATTACTGTAATAGTATATTATTCTGAAGACATTTGATGTGTTAATGTGTATTATAACCTTTTTTTTTTTTTCTTTTTTTTTTACAATTGGGTCAAAATTACTGAAAGGGTTCCGAATGTATTTCCCCCTATTTTTTTTTTTTTTTTTACAAAGGGATTTCATAAAATCCTTTATAAAACAGTTCCAAGCCATGATCCAAATCAACCAGCTCTAAAGTGAATCACAATGTTACAAACTTTAATTTGAAGCAAAATGGGTATTTGTAAATCAGACAAAAAGACAAAGGTACAACACTTTGTACTTAACATCTTTCATGAGGGAATGAACTACAAAGCCTTCATGAAGCATTGTGAATTAAAAGGATGGAACAACACAAAACTATTGACTTTAAAGTTGTTGATTATGTAAGGAGTAATTGAAGATGGACCGTTGAATTATTGAAAGATAATGCACACCCCGAGGTGGTAATGGGGCCACGACGCACAGTGGAGTTGCTAGTTTAAAAGCGTCACTTTAGAACTAGCAACAGAGGCTTGCACTGCTTTGCGTTAGTGCGTTTGTGTGTTTGTCCGTGTGTGTGTGAGAGCGAAAGAGAGGGAGAGTGTGAGGGTGCTTTCCATAGATATAAAAAAAATAAATTCTGATAATGTAGAAACTGTGATTTTGCTGTGGTAGCGTGTATGACACTTTGAAATAACTGAAATAATTTGCCAAAGTGATATGGAACTTTTATGCGTCAAGACCTGGAACTACTTCATTGCCGTGCGTTTACTGAAAAATAGTTGCACACCTTAGAACGTCTGTACACCAATCTGAATCAAGCGTTCAACAGACCTATGGTATAAATGCATTTAAATAACATATACAATTTTTATTGGAAAATATTCAGATATATGCACATACATTAGTATGAGAGTATAGGAAGACCAACTTGATTTTGTAATTCGCAGCACTGTACAGCTTGTTCTGTTCTCTTCTTGGTAGAAAGTTGCCTTTCAGGATCATGGGTAGTGTAGTTCTTCACCAGAAATACCACTGTTAAACACTTTAAACACAAAAAATTAAGTTGAAATAATGCGGACTGATGGTTTTAACAAAACCTTACACTACTGATGAACAAACTCTGAGCTCAAGGTAGGTCTGTTTTTAAAAGTTTATAAGTTATTGTTAAAAATCTATTCCCTTATGGAGCAATTGAATAAGATTTTTACTTCTGAAACCAGACTCTACTGCATTCAGTACTAATTTAGTGTAAATTCACATTTGTGGCATTACCTGATTTGCATTATTTATTTAGTGAATAGGGCACTAAAGGAACACAAACAGCTCTGCCAAATTAATAGTGTTATAGGAGCAACTCATTTTTTGTGAATGCCACATAGAGAATCATTGCACAATAAACTCATGCAAAGAAAAGACTTACTACTACACTAAAATGAAAAATACTTTTTAACTGCCAGAGACACACCTATATACTGTATGTTGTTTTCTATAATCAAGGCTAGGAAGAAAAACCCTGTGCAGCACATGCAGACATCCAAGTTCTGGTGTCATGTGACCTGTTGAAATTCATAGTGTTTTGATTGATGGCTTGTTTTTAATCTATTGTATATGAGACAATATGAACAAACGCCATGACTAAGTCTGTAATTGAGGTGGTGGAATGACACTAACTAACTGGTTCTCAGAATCCTCTGACTCCTAGTTGACAGTTTTTGATGAAAAAAAAAAAGCTACATAGAGCAAATTACAATATAGATATACAGTATATATGGTTCTGTTCTAAGCTTCTAATCATATATCTATACGTGGCATATATGACAGACCTGTTGGTTTTTCTTCACTTGTGTGAGGAGCCATGTTAAGATTGTGGCATGGGATCAACCAACATGCTGCCTGGATTTGTATATCTCTTTATATTTGTACATATCTGCAAAAACTGTCTGCTATATTCCAATGGGCAAAATGAGTGAGGTATATAGATTTTAATTACTCTCATTACTTTTTATTTCAGTTCTGTCATGACAACTCTCAGAATAAATTAAAGGTGTTATAAATGAATATGACATATTGGTAGGTTTGGATTTGGTGGATTAGATCTGCTTATGCTGCTGCTGCTGCTGCTGCAAAACAAGTACGAAGACTTGTTACAGGTAAAACATACAAAGACATGCTGTTTTGAGCATGTAAGACATGCTTCTGCTGCACAATCAGCCACATACAATCTCCTTGAAGCAGACCTAGACAGGTGGTGCCAGGGAGGAGGAGTGTTTCAGGGAGAAACTCTCATAGCGTGCTGCAGTGAAACTGGCTTATTAGATTATATGTTCAAAGGACCTATCATCTTGGCCATGTAGAGTTTCATGACTGAACTAAGAATCATTTCATTGGCAAAAGCTAGCTTCAAGATAACTTTATTTCAGTTTAAGAGCAATTTAAGATGTCAAATAATTTATTTGAAAATTTGGATAATTAATTTCAAATTTGACAAAGAACGTATGTATTTGCTGTTTGTTTTTTGTTTTGCTTTTTTTTTTTTTTTTTTTTTATATATATGTGACCTTTGCACTTTCCTCCCACATCACATTTTTCAAAGGAATGGCGATTGCTGTATCACTTAGTTGAAACTTTGACTTAATGTAGACTTAAGTAGAGGGTAGAGAGTTTGAGTCTGGAGATTTTCTGTCTATTGTGGTAGGTTTATCTACAACCAGCTGAATTTGCCCTGGGGTTGCACAGCTAGAGGAACTGGATAGAGTTTTGCTGCTCATCTCAACACTTACATGAATGCACAAATATACACATCAAACCCAAAGGGATATAGCCACAGGTTGCTCCCTCAGATTTCACGGAAGAACCAACAGTATTTTTATATTTATAAATTAGTTGTAGTACTCCACTCAAATCACCTGACAGCAAGACTTTAAAGGAAAAGTTCACCCAAAATGAAAATTATCTCATCATATACTCACCCTCATGCCATCCCATGCTCATCCTTGAGCACTTCTGCAAAACACAAACTAAGATTATTAGGAGAATATCTCAGTTCTCTAGGTCCATAGAGTGCAAATTAATGGTGACCAAATCTCTGATGCTCCAAAGAGCACATAAATGCAGCATAAAAGTAATTTATACCACTACAGGAGTTTAACCATTGTCTTCTGAAGTGATCCAATCAATTTTGTATAAGAACAGCCCAAAATATAACCCCTTTTTCATTAATCTTGGCACCAGTAATCTCCTTGGCAATCATGATTTCAAACTTGAGCTAGCTCTCTTCGCATGTGTCAAGCACTAGGAAATGCAATCAAGCTTGACATCATGATTGTGCCCAGAGACTGCAATGGCAAGGTGTACAGTGAAAAAGAAGTTACAATTTTGTCTGTTCTCACCCAAAACCACTTACAGTAGATTGCTTCATAAAACATGGAGTCATGTGGATTACTTTTATGCTGTCTTTACAGTGTCTGCTTTTTGGACCTTCTGAGTTCTGGTCACCATTAATTTGCAATGTATGGACCTACAGAGCTGAGATGTTCTAAAAATCTTTGTTTGTGTTCTGCAGAAGAAAGTCATACACATCTGGGATGGCATGATGGTAAATGATGATTAAATGATGAGAGAATTTAAATTTTTGGGTGAACTATTTCTTTAAATTGGCTAAGAACTGGGACATTGAATGAACTGATCCTCCACTCTGTTTCCAGCAGTGGAATAACTAAGGTACTACTTTCATTTGTGAATTCATAAGAGGTATTAGCCCTTAGCATGACACATTAGCATGGCACATTAGTTCTTGACTTGGCCAGGCTAAACTTCAGAATAAGACAAAGTGACACAGACCGTAATACAGAGCTGTAGTGTAAATCCAGCTGCTGACGTGTTTATCACCATGAGCTCTGAATGTATCGTATCCAATTAAAGAGTAATCCTCAACTCCCAGTCAACTACCAAACCTTCCTTAGAGTTTAACCATCTGAAAACCAATATATGCTGCCTGAAACACAGCATTGTTTGCACACGATTGATGCTTAATTATAGTTCTTTGTGAATGAAAGGTCATTTGAAGGAGATTGAAGAGCAGAGAAGAATGGATGGCCTTTATGAGACCTCTCCATGTCCCTTGGAAACATATACATGTGCACACACACAAATATACAGACAAACTCTAACCCAGCAGCTGGTTGTCCTGATTGGCAAATTACGTTATCTCATAGGAACCTGGCCCACCTTACAGTGTGTGCGTTCATGCACACACACATACACACCACTATTACCTTCCTCTCACCCCGATCGGCTTTCATTCTCTTCCATGGCAGTGTAAATTCCTCAAGCCAAACCAATTAGAAAAACAGATTACATGGCCTTCGCATCTAACTCCACGAGTTAGAGAGTCCATGAGTATCCATTGCAGATGCGTCAATTGGGAACCAATAGAAAAAAACTCAATTATTGTTAAACACTGTCACATCAGCCTGCTTTAGAGATGACTCGTGATGGAAATTTAACAATGTGAAATGAGTGCCTTTTACTGTAAAGTAGCCACTGTGAATCAGTCACAGCAACAGCATACATATTCATGTGGACACAGGCCAACACAATTGCCATAAGCAGCAGCTACAACTAATGTTTGGGTATTGTTTATCTAGTCAATGAAGTCTGTTTCCATAACAACTGGAAAAAATGTGGATCAGGCCTTAATGGTCATGTAAGGCAAATGACTTACAGTAACAACCTATTTCAATGAATCTTTGAAGTACAATGACATCATACTTCTATAGTCAATTGGAAATACACTTATTTGTTCTTGAAGCATGCCTTTTTAGTCACACAGACCTTCAGCTAAATCTTCTAATCAGTAAAATCTGTTAGCTGGCATTAAAGCATCCCTCTGAATAATCTCATCCTGTTTTATTTTTAAAGCCTATCCAGTAACAAAAGACACCTTAGAGCCTCTCTCAAATTACGCATGGATGTGTGGTAGCTCATGCACCCGGGATAAGGTGTCATTGAGATGCCACATTATGTACTACGCATACATCCATTTTAATGGGTTGAGGGGGGAACCAATCACTCTTGTCACTCAGTTGCCTGGATACCAGTCTCCTGGTTGCTAAACACCAGGCCATAAGTTTTACATCATGAGCTATTTTTTTGAAAGTTAGAATATCAAAGATAAGGTTACCTCATAGAAGTGCTGAGCTGGAGACACCTGCTCAGATGTGTATAAGGGCTGTTAAAATAGGTCTCTCTTTACTAGACCCCTTACTGCACCAGGCCATAGAGTACATATTAACTCTGTCTGCAGTCAAGGCAGTTGTTTACTTTATATTATACAAAAAGAAAAAGAAAAGAATATGAACAAATCCTTGCTCACATTTTGGCAACCGAAAATTAAGGCTTAATAATATAGGCCAGCAAGATAATTCAGGGTCATCTCATTAGCATTCATAGACAGTTGTATGGAGCGTTTACATAATGCTTACATGTACATTTTTATAAATTTAGACAGACACTGAAACGTACAATATCAACATATTCACAACATCTAAAACAATTTTTTTGAACCCCAAAAGAATTCTTAAGCACTTTTATGTCTCTAAAGTTCAAATGTAATAGGGTTTTTGTTTCAGATTCTGTCAATACATTGTTGTTGTAGTGTCTATGCAAACATTTTATATTTACACTTAATATGTATCCACAAACACTAATGTAACCCTGTTGGATTATGTAAATAGAAAGTAAAAGGCAGGATAATTTCAGATAATAATAGGTAGACAAAAAATATTGCACTACCAAAATTTGGGTGGATCAAAGGCAAAGCAATTTCAGTGATTGATTTATTACTTGTGTTGTTTGTGTTTTGACATTTTAAGCCTGAGATCTGAGGCTGTTGTTTTTTGGGGGGTTGCTGGCATGAACTTTGTGTCATATTTACAAAGTATTTTCCCTCTATGAACTGTAAAGGATGCTGGAGAGATTGAGGGGGAAAAAAACAAAGTCCAGAAAAACCTGTTTAAACAAGCACGGTGGCTTTCCTATATGTCATAGTGTATGCTCCACTTTTTCATATAATCAGTGGAAATGTGTTTTTGTTTTTTACTTTCAACAAAGAGCTGTTGAATAAATGATAATTAACAATAATGATCTTATAATGATATAGTAATGCACTGTATTTAGTAAAATAAATTTAGCTAAAATAAATTTTGTTAATATTATCATACATGTACATGATCCTTGTTAATTTTCACTTACTCTTAACTTTTGCAAACTCTGCAGCCTTCATTGAACTGAATTGTTGTTATTAAATTGGCATAGAAAAAAGAACCATTGAAGAGGTGAAAAAAGGAATAGAAGTGTGTTTTCTACATGACTTTTGCACCTGTTTAGGTAAAACCCAGACTAATCTTGCAGGATATCATCGACAGGGTGTCAAAATCGCTCACTTCTTTCAGATTTTCCAAACTTACCCACTGTGGCAAAAGCTGGAACTAAAATTGAATGCATGCACACACTTTTTTATGCTTCATAATCAACGTGCACTGTACTAGCGCAAGATATGAGCAAACATCCAAATTAAACATCTGAGGAATAATTACATTAATATATAAACCTATCCTAAACCTTAACCGTACTGATACCAAAATTGCATTTTTTTTCCACTTCTTTGAAGGAATGTGATGTGTGTCCTACTTTTGGAAACATTTTAATAGAATTTACAGTAATAAGTAATAGATTTAGATATACTCCTAAATCTAACCCTTACAGAACTGAGACCAAAAACAGTGTTATTTCACTTCTTTGTAAATATCAAAGGAAATAACTAACACACCAATATCCTGTAAGATCATGATGTCTAAAAGCAGCATTTGTATACAGTTCAGGAACATATTTTTTTTTTTTTTTTTTTAGCTGCTGCAAGACCTGCGTTTTCTTCATGCTTTCACAGAGATAAATAATAATAATAATAACTGTTTTGGTTGTGGATTAACAACTTGTCCTAGATGTGACTAATATTATTCAGCAATAATCCTAAACCAGTTTATCACTATTAAGGCAATAGAAGTTTTTTAAAAAAAAGAAAAAGAGATAGAAAACAAATCTGGTTCCCACCAAAAGTTGTCCTACTGGATTACTCAAATTTGGCATTTCGCCTTTTTACTGATAGCCACCAGCAACAGGAATTTTCCCATGAATGGTGACATAACTGATTTTAGGTGGAGAAGTCACTGTGACAAAAGTGAGCTGAGGGTAGCGTAATTCACAACGTGGGAAACTATTCTTCTTTGTCTATATAGTTTTATACCTGCACCTAAAACAAGGTGCAGGAACCTGTATAAGGTTATTTCTTTAATGCCATTATGCCAGAAGTGAATTTTTTTATGATGCTTTATATTATTCTTTCAGAAATGTGAATCATCTACACTGTAAAATCGAATTAGTTGGCCTTACTTAGATATTTCAAGGCAATCAGTTCTAAGATAACATACTTATTTAGCTCAAGTAAACTGAACCAATTTTTTTAAGTAATGTTAACTACTTACAAGTAAACTGAACTCATCTGTGATTAAAGTACGTAAGAATCGTTGTTTTTATTTAAATATTTAAATGGAGTTATATCGCGTCTTGTACAGTATAAAGCCGAGCGTACACGGTGCGACTTCTGATTCTCAGTAGGTCGTGAGCCCCTGCACATGTTATGAGTCAGTTTATCTGATAATCGTAGGCTACATATGCAGTGATACATGACACGACTTAAAGACCTGCCGAATTCCGAAGCAATCGCACACATTTTTGTACTATTTATCATTATAAGACATAAAGCCAGAGGAGGCGATTTAGAAATAAAAAAGAAGACTGGCATGGCCAGGGGCTGCATTATCTGAAAACTCATCTGCCGATTAAAATAAATAAATAAATAAATAAATATATATATATATTGTATTTTTTTTTTATCAGCAGATGAGCACCGTTTCTGACGGTTATTTAATTTAAGTGCAAACATGACGTTTAGTGCAGAATTATTTTACAGTAGTGGAGTAGTGGAGATGTAGGATACGTCCTTCTCATATGTGTCACTGCTAGCATGTTGAAAGCAGACATGCTGAAGAAGTCTTGTCCATGTAAATGCGCTTTAAAGCTGCAAGTAGCAAAGTTTAAAAATCTTGTTTTAGCACTGCGGTTGATTGACAGGTGGAACTTTCAACCTAGAAGTCCTTGGTTTCACCAGACTCATGCTTAAGGAGTTGAAAAATATCTCTCACATATCCACTATCATGTATATACTATTATAAAAGATGATTTACCCCCCTAAATGTCACCCTAGAACTGAAATGAATGCAAGTATAACAAATAAAAATAGACCATGATGGAAATTTTTTAACTTTTTCTGTCAGAGTGATAAAGATTGTTTTCTAGCGCAACCCATAAGGCAAATTATTTACTTGAAGAGCAGAGAACAGCATGATCTTTCCGTAGAATCCTTCCCAGTGATGTGGTTGTGAATAATATGTGAAAAACAGTTTTAACGCAACCATTTTCTCAAAATGTGTAAAAGCTTCATGAACATTGATCGTGTGAGTTGTAACACCTTCTACTGATTAGTCAACTTCAGGTAGATCGCCAAATCAGCTCGTTCAACAGCACACACCTCACAAATTCAAACAGACAATGGCCAAATTTTTTAGATAGTTTTAAAAATTATCGGGAGGTCGTGAGCTGCTCGTAAGCCGCTCGGCTCCACTCGTACTTCCTCTCACACAATGCAAGCCGAGACCACACGAACACGAACGATTTCCACGCGATCACTCCCGACTGGAAAACGTCTCGGTTACTGTCGTAACCTCCATTCCCTGATGGAGGGAACGAGACTTTGTGTCGATGTAGTGACACTAGGGGTCGATCTTGAGAGCCCGAGACACCTTCAGATCTTTGAGAAAAGGCCAATGAGAATTGGCGAGTAGAATTTGCATGCCACTCCCCCTGACATATGGGTATAAAAGGGAGTCTGGAATGCAGATACATTCAGGTTTTTGCACTGAAGAGCCGAGACAAGGTCCCGGCCATTACAGCGGTGTAGTTCAGCCTGTGGCAAGAGGGACACAACTGCAAGGGGGCGGGCACGGATTGGGTCTGGTAGGCCAAAGCGATGGCGTCCACGATCCAGTGGGAAAGCCTCTGTTTGGAGACAGCGTTCCCTTTCCGCTGTCCACCGAAGCAGACAAAGAGCTGCTCAGAGCATCTAAAGCTCTGCGTGCAATCCAAGTAGATACGCAAAGCACACACTGGACACAGCAACGATAAGGCTGGGTCTGTCTCCTGATCCCTAAAAGGGGTTGTGGGAACCTTGGGTACATAGCCTGGTCGGGGTCTCAGGATCACATGAGAGACTTCTGGACCGAACTCTAGGCACTCTTCGCTGACAGAGAATGCTTGCAGGTCCCCGACCCTCTTGATGGAAGTGAGCACGGTCAGGAGGGCGGTCTTCAATGAGACGGCCTTTAACTCGACTGACTCTAGGGGCTCGAACGGGGCTCTCCGTAGGCCTAAAAGGACCACGGAGAGGTCCCATGAGGGAAAGAGGCACGGCCTATGAGGGTTCAACCTCCTGGCACCTCTCAGGAACCTGATGATCAGGTCGTGTTTACCGAGAGACTTACCTTCAACTGCGTCATGGTGTGCTGCTATAGCAGCTACATAGACCTTGAGAGTAGAGGGGGACAGCCGCCCGTCCAACTTCTCTTGCAGGAAGGAAAGCACTGACCCGACTGCACACCTCTGGGGGTCTTCGCTATGGGAAGTACACCACTTAGCGAAGATACACCACTTCAGGGAATACAGCTGCCTTGTAGAAGGAGCTCTGGCCTTAGTGATCGTGTTAACCACTGCAGGCGGTAGACCAGTTAGGTCTTCCGTGTCCCGCCCAGGGACCAGACATGGAGATTCCAGAGGTCTGGGCGTGGGTGCCAGAGGGTGCCCCATCCCTGAGAAAGAAGGTCCTTCCTCAGGGGAATTTGCCAGGGAGGTGCTGTCGCGAGGGGCATGAGGTCTGAGAACCAGGTCTGGGTGGGCCAATACGGAGCCATGAGAATGACCTGCTCCTCGTCCTCCCTGACCTTGCACAGAACCTGTGCAAGTAGGCTCACTGGGGGGAACGCGTATTTGCGCAGCCCCCGGAGCCAGCTGTGTGCCAGCGCATCTGTACCGAGGGGAGCTCCCGTCAGGGCATACCAGAGCAGGCAGTGGGAGGATTCCTAGGAGGCGAACAGGTCTACCTGTGCTTTGCCGAATCGACTCCAAATCAGCTGGACCACCTGGGGGTGGAGTCTCCACTCTCCCCTGAGCATCACCTGCCACGACAGAGCATCTGCTGTGACGTTGAGATTGCCAGGGATATGAGTGGCCCGCAGCGACCTGAGTCAGCGCTGACTCCAGAGGAGGAGGTGACGGTCGAGTTGCGACATGTGACGAGAGCGTAAACTGCCTTGGCAGTTTATATAAGCCACTGTCATCATGTTGTCCATCCAGACCTACACGTGCTTGCCCTGGATCAACGGCAATAGCCTCCGCAGGGCGAGCTGTACTGCTTGCAACTCGAAGCAGTTGATGTGCCAATGCAGGCGAGGTCCTGTCCAGGAGCCAGCGGCTGCATGCACATTGCACACGGTGCCCCAGCCTGTCTTGGAGGCGTAACCATGACGCGCCTGGACACTTGCTGTATGGGGACTCCAGCCCACAGGAACACAAGGTCTGTCCAAGGGCTGAAAGGGTGACTCTGCCAGGTGGTGGTTCTCAGCAGGCATAGGTGTGCCAAGATCACCTTATCCACCTGGGGTATCACGGAATAACCCTCGGCCGCCCCACCCTCGAGGGTAGTGAGAGCGGAAGAACTGAAGGATCGGGATCGGGCAGCAAAAGGTGCCCTCCACGATCGCGTCAGCTCGTCGTGCACTTCCGGGAAGAAGGGGACTGGAGGGGGACGTGACCGCGAGTGCAGAAACCAGTCGTCAAGCCGTGAGTGCTCAGGGGCGGGTGGAGGGTTCCACTCAAGCCCAACACTCACGGCGGCCCAGGCAAGCATGGTGGTCAGCTCCGCGTTGACCTCAGGGTGTTGCAGCTTGGTCAAGTCCTTGGCGTCCGACATCACCAAGGCGCTCTCCGATGCAGCGATCGACATCTCATCCGGCTCACGAGCTCCGAAAGAGACATTAAGCTGGCACTGAGGCGAGCTGCCTGTCTCAACCCAGAACTGGACGGGGGCAAATGAGCATACTGGGGAATGGGCGGTCCGTGGGGGTTTACCCAGCAGAACCGTACCCATTGAAGCCCCCGAATTGCCTTCAACGTCAACCAGGGCAGCCTCGAACCCATAGGTAGAAGGACCAGAGGGTGGGGACAACTGAAGTGGCTTTCCCTCGAAAGAAGGAAAGCCGTGACCGCAACGTTGCCATGGTCATGTTCTCGCAATGAGAACATGAACCATCCAAGAACGCTTCCTCAATGTGATTTTGGCCCAGGCACGTGAGGCAGTGATCGTGACCATCAGAGGCAGAGAGGTAACGACCGCATCCAGGAACTGCACAGAGACGGAAGTGCATCTTTAAAAAGACGCGTCTTTAAAAAGATGTTCAACATCACTGTGCCTGCTCTAATAGAGGAAATAAACTCTTTTAAAGCACTGTAGGGGTGTAGTCTGCAGTGGAGTGCAGAGTGGAGAGAAAGCCGCTGGAATGCGGCATATATCCAACAGCACATGCTTCTGAAGAGGTGAATGGATCAGTAGTAGTATTCAGCTCGCTGAAATACAACCGCTCAGCTCCGAAGAAAAATTCTGAATGAATCCGCATTCCAGCCTCCCTTTTATACCCGTATGTCGGGGGAGTGGCATGCAAATTCTACTCGCCAATTCTCATTGGCCTTTTCTCAAAGATCTAAAGGTGGCTCGGGCTCTCAAGATCGACCCCTAGTGTCACTACATCGACACAACGTTGAGTGAGTGACAGAAGGGGAACAATCGGTCAGGAGCTCACACGACAGCCGAAAATCGCACTGTGTACACCCGTCGCCTGCCTTAAGGGAATTTCTGATGGGACTCTGTTAGCCATATGGCACATTGGATTCAACTCAGTACTTCTTAGTGCACTTTTGTTAAGTACGATTGAGTAAAGAAGAATGGCTTAAATTTAACAGGCTCCAAATTCACCAGAGGTAACACTAATCAGCCTAATGGTGACAAATCACAACTATTAACCAACTACAACAAAACAACAACAACAGCCCTAAGAAATAAACCTACATACATTTTTAAATAACAATTATTATTTTTCTACATAAGTTCCCTTGTTTTGACCAAACATACATCATTTATTCAAATAAAGGGCTTATGGGTATTCCACACAGCTGCAATTTTGTGCCTGATAATTCTGAGTTAGTACTCGAAGTCAAAGAATGTATATATTTGAGTTATGATTCCAAAATGTGACATTTCAAGTACTGTTTAATTGGGACCACTTAAATGTTTTTATTAATGACAACTTTAGGATTTAGAGAGTAACGGTAACTTAATTAAAACTAGTAAGAATAGTAAAAACTAATGCTTGAGTAAACTATATTTTTTACAATTTGAGATAACAATTATTATTTACAGTGTATGCTAGTCCACAATTATTAGTTCACAGTTAATTAGTAAGCAAGTAACCTTTATTTAGCCAGGATAAAAACTAACTGAGATAAAATCTCTTTCCCAAGACTGACCTAGCCAAGAAGGCAATAAAAACACAATGACAAATAAAATAAAATCCAGAGAAACTGATAATTTAGCAGTGGTCTCTTAATTTTTTCCAGAGTTGGTATATATATATATATATATATATATATATATATATATATATATATATATATATATATATATATATATATACACACACACACACACACACACACACACACATATATATATATATATATATATATATACATTTAGCCACTGCTAAATTATCATTTTCTCTGGATTTACTATTTATAGGTATGTGTTTGAGTAAAATGAACATTTTTGTTTTATTCTATACAGTACTGACAACATTTCTACCAAATTCCAAATAAAAATATTGTCATTTAGAGCATTTATTTGCAGAAAATGACAACTGGCCAAAATAACAAAAAAGATGCAGTGTTTTCAGACCTCGAATAATGCAAAGAAAACAAGTTCATATTCATTATTAAACAATACAATACTAATGTTTTAACTTAGGAAGTGTTCAGAAATCAATATCTGGTGGAATAACCCTGATTTTCAATCACAGCTTTCATGCATCTTGGCATGATCTCTACCAGTCTTTCACATTGCTGTTGGGTGACATTATGACACTCATGGCGCAAAAATTCAAGCAGCTCAGCTTAGTTTGATGGCTTGTGGCCATCCATCTTCCTCTTGATCACATTCCAGAGGTTTTTAATGGGGTTCGGTCTGGAGATTGGGCTGGCCATGACAGAATCTTGATCCGGTGGTCCTCCATGATGATCTGGGGGTGCTTCAGCATGAAATATATATTAAATAAATAAAATATATTTAAGGAAGTATATTTAAAAACAAAAAATGCAATTATCAGATTTAAAAAATAAATATATATATATATATATATATATATATATATATATATATATATATATATATATATATATATATATATAGCAGTCAGAAGCTTGTGTGTTTAGCACAAAAACAGTATAAAATTTGGGTGACAACATTAAATTGTATTTACCTACGACATAAAAATACTAAACTAAATAAAACGTATATTCAATTGAACAGTGAACATAGATAAATTCATATTAAAACTAGAAAACTATGGAGGACCAAAGTACTCTAAAAGGAATATTTAAATCTATAGTTCATTAAACAAACTAATAATTAAATTTACCTATTTATTTTGAAATAATAAAATCAACAAAGTTAATTAAACCAATAATTAAATTTACCCATTTATTTTGTAATTTTCCATGAAAACAAACCATTTTTTGTTTGAAATATTTCATAATATCCACTTTCACACAAAAAAATGGAGGGCCAAATTGCTAAAAATATTAAATACATAATGAAATCATAAAAAATTCTAACATAATTTAATTAATCATTAAATCACTATATAAATTAATAATTGTCCCTTGTATTTGTTTGTGTCCATTTTCATTTTAGCATGATATTTGGGATTATTTTTATATTTAAGCATGAGCTGTCTTTTCATTTTCAGGGTTACTGCTATCGTTAATAAGTTATGGTGCGTTTTGTGCGAGTTTGGTACAATAAGAGATTTGCAGATGAAGTTGCAAACCAAAACGTTGACAATCTTTTTATTTCAACCCCTATAGAGAATGCAAGGGAAATGCTGGCCAAAATAAATGCTGTAAATGACCATAACATTACCGGCTTAAGGTGTTGATTCTGTGAAAGAAAGTCATTATGAAAGAGGATATCCTACTTTGAAAGGTGATGCCCACTGTCGTTGAGTGACATGCCAAAAGCCGTAACCCTGAAAACGTAAAGGCTCGAAGCCCCTGATATACAGTTTGTATATACTGTATATCAGGGGCTTCGAGCCTTTATATATATAGAATTAGATTGTTGATGCAATGGTAAACTGCCAGCAGGAGGTGAAGCCACCGGAAGAGTTCAAGTGGCCATCTTGATATGCCCAACCTCTCATAGACCATCAATGACTGACAGACGAAAACATCCCGTTTCACCATCTCCGATCTGCGGATATGACAGTTGCACTTCGCCCTCTAGTGACAATCATGTTTCATTTTTAATTTGCTCGTTATGGATAATATTCCTTACGATGCAGAAGATATACTTGGATCGCAATGTCAGAGCATTCACCTGCCCTGGTGTTCAGTCTATCAGTGCAGCACAACAATCACCAAAGGAAGCAGCAAAACTGCCCACACGTTGTAATGGAAGTAGGAAATCTGTAATATCTGCTTGTTTAGGGTGACAATAAGTCCTTACCCCTGAAAGGGACTTTAAAAATGTCAGACCGGGATTTCTATTTCACCATAAATGCCTAGGATTTGCTTGTTTTCATTTTTAAGTGCTCTCTGTAGTCATACATGGATACATGTCATAAATACGTGTTCATTTGCCATTTAAACCTAGCGTATCAGTTTAATTTGAACCACCTTTGTTTGCGTCTCCCTCTCTGCATGCCAGCTGCACGTGTGATAGAGGGAGAGAGAGTGCGTGCTCTTATTCAAGTGACCGTGAGAACAAGAACTTTTTTGATAAAAACATAAAACAAGTAACTCTGAACAAACACTTCGATGTTCACAATAAATAAGTCTGAACATGTCTGTTTGTATCTCAGTTTCAGTTAACTTCTTTATATTCAGTTTATATGTTCACTGATGAAGTTTGTTAGAGGTGGATACAGTTTGATATAGATATACATAACACTCTCTGGCTTTCAAGAGACTGGAATAATTCCCGTTTTTTAATAAATAAATAATTACATGTGTGGGACGTTTGTGTTGTAGGGATGTACAGGCAGATTTCAGATGTAAAATCGGTGACTGAATGACTAATGTTTACTCGCCGAAATGAGATGATTTCCTATTAAGTCAACAGGGACATTGGAATTATGTTTGGGCATAGCAATATGGCAGCGCAGTGGCTTCACTGTTATGACCTCATGAGCAATCCAGTTCTTTATTATACAGTATAGGTCACAGTGAGGTCACAGTGAAGCACTTAGAATGAAAGTGAATGGGGCCAATTTTTTGGAGGGTTTAAAAGCAGACGATTTAACGCATAAATTCAGTGCGATTACTTAAATAAAAAATAACGTGTCAAAAACATTTACACAATTAATCATGTCCCTGGACCCTAATAAGGAATATTCCTACCACTGGAGCAACTTGAAACAAGCTTGAAGTACCACCTATTTTCTCCAGGGGACAGTAAGCGAAACATCAGCTGTGCAGGCAACATACAGCTTATACAGAGAAAAAACACTGGTTGCGTACGAAACCAAAGGTATCTGTCTTGTTGTCTTGCTGTCCTATCAGTCAATGACTCAACATACAGCATCTGCGTACGAAGGTACCTCCATAAACTGGTTTCGGACAGCCTACTGGGGCAGCATAACGTCACATCAATGTTAGGATACCAGCAAATGATTAACACCATCTGGTATCCACTAAAGGTAATGCGTCTGTTCATTCAGTCCAACTGAACCACAATGGTCTTATAATCTAGAACAGTGGTTCCCAACCCTGTTCCTGGAGGCCCCCCAACACTGCACAATTTCTATATCTCCCTTTTCTGACACAACCAATTAAGGTCTTGGAGTCTCCACTAACGAGCGGATGAGTTGAATCAGGTGTGTTTGATTAGGGAGATATCCAAAATATGTAGTGTTGGGGGGCCTCCAGGAACAGGATTGGAAACCACTGATCTAGAACAAAATCAAGAGAGTTTTAGTGATAACCAAATATATATTTAGTAACTACAATACTTCTTTCTTGCAAGAAATTAAATCAAAAGTTGAAAAAGTGAATAAAAACATACATTTATTCACATATTGTCTATCAACTGCCTTTTCGGCCACCATTTTGTGGATCAGCACGCACAGAATTGTGGGATTTTATAGGCAGCAAAGGATACATGTATGCTGCCATCAAAAATCGAGATGAAGGTATCTCAGTAGACAGAATATGACACAAACATTGGATTGGAACATGCCTTGGTCACTTCCTATCTCTGTATACAGCCTCCGAAGGCAGGATTTTTCCTAGTTTCAGACGCAGCCACAGTTACCAACAGCAGACAGCCAAAAGAAAGCACAAGATAAGAATGCGTTCTTGGCATTCAAACACAGCTTGATGGAAAGCAAATCCGAATGCAGGGATCTCAAGACATGTTTTTCTAAGTTTCAAACTATGTTTAACTTGACACAGCGACCTAACAACGCTGTGTTTATGACGCAACGAAACCAAAGTGAGACGATCCAACAGTATCCGTCTGACGTATGTGTACACTGACGCATCCCTAGAAAAGCCCTAATAATAGCCTAAATCTAAGACAGATTGATGAATTGTCTAGTGAATTATGAATTGCATGAACTTATGAATTGCAAAATGGATTGCTGTGAACTGTGGGCCAAAGACAGGCTTATGTTCAATAATGTGGAAATAAACAATACATTATATTGCCTTCTAAAGCAACGTTGTTATTGTCTTTTTTAATGCTTTACTTGACTGCCACAATAATTTATTGCATTTTAATAATTATTATATTTGAATTATTTTTTTATAAAATATTTTATTTATAACTATTTAAATATAAATATTTATAAATTGAATTATTGTTATTTGAGGGGCCCGTGCTGCCCCTGGCAAGATGCTGCCCCGGGCGGCTGCCCATGTCACCCTGCTTGTGGCTATAATTTTGAAACAGTGAGTATTTTATTGTTTATGGATTGGCCCCATTCACTTCCATTGTTAGTGCCTCACTGGAACCCAGGAGAAGCAAGTCAAAATAATTTTTTGTGGCTATCAATATATAATATATATAATATAATATAATATAATATAATATAATATAATATAATATAATACTAAAATTAAATACAAGGGACATTTATTCATTTATTATTTTATTTCATTTATTATTTTAATTATTAATTTTATTATTTCATACTTTTTAACTATTCAATTATATATTTAATAATAAATTGCATTTAAATAAATGTATTTAAGTAAAAATCACAGAAAATCACATGTCATTATATCAAACACTGCTGAAAGCTGTTTGGTTCATTAAATGAAGCTTAACATTATCTTTGTATTTGTTTTTGAGTTGCCACAGAATGCAATCGACTGGCATATCCTAAGGTCAATATTAGGTCAAAAATGGCAAAAAAGTAACAGCTTTCTTTTTCTCGTTAGTCAATCATTGTTTTGAGGAATGAAGGCTACACAATGCTTGAAATTGCCAAAACAATTGAAGATTTCATACAGAGTTGTACACTACAGACTTCAAAGACAAAGGACAACTGGCTCTAACAAGGACAGAAAGAGATGTGGAAGGCCAGATGTACAACTAAACAAGAGGATAAGTACATCAGAATCTCTAGTTTGAGAAATAGACGCCTCACATGTTCTAAGCTGACAGCTTCACTGAATTCTACCCGCTCAACACCAGTTTCATGTACAACAGTAAAGAAAAGACTCAGGGGTGCAGGCCTTATGGGAAGAATTGCAAAGAAAAAGACACTTTTAAGGGGCCCTGGGTACCTCAGAGAGCATTGACGCTGACTACCACACCTGGAGTCGCGAGTTCGAATCCAGGGCGTGCTGAGTGACTCCAGCCAGGTCTTCTAAGCAACCAAATTGGCCCGGTTTCCAGGGTGGGTAGAGTCACATGGGGTAACCTCCTCATTGTCGCTATAATGTGTGGTTCTCACTCTCAGCGGGGCGCATGGTGAGTTGTGCGTGGATGCCGTGGAGAATAGCGTGAAGCCTCCACACGTGCTACGTCTCCGCAGTAACGCACTCAACAAGCCACGTGATAAGATGCACAGATTGACGGTTTCAGACGCGGAGGCAACTGAGATTCGTCCTTTGCCAACCGGATTGAGGCGAATTACTACACTACCATGAGGACTTAAAGTGCATTGGGAATTGGGTATTCCAAATTGGGGAGAAAAGGGGAGAAAATCACAAAAGACAAAAAAGAAAAAGCCACTTTTGAAACAGAAAAGCAAAAAGAAAAGGTTAGAGTAGGCAAAGAAAAACAGTCATTGTACAACAGATAATTGGAAAAGAGTGTTATGGATCTTAACCCCACTGAGCTTTTGTGGGATCAGCTTGACTGTAAGATGCGTGAGAAGTGCCCAACAAAACAGCCACAAGTGCTACAGGAAGCATGGGGTGAAATGTCACCTGAGTATCTGGACAAACTGACAGCTAGAATGCCAAGGATCTGCAAAGGTGTCATTGCTGCATGTGATTTTTTGATGAGAACTCTCTGAAGTAGTTTTAGTTAATTTTTTTTTCTAATTGTAATAGTAATTTTTCACATTATTAATGTCCTGACTATACATTGTGATCAGCTGAATGCCACTTTGGTGAATAAAAGTACCTATTTCTTTCCATAAGAGCAAAATCTGTACATTATTCCAAACTTTTGGCCGCCAGTGTAAATATTTTAAATAATTATTTAATTATTTAATTTTGAGTAATTTGACCCTCCATAGAAATTAACTCAGCAAAAAATTAAAAGAAGAAGAAAGAAATACATAGTGAATTCTGTGCAGGGACTCAAGTGAATTTATGAATCATTTATTTAAACTGGTTTATTTAAATGAACCCTCCAAACGAACCGATGAGTTGGACTTTCCAGTGCTACATGGACTGTAAGTGAACTGGTGAATCATTTATTTTAAGCGGTTCTAACATGAACCATCTGAACAAACCAATTCCGTTAGATATGTTGGACTGATTCCAGTGCTAAAGAGAGAAAGGACGGATTTTTATAATACTAAAGCTGCTTTATATAAGCTTTGATTGTGTGACAATTGTGATAACCGTATGTACCTGGTTCAGTTATCACCTCTTCCATTTTCTTCCATTTCCATAGCAAGTCGACTGTCACCCTTCATTTTGTTCTTAAAAGGAATGCGCTCTCCTCATGTTCAATACAACAGGCTGGTGTAAACTTTGGTGAGTTGCCGGGCAGTTTTGAAGTTGTCCAGGAACCTTCCGTACTACATGAATTATCACCTCTCAAACACTGTACTGAATATTGGTCCCTCTGACTCATATGGATACCCTCATCATTTGTCACAGGGGGTAATACAGACACATACGCATAGGCTTGAACCCTACATGGTGCCTGAGAGTGGTTGGCGCATGTGCGTCCCACACGGTGTACACTTGACCTCATGTTGAATAACCTCTTTAGCAGCTGTCCATCTGACAACTGCTTACCATACATAAACGCAGTACAGTAATAGTCAGTGTGAACTGTCGTCCCATGATAAAGGAAGATAAAGACTTAAAAACTAATTAGGGTGGATGATGTATATGCCTTATGAACAACTGCATTTAGCCCATCTATAAGAGTACAGATTAAGATGGGTTTAGCACTGTAGAGCAAGCCAACAACAGTCTGTGATCTGCACTGCAAAGACATAATCAGCGAATTGGAGGTGTGGGCATGGATGGACACAGTCCACAGCTCACTGCAGAGACTGATGTAACCACTATAGTGCCCTAAATAAGGATGTGCTTTCATATGAAGTAATAGGAATGGAGTGTCTAACATCCAGTGACTGCATGTTAGGAGCAATTAACAGTGAAGTGATGTAAGGGTTTCATGTGTCATCTGCAATATCACTTGTACTCGCTCAGAGATCATATTAGTAATGGTATTTTGTCCTTGCTTGGAGAACAGGGGTGCTAACTACTACAGAGTTCCGTCCAAGTCTGTGATTGATTTGTCAGAATATAGATGTTGGCCAAAATGAGAAAAACCTAAGTGACACTGGATCTAGAGAGGGGTAATGCTCTCAGACAATGAGCTGAAATGCTAAAGCAAGTTCCCGTGATCGGTTCATATATCTCAAAATAGCCCTTAAAATGGATAGAAACTTGCGAGGATGCACAAAGTGTCCTTGGCTTTTCATTTTTGCTAAGGCTCAGCACACAGCTGCTTTGTCAATCTATTGGAACAATAACCAACTTTAGCAAAACTTTAGCAATCTCAGCAGGTCACAGACATCTGTGATTTATTGTTCATGGTACAGCTACTATTCCAGGAGATTTTCTTGAGATCATGTGACAAATGAATTCCTAGGATCCGTTTTGACATGATCCTTCAACTATCACTAATTATTAGTATCACTAATTAATACACAGCTCTCTGGAATACTTGATTCTCATTGATCAATAGTGGCAATCTTAGGTCAGATATTTTGTATAATAATAGCTAAAATGTTAAAACTGTCAGAAATTTGACTGTTGTCTCTGGTGACCAGTTTCCTACACTGTGTTAGTTTTACCACTCTCATATTACTCTGTGGTCATTTTTGTCTCACGTAATAAATTAATTGCAATTCAAATAAATTTTACATGTTTTTTGACACTTTTTATTGACAGACATAGAGAGGACAGGCTCAAACCTAGGTCTCCCACACGAGCACCACTGCTCAATATGTTTAATGTTAATTTATTTATTTATTTGGCAATTAGCTGTAATATAAACAAGATAATGTACAGTCAGCTTGTCATTATCGCAAAGAACCGCATCAGGGTCAGGGCCGCATTATGTTACTGCAGGGGCCTGGGAGCTTACTGTTCCTAGTTGGAGGTGGAACGTTGTTACTCTGTGGCCATGAGCCACTCGGACAGCTTTCACTGTTGCACACAGTCTTCATGTTTATATTGCCATCTCCTGCTGAATGCATTTACATGCGCATCATCCCATGAACGTCTACAGAGGAGAATAGGGTGACGGATGCCGCGACGGAGCCCCCCTTCAACCACGGACTCGTAAGCCCATGCATTAATGAGGGCCTGTTCAGGGTGATAGAAGATGGATCACCTTGTCTGACCTTAGATTTTTAGGAGACTGCAACTATAACCACAGCTGACACTGAATAAATCAAAATTAAGATCATTGCTACCTTAAACTAACATGTTGATACTAATACGTTATGTATGACAATATGTTAATAAACAACAACATCTCTCTTTGCTGTGGTCTTTCTCGTTAATGTGGATTTTAGTTATTTAATATTTGTCTTTCCCATAGCCTCTAATAATTGGGACTGTATCAGGTGACAATTAAGAGCATTTTCACTTTGGTTGTGGACATGTGAGAATCTGCCACCCTCCATCTGATCCTGATGTGGCCTACTAAAGCAAAGCCCAGAACAGTAGAGCAAAGCATGCTGTTTAAGTTGGAATCTGTTCAGGAATGGCACTTCAAAATGAGGACACACAATTTGCAGATGTTTGTGAAGTTATCTGCATGATGTGCAGGTGTGTGCAATGTATGCTTAACTGTCTGATGGGTGTGTGTAGGAGGGTTGGTCTAAAATAACTTCTTGCATTGGAATGTGTAGGGATAGAAATATCAAAGGACATGAGATTGTAAGGTTGATGAGAAAGAATTTGTACATGCCACCTCCCCTTTTATTTGGATATTTATTAAATACATAAATATGGGGGTGGGGGGGGTGGGGGTTTGCTGTCCTTTTCTGCATATCGCTACCCCCTTCCGCATATCGCAGCGCCATTTTGTGGCGCGTTCTGCATAACGAGGCGGCCCCATTTCACGGCCGGCCCATCGGGAAAAGTCCCGGTTCGCCTATGGCCTGAGCTCAATACGTTGGTATATTAGGTTGGTGTTAAGGATCATAGAGTTGGACAGAAGAAGGAAGACACTTGACTAAGGCTCACTTTCTGAAGGTACAGTACAAAAGTCCAGCACAGCAGCTTGTGCTCCCTGGATACCCAGCATCTATTTATTATCCTTCCCCCGTCTGTGACCTCCCCTTTATTTTAGACCTCTGATTCATCTGCAATTCAACCCTCAAAAACCGCAAAACACCTCTAAGTTTTCAGCCACTGGACCATACATCACCAGATGCAAATGGAGAGAGCGTGAGATTTAGAATTTTCATTTGTGTCTGTGGATGGTATGATTTTTGGAATCCAAATCCACCAGCATAGTCCATGACAACTTGTAATAACCCATGGGCTCACAGTTCCGCTGCGCCCCCCTGTCAGTCAGCCGACAGGTGTGTGTGTAAATGTGCGCAACACGGACGGCTTTCATTGTTGCGCACCATCTCTGTGTTTTTATCAGCATCTCCAACTGAACGTGTTTAGAACGCTCTTTCTGCAAACATTGATGAGGGATAATATAGTGTGGCAAATGGGGCCCCCCTGGGAGTTGTGGGCCCCTGGTCTTCAGCCCCTGTAAGCCCGTACATTAATGCGCCCCTGTGTACAAGATGACAAAATAGTAAGATATCACACGACTTTGCTTGTATGAAAAGGTACAAATCGGTACAACTTTTAGACCAACCAGACAACAAACAAAATTTCAAATCGATACAATTTGGGTGTCAACTTTTAACTAGCCTTAAATCTAGCAAAAATGTTATTTTAAAAAGGAAACATCGGTCAACCAAATTTGGTTATTCGTTCCATATTTATTACTGGAATACAAATGACTGATGTATGTCCAGAATTTGTAATATGCTTCCCTCATTTCATTCCAAACCATGATGTCTTCGTTCTTCTATGAAACACAAAAGTTATTTTAATATTTAAATCATGGGTTTAGGGTTTGGGTAAGGGGTTAAACTTTATGGTTAGGTTTATGGTTTATGGCTAAGTTTAGCTTTGGATTAGGAGTTAAACTTTTGAAAAATAATAATAATATAATTTGTTTGTTTTATTTATCTCAATGGGAGTAAAAGTTGTGTGTTTTTGTATGAGCTAACTTGTTTGATTTCTTACTGTTTCGCCATCTCATACAATTATTACAACTTGTCATGAAACTGGGTTGGAATCCACTATGTCTTGATTTGGAGAGAACATTGAAAGGCATGTATTTGTAATTGAATTCTAACTTATATTTCTTTAATTGGCAACTACTGGACAAGAGAGCAAGTCGACATGATAGGTTGCATGTAACTTTGAGCTCATACTGTTGGTTTCATTCATTCCATTCAATGACAACAGGAAATTTCCAATTAAGATTAGCCCTGTTTTATACAAGCTGTGTCACATTTGCTTGCTGCGCCTGTTAACAGGGTGGATGCAGTGCGTTAAACTTCGAACACAAGGTTTCAGCCCCATTGACAGGTCAGAAAACCACCATGCCCACTGAGGTCTATTTGATGTAACATATTTTTCACCTGGTCATTCCAAAATAGAACTTAGTGGCTAGTGTGATGCAATCACCATGCATGGTTGAAAGCTCCTGGGATTCTGGATAGAAATCACAGCCGGCGAATGGCCATCGGAATGTGCTTTTCAGGTTAGTGCTTAGACAGACATCGCTGGGGACATGGACTAGGAATGGCATGGGTGGGGGTTGTTGCTTAATATCTATATCTTAGCAACTGAAGGGGTATGATACCATGTCCAGTTGTTGTCAGGGATTGGTCTGCGTGTTGGCATTGACGCCGCCCCTCTGCTTGTGGGCTGTAGAAAGATTAAACTAAAATTAAAACATCCTCCACACTTGATTCTCTGCTGTGCACTTGACCTTCCTGCACTTTAATCTGCCTCAAATTATTTTATTTTTTTTGTTGTTGTTGTTGTTTATGTTTTTGATGTTTTTAATTTATTTATCATAGATCAGATCTGCTGTAATACATGTGCTTGGGCCACTCGCTGATAACCTTGACGACCTCAGTAAACACCTCAGTCTGACAGTATGACCTCACCTTATGCAGCTGTACAGTTCTGCCCAGAACGAGCCTTTCAACGGTAAGACAGGAGCTACTCTGCCAGTTTGTCTGCCAGTTCTAAAAAGCTGTTTGCTTGGGCAAAGCAACATGTGTGGCTGTTTAAATGGAACACTTTGCTGTGGTTTTCAAATGTTAAAATGTTTGAATAAGGAAATCACTAGTTCAGAATGGTTTATTTGTTCTTATTCTACTCATTAAAGAGTTGCTATCAGTAACTGAACTGAGACAGAGGAACTCTTTGAGGTGCTAACAGTTGTGTCTGGGTCTCCAGCTGCTGCCTAGCTATGATATTTATAGATGTGGTGTTCTTATGGTGACAATGGAAGCATTTTGTACAATTCAGGGCTCAGGGTGGACAGGCTGGATACTCAAAATCCTCTACAGCTTATTTGCTACTAACTCTTCATGCACTCACACTACTGGACATTTGTTTTTGTGGAACTCTAAATAAAGCTGTATAATAGCTGTAAAATATAGCCAGGAATTAAGAGTTCACGCTTGTATCATTAATGAAGTTGGATTACAGTTTTCATATGGATAAACAGACTGAAACGTGTGGGGGTGTAACAGTACTGACGTTGTATTACATTTCAAAGTAGCATTGGCACCTATTCTAAAAGGGCAATTATATAAATAATGTTTAAATATTGAATTCATGTATTATACACATTTTCAAAATTAGCTCTCCTCAGGTGCTCTAAATATAAATGACCACATTATATTAATTATGTTATAGCTTATGTAAATTACACCTTCATATATTTTCTAATTAGATTTTTATTTAAGTAATTTAATATGTTGACAGTAGTCACAGGGTAGGGTGAAAGTATTAGAGAGCACTAATTCATCCAAGTCAGATTTGCCTGGAGCAAAATATTAGCAATTTCAACAAAGAATATTATGTATACATACCTAAGTCATTACCTTAGTCAACACACACATTTCAAATGAAAGTCATATAATTGGTATAGTGCATTTTCTGCTTTGTGACTGTATTGTTAAGTCTTAGAACTTTGAACACATGTGGGTATACCTGCTGTGGCTGTTGTTTTAGAGACTAATCCAGGTGCTATTAGTAGGGGTAATCTACACAACACGAAAAAATAAACTGAACAGAGGTTTTTTTGGGGGGAATTAGAACACATTTCCTTTGAGCTCAAACATTCAATGCCTCTTATAACCAGATGCTACAAAATAGGCACCAGACTCACATACCTAAATATTTACAATCTATAATGTATCTTGCAAATTTTTATTCTTAGAACCTCTATCTTGGAAATATTGTTTATTAAATGATCAATTGTGGGAAGTAGTTCTGAGGAAAGTTTGTGATTGACGTGCATCTTGAAACTTGAAATCCAACTTGACTTACTATCATTAAATCATATATATCCTTTAATAAATTATGTTAAAACAATTGGTTATATTCAGTTACCAAACAATTATATAAAATTAACACACACTCATTTCTCCACTTGTGTTTTTGTCTCAAAGTTACTAACGTTATGCTATAAAATAGTATTTAGTCTATGCCATTAGGATACAGCACACCACAGACATTCAACCAGAAGATGGTTGTATATTGCATTACACTTCATGAAAATCCTTAACATTTAATTACAGTTCATATTTTTGTTCTGTTTTTGTGCTTTTCTTTTCAAAAGATTTATATTGGAGAATTTTACGTCGTGTGAGAGAGTAATTCCTTATAGGAAATTGAGCAGTTCCTAATTGGCACGCAAGCAGGTATTATTCACCAAAGGAAAACATGCTTTTGAGAACATAATTCATCATGAGGGTTGTATTTTGAATCGAGTGGATCATGTCATTGTGGAAGGTTGTATAACTTTGAGACAGTTCAGTCCTTTGCACTGCAATTTGAGCCCATTCACAATGAAAGCACGCGTCTGAAAGGAGGAGAAATCATCACCATTCTTTTGTCTGAGCCACCATGTCCGTCCTGCAGCCCTGGGTTTGAGGGATGAGGGAAGGGTCGGCAGATCCCTTTGAACGTTACCTGGCCTCTGAATAATGACGATAGTGGAGTAGTCCCTCTCCCTAGATTGCAGGGCTCTGTTTGTTTTGATTGCATTTTCATCGCTGGATGTGCCCAACCTGTCAGGAGACAATGGGCAGCCCTGTTAAGCTGTGACCCTTGACCCCGTCCTGTCTGCGAGTGGCCTGGTCTGTGTTTAAGTGGACGCAGTGCAGCCTCTCCCTCAGGCAGAATGCATAACTCCCCCAGTAACCAGACACCCACTCACAGCTTCCAGAGAAGCCACCAGTAAATGAAACCCACCCTAAACTAGAGGTAAACAGAACATTTCACAGTAAAAAAAACTACAGTTGACTATTGTCTCTAAGGAAAAGTTTAAGCTGTTTTATAGATATTACAAGTTGAAATATGTATAGCTAATTCACACTGCCCACAACAGACTCGAGCAGAAATGTTTGTTGGGTTTTGTAGGACCATCCCTATTCTTGTTTATTGGGGCAGTGTGACTGTGAGCCCATTTACATGCACACCAATATGCTGATTACTCCCAAAAAAAAAACACTAAGCAAGAAAAACGCATTAACATGAGATTTTAAAAATATGTTATGTAAATGTTATTCTCTTTTTTGACGTCAAACCGTGAAGAGGCATGTGCAGAACATGTTCACATATTGGATAAGCCGTTAAGAAAACCAGATGAGGTATTTACATGCAACACAAAATCGGGGTAATTGGCAATAATCTACCCGTGTCGTTAATTTTATTCTAAAGCCATTTTTGACTTTACACCGATAAAGGAAAGCCATTGAATGCATTTACATGACAACACACGGTGTCGGCTTGTTAAGCATAATCGATGTAAGAACGTGCATGTTAACGTATTCAATGACGGTTAGAATTCTCAACATTCTAAGGGGCCGTTCAGATAGAATATGTTTTTGCATTTAAAAAGCCAGACACAGTGCAATGAATGGAACGCAATGCAGTTGTCTCAATTGACGCATTTTTAAAAGTTCTTTTAACTTGAAACAGTATTTTAAAAACTCGTCGCTTATCACAAGAGGCTGAAAAGACACAACACAGCGTTCAAAGTTGTCCTTCTAGTACAGATTTACATATTAAAACAATGGCCCATATATCTAGTTGCCAACTTTAGATTGTTTAAAATGTTAAAAAAAAATTTTGTCGTTTGTTGGGGCAGTTTGATTTAGCCTTTATATGTTGATTTGACAATAGCACTTCTTTTAAGAGAAAGGATCATGATTCCTTGGCTAAATTTAGGCTGGTTGAAGAAATAATGTTAGATGTCTCAGCCACTGGTGGAAAAGCAAAATTCAAAGGAAATTTGAGCATGTTTATGCTTTGGTAATTTAACAGAGAAATACAGTTCCTCAAGCAGTATTTCACTGCTGCATGACTCCAGAAGCACTCATTCTCAGGTTGCAGTATTTGTTTTATCAGGACTTTACAAGCGCTCTTACTTATGTTTAATCTAATTAACCACAATTACCAGTTTAATTGATGAAATAGCTATTCCCGATTCAGCTGATGCTAGATCAAAAATCCCACCATAAACTTCACCTGTCTCTTCTGTGGGTGTAAATCAAAACTGGTTTCATATGGAAACATCCTGAATGCTTTCATGCGTGGGTGCTGCGCCTTTTGTAGGACCATGATATCATTCTCGGCTGAAAATCCCTGTCAGACATATAATGTTTCTTGCTGCAATCAAACATCCATTTGTCCTTTCTTCTCTGACCTTTGGCCGAGTTTGCATCCTCTCTCAAATTTAATTCGATAATACCCCTGGCACAGGTTTTATGATGATGAGGAGGAGGATAATAATGATGATGTCACGACACTAGGGCTGTCAACCCAGCTCTCAGATCTCATTCAGGGATCTGAAACATGCCCTGTCGAAATGTGTGGCCTGAGACAGCAGCCACTCAGCACCTGCTGATAGACCTATATAGTCCTCATGCTCTCACCAACCTGTAATGCTGACAATATTAAATGCAATAACATATCAATGAGAGAGAGAGACATGTAATTCTCATACAGAGAGCTGCTGGGACCTTGTGCATGTTATTAGCCACTACATTCTCTGACATAAGAGAAGTAGTATCTTGTTTTGTGGTATAGAGCAAAAGGTAATACTGACAATAGTAGAACCTTTTAGCACTTAGAACACTATAAATGAAACATAGTCTTCCATGATATGATATAAATTATATACCCCTTAGACTTAACACTTTGCTTAAGTTGCTTCCATATGTTTATAGCCTATCACTTTGTAATGAGTTGTTTGAGCATTTTTTTTTTTTTTTTTTATTTAGCATGGAAAATTAATTGAAGCTCAGTTGTTGCTTTAAAAGAACAATGATTTTGCTTACTTCAACACAATCTATTAAGTATTGCAATAAGGAAAAAATATGTTTACATATTATATATATTTTTACATTGTCGCATATTCAGGATTGTGGAGGACCTAATTAACATTTTAAGACAATTGACCACTAATCTAAATATTAGGGAGGAGTCGAGACATATCTAAAACATATTTAGAGCTTGGCATTTTTGCTATGATATGACATGAAAAATAGCAAAGTTGTCCTTACCTCAACTGGGTTTAACCTTTTAATGTCTTGATAGAATTATTATTAACTATTCCTTCAACCCTGTGCCAACTAACCCTGGTCTTCTCTAAATTATTAGAGGTAATTGAAGTGAACTCATCCTTTAAGCTTCGGTCCGAGTTTTGGAATCTGACAATTCTGTATGCTCATTGTGCCTTATTAATTAAACATGAGCAGGACAAATTACTTTGTAAATTGTTCATAAATCCATTCTTAAGGAAATTGCTAATTGGATTGAGTGCAACAATTTACCTAAGAATAGTTTTATGCACAATTTACAGATGTTTTTTTTATTGCTCATGAATAAGCCCCATTGAGCTCACTGGGTTACTAACAACATTAGCTACAGTGAAGGAGTGATGCTGCTGTTGAATGGAACAGTGGGTGTGGCAGTACTATTCAATTCTGTAGGAAATAACTATGAGTAACAGCCAGCCAACTTTGTGGTATACGCCTATTTTTTAAATATCCTGATGCATGCTTTTTCTAGGTGGTTACGTTCATTTATGTAGCTATCATAACTTGCACACACATAACAACAAACAGATAACTGAACCTTCAGTGTATCACTCCACAACATGCATGCATGGAAAAAATAATGGAAAAACATACAAAGATTGTAAAAACTAAAAAGGTATGGTGCACCTCACATGTGGAAAGCTGTATAAAAATGACACAAATCGAATTCTAAAGTACCTGTTGTTCTCCACGGCTTATTCTATAGTGACTTTCTCTTTCGATTGTACATGTAGTGAGTGACATATATTATTACAACTAGTTGAATGAATGGCTGTCAGTAAGCTAGGCCCCAGCTTTCATTTGTATTTGCTCACTTCCTTAAAAGCCCCTCAGACTGTTCATGTCCACATTGTCAGAAGCAGTGGGGTTTAGATTTTTATCTTACAATGGGCCATCGGAATGCTGAGGTATGAACCTGTGGATGCAGCGTGATAATTGAGTTATTGGGCTTGGCATTTGTACATCTTCCACTGTGCCAAATGACAATGTCTATGAGGCTTAAAGTAAACATTAGGGTTGAAAAATCTTTTATCCCCAGTGACAGGCCTGGCAGCACACCGTTGTCCCAGTAATTCAACTCTAGCATTCACTTTGTGCCACACCTCTTCAACTGAACAAAGACGAAATAGGGTATATACCCTGCTTTTCTTCTCAAGAGATTTTTGGGAAAATGTTTGAAAGAAGGGAAAAGAAGAATTTCATTGAATTGAAGATGAAATCCAAATGCTGCTTTTGCACCACCTATCTTTCCACCTTTAAGATATTAGTGAATGTGAGCATTTCTTTTATAAACCTGAGGATTTCTACCTGATATTCTACTATTTATTAGTGTAGACAAACCTAGTCAGGTTTATGCAGTCATTTAAAAGAATTTCTATGACTTGAATAAAACCAGATAAATTACATATATGTTATCACATAAAGCACAATTATTTTTTTAACAGTGTAGTCTTTATACTTTTTAAGAGCCTATAGTTTAGTTGATCTCACAGACAAATTTATTATGCAAAAAAAGCTTTGTGGTACTATTCAGCATACATTTTATAAAAGTTTTTCTTCAAAGGAATGATTCATTTTACAGTAATATCAAAGACTGGGGTTGCTTTGTATCTCTGTCTAGGAAACAGTAATCTGAAATCCCTCACTCTTAAAGCATGCAGCATTTTATAAGCTTGCCTACATAGTTTGGTATATTAATATCTCCCCACCTCACAGAATGTAGGGGAATTCCGGCCCCACACCCGAGTGCCATCGTTAGATTATGGGTTGACACCCCAACTCCAGATACACACGTACACATACATTTATGAATTCAACCCCCATCCTCAGCCAAGCCAAATTCAGCCACACACATTCCGAATGCTGCATAGTGGTGGTGTTGCTATCATATAGACTGCAAGGGGGAATTCCGCTGTACTTGGTCGTCAGCGTGTGCTGCTCCTCAACAGGAACAATGAGGCGCTGGGCTCTGGTTTGGTATCATATTGCAAATGGAGAGGGTCATCTTGTTTTCTCTGACAGTCTTTTTCTCTCTACTTGTCCTAAATGTCATGTTAACACTGGTTATTGGTGTTGCATTAGGCAGGCACCGAGCATGGCCTTTGTGAGGGAAGTGGCAATTAAGAATGGATTATGTTTTTACTTCCTGACTGAGTGTGATGCCATCTTAACAGCTTTAACACAAGTGATACTGTATCAGTTTACTAAATGATATTCATGTTCAAGCCTTACAGCTGTTTGTTACTCTTATTCATAATAGCTTGTGTATTCCTCAGAATGACAATTTAGGAAACTACTATTAACCCCATGAAATCGATTGATGAGTGCAGTTTTCTTTACTGTGTGCCTGACGCATTTCCTGTTGAATTAGGAAGTTTGGGCAGGACATATAAAGGTGGCTCATCCCTTTTTATTTTAAATAGCCCATAAGCTTTAGTAAAAAAATGAACCGTAATTTGTTACTTGCTGGTTGGTTGAGGGTGGTATTTGGGGGAGGGGCATTCCACAGTGCATTTGATTGGACAAATCTGTCTAGTGCAAGATGAGACATCAAGATTTTTTGTCCATTTACTGGAAGATATAAGCTTACAATTTAAATGTGTACAAATTTAAATTCATTTTGTCATTGTCTAGAAATATACTATATAGATGGCCTTAAAGGGATAGTTCACAAAATGGAAATTCTCTCCTCGTTTACTCACACTCATGCCATCCCAGGTGTGTATGACTTTCTTTTTTCTGCTGAACACAAAAAAAGATTTTTAGTAGACTATTTCAGCTCTGTAGGTCCTCGCAATGCAAGTGAATGGGTGCCAAAATTTTGAAGCTCCAAAATGTGCATAAACACATCATAAAAGTAATACCGTAAGTTCCCTATCTGTCACTCACTTGACGTTGTGTCGATGTAGTGACACTAGGGGTCACTCTTGGGAGCCCCAAACACCTCTGCTTTTTTGAAAAAAGGCCAATGAGAATTAGCGAGTGCAATTTGCATGCCACTCCTCCGGACATACGGGTATAAAAGGAGTTGGTATGCAACCACTCATGCAGATTTTCTCTTAGGAGCCAAGCAGTTCTATTCATTTAAGCTGAATTCATCCGCAAAGTTCATTCACCACATCTGCTGGATTCTACGGCGCATTTCAGCGGCTTCTTCCCCTCTGCACTCGTGGAGTGCAGAGAACACCCCTGGGCGCTTCGGCAGAAACAACTAAAAGAGTATATTCTAAAAAGAGTATATTTTCTTTCTAAAAGAGCGGCACACACGGAACGTCTTTTTAAAGATGACTTTCCGTTTGTGTGGTATTCCTGGTTGCGGTCGTTATCTCTCCACTTCTGACGGCCACGATCGCTGCTTTACGTGTCTGCACACCGTTCGTGGATGGGTCTTGTCCTCATTGCGAGATCATGACCATGGCAACATTGCGGTCGCGGCTTGCATTCGTAAGAAAGCAAGCAACCCCAGCGGCTCCCCGCCTCGGTCCTTCTACCTACTGGTATGAGGCCATGCCGGTTAGCACTGGGGCCGATTTGGGGACCTCAATGGGACCACCTCCGCTGAGTATTCCCCCATGGACCTCCCATTCCCCAGCATGCTCGCTTGCCCCGGTCGGGCGCTCGGACGAGATCACCGGACGAGATCATCTCAGGGCGAGTTCGACCTCTCATTCGGAGCCCGGGAAGAAGACGAGTTATCAAGCGCAGCATCGGAGAGCGGGCTCGTCCAGTCGGACGCAGAGGCTTCAAACGGGCTTCCTCCTTCGGGAATGGTCGCCCAGTCCTAGGCCGACACAGAAATGATGGACATGCTTTCCCAGGCGGCCGCGAGTGTCGGGCTAGAGTGGAACCCTCCGCTCTCCCCTGAACCCTCGTGGCTCGACTATTGGTTCCTGGGCTCGGGGCACTGCCCATGGCCACACCCCGCCCTCGTTCCTTTCTTCCCGGAAGTGCATGAGGAGCTGACAAGATCATGGGAGGCACCTTTTACTGCCCGGTCCCGGTCTTTCAGTTCCCCCGCTCTCGCTACCCTCGATGGCGGAGCGGCCAGGGGGTATTCGGTGATCCTCCAGGTGGATAAGGCGCTCGCGGTGCACTTGTGTCCGCAGAGCGCCGCCATCTGGCATGGGCACCCGAAACTCCCGTCCAGGCCCTGTAGGTTTATGTCATCCCTGACGGCTAGAGCCTATGGTGCCATTGGACAAGCCGCCTCCGCCCTGCACGCCATGGCTCTCCTGCAAATACACCAAGCCAAGGCACAAAAGAACTGCACGAGGGTAGTTCTGACCTGGGATTGATGCAGGAACTGCGCTCGGTGACCGACCTCGCTCTCCGGGCGATGAAGGTCACGGCGCGGTCTCTCGGGTAGGCGATGTCCACCCTGGTGGTCCAGGACCGCCACCTTTGGCTCAACTTGGTTGAGATGCGTGAGGCTGACAAGGCACGGTTCCTTGATGCCCCCATCTCCCAGGTTGGCCAATTTGGCGACACCGTCAAGGACTTTGCCCAGCAGTTCTCGGCGGTGAAGCAGCAGACGGAGGCCATACAACACATCCTGCCCCGGCGCGGCTCAAGACCCAGCACCCTGTCTGCTCGTCGCCAAGGGCATCCTCCTGCAACTACAACACCGGCTCCACCACAGCCCACCCCCCGGCGTGGAGCCCAGCGCAGGAAGCAGACGCCACCCATCTCACGGCCGGCCGCCAAGAACCCGAGGAAGGCTTCGAAGCACCCCTGAGACAGGTGACCCAGGGACAAGGAGACCCGCTTCTCCGGAGCTGGTGAGCAGACCACTCCATCACCCGGTGGAGGGCCGGGAGGAGAATCTTTTGTTTCATTTTCATTTAATTTCGCCACATGTCCAAGAGGCTGCGGTACCCAAAAGTTCAACAAAAGAGCTGTTTTCTTGTTCCCTGGGTCACATGTTCGGTGCGCACAGCCATCGTCATGACCACCGTCCACCGTCCCATCTTTACAGGTATGGCACTCCAGCAGCGGTCCCCCCGCCCCTGTGCACCCAGCTGTGGCACAAACACACCCACACAGGATTGGGTCCTGTGGACTACAGGGACGAGACTCCTCCTCCCCCTTCTCGGCCAATCTTATGGTGGGCGGCAGGAGCCAGGTAAGTGCTTAGATGTCCCTGGACTCAGCCGCGAGGCACCACCCGCTGGTACATCCGACGTGATCATTCCCTTGGTCCCCTTCGCCCAGAGTTTGGCCGCGTGGCTCGCGCTTTCCAACCTGTCGCGGTGGCTGACCCGGACCGTCTGACTCGGCTATGCAATTCAGTTCGCCAGGCGCCCACCCAGGTTCAGCGGCATCCGCTTCACCTCGGTGAAGGGCGAGAATGCCGCTACCTTGCGTGCGGCGATCACTACCCTTCTGCGCAAGGGCACGATAGAGCCTGTCCCTCCAGCCAAGATGAAGAAAGGGTTCTGCAGCCCTTACTTCATCGTACCGAAGAAAGGCGGTGGGTTGCGACTAATCCTGGACCTGTGAGTACTGAACCGGGCTTTGCACAGATTCCCGTCCAAGATGCTGACGCAAAAACGCATTCTAGCAAGCATCCAGCATCAAGATTGGTTCACGGTGGTAGACCTGAAGGACACGAACTTTCACATCTCGGTCTTACCTCGACACAGACCCTTCCTGTGGTTTGCCTTCGAAGGCCAGGCGTACCAGTACAAGGTCCTCCCCTTCGGCCTGTCCCTGTCCCCTTGTGTCTTCACGAAGGTCGCAGAGGCTGCCCTTGCCCCGCTAAGGGAAGTGGGTGTCCGTAATCTCAACTACCTCAACGACTGGCTAATCCTAGCTCACTTTCGAGAGTTGCAGTGCACACACAGGTACCTCGTGCTCCGGCACCTCAGCCGACTGGGTCTTTGGGTCAACTGGGAAAAGAGCAAGCTCTCCCTGGTTCAGAGCATCTCTTTTCTTGGTTTGGAGTTGGACTCAGTCTCGATAACAGTGTGCCTCACGAACGAGCGCACACAGTCGGTGCTGAACTGTCTGAAGGCATTCAGATGGAGAACAGCAGTTCCACTGAAACTTTTTCAGAGGCTCCTGGGGCATATGGCATCCACACCGTTCGGGTTGATGCATATGAGATTGCTTCAGAACTGGCTTCAGACTCGAGTCCCGAGATGGGCATGGCGCCACGGGACACATCGCATGGCCATCACGCTGATCTGTGGCCGCCTCTTCAGCCCTTGGACCGACCTTGCATTTCTACGGGCAGGGGTTCCCCTAGAGCAGGTCTCCAGGCGCGTCGTGATTACAACAGATGCCTCCAAGACGGGCTGGGGTGCCGTATGCAATGGGCACACAGCCACCGGCTCCTGGACTGGCCCACAGCTGCGTTGGCACATCAACTGCCTAGAGTTGTTGGCAGTACTGCTCGCCCTGTGGAGGTTTCGGCCATTGATCCAGGGCAAGCACGTGTTGGTCCAGATGGACAACACAGCATCTGTAGCGTACATCAACCACCAAGGCGGTCTATGCTCCCATTGCATGTCACAACTCACCTGCCGTCTCCTCCTCTGGAGTCAGCAGCGCCTCAAGTCGCTACGAGCCACTCACATCCCGGGCGACCTCAACACCACAGCGGATGCGCTGTCACGTCAGGTTACCCTCGGGGGGAGAGTGGAGACTCAACCCTCAGATGGTCCAGCTGATTTGGAGTCGATTCGGTCGAGCACAGGTAGACCTGTTTGCTTCCCGGGAATCCTCCCACTGCCCGCTTTGATACGCCCTGACCGAGGCACCCCTCAGTATAGATGGCACACAGCTGGCCCCCTGTACTGCACAAATATGCGTTTCCCCCAGGGAGCCTACTTGCACAGACCCTGTGCAAGGTCAGGGAGGAGGAGGAGCAGATCATCCTCTGGAATCTCCATGTCTGGCCCCTGGACGGGACGTGGAAGACCTAAGTTGCCTACCACCCGCGGTGGTAGACATGATCACTCAGGCTAGGGCTCCCTTTACAAGGCGCCTGTATGCCTTGAAGTGGCGTCTGTTCGCTAAGTGGTGTTCTTCCCGATGTGAAGACCCCCAGAGATGCGCAATCGGATCAGTGATTTCCTTCCTGCAGGAGAGGCTGGAGGTGCGGCTGTCCCCTTCCACCCTGAAGGTGTATGTAGCCGCTATTTCGACTCATCACAATGCAGTAGATGGTAAGTGTTTGGGGAAGCACGACTTGATCATCAGGTTCCTGAGAGGTGCTAGAAGGTTGAATCCCTCCAGACCGTGCCTCGTCCCCTCATGGGACCTCTCCATAGTCCTTCGGGGTCTACAGGAAGCTCCCTTTGAGCCCTTGGAGTCAGCTGAGCTTAAGGCAATCTCTTTGAAGACTGCCCTCCTGACTGCACTCACTTCCATCAAAAGGGTAGGGGACCTGCAGGCATTCTCTGTCAGCGAATTGTGCCTGGAGTTCAGTCCGGGTTACTCTCACATGAATCCTGAGTCCCCGACTGGGCTATGTGCCCAAGGTTCCCATGACTCCTTTTAGGGATCAGGTGGTGAACCTGCAAGCGCTGCCCCAGGAGGCAGACCCAGCCTTGGCGTTGCTGTGTCCGGTGCGAGCTTTACGCATCTATTTGGATCGCATGCAGAGCCTTAAAAGCTCCGAGCAACTCTTTGTTTGCTTTGGTGGACAGCGGAAAGGAAGCGCTGTCTCCAAACAGAGCATCGCCCACTGGGTCATCGATGCCATCACGATGGTATATCAGGCTCAGGACAAGCCAGCCCATGCGGGGTTACGAGCCCACTCCACCAGGAGTGTGGCGGCCTCCTGGGCCCTGGCCAGTGGCGCCTCTTTGGCAGACATCTGCAGAGCAGTGGGCTGGGCAACACCCAACACCTTTGCGAGGTTCTACAATCTCCGGGTTGAGCCGGTCTCATCCCGTGTATTGGCAGGCACGAGCAGTTAAGTTCCGGGACAATTGGCCGGGTGTACCGCTTGCGCATAGTGCCTTTCCCCTCCCTTGAGGTGAAGACGTGCGCTCTTGACTCCCAGTCGTGTTCACAGACTGTGATCCCTGGATGACTTTCCTCCTTAGCCCTCTGGCAGTTGAATTTGCGGAGAAACTCGCTGACCGGCCCAGTACGGGCACTAATGAGCCCCTGTACTGAGATAGGTGCTCCACATGTGCTGGTTCCCCGAAGGTGACCCCATGTGATATCTTCCCCAAAATCGTTTCCCTGGCAGGAAATTGCGTCTTCCTTCCCTGCCCTCGGTCACCATGCTCTGTAGAAACTCCTCCCCCTTCGAGTAGGACCTACCATGGGACCTCTCCACATGACATACTTCCGACAAGACTCGGTAAGACCATGTGACGTATTCTTTCTTTTTGGGCGGGGTGTGGTCTCCGCGGTGTCTTCCCCTTGGGAGGGACACCTCCTGACACAGACACTTATGGCTCCTGGTCAGTTAACAAATTCCACTCTTTTTTGGGGAGAAAAGAGAGGGAAAAGAGGCCTCGCCTGGGATAGCCTGTCCCTATAGTTGGGCAATCGACTTGTTCCTGATGGACCATTCGACACTCATAAGAGCGTTGGGGGAGGTTACGTGACGGCCTGGTGCGCTGGCAATGAGGCACAGCAGTCTGCCCATCACACACCACCAGTTCACGTAACACAGTTCAGCTAGTTGTGGCATTTTGTATAGGGACCCCTAGTTTCACTACATCGACACAACGTCGAGTGAGTGACAGATAGGGAACGTCCTGGTTACTTATGTAACCTCCGTTCCCTGATGGAGGGAATGAGACGTTGTGTACCTCTTGCCACAACGCTGAACTACCTGCTGAAAAGGCCGGGACCTGGTCTCGGATCCTCAGCACAAAACCTGAATGAGTGGTTGCATACCAGCTCCTTTTATACCCGTATGTCCGGGGGAGTGGCATGCAAATTCCACTCGCCAATTCTCATTGGCCTTTTTTCAAAAAAGCAGAGGTGTTTGGAGCTCCCAAGAGTGACCCCTAGTGTCACTACATCGACACAACGTCTCGTTCCCTCCATCAGGGAATGGAGGTTACGAAAGTAACCAGGACGATTCTAGTGGTTAAATCCAAATCTTCTGAAGCGATATGATAGGTGTGGGTGAGAAACAGTTCAATATTTAAGTCCTTCTTCTTTTGTTTTTGATGATTTGCATTCTTTGTGCATATCACCCCCTACTGGGCAGGGAGGAGAATTTATGGTAAAAACTGACTTAAAGAGCACCTATTATGGTTTTACAAATATTACTTTTCATGTAGTGTGTTATATAGCTGTTTGTGAATGTAAAAAATTCTGCAAAGTTTCAAAAATCAAAGTGCATGTCAAATGGAGTTATTGACTCCCAAAAGAAAGAACCGATTCTGAACACCTGAAACGAGACGTTAGTAATTCCAGACTTAATTCCTGTACTAACCTACGTAATTTGGTAACAAAATACCGCCGTCAAACACTACACTAAGTGGTAGACCAATCACAACAGACTGGGACATCTGACCAATCAGAGCAGAGTAGGCTCTCTGAAAGGAGGAGTTTAGAATGAATCCTTTAGAACGAATCATTGAACGAGTCGTTTTTGACACTGGAAAAAAAAGTAATGCTGCAATTTAAATTGAGCAAAATAAAGTGTATTTTGACCTTGGATGCATGTAAATCTATTGTATGAGACCTTTAAAACAAAATTAGGCACATTTAAAAACCATAATAGGTGCTCTTTAAATATTGATCTGTTTCTCACCCACACATATCATAACCACTGGAGTCTTAAACATTACTTTTATGCTGATTTATGTCCATTTTGGAGTGTCAAAATTTTGGCACCCATTCACTTGCATTGTATGGACCAAAAGAGCTGAGATATTCTTCTAAAAATCTTTGTTTGTGTTCTGCAGAAGAAAGAAAGTCATACACATCTGGGATGTCATGAGTGGGAGTAAATGATGAGAGAATTTTCATTTTCCATCTGCTGCGTTTACATAGAAAAACTATTGAAAAACTGTGCAGATGGATGCAAAAACACATTTGATGTGAACGGCCCCTAAATTCTGTTTCTTACTTTCTAGACTGAGAGAACCAACATCATGTCTCTCATGGGCTGAAGGTTCTTTCCTGGCCTCCATGTCACAGGGTCAAGGCTCCCAGAGTACAGATATCCTCGGACAAGAT
This sequence comes from Myxocyprinus asiaticus, assembly GCF_019703515.2. Taxonomy (NCBI): domain Eukaryota; kingdom Metazoa; phylum Chordata; class Actinopteri; order Cypriniformes; family Catostomidae; genus Myxocyprinus; species Myxocyprinus asiaticus. Next base: position 25,995,235 of record NC_059355.1, read on the forward strand.
GTCCTTAACCAGCTACTGGAGATGCTGGACCAGTGAGTATAAAGTACTTCACAAATTCACTCATATAACTCCAACAAGCAGTCACACCCATTGTACCTGTACATACAGACCGGCATAAAGTGCTCTGTAGTGTCTATGCAAAATAATATAATAAGAAAAGGTGCAGCAATGTGTTGTAAGTAAAACAAATCTGTTTTCTGGTCTCTGTTCCAGGTCTGCGCTCCATTCAATGCAGCCAATTGAGCTCAACTTCTCTGAGGGCTCTACAGTTGGATCAGCATCTAATACCATACAGATAAGCATGGACTGCATCACAATGCGTGGGCCTGAGGAGCCCCTTACTGTGAGTACTTAATTTCACTAAGCACATCAAAGACTTAGCTGTCCAAACATTAGACATTAGAAATTGCACATTTTAATGTGCTTATTGCACATTTAATTTAAGTTGCAATCGTACTTGTGTAAATTAAATTGCAATGTCATTAATATCTGAGCATTTATTGTAAGACCCTGTTCTTGGTCACATCACATCATGTCAAGATGTTTTGATATCTATGGATGAATACATTAGTTGAAATGTAAAGTTTAAACTGTTTAAGACAGGAAACAGTAGGGAAACTTAAGCTTATATGAATTTTAGGTAAATGCTTGTTTATTTATTTTCTAATTAAAGGAATGTTCAGGGTCCAATAAGTTAAGCTCAGTTGACAGCATTTGTGGTATTATGTTGTTTACCACAAAAAAATTTACTTAGACTCATCCCTCCTTTTCTAAAAAAAAAAAAAAAAAAGCAAAAATCGAGGTTACAGTTAGGTACTTACAATTGAAGTTAATGTGGCCAATTTGTGGAGGGTTTAAACACAGAAATGTGAGGTTTATAATTTTATAAAAGCACTTACATTAATTCTTCTGTTAAAACTCATGTATTATTTGAGCTGTTAAGTTGTTTAAATTGTAATTATTACAGTCATTTGAGGGGTTTAGGGTTTGTTGACATTACATGGTAACGAAGTTGTAAAATTGGCTATAACACAGAAGTGATTTTATCACACTAAATCAATTTTACACGCATATCCTTTATGTCTTGTGGCTATGCTTTTGAAAAAGTGAGTATTTTAATGTTCAAAAGTTGGCCCCCATTCACTTCCATTGTAAGTGCCTCACTGGAACCAAGATTTTTGTGTTTTGTTTTTAAAGAAAATGTTAAAAAAATTTTGGTTATCAATATTATGCCACAAATGCTGTTGATTGTGCTGAACTTGTATTGAACCCGGAATATTCCTTTAAGGAAAAGGAGCAGCTAAATCAAGCATTTGATAACTTGATTTGGTTGTTGGTTCAAAATGCATATGTAATGTAATAGTGATGCCTATTATTGATACTAACAACTACGATTGAATATTAACTCTCTGGGCTATTTTTATATTTTTTCAATTTACTCTTTCTGTACTTTCATGTAACACAGACTACAAACACTTTTGATACTGACAATGAACAAAAGCAGTTCATACAAAATCTCGTTATCGTTATCTGGCTTGTTTTCCTACTCTTGTTTAACAATCAAGCATTTAATTGTTAAAGTAAAAACAAATCCCCCCCCACAAAATTTAAAACAAATACATGGGGATTTTTAAAACCTCCCACTGTCTCAGATGGGCTGTTATTTGATAGGAGCAATAGATTAGGTTGCCTTTTTAAAACCATTCAAGTAAATGTCTGTAATGAAATCTTTTTGACTGCTTGTTTTGGCTTTTGTTTGTTTTGAATGTTTATATACAGTATATATATTTTTTAACTCATTTTATTTTATATACAACTTTAAACACCAACCAACCAAATTTTGAAAGCCTGTATGAAGTTCTTTAGCAGAGTACTACAATTATTTTATCACATATGAAACTTGGTTTTGTTTACTGTGATCAATCAGGTGAATAATTTCAGTAGTGGGGAATTTAGTGGTAACCCCCAGCAGAGACAGTTAACAAACTCTCACATCTGTGTGTGTAAGTGTTTATTGGGGGTGTTTATGGGTTTTCCCTGGTCATTCTGGATAGTTTTGTTGGTAACAAAGTCGGATGGTATTTATATGTCAAAGTCTGGATGAACAGCTTTAAATAGAAAGGGTCCTGACGATGATAGATTGTTTGCTACAATGACACATCAGATTTGAAGTGCTTTAAACGTTCAATTTTGTAATTACATATTAAACAATTGAAACAATCTTTGAATGATCATAAAAAATCTGAAGGACTGAAGTGGATCAATGAATTGTGAAGATGGAGGAAGTTTACAGCAATACTACACATCAGACAATTTCTTCTTTGGTGTAAGTGATATTTTTCCCTTCACTATAATATTATTTGTTCCAGCTCATTATCACCTTCTTTTCTAGAGTTTACTTGTAAAAAAAAAAAAAAAAAAAAAAAAAAAATGTTAGCTGACCTTTAACACTCTAAACTGTTCATTTGCTTAAAGTTTACGTAACTCAAGCAAAATCTTTGTATCCCACGGGCACATTCTATCAACACGTATAGTTTTGACAATGTGTTTATACACAACAGAAGAGGCAGTGGAAAGTTTGACTTTAAGAGTGTGACCTGTAGCTGAAGTTGAGGCCTTTAGATTGTCCCTGGGCATGCAGGAGAATTAGGTGAGGTGGTGGCTCCCCTCCCAGCAGAGGAATGCAGTTGTCCGGCAGTAGAGATGGGGAAAAAAGGGAGAGACTGAGCAACAGTTTGCCTTTCTGGCCCTGAGGGATTATCTTTTCTCTTGATCTGGTGATTAATACCCCCCATACTTACAACACCACCCGCCTCCATCTTCCTCTCAGAAAAGATCGGGCGTGGTGCATTGCATGGCACGCTAACACCCCGTCCTTTGCCAGCTAGCATCCATGTCGATGGAAAAGCTGGGAACTGTGGCAAACTGCCAAACACTGCGGCAATGATGCTCATTAAATCCTGAAAAACAAACTTTGATGAAAGACAACATAGCAACCAGCATCTGGCTATTCGGTGAACTCTTTCATAAAAAAAAAAAAAGAAAAAAAAAAAAGAATTACGAAAGAGGATTGTCTTCTTGATTAGTCATTGGGCAATGTGTGTGCTGTTTGGCTCCCCCAGGGTCCTTAGGATTGGTTGTGCAGGGGTTTTATGGTTTTATCTGAAATTGCTCTTTCTCAGGGTGGTGTGCTTTTTCTGTAGCTGCAGGGCAACTATTTAGCGCAGCACCTGCCACTGTGACTGATTGAGGCTAGTGTCCTATTCTCTGGGGGAGAAGAAAGAGGGAGAGAGGGGGAGAGAGAGGGGTGTCGAGTCAGGTAGCATAGAGGAATGTTGCAGAAAGAGTTGCAGAGGAAAGGATGTGTCCTAACATCAAACAGATGATTTCATGGCAAGATGGAGCAATTGCTCAGGTAAAAGTGGTGAACTCACAGCTAATGTAATGTATGTCAGTTTAGTTGTGTTTACCCTCTGGATTTCCTTATACAGTACTGTGCAAAAGTTTTAGGCACTTGTGAAAAATGTTGCATAGTGAGGATGTCTTCAAAAATAATGAAATAAATAGTTTTCATTTATCAATTAACATCATACAAAGTCCAGTAAACATAAAAAAGCTAAATCAATATTTGGTGTGGCCACCTTTGCCTTTAAAACAGCACCAATTCTCCTAGGTACACCTGGACACAGTTTTTCTTGGTTGTTGGCAGGTAGGATGTTCCAAGCTTCTTGGAGAATTCACCACAGTTCTTCTATCTGTTTAGGCTGTCTCAATTGCTTCTGTCTCTTCATGTAATCCCAGACTGTCTCGATGTTCAGTGGGGAGCTCTGCGGGGGCCATGTCTGCAGGGCTCCCTGTTCTTCTATTCTAATCTTTTCTATTTGCAAAAAGTAATGTTTGGGAGTCTAAAATGTATTTTACCTATTGACACACTAAAGCTGAAGATATAAATAACCATCTTAAGACAAATGTTTTTTGTGAAACATCTTAAGTGCTTAAAACTTTTGCACAGTACTGTATGTTCATTGTATACTTAATTTTTCTTTCTCGTAAAGTGCAGTTTTTGGTGGCTAGTGATAAATGTATAGATTGTATGCTGTCTGCTTTTTATGGTTCCACATTCTGACAGTTAGCCTCGTTTGTATTAGTCCTTTTTTAAGGAGAGTCTAAAGGGCTGCTTCAGTGATATCCAATGAGACGACAACACCTGAAATAGGTGCTGACAGATTAGTAGGGGGGATTGGCTGCCCATTGAGTAAATTTTTTTAGTCTGGGCTTTGCTGAGCAGCAAAGATTCAACAGAGTATATGCCTCGAATGCATTCAAGCTGGTAAGGGAATGATTTGTTTAGGCTGTGCTGTGAATTAGCCCATGATTAGTCATTTGTAGTGTTCTTTTCAAGTGGAGCCTGACTCAGCATTAGGTGGGAACACATCACTAAGGCGTGCTGTCTTAGTGCTATCCATCCGCTCTGTGACTACTGTTTGTGACTACTCTGTGACTACATTTTATCCTAAAAGCTTTTTTTGAATTCTTTTGGATTTTGTGATGGAAAATGGTGCATCTGTCACATACACCCTTCTCACAATTTTTATTTTTATTTTTACAATTAAATATCTAAAAGCTTTTGGTAGTTTGGTAGTAAATGATGAAGGTTTTCATTGTGGTGATATGTGTCCAACTGTATGATTATTCTTATTGTATATCAGGCTGGATTTGTGTTTTCCATTTTAAAGGTATAGTTCACCCAAAAATGAAAATTCTCTCATCATTTACTCACCCTCATGCCATCCCAGATGTGTATGACTTTCTTTCGTCTGCAGAACACAAACGAAGATTTTTAGAAGAATATTTTAGCTCTGTAGATCTATGGAGTTTGATGGTTTGATTATGTTTATGCTGACTTGATCTCCTTCAAAGGCCTGGCCGTCATTCACTTGCATTGAATGGACCAACAGAGATGAAATATTCTTCTAAAAATCTTCGTTTGTGTTCTAATTCTGCAGAAGAAAGAAAGTGAAACACATCTTAGATTTCATGAGGGTGAGTAAATGATTTTTCATTTTTGGGTGAACTACCCCTTTAAGACAATCAAAGCCCTTAAACAGAAACAGAGCCATTTTATGCTGGACTCTCTTCAACTTTTGATTTGGGATTTAACACCACAGCTTAAATCACAACTGCTAAATCACTGCTGACTCTTCACCCCACCAGTATGCCTCAAGCAAAATGAAATGGCACTGCTTAGATACAGAGTAATCCATCTAAACGTTTACCTCTTTTTCTCTGTTTCTTTGTCCCTCTCTTAGAACTCTCTAAATCTCACTGTATTCCTCCTCCACCAACCTCTTTTTCATTCTAAATCGGATCTCCAAAAATACAAAACTTCAGGGAGAATAATATCTATGATGGCACATCTGGTTTTGTTGAAAGTCTCTGTGTATGTGATTTTGTCTGCCTGATCTCACAAAAATGACATGACTGTGGCAATAAATTTCAAATAATATTATGTTGTTCATTTCACGTGTTGTGGCAGTTCTGAGGTGTAATGTCCACTTTGTGGTCCTAAAACCGTGTTTCTCCTACATAACAGATGAGGTTTTTAAGGTTAATGCTTTATAGAGTTTTAAATCAACAAAACATACTTCCCTAACCTAAACCCAACCAATAGTGTCATGAAAAGCAAATGTTAGATAATTAATGCGATTGCTGAAACAACCATCATGTTACACTTTCCACTCACGTGTTGACTCTCGTACTATCTGTTGAGCTGCCACACAATTTTAACAAACAAGCTTGTAAATGTATTTGGTTATAAAATGTAATGTTAAAATGTATTGCCTAAAAAGCTATGCACTATAGTAAAAGTGTTTTGATGTCGTAAGATAGCATTGTGTGAGGAACAGAAATGAAAGTGTTTATGAATTGTAATCTATTTTTCTTATTTATCTAATTGTAACTATTACTCGTGATTTGTGTAAAATAAAATAAAAGTCATTGTTGTTGTAACACCTTGCGATACGTACAACGAGGCACGCAAAAATCATTTAGCACATATGCAGGTATAGTTACATGATTCCATGAGACCATGTTGGATTTTGTTGCAGTTATCACAGGTGGCATTTTTAAAAATCTTTTTTTCTTGCCATTTTTTCCCTTGTGTATTGTACATTTATTTTGCAGAATGGCAAATAAAATCTCTGCTGATATTATGATTATTTGAAAACTCTCTCAATTTTTGTTGTTGTTATTTAACATAGAATACAGCAATCCCTCAAAGACTAGATGAGGATCAAAACAAGATAGTGTGGACTGGTGCCAATTATGCTGTAAAACAGTTCTAAAGTTCAGAGTGCAGGTGTTGACTTTTGCTCTCTGATGTCCACAGGTGTTTGGTCTTTGACATCACTAACTGCTTATTATCCTGAACTATACAGTATACTGCTACACAGGAATACAGATAGTGAACCCAGTTAAAGAAGAGTTTCAAACCCTGTATAGATGGTGTTTAACAAACTAAATGTGCTGTCTGACACCAGAAAGGTTATGTAGCACAATACCATTAGATAATATGGTCGCAGGAGAATCTGGCTGTCAAAATACACTACCAGTCAAAAGTTTTGAAACACTTGACCGAAATGTTTCTCATGATCTTAAAAAAAAATAAAAAATTGTTGAAATTGATGACTTTGACCAAATAATAAAGAAAAGCAGCCAATAAGTGCCCAGCATATAGATGGGAACTCCTTCAATACTGTTTAAAAAGCATCCTAGGGTGATACCTCAAGAAGTTGGTTGAAAAATGTCAAGAGTACATTTCTGAAAATTCTAGGCAAAGGGTGACTACTTTGAAGATGATAAAATATAACACAGTTTTGATTTATTTTGGATTTTGTTGATTGATTTAGTCACAACATAATTCCCATTGTTCCATTGATGTTATTCCATAGTTTTAATGACTTTACTCTTATTATAAAATGTGAAGAAAAAAATATATATATATAATAAAGAATGAATAAGTGTTTCAAAACTTTTGACTGGTAGTGTATATACTGCATAAAAACAATTCTGTCTCTTTTTTATCTTTCACTCTTCTGTTAAAGGGGTGATGCAGTGCTTCTTGAACAGGTGTTTCCCAAAACACTAGCCACCTGACACATGATACCTCACTAATCCTTGAGCTCTAAACCCAAACAGTCCTTTAAGTGTTCATATACACCGATCAGCCTCAACATTAAAACTACCTGCCTAATATTGTGCAGGTCCCCCTCGTGCCGCCAAAACAGTGCCAACTTGCATCTCAGAATAGCATTCTGAGATGCTATTCTTCTCACCACAATTGTACAGAGTGGTTATCTGAGTTACTGTACACTTTGTCAGTTCGAACCAGTCTGGCCATTCTCTGTTGACCTCTTTCATCAACAAGGCATTTCCGTCCACAGAACTGCCGCTCACTGGATGTTTTTTGTTTTTGGCACCATTCTGAGTAAATTCAAGAGACTGTTGTACATGAAAATCCCAGGAGATCAGCAGTTATAGAAATACTCAAACCAGCCCATCTGGCACCAACAATCATGCTACGGTCCATATCACTGAGATCAAATTTTTTTCCCCATTCTGATGGTTGATGTGAACATTAACTGAAGCTCCTGACCCATATCTGCATGATTTTATGCACTGCTCTGCTGCCACACGATTGACTGATTAGACAATCGCATGGATGATTGTTGGTGCCAGACGGGCTGGATTGAGTATTTCTGTAACTGCTGATCTCCTGGGATTTTCACGCACAACAGTCTCTAGAATTTACTCTGATTGGTGCCAAAAACAAAAAACATAGAGTGAAGGGCAGTTCTGTGGATAGAAATGCCTTGCTGATGAGAGAGGTCAACAGAGAATGGCCAGACTTGTTCAAACTGACAAAGTCTATGGTAACTCGGATAACCGTTCTGTACAATTGTGGTGAGAAGAACAGCATTTCAGAATGCTATTCTGAGATGCGGGTTGGCACTGTAGGGGGACCTACACAATATTAGGCAGTTGGTTTTAATGTTGTGGCTGATCGGTGTAGATCTAAGTACAGAATCCTTTGTCTTCGCCACGGAACAGCTTCAGATGGGTTCACCGCCTTTTTGCAGAACCTGTTTATTTTCTCACAGCAGTTGCCTAATTTAGCTAATTGTTTTACACGTGTGTGTGTGTATGAGTGTATATATATATATATATATATATACTGTATATTCACCTCACAAGTGGGTGTTGATCTGCTAAGCTGCGACTTTGTTCAAATAGGGTAGACAAGGAGTAACTCATCATTTTGCTGTTGTAAAATAAATATGGTGGCCTAAATTGAATGAAAACAATTGTTCCTGTTCAATGCACAGTAGACTGGCTTTTTCTTTTTTGTCTTTTATGATTTTCTCCCCTTTTTTCCCCAATTTGGAATACCCAATTCCCAATGTGCTCTAGGCCCTCGTGGTGGCTGTAGTGACTTGCCTTAATCCGGGTGGCGGAGGACGAATCTCAGTTGCCTCCGTGTCTGGGACCGCCAATCCGCACATCTTATCACGTGGCTTGTTGAGCGCCTTACCCCGGAGACATAGCACGTGTGGAGACTTCACACTATTCTCTGCGGCACCCACGCACAACTCACCACGCACCCCACCAAGAGCGGACCACATTATAGTGACCACAAGGAGGTTACCCCATGTGACTCTACCCTCCCTAGCAACCAGGCCAATTTGGTTGCTTAGGAGACCTGGCTTGAGTCACTCAGCACACCCTGGATTTTAACTCGCGACTGGTAGTCAGCGTCTTTACTCGCTGAGCTACCCAGGCCCCCGTACAGTAGGCTGTTTTAAATAATAGTATACAAGACAGAATAAAAGCCTTTAATTTAGAAGGCCAGAGCAATGCCTACATTTTTAATTAATAAAGCCAGGATGCATATAACAATTGACCCTTTTCACAATTTTGAGTATGGAATATGTTTTTTTTTTTTATTAATGCCAAGGTAATATAGCACAAAGTATAGTGATATGAATATGCATTAAATAATAAAAACAATACAATATATATATATATATATATTTTGCCCTGCTAATAAAGGTGGAAATGCTTCACCAGAGTGGACATCTGATGTAGTCGTATGAAAGTCCATGCCACCCTGAAGCAAAAACTTTTTAGAGGCTTACTTCTCTTGACTGCAGTCGGTGCTATAATTTGTGATTGTTAGGTGGGTCGGGTTTAGGGATCCAGCCCTTTGTGACTATTGTCACCTGAGGCTGCCCCTTAATGCTGTCACCTCTGACCCCCATAGGGCACGTAAATATTTCAGCTAACCTCTCAGACGACCAAGAGTAGCTTGCCATGGAAGTGGAATACTGACTTTAAAAACATTTTTGTGATCTGTTCATAAAGCTACAGACAGCAATCGTAGCTCATATGAATCAAGAAAAAGCACACAAGTACACTGGAGGATGTACATTCATGTAACATTCATTCTTTTAAATGCACCCGTTCTTGTAACACACTGTAAAGTGCTCTACAGTTTGGTTGACTGGACTTTTGATAATTTAGTGTGCAGGTTTTCTTTCTTGCATGGGACATTGCATTATGCATGTACAGTATAATATGCACTATGAAATACATATTTAAGCAGTGTTTGAAATTTGTCTAAATGTAGAAATTCTTGCTGTGGTCAGCTTATTCACAAACTTGCAGTTCATTTAATAGTAGTACCCTACTGTGATTTTAGTGCCACAGCAATGAAGGCCTATTGTAGATTGGAGCCAATGTTTTTCTAAAGTAATTAGAAGTTTGTTTAGCTAACTCTAATTGCCCCCATCAAAAGAGCTCTAAATAACATCTACCCCAAGAAGGGTGCTGTGAGCTACTCTTTGAAGAATCTTAAAGCATACTGTGTGTGTTAGTTGTTATTAGTTTGAACATGCAACTTACAGAGCTAGGGTTGATGGTTGTTGTCAGGGGACAACGCTATACGGGTGTGTGTGGGGGGGGGGTCTACCACCCTTTGTAACACTAATACATGAAGTGGTAAGTGACGACTACAGGTTGAATTTTGCACATTTTCCATTACAACCACATAAAATATAGGTATGTTGAAAGCACAGTTTACTACTTGAAAGTTATTATTGCAAAGATCTGCAAAGAAGAGAGGATAATTAACATCAAATGCCAAACGCAACTGTGTAGCTACATTTTAAACATTTTTGATACCTTTAACAGTTTGCATTTATGATTTCATAAATTGCATGACTAGTTACTGAAACCTAGCAGTTATGTAGTCTGTAAACATTAGTAAATCAACCTGAAAAGAGATTTAATTCCCTTTCTTTCTTCACTATAATCTGATGGATCTTACACTAAGATCCTTTTTTACATTTAAATATTCACAAAGGAGTGGGTTGGTTCTCATCTGTCTGAAGCAACATTAGTGTGTTCAAAGCAAATCTACACCAGTCATCTCTGATATACAAGATGTCAACTGTAGACCTATTGTTTCTCATGAGACTGTCATAGGGCCATGCTAGAGGCTCTTTGAGTGGTGGAGAGGGGCTCATTATTATGCATATAGGGGCTATGAATGCTACTAGTGCAGGGAATTATGTGCTCTAAGGACATTGCAGAACTATAAAGAGGATTTCTTCTGCAAGACAGAATTATGTGTCTGTAGGCATAGTATTTCACAGTGCAGGTTTTTCATCAGCTGTCATCATGTCTTGAAATGTTAAATAATTAAAAAAAATATTTCAATACTTAAAAATATCAATCTATTATCTGTATAATTTAAAATACATTTTAAAAAAAACTTCAAATAAATCAATTAACTGGCTGACATCTATGTTGGAGCTAGTTTCATTGCTTGACACTTTAGATATTAATAATCACAATTCTGATTAATTAATTTTAATTAGTATGTGATTTACGTGATTTATTTATTTGTTAAAGTTTTTTGTTATTTCAAAATATTTCAAAAATGTTTGCTTGGCATTATTTCTGTTTCAATTTTTAAATGTGGAAAAACTAAAATGCATGCAATATTGAAACATGATCGCAATGAAATGAAATAGCTGCATGGGAATGCGCCTACATTTGGAGCATACTTTATGACATCTTAGGGTTAAATCTTAAAGGAAGAGCCAGAAGATGAGCAACACCTTCCACAAAAAGTAGGGTGTGGTATTGGACTCAGGTATTGGCCAGGTAATTTCTCAGGCCCTCCCTCTTTGTCCCCTGGTATATATGGCATTCCCATTGAAATCCTATAGAGACTTTAAGCTTGTCCCATTCACCTCTGTAGCCCACGTCACACTTTTAGGGGATAAAATCAGAAAAAGGGCTAATAATCCTGGAGTCTGTGGAGCAAACAGCGGCTGCACTGCTCAACCTCAGCGCCAATATGTTGTACCTGGAGACCAATCCACCCACATCCTACAGTGAGGTAAGGCCCGTGCGCTACCACTGTCCATCTGGAGATTATGCTGGTCCCTGTTCTAAATTTGGGGTTTTTAGGGAACCCTAATTTTTAGGGAGTAAATGGCAAAAGTGGCCTCAAAAGTAGGCCTGACAAAGGCATTGCAGAACATATTACGCACTTTCTCTTTTTTCTTTTTTATGGTTTTTACAAAAACATTTTAGGTGGTACTGTTACTGTTTGTGAATTTGTGGAGCTGTGATTTGCAAAGTTGGAATTTCTTATTTTTCTGTGTAAGTTTACCAAGTGCTGCAGATGTTGCCTAAACTTTGAGTAAAACCATTATTGAAATTTGAACTGTGAGAAATCATTTTACAATGGAGTTTGGTTGTGAAAAATCAGTAGTCCAAATAATATGTGTCTACAGATAAAAATCAATGTGTATTCCTTTAATGGTTTGCCTAGCTGCTGTTTTGTCTACGCTGTACCGCTCTCAGGTTGAGTCAGGGTATTTGGCAAATAATGGATTTGTCTTAGACGGTGAGACTGATAATCTTGTTTGTATAGAACAATGGGCTGTTATTTGGCAGTTTGTTTGAGAAAGTACTAATGGAGTTTACTTTTACCCTTAATATCACCGATTAAATGGTTACATATTGTATTGTTTCTGCAACTGCGCTTTAGTGTCCCAAAAATATTTAACGTCATTGCATTGCTGTATCAGGAAAGAAATAAAAAATGAAGTGATTTCTGAAAAATAATTTAAGTGAACGTAGTTGTTTGAGTGAGGTGAGACAATTCTCAATCATGCTTGAATTTTGTGTCGGTTTGCTTAAATGTTCATTAGAATAGTCATGTATAATAGTTATCAAATCTCAAAGGATTTAGTTGAACAGCAGCAATAGGTCCACTTGAATTCTTCTGGAACATTGACATTTGACCTCTTGATAAAATAGTGTATTAACATTTCTAACATTGTTAACATTTCTAATAAAATGTATTCTTTAAAGCATTTTTTTTTTTCCTTAAACGTTGCATAATTTTGTTGCATAAATTCAAAGAATTTTGAATTGTCAACAAAATGTTCATTCAGTATTTTTTTTATTTTTTTATTTCTATTTCAATAAAACACAACTTAAGTTTAAATGTTGAATGTTTTTCTTGAGTGGAAAAAGAGCCATTTAAGATCTGTCTGTTTGTTCTCCATTCCTTAATGGCAGGTGGTAGTTCAGTGTGTGACTTCAGAGCTGCCATTCTCTTGCACAGATTTGTTGTCAACACAACACCATCAGCTCAGAGACAAACCTGAGTGTTGGCAGAAACACAGTCCGGTCCTCACCCCCTCTCCCTTGTGTTTATAAAGCTGGCTATAGGTAACCAATCCACTGCTCAAACAGCTTTGATTAATGCTTTTAAATGCTCTGTCTCTCACTCTCTTTAATCATGGTAGGGGTTATGGCTCTGTAGATATGCATGTTTTGTGTTGTAACAGGAGACATGGAGGTAAAAGGAATTTAAGAGGAAAGGCTAGTAGTGTTTATGTAATTTACATCAGATGTGTTAAAATTATGGTTCAAATTTTGCATTTTTCTCCATCTAGTTGCATCTAAAGAGCTGTAGCTGTGGATAATTAACTCTTTGGTCATTTGAAAGTGGTGTTTGTCGTGGCCTTAAAGGTTTTTGCTTATTGAGAGGAGTTTGGCCCTTAAGATACGTCCATCGTTTTCTCATCAGAAAGATGGTTTCAGGTTAAACTCCCCCTCGTCTGTGTGATAGATTTTGGAGCCGCTTTGAAGAATGTGTTCATCAAAGTGATCTTGAGAAGTCTGGGAATTGTAATTGTTTTAACTGTGTTGGATACAGATACAATCATCTGCTCTGCCCAGCCCACTGGGTATGGAGTGCGTAAAGAATAAATCGAGCTCTTCCATCTAACCCACCTCTACCTTCCCCAATGTAGTGCTTAATGCTTTCTACCCCTGTGGTCACTCATCAAGGCCTCAAAGATGTTATCAACACCCAGCCTGGTTACAAAGTGCCCAGGTCACAGTAACACCCAGGAATGGCAGCCTTTTTTTTTTTTTTTTTTAAATCAGTGAAATTTACTTTTTTCTCTCTCTTCCACTGGTTTAATCTCACTATTCCAGTTTCTATCTACAGCCGAGGTTATGCATATTGGCCTGAAGCAGACTGCTCAAGCTTTCACCGGTATTATTAAAGGCTATCGGAACCGTCATGGACATTTGATTTACGGTTCTGCTAAGCATCCTCACATCCCAGGGACTTACTCTCCAAGGAGGCTATAAACAGGGTGGTATTTTTAAGAGCAGCTAAAGCAGTTGTTAGATGGTTGTTGCACTAGGGAGGAATATTATTTGATCATAAGATACAAGAAAAATAGTTTCTCACTTTTCACATTTTGATGAAATGTGAACTCATTTAAAATGCTAATTGAAAGTTATTAACATTGCATCCTTTAACATTATTGAAGTACTACTTAAGAATTGAGAAGTTTCCTGGGTAGTTTCCCATATGTATTTGTGACTTGTACTGTATGTTAAAATATGTCACTCAGTGCACGTGCCTCGTTTAGTTAACATCATCCATTTTTATTTTTGTATAAACATCTGAGCATTTTGCATGAGATCAGCATTTGCAACTGGATGGATGTGGGATGTTGTACATTTCATATAATTCATTTATATACAGTTTTCATTTCAGTTAATATATTGTATATATATATATATATATTCAGTTTTTAATTTAATTCAGTTTATTATATATACATTTTTGCAATACATATTGTTCCAAAGCAGCTTTATTTTTTTATTTTTTTAAATAAATAAATACAAAATGTTATAGGCCCACTATACAATGTCAGTTATTTTTTTATTCTGTGACTTTGTAACAATTAACAGGCTATTACGGATTGTGCAGTCTATTCCAAAAACTAAATTATTATAATTAAAAATCTCAGTGAAGTCCACCCCAACTCGATTTCTAAAGTTTTCAATGTTTTTGTTGTTGTTGTCGTTGTTGTTTCATTTAAAATGAATGCTCATGTACTGCTAATGGCTGTACGTAGATGGAACACTCCCTTTCACCTCCATAATAGGATCAGACTTTCAGGGTGATTTGCTTAGCCTTACTGTCTCTAAAAGATTCCATTTTGTCCTAATTGCTCCATTGTGGAGAAGTGTGTGTGTGTGTGTGTGTGTGTGTGTGTGTGTGTGTGTGTGTGTTTGAGAAGCACTGTTGAGGCTGCAGGGTACAGCTCTAGTGTTTAGGTCTTCTTTGTGAGTGTGTATGTGCGTCTGCTCTTACAATACACTTCTTTTCATACTGTACACCTACCAACCTGGTCTATTGTTCCTTCAGACAGGCTCTTAAAAGCCTGAGACTCATTGTTTCCAGGAGGCTGAGCAGACTCGTGGCACACACACACATCGCCTGTCTGTACATCGCAAAATGTCCTTCTCTCTCTCTATCCCCCACGACACTGTTAGGAAGGTATGCTGAAGTCAGGGAAGTGACCCACTCCCAGGAGTACATGTGCACAAAACAGTGTTTTTTTTTTTTTTTTTTTCGTTTCTCTCAAGACGTGCTTGACTTTGAGATTCACTCAGGCCACCAGCAGCACCAGGACAATTTTATCTGTCTGTGATGAGAACAGAGAGGGAAAGAGAGACAAGAAAAGATAGAGAAAGGGGATAAGTGTGCAAGCTGGACAGCTGTCTCCGTCCATACCTGAAATAAACAAGGGACCCGGTTGAGATTAATGACGGTCTAAAGAGCCACACAACCATGGCACCTCATCCAGGAATGTGGCGTGTATAAATGGAAAGGAATGGACAGGGTGGCTAAAGGAGTGGGGCTGGAAAAGGCTGGCTTAACTCCAGAACATTCTTCCTTCTCTCATTTTAATTCCTCTCTGCGCCTTCACAGGAAGAGGGCAACAGGAGTCATGTGAACTGTGTATCGCCCATTCACTGCTCGTCCCCCTCCACCTCCATTTGTTTTTAATGCATCCTCTGATTCATTTATTGCCGTCTTCATTCATTTCCATGGACCGCTTGTTTCATCAACAAGATTAAGTCATTAAAGTGGGATGATGACTTAATTGGACTTCAATTTTATGGTTGTTTACACATTGTCTTAACAGTAGCAATTTCATAACCATAAATAATACTTTGAACAAGCTGACGTCTATCCATTGGTATGATTAACCTGCACTGAAGCTTCAGGGGAACTGAATTGTTTTAGTTCAATTCAATATTTGTTTTTGCTCTGAGTGACAAGTTGAAGACAAAAAGTAGATCAAAGAAATATAGTACCTGTTAGATACTGTTAGGTTGCACATGATAGCAGTAATCTGCAATTATTACCTCAAGGATCTACTTCCATTTGATAAAACGTATAAAAAATATTTTAGTTTGTGTAACTTGTCGGGTTGATTTGTGGGCTAACTTTTTAGTGGTGGAAATATGGATGTTGGATTCCAAACGTATGCAATGACAGACATTTGAAACATTGCTAATTGATTTGACTTTAATATTTTAGATGTGGTAATATTTTGACAGAACTCTTGAGAAACATTTGAATGAGAGAATAACTGAAAATTAATATTCAGTAAAATCTAAATTTTTATACAATGTGTCCATTTCTAGGAACTCAGTTCTTGTGGAAATCCTCCTCATTTGCATGGTTGACATCCTTGAGTCCCTTACAGTACAGGACATTTACTCTTACACAAGTACATGGACAGGGCCATTTGATAAACAGTTTGTTAAAGAGAATAACCTCTTGGGTCATAATTCTTCCTGACTTACACATACAAAGGCTTCTTTAAGTCAAGCCAAGCGCTATGAAGATCTTCTGGTTCTCTAAGCCCACCATTTCATCATAGCCTAATGTATTAACATCAGAAGAAGCTGTATTGTGGCAACAACCCATTAATGTTTTGATTAATATTAGCTCTTTGTTCACGTGGCACTGCTAATACCATATCATTTGGTTCCACCAGTGAAACACATGAAAAGACATATGTTTATATGGCCTGTTTTCTCTATTTTTCTTCTAGCCACAGTACACAAGCCTGGGGCTCCTCAATAGCATGGATCAGAATGGTGGTTCCACCTCTACCAGCCCCTACAACAACGATCATTCTCAGAACAATGTTACGGCCCCATCACCCTATGCCCAGCCCAGTTCCACCTTTGAGGCCCTGTCTCCATCACCTGCCATCCCATCAAACACAGACTATGCTGGTCCACACACCTTCGATGTGTCCTTCCAGCAGTCCAGCACAGCCAAATCAGCCACCTGGACGGTAAGACGGTGTTTGTGTGTATGTTTGACATTTGAAAAGGCCTATACGGAATCTGTACATTCAGAATTCTGCACAAAAACTCCAATTTTTTACATATATATTTTTGCTAATTTTGTATAATTTTATATGTTAAGACTGCGGTAATCTAAATTCAGTTTAACCCATTAGCATCACTTTTATCCTCATTTTACTATATTTATGACCATTTAGGTCCAAAATCAGTGAAGAAAATGCCTATATATATATATATATATATATATATATATATATATATATATCACACACACACACACACACACACACACACACACACAGTGCATCCGGAAAGTATTCACAGCGCTTCACTTTTTCCACATTTTGTTATGTTACAGCCTTATTCCAAAATGAATTAAATTCATTATTTTCCTCAAAATTCTACAAACAATACCCCATAACGACAACGTGAAAGAAGTTTGTTTGAAATCTTTGCAAATTTATTAAAAATAAAAAACGAAAAAAAATTACATGTACATAAGTATTCACAGCCATTGCCATGACACTAAAAATTGAGCTCAGGTGCATCTTGTTTCCACTGATCATCATTGAGATGTTTCTGCAACTTGATTGGAGTCCACCTGTGGTAAATTCAGTTGATTGGACATGATTTGGAAAGGCACACACCTGTCTATATAAGGTCCCACAGTTAACAGTGCATGTCAGAGCACAAACCAAGCCATGAAGTCCAAGGAATTGTCTGTAGACCTCCGAGACAGGATTGTATCGAGGCACAGATCTGGGGAAGGGTACAGAAAAATGTCTGCAGCATTGAAGGTCCCAATGTGCAAAGTGGCCTCCATCATCCGTAAATGGAAGAAGTTTGGAACCACCAGGACTCTTCCTAGAGCTGGCCGCCTGGCCAAACTGAGCGAGGAGAAGGGCCTTAGTCAGGGAGGTGACCAAGAACCCGATGGTCATTCTGACAGAGCTCCAGCATTTCTCTGTGGAGAGAGGAGAACCTTCCAGAAGAACAACCATCTCTGCAGCACTCCACCAATCAGGCCTGTATGGTAGAGTGGCCAGATGGAAGCCACTCCTCCGTAAAAGGCACATGACAGCCAGCCTGGAGTTTGCCAAAAGGCACCTGAAGGACTCTCAGACCATGAGAAACAAAGATTGAACTCTTTGGCCTAAATGGCAAGCGTCATGTCTGGAGGAAACCAGGCACCGCTCATCACCTGGCCAATACCATCCCTACAGTGAAGCATGGTGGTGGCAGCATCATGCTGTGGGGATATTTTTCAGCAGCAGGAACTGGGAGACTAGTCAGGATCGAGGGAAAGATGAATGCAGCAATGTACAGAGACATCCTTGATGAAAACCTGCTCCAGAGCGCTCTGGAACTCAGACTGAGGAGAAGGTTCATCTTCCAACAGGACAACGACCCTAAGCACACAGCCAAGATAACGAAAGAGTGGCTCCGGGACAACTCTGTGAATGTCCTTGAGTGGCCAAGCCAGAGCCCAGACTTTAACCCAATTGATCATCTCTGGAGAGATCTGAAAATGGCTGTGCACCGACGCTCCCCATCCAACCTGATGGAGCTTGAGAGGTCCTGCAAAGAAGAATGGGAGAAACTGCCCAAAAATAGGTGTGCCAAGCTTGTAGCATCATACTCGAAAAGACTTGAGGCTGTAATTGTTGCCAAAGGTGCTTCAACAAAGTATTGAGCAAAGGCTGTGAATACTTATGTTCATGTGTTTTTTTTTTTTTTTTTTTTTTTCTTTCTTTTTCTTTTTTTATTTTATTTTTTTTTTATTTTTATTTTAAATAAATTTGCAAAGATTTCAAACAAGCTTCTTTCACGTTGTCATTATGGGGTATTGTTTGTAGAATTGAGGAAAATAATGAATTTAATCCATTTTGGAATAAGGCTGTAACATAACAAAATGTGGAAAAAGTGAAGAGCTGTGAATACTTTCCGGATGCACTGTGTGTATATATATATGTCTTTTTTTTTTTTTAAGCTGCAGATTCTGTCTGGGCCAGTATATACAGTACTGTGCAGATTTTTTTGCAGTGGTGAAAATGTTCTTTAGTATGGATTTTTCAAAAATAATGTTGTGAGTATTTTTTTAACAATTAATTTTATGCAAAGTGCAGTAAACATAAAAATTATTAAATCAATATTTGGTGTGACCACCATATGCCTTTAAAACAGCACCAATTCTCCTACGTAGTGGAAGATGGGGAAAGATGCCCCCCTTAAGAACAGTGTGCATTTACAGCTAAATTGTAACATATTTAGAGATGAGTTTAGCATGTGTAGGATCATGATGAATCATCTGACATATTATTGGGGGAAATAAATAGAAACATTTGCTAATTTAGTTTTTATAACACAAAAAATGGGTCACCTTGCCCCAATACTGGGGTAAGACCCCTTACCTGGGGACAAGAAGGCCCCTGGGGCAGACGTATCCCATCTTATTTTTACAGAATATATAAAATACATCTGATATTATTTGTAATTATTTGTTTTTTGTGATTAATATAAAATACTAAATAAAATATTCTGTCAATTGATGCATTTTGAAAATTTATTTGAATAATTGAATATTGACTAACAAATCAAATAACAGAATCCCATTCAAAGAGATATCTGAATTACACTATACCATTCTATGGATTAAGTATATATTTTTATGTGAAGGGATGTTATAATAGCAATAAACTATGAGACCAGATTGAATGATTCCACTCTAAAGGTTATGGTGAATAATAAACCTGTTTGAAATGTACATCTAATTAATGGAATTATTAAATTATAACTTAATCATAAATAAACAAATAAAAAAAACAACATCCCACTGGGGGCCTTCTGCCCCAATTCTGAGGGGGGCATCTTAACCCAAGGGTCTAACTTTAACTTTTTTCAAAATAAAATCATGTCCAAAATAAAAGTATGTCCAAAATTCCTCCATTAATAAATAGACATTAAACATTTTAATATCCAACATAAAATAAATTCATGATCACTATTAACCAATGACAAAAAATGAGATAATTTAATTTCAAAACTGTTCAGATGGTATAAATCTCACAAATGTTGATGTTCAGATTAAAGGTCACGATTAATGTAATGAGATGATGAGATGAAATTATTGTCATCTATGTTCAAGGAAAATTAAAGGTGGCAGGACATCTTACCTTTGGGGGCATCTTCCCCCATCTTCCCTTACACTTGTGCACAATTTTTCAAGGTTGTTGGCAGATAGGTTGTTCCAAGCATCTTGGAGAAATTGCCACAGTTCTATGTATGGTATTTAAATTGTGTCAGTTGCTTCAGTCTCTTCATGTAATCCCAGACTGACTCAATGATGTTGAGATCCGGGCTCTGTTGGGGCCATACCATCTGTTTCAGGGCTCCTTTTTTTCTTATTCTTTTGGCAAAGCTAACCTTAATCTTAAGAAAAATGTTTTTGTGAAATATCTAATTTGCCTAAGACTTTTGCATAGTACTGTACATGAAACAGCATTTAATAAATTAATCTACACAGCAACACGTAGAGTGGTGGTTTCGCTTACACTAATATTAAGCAAATAGGATTTTACACAACTATGAGTAAAACCCATTGATACCATTGCCATAGAAGAAATTTCTATAAACTTTTGTTCAGATAACCGTTATTTATGGTGTTAGGGATTAGGGACAAATCAGTAAGGTAGTAGTATAGAAAGGTTAGTGTGTAGCCTCTTCAACCTATATTGGGGTTAAGTGTCTGACTTTAGGGCAACAACTACATTTTTCTGCACCAGGAAATTGGACCATCTGTCCTCCGGTCAGACAAACTCCCATCTATACTTGCCCTTTGTCTTTTAATCTGTGTGATTTTGTGTATGGGAATATGTATTGTAGTTTTGCTATGTTGTACAAGGACAAAGACTCAGTGATGTATTCATTAAAGCAACTGATTTCTGCTGTCAAGGGTAGATCTTCCTCCAGAAGGAATAGTAGTTTTTTTTAATCTGCCTCATCTCAGCTTTAGGCACTTCTGTGATCTATATGAAAGTTGTCAGTTACAGAACTCCACCTGGCTGAGGAAAAAAGGCCCCATAGGTGTAAACTGGCCTGTCTTATTGCAGAATGAAATACTTGCTGTGAGACTCAAGGTGGGCTGAAGCTTTCAGCCTGGAAAACAGAGCATTCTTTCAAAGTGCAATGACCCTTTCAGTTAACATATCTTGTGGGACTCAATAAAGAGCCACATATTCATATGCACTTTTGGAGTTACATGCTCTTTTTCCCTTTTGTGATGTATACGGTCCACCTGCAATTATTTATTATAATTAAAATAGAATACATTTTCCGAAAGAAGGCACATTTTTTCTAAAATAGGCCCATGACTGACCCCTGCGGGTGAGTTACTTGCTCGCGCATTGTGGCGTTTTTTTGGATAAACCGCTATTTTGTCCACATGCATCAGTGAGCAATACAGTAGCGGTGTGACTGTCACTTTGTTTTGACGAGATAGGTGTCACCTCTTGACAGAGGTGACTTAACTGACTAAACCCGCTAGTCTAGTTTTAGTGGCACGGGGACGGTCCCAACTGTACAGCTCTACCCGTGCATCATTGCATTGTGCATGCACTGTTATTCTGGAGTCTGTCAGACAAAAGTATAAAAAAATCTGACTTTTGGAAGAACAATGCACCCTTGCGGTTTCTAGCTTGTACTAATCCTTCAATTACGGCTTTCGTCAATTACCGCAGGGTATAGTTCTAATGATAAACGTCTCACACCATTTCCTCTGTATTCCCCCAGTATTGAATGTTAACAATAAAAACAACACAGTTAAGTCCTCTTGCACAAAATGTGATTAATTGCTATCAAAGCTAACTGAATTTGCATGGATTTTATGCCATTTAATCACAGACACCAACATATTGGTGAGATAAAAGAATATCATTATTTTATAGCAACTGATTCCATTTTAAACCAATGTCTCTTTAATCTCATATTTGGCTAATTGTGGTCTTGACAAACCAGTGAGTCAGTTAATGTGGTAATGCTGTCTCACATCTTTGAGTAAACAAGTTGAGCAAAGATTGGTTTGTGAGACAGTCCCTTAGTGCTTATTGGCTACAGTGAAGTGTGGGATTGTGACATTTACCCTATTCCCACAACAGCCCTTGTCATCCTTACTCCTTCTCTAGCACAACAGCAGTTGTTAGACACCTGACTGTACTTAGACAAGAGTTCTGGGTGTGAGAAAGACACCACACCCTGGTAGCCTCATTTAAGACTTTCAGACTCATTCATATTTCCATTTCTCACACTCCACAGTGCTTTGAATACAATCATCAGTAAATGATTGCCCAGCAGGATTTAAATGTGCAAGGACAGTGTTAACAATTCAGCAACATGAGAAGTATTTCTCTATATTCTGTATGAAAGAAGTTGCACTCTGTATCCCCTTGGGGGCCATTCACTGAATGCATTATTGTGCTAAAAAATAACAAGATGCAGCGAAAAAATATAACAGAACTCGGGGGCCTCAAGAAACAGTTTTAAAAGTTTTGAAACTGCATCTAAAAATGCGGTGATCCTGTGCAAGATGCTGATAAAACTGCGAGAGTGTAAAAAATGGCCATTTGGCGCATATTTCCATAAAATTATTATTATTATATTTTTAAATAAAAAAAACAGTGCAGACGGAAGAAAAAAACTAATCCGGTGTCAACGGCCCTTAGAGAATTGTGTATTCTATTCGAAACCTGTTTTTTGGTGTGACCTGTAGACTCTTTGCAACACCTGTATCCCACAAATGTATTCCATACTGAATTCAATCTCATCCTAGCTTCAGTGACACACACCCACTTACACATTTCCTGGTATTGCATGCTACCACTCCTCATTTATGGGAATGCTTTTGCAATCCTGCTTTTCTCTCTGTTGATGTCAATGATAAGACAAACCATACACCTCATATTTGTTAGTTTGCTTTCAGTTTTCAGAGCAAACCCGTCCCCTCTATCATTTTCATTTGGTATTTAATGTTGTTTAAGAGTAAAGTCTTCCATTTGCATTTCACTGTCAACATATTAATTGTTCAGCATACCCTATGTTTTGTTTGTCTGTTGGTTCACCTTTATAGTATGTTGTGACCAGTGGTGTAGTAGTGTCTGAAGACCCAATCAAAAACTAGTATTTTACAAAGTCTAATTGCATAAGTTAAATTTAAATGTGTGTGTGTGTGTGTGTGTGTGTATATATATATATATATATATATATATATATATATATATATATATATATATATATATATATATATATCTGTATGTGTATATGTATATATGTATTTACGTTTAGCAGGGAAATACATTTACAGCACAAATTATTGTTATGCCATGGATGCTTGTGCATCAGCATTAGACGCTGGAAATGTCCCACCTCTTACTGAAGTGGAAAATATGATTGGTAGCAAATATTCAATCACATCTGAAATGAATGTTCTGATCGGTGGATCAGATTAGTCAGACTGTCTGTCTAGGCTAATTCCATCAGTTGCGCTCCCACCTCTCACAGCTCCGTGCGCGTTTAGAGAGAATCTCTGCACAATTCGCTCAACTGTGCTGCGGCATCACGTTAGTAGATTGAAAGTTCTGGGTCTTTGTCCTGGCGGCCATACGTATCATCACTTATTTTAGGTGGGCATATGCAAAGTCCTAAGAAAGAGAAGTGGGCATACAGCGGATGCCTGTGTATGCCCTAGACTACACTACTGGCCGTGACCAAAGGAATGTGACCACTGGAGCACTCTCCAGGAGTTGTTGTCTCAAAAAGAGAGCTAGGGATTAGACGAATGGATCAATAATATTCGTGTAAATACTTCATGTTTTTCCTCTGAACCCTACAGTGCCAAAGGGGCTGCTCCCTACTCAATGAGTAAAGCTTGTCGACTGCATCTCTCATAATGCCGCAGGACAAGGAGATGAGAACAAGGATAGAGAATGGGGAGGTTGGGAGAGGACAGAAGCACTCAAAGAGACGAGTATTCCAGTGAAAGGTAGCAAGATACAACTTGTCCCTGGAACATCTGCAGGCCCATCCCACGCCTCGTGAGATGGAGCTGAGACTTGCTTATGTCAAGGAGCCTGTTGAGACTCGTCAGACACTGCCACGTATAGCCCTAAAACCTACAGCAAACACAGGAAAGAAGAAAGAAAAGGGAAAAAATCTGAGGTTGAAAGATTTTTATGATAGGGAAATTAATTATTTAAATTAATTAAATAATAAGAATGGTGTTTCTGGAAAAGCTCACTTCTCTGAATAGTTCTGTTTGGAGATTGTACTCTTGTTGTTTTGTGTGACTCTGAACAATGAAAGATTGCCTGTTCTTTATAGGTGCTGGACAGAGTCAAAGAGGAGATCAGTCTGTCAGCACCATGATTGCAGCCATGTCCGCTTTAACTCACTTGCACAGTCATAATCTCCATCTCCTTGTGTAGTTGAGATACAATGGAACTCAATGAAAAGGTCCAGCATCTGTTTATTACACCTGACCTTAAAGCTCAACTTTTGTTTGATGTCTTAAGAGTGTAATTGAATGTGAACAGAAACGCAAACACCTTCATTTTATCCGAAAGAAGAAAAAAGGTAGCTGTGAGGAAAGAATTTGGCAGCATTCAGGGCGACCATTCAGGAAAACGTGGGGAAATCCTGCATAATTACACCAAAGCTTGTCATACGTTTTCTGGGAAAGATCACATTTCCAAAGCATATAATTTCATCCCAGGGCATTAACTAGTGCCAGGAAGCATGGGGGCATTTGTTTACATCTGATGAGGGCTGGTTGCACAAAGATCTCCATCCAGATGAACAAAAGCCAATTGCATTTGTTTTTGAGGGGTCGATATGCACCTTAGGGCTTTCGGCAATTTCTTTTGTAAGAGGTAAAGTCTTCACTTTCGAACCAACTTGAACTAAAAGCAACGTTAACACCAAGCAGAGCTCTCAGGCATGACAAGCAACATTATTGCAGTTTATTCACTATTCAAAACCATTTATGCATCCCTCTTGCAATGAAAAAACTATCCTTCTGCCTTACAATTATGTAAACTGCTGACACAAACGTGCACAAAAGCAAGAATTCATTACCCATTTGTCCCTAGCAGACGCCAATATGAAGAGTGTGATTTGCAGTTTGACTCTTCGTGCTACTGTGCTCAATGTTTTGTTTTCCTAGCTAGACGTGAATTATGCACAGACAATGGGAAATTTCCCCATTGAACGGATCTGCACATTTATGTTTATTTTTGAGCTCAGCATTCACAACTCAAGTTTTGCTTTCCAAACTCAGTTTTCTTCCGCCATTACAGCAAGCAGGTGTTTTCCCCTACTGCGCCAAAGAGGGAAAAAACTAATTTAATTTCTTTCCAAATGAAACAGGTTTTGAGAGAAGCAACAGGCATGATGGTACATGTCAGGTATGAGGTAGGACAAGACCAGAGGCGCCAGAGCATTGGGCCAACCCGCCCCGCCATGCTGAGACACGTATGCAGCCTTAGCCCGCAGCTCCGCTCTGCTCAAACACACACACTACAACTACAAACCTGTCACAACACGTACATCACTGTATATGTGTGTGTGCACAAATCTCTGCATTTCATATGCATTGATGGGTTTAGCCCCCATAAATTAGTGGCAAGTATTAAGCACGGTACCCAGCAATGAACAATTTGACATGCTGATATAAGGACCTGACCTTGTGAACTTGAATATTGTGTTGCATTACCATCATAAAAAAGCACAGCAGTTCTGCACTTTTGGCTCAGGCTAACTGTCAGCTGGCAAAGTGCAGGAGTGGTCTGCAGAAGTAAAAGATTGTATCTCCTTTGAAAGGTTTGCCACCGTATCTTCCTTGACATATGCCAAGCCAAAAGTTCACAAAACTGTAGTATAGAGTTCTGCCCGTTCTAGTCACTCTCACAAATCTTTCTGCTCAAAAGATATCCTGAACCTTTTGTTCCCAAGCTGTGTAATTCACAATGTAGCCCATGACTGGAACATAATTACATGTTAACACCACCGTGCCCCTCCCTGTGTAAAAGCCAATGCCTTCCAATTCATCAGATCACTGTGTGGCTCCACCCTGTGTGTGTGTGTGTGTTTGTGTGTGTGTTTGTGTGTGTGTTTGTGTGTGTGTTTGTGTGTGTGTGTTTGTGTGTGTGTGTGTGTGTGTGTGTGTGTGTGTGTTTTCTGTCAGCAGTTGCTCATGGTTGGCCTTAAGCAAACACGGCAGCCTCTGCACATATTTGCATTCTTAAAATGTGTTGCTTTAGGGCTAGAATTGGTGCATGGACTGTTTTGTTTGTGCGGTAAAGTTTGTAGGTTGGAGTTTATAAAATATGTAAGAACAGTGTAAAATGTCAAGCCTCTGTCATTTATATCTGTCTCAAGCTTTATTTTTTTTTTTTTTTTGCCGTGC
Source organism: Myxocyprinus asiaticus (assembly GCF_019703515.2). Taxonomy (NCBI): domain Eukaryota; kingdom Metazoa; phylum Chordata; class Actinopteri; order Cypriniformes; family Catostomidae; genus Myxocyprinus; species Myxocyprinus asiaticus. Next base: position 26,021,468 of record NC_059355.1, read on the forward strand.
TTTTACCTTTCTGTGACTGACCCTTTGATGTTCATGTCAACAACTTTGTCTTTTGTCCTGGAGGAAACCCATCATTGTACTCAAATGACATTTCCAATTCTTCTTGTGTATTGTTGCTATATGTAGTTGATCTTTGTCATCCCTTCTCTCTTTCTCTGCCTCTCGCCTTCTCCCCCTCCCTCTCGCCATCTCTCTCTCTCTCTCTCTCTCTCTCTCTCTCTCTCCCTCGCTCACTTCATTTAACTGAATGACAGGAGCGTTCAGGGGCATATCAAGTTGGGAGCAGAGGTGCAATTACAGTTATTCATCTTTCTTTTTTTATAGGACACCTTTCAAAAACTGTTTTCAGTTCACGCACAGAACACCTCCATCATCCATTGGTGAAAGCACCTAGGTACTAATTTAGTCAGAGCTAAAGTTGGCCAAGTCGGTTCTGGGAGTGTAGATGTGCTGTTGTACTGGTATGCTGTTGATTTTTCTGATAAAGAGATCTTCAGCTACATTCAATGATATGATAGACAAGGGACCTAAAGCATGTACAGACTGTACAGATTTAATTTAAGCTCAGGGTTGTTGTTTTTTACAGTAGTCTCTTGTATCAAACCTTCATTATTTCACAGTAATATAAAATATGTATTAAAAATTTACAGAAATTAACTTTTTTAACAGGTTGCAATATTTGCCCCACGTGAAACTTTTACATTTATGAAGGCATTTTTGAACCTTATAAATAAACAGCATGCCAACCATTTACACTGTAAAGACGAAACCTGCAGTTGTTACCCTAAGGAGCTATTTCTACCTGATTTAACCCTTAAAATGAGTTTTGTTGGTGTAACCTAATGAATTCCGGTTCATTCAGTGATGTTAACTAATACTTTGGACTTAAACAGTCAATTTAGATTCATGTATTTTTTTAGTCTATGTAAAATAGATGTGCTTCATGTGGTAACATTTGAAATAACTGCTTTTATTAGTGCTTTTATAAAGATTATGTAATATGTATAAATCAACCTGAATACATTATGTTCAACCAAGGAATGTTGTTTTTAATGGTTAGATCAAGCAGAGATAGATCCTTAAGGTAGGATTTCAGGGTAGATAGGTATTGACTTCAGGGGCATTTTTTGCCCCCAAATTTTAAATACCTGGGGCATTTTTGTCACTCTCTGTAGCATTTTTACCCTGAGCCCTCCGAATTTCTGACCCTGGTTTGTTTCTGATGTCTTATTGTGGCCTATCGTTAAAAGAATAGTTTGTCAAATTCCTTGTTGATTATTATTTTTTTTATTGGTGTTTTTGCTTCTGTGTCTCATCCAGTTTGTTCCACAAATTCCTTCAGGAAATGACCAGGACTTTTTGTGTGTATGTGTGTTTGTTCTTGTCAAGGTTGTGTAACACTCGCAAGCAGGTGTTGGGAAGGGCTCCTCTCATTGGAACACTTCATATCAAAAGTTAATAGAGATGGAATTTAATGTGGCATTGTTCTTCAGAACAGCCCCGGGCAACGTTCACAGCCCTTTTTTCTTTCTTCTTCTTCACCTTTTTAAATGAACTTGACAGGAAATTTTTCTTCATCGTTATTTTCCATGCACTTGATGCACCAGAGCTTTGCTTTAAGCTGAAGTGTTTGTTCAGAGAATTCTTTAAAAAGCTGCAGAGATAAGCAGCTCATATACTAAACTAATTTATGTGGAACGAGCCATGATTATATACAATACAAAATGTTTGGCATACCATTTGTAACAACATTGGTGGTAGCTCAGTATTTGTGATTTGTAGATGTCACAATGTTGGCAGTCACGCTTTGTGAGACTTTGTTTAATCACATAGATCTTTCTTTTTGACCTATTGTGTGTGTGTGGTTAGACAGTCTCTTAAACACCTGATGATACAGTAAGTATGAGGAACACATGAGTGTTAGTCTGTGGTAGTAGGATGAGTCAAGCATACTGCAATGATGCAATTATGATTTTTGTGGTCCGTGACACCCTGTACATCAAGCTGTCATCAATGATGAAAAGGATGTTAGGAAATACAGCTGAGATTACCAAATATATTTAATATTCAGTAATAAAATGTACAGTTAAATGTCCATTTTCTTGTTAAAGATTTAAATACTTCATTTATGGAACCCGAGCAGAACAAATTTCTGTGTAAATTGTAAAAGTATTCTTATGTACATTTTTGCATATGTACTGCATTTAAGGCATTTATTTCTCAATAAGGGCAAGACTCAGTTTTTCATTGCCTAACACCGGATATTTTATCACATCAGGGCAATATTTTTGTCAAATGGGGCCCTGAGGTCTAAGATAAATTATGCTATTCAGGTGGTTTGGGAAGCACATCTCGGTGTGCTTTATGTATGTCCCTAATCACAGGTAATATTGTAACTCATGACAGCTGTAGAGCAGAACCAGAAGTCCTGCCGCCTAAAGCCAGCTGCTCTTCCCTTTAAAGATGGTTATATGGCGCTTATACCACTAAATGGTTGCCAGGCTGCAGCTGTTTTGTCTCTGTATTCCCTGTTGACGAGAAATTAAAAAAGAAAGTGTTCTAGTCTTTTCATCTATTAATTTTTATAGTTTTCTTTTCTTTGAGTGATTGTTTCAGTTAGTTTGCATAAAGAGTGAGGAACTTTTAAAGGAAGTTTTTAGAAACAGGAGTATTATATTAGAGTTTGATGTGTGGGGGATGTTTTATTTCTTGATCTATTTCTCAACAATGTAACAAAGTAGTTGCATAATTAAATGAACAACCTTCATACAAATTGTAGATAAACACTCAAAAGCAAAAACTCGTGAATTCGGCGATGGTAGGTCGAAAGTTCTTTTGCTGAAATGGGACCATGCCTACAGAAATGTGAAACACTGGAAAGGGGAAAGTGGAAGAAAAGCTGGAAGTGTTGTTGAACGGATGGGCACTTGTGAGCTCCAGTTTCCGGGTAAAATATCGACAGAATGGTGCCAAAACTTGTCAGTGATGTAATACAGTCAACAGAAATGCACAATTTATTAACCGTCGATTGAGTAAACATATAATCTTTGGGAGGGAAAATGCGACCATCGAATCCCGAAAAGGTAAACACATTTGAACTGATGCAAAAATGTCCAATGTGAGGTGACGCTCAGTAACAGCATTCAGTGACTTAGCAGAATGGGGTTGATTTCACAGTACCGTAACTTTTAGAAGCAACATGTTGATTTCTTGTGTGATCATGTTGAATACTAGGAAAAATGTGCCCACATTGTTGATATATAAGCACAGTGATATTTAAAGTAATATACTACATAGAATAGAAGATGCTAAATTTTTTATTGTTTTTGTGGAGGTTACTAATTAAACTTTTGTCTCTCTTTTTTGCTAAAGTACTCCACAGAGCTGAAGAAGCTATACTGTCAGATTGCTAAAACCTGTCCTATTCAAATCAAAGTTCTTACCAACCCGCCTCAGGGCTCAGTCATACGGGCCATGCCCGTCTATAAGAAAGCGGAGCATGTTACTGAGGTGGTCAAACGGTGCCCGAACCATGAACTGAGCCGAGAGTTCAATGACGGTTGGTCTACCTTCTAAATTTGTACATGCAATTCAACATGATATATATTTTAATAAATGTATTTTTAATCTTCAGCTTGTGATACATTTGAATAACTGGATGATATAATTGACTGACCTTTATGTTCGATAGGCCAAATAGCCCCACCCAGTCACCTGATTAGGGTTGAGGGGAACAGTCATGCCCAGTACGTGGAGGATACCATTACTGGGCGACAGAGTGTGCTGGTGCCTTACGAACCCCCTCAGGTGAGCCTCACACACACATACACATGCTGAGGAACTCTAGTGATCCTAGCTACGCCTACATACCCGTCACACCTTAAGTCATCCTCAACAGATGTTATTTGGTCTCTAAAACAACAACACAGCTCTACAGAAACTTATGACTTAAAGTAGTGTTACACCAGTTGTTTTCTATTAACAGGTGGGCACAGAGTTCACAACCATACTCTACAATTTCATGTGCAACTCCAGCTGTGTTGGCGGAATGAACAGACGGCCGATCCTCATCATTGTAACCTTGGAAACCAGAGAGTAAGATAATTATGAGAAGACATGCAAAATTTATGGGACTGTATGTAAATCATCTCCAATTCACGAGTAGGTGCGTTAATATCTCCTATCACTCTCCAGTGGTCAGGTTTTGGGCCGAAGGTGTTTTGAGGCTCGTATCTGCGCATGCCCTGGACGTGACCGCAAAGCGGATGAGGACAGCATCCGCAAACAACACGTCAGCGATGGCACAAAGAGCAGTGAGGGTACGAAACACCGTAAGTAATGCTGGGGGCTGGTGACTGGGCTTGTTCTAACACACAAACTCATAAAGATAAACGTTTGAACTGCATGCTTCTTGTACCTATAGAGTCTTCTCACTTAAATACATGTATGTTGTTTATTGTCCTACTCACTTACACACACACACACACACACACACAGACACAGTCACTGCATTCAACCTTCACCTGAACTTTTCCTTCTGTTCTGTGCTTTAGCTCTGGGTCTTGTGCTTTCCAGATCTTGTCTCTCGCAAGTGTTTCACTATCTTTGTCTCTTTCTTACACAGCTTTCCGTCAGGCCTCTCACCTCTCCCAGCTGCCCTCCATCAAGAAGAGAAGATCCACCGATGAGGAAGTGTTTTGTCTGCCTGTAAGTATCTCTACTTTGTTTTCAGAATTGCAGTGCCAGACAGCTTCAGTTATCAATTTCAAATAAAATACCTAGAATACATAGATTTACTTGATAAGTGAGTATTTGTAACACTGTCTAGGAAGCCTGTAAAATACCTGTTAATTACTGTATTAATTATTTTGTAATATATATATATATATATATATATACTGTATTATATATTAGGGTTGCGCCCGAAGCCGAATACCTTATTCGGAAAGGCATGGATAATGACTTCAAAACAAATAACGGATTCATCCGAATAATATTAAAAATATTCGTTTGACTGATTATCCAAAAAGCACAAGGATAAAGCGACATTTTAAATAAACATCCAAAATTACAATGAATTTATGAATCTGTGCAGTCAATATTTCTAAAGCATGAATGAAAATGCGCACGGTGTGATCTCAGATCAGATGGGTGTGGTCTCGACTCCGTTTGCGGTCCCTGTTAATTGTGCGCATCTGGAGCTTATCAAGTGTAACATTAAGATAAGACATCATAAACACTTTCCACTTCTTGAAATGTCTATGTTTATGTATCACACGATTCACACGTGATTACCATGTATTTATTTATAGCCTAAACCTGAGCGCAATGTTAAATTCCTGACCTGAAATGATGATTTCATGTCGGAGCTCGTCTAGCCGTCTCTTAAAGTTGACCACATTTATATCCACATCAGTGATTAAGGTTATTATCTAGTTAAGACTTTATTCCGAAAAAGTTAAAATGCTCCATAGAGTATATACAGTATCTATTCTGAATATTCCTGCTTATGTAAAACAAAGAAACTGAAACATGCTTTTCTTCTTTAAACTGTGCTAAATTTGAAAATGTTAAGTGTACTTGAACTCTGGTAAGGTGCTATATGAATGTAACAATACTATTATTATTTAACTAAATAATGGTGTCCTGATGTAAACATTTCTGATAGACTTACGGGACTTTCACCTGTTTGTAGGCTATATTGATTTTATTTTAATTTCTTTTAATGTTTGAATTTGTATTTATTATTCACTGCAAAAATGTGTGCTTGACATTTCATATTTTGCTTGACACCTCCTGCCTTCAGAATAATGTTGTTATACATGCACAGACAAACCAAAATTCTGTTTCATGCAGATATTAATATCTGAAATACCAGGAGAAACCCCAACATATTCCACAGTTAATGTAGCCTACAAATTCAGCTTCATCTGGTAAGAAAAGATAAAGTATAAAAGAATATTGTTTTAAATAATAATTGTATAATATTATTATTATTATTATTATTATTATTATTATCATTATTATTATTAGGCTATTAGTATGAAAACACATATTTTATTAATAGAAACTATAAATGTAAGAGTAGTACTTAAAAATGGGCATATCATTTAGTTTTGACGCACATCCGGTTTAAGCCCCGCCCACACCCGGTTCTATCCGAATACAGAGACGGATACAGATAATTTTGTCATATAAACAAATACAGATACAAATACAGATAATGGCTCCGCTGCACTCCCCAAATATATGTGTGTGTGTGTGTGTGTGTGTGTGTGTGTGTGTGTGTGTGTGTGTGTGTGTGTGTGTGTGTGTGTGTCTGTGTGTATTTTACAGTCTTCCTAGACATAATGCGATATATACGATATGTAGATATAATAAAATAACTTATGAGGGTATATAATTTATTAAACAGTGCATTTCAGTATTGAGATGTTATAAATGCATTGTAAAGCATTAATAATACCTTTACAATGCATTTATACAATATATAATGCATTATAAAGGTATTCTAAATGCTTTACAATGCATTTATAACATCTTGATACTAAAATACATTGTTTAATAAATTGTTTACCCTCACAAGTTATTGTGTTGTTGTAATAATTATAATGCTAAACTCATGGTTATACCGTGAAATAGTATAATACATGAAAACACATGAACAACACCAAATTTCATGTATTATATCATGTGTCATCAAGTGTTATAATGCACCATCCACTGTAAAGGCGAATAACCATGAAAAAGTAATTATAATAATGTCTTCAACATAGTTTTAAGACATTATTCATATAACAATTATTTTTATACATTATTCAAATTACAATTATTCATGGTAAGATATTGCATAAAATAATGTCTATTATGAGGCATTAGGAATACCTTTATAATGCATATTCATTTATATTGGATTCTAGATACTATATAAACAGGCTTCATAGAAAGTGTTACAGAAATATTTGATACTTCAAAAACATTAAGACCTTACAGACAGTGTATTGAAAGTATTCAAAGTGAAGAACTCAGTATAACATACTGTAAGAGTGACATCTAGACTTACCCCTCCTCTCTCCTTTTACAGATTAAAGGCCGTGAAATATATGAGATTTTGGTGAAAATCAAAGAGTCTTTGGAACTCATGCAGTTCCTCCCTCAGCACACTATTGAGTCATACAGACAGCAGCAGCAGAACCTTCTGCAGAAACAGTGAGTACCTCACCTGTGCAGAAAGACTGCCCCATTTAAAAATGTAATTTTAAAAAAATTAGCAAAAAGGGCTTCTTTTTCATCAGAAGTTTTCCCCTGCTCTTCATTTCTTTTGCAAGTTTACTATTGTGACTAGCCACTGTTAACCAAGCCGAACTGTAGGCACATATTACACTGTGCTAGCAAGGTCCACCCACCGCTTGTTATTTGTGCATCAGTGTTGTAATAACTTGTTTGACTTTTCTTGCTTGAATTTAACATTCATGGATTGGTTGTGTTTGCTCATTGATTGACTGTGAGCTGACTTTGTCATTTAGGATTTTGGTTTATTTGATCAGGCATAAATTGCAGCCCCACCTCAGGGTCTTTTAGTAAATAAAGCACGTTTTCTCTGGAGTGCAAACACTGGAACATAGCGTGGCAGTATGAATTGAATTTTCTTTCACGCTGATGATATAATCTTGGCTAAAGTATAACTATATGTCAGTTGAGCTTGGATTGCAGCTTGCATGAGATTTGTGTTGTGGATCACTGATGTGGTTAAGAGATAAGGCCTTAATCAAACCTTAGCTGTTCTGGTCAGCATCAATTCACACAATATTAACAATGTTTTGTATTATGCTCAGCTTCTCATAAAAAAAAGGGGTGTACCTTGCTGAGATGGTGCTCCGATTTATCTGATTTTCAGTCCATCACACTTCACATTTTGTGCTGCTCAGATTTCCACAGAACTGCATTTTAGCTAAACGGCTTGAAACACCACAGATAAATTGTTATTGGTCCGCATGGAGCATGCAAATTTAGTCTCTCCCCAAAGTCTTTACTTCCTCATAAACACAGACTCCGTATCTGCTGTGATGTTGCTCAACAGAGGGGAGGGAGAGGCCTGTAAGTTATATCTTAAATTTAAAAAGTCTTGTTTTCCTTTTGTAATGAATGCTTTTCTCAACTTCTCTCATTAAGGAACCAATGGTTGGTTGGGTATATGCTGAGTGGAGCACTATAGTATTTAAATGTTAATGCTTTTTTCTGTAATTAAGAAAAAAAATACTGCTAATTAACCATCCCCAACCGATGTAGTTGGAAAAAGGTAACAGAAAGATTGATGATTTTAGGTTTTCCTGCATGGTTCAGTTTTGAAGTAGAATCCACCATTCATTAAAACCTAGTCTTTTGAAATGACCAGGTAGCCGTCATCTTTAAAACTGTCCATTTGTAGGACAAGGACAGAGCACACAGTCTGTGAAATGTGCATCCTACAACTTCCTATCAAAGACAATCAGTTTAGTTAATCCAGTACACATTATAGGTATCCTCATTCTTGTTCTGATTTATTGGTAGATTTTAAAAGGCTCAGCCTAATATAAAAGCATAGGTTATTTCATATTTCCAGGTACACAAATAGACAAATCATGGTTTGATCATTTTCTGCTGTCTGCATGCTGTTACTTCCATCTTCCTTCATATATCTGTTTTCTAACTGTTTACTGTTGTCTTCCTTTGAAATAAAGTTCCTACTGTCATATATTCAGTGGTTCAGACCTTTTGATTTTGTTGATCTCCTTGAGTTTTTTTCTGATATTTCCAAAGTTATATCGTATTGCCACCTTGTGGAGAGTTGTGCGCATACATATACATAACATAATTGTGTATGCCATTTAGTTTTAATAAGATATTTAATCAAACCTTGATGACACTTGAAAATGTGATGAGTTTTTATGGTACATTTAACAAATATTACAATACTCTTAAATCACACAAACTAATATGCAAATGAACAAGGCATATAATGAGAAAAACAAAGTTTGCTCATTTATTACTTTATACCCGATTACTTTTGGGGAAATATGACTTCATACACCAATATCTTTGTAGGAAATACTCTACAGTTACAGTTTAGTTTACCGATCATCACCTCCTCATCACTACACTGCAAAGAAAAAAAAGAATGACTGATATATTTTTGTCTATAGCAATAAACATCCTTAAAACAATTTACTTGAGAAGCAAAATTACATCTAAATCTGGTTTTCAGAGAAATGTAATTTGAATTTTAGAGAGGTTCATGCTTCATGCTTAAAACAAGAAAAAACTATTTGCCAGTGAGGTAAGAAATTAATTTAACTTTGAATTTGCAGGGGTTTTCAAACTGTGGTCTGGGGACCCCCAGGGTGCCGCAAATGGGTGCTAGGGGGTTTTTGCATGAAATTTTCAGAGAAAAATGGTTTTTACTCTACAGAATATCATAACTTTCATTTGATTTATTTCTGAAAATAAATTCCAATTGAATTGACATTAAAAAATATTCAAGTTACACATGTAGCTTTACTCTAATAGTGGGTAGAAAAAAAGATATGCTGTCAACATATATGCAAAAAGCTGATATTTTCCAGCAAACATTTTAATAATTTATTTTGACCAGTACAATGACAATATAAAAGGCAACTATTTAATTTTCAAAACATGTTCTTTTTATAAGACCACGCTTACTATTTTTCTCACACAGTATTGGGACTTTTTCTTTCAGATATATAGATTTCTTTTTATATTTTAGGAAGATGGTCCCTCACAAGGGGATCATCATATTTGCGGGTCCTCGGCATCAAAAAGTTTGAAAACTCCTGGTATATAATATGTCTTGTTTTACACATATACCTCACTAATTGCAATGAAAACAAGACTTAATATATTATGTCATTTTGCTTCTCAATTAAATTTACAGTGTTTTATGAATGTTTAGATATTTTTATTGGAAAGCAAGACAAATTCTCTTATTACAGTCTAATATGTCATATGCCTCATCTTTTCATTCTTCCTTATTATCTGTCTTTGCTTCTCATTTATTGTTCCTTCACCTCTCTTTCTTCATCTGCCTGCATTTTTCTGTCTTTCTTTTTCTCACTCTCTATCTTTGGCTCTTTTCTGCAGTCTGTTAAGGGCCCGTTTGCGCTCTGAGCTTCTGGACCCATTAGGTGAGCAGAAGAGGTGCTTCAGTGCTTCCTGAAAGCAGGAATCACATTCCTACTCCTCCTCCTCCTCCTCCTTCAGAGCATCCCTCGCTCATCTCTCTCCATGTCTTCCTCATCCTCTACCCCTCAAGGGGCTCCTTGTGCTCCTCCCAAGTGTCACCTGTGGTAACTCCTAGACTTTACATACCACAAACAGGTAGAACACAGGCTTTGTTTTTTGTGCCATCTGAACACCTCATTTTACATTTGTGAGCTGTCAAGTGAAGTCATTTTAGATTTTTGGAAAGTTCTTTGCATGATTTGTCCCTCCAAAGTGTATTATTTAGACAATGGCTCTCATTTATCCAGTTGGAATGATCCGTTTGTGTGCTAAATTCGCTAACACTCACCCTACACTCAGATGTAGTTGCATTAGAAGGCTTGTTAAGTAATCTAAATGATGTAGGCCTCTTGTGTGTCAAAAGTTTCTTAAAACATTTCAAGATGTTTCTCAAAGGGCCCTTGTAAGTGAGGCAGCTTGTTGCCTCCGCATTTATGTTGTTTGTTGGACTGATCTGCTGGTATTGCACAGAAACACATTGCACAGAAACAGAATAGCAACCTCTCAGCTGACCACCTCATTTCTCTCTCTCTCTCTCTCTCTCTCTCTCTCTCTCTCTCATAATATAATCCTGAATGTCTGAAATGACCAGGAACCAAGCACACACATTGTTTATGGGACTCAGAGTTTTTCTGTAAGATATTGATTATGGTTCATCTTAAATACCTTTTTTGCCTCTGTCTTTATTTTATAATTGGAGCTGGACTCGAGCTGTCTATAAACGTGGAGGGATAGAGTTTATTGATGACTGAATTTTGATAATGCTGGTCATGTTTTGTAAAGTGCACTGCTGGGCAGTTTTTTGTGTTTTGTCTTGATTATATGTGCATTTTCTTAAAGAAAGATGTATTTTCTGCCATGTATATTGGAGTAAGAGAGAACAGGAAATGAATGCTATAGTGTTGACAGATTCTTTTGTTGTTTCATATCAAATGTATTGGTTGTTTTATTCTCAATGGCTCTAGCACTTTTGTCAGTTACTACTATTCAATAAATGACTTCTCTGCTTTTGTGTTCCTATATCCTCACTCTTCCTCTTTTTTTTCTCTCTTTTCTTTTATGTCTCGATTCTTTTTCCTGGAATAGTTAGGGTCTTCAGTGTTAAAAAACAAACAAACAAAAAAAACAATGAACTGAAACTTTGAAAAACTGAAACTAAAAAATTGACTTTACAATAAGCTTTTGTTTGTTAGAAGTAATTAGGTGTCATGAACTAACATTACACATTCCTTTACAACTTTTATTAAAACATGTTAATTTATTAATATACAATTGTTTGTTGTTAGTTTATATTAGTTCATAATGCTTTAATGTTAACATATACAGTACAACTTTTAACGTAAAAATGGATTAGTGTGTTGAAATTAATATTAAAAGGAGTCATAGTTCACCCAAAAATGAAAATTCTCTCATTTACTCACCTTCATGCCATCCCAGATGTGTTGTAAGAAGATTTTTAGAAGAATATTTCAGCTCTGTAGGTCCATACAAATCAAGTGAATGGTGACCAGAACTTTGAAGCTCAAAAAGCATATAAGGGCAGCATAAAAGTAATCCATATGATTCCAGTGGTTAAATCCATGTCTTCAGAAGCGATATGATAGGTGTGGGTGAGAAAAAGATCTAGATTTAAGTCCCTTTTTTTTTAGTTTTTTTTTTTTTTTTTACTATAAATCCCCATCTTTGACCATCCCCAACCAGCTGATGGTTGAATGTGAAAGTAAAAGTCACTTCCACACCAGAATAAGAAAGTGAAAGTGTAGATTTACAGTAAAAATTAAATAAATAAAGGACTTAAATACTGATCTGTTTCTCACCCACACCCATCATATCACTTCAGAAGATGTGGATTTAACCACTGGAGTAATATGGATTACTTTTATGCTGCTTTTGTGCTTTTCTTCTTCGTTTGTGTTTAGCTGAAAAAAGAAAGTCATACACATCTGGGGTGGCATGAGGACGAGTAAATGATGAGCTAATTTTCATTTTTGGGTGAACTACCCCTTTAACCAAGAGTAATAAGTGCTGTAAAATTATTGTTCATTGTTGATTCATGTTACTAATGTAGTTAACTAATGTAAATGAGTAATCAGATATATTGTAAAGTAGATTGCAATGTCAGCCTGATCTCATGAAAAGTATGTGACTGGCAACGTTTTTGAAAAATGAAATTAAGTGTTTCATTAAAATGATCGCTGCTTTTTTCAGGAGAATGTACACTGTTAGGGACACTAAAAGCAGTTAAAAGGTTTTTAAGGATAATGCTCTATGGAGTTTTAAATAAACAAAACCTACATCCCTAAACTAAACCTTTAATCTAAACCTAACCTACAGTATAATGTCATAAAAAGCAAATATGAGATGAAAATTGCAATAGCCTAAGCAACCACCTAATTTTGTGGTGCTTCTCTGACAAGATGAGCTACCGCGCATCTTGGTCACATTGAAATAAGCTTTGAAATGTAGTTGGTTATGTAATGCAGGTGTTAAAATGTATCGTCTTTCAAATCATGTGTTATAGTAAAAGTGTTTCGATGTCACAAGGTAGCATTGTGTGAGTAACAGAGCAAAAAATAAGTGTTTATGAACTGTCAATCTGCCGTTTTACTTGAAATTTGTGTGAAATTAAATAAAACCCATTGTTGTTGTTGCTTCTAAACTGCTGCAATACGTAAAATGAGGTACATGAAACTAATTTTGCAAAAATTCAGTTATAGTTACGTGATTCTGTGAAACCAGGTTGTTCAAAGGATATTGTAAAGTGTTACCATATAGTTTGATTACACATGAACAAAGAAAACACAATATGCAAGTTCAGAATCATTTAAGGCTACACACACACACTCATACAATGTTATTGTAAATTGATAATAAATCTACAAATCTGGCATTTGTTGTTCACTTTATTACAGTTATAGGGGAATTATTTTCCCAAAGAAATATTTTCATGTTTCCAGATAATTACAGGATAATACAGACATGTTTGAGAATTATTTCTTTGCGTCTTCTCCGCTTGACTATCCAAAACATTTACAGTGCTTCTTTGTATAAAATGACCATGACTAAGTAGCTAAGACCTATGCAAAAAAAAAAAAAAAAAAATGTCCCTAAGTTTGTCTAAGTTCTGGACCTAAGATGGGATATATCCAACAATCAGTATCATCACCTGTATCTTCATCTCTCCCTCAGGAGCTCTCTGCCACCTCAGCCAACCTTCGGTTCCAGCTCACCCACTCTGGTCAAGAACAAGCTGCCATCAGTTAGTCAGCTCATAAACCCCCAACAACGCAACACACTCACCCCATCAAGCATGGGTGGAGGATTGACTGACAGTAAGGCCTATACTTAATCATTAAAAATTCAATTAATGGAATTTTACCATCTACAAATGTACTGACAATTACAATTATGAGAATGTGTTAGGACTGGCATTTGGATTAATTAAAAAGGGTGCCTTATTGTATTGTTAAGCCCATAAATAAAATCTGGTAACACTTTACAATAAGGTTCCATTTGTTAACATTAGTTAATGCATTAGATATCATGAACAAACAATTAAAAATATATTTTTACAGCATTTATTAATCTTTGATAATGTTAGTTAATAAAAATACAGTTGTTCATTGTTAGTTCACTTTAGTTCATAGTGCATTAACTAATGTTAACAAAAACAACTTTTGATTTTAAAAATGTATTAGTATATGTTGAAATTAACATTAACTAAGATTAATAAATGCTGTAAAAGTATTGTTTATTGTTAGTCCATGTTAATTTATGTTTACAAATGGAACCTTATTGTAAAGTGTTACCAAAAATCTTACAAATGATAAGCAATATGTTTTGATAATTATACATAAAGAAAGTGTCTGGTCTCAGAATCCCTTCCTCCCCACCAAAGAAAAGCCTGTCTGGGCTTGAGAAATTCTCAGTTCTCAATGTCACACTGACAGACAGCTTCCTTATAAATTGAACAAGATCTTTGTGGGACAATCCGCCTAGCCTTCGGCACAAAAGTGCTGTCAAAATGCACTTATACATGAAAAATATGCATTCTCATTTGGCCTACTGTGTAAAAAGTGCCTCAGGTTTCTTGTATTCTGAAATTGCCTAATACATAGTTAGGACCCTCAGATGTTTGTTGTATTTTATTTCTGTCAATTTTGGTCAACTGCTTGATGGTATTTTACACCGATCAGCCACAACATTAAAACCACCTGCCTAATATTATGTAGGTCCCACTCGTGCTGCCAAAACAGCGCCATCCCGCATCTCAGAATAACATTCTGAAATTCTATTCTTCTTACCACAGTTGTACAGAGCGGTTATCTGAGTTACCATAGACTTTGTCAGTTTGAACCAGTCTGGCTATTCTCTGTTGACCTCTCTCATCAACAAGGCGTTTCTGTCCACAGAACTGCCACTCACTGGATGTTTTTTGGCAACATTCGGAGTAAATTCTAGAGACTGTTGTGTGTGAAAATCCCAGAAGATCAGCAGTTACAGAAATAATCAAACCAGCCTGTCTGGCACCAACAATCATGCAACGGTCAAAATCACTGAGATCCCATTTTGTCCCCATTCTGATGGTTGATGTGAACATTAACTGAAGCTCCTGACCCGTATCTGCATGATTTTATGCACAGCACTGCTGCCACACGATTGGCTGATTAGATAATCGCATGGATGATTGTTGGTGTCAGACGGGCTGGATTGAGTATTTCTGTAACTGCTGATCTCCTGGGATTCACACACACAACAGTCTCTAGAATTTACTCAGAATGTTGCAAAAACAAAAAACATCCAGTGAGTGGCAGTTCTGTGGATGGAAATGCCTTGTTGATGAGAAAGGTCAACAGAGAATGGCCAGACTTGTTCAAACTGACAAAGTCTACGGTAACTCAGATAACCGCTCTGTACAATTGTGGTGAGAAGAATAGCATCTCAGAATGTTATTCTGAGATGCGGGTTGGCACTGTTTTGACGGCTCGAAGGAGACCTACACAATATTTGGCAGGTGGTTTTAATGTTGTGGCTGATCGGTGTATACTGTAGTATCTGAAATATGTATGCTATAATAAGCATGGACAGGTCTGAGATAAAGAAATACTGCATGCTTTTATTTTATTTCTCCCTTTTGAGGTTTATTACACTCCTCAACCCTTTCCCCTTCCTTCAGTGAACTCTCCCATGATGGGTGGCCCTGTACCTATGAATACAGACATGAGTGCCCTGAGCCCTACCAACCCCCTGCAGCCTCAGTTACAAATGGTGCCCTCCTCTCACTGCACACCTCCTCCACCATACCCAATGGACAACAGCATTTCCAGGTACACAAAAATCATCACTGTAGATGTTTCTGAACATGAGTGCATTATCGAAGTGAAATATCGGGGGAAACAGCATTGTTAAAATAATGTCAAATCTATTCATTGCAGCTTCCTATTGAGGCTGGGCTGCTCAGCCTGTTTGGACTATTTCACTGCCCAGGGTCTGACCAATATTTACCAGATTGAGAACTACAACTTGGAGGTGAGGAATTTGCCTTTCTCCTTAGTGTCTTTGTACGTTTTCATGCATGCATTCTGTAATTATTCTGTAATATCATTTTTTTTCCAGTTCAGACTACCAAAAACTATTTGGCTAGTTAGTTTTAGGCAGATGTGCGAAAACACGTAAAAGCATGCAAATGTCATTTTTGTGACATGCATTGATCAACATATGTTATTCTTTGTTATTCTATTTTATTAAAAAAAATTTTTTTTTGATAGAATCATTTTATTATTATTATTTTCTTTATGAACTCAAGGGACTTCAAAATTACAGTACTGTGCAAAGGTTTTAGGCACTTGTGAAAAAGGTTGTATAGTGAGGATGTCTTCAAAAATAATGCCATAAATAGTTTTAATTTATCAATTAACATCATACAAATTAAACATCCATCTTCTATAGCCAGTTGTCCTATGTAGGGTCATGGGTAGTGCTGGAGCCTATCCCAGTTGTCTCTGGCGGAAGGCAGGGCCAGTCCATCACAGTCCAGTAAACATAAAAAAGCTAAATCAAAATTTGGTGTGACAACCTTTGCCTTTAAAACAGCACCAGTTCTCCTAGGTACACCTTGACACAGCTTTCCTTGGTTGTTGCAGATAGGATGTTCCAAGCTTCTTGAAGAACTTGCCACAGTTCTTCAATCTGTTTAAACTGTCTTAATTGCTTCCGTCTTTTCGAGTAATCCCAGACTGACTCGATGATGTTGAGATCCGGGCTCTGTGGGGGCTATGCCATCTGTTGTAGGGCTCCTTGTTCTTCTATTCAATTCTATTTACAAAGGGAATGTTGAAATCTAAAATTGGTACTTCCTACTGATACACTAAAATCAGAATATATAAAATAAGACAAAGGTTTTTGTGAAAAATATAATGTGCCTAAGACTGTTGCACAATGCTGTATATTTCAAGAGCCTCGAAGCCTTTCCCTTACGCACAATATGTTTGTGAAAATTTTACCCATAGATTTGTTTAATATCAAAATATAGAACTTACAGTACATGTTAGGCTCTGGTGTGTCTGGGGTGATGGAGAGATCAGAGCAGTTGCTGCTGTATTCATGAGCTCTGTGGTATATCTATCCACAGGACTTGTCCAGGCTGAAGATTCCCACAGAATTCCAGCACATCATCTGGAAAGGAATCATGGAGTACCGACAGACCATGGAGTTCTCTCCACCTCCCCACATCTTGCGCACCTCTAGTGGGACATCCACTGTCAGCGTGGGCTCCACCGAAGCACGAGGCGAGCGTGTGATCGATGCTGTGCGTTTCACACTGCGCCAGACCATTTCCTTCCCTCCGCGAGACGACTGGTCCGATTTCTCCTTTGACCTGGCCCCTGACTCACGCCGCAACAAGCAACAGCGCATCAAAGAGGAGGGGGAATGAATGTGATGCCTAGCCACAATACAATACAATACAATATATTCATGTCAACAGTGCACATTTACTGTAATTTCATATTAACACACTTGGGTGTTTGTCCAAATCGTTTCACAGTTTTCCTCTGCAAATGATAATAAAAGAAAAACTGTGAGCTTTATAGTGCTCTAGGTCACTTAAAATTAAATAGGCAGATAAAATGCACTTAAAGTCCTTTTTCCTCTGGTGGATTTAGCTCTTGTCATTTCAAGCCCCTTTATTAAACATTAGCAGCTGTGGCTGAGTGAGAAATGGTGCTTTGCTAAACTGTTTAGTCATTTTTAATGTTTCTTGAGACAAAGCACTTAAGAAATGCTGAAATGTTATTACTACGCGCAATATAAAACACTGAACTTTGGGGGTTCTTTTTACATTTTTACATTTATGCTAAAGGTACTGTATACTTTTATATGTTCATCATTATTGTCGTTCTTTTTTTCTTTTTTTTTGTAAAAAAACTTTTCCTCCCTGTAGGAGCTTTAGTGTTACTTGTTTATAATCTTTATTGCGATCATTCCTTGCAGTTGAACAATATGCTTTTTTGAAACTCTGACATTTGTCAGTTTTGATTGTATGCATTTCAAATCGCACATTTTTTTTTCTTTATTCTCAAAAAAAAAAAAAAAAAAAAAAAAAAAAAAGTGTTATTCATTTTTGGATGTAAGACTGACATTATGTAGCCTCCATGTAATACTGTAAACCCTTTATTGTATCTTATTTGTAAGTCGTAAACCCTCTAATACTGTTGAATTGCAGTATGTAAGTATTGAATCGCTCCTAAGGTTTGTGAAAATGAATATGGAGACGTGCTCTGTTTACAATCGTCTAAAAGTGATTTCCATTGGCCATTCCTTCAGTATTTGTTTTTTTATTTTTTTTTACAAATTTTCTATTCACTTGATGCTCGTTATAAGGCTAATGTGGCAATATTGTACAGTTTAATTTCACTTTCATTTGACAACCAAGTAAACAATTCTTTATCAAACTATAAGGAATTATTGTAAATATGTTGCAATGTACTTATTTTGATATAAACAAAAAAAAAAAAAACATTTTACATTGTTGCATGCTGTTATGTGCAATTATGACAAATTTACCCAATTTATTCATACAGAGTGAGACATGGTGGACCTCATTTGGATTTATTAAAACTTTTATCAATAGTAATCCATGGTTTTAACAAACAATTAATACAAGGGACTTTTATTTAAGCTTTCAAATAAATTTTTCAGAACTAGCATAGTGTGACAAAGTGGCAGGACTTTTTCCTCACACAGAGGGACCAAAAATATATAAATAGCTCTCCCCTAGTCTTCATGTCAACCTTAATTTTCCTTACATTCCTTTGATCTGTGTTAAGATGTACCGTTATGATTGATACTGGTAAATGGTTTATTTATTTATGCATTTATTTGATTTCGATGACAACTGGCTTATGAATCCAGTCTATTTCTTCAGGAGCTGGTCCACATAATGCAATCAATTATTGGCATCTGAAAACTTTTTCTCAATACATTCTCTGGTAAACTTGGCCATGATTTACAGAGAAGTCTAGTTTTACTGTAAGTGTACAATGACTTTCTCTTGACCTGTTCCCTTTAATCATCAAGGCTGCAATCACAAAATTTCTTGGAATCAGAATATAACAGGTGACTTAAAAGGTTATCATTATTTCTGGTTTCCAAAGGTCATTTTAATGAGTTGTGTGTAAGTATTTGTGCATCACACTGGTGCAGCCTCTTTTGTGCAAGCAACATCGTGGAGAGTAGTGTTCTTTCCCAATATGAAAATTAAGCACATACATCATCAATGCCAGTGATCTGACTCCAATTATTTGTGCTGTAAAGACACTGCTCTGATAAATATGCATGAAACTCTTCTCTGTTACATGAGTTCACAGCAATATATGATACTTAAATCTTCAAATGGCAAATTAATTAATAACCTCATATATTAAAGTATTCCAAAAATGTTTTCTCATCCAGAGGACCTGTTTGAGTCTTTCATATAAAATGCAGTAGCTTTTCATTAAGGCTCGAGACAGATAAAGGAGAGATAATAAATCTAACTTGCCTAATTAACTCAGGTTCTCAAAACAGAAATGATAACAAAAGCAAAATAAACAAATTAAACATTTCAAATGCAGGCTCGTATTCACATCTCCTTGCCTAAATTTTTAGAATTCCTGTCAATCATGATAGCAACGCGCCCAAAGAGTCTTGACAGCACTCAAGTTCTCAATGTCAGTGTTGCCCAGGGAGGAGATGGAAGGGACGATGTCAAAGAAACAGAGTGTGTAAATGTTCTACTCCCTCCTTCCCCTTCAGGCTGACATCTGGCTGGAGCAGTGGTCGTCCCCTGGATGACCAGAGCGAAGCCTCTCTGATGTCTCCGTCACTAAGAGCTCTCCATAGCATCCAAAACTTTCATTATTTGCTGTTTGATGGCTTTAGTGGCATCACCCGCATTCGGAATTAAATACCTTGAGAAGAAACGTGAGAAATGTCAGAACACTGACAAATAACAAAAATAAGGAAATGAGTACAAGCATTAATAAATAATGTGATTTTATGCTGAGATTTTTCCTTTCAGTACAAGTCAAACTAGATGAGAAAAGTTTTGTTCAAGGCTTTGCTTAACCAATCAGAGTAAGTACAAGACTTACTTTGTTTAGCCAGTACAAGCCTGAGCAGAATCTAGAATACAACTTGAACTGGGCTAAAAAAGAGGAATAAATAGGACAGTCTCATGTCCTGTATCAGTGACCGTACCTCTCCACAGCCAGTATCTCCACTCCTGTGGCATTGTTGTTGCCAAACTTAAAAGTGATGAGCTCTGGATGCTTCTTCTTGGAGGTGATCTTCACCACAGAGTTGAGGGCCTGCCTGGACTGGATGCAAGCAAAACCTTTACGGGCGGCGAGCTCTCTTAAACAGTACATGTGTGTTGCAGTGATCAGGAGATGGCTGCAGAACATTAAAAAAATAAATACAAATTTGAATTACACATCATCCATAATCCACTGACGTTAGGTCCAGCCTCAAAATCTGATTGGCTGAAAAATATTATCATAAAGAGTTATGACAATTCTAACAAACTGGGCCACCTGTTAGAAAGAGTCTAATACTAGGTGATAATATTAATGATGGATGAAAACCATAATTTCAGAATACAATGGCAGCATACCAATGTTAAGCATATCTTGTGACTTCATTTAAAAAAAAAATGGCCTGCATTCAACTTTTCTGCACCTGTCCCATGTCTTCTGCAGTGTTCAGATAGGTAGCCTCACCTTGGGAACATGTGTCCGGTCTCCTTAACCTCATTGCATGGAATATGGTGCTTTACATCTGGTTTGTTTATCCAAGTCTGAATATTGACAATCTCTTTCCTGTCATCATCTGACATTGATGACCTGTCAATCTCATCTGAAAGGAGAGAAGGAAATAAGCTAAGGAAAAACCCAAATGGATTTGAGATCACAAGTATATCAAATATTGAACTGATAAACATTTAACTGTAAAAAGTGACTAGAAAGCATTTCTATTTGTCTCATTTATTTGTCAAATAGAAATTTAGGGATAACAATAATGTTCTATTTCAAGAATTTCATGACATAGGTATCTGTGAGTGTTTGAATCGTGTATTTGCTCACATCCCTGGATGTAAAGAACGTCTGTTAAAAAACAGTTTGTGGTATGCAAAAGAATATAAAGAAAACCTATAAAACATAGACAAGTCCATTTGAAAGGTTGTGAATATATTCATCATTTTGTTTTAACATGCAGTTGTTATTATCTGATTAGATTTGACTCTAATGTGATCATTATATATAAACTGAACAGAATTTATGTAATATACTGTAGCTTGCATACTTAAATTTCCACAATAAACAAAACATAAAAAAATAGATATCTAGAATGCAGGACTACCCAAAGTTAACATGCTAAGCATTAAATGCATATACACTGCTCAAAAAAATTAAGGGAACACTTAAATCACACATCGGATCTCGATGAACGAAATATATTGAAGATAAAAATCTTTACTGTACATTGTGTAATTCGTTGAGAGCAAAATGACGTAACAACGGTCAATGGAAACCAAAATCACCAACCGATTGTGGGCTGGATTCAAACTCACACCGAAAATCAAAGTAAACAATTGAAATCACAGGCTGTTCCAACTTGCGTGAATTTCATCACAGGAACTCAATGTTACTCAGTAGTGTGTATGGCCCCCACGTGCCTGTATGCACTCCCGATAACGTCTGGGCATGCTCCTGATGAGACGGCGGATGGTGTCCCGGGGGATCTCCTCCCAGACCTGGATCAGGACATCAGTGAGCTCCTGGACAGTCTGTGGTGCTACTTGGCGGTGTCGGATGCACCGACACATAACGTCCCAAAGGTTTTCAATTAGATTCAGGTCTGGGGAACGTGAGGGCCAGTCAATGGCATCAATGCCTTCATCATCCAGGAACTGCCTACACACTCTGGCCACATGAGGCCAGGCATTGTCCTGCACCAGGAGGAACCCAGGGCCCACTGCACCAGCGTAAGGTCTGACGATAAGTCTGAGGATTTCATCCAGGTACCTAACAGCAGTCAGGGTACCATTGGCTAGCACGTGGAGGTCTGTGCGACCCTCCAAGCATATGCCTCCCCAGACCATCACTGACCCACCACCAAACCAGTCATGCTGGATGAAATCGCAGGCAGACTTCGTCTCCATACTCTTTCACGTCTGTCACATGTGCTCAGTGTGAACCTGCTCTCATCTGTGAAGAGAATGGGGTGCCAATGGCGGACCTGCCAATTCTGGTGTTCTCTGGCAAATGGCAATCGAGCTGCACGGTGCTGGGCTGTGAGCACAGGTCCCACTAGAGGACATCGGGCCCTCATGCCACTCTCATGGAGTCTGTTTCTGACAGTTTGGTCAGAAACATGCACACCAGTAGCCCGCTGGAGGTCATTTTATAGGGCTCTGGCAGTGCTCCTCCTGTTCCTCCTCGCACAAAGGAGCAGATACCGGTCCTGCTGCTGGGTTGATGCCCTTCTACGGCCCTGTCCAGCACTCCTCGTGTAACGGCCCGTCTTTTGGTATCTCCTTCATGCTCTTGAGACAGTACTGGGAAACACAGCAAACCTTCTTGCGACGGCACGTATGGATGTGCCATCCTGGAGGAGCTGGACTACCTGTGCAACCTGAATGGGCTGCAGGTACCGCCTCATGCTACCAGTAGTGACAAGGACACTAGCAAAACGCAAAACTTGAGAAGAATCAGTCAGGAAGGATAAGGAGAGAGCAATTGTCTGTGGCCACCACCTGCAAAACCATTCCCTTTTTGGGGGTTGTCTTGCTTTTGCCTCTCCAGTGCACCTGTTGTCACTTTCATTTGCACCAAACAGGTGACATTGATTCACAATCGCTTAGGCTTCCTAACTGGACAGATTCATATCCCTGAAGTTTAATTGACTTATGGTGTTATGCTGTGATGATTATGTGTTCCCTTAATTTTTTTGAGCAGTGTACATGACATGACATATATTATATTATATTATATTGTGACTTTAGAGGGCAGGACGGGGGGGTGCCGCACGAGAATTCATTTTTCTTTTCTGGTCTGAAATGCACCCTTCTTATGGCGACTATGTGCCCCCTCTACCCCTGTGTTGAGTGAAATGTGCCGTTAACTTCCTTTCAGTACTGATAAATGGTTAAATAGGGTGACCATACATCCATTTTTCCCAGATATGACCTCTTTTCCGGACCTGAAAAAAAGCATCCGGCTGGGATTTCAATATTGGCTAAAAATGTCTGGGATTTGGCTTTGTCTTCATATCGATGTGCTCTCTACAATTAGAATACATTGTGTATTTTTTGATACTGAGCATCAGTTTTCACGTGTTTACGTGTCTTTAAAGGTGCACTCAGTAATTTTTTCCCCATTAACAAAGTTTTACTCCTAAAGAAATGACTCTAGTCATTTCAGAAACCTTTTAAAAGTGGTTTTATTCTACATGGGGCAGGAGTACCCTCATGGGTGCAGCAATGTTGGGATCACATGACCAGCTGAATACTACTCACTAAGTAAGGGATAATGTACAGTCAACTGGTTGTTATCGCACAATAAACCCCACAGGGTGATCAGGTATCACCCTGAAGAAGTTTATTTAGCGATAACAACCGGCATACTGTACATTATCCTGCTTATTACACGGCAACTAACCAAATAAATATATAGACATGTAATATTGATTTGTGCTAAAATTGTGTAATTTGAGAAGAAAGAAATATCTGAACAGCTGGAATCAACCTCCAGTGCTGTTGGTGTTTATTTTGTGAAAATGACCGTCTGACTCCTCAATATTCAATATTCAGTATTATAATATTATAATACTACTTGCCAAATAAACAAATAAATGGACATGAAACTGCACAATGAGCCGAGAAGCAGGAGAGACGGCTCGCAGAACTCGGATGAGCAGTCTGATACATCTAAATCCCCGGATGTGCAGTTGTTACAGAATAATATCTGACCGCTGGATGGTGCCATTGACCAATCAGAATCTAGCATTCCAGAGAGCGTGTAATACATCTCAGTAACCGTCTTGTTATTGAACACTTTCATTCTTGGATTAAATGAATCATGGCTGATTGTGAATAGTGAATTTCAACAATGGCATCTGTAAATGAAAACTACTGATTTTGAATGATGCTGCATCCACACCACTGTCCAAGATGACATTTTATTTTACACTCTCTCTCGCTTGCCTGCTCTCTGCGTACACACAGATCTGCTGTATGTGTGTGCACACGGAAAAGATAGATAGCACTGCTGCTAGAAAAATCAATGTCGTAAGTAAACTTTTAAAAGTACGTTCCCCAACTCTGCGAGTTATTCAATAGAACACCTGTTTCATGAGACTTGCGCTTGCTTGACTATATCAAGTCAACATAAATTACACTACGTGTCAGGGAAATTCAAACTAATTTGACTGATAAAAATTGACCATGATGGAAATTTTACATCTTGGTCCATCAGATAATTGTAGTGCACTCTCTGTATGTGACTTGTAAAGTTGGCACTTGCGTGTCAGTGGCAAAAAGAAAACAAATCTGAAAATACAACTCGTACTGAATGTGAAAAGCACTTAATGTCTGCTAAATGTACATTTGTCATAAAAATGTTATCTTCAGGGAAGTACCTGGGCACTGCAGGAGGACTGAAAAGTGTGAAATGTAGTCTAAAAATGTGTACTATAAAAAATCTAAAATCTTAAAAAGTGTTAACTTCGATAGCTCTAGTTAAAACATATTTTATCTCACTGAATTAACACCTTAAATCAACAGCCCTAATTAATTTACATCTACTGACAGCCCAACTAGAATGGCATTGATTTTATTATTTTCGGGTTCTCGACCCTGCTTCTGCAAACCCTCCAACACTGCTCTTACAAACCTGCTTGTACTTTTCAAGAAACCCTCAAGACCACCGCTGCAAATGAATTTGCATCCCGTCAGAATGTGCACTGCATCTGATGAAGAACGTGGTTTTAAAAAAGAAGAAAAGGAACTGTGCACTTACCCGTGTCATACTCTTCCTCATCACCAATGCTGAAGACAGGCTTCACACCCCTGTACGGCTTCCCAACCCGATCACTGCTGCTCACATGCCTGAAGGAGGAAAGGCATCATTTACAAGAACACAGGAGGAATAGAGGCTTGTCCTTCACACCAGCACTGTCTTCCTTAACCTAAGACAGGCATACTAAGAGCATGGCAGTGAAATGGGTCCTCCAGGATTAGAAAAAGTGAGTACTGTTAGTTGGAAGAAAAAGAGGGAGGTTAAAATGTTTGCTACTGTCTCTGAGATGAGAATCAAAGTGTGGAAGGCCAGACACTTAAAGTCTTTGAGTATTATACTGTGAGAATGAGCAACTGCTCAGCATTTATTCACAATTGCCACAGCCTTGCACAGATGCGAGTATCATCTCTGTATAAAAGCAATGAAAGTCTGCAGTCTCCCTCCACACAACTTAGGGGGAACGACAAGGAGTCAGACAGCTGTAATCAGATTTCAGGCTGTCAGACGCAGACCGCTTGCATAATCCAAGGAAAGACATACAGTGGCAAGAGCAGTGTTAGTATCAACATGGAATCAACTGCAAACACTGTGGCAGAGTGACAAAAAGACCTGTGGGTTACAGCTTCCACAACTGTGAGTGGAATTTGTGGCCTCAGTTGTTCTACACAAGTGTCTGAAGGTCTGGTGATGGATTCAAAATTCTAGAATTCTGGATTTCAATAATTCTAGACTGTTAACCCACTCAGATGACATTCCTAATCCACTGTAGATTTCAATCAGGAAACAGGAAATTCAAAAGGGAATGCACTATGGATGCAAGTGACGCAGATGCATATGATGTTAGAACATACATGAGTGTGCCATTTAATCCGGGTTCCAATAACCCCTATAAGCTAAAGCTGACAGCGCCACCTTGAGAGGGCAAGTTGTGGGTACCAGATGCACGATGGTGTGGGCACAAGCAAACATTAATGAAGTCTTACCGATCCAGTATCCCCTTGTCTGGCCAGGGCAGATTGATAGATATTCTAGTGTGAAATAGCAGGGTATAGGGTGGGAGGATGATTATACACACAGAATCCAGAAAATCAGAACCTTTGAATTAATGCCTCTAACTAAAATAAAAAAAAAGTCTGTTTTTGGGAAACAAATGTGACGATTACCTTTCATTATATCCATAAAAAGTTTAATATAAGTGGGTGTGGTAATAAAAATTCACATAGTTAAAGAGATCTGATGATTATATAACCCCTTAACAGAAATTAAAAGGAGGACATAGGTAAAGAATAAGATGCTCACCTTTCCACAGGCGTGGAAGTGTTCTCAATGAAGCTGATCACCTTTTCTTTTACATTAACTGACTTTGACTTAAGTGCAAAGGTCATTTTGTTGACAAGTGATTTAACTCCTTTGCCGTCTGTGCTATTCAAGTCCCCCTGTTTTAAAATAAGAGAGAGAATTATCAGTAAATAAAATACCCAATATTTTATTGGTTACCACAACTGAATTCAAGGAATACTCGACAACAACAGAAGCTTCTTTTTTTTTTTAAAGGAATGTTCTGAATTTAATACAAGTTAAGCTCAATCGACAGCATTTGTTGCATAATGTTGATTATCACAAAAATTAATTTGGGATTGTCGCTCTGGGTCACAGTGAGGACTTACAATGGAAGTTAATGGGGCTAATCCATAAACGTTAAAATACTCACTGTTTCAAAAGTATAGCCACAAGTAGTAAACAATACTATACGTGTTAACATGAATTTAGCGTGATAAAATCTCTTAATAACCGTTTCTGTGTAAAGTTATAGCCGATTTTACAACATCATTGCCATGATGACGTAACGCCGTAATCCTGGTAATTTAGTGGTCCACCGTAAAAGCAACTTTACAGCTCAATTAATATACAAGTTTTAACAGAAGAATTAATGAAAGTGCTTTTATAAAATTTTAAGTTTCACATTTCTGCCTTAAAACCCTCCAAACTGGCCAATTCACTTCCATTTCAGGTGCCTCACTCTAACCTCGACTTTTTTTTAAAAGGAGGAACAAGCCAATTTTTTTGGTAATCAATATTATGCAATAAATGCATTGGATTGAGCTTAACTTTTATTGAACCTGGACTATTCCTGCAAGTGTAAAAATTACAAATTACTTGCTTTACTTAAAATGCCCACAAGATGGCAGAAAATGCCATCGAGAAAATGAAAGGATGTGTAAATGAAATGAAAATGTAAACCACATCATCAGATTAATACACAGAAAATGTATTACATACACAACTCACATCCACTGAGCTGAGGCTGCTGTGGGATCCTGAGGTGCTCACGATCCAGTGAACATAAACATTATCCGGCCCCTCAACATTAATATCTGCCAGGTGCTGCTGCAATGCTGTGTATTAAACAAAACAGTCTCATCAGCACATTATACTGTAACAGCTGCTGTCACCATGTAAAAGCAATAAACTGCTGGTTGGGTTTATTTTCTTTTACCCGATTACATTTACTCATTAATAATTTTGTTCCCAAGTTAGTCAGAAGGTACAAGATGCAATTCAGACACTGTGGTCATTTGTACACGTCACATTAAAAGCACAGTTAATGGAAATAAACTTACCCATGAAGCCACCTTTTGCTATGCTCACATACTCTTTGCTTTTCTACAAAAAAAAAAAAAAGTTTGCTTTGATTTACCACTTATAAACAGCTGTTAGTATTTTGACAGCCAAGTACTTTGCACTTGCAGCATTTAATATACAGTAAAAGCAGTTCTGACCTGTAAAAAGTGGGCGAGCACCATGTTCATGTACATATCCTCCTCTTCACGTCCACTGCCCATGAAGCACAGATGCTCTCCGCTGGCCACAGAGCCTGACTCAAGAGACTGCTTCTGTGCCTCCAGAAGAGACTTCACTGACAGGGCAAACTCAGAAGGGTTATGGAGCATCTGTGAACCACAGTACAACACCACTGCATTACAGTAGCATTCCTGAAAACATTTCTGGATATGAGATACAGGAGGTGCACTGAGCTGATGTAAGGCAGTTAAACATGTACTAAACATTGTATTCTTGACAGAGCTGTCAAAATGAACAGATTAACAAAAGAGATCAGTTAAACATTTAACACTTTTTTTTTTTTTTTTCAAAACAGCGATAACACATTTATTCAGTTTTACAGTATAACCATCACCTTCTCTCCCTGTCTTCCAAAAGACATGTCAGCAAACTCAACTGCACAAAATAATTAACAGGCAGAGTGTGTTTGTGATAAGAGCATGACAAATCCAGACTCTTTTTTGACTGTTTACAGAGCCTAGGGCTGTCACAGAGACACGCGATTTCTCAGGAAAACTATTTCACTGATATTTGTCAGGTACTAGGGACATTTCATATGTGGTATTCCAAACTATTTCATATGTGGTATTCCAAACTATAAAGGGTCATTCACACAGCTGGTGCAATGAAACAGAACAAAATACAGGTGTCTCGAGATGTTTTGTTTTTTTTTCTTCTTTTTAAGTTGATCTGCTTTTAACCATTTATTTTTTCAATAATTAAAAATATTATTTTGTTTTCTTTCCTTGAAAAGGAACCAAATTTGTTAATGCGCTAACTACGAAAAACATCATGATTAAATATTTTTATCAAATGACAGCCCTAATTTTTGACAATTACGATGGATCAAAAGGAAATCAATCCCTATTTGAGAAAAAAAATAAAATAAAAGAGAAATAAATATTAGGTCTTTTATTTTATTATACAAATACAATACTATGCATTAATCATGATGAGCCACAGTATAACCCTTCAGCCCAGCTTGCCTCATTCTTACCAGGTCAGAGTCCAAATGAAAGGCAGTGGAGAGGTGACCAGCATTGTACTGCTCTGCAGGACGACAGTCGACAACAAAAAACCTCACACCTTCCTAAACAGCAAAAGAGCACAGGTAGGCACACTAAGAATCTGTAATTTCCTGTACAATAATTATGAAACAAAGATGATGTGCAAGTTTTCAAGGGCTGGAAATGTTAGAGACAGAACTCTTGGAGTAAGGACTCACAGGTTGTAGCTGGTTGGCTTGAAGGATCTCAGGGACAGATACAGGCAGACAGAGCGCCTCACTCAGGTCCATGTCTTCTTCCTTCAAAGCCACCAGACTACTGCCAAACAGATTATGGTTCTCCTACAGACACATAAAACAAATAATTTTAAAGCATGTCATACTGCAATGCAGTGCATAGAAAAGGTACAATCTCATCAGAACAATAAAAATGTTGTTGTCACAAAGTAAACCCAGTAAAACTTCTGGTCAGGTTTATTTTCTTATACCCAATTATTATATTAACTTTTATATATTTATACTTTATTATTACATAGCTCTCTGAAATACTCTATTCTGGTTGCTCAATGGCGTCATCTAGCGGTCTGATATTTCTCAGAAACAACCACACATCCACATATGTATGAGCTCCTTAGAGGACAGGGCGGGAATTGTTTTTCAGAAATAGTTTTGCGTTCCCTCACAATGAGTTTTGCATGCCCTGGCAATAGGTTTTGCATGCCCTTACAATAGTTTTGCGTTTCCTCGCAATAAATTTACCATGGTTTTACTAGAGTAGCCATATTTTATTTTTAATCATGATATTCACTGTAAAACCATAGTAACAGCAAAATAAAACAAAAGCAAAGGTAATAAAAATCATAATTTTGTTGTTACTATATATTTTATTACAAATACCACAGTTTTCCCAAGGTATTTGTAGCTAAAACCATAGCTACATGTAACTATATTACCACAAGATTAACAATGGTTAATCTATAATAAAACCATGGTTACTTTATGGATACAGTGTACTGTACCATTCCACCAAAAAAAAAAAAAAAATGGTTTCTTTTCACAGAAAAAGGCATTTCCGTCCACAGAACTGCCACTCACTGGATGTTTTTTTTTGTGTGTGTTTTTGGCACCATTTGGAGTAAATTCTAGAGACTGTTGCGTGTGCAAATCCCAGAAATACCCAAACTAGCCCGTCTGGCACCAACAATCATGCCACGGTCCAAATCCCTGAGATCACCTTTTTTCCCCATTCTGATGGTTGATGTGAACATTAACTGAAGTTCCTGACCCGTAACTGCATGATTGTTTGCACTGCAGCCACACGATCTCCTGGGATTTTCACACACAGCAGTCTCTAGAATTTACTCAGAATGGTGCCAAAAACAAAAAACATCCAGTGAACAGCAGCTCTGTGGACGGAAATGCCTTGTTGATGAGAAAGGTAAACAGAGAATGGCTAGACTGGTTCGAACTGACAAAGTCTACAGTAAATCTGATAACCGCTCTGTACAATTGTGGTGAGAAGAATAGTTGGTGGCACGAGGGGGACCTACACAATATTAGGCAGGTGGTTTTAATGTTGTGGTTGTATGTATGGCGGCACAGCGCTGTATCATTAGAATTTTCTCCTTCAGGGCAAAGATATCTCTTTCTCAGGCTCTGAACATTAACTGGATTTTCTCTATTAGAATCGGCATCAAGATTTGCACTCAAGGTGGATCAGAGTTTTCTTTTACTCCCTGTGGTGCTCTGATGGTCGTCGACTTCTCTCTTTGCCATTAAATGGCAGTTATGGAATTTTCCTCCTGTGGGACAGTGGAAGGACAAGCATCTTCACCGTTTTCACTGCTTCACAACGATCGGATTTAATTATACAGCCAATGGGCCTAAAAGGAAAGTATCCTTTGAATTATTGGGATTTTATGTAGCGTGTGACTTAAGCACTACAGCCTGATTGTGTTTGTGTATTTGTATACTGTGAACAATCGTAAAAGTGGCATTTGCTTAACGACTTCTTTATAAATATGCCGTTTTGCAAATGCTTCCACAAGTACATGAAAACAAGCATATTTCCTCTAGCGGGCACAAGCGCTGTTAAACAAAGCGGCGCTTGTTGAGGCTGATAGTGTTCACTGTGAATGCATGAATCTCAAGACTCTTTGCTCTCGGCTCATTTTCTTCTGAAAGTTAAAGCCGTCCCCCTCTCCTCCCACTATACTCCTTCTGCAGCTTCCAAGGAAGTGCATGAGGGAGGCGTGCGAGGAAGGGATATAGAGTATGGAGTTGAGGATGATGTCTCACCAGCTCACACCGTGTGTTTCTCCTCTCCTCCATCTAAAGCGGCTTCGCCTGCCCAGTACGACTGACGATCTGCGCGTGATGATCGTGAAATTGATCGTGTTTACTGCGAGCATGTGATACACAAACACTTTGCTCTCAGCTTGCTTCTGAGGAAGCTGACACAGTTCCCCTTTCCTCCCTATATCTAGCGAGGATGTGATACAGAGCACAGAGAACTTTAGGGTGATTTTCGCCAGCTTGAGCCTGCATCTCTCCTCTTCACCATCTCCAGTGGCCTCACCTGTTTTGTGCTGATTAATGGCTTACTCCGGCACGTTGCAATCGTTCACAGTGGTGTTTATATCAGGGGTACTTTGTCACTGGGCTTTGTAAATGGGACATGTACGTGTTCAGGTGAGACATTTACTGTAATTTTTCCCCCGTGGATGGGAAAACAGGATGAAGCAGCCTCTGAGATGGTGATGCTTGAAGTTTTCTTGTTTAAGCCTTAAAAAAATAAAATAAAATGCTGTTCACCGTGTTGACATGCCTCAGAGTTTTGCCGCCGGTGCCGTTCTTTCCAGAGCTGCATGAACAGCTTAATATTACTTGTCGTTCCCTCTATTCAGTGATAGTTCAGGTCACCTTGCATTGCTTAAACACGCTTCTCGTTTTCCCAGCCATTGTGAGCTGGGAACCGGGCGTGCCATTTCCTCAGTAAAGCAGGATGGTTTGCCCTGTGTTTACTATGTCGCAACACAGAGATTTTAGGCCTAATAGCCAAATAGGCATTCCGCTTACCCTGCCGCTGTGAGTCAGGAACGAGTATGTGTCTTGACACAGGTCATTTCAATGCCCATTTTTACTGTTTCTGACGACATGCCAGAAGACAGCTATATTGCAACACAGAGATTTTAGCAACCTCAATATAGCCTAATAGCCCTCTCACTTTCCCTGTTGTCACGAGCTGGAAATTAGGTTCTGCTATGTGCTCAAGCACGACTACGTGCTACAGTTGGCGAGGTGGCCGCCCTCATTTCAATGCCGTTGTTTCCTTCACCGCAACAATGTGGGATGTGCAGATTCTCCATTCAGAGATATAAAATCTCATCGCGATAGAGAACATATCGATGCTCTAGTTTCTCTAGCTGCAAAAAAAAAAAAAAAAAAAAAAAAAAAAAAAAGGCGGCCAATTTTGACTTTGAGGCACTTGAACCGGACACACAAAGTTTCCTTTCAAAATGATTACTCCGAAGCAAATTCTGTCTCATGTTCGCCCTACGGACTGGTTTGTATCATATGACCTGAAAGACGCTTACTTTCATGTGCACATAGCCCCTCATCACAACCCATTCTTGAGATTCACCCTCGAGGGGACTGCTCACCAGTTCAATGTCCTGCCCTTCGGCTTGTGTCTGGTTCCTCGCATCAACCCATTCGTTCACTCGGCTGAGGCTAAGCGTCGTTCGCATTATGAATTACCTTGATGACTAGTTGCTCTTAGCACAAACAATGGAATAAATGTGCAAATACAGACCTGTTGCTTGCACATTTGGAGCGTTTGGGACAGTGTTTGAACACATTCAAGCTGGAAAAAAAACATTTCCGCTCAAGCTTTTTCAACGGTCTTTGGGCTTCATGGCCTCCGCATCAGCGGTCACTCTGCTGGGACTACTGCATATGAGACCTCTTCAGTGCTGGCTCAGATCGAAGGTGCTTCATCATTCATGGCGACATGATCGCTTACGTCTTGTGGCTTCAAACATGGGCTGGAGAGCCCTGTCTGATGGGCATCGGCCCTTTTGCACTTGGACAGATGCACAAATGACCTGACACATAAACTGTCTGGAACTATTTGCTGTATTTCTAGCAATGATGGCTTTCCAACCAGCCCAGCTGACAGTTTCATGTCCTGAACAGAACCGACAACACGGCGATTGTGGGGAGTTTGATCGTGCCCAATGATGAACTTGGTGCATCAGCTTCTCCCCTGGTGCGGGAAAGTTCTATCGATATGTGCGACACACATTCTGGGTCACCTGAAACGAAGCGCAGATTTGCTCTCACGACAGGGTGTTATACAAGGGGAATGGAGTCTTCCCCCTTTTAGACAGTTCTGATGATATGAGATCTATTCAGAGAAGCTGAAATAGATCTATTTGCATCCCCGGAGGCAACGCATAGTCGCTTGTGGTACTCCCTGACTCATGCTCCGCTGGGCCTGGATGTTCTAGCCCACAAATGGCCAGCGGGACTGAAGTATGCATTCCCTCCCATCCACTTCACCTCCTGCTTCAAGTATTGTGCTTAATTCGGGAGGATGAGGAAACAGTACTGCTAGTTGCGCCGGAATGGCCCAACTGCCCATGGTTCCCAGAGTTACTAGAATTCTTGGATGCCTGTGGATGAGCTGGGATCCGCTCACGCAGGCACGGTTTGGTATCCACAACCAGAATAGTGGAAATTTCACATCTGGCCACTGAACAGTGCCCGACTGACGCAAAACGGGTTCTCGCAACCACTGCTCGACACCATATTACAGGCCACAGCCCCCTCAACGAGACGTTTACACACCTTGAAATGGCAAGTGTTCACTGATTGGAGCTCCTCTCAGGGCGAGGACCTTGTGCAAGGCCCCGTACAGCCTATACTTCACTTTCTGTAAGAACGTTTGGATGCAGGTCTCACCCCTTCTATGCTCAAAGTATATTTTGCTGCCATAGCAACCGGACACATCCCATTGGCCAGTCTGTCAGTAGGCAGACATCATTTGATTGTGAAGTTCTTACATAGCACCATGAAGTTGAGATTGCCTTGCCCCATTACTGTGCCAGTTTGGGACTTTGCGCTTTTGTTAAAAGCACTTGCAGGCCCACCATTCGAGCCACTGGATACAGTGAGTTTACACATTCCCTCTATAAAGACTGTGCTGCTTCTCGCTTTTGCTTCAGTGAAACGTGTCGGGAAACTTCAAGCGCTGTCGGTCAACAACTACTGCTTTTTGGACCGGGCTTGTCAAAAGCTGTTCTCAAACACAAGAAATGCTACATGCTGAAAGTTTTAACCACTCCCTTCAGGGCACAGGTGAGATTTATTTATATGGTCTTCTCATAAGCCGCAGTCAGCAGTTACTTTATATATATTTGCACTACCCATTTACCCACAAGGCTAGTGCCTTATATACATATTCACACATGTCAGTGTTTTAAAGCATCCTGCGATGCTGCGCTAATCGAACCGGTTAATGTCATCGCCATGTATATCCAACCATTCATCATTTTGCTCCTCCCTTCTTATTATGATACGAAGAGGAGACTCTGTTGGTGTCCTTAACTACCCCACTGGCTAGTAGACATTGTTGAGCATGTGAATCAGTAGCATGCGTGATGGTATACATTCCCCTAGCGTCAGCTAAAGTGGCGGAGCATTGAAATGACTGACTTGAAAGGGAACGATAAGGTTACGACTGTAACCCTGATTCCCTGAAAGGAGGGAACGAAACACTGCATAAGCAGGCCACGCTACTGAATCTTCACTACAATGGATGAGTACCGCTCTGTACCCTTCAGTCGAATATTCTAACGAGATTTTGGTGAGATTTTAAAGAGTTTCAGAGATTGGTTACACCTGTGGAGATAACCCCTAGCAAAAGCTAAAGTGACGCAGCGTTTCCTTCCCTCCTTTCAGGGAACCAGAGTTACAGTTGTAACTATAGTAATATTGTACTTGTAGACTGTAGTAACCATAGTTTTTGGCGGAAACCATGGTTTTAATACAGTATATTGCATCCATATAATAACCATTGTTTTAATATAGATTAACCATGGTTAATACCACGGTTAATATTTGAACCATGGTATTTGTAGTTAAACCATAGTAACCACAAAATTATTATTTTATTACCAATGTTTTCGTTTTTCTGTATTATTACTAAGGTTTCACTATGAATATCATGGTCAAAATATGGTTACTGAAGTAAAACCATGGTAAATTTATTGCAAGGGCATGCAAAAATGTATTGCGAGACAATGCAAGCTATTGTGAAGGAACGCAAAACTTATTGCGAGGCAACGCAAAATATTGCAAGGGAACGCAAAACTATTTCAGAAAGTAAATTCCCACCCTTCTTCTAAGGGGCACAATACAATTCAGACCACTCATCTGGTTACTGTGTCATCTTGCCTGCTTTTCGGATCACTGTGCGATTTCTACAAATAAGCAAATAAAACAATTTCAACTCAAATCAATGTTTCATGTGCATTTATGTGGCAGGTAGTCTTACAAGCTGTAAATGAGCTGTCAGATGGTCATTATTAGCTAAACAAAAACCAACAGAATTCAGCTGAAACCCGAGGTGGAATTTAGCTGTTCAGCGATTTATTATTTCTCACATAATTACATAATTTCAACGCAAATCAACGTTTCAAGTGTTTTATTTTTGTACTTGGCAAGTAGTCTTTTACTAGGCTGGATAATGAGAATTCAGACAATAAACAAAATAACACACAGACAGAACTCCAACGCAACCAGGAGGTGGAATTCAGCTGTTTAGCGATTTATTTTCACATAATTACATAATTTTAATCGCAAAATAAACCCTTTCAGGGGGATACAAGACCTGATCACCCTGTCTGGGTTTATTTTGTGATAACAACCGGCTGACTGTACATTGTCCCTTAATTATTATTATTATTATTATTATTATTATTCCAATTGTGGGCCAATTATGATATTGTGATCATGGAATTGTGATCAAGACATATCAATTCACAAGTTTAATTATTGTTATGAATATACAATTCTGAGGTAGCTGGTAATATTCGGCCCAAAGAACACAGATATACCTTTCTGAGAGAAAGAGGAGTTTTGCTATTGTAATACTGTGCCAAAGAGAACAAGTCTTCTATGTCCTCTGCCTCTAGTAATGACGGCGACTGCTCCAGCATTTCTGAAAACAAAACATTTTACAGCTGTACACTTTAGTGACACAAGGCAACTGATTTTTGGATTGGATTGTTTAATCAGAGAATGCGTGAAAGTATTTACTGATTATCTCCTCTCTACTGTCTCCTTCTTGTGTGAGAATGCTGTCTCTGGACATTAAAAAAACAAAAAGAAAAACATATTTTTACTTTAACTCAAACAGTGTAGAGCACAGAACAAAATTCCACAGTCTGGTGTCACATACTTGGCATTGACAAGGATGATGAGCATGAGGAAGAAGATTAGAAAAGGGTCGGCCTGTTGGAGGTAAATGTCCCACAAGGCTTGTGTGACCTCAGGTAGACAGTGACTAGAAAAGAGACTGCCCAGCTACAGGAAGCAAAGAACACAAAGAACAACATTAGTATATATTACTTTAGCATAGAGATCAAAATGATAAATGGACATGTATGGAATTTAACCCCAACTCTGAGAATTTAGAAGAGTCTATAAGTATATATATATATATATATATATATATATAAAGTATGTAGAAAAATATGTTTTTAGTGTAGAGAGTATAAGTAGTTTACAGGGTTGGGGAAAAACTATATTCATGTAATGAAGTTACGTATTTAAAATAGAAAATATTGGTAACTGTATTCCACTACAGTAACAATTTTAATAGTTGGTAATCAGAATACAGCTACTTTCAAAATGTATTTGGATTACTGAAGTGATTACTTTGCATTTTATTGTAATTTGTTTAATTTAATATTTAGTCTTTTCAATTGAAAAACATTTATCCATATAAATTATGTGATCCGAGGAGTGTTTTAACAGAGGTGAAACACTTTCTTATGATGCGTTACATTCATACGAGCACTTTCACACTGTTATGAGCGAAAAGGTGGATATGAAGTCTTGAGGAACTTTTGCTTTTGGAGCTTAAAGCTGAAGTATGTAACTTTTTCTGTGTTAAAATACCTTCTCCTATCCCAGCTTAATATGCATAGCCAACTATTAGCAACCCATAACATAAGCATAACATATGTTAATTATCTCAGAAACTTTAAGCACTGTCTTTCTGTGGTGCTTGGAAAATTGCTCAGTTTGTTTTGAGGGACCCGCTTAGACTTGCTCCAACAACGTTACTCAACCAATGGTGTGAGTTGGGGGCAGGAATCTCTCTTTGTTTGACGGGTGCGTTTTCAGAAACTGTTTTGAAAACATTGTTTATTTTTGCAATTCCGTTTGGTGGCGCAGAAATTACATACTTCAGTTTAAGTGATTACACATATGATCAGAAAAAGATGTTGTTGTGTACACTGGGATTTTGAAGTAAATTTGGAGCAGCAAAAGTAGTTCACCTTGTGTAAATTGCGAACATTTAGCTTTATGCCAAGCAAAAACGCTATATCTAGCCCCTACATGCACCCGTTTACATGCACGATTATATTCTATGATGAATTCATAAAAATGAAATTAAACAAATAAATAAAATCATCCATGTCTAGATTTTTCTTTAGGGCAAAGTTGTACTGAAAAAACTCTTTCACTTAATATTTTTTTTTTTTTTTTTTTCTGTAACAAATATCTAATAAATCCTTAAAATAAATTTACTTGAGAAGCAATGCTGCATTAGATATTTAGGCTTTTTCAGAAAATTAATTTTTACTATAAGTGTATTTTGTCTCAATGAACTGGCAGATTTTTTGCACGTTATTCACTTGTTTATTGTCAAATACAAGTGAAAAAACTTCCAGTGCTTTAGTACTTCAAAGTATTTAGATTGTTACTGATGACGAGCTATCTAACATAATGCATAAAAAACATTTTACACCATATATTCTGTAATCTGTGGTGGAATTTTAAAAGTAACCCCCCCCCCCAGCCAAACACACTGGAACATTTTCAGAGAGGTCAGAGAAAGACTGACCCAGATAATGGCATAGGAATCAGGAGTGATCTTTTTTGTGTCCAGGAATGAGCAGAGTTCAGGCTCGTGGTACTGTAGCAGGAGTCTGAACAGGTGAAATGGCCGTCCTTTCACCACACAGTCTCTGCAATGAGATAAAATTTCACTGAATTGGGTTTTCGGAGATATACAATACCATAATAAAAGACACACATGGGAAAAGAAATCATTAATATAATGGAATAGCAATCTCCGCTAGCGACTGCACAAACAACACACAGGAAAATAGCAAAAAAATGTGTAGAGAGTCCAAGTACAGCACAGAAAAACTCCTCACAGATAATTTCACAGACATAACCAAGTAAACAAAGCAGAATATGCAGCTCGGCTTGTGGATTTCCACTTTCCTTTCTGCAACGTTTTTCAAATGGTTTGAGAGCGCGTTTTCAAATTTTGTGTGCTATGTGCATCAGACATGCTTAAGGCTGAGACTACCATATCAGTAACAAAATTAAAACACAAGGAATGATAACCTATTAAAACATAATTTTAATTATTTGTTGATGTACTTAGTGGGAACCCTGTCAAATTAATTAGCCATTTGAAGTTATATATATATATATATATATATATATATAGAGTGAGGCACATTAGGCAACCATCTGCTAGCAAGAATGTGTATCAGCTGTCATTTGTGCAAAGTGCAATTAAAATATTGAATGCATAGCTATATTTTATTGTATTTTTATTATACTTTTTCATACTATCATGTTTTTATTTACAGTATTTATAGTTTATATACAGTATATACTGTATATACAATTGTGCTCAAAAGTTTGCATACCCTTGGAGAATTGGTAATATATGTACAGTTTTTAAAGAAAACATGAGTGAGCAGGCAAAACATTTCTTTTATTTCTTATGGGATTCATATTCAACTGTAGGTTATAACAGAATGACACAATCATAAAACAAAACATGGCAACAAAGAAAAAAATGAAATGACCTCTGTTCAAAAGTCTGCATACCATTAGTTCTTAATACTGTGTATTGCCCCCTTTAGCATCAATGACAGCGTGCAGTCTTTTGTAATAGTTGTCTATGAGGCCCCAAATTCTTGCAGGTGGTATAGCTGTCCATTCGTCTTGGCAAAATGCCTCCAGGTCATGCAAAGTCTTTGGCCGTCTTGCATGAACCGCACGTTTGAGATCTCCCCAGAATGGCTTGATTATATTAAGGTCAGGAGACTGTGATGGCCACTCCAGAACCTTCACCGTTTTCTGCTGTAACCACTGGAGGGTCAACTTGGCCTTGTGCTTAGGGTCATTGCCGTGCTGGAAAGTCCAAGAGAGTCCCATGTGCAGAAGAATGCAAATTGTCTGCCAGTATTTTCTGATAACATGCTGCATTCATCTTGCCATCAATTTTCACAAGATTCCCCATGCCTTTAGAGCTCACACACCCCCAAAACATCAGTGAGCTACCACCATGCTTCACAGTGGGGATGATATTCTTTTCACTATAGGCCTTGTTGACCCCTCTCCAAACATAGCGCTTATGGTTGTGACCATAATGCTCTATTTTTGGTCTCGTCACTCCAAATTACAGTGTGCCAGAAGCTGTGAGGCGTATCAAGGTGTTGTTTTTTGTGGCATTGGCGCAGTAAAGGCTTCTTTCTGGCAACTCAACCATGCAGCTCATTTTTGTTCAAGTATCGTCGTATTGTGCTCCTTGAAACAACCACACCGTCTTTTTCCAGAGCAGCCTGTATTTCTCCTGAGGTTACCTGTGGGTTTTCCTTTGTATTCCGAACAATTCTTCTGGAAGTTGTGGCTGAAATCTTTCTTGGTCTACCGAACCTTGGCTTGGTATCAAGAGATCCCTCGAATTTTCCACTTCTTAATAAGTGACTGAACAGTACTGACTGGTATTTTCAAGGCTTTGGATATCTTTTTATATCCTTTTCCATCTTTATAAAGTTCCATTACCTTGTTACGCAGGTCTTTTGACAGTTCTTTTCTGCTCCCCATGGCTCAGTATCTAGCCTGCTCAGTGCATCCATATGAGAGCTAACAAACTCATTGACTATTTATATACAGACACCAATTGCAATTTAAAAAGCCACAGATGTGGGAAATTAACCTTTAATTGCCATTTAAACATGTGTGTGTCACCTTGTGTGTCTGTAACAAGGCCAAATATTCAAGGGTATGTAAACTTTTGATCAGGGCCATTGGGTGATTTCTGTTGTCATTATGATTTAAAAAGGAGCCAAACAACTATGTGATAATAAATGGCTTCATATGATCACTATCCTTAAATAAAAGACACACAAAAGTTTTTTGCATGATTGGTCATATTTTCAAAATCAATGCCAAAATTTCACAATTTCTGCCAGGGTATGCAAACTTTTGAGCACAACTGTATACACTGTTTGTATTAATGTCATTTTTATATGTATTTATGGTGAAACCAAAGACAATTTTTCACACTGTGGACAATAATGTTTCGAAGTTCATACTAATACTTAAACTAATACTTTCCACAGTGGTGAAGAAACACAGAAAGACACACACAAACACTCCTACCGTGGGATGT
Source organism: Myxocyprinus asiaticus (assembly GCF_019703515.2). Lineage (NCBI taxonomy): Eukaryota > Metazoa > Chordata > Actinopteri > Cypriniformes > Catostomidae > Myxocyprinus > Myxocyprinus asiaticus. The sequence goes on from NC_059355.1 coordinate 26,061,867, forward strand.
ATTTATTCATGACTGCATAGAAGCAGTTGTAAAGGTCTCTGCGGGGCAGCTGTAAGCCCAGGAGTGGTTTGAGAAGGTGTGGCCAGCTAAGATCTGGAGAGAAGGTGACATTTCTGGACTTGCAATAGAAGGTGATAACTGACTCCACGTCTGATACCAGGTCCCTCCCTTCCTCCACTGGTACCCCCAGCTGATCTATATGCAGAAGTTTCCACATTAGCTTCACCATATTATAAGAAATGAAATCCCACATACATTAAAGAAAGCATGGAATGCATATAATAGAGAATACATACATTAAAGAATAGAACAGAAGAGAATAGAATAGGCTACTGCAATCTTCATCTCATGCTAGTGTACATTATTTTAAACATATTTGTCAAAGGACTATTGAATTTTTTGATGCAAGTTTGATTTACCTTTTAAATAGGAAATAATTAGTGCACCTTCAAAACGGGGCTGGGTAAAAATATAGATTTTCCAATGAATCACGGTCTTCATTTGAACGATCTCAACATCGATTCTTAAATCCCAAGATCGATCTTTTACTCAATGCGCAACCCTCTACATTGCAAGTAAATCACCTGCAAATAAGACCATATTTCACGCCATGTGACTGAAATGTCTGTGATTAGCCACTGGTTGGCAAATTTTCAGATTTCACTCGCCAGCGATTGAGCTGTATTGTGGTGAAGAAGTTCAGCACTGAGATCCTTTCACTGCATTTAAGTAAAATTTTAGTTTAACTTGTTCCATTTAATGTGTCCAAAGACGAGATCCAGGCAAGCCATTTGTCATTGAATACATTATTTTTAATACCCTCTTTTAATACCCTTTCTATTCTTTACAGTCAGTTGTTCATCAAAAACAAGCTAAAAACATTCAATTCTAATCCCACATATCACGGATGCGGTACATAAACTACAAATCCACTCTCGTTTTGTTTTGTTTTATATATTATATATATATATATATATATATATATATATATATATATATCAAGCAAAAATGCGATCAAAGTGATACAAAATTATTAAATTGGTAAAATTAATATTTTTATACTGTACCAAGTTGACCCTGATGAAGGTCTACGTGCCGAAACGCATTGGTTAATGTTATTCATTTTAAGTCTAATAAAGGTTTTCACTGCAAGTTTTGTTGGATTCCTCTGTGCCATCCCTGTTATTTCCATCCATGCACCTTGTGAGTGTGTAAAGTAGCGCCAGATCTACTTCTATATAATGTATCAAGATAAAAGGTCCCCTGTATAATTAACAGTATTAGTTAAGAGAACATTTATTTCATATGCAAGAAAAATCAACTTGAAATTTTATAGAAAATCTGTATCTATACCCAGCCCTAAAAACAACAGCTGACAGCTTAAGCTATGATTTCAATTTAAAGGGGCTATATTCGAACCTCACAACATTGCATATTTTGTAAAGAAAAAAATAACTGGTTTAGTTTCAAGACATACTGTACTTCACAATTATAGTCATCACTTGAGTACAAATCTTTAAACAATTGTTTGTCTCTTAAAACTGCAGAACACAAACAAACAGAACTTGCCATCAGGCAAATGTTTGTGCAATGCATGGTATGTCATACATGGTGTTCTGAATAACCAGCATAATGTAGTGTCTCACTTCCCATTCATAGAACTCATGGCATAAAAATATGGCATGCAACCAACAGATGCCACAATGAAAATATGGCAAGATGTACTCTGGTTATTCACCAATGATCTGCTGACTGCGACTGTGAATAAGCGTCTGTTCTGGTAGGTCCAGAGCCCCATCCCATGAGGACAGACTGTCTCCTTTACCAGACACGTTCAAAGCAATCTGTCAACACACACATTTAACATCAAAGCCAGCAACACAAACAACAAAAAGACAAAAGTATGGGAGAGTGAACAGAGAGAGGGATATCAGGGAAAATGAGGGATATGGGACTGTAGTTCAGAAAGGCTCCTGAACAAGATGTACGGTAATCCCATAAGGGGTGTCTGTTTAAAGGGCCTGGCTACAGTTTCCTTAATGGCCCATTTGATCAATACGGAGGCTCTCTAAAGCCCTTTGGCTCTGCTGGAAAACCCTTTAAAACAAAGCTCTCCATGGATCTTTCATGTATCCTGTCATCTCTTCTCAATACAGCATGTTCGATCTTTCCAAAGCTTTTTCATAATGCTGAAAGTCAGTATTTCCACATGATGCTACACAGGCTGTCAAGCCATTTTGTCTTCAGACACACACACACACTTACCATCCATAACTTGGCCCGCTGTGGTGGGGGCAGGTTTTGGACCTGGATGACACCATCCTGGTCAGCATCCAGATCATAGCCTGCTGAGTCAAGAGCATCAGCCAGATCCTCATCCCTTCAGAACACAAACACACAGATCACTGTTAATGCCTATTCTTACCAAGTCCGTTTTATCGACGCAAATGTTCATCCCAAACAAGTTTTTAAACTGGAACAATGCATTCCTATTGCGCTATTCACACCGACAAATCGTCCGGCAACAATCCGAAGGTTTTTGGGTTTTTTTACGGAGAGCAGTCTTTTTTTTTTTTTTTCAGGACTGCAAAGAAAACTAACTGACCAATGAGATATGAGCTTTTTATCATTTTTCCAGAGTCGCTTGCATTGGTGGAGCTAATCAACTAGCAAACACTGGCATCTGACGTGCAGCTGATACTAGGGGTGGTGGGGGGAATCGTTTCAGCGATGTATTGCGATTTTTTTTATCAAAAAATTCTGAATCGATTCTCAAAAGAATCAGAATCGATTCTGAGTTCAGTTTAAAGCACACCAGAGACAGATAAAGAAACAAAGACACACGTTAAGCACATACACTAAAGTCAAGCACAAAAACACAACTGTTTGCAGACTAGGTATATCAAACACATGACCATTTGTGCCCGAATGAAACTACGATCCCGAAAATCTTTCACAAACCCACGCACATAGCAACGGGACAGCTTATTCGTGATAACATTCCAACAAACAACATGAAATACTAGCTCGCACCTGTTATTGCACCGATTTGCACAGAACGGAGGAAAACACAGCAGAAAATAATTATGAGGCAGTGGTTCGTGAGATGTGGGTGATGTTTTCATTTAATTCCGCTAATCCTGATTTTTGAAAACAGCTGTTAAATAAAAAGCTGAATGGGAAAAAAAGAGAGAGCAAAAAATAAATTTATGAAACTGAAAAAAAAAAAAAGAAATTGGAGGACAAAATGCATCGTGATGCATCGAGAATCGTTTTATAATCGAATCGTTACCCTTTGAATCATAATCTAATCGAATTCTGTTATTAAAGGTGCTATATGTAAGACTGACAACAAGCGTTTGAAATGGGTACTGCAGTCCAAATTCAAAATATTGGAGAGTTGTCTGCCCCATCCCAGACTCGAAGCTCATGCGGGTTGCCACAATGTTAACACGCAAATTAGCCAACTCAACATCCGTTTTAAAGGATTTCTGGGCTTTAAGCCATCTCCATCTTCCAAAGGCATCTCCAATATTTATCCTTGTTTTACTATGCCTCTGGTCATGGTGGTTTTTAGACAGATGACGAGGCTTTTTAGGTCGGGTGAAATCCGTCATCTCTGATCCAGTTCGTTTGCTGGCTTCCATGGCTGCAGCGCGCAGTGTTGTAAATAAACATAAAATTGCTAAAAAATTAATAAATCTTATTTAGCACTAATATATAATACATTTCACACAAAACTTATATTAATAAGTTATATTAATAAACTTTTTATATTTATTTATCTTTAAAAATATTGTATTTTAAACAGTAGATAGCAGTTTCTTCTGATTTCTGTTCAGTCATAAAATGTTAGTAATTTATTTCTGCATGAAGTTGTTAATATATTAGGAAGAAGGAAATAACAGTACACACAGTAGTCCAGCAACAATGGATGGCATTTGCGGATTAGCAATCGCATTCTCTCACAAAAGACTGAATCAAACCAATTGTACATACAGTACACGTGAAGCGATTTCACTTTGGAGTTGCACTTACATGTTGTGTGGATCCAACGAGAGCAGCAGCAATCTACTGACAGTTTAAACACCGTGGATTGCCTGCTTGGATTATCACAGACTGACCATCATGATTTGTGAATTATTAGAGGAACATTTGATCCTTATCCTGAAGTTTTTGATTCTGGCTGATGGAATACGTGCTTCAGAGGAAGATATAAGCTGTGCACTGGACAGGAAGAAAATGCTGGATTTTCGTGATGTTTGTGAATTACATCTGTTTAAACGAGATATCTGCATACTTGCAGACAGTATATGTTAGAAGTATTATTTATATTTGCCTTTTTATCATTAGACAAGACAGTTAAAAGATACAGGGAACTGTTGAGGAGAGAGATGGAGAAGGAAACAGGTGAGAACTTTAACGTGTCGTGGCTCTGATATGAGGACCGTTTAAAAGAGACTGTGTGGTATCATCTATTATTGTATTAACACGATGGCACATAGCAACAAAACGAACTGTGACTGGTCGTTTACATGTCTCAGACGCTCCTTCACATGCAAGCAGACAATTCTCTGTGCCCTCAAGAAACCAATCAGCCAAATGGAAAAAAAAAAAAATCAGCCAATGCCGATAATTATAAAATTCAGAATATCGGCCGATTTATCGGTCGACCACTATTCTGAAACACCACATAAAACACCTTTGAGCTTAGCATTACTTTGTCTGGAAAGTACAGTTGGGTCCCACTTTATATTAGATGTCTTTAATTACTATGTACTAATATTAAAATACATTCAATACAATGAATTAATTGTGTAATTACATGGTGTTTTGCAAAATTCTCACAAGATTTCCATTTGCTGCTTCTGAGGTTGAGGTAAGGGTAGGTTAAGGAGTAGGGGTAGTGTTAGAGTTTAGGGTTAGGTTTAGGGGTTAAGGTTTTTTAAATGTAAGTACAATGCATCAACACACATGTACATAATAAGTACATTGTATTAAATGCTTAAGTACATAGTAGTTCAAAGCACCAAATATAAAGTGGGTCCTACAGTTGTATTGCAGCCAAAGCTAAAATTAATAGATATAATGGGTTTCACAATTCCCGTTAAGTCCTGGTATACTTGAAGTACACTGTAAAAAAAAAAAATTATGTTACATTTACGGTAAAAAACTGGCAGCTGTGGTTGCCAGAAATTCACCGTACAAAATACGGTAACCACGTTTCAGGCTTTACGGGATGTATATTTTACGGTGCATCACCGTCATTTATATTATTAAATCTGTATATATCCGTAATATATAATATACCATAAAACTACATGTACTGTCTTTTTAAATATATATATTAAAAAAATACCATATATTTTAAGGTAACTACCCATTAACCAATTAACGTTTTTTACTGTAGCATTTTTCAGTCTTTTACCATTAAAATTCCGAAAAAAAATGTACAGCAAGGCCCTATGATTTCCGTGACACGGAGAACACGGCTGGAATCGCAGAATCCAGTCATAAAAATGGAATTAACTATGAAATGCGGAATGTCACGAAATTTGACATATTTGGGATTAAATTTAAAAAGTAGTATTTAATTTCTGCGACACTCGTGCCACAGAACGGAATTACAAAAATAAACAATGTTTTCAAAACAGCTTTCCGAATACGCCCCTTGTCTGCTGTTGTTCGAAACACTAGATAGTCCTGCCCCCAACAAGTAACGTTGTTGGGGCTGGTAAGAGGGTAGCTCTAAACAAACAGAGGAAATTTTGTGCCACAGAGACAAAGTGTTTAGAGTTTTCAAGAAAATTAACCTCTGAATGACTTACTTATAATTGTCTCTGCATATTAAGCTGGGATAGAAGTATTATAACATGGAAAATGTTACATACATCAGCTTTAATGTGTGAATGCACAATTAATCAAGTTAAAACCATGATATTTCCAAGTGTGATGAGGCCGAGATTTAATTAAATATAATGTTTGCAAGAGCTGCATGCTTCAACAGTAAGTAGACATGAGAAGCTCTGCTTATACACTAACAGCATCATTAACATCACGTGCGCTCTGCGCGTGTATAAATTACAAAGAGCAGAGCACTTTATTCATTGTGAAGTGCAACACATGCAGACTATGTAGTTAATTAAATCACAGCCTTTTGCAGTATAATAAGAAAATCAGCCAATGTAGCGAACTTCTTTTGTGGAGTTGTGAAGTCATCGAAAACATCCGGTTCTCTGTATAAACGCCTAAATAAAAGCTCCATTTAAAAAAAAAAAAATGCGACAGACATAAATTACTTCTATACATAAACATTTATTATTCAATGTAGTATTATTAATAATAATTATTTATTAATAATAACTGCATTATATTTAAGCACACAAGCAAGAGTTTCTTCACTGCTTTCTGTGATGCTCTTCTGTGCAGCTCTGTATTTTACCAAAAAATAAATAAAATAAAACTTTTTTTCAAAAACCAATTTTGTCATTTAGATTGTGCAGTGCAAAGTAATTGTTCTGTTCTTCTCATTTTATTAAAACTGGATGAATTAATTTGATTAGACCGTTTTTTAATGATAAAATGTAATTAAACTTTAAAACCCGGAATTTTGAGAAAATAAAACGGAAAACACAGAATTTAGGAAATAAATAAATAAATATAAAATATAACTGATTTCATAGGGCCCTATTGAAGGGAAGGCAGCTGAGCTGACATTAAAATGGTCTAACAACAAGCCATTCCAAACTGTGGTGAGAAACGCAAGTTCATTTTTTCATTAATTCTTTTATAGGTGCAACAAAAGCAATAGGAAAAATTAACAACAGACAGTGTAAAGCTCTGTCTGTGGTTAATTTGTAACTTCACAAAACACAAGCCGAAACATGTGCCTCCCTCACACATACTTTGCTCTGTTTATCTCCCCTATGGAGGCGGCTATTCTCTTTCTGGTCATTGTCTGTGAAAACAGGAAGATCCATATTCAGAGTAGAGGAAGAAGACATAAAACCTAGCCTACAGAGGTGTGTCTCTGTGTGACGTCTCAGTGTGAACATTTTCCTTCAGTCTAGAATAGAGGAACCGCTAAAAACTAACTAGAACGGCATCTAATTGTGCCAAGCTAACTGTGTGATTACAATTCCTCTCTAGAATGCAAAAGTTTTTTTTTGTTTGTTTTTTTTTTTCAGAATAATTCTGTTCGGCACAAAATAGTCCGACAGAAAGGAATGATGATGTCATGAAACTGTCAGCTTGATTAGGCTGTCAAAAGAACACTAACTCAACAACTTTTCATGTGTTTACAACTAGAGGTCGACCGATATATCACCGAGGCCGATAAATCAGCCGATATTCTGACTTTAATTGTCGGCATCAGCTGATACATTTTCCCATTTGGCCGATTTTTTTCAGCCAAATGGGAAATCGCCTGCTTGTATGTGAAGCGACTGAGACATGTAAACGACCAGTTGTTACATGCCATCATGTTAATACAATAAGAGACCAGTGTGCAACACAATGTCATTTAAACAGTCCACGTTTCAGAGCCACGGCAGACACATTTGAGCTCATAATGTTAAAGTGCTCCCCTGTTTCATTCTCCCTCTCTGTCCTCAACAGTTTTCTGTAACTTTTAACTGTCTTGTCTAATGAGAAAATGGCAAATATCAACAAAATTAATATCATATACCATCTGCAAATATGCGCATATCTCATTTAAACGGATGTAATAAACCAACCTCACACAACTTCAGCAGATCCAGCATTCTGTGGAGCGCTCATTTATTTACCTCTAAAGCACGTATTCTAACAGTCACTCCTCAACAGTTCCCTGTCACCTTTAACTTTCTTTTCTAATGATAAAAGGCAAATATCAATAAAATCTCTATTATATACCGTCTGCAAATATGCAGATATCTCGTTTTAAAAGAAAATCAGCGTTTTCTTCCTGTCAAGTGCTTTTTTTACTATATTAAATTGTGTGATATATTGGCATTGTACCAGACTATCGACCACACTGCTCTCTGGATATCGGCATCGGCCATTAAAAAACCCATATTGGTGGAACCACTAATTACAACCAGGGAGGTGTCTGTGGTGCTCATCAGATTCACAGACACTGCAGGTTTCAACTTTCCCGCACTGGAATAGTCAAAGCACCCAGTCCTACTGAAAAGGAAGTTCTAAAGACATTGAGACCAAAAGTCTGATGCATACTTTGGTTAGCTAGCCCTCAGATTCACCTATTCCAACTGCGTTTTTGTCATATGAGTAGATGTGTGACCTCTGTTATTCTTTTGAACTACCCAGAGGACAAGAGTCATAACAATATTTTGGAGCCCATCATATTGCTAATGGTACTGTCATAGTTTAAATATGGATCACTTTTTCTGAAATGTAGCAAACAAACAAACAAACAAACATCTATGGAATCAATCAGAGTTTCGCAAACCCACCATTTGAGCTGAAAGAGACAATTTACAGCAGACACTCCCCCACTTTTCAGACTAGCTGAGCAACGTAGCGATCATTTAAATGGAAAAACTTGAAATACCAACTAAACCGCGTCCGCGGAGTGTGCCATGGTGATGATATGAAATGGTAAACAAAACTTTAATTATATCACCACACCATCATCATTATCACAGCTATATTGTATGCAAAGCTACGCTAACACACAGCAAAAGCAGATCGAACACACAACCAAGTCATGCGAAAACAATCACAAGATATGTTAACACGGCAATTTCATATTGAATCGCTTAGGAGATAGATGACAGAGGCCTAAATAAAAATGAAAAGACTGTGTCAAACTGCTTAGTGCTGGGAAACAGCTGGAGTCTCCTAACAATACACTGACTGCTTTGACTAGCCAGACTAGCTGCTTAGCCCATCATCGCTGTCTCCCAGTCAGTTAAACGTGTGACGTGTATCAGCTGCGGCTTTAACAACATTTCTTCAACGGGCTTCAAGTTCCAGGTGACAATATCAAACTCGGATCGGTGAACGGTTCTCTGGTGTAATTGATCAGCAGTGTTTTCTTACCAGCTGCCTTGAAGCACTTCCCCTACAGCATCCGCCATAGCTGTGGTGACGGTCCACGTCAAACTGTGTCGTAAATACCGGCGTGCTGTCGCTAGGACCACGCGCACGCTCTGGACACCCTTTTACATTGCAAATCTAACAAAACAAAAACATATTAATAATTATTATTTTATTTATTTACTTAAATAATTAAACATATTTATAATTGTATTATTTCATCATTGTTATCATTATAATTTATTATTAATTCATAAGTATTCATTTGTTTTTGTTTCTCGGAAAACATTATATACGTCAGACAAAGTGGGGTGATTTAAAAGCAATTATTTCCAAACATCCCTTGTTATTTATTTTGAGAAATTGTTATTGTTTAACGAATTTGATATATGTTTGTGTGATGCCCTTTTATTTATTTATTTTAGTTTGTATTTGTACTATTTGTGTCAAAAGGTATGACATCGAATTGTTTTATAATGTTGCGAAATTTTAATGAGAAAAAACTGTGCAAAGCAACAGAAAATGCTCCCAAATAAATCGATCAAGACACCAAATCACATGTATTTTTAAATTACATTTCGACTAAATATACGGAAAGGGATAGTTCACTTAAAAATGAAAATCATTTACCCATCCCCATGAACGGTGTTGTCCCGAAATCTTTCTTCCCGCTATCTGATTGGTCAGTCTCAGTTTTCACTATTCACCATTCACGTTTATTGTATGGAGAGAGAAAAAAGGAAGTTTAGCCTACTAATGTATCAGGACTACATGCTCTCCTCACAGCTATTACTGACATGACACACTTGTCACACTTTTTACTCCAATGAATATTAACCATTGGTTTTAGGGCATCTCTTGCAGTGTAGACACAGTGTGACGCTTGTTGAATCAAGGGACTCTGGTCATCCAATTTATAATAACTTCAGTAGTAAATAACAATTTAACACCATTTAATGAAAATAACAACCACAAATAAAATGGATCCGTATTAAATCATGAAACCAAGTTATGAATAATTGACCATTCTTTTTATTTAATGTTATGATACATTATTATTACACACTAAACTTTACCAACATCACATTACATCCCTCTTCTGTTTTTTTTTTTTCTTGAGGCATCTTTTTCAAGTTACTATCAACAGATCAAGCACAACTAATTCATTTATAACCTCTAGAATAGATGATGCCAATTCACCTGCAGTGTAAAGTTCATTTTAAAACAGTCATTCTAAACAACAGTTACTAGGAAGATCTTCAAACATGCAGCAGTCTGGAATGTCTTTCCCCCTCAGAATTGGTCAGTAAATCCAATAAATTACTACTAACTGACCAGGCTGGAAAAATTAAATGAACAAACCTATGTAAACATAGCATTAATAGATGATGCTTAGTGACCAACTTATACATGCATAGGCAATTGACATAGGCCTTTTGTTTCATTTCAAACTAGTTTTGACCAGGTGTTAAATGCTAAGCCCCTTTATTGTGTTATACATTCACATCACTTATGTTCTCTTATTTGGATTGGGAAAGATTTTCATCAGAGCATCCTAAAGTGCTCAATATTTAAGACTTGTTCAGAAACAATGTTTTGTAGTGATTTTGCCAAAGTGATAAACATAAACTTAAAGCGCATGAACAATATACAGAAATTATATTTTTGAGGGGGGGGGTTGGAGGATGATGTCTGAATGAATAATGTTAAGAAAGAAGTCGTGGCTGCAATGATAGGAAGATGTTTTACTTATCTAGAGAATCCCCGTCCATCTATTTAATATATTAGATAGATACTAGTATGCTGTATTTAAAGGCATGCCATTTCTTTACATCTAAGTTCTCAAGATAAGGCTTTATAAATGAATGTAGTTTTTGAACAAAAGACTTGAAAGGGAGAAGAGTTGCACTTTGTTGTTAGATGAAAAATGTATGATCTATACTTGCAATTAGTCTTTCCAAGAAGGTAGCCAAAAATATCCCTCCATATAATTTTTTATTTCACAAAGCAACTTAAATGAGAAATGCACAGTTTGAAAAATAAAAATGAATGCAATTTTTGAGAAGCAAAACATTCTAGGTTCAACGTTCATTCCTTTTTGTTTTTTTTTTGCAACATTACATTGATGCAACATGCAACATTACGTTTGCACAGCCAAGCTTTCATTTAAACATTTTAGTACCTCAGTTTAAAAAGTACGGTAAGGTTGTTTCACTTGGTAGCAAAAGTCTTGTACAAGGCTTATGGGGCTAAATGAATTTGGTTATAGTTTGCCTTCTGCTAAAAATAGTAAGCAAATTGTCTCCAAAATAAGATTTTTTTTTTTCCACTGAGCAGGCTAAATAACATGTTTTTTGTGTTGGTTTACTTTTTTTAAAAAAAGAGAAATCTCACTGATGCAACGCAGAACATAAAAAAAATTCCCAATCCCTAAACTCAGGGTAAAAAAACAAAACAAAAATGAATCACCGTGTGGACCGATTTCTTAAACTTTAACTTAATATAACCCCATTCTTATAAACAGTGTCATCAACAGCAGTGAAACATGAAGAATTGAATGATTTATAACACAAACACATGTCAATAAAATTTTAATCCTGCATTTACCACACAACAAAAACAAAGAGTGGTAGCATATGACAGTGAAGGACAAAACATCTGCACATTACAGCATCAAACCATGAATCAATAATCCAGTCCTGCTGATGGCGTTCATTGACTTAAAGGTATAGTTCACCCAAAAATGAAAACGGTCTCATCATTCACTCACCCTCATGCCATCCCAGATGTGTATGACTTACTTTCCTCTGCAAAACAAACAACAATTTTCAAAAGAATATTTCAGCTCTGTTGGTCCTCACACGGCAAGTGAATGGTGATGAGAACTTGAAGGCCCAAAAGGCAGCATAAAAGTAATCCATAAGCATCCAGAGATTAAATCCATATCTACTGAAGTGTTATAATAGGTGTGGGAAGAAACAACAATATTTAAGTCCCTTTGTTTTTTACTTTAAAACTACACTTTCATTTCAACAGAAGTGAATTTTACTTTCAAATTCAGCCAACTACTTGTTGGGGCTGGTCAAAGCTGGAGATTAATAGTATAAAAGGACTTAAATATTGATCTGTTTCTCACCCACACCCATCATATTGCTTCAGAAGACATGGATTAAACCAATGGAGTCATATGGATTACTTCTATGCCTGCTTTATTTCATTTTTGGACCTTCTGAGTTGTGGTCACGTTCCCTTTGTGAGGACCAACAGAGCTGGAATATTCTTCTAAAAATCTTCATTTTTATTCTGCTCAATAAAGAAAGTAATACACATCTGGGACGGCATGAGGGTGAGTAAAGGATGAGACAATTTTCATTTTTGGGTGAACTATCCCTTTAATTTACGGATTCTGGCATCTTGGAACAAAATACTAACAATAAAAAAATAAAATAAAATAAAAAAGTACAATTACTGATTGTAGACTTTTGTCCATTTCTGATAGTAAATTAAATTATAAAGATTCACATTTGTCACACCACATGGCAAGGGAGGAAGAACATGAACAAATGAGTGCTGTTCTCAAGTTGAAAAATAATCTGGGCCATACTTGATAAAATGTGGACTAATCCACTCGTGATTTGACATCCAAATCAGCAGCCATCAGTCTCTTCTTTCTCTTTTAATCTTTTTTTGCTTTTGCTGCTCCATACACCACTACCCCATCATTTTCTGTGCCACTTTCCAGTCCTCCAATCCAGTGTGATGGAAGAAACCCAGAGTTATAGTGTAGGAGGCTTGAGCCCGTACTTCTTTGCTACCTCGGTCTGGGCATAAGCAGCATCACACAGAGAATAGAGATGGGCCATCTCCATCTCTGACTTAGCCAAGTTGATGGCCTTGTTGAACATGTCTATAGCTTTGTCCAGGTTGCCTCTGTGGGAGACAATTTAAATATCAGTTTTGCCAAAAGCGCACTTTTCAAAGCAAACACCATCAGGTTTTAAGCTTTTAACAACCACATGAAACGTTTTTATCTAATGCTTTACACATCAGGAATAAAGCAAACAGTACAGTTATTCAGTACTCAGAAGAATTCTGTTATTTTAGGGAATGTGAACATTTTGGCTGTCACAAACCTTTGGACTTCAATGGTTCCCATAGTTTCGTAAGCAAAGTCGCATTTGTTGTCAATTTCAATGGCTTTACTTATGAGTTCAAGGCCCATTTCTAGATCCTGTTTCCACTGGAGCTGCAATAGCCTGTTCATCGACAAACAAAGAAACACAGAACCGATCAGAAATGTATATTCATATTTGGGATGGACTAACATAGGATTCTATAAATATTCAAAGAACTAACCCTTTGTGGACATATGTTGTGGCGTTGTCAGTCTCTAGTTCAATACACTTGTCATACATTTCATCCGCCTTACCAAACTGTTGCTGGTCAGTCAGTGCCTACAAAAGATTTTTAAAAGGATGATACAAAGATGATTCAAACATTACACATTTAATAAATAATTTCCATTCTAAATGACATCAAGGTGAGCAATACCTGTGCATACAAAGCATACCCCTCTGCACACATTGGAAACCTCCTAATGACATCCTCAAAGCCATCCATAGCTTTCTGAACTTGGGATGGGTTGTTTCCAGTGTAGGCCTGTCGGTACTACAAGAAAACAGTAACAATGGAGATCATATCCACGTTTACTATGAGTAAAAAAAAACAAAATTGCTCAAATTATGTTGATTTGGTTCATTGTTAATATGGTAGACAAAGGATCATCTCTGAAGCAACATGGAAAAAGTTGAACAGTGCCAATGCAAAAGGTGTTAATGTACACACAGAACCCTCTGTTGTTACTCACCAATGCAAAGCACTTCTGGGCCTGAGCAAGTGCAGAGTCTGGTCGAAGCTTTATACATGCATCAAAATCTCCCACAGCCTCCTCCACCTGATCCAGCAGAATTTTCAACTAAAAAATGAATATATTCACAGTTATCAAAACACTTAGGATGGACTTTCTTTGTAACCATCACAGTCAGGTTTAGTGTTGTCAAAAGTACCGGTACTTCGGTACCAAGTCTGTACTAAAATTAAAAAAAAAAAAAAAGATACAACAATACCAGTGTTTCTATAGTACCGAGCACCGACTTAATCCGGTACCCGCACACTGTCTGCAAGACTGCAATCTTAGTCTGCATTCGAGCTGTGTGCTTTAAATGAAAGTATGAAGCAGACCGCTGATCCACTGGAAACTCCACAGACATTGGGAATCATTGCATTGTATGAGAGATGACAGACCAGAGCACTAATCCACTGTGAAGTGCGGACACCGTACGTATTACATGTGCACTATACATTTTAGGAATGGGCATTTTGTCTACTTGAGTACTCGTCGAGTACTCAAGGGGCAATGACATATACATAACTGTATATATAATAACGTATCTGACAAATGTCTTTGGCTGCTGCATTGCATCTTGTTGTTCCAGTGTATCGTCTATTCACTATTACAGGCTGTTATAACATAATCTGTCACAAAATGTACAAAAGATTGCATAATCAAAATATAATGCATCATATTTTGACATTATTTGAAGATTCGCTGCCCAACTCAATGAAAGAATGTGCACAATGTGCATCTGTCTGTTCTTCCTTCAGGTTACCATTGTGATCTTAGTAAGCGCGTAGCAGTTTTTTTTAAGTGACTGTCTGAACAGTCCATTTTCAAATCGTGGTTGGATTAACAGGAGATGCCATAACCATTGCATTTTTAATATGCGTGTTAAGTTGAAGCTGCATTTTGTTCCATTTAGTTGCGCTCTGTCTAGCTGTTTGAAACACTTGCCTGCTGTATATGCGCTGAGTCCACTGCCACACGCGCCTGGTGGGTGTGTGTGTGTGTGTGTTTGTGTGTCTCCCAGTGTTCGCTCCCGTGGTGAAAGCCGTGATGCTCCGTATTGTTGTTACTGTGATTCATGAAGCATTCCATTCAACTCGGAAAGTCGGAATTTTCACCTTTCAACTGGGGAAAGTGCAACGGAATGACACTTTATGTCGGACTTCTTACTTGGAAACTTGTGCGGAAATCTTTAACTCCCATTACGACAAGATGCAGGTGTGTTACATCACTTAGAGCAGGGAGGTTTACAGTCAGTGACAAACATTCACTGTTATTAAATAATATCCATTAAAGAGTCAAAGTTCTTACATTAAATAAGAAAATTTGTTTAGCAAACGTTTTGTAGAGACAGGTGTTCAAAACATGGTTAATTACACTCTCTTTTGATTATCGTAACGATAGCATTGTAGCATCGTATCAGTTTGGTTGCTATGAGACGTCTCTGACAATCAATGTACCCCTCAAAACCACAACGTAATCAATCTCAAAATTAAAAATAAGCTCCCTCTTTTTTTGTGTGTTTAGTTGTCAGGTAATTGTCACTGAATTTCGAATTAAGTGAAAAGTCACATCATGCGTGATCACTATCAATCATCGTGTTCATGATCGATCATTGCTGCCATGTCCAAGTACCTGAGTACTCGTGCCCATCCCTAATACATTTATAGAATTAAATCGCTTTAAAGATCACACTGGACCATGTAGCGAACTGTTTATCCGGAGAAGTTAAACTTCCATCAAAAACACATGTCAAAATAAAAGCACGATTCATCATAAAAGCTAGATGCCTGAAATTGAAGAAATTGCAACAGAAATATATTACAACTGTATAGTAAAATGTCATCCTCACTGTAGCAATATTAATAATAATAAATAATGATTCATGAAAAATGATTGTAATAATAATAATAGAAATTAAGCAATATATCACAAGTCAGAGTGCTTTTGTACTGAATAAAAGTTTGTTTAAAAATGAAATGGTTTTAAGAATTAATTTGATTATGACACCATTTTGATAATGAAATTAAATGAAACTTTAGAACATGGAATTCTGGAAAAATAAAAACAGATTTCAGTACAACCCTGCTTCAAAACAAACAAGCGTTAGAAACACTTGATATGGAAGGGATATTCTGCCAATTTTAAATAAATTAATAAAAGGATAAAAATGAAAACCTGATTAACCATTTCATTATTAAAAAGTGTCCGCAAAATATGTCAAAATTAAAAATAAAATTAAATGATTTGACTTTCATTTTAGCTTTCACTATAACAATGCAGCATCCCTGTCAAATTAAAAAATAAAATGTATAATTTGACATTTCATTCACACTACAATCTCGAGGCAAGACTACCAGTTTTAAAATGAAAAGGCAAATGTGAATATTAAATCTCAAATACATTTTTTAACAAAGCTTTTGTAATAATAGTGACAGAATTTTAATTCAAATTCAAAGTTTTTAATTTTATATTTTATTTTTAAATTTTCATTTTCAAGCTTCAACATGTGAATTTTATGTTAATGAGTGGGTGGTGCTCAAGAGAGGATACTTTAATATAGGGGCCGCAGAGAGATTGCAGGGGTGATGTTCATTTTATGTGTCCTTCCATGACAGTGAATTGAGAGAAAAGCAGAGAATCCATGATACGGCACTTTTCGTACGCAAGAGTTGTGATATCAAGTTCACATTTAAAAATACCAAGCATTACAGAAAAATGCAGAACTGATTCTGTGTTCATCCAAATTTGAAACTATCTTTTTTTGTAATAACATCCATATTTAGCCTATATCAATAAGCATCCCAATTCGAAAAGAGACCACTGACTTTGGTGAAAATAAATTCATCAGACACATTCCAGAGACTCTCGCTTGTGTATGACATTGTTGGTACAGAATGCTTATGATTATGTTGCATGCCAGATCCAAGCAGTTCAAGCATTTTATTTTCATTTTGCTGTGTTAGGAAAGACAGCGCTTATTAATTAAGCTTGCTCTTATGCCAATAAAACAAATCACTCATATATGCCTTCTCTAGTGTTGATACTATGATATAGGGGATATTGGGGTTTTAATTTGCTGTGGTGGGAAACAATCCAGTTAGACTGAATTAACTTACTATTTACCCTGTAACATCTGCAAAACAAACACTGCTGCAAGCATGATGCACACAGTATATTTACAAGTGTGATTCCAATGCTATGATCATTTATTCAGCAGGCTGACAAAACAAATATCAGTTCTGCATTTTTCTGTAATGCTTGGTATTTTTTAAATGTGAACTTGATATCACAACTCTTGCGGCCTGAAAAGCACTGAATCATGGATTCTCTGCTTTTTTCTCAATTCACTGTCACGGAAGGACACATAAAATGAACATCTCCCTTGAAACCTCTCTGCGCCCCCTAGTGTGAGAAGCACTGTATTAAAGTATCCTCTTTTGAGCACTGCCCACTCATTAACATAGAATTTACATGTTGTATGAAAAATAAAAGATTAAAAAAAAAAAAACTTTGCATTTGAATTTAATTCTGTCACTATTATTGCATGAGCATTAAGAAAAAGCTTTGTAAAAACTATTTGCAATTTCTTAATCAAATTTGCCTTTATTTTAAAATTGCCAGACTTGCCTCGAGATTGTAGTGAAAATTAAATGTCAAATCATTGATTTTATTTTTTAATTTGTCAGGGATGATGCATTTTTATAGTGAAAATTAAAATGAAAATAAAATCATTTAATTTTATTTTTAATTTTGACATTTTGCGGACACATTTTAATAATGAAATGGTTAATCAGGTTTTTAATTTTAATTTTTAGCATTTTATTAATTTATTTAAAATTTGCAGAATATGCCTTCCATAACTTGAAGAAAATACGCATCTCTTTTATTGTTTTATTTACACACTGATATGTAACTTTAAATAGGCTAAAGGAGTGAGTTCAATAACACATTACCATATTAGCACATTTTTTTCTGTGGTATTGAAATTGGTATCAAGAACTGTGAAATTTCACTAGTATCGGTACAGACTACTGAAATGTTGGAACCATGACAACACCAGTCAGGTTGAAGAAAACAATGCAACGCAATAGCGAAATTTAATGCAGTTACTATGGTGTACTGTACAAAGATCTTAGGGTTTAATTGGTGGGAATTGGTGCATGACTGTTCTAAACTCCATCTTAAGTGGTTACAAACGTGAAAAATATATTTATTTATTTTTGGTTAAAGTTTGCCCAGAAACATGTCAAATTAATAGATGTGAAAAGGGTATCCTCATACCTCAAAATAATGAACATTCTAAAGGGCTTCACTTTTACAAATTTTTTTAGGTGAAAATGTGAACGAGTGTGAAGCTTTGATGCTACCTGTCCCCTGTGGTGGTAGACATCTGCATTACGGGGGTCGATCTCTGCAGCCATATTAAAGTCCAGTGTGGAGAGCTGAGGTTGCTGCTGCTGCATGTACATGCTTCCACGTTTAATGAGAGCATTAGCACGCAACTGAAACACATCAAATAAGATGCATTAACACCAAGGGCCATACTATACATACTGTACATGCATCACCTTAATAACTTGCTTGGATATTTCTGAAAAGGCTCAGTTGAAGGTTATGAGCCATGACTCGTTCTTAATTCATTCAATTGGCACACAGTGAAATTTGCCATAGTGAGAGGTTAAAATGAGAGTGATAAGGTGTTTTTCCACACAATTGTGGAACTAATAACTGAATTAAAATCAGTTCCTTGTGGAACTATGCCCATACCAGGGACACAAAAGCAGGAACTTCATTCAAAAAAGCTTTGACATAAGCATGTGACGCTGGACGACTGAACTTGATGCGACAACAGCCGAGCCGACTTACTTCAAAACATTAACAATGAATGATTCTGTGTTGATTTGTATCTTCCTTTTTTGTTCTGGAAAACTTAACGTGGACAAGATGCGCTTGGTAAGAGATTTAAAACAACAGGAGAGCAAGAGGAGAGACTGCTTTATTGCTACGTTCATCTGTAGTCAACTGCATTTTGTTTGTTGCTTTTTCATCCCTTTGCAAGGTCATATTTGCTTTCATAAACAATGCCACTTGAAACTACAGTGTAGGGAGTGTTCTAACACTGATTTCAACTAGCAATTCAATCATTGCTGTGATGTGTAGGATAATACTATGTACACATGACGAATGTAAAAAAAAGTTCACTTATAGCCTTGAGGTAAAATAAAAACATCTTTACTAGTGTATAATACAAAAAGTGAAGCCTTTAACTCTGCAAATGAGGTAAGTGCAAAAAGGTTTGCAAAACATTTAAAGGTAAAATGAGCAAACTATATACAGTATATAATACAATGTACAATATGCATGATAATCATGGAATGTAAATTATTTTATGATCCTTTATTCTCTTGTAGTCCTGTTTAATTTTTCTTTAAATTTCAATCTACAAAGTTTAATATCATCAAAGCCTAACTTCATGAGGCAATCAGATTATTAGTATACATCGATTTTGCTCGACATTTCAAACTCATGCTGCATTTTTTCTTCTCCATAAATACTCAAGAATCCTGCAAAACAACATCTGTCCACCTATCCATTTAGATTTGAAAAGCCTACAATAGCAACAACTCAACAAAAGTTTTAACTAATACTACTAACTGGACTTTTAAAAATGACTGGTATCGGCTGTCTGATGGCTGATGATGCATTTTTCTTGAACAACGAGAAGCGTTTGCTGTTCCGACTCCACACAAATAGTTCCAATTTGCAAGGAAAGTACCACCTTAGGAGCAGGTACTAAAAAGGTTGCTGGTTTAGTTTTAGTTCCACTTGGAACAAGTTCATGTGGTGGAAAAACAATGAGAACCTGAAAAAGTTCAAGGAACTAGCAAAAGTTCCTGAAGTGGAAAAGCACCTACAGTGCTTTTTGTTTTGTAACTCTTCATCTCATTTCTGTTACCTTGACACTGGCATCATTCATGTTGATGACACGGTCGAGGTCAGGCTGTGCAGCTGTAGCGTTGCCAATCAGCAGGTAGAAGGTGGCTCTCAGCAGAAGAGCTTCAGCTGTGTACCTGCCTCCAGACTCAATCTCTTTTGTGCACTCGCTGATGATCTTATCGTAGTTCTCCTCCTCCATATACTGCTTAGCTTTAAGGTAGCTTGAGCTGAGGAAACAGTGGTTCAATACATCAACTATTGACAGGTAACTTCATTGTACATGCATGCATTCAGAAATGCTAAAGGAATTTATTGATGAGTAAAAACTAGAGTTGTTTACGTTAACAGATGCGTTGAAATGTTTAACATGTTCATTTTTCTTTAACACGATTAACGCATTACCAATATTGTATTATCATGATTCTGACGATTCTTGCTCATTTTGAGTTCTGAATATGGCGGAACCTTTGCAATGTGTCCGGGTCATTTCACTGACGTACACACCACAAACAAACACACAACATCAATTCCGTGTCAATGATCAAGTGATGGAGACAGGACCTCTTACAAAACAAACCCAGACAGGACCTGCTGGAGTGAAGCATCAGCATTTCTTATGTTCAAAGACAGCTGGACAGAGCACAACAGAATTCAGGAATCTTGAAATGCATTTTTGTTTTTTAACGTTTCAAACTACGCTTAATTTGAGCAGCGTCCTAAAATCACTTATGACTAGAGACGCTGAAAATTATGCATTTACACTGAATAAGGCCAATAATAGGGTTATGTTCATTGATATGGAGATAAAACAAACAATATTTGTACTTTTGAAGTCACTCTTTGTACTGTCTAAATGCTTGTCTGCTGCCACAATAGATGTACATGATGATGTAATGTATTTGAATTATTTGCATTATTATATTTATTATTATTTAAATTAAAAAACAAATGTATACACTTTAAACAATCAACCTGTGCACCTGCTGAGCCATGGTTCTGATAACTACAGTACTGTTAAAATACTTAGTTGCATGCCAGTTTATTATTGTGGTAGCATCAATATCACATTTACCTATCCCTAAATGGCATGTAAGCAAACTGGGTCGGTAAGAACTCAAAACTTCATGCTATCAAAAGTCTGGTTTGCAACACTAATCTGCCATCGCTGATAATTAAAAAATATAAAATATCAGCTAAATGATCTCCCTTGTTGATATATCGGTTGACTACTATTCATATGGTTAGAACTTGGGCTACATTTAACAGGACACACTACCAGCAAAAGCACAAAAACCTACAAATCTCATTGTGGTTATGGGCAAAATATAATGTCCCCAGCTTTCACCTTTCAGTGACCTCTGAGGCCTCGCCCTCTTTGTCTTTATCCTCATCCTTCTTTTCCCCCTTCTGTAGGGGCTGTGAGATGATGTCATCGGTAAAGGAGCTAAAGTAAGACTTGATGAACTGAGGAGATGGCATAAGGGGCTCCCGGTTCTGAGAAAAGTGAAAGAAAGCAAAACAGAAAGATTAGATGCCATACATTTTGAGTCCTGCATCTCTCTGTCAAATTCTCACCTTGTACTTCTCTTTGGCCTTCTCTTTTCCCAGCTGTTTCAGCACCTTGTCTGCCAGTAGCATGCTCTGCTGGTTCTGGAAGGCCTCCAAAATACATACAGCAGTCACATCTACAAAAAGCAGAAACATTACTTTAGACTGAAGCTCATGTTCCCTATCCAACAGAGTATGTTAATATCAGAGGCAACCCTCTCGATAATTCCTTTAATCAGAGACAGGTCACTTCTATTAAAATGAGTGGGAGAATTTGGAATGCCCAATGGCCAACGGATGTAGAAAAGGAAATCCCACCTTATAGTTAAAAGAGCCAATCGCCTGTCAATCAACTTGAGAACGTGCATGCGCAGTAGCTATACAATCCGGGAAACTTCCGGGGTTTTTTTTGTGGTTTTTTTTTACATAATCTGAGGTAAAGAACCATAATTTATGAAACCAGTGATGTTGGATTTTACTGCAGATTTGAAGTATGTTTTTTTAATTTTGACCAACCATTTTGGAGATTTTGGTATTTCCCCATTGAAGTAGATACGAGCTACACTTGTATGCCACTTGTTTATATAGAAAAATACATGTAGCTGCACCAAAGCATTCTAAATATGGCCGACGAGTGAACTTACTAGCTAAAAAGTCTTTGCTTTAATTAAAACAAATAATAATAATGGCAATTAATGACAATTTGAATTAATGGCTGATTTCAGCCATTGTAACAGCAGGTTGTTGATAGAAACTCAAAGTCCTTATAAAATTGAAAAAGTCTTCTTTGAGCATCAACATATTGTGAACTTGTTAAAATTCAAATATGTAAAAAATGCAAATGATCTGTTAGAGAACGGAATGACAAAAAAAAATAAAAAAATAATAAAAATTCACCCAAAGTTAAAAATTCAAAACTGCAAAATTTAAAAAATAACAATAAAAGAAAACCTAAAGATTGGCAGTTGGGAACAAGGCCAATTAAAATCAAACAAGACATTAACCTTCTAGACACTCCTTCTTGTTATCCAGTTTTTCCAGTGCTTTGGCACGTCTAAAAAGGGCTTTCACATAACGAGGATTCAACTCCACTGCCTGAGAACAGTCCTGTACCACCTCTGTCCATTTCATCTAAAACACAAAAAAACACTAATTCAGACATATAATATTCTGTTGGTGACACTATAAATGATCATGTGATTAAAACAAACCTGTTGCTCATAGGCTGCAGCTCTATTCTGATAGAAGGTGGACAGGTCTCCCTTCTGGTCTTTGGGGCACAGGCTGATGGCTTCTGTGTAGCAGTGGATCGCCTGCTCATATTTGCCAGCCTTAAAGTATTTGTTGCCTTTATTCTTAGCAGACTGCGCTCTATCAAGCGGACTCTAGATCGACAGACACAGAATTATTTTAAATACAAGAAAGATTGCATGATATGAACAAAATTCCACACTTTGGCTGTTTTTCTAGGCAACACTAATGCTTAATCTAAAACTAAACTTAACATCTCTTTTATTAAATGAAGAAAAAAAAAATACTGCACATTTAAAAAAAAAAAAAAAGTTTAAATCTGATCAACACAAAAACTTTGGTTAAAAAAAAAAAAAAAAAAAAAAATTCTGCATTTTAGGAAATCTGAAAATTGCATACAAATGGCACTTCAAGTGCAACGTGAATGCAATCCAATTTATAGAAGCCAGGTCATTACATTCAGGATGTTCACAAATCTACACAACATTCAGCAAGTAACTAAAACTACATATTAAGATACATAGTAAGTAACACTACATATAAACACTGATGCACATCTGTGTATGTGGATGGAAGACAAAAAAAATAAAGATTTACTTGATTTTTTTTCTTGAGTTCTCTGTCTGCTGCAAGCTCAGTCAATGTTCACTCAACATGAGGCCACTGATTAGCAATTATTGCGATAGTAAGCCACACGTGGTGACTGTGTCTAATGCATTTCTTTCCTTAAACATGGTATCGACATTAGAATATTGGGAGAAGAGAACAACCTACTAACCTAAAAACACTGGTGGCCAAAAGTTTGGAATAATGTACAGATTTTGCTGTTTCGAAGGAAATTGGTACTTTGGTGAATTAAAGTGGCATTCAACTGATCTCAAAGTATAGTCAGGACATTACTGATGTAAAAAACAGCACCATCACTATTTGAAAAAAGTCATTTTTGATCAAATCTAGACAGGCCCCATTTCCAGCAGCCATCACTCCAACACCTTATCCTTGAGTAATCATGATAAATTGTTAATTTGGTACTAGAAAATCACTTGCCATTATATCAAACACAGTTGAAAGCTATTTGGTTTGTTAAATGAAGTTTAACATTGTCTTTGTGTTTGTTTTTGAGTTGCCACAGTATGCAATAGACTGGCATATCTTAAGGTCAATATTAGGTCAAAAATGGCAAAAAAGAAACAGCTTTCTCTAGAAACTCATAGGTCAATCATTGTTTTGAGGAATGAAGGCTATACATTGCTTGAAACTGCCAAAAAACAGAAGATTTCATACAAAGGTGTACACTACAGACTTCAAAGACAAAGGACAACTGGCTCTGGACCAGGACAGAAAGAGATGTGGAAGGCCAGATGTACAAATAAACAAGAGGATAAGTACACCAGAGTCTCTAGTTTGAGAAATAGATGCCTCACATGTCCTCAGCTGACAGCTTCATTGAATTCTACTCGCTCAACACCAGTTTCATGTACAACAGTAAAGAGAAGACTCAGGGGTGCAGGCCTTATGGGAAGAATTGCAAAGAAAAAGCCACTTTTGAAACAGAAAAACAAAAAGAAAAGGTCAGAGTGGGCAAAGAAACACAGACATTGCACAACAGATAATTGGAAAAGAGTGTTATGGATTTTAACCCCATTGAGCTTTTGTGGGATCAGCTAGACTGTAATGTGCGTGAGAAGTGCCCGACAAGACAGCCACATCTATGGCAAGTGCTACAGGAAGCATGGGGTGAAATGTCACCTGAGTGTCTGGACAAACTGACAGCTAGAATGCCAAGGATCTGCAAAGCTGTCATTGCTGCATGTGGAGGATTTTTTATGAGAACTCTTTGAAGTAGTTTAAGAAGTTCTGAACATTTATGTACAGCTAAAAGATCAAAATTGACATTTGTCTGCCACACATGTTCCTGTTGAGCCTTTAAAACATTCACAGAAGCACCAAAATCAATAATGAATCTATTTTCTCAAAGTGTAACTTCAAAAAATATTTTCAAATAAATAAATAATTTCCCTTAATATTATTTGTCAAACCATCAAAATCTCCCCTGTGTGCAGTCAGTCTAATCCCCAAAGCTTACAAACTAAGAGATGAGCCGAGTACTGAGAATGCAATCTTAATACATTAATTGGTACAAAAGGAGTGCAACTTCCTAGATTGCAAAGTATATACGGATGGCTGGATATACAGAAATATACTGGAAGAAACAAAAAAAAAAAAAAAAACTACATTTCAAAATAAGGACATATCACAATGCCATCTTTGTAGCAACTTTGAGGTAACCACAACGTTACAGTATGTGCAGTTCAATATATTCTATTACCTCAACATCTCAATAACAGGATGTAGCATACTAAGTTATTGTTCAGTTGTCTCAGTTTCAGCAAATTTCTAACCATACTAATTGCACAGACAGAATTCTTTCAAACTGTCAAGCCAGATGAATAAAAAGAAAAATAAAGTTAAAATATACACCTTCAAGCGGACTTGCGCTGCATGGCTTATACTGAAACATCATCCAATATTCTGAGAAACATGGCACTAATTGAAATGTAATGCATTAAACCATCTCTGACCTTTGGACAAGATTTGCATTTTATTACTGCACATTGTATGCATGTTACACACACACATACATGGTTCTTGAATTTTACACATTGTTCACAACTTTACCTTCATCAACTGCCAGAATAGTTTTTTGCAATATAACGAAGTACCTACAAAGAGTATCCTGTCCTGGATCTTACAATCACCATTATGGACCCAAATAACGCACACAAGAGGTGTAAATGAGGCCAGATGCATGGATTCCTGTGCGCGCTATATGTTTGATTCACGACACTCGGAAAACGTTGTGATTTAGAGAGAATCTGCCGTAAAACCAGACACGACACTGTAAACGTAGTGAGAATCAACCATGCTATGAATGTAATTGATAAAAGGCTAAAATTAATATGCAACACGCAGTAGGCTATCACATGTGCATTTTCTCCAGCCTGACCGTTTCCACGCCCCCGTGTCTATGCAGATGTGAATTTGAAGCTCATGTCTGAAAGCTAACGGGCTAATGCACTTTCGCTAACACCACAAGGCTAGTTTGACAAGCCTTGCCCTTGACTGGGAGTACTGTAATTTTACGGTGTCAAGGAAACGTGCAAAAAATGACAGGTCCAAATCAATAAATGTTAACGCATAATGAATGCTTTATAATCTGGCTCATTACCATGTTCTCTAGCTCTGGGTTGGTCGCACCGTGCTGGCCATGGACGGGGCTAGCGCTTCCTTCTGGAGTTTTCCTCTCTCCATTCCGTTTCCCTTGCTTGTCCTTGCCACGGCTTCTGTTCCAGAGATACACAGCTCCGACGCCAAGGACGATAGGAGTCCCTACGAGGAGTGCCAGCTGCCAGCGGGGGAGCCCACTCCCGGACTGTGGCTCTAAGGGCTTCGACGCAGCCATCATCCAGCACCACTCAGCACAGCAGCAGAAGCGCCTCTCACATACCAGCAACCACGGCCCACCTCCTTTACAGATGACAGGAAAGAGTCACCGCTCTGAACAGGTGGTATCATGGGATACTGGTGGACTATACGCGCAACAAGAATGGAACTAAAACGCCTGGCAGAAAGCTTCTATTATCTTCAGTTAACTGAAACTTTATAACTGAGTACAATTATTATTATTTCATAGTTAAATTACTTTATTTTTCAATTACTTTGAAATAACTACGTTTTTTTTTTTTTTTTTTTTTTTTTAAGTTAAAGGAATATTCTGGGTTCAATACAAGTTAAGCTCAATTGACAGCATTTGTAGCAACACAAAAAATAAATTTGGCTCGTCCCACCTTTTAAAAAAACAAATAGAGGTAACAGTGAGGCACTTAAAATGGAAGTGAATCGGGAGTTTAAATTCAGAAATGTGAAGCTTATAATTTATAAAAGTACTTTAATGAATTCTTCTGTTAAAGCTTATGTATTACTTGAGTTGTAAATTTGTTTAAATCATCACTTTTACAGTCGTTTTAGGGTTTTTGCACTAAGTCGTCATGGCAATGAAGTTTCAACATTGGATATAACTTTACACAGATAGGGATAGTAAGTGATTTTATCTCACTAAAATAATGTTAACCTGTATAATGTTTATATCTTGTGGGTAAACTTTTGAAACACTATTTTAACGTTTCTGTATTGGCCTCATTCACTTTCATTGTAAGTGCCTTACTGGAACCTATGAAAATGGGATGGAAAATGGACCAATTAGGACGGACTCTACGGACACGACTGAAATGGCCGTGGATAATGACCAAAGGATCCTTAGGAAATGCAGTTGTGGTTGGATGAGGGTAATGACTTACAAGGGACTGCAGATTCATCAAGGAAGGATGAAATGTGCCAGGAACAGCCAGACCAGTACCACCAGCAGGACAAGTCATGCCTGCTCGATGAGCTGCAGGAGGATACAACTGTCATCCCACAGACAAGACAGGGAAGGCAAGTTAATAAAAATGAGGCTGGGAGGGGCCTGGGTAGCTCAGCGAGTAAAGACGCTGACTACCACCCCTGGAGTCATTAGTTCAAATCCAGGCCATGCTGAGTGACTCCAGCCAGGTCTCCTAAGCAACCAAATTGCCCTGGTTGCTGGGGAGGGTAGAGTACATGGGGTAACCTCCTCGTGATCGCTATAATGTGGTTCTCGCTCTCGGTGGGGCACATGGTGAGTTGTGCGTGGATGCCGTGGAGAATAGCATGAAGCCTCCAAATGCGCTATGTCTCTACAGTAACACGCTCAGCAAGCCATGTGATAAGATGCATGGATTGACTGTCTCAGACATTGAGGCAACTGAGATTCGTCCTCCGCCACCTGGATTGAGGTGAGTCACTACGCCACCACAAGGACTTAGAGCGCATTGAGAATTGGGCATTCCAAATTGGGGAGGAAAGAAAAGGATCCAGGGAGATGGAAACTAATTAATTGGACAAGATCTAACGATAATGAAGCATGGAGGAGACTAGACCAGGACCTGTGCTCCACCTTGGAGAATGCACTCAGCGGAAGGGTGGAGGCCAAGCTTAACATGTTTAGTGACATTGTGTACGAAGAATGCGTAGGTAGATTTGGGGAAGCGTTAGTGAGGTAGAGTGGTCCCAGAGTGATGGGTAGGAGAGAAAAGGAAATACTTCAGCTGGTGAAAGAGTGGAGGCAGCTTTGCAAGGCATGGAGAAGGGCAGATGAGCATGAGAAGGAGGGCTTGAATGTATTGTGGGATGGCATAAGGGCTAGGTTGTCAGTTTTGAGGAGAGCAGAGAGAATTTGACAGTGGAGAAGGAGGAAGGAGCATAAGAGGATGAAATTCATCAAGGATCCCTTTAAATTTGCCAGAAAGCTTCTCAAAGAGAAGATGAGTGGAACGCTGGTGATGCTGAAGCAATATCTAAAAGATCACATGAAACAACAACTAGGTGATCCTCATAAAGACAGCCCGCTAGGCTTACCTGGATATGTCCCACAGCCAGCAGAGCATGTAATGGGATTTTATGTAGCTCCACCCAAGTTGAGTGAGATCAGGCAAGTGGTAGAAAAAGCCAGGACATCTTCTGCCCCGGGGCCGAATGGAGGGAAAGAGTTTCTTTTCAGTGGTAGCAAGGAGGATGTCTGATTACCTCCTGAAGAATGGATACATAGACACAAGCTGCCAGAAGGCAGGTGTACCAGGTTTTCCTGGATGTATGGGGCATACCTCAGTAATATGGGAACAGATCCAGTC
Organism: Myxocyprinus asiaticus; assembly: GCF_019703515.2. Classification (NCBI taxonomy): domain Eukaryota; kingdom Metazoa; phylum Chordata; class Actinopteri; order Cypriniformes; family Catostomidae; genus Myxocyprinus; species Myxocyprinus asiaticus. The sequence continues at coordinate 26,090,316 of NC_059355.1, forward strand.
TGCCAAGAGAGACAGGAAAGACCTCCATGTAGTCTGACTGGACCAGAGTGTAATAAGAGCTTGGTAGGTAGGTACTGTGGGGACCTGAAAATATGTCATGCAACACAGCAGTACACATCTTGTTGGCAGCAACTGGAAAAAGGAAGTGCGATGGGATGTTCAATCTCTCCCATCCTGTTCACAGCTGCATTTGAGATCATCCTAATTGGTGCCAGACAGGTGGCCAGAGGAATCTGTGCACAATCTGGGGTAAGATTGCTAGCACTGTGCAGCTATATTGATGATGTCACAAGCATCCTCCAGACTACTGCATGCACAAACAGACTCTTAAAACTACTGGAAGAGCTTTAGGCATGGGCAAGGATGAAGATCAAGCCAGCAAAGTCACGTAGCCTTTCTGTACATAAGGGAATTAGAAGCAACCAGACATCATTTGAGGTTGATGGTGAAAGAATCCCAGTGCTGGCAGAGCAGCCCATTCGAAGTTTAGGGGGAGAATACACAACAGATCTGTCAGATAAACACATGGCAAGGTTCGTTCTGAAGCAGCTGAAAGAGAGCTTAGATAAGATAGACAAGTGTCATCTCCCAGGCAAATACAAGGTCTGTTGTTACCAATTTGCATTGTATCATCGCCTGATGTGGCCGCTAAAAATGTGTGAGATCACTGCAGCAGCAGTGGCAAGGATGGACACCAAGGTGAACAGATACATCTGGAAGTGGCTGGGCTTGCTGCGTTTTTTTTTTCAGTCGTAACATTGTTTGATAGAAATGCCTTACAACTTCTATTAATGTCCATCACCCTGGGTTACAAGCAGGAGAAAACCAGACTGTTTTTAGAACTAAGGGAATCAACAGACCAGTCTGTGAGGGCTTTTCAAGCCCAGTCCCGAACAGGCCGTGCCTAGAAAGCAGAGGAGGTTGTAAACAGGGCGGTTTTAAAGACTAAACAAAAACAACAGATTGTTGGAAGAACCCAATCAGGAAGAGCAGGCATTGGATGGGGGATGGCTAAAAAACAGAGGAAAGCGATGGTAGTGACAGAAGTATCTAGAATGGAAGAGGAAGGGTATATGATTCGAGCAGTCAGCCAGCAGCAGCAAGGGCACTGAGCAATATGGGAGGATACATCTAATAGAGTTTTAGGATGGGAAGATACCACAGGCCAGGCTAAGTTTTCTAATAAGATCTACCTATGACACTCTTCCAACCCCTGGAAATTTGTCTCTGCGGTATGGTAAAGAGGAGAGTCCTCCCCTCTGTGAGGCCCCAAGTGCAAATATACAGAACATGTTGGCTGGGTGCAAGACCTCCTTGGCACAAGGACGCTACAGGTGGCAGGATGATCAGGTTCTGCGAAAGCTGGCAGATATCCTAGAGGTGTGTAGAATAAAGGCAAACAAAGGCCATCATGCTCCTCAGAGGAAGTACATTGAGTTTGTTAAAAAGGGAGGTGCCACACAAGGCACGAAATGGAAGGAGGCAAGGTCAATCCTGGCACATGGAAGTGATTGGTCAATAGTGGTCAACCTTGGCCAGCAACTAAAATTTCCTCCTGAGATCACCATTACCTCCTTGAGACCGGACATAGTGTTATGGTCAGCATCAGCTAGGAAAGTCATAATGAATTAACATTCTGTCCCATGGGAAGAGGGACTGGAGGTACCCTATGAGAGGAAGAAGGCAAAATATGCTGATCTGGCCGCCGAGTGCAGGGAAAAGGGATGGAGCGCTGCCACTTACCTCATGGAGGTTGGGTGTTGATGGTTTATGGGAACATCAGTGCAGCACCTGTTGAAAGACATTGGTATCTTTGGATCAGTGTTGAAGAAGTTTCTGAAAGAAATGGCAGAGGAAGCAGAAAAAAGAGTTTCTGGCTATGGTTAAGGAGGAAAGATGAAAAGTGGGATGTGCAGAAGTGAGAAATTAGGAATAGGGAACAATTGTGATATGTGGTGAGGTAGTATGTGGAAGAGGAAAAGGGGTGGGGAGGAATTATTTCCGATGACCCACTTGGTCCTTATCCGGGGGTTTCTGGAGAGGGATTGAGTGGGGGAGCAAAATCATGCCAGGCTAGGCACTGGAGGGGTGGCTGACACAGTCTCCCAGCAACATGTTTTCAATTATTAAGTTCAAAGGTATTTTGAACTCAAAAACATGGTGTGACCACATGGAGACAGTAAAAAAAATCCCATTAAATTCTGAAATTCATGAAAAAAAGAAATATTGGCATAAGTAGTTTGGCATAAAATGTATTATTATTATTCTAAAAAATCAGTGATTTTTTTATTTATATTATTAATGTTGTTATTAAAATTTCGTTTTTATTATATTAACAATATGTTAATATTAACATATTATATTAATAATATTATTTATAATATTACAAATATATATATATATACATATATACCCTAAAAAATATGAAAATGGTTGATTATGTTGTGTACACTCTTTTGTATAGACCTTATTCATGCTAGCGCCATATTTGATTTTTAATGGGAATGACAACGAGGCTGTTAGGGATAGACTTACAGTCTCTTCAATAGCACGAATGGTATAAAGCTGTATAAAGCACCTAGATCACATCTGAAGTTCTTTGAATGTTCTTGGACAGATATTTTATCAATGTTTTGTCCCGGGAATGATCTAAAAACACTTTAAACTGCGGTACAGCCCATTGAAGAGACTGTAAGTTTATCCCTCACAACCTTGTTGTCATTCCCATTAAAAATCAAAGATGGCGCTAGCTTGAATAAGGTCTATTAAAGGTGCAAGGAAAGTATTTTAATACCTTTTTTACCACTTGGCACATAGATTACATTTATATAAACTGTTTTCAACTAGATTTTTAAAGGATTTCTCATTTTTATCGCATCGGACAACCTTATTTGTCAATGACCCATGTGCTTATTTGCAGTGTGATGAACCCTCACAGATTCTATTAGGACAGCAGCACAGAATTCGCCACTCAGACAGCATACTACCCTCTTCTTTTGTTTTCCCACTGTCAAGTAGATAAGAGTCAAATTAGATTTGTAATTTGCACTGATATATATATATATATATATTATTTAAAAAAAAAAAATTTATATACCTGAATGAAAACCTAATGAATGAAAAATAGGGGTTGACAAGTAATTTCTCAACAGGATACTTATGTATCCATTCTATGAATGCCTGATAGTGGCTGATTAGTGTGCCTTGCTTGGTGGTGGTTTAGGTTGACTTTGTTGTCCAGGTGAACATGTTGAATGTAGAAAAGTTGTGCCCGGCCTCACTTTTCTGTTACACAGGTACAGCATTCTTGCTGGTCACACCAGAGGAGTTTCCAGCAAAGCTTGAGAATGCAGAACTTCTTGAGAGAATTGAGAAGTTTGTGCAGGTCCACAGAAACAGTTTTCTTCTGCTTAAATCCTCAGTTTATGGATAAGGGGAGTGGGAGATTTTATCATCGGTGCAGAACAGGTGCATGATTCATCAAAAATCGTGAGTTCTGATGTCGTACATTGGGATGCATCTGAAGATTAACACTGTGAATAAGATCCATAAATTTGCCTTATGTATTTTCAAAATATTAATAATAATAACTAATGAATACACTTTCTGGGAGAGCTTGGTTCTGGTCTCCGGCATGGGAAGGAGTGTTTTCTATAATATCTTTTAAAACTCATACATAGAGACTAAAAATGGTTTAATGAACGAAAACCGAAAACAAACAATACGTAACCGGGAACTAAATCCCTTTTAATTGTTCCGGAGTGAAAACAATATTTTTAAATGCTGGTAACCAGTTATTAACCGGTTAATTTTGTTATGATATTTCTTTCATGAAACCAAATGATTTATCACAGTAAATTTTGGGAATTACATCACTTCCTGTAGCCCAGAAAAATTAGGCTTCTCCTTTTTTAAGTAGAATATAAGCATGCACTTTGATTCTGAAGGACAGATTAGTTTAGAAAAGTATGTTAAAAAAAATAAAAATCATTTGGCCCACGAAAGGTGACATTTAGTCCAAAAGCGCAGTGTGTGCATGCATGCAGGAGAGTCTATTAATTGATTTTAGGTAGCCAAATGAATATTTGAAATATTTTTGGTATATATTTAATGTTGAGTAAACATTTATGGAAAATATGTTATTTTATATAGGCTTTTGTATACTTGTTTTGATTTCTGTCCTGAAAATTCCCCTTCATGGGAAAAAATTTAATCACTTCTTTTTGCTTATTTTGGGTGAGGCAAGTCCCTTATTATGAGCTTGTTTTTCCAAAAACAGTTGCCTTATTTCTCTAGTGAGATCTGGAAACTCTGCAACTGGCATATCACCCACCCACCCTTAGCACATAGTACTGTCTTTTAAAAAGTACATTATTTACCATTCTTTTATTTCGTTCTAACTGATTACCGTTTGGAAAGGAAGCTGCAGAATGCTGGAACCATAACGAAAAAATACAGTTTTTCCTCAGAACGAACCAAAATAAATAAATAAAGGTTTTGTTTTTAGTCCCTGCTCACTCTATAAAGTTGGACAAAAATAATTGTTAAATGAAATGAAAAAGTAAATAAGTGTAATTTTCATTTGAAATCTATAGATTTCTTGGCTGCAACCTCAGAGTCTTTCCTGTACATAGTACTGCTAATGTAGTAGATGGAATGCTGGTCATCGCTAAAGTAAGTTTTGATGTTGCTCGTTTGATTAAGGTGCTTCATTGATCGGTGTAATATTCGAGTAATGTTTTAGTTTGAAATTGAATGCTGTCTAGAGGTGAATTATTATTAATTTTATATTACAGTAATGATTGTGCTTGCTATAGCAGCATGTATACTTCGTAACAATTGTGATCAAGTTTATTAAATGGCACCTGCAAATAGTTTTTTTTTTTTTTTTCAGGCCACAAGTAAACCCCATGTTGAGAATATTAGAGATCGGATGTCTTTGACTTGTGCCCATATCATTGATCATAGCCCAGTTTGGGAGATGCTTCGAGAGAAGTGGCTCTAATGAGATTGTCCTGTTAAAAGGTTACTTCACCCAAAAATTACAATTCTGTCATCATTCACCCACCCTCATCTTGTTCCAATCCAAACCCATATAACTGTCTTTCTTCACTGAAACACATGTTAGGCAGAATGTCAGCTTCAGTCCCTATTCACTTTCATTGTATGGAAAAAGATGCAATGAAAGTGAACGGTGACTGAAGCTGACATTCTTGCCTAATGTTACTCGTTTTGTATTCCACAAAAGAAAGTCATATGGGTTTGGAACAACATGAGGGTAAGTAAATAATGACAAAATTCTCATTTTAAGTGAGCTGTCTCTTAAGGAAATGTATATTTTCTGGTCAAGTTTTATTGCTTGTTATACTTGTTTTAACAGCAGGTGTCAGTGTAATCTCAAAGTAGGTTGTGTTTGCTCAGCAGCTCAAAACTGTCAATTACCAAATATTTGTTCATAGCCTTTTAAAACATTGTCTTCCAGTTCATAAAACTACAAGAAATAAGTATAAGCACTGTCAGAGGAACAAATTCAGCCTTTTATTTGTATTGAATATTTGTATTGATATTATAGCTTTGATGTAACAATTGCAAACTAAGCATAGATAGAGCATAAACTAGAGCATAAATAAGTAAATACAGTATTCAGTTCCAACAGCAGTAATTGTGCCTCCTTGTTTATTTTTGACTCTCCTCTATGATCTCCTCTATATGGACCACAAGGCTCTCCATTAAGTCATATGTCACCAGGGCACACTGCAAGACCTGCAAGTGATATTGTAATGTTGTATTATATTATTATTATTTTATTTTATTTTTTTCTGAATTCAGATGATTAGCAACAATAATCTAACCTTATCCTGAGCCTCACGTGGCATGCTGCCAAGCATCTCCGTTTTTACAATCATGCTCTGGACTGATCTCTTCCCAGAGGCCTCCTTAAATTCTGTGGTGAACAAAGATGTTACTACTACAAGCTTTTTTTTTTTTTTTTTTAAGAAAGACATGAAGGTTAAAAAAGAAAGGGTTCAGCAGTTTTGGATAGATATCAGATAAGTATTTGTTACCTTTCGCCTTAATCTTTTTGTCCTCTCTCAGTTTTTGTAACTCTGTCCCATAGTATGATTTTGACATGCTTAGACACACTCGTAATATTTTTGTGTAACTGTTGGCAGTATGGCACAAGTCTGTCCATATTCCGGTCTGAAAATAACAAGGTGCGGCATATTAATAGAACATAATATGGATACAAATATAATAAAATGATATACTGTGTGTAATGGTGACAATTCAGATAGATAGCCTTACAGAAATCTCTCTTTCCCGTATTAATAAGTACCGCAGGAGATTTAAAGACTCCATGACCCTTGAAAACAAAGATGAAAACTAATCATTTCTAATTGCTTATTCTTGGACTGAGAATCCTTAGACATTTGCAACAGAGAGAGTTATGCACAACAGGTGCACATTGTGGTAAAAGTTGACAGGTTTATCATTTGCACATCAGCAAGCTGAAGCAAGGCCTAAGTAATTTATCAACAACAGATTATCCAAATAAGGTATGTCAATCACACAGGTTTAGTATCATTTTAGGAATGACACAGGAGCTGCCTCAAAATATTGGACTGCTCACCATCTGTTCTGCATTGTAGATCTTGGCTGTAAACCTGGACTACACTCATAAATAAATGATGGTTAGGGATGGATTGTATCTAGTTAGTAGGAGATCTAACATTTAAAATAGAGACACCTGCCATATGTGGAGTCTGTACTTGGGTTACGATTCGTGTCAATGATTTGTTGATATGAAAGATAATTAAATCCATCAAGATGCATTATGCCCACTGTGTACTTGTTTTACAGCAGTACTGTGCATTTAGTAGCTTGTCAATTGCTTGTTATCTTTTATTAAGAGCTCTTTATAAAACTAAAAGGCTTTTCCACCTGTCCATCCCATGTAGCAAGTCAGTTTCATGGCCCTGTGGGAGAATGATAGTGTCTTTCAGCAGTGTGACAAGCCATGTCCCCTCAAACCAGCCGTCCTTGTTACCTGACTTTAAAAGCAAAGAAACAGAAGAAATATTTTCTCACATCAGTGATTCAATGTTGATTAAAATACTCTTAAATGTCACTTGGGCAAGTGGACAGCTGAGCATGTGGTTTATGGCAGTAAGGTATCCAAGTATTAACTGCGCTACCTTTCTGGACAGTTCCGCTTGATTCTTGATGTTTTTGATGATGATACTCTCAACACCTGCATGATGGCTAGTTTTCATGGTGCGTCTTTAAGCATACACAAGGGAAAATATAAGTGATATCTAGTGTCGTTTTTTTATTTATTTACATGAACAGGTAGATTCCATTCACATGCTGGTAGCACTTTTAATAAAAAGGGTTACAGACATAAAAGAAGCGTAATGCTTTTTAACCTCTAAAAGAAATGTAATGTTTTTGTTAATATTTCAGAACACCATACCTGAAAAGTCTGTGCTTCGCCTCACCATTAAGCTTCTCTATAAAGAGCTGGAACACCACAAGACTCCTTCCTCTCTAGATGAAAGAATGGAAATGACTGCAACCTTTAAAACTGGCTTTTATTCAGATGGATCCTTTGTGTATATATACTTACCAAATGCTGGATAGGACAGTCAGTCATGATTTTAATTAAGTTCTGTGAACAAATAAGAAAACATAGCTGACATAATTGAAACTGTCATTAGAGAAAAAGTGAACAACGTTATTGTTTTCACCATCAAGGTAATGTATATCACATTTTAAGAACTTAAGATGATTTATCAACACTTTCCTTTGAGGTTCACCCAAAAATGAAAATTCAGTCACCATTTACTCTGTCGCCTGATATCATTCCAAACCGTATGACTTTCTTTCTTAGGTAGGACACAAAAGGAGATGTTAGACAGAGTGTTAGAGACTCACAGCCTCAGTCACCATTCAATTTCATTGCATCTTATTTTCATAAAATGAAAATGAATGGTGACTGAGGCTGTCATATGGGTTTGAAACAAGAAATGCTGTCATACCGGTTTGGAATAACCAAACATAATTGGTAAATTATGACAAATTTTCCTTTTCGGGTAAACCATCCCCTTAAAAGGCAAACAGTATAACTATAAATTTTCTAACCCATAATTCATTGATTTCTTAGTGCGCTTAGTTATACATAGTGTTGCATACCTGTGGAACCTCATGAAATGGTTTCAGCTCTAAGAGCTCCACTGGGAGGCTATTGTCTGTTACTCTCTCCAAACTTTTTACATTCAAGTCCTTTGAACAATTGGGGGGAAAAGAGATGTTTTTTAGTAAATGACTACTCAGTACTGAAATGTTTCTTTACTTTTCTTTTGGTGCAATTTCAGTTTTTTACCAAGCCTTTCAAAATCCACGATTCATCCTTTCTGTAGGAATAAAAAGCAGGAGGTGAAATGGGACTTATAACATCCTATGTTGGTGACAGTTGAGCACAATTGTATGGTTGACACACCTACTCAGCAGAAGATTGATGTATTCCATATTACATTGCAGGACAAAAACAGGGCTGAAATGAAATGAAGGAGCACAGGTCCATTAAATATATATCAGTCTCCTATGTGCCTCCTAGCTTAAATAAAGTCTTTATTGTGCAGTTTCTTAACAGAGCACAGTGCCCGTCCACTTTTTCATCCACCTTGGTTCCGAAAGTATTTGTCCTACTTATTTTTCCAAGGAGAATTTCATAAAATCCTTCATAAACGAGTTCTAAGCCATGAACCAAACCAACCAGCTCCGAGGTGAATAACAACATTACTATCTTTGATTTAAAGCAAAGTTGAATTTAAAAATCTGACAAAAAGACAGTGGTTCAAGACTGTGGCCTTATGAAGCACTGCGAATGACGTAATCGAAAAACGATGGAAAAATTCTAAAACTAAAATTAAAGTTGTTTATTATAAATATAGGATCAATAAATTGAAAAAACGTATATTTTCAAAAAGTATTTTAAGAGGGGAGCTATTTGGTTTGCGTCATTCGCACTGCATCGTGGAAGCAGGCGGTCGCTGCTTGGCACTTTTGCAGCGGTTTGCAAACCCCCCCCCGCCCCAATCATGGGTAGTGTAGTTCTTCAGCAGGAATTCCACTTTTAAACACAATTTTTAAAAATTTGATTCAAATAACATGAACTGATGGCTTCAAGAGCAGTATACTGTATACCTTCGATTAACAGCCTCTGAACTCACGGTAGGCCTGTCATTAAAGGCTTCGAATTTATAGTTTATAATCAATTCCCCTACAGAAAAAAAAAATAGAATTTTTTCTTCCGGAACCAGACTGTTGAGCTCTGTACCATTTGTCAACAACAGTCTTTGTAAAAGTTCATATAATCTTAAATGTAAGTTATTGTAGGGCTTTAAATCCTTCTTGTGCAAAATGTCTCTGAAAGCCTTTGAACAAAAATAATATTTTCAACGCTGCAATTGTAGGGGATTTTAACTGCTTTTAAAGACCCAAGAGATTTGTGGCCTCAACAGTTCATTTTGTCTTTGAGACTGGTAAACGTGGTGAGAAGCTTTTTTTTTTTTTTTTTAGTTTTGAGGTCTAACTGCAACTTACTTGAAAACTGCAGGAAACACTTCCATGGCAATACGCTGGACAAAGAGCAAGTAAGCCATGCAAGCTCTTGATTCATTTGGATGACAAGCACCCTTCTCCAGAACAATGGTATCTTCTTTCCCTCTTAAAGAATGGTAGAATAAGAGTTTTGGCATGGGCTCTTGGATCACTGTTATGATTGCCTAGTATTAGAAGCACAGTAGCACTTAGAAACCAGGTCATCTTTTTTCCAAAATTACAATATAATAGTCACAATGAAGAGAGATATTAGTACCATTATTTCTGTGGCAAAATTCAGCAGGGGTGAATTATCCGTAGTGTTCACCTCTTTGTCCAGTTGAGCTTGGAGAAGAGGTTCCCTTAGGCTCTCCATGCAACTGAGCCATTGGAGAAAGAAAGGAAATTGATTAAGATCACATATTTATAATCTACAAAGGGTTAAAAAAAAAAAAAAAAAAAGCCATGACAAGAGCCCTGTACGTGGCCCAAAGTAGTATTTTGTTAATTGGACTTTTAAGCATTATTTTAAGTATCTTATACTTTGCTTATTACTATTGCATTGGTTTGAACTGGTTTAAAAACATACAACTTGAGAAGAGCAGCTCTTAGTTTCATGTCTTGATTGTTGGACTTCAATTCTCGATTCTTGACTTCCTGCACAAAGGGTTGTACAAAGGTCAGTATTGCGTTGCAGCATCGGCAGAGCCCATACTTATCTTCCTGTTCCTGTTTGTGTGAGTAAGGTACAGGCAGCTTTGAAATCTGTTTCTGTAGACAATCCAGGGCACAAGCCAATCCACTGGCCTTCGACTCCCTCATTCTCAACAGTACTGGATGGGGAATAAACAGATACCAAACATTTTTTATTACTTGCAGAGGCATAATTTGTCCTCGGCTTGTTAATCGGTATTTTAAGTTGATGATCTTTGAAATTGGCAGTGTTCTTGTTTCACATCAGTGGTTGATGTACCTGACTGAATATGAGGCATGAGAACAATGATGGAGTCTGCTATGGCATCTGGATCAGTGTCCTCCACTTGCTGGTGTAAAATATCGAGGAGTTCTTTCACATCACAGATCTGTTATACAAGTTTACAAGTCATACTTTTACAATTGTGTTTAAAGGAATAGTTCACCCAAAAATGAAAATTCTCTCACATTTACTCACCCTTATATCATCCCAGATGTGTATGACTTTCTTTCTTCTGCTGAACTCAAATGAAGATTTTTAGAAGAATTTCTTAGCTGTTTTGGTCCATACAATGCAAGTAAATGGGTGCCAAAATTTTGAAGCTCCAAAAATCACATAAGTCACCATAAAAGTAATACATAAGACTCCAGTAGTTAAATCAATATCTTCAGAAGCAGTATGGTAGGTGATCACAGATCACTTTTACATTCTTCTTCTTGTGTTTTTGATGATTCACCTTCTTCACGCATATGCCCCCTACTGGGTAGGGAGAAGAATTTCAAGCAAAAAAGGACTTACATATTGATCTGTTTCTCACCCACACCTATTATATCACTTCTGAAGATATGGATTGAATCACTGGTGTCATATGGATTACTTTTATGATTCGTTTATGTGCTTTTTGGAGCATCTAAATTTTGGCACCCATTCACTTGCATTGTATGGAACTACAGAGCTGAAATATTCTTCTAAAAATCATAATTTGTGTTCTGCAGAAGAAAGAAAGTCATACACATCTGAGATGGCCTGAGGGTGAGTAAATGATGAGAGAATTTTCATTTTTGTGTGAACTATCCCTTTAATAACCATATTTGAATAAGCACAATCTAAGTTACCTGTATGAGTTGAATGAGGATAGCCTGACAGTGGGCAGGACTCTGGTCCTTCCTCAGCACTTCATTCACCAGTGGAGGCAGTAGGCCACTGCCCATAGACCTTACTAAGTGCTGGAAATGTATTAAAGACATTCAAATATATTTTTTTTTACTCTGTATATATTTGTATATAATGTGATGTAATAGCATTAAACAAATGTTCCTGGTTTAATACATGTTAATTTCAATGGCCAGTATTTGTGGCATAATGTTGATAATTTTGACCCGTCTCTTGTTAAAAAAAGAAAACGAGAAAGCAAAAATTGTAGATGCAGGCACAGTGGAAGTGAATGGGGCCAGTCCAGAAACATTAAAGTACACACTGTTCCAAATGTGTGGCCACAAAATGTATGTGTTACACACAAAACACTGTTTGTATTCACATGATTTTAGTGTGATAAAATCAGGGATTTTATCATCATTACAGCGTGCATTTTAACATTTATGGGCTGGCTCCATGCTCTTCCATTGTAAGCGCCTTACTGTTCCCACAATTCCTGCTTCTTTTTTTTTCTCTCTCTTTTTTTTTATTGTAATAAAATGTATGCCACAAATGTGATTAAGTTAACTAGTACTGAACCTGGTACATTAATTTAATTAATACATTTATGCCTACATTATGTGGTATACACCTATACATTCTGCAAATACCTGAAATGAAGTGATTCAGAATTATGATCATGCCAGTCTTGTGTTTGATAAACACTGATTGTATTTTAAAATCAATCATTTTAAAATATGGTGTTAAGTGCACTTTTGAGCTCTGGTTTAAAACAACTAATGGGTGTTCCTTGCATGAACTACATGTTTGGAAAAGTGGTGCAGTGTAAGAAATGGGTAAATCAGCAGCACTTAATGGAGTGCTGCTCCTCAGAGGGCTTTCAGTGGAGCAAGGAATTTGACTGGCTCTCTACAAAACTACATTCCCACACCCAAGGGTCAGTTGGCCGGGCAGTTAATAAGAATGACAAAGTGGTGGTTTAGCAGGGATAGCAGCCCATCAGGTTCTGCCAATCCCAGTGGAGTGATGTCTCAAAAATGAGCTAGAGATGTGACTGTGTTTTGGCACCTGCCTGTCTCTCTAGGACCTGAAATTTAAAAGGTACCCCCTTGTTTTCATTTATCTCATACTGTATATGTGCATATGACTTTTGCGTGTACTCAAAGACTGTGCCATTGCAGCAATCTCTGATTTCATAACATTTCAAGTCAGAAAATCATCAAGTCAAGAATGCTTCCCAATGCAACACAATTTTAAATTCAGTTTTTGAAAGCATTTGTAATTGCTTCTACATTTACCCGATTAGACTCCTCTTTTATAAAGTCCAAGAGTTGCGCACTGTCACCCTGGGCAATGCAGGTACGACTAGCATTCAGAAAGAGCTCTCGATCCTCTAGTGTAAAGTCTTTTTCATCGATTGTTCTCTGAAAACATGGAAAAAGTCATTCTCAGTTCATATTGCTGTGAATCAAAAACAATGGTCTTGGACTTACACTGACACCCAGGGGCATGGATGCAGCGTCATTCAAACGCAAAAGTTTTCATTTACTAAAGCCATTGTAGAAATTCACTATTCACAGTCAGCATTGATTTATTTATTTCAAGAGTGAAAGTGTCCAGTAACAGGACGGTTACTGAGATTAAGTGAGTAGTATTCAGCTGGTCATGTGATTCTAACATGAGAGTCCCCATGAGGGACCCTCTCCATGTAGAATAAAACTGCTTTTATAAGGTTACTGATATGACTTTGAGTCTTCATCTCATGTGAGTGCTCATGATTTTATACATGTTTCAAAATTAGGATTCATTTCTTTAGAAGTAAAACTTTTTAAATGAGGAAAAAAATACTGAGTGCACCTTTAAATGAATCAATAGTGACTAACAACTGCAAACCATTCCTCTGGCATGTAACATTGCTCTTATGCTAACATTGAACAGTTAGCATGTTTTTATGCCAGGTCTAACTTGCATATGTTGTTGAAATTCACTTATGACTAAAAACATATTTTCTAATGAGCCAAATCAAAGTTTGTTTATTGTAATTTCTCTGATAGTAATAAAAGAATACAATTTTAGAAGCCACAGTGCAGACATATATCAAGCCACAATACAATAAGTCTTCACAAGAATAACACTTAACACCCATGCCACATAGATGATTTTCCAATATGACAGATACATACTGCAGTTAAATATCTTGCTACAAAAATGACACTTTTTTCATACAATTTTCTATTTCCTCACCCATCTTTGAATTACGTCCTCTAGTTGATTCACTGCCATTTTCAATGCAAGTCTTTCTAAAAATAATCCATACACGTGATGCTTCGAGGATTATAACCTAGGATTTTCTGCACAAGATCTAAGAGACATCTGCAATAAAATTTGACACAAAAGAAGTAGCTAGGTTTATAACGGAGGTCAGAGTGTATTAAAAGAATGGAGCAAGAGGCAATCTGACAGGGGACCCTGGTAAACCTCTTAGTAAGCACTGCAGCTGAGTGTCTGTTAATAGGATTAAGACAAAGCGTAGATGAGGCAAGACAGAAATTTCTCGAATACCCTGGAACACAATCATGAGAGTTCTCATTATTATTTACAGTAATTTAATAATTACAACTTCAAATTCTTTTCATACAGTCTGGCTTTGGAGATTCAGTCTAACTCTAATTAAAAGCTCTGCTGTTACTGGAAGTGATTGTACAGTGTAGGATCATACAGAAGACCACAATGACTCACAATAACCCTCTCAGACTGCACTCAAATGAGCCCTTATGTTATTTAAACATGTCATGCCATGGACATATTGAAAGCCCATCTGAAATTGCTAAGTTAAGCTTTGGATGTGTGTGTGTGTGTGTGTGTGTGTGTGTGTGTGTGTGTGTGTATCTGTACTGTCCATTAGGTAAATCCCCCTAAATAAAGTCAAGCATTTCTCCAATGTAACCTGATATATGCAATGTCTTTGACTTCCTGCATGATAACTATTGTAGACCCTGATTTCAGGTGTATGGAGACAAACCAGGTTTGAACAATAGGATTTAACCAGCAGCTGCGGGGTTTGCTCTGTCTATTACAGTGTGGTGAAAGGCTATAACAAAAGGCACAATGTAAATATAACAGGAAAGGACAGACTGGTTGCATGTCAGCTTCAGATTTGCCTGTGGCTAATTGAAGACTGCTGATTTAGTATTTTGACAGTGAACAGTCTTTGTGTAATGAAAGTTGAGGGCTGAAAAAACTATCTCTCAGAGTATGCTGACAGACAAACAAGTTTGTTATTTTAGAGTGGTCGACCCATGTCCTTTTGCACTCAATGTTCAAAAGGTGTTGCACAGATCATTTTGTATGAAATTAGGTAAAAATGTGTTGATTTCCATTTTAATAAATCTGATTTTCCAAACAGATTATCGTAAATCAACCCCACTGGGACCAACTCAGAATTTACTTTGTATTTTTAAATGTGTGTATTGCTCATGTGTAATTTTCATGAACAAACATATCACCGTAAGGCTTCAGAATAGTGAGAAAAAAAGTCTGTGATGGTTAACTTCCACTTTTAGCTGGGATTCAGAAGAATACCTGTAAAAAAATAAAGGTAACAAAAAAGGGTTTTGCAACGATGCTATAGAAGAACCATTTTTCAGTGAAAGGTTCTTAAAAGACCCATTTTTGAAGAACCTTTTTATAGTATAAAGAGCCTTTTCAATACTAAGAACTTTTTGTGCAATGAGAAGGTTCTAAAGATGTTTAAGGTTCTTCATGGAACCATACATGCCAATAAAGAACCTTTATTTTTAAGAGTGTGTGTTCCATAATGACCACACAGGAAATCAGCAAAAGGAAGTCAAAGTTTTTGTCTGCTAAAATTGATATGTGCTTTCAGAATTTCCAAACTGCAGTGTAGTAAGTCTCGGGTCACTAGTATCACATATCCATGTATTTTTAATAGGTAGCAGCAACAAGACAACAAAAGTGTAACCAGACTACCTGATGCTTTTTAGGCATAAACTTCTCAGCAGAATTTACAGTAACTCAAAGGCAGCAAGAAAATTATCTTTATAAAATGATATCTGGATGAACGTTTTGCTTAGTGATCACTAACTATTATGCAAGAAAAACAAAAACAGTGAAAAAACGAGGCATTCTCAATAGGTATCTTTAAGTTTAATGCTCCCTCCCATCACAAACACACATACTCTTAAACATGATGGCTCAATTGGTTCACCTTTTTGCACTCAGTATTCTGTAAAATGGCATGCTGACAGCACTGTTTACTCTGCCACTCTCTTGCCGATTTCTTGGCAAATGATTGGCCCTGAAGGCCCCTAGAGGCCATGTCTGGAACTGATGCTGTCTGCCAAAATCCCTCACCAAACCCCAGCGAGCATGTCATGAAAAACTGTCATGTTTAGGGGTCACTCCCTAGAGTTTATGCCTACAGATGCAGTTTAGCATTTGATTTCAAACAGTGCACTTTACTGCTCTTTATATGGCTCAGATTTTCCCTACCCTATGTTTTGATAACAGTATAGAGGCATGAAGATTACAAAATTAACCTCTACCATAGAATGATGCCGTTGTGCAGAATCTACTTTTGATGTGGAAGAGCAACTTGGGCTTGATGTTCTGTATCACAGAAAACAGTTTTCTGTTTTACCTGTTTTAAGTTAAAGAGATCATTCACACTAAAGTTAAAATTCCATCATCATTTAGTCAGCCTCATGTTGTTCCAACCCATATGACTTTCTTTTTTCTTTCGGGAAACATATGAGATGTAAGTCTCAATTACCATTCACTTTAATGGCATGTATTTGCCACACAATGAAACTGAATGGTAACTGAGGCTGTCATTGTAACATTTCCTTTTGTGTTCATCGGAAGAAAGAAAGTCAGTTTGGCACAACATGAGGGTGATGAAATTATGACAGAATTTTCATTTTTGAATGAACTATACCTTTAACTTTCACATTTAACAACAGCAGGGAAATAGATTGCAAAACATGCAGAATATATATACAATAAATTTGGCCAAGTTAAGGAAGCAGCAATGCTAAAATGGCAGATCAGAGCATTAGCCAGAGCACTGAGTCTGACTTGAGGCTGGGACCATGGGGAGGAGAAAACAACAAATCCATACAACTATACTTGCTTCTATTGCTGAAGCCTGCTTGCCCTTTTGTAAATCGGCATTTTGAGGGCAATTACTTGTGTTGAGTTGTTCTCAGTCAATACGCACAGTGTGAGAACCTTAATTGACAAGGATAACACTAGCCCTTTTCCTGAAGGAGAGACACCCTGACTGCTGTAATCAATACTATACTGTGGACAGAGGACTACACTTGTCTGCTTGGGCTCCCTGTACCTTCATCTTTGTGGGTAACCCCCAGTGGCAGAAGAGGCTGGGATGTTACATGTGAACAGGCTGTCAAAGCAATTTTGTCAGTCTGCTCATTCTCTGGTGTTTAGAGATGCTGACACACTGTGCACTGGTTTCCACGATTTTATTGAGGTGATGGAAGCTTTTAGGCTGTTTTCTCTCTCTCCCCACACTCTCTGTCCTTTTATCAGTTCAATTCAGCTTTATTGGCAAGACAATTGGAGTATAGTATTCCCAAAGCATTTTAAGGTTATGTAAATACATACTATTTTAAATAAGATAATAATACAATAATACATTTGTTTACAATAATAAATAATAATCAATTAGTAGTAATGGAAAAAAAAAGAAAAGAAAATACATGTACGAGTATGAGTACATGTACAAGTGTATTGATTTTTATTCCTCCTGAAAATATGTCTCTGAAGCATCCTGGTGGTCTTGTCATTCAGGTCAACAGATCATCCATTTTATTATTTTTTAATAACATTTTATAGAATGTGAAAACATGTGAGTATTTTAGAATTGACTTTGTTGACATTGACATTGATGCTGTTCATATTCTGGATTTTGCAATGCTGTGTAATATCGGTTCTGATTTTTGTAAATACTTTGGCAAAAAATCGTGATCACACTATGAAAAGTTCCATGTTTTTGCAATAAAATGTAAAAAGAAAACAGATGAAAAACAACAGAGTGGATGTTATTTAGAAGTCAGTAGTTACCTATAGTCACACCTATCTCTTTATGGCCTGTGCAAAAAGCAGGTTGGAGTTGACTTGAGCAGATCAGGTACTGGTTGTGATCATTAATGATTTAGCATACACCAGAGGGGAAATGAGCAGTCTCATCTACCCATGCAACCCAGATCTTTGTAATGCAGCTTTCTCAGATCTCTGTAGTGTGTTAAAGGGATAGTTCACCTAAAAATGAAAATTATCTCATTATTTACTTACCCTCATGCCATAACAGATGTGTATGACTTTCTTTCTTCTGCAGAAAACAAACATTTTTTGAAGAATATTTCAGTTCTGTTGGTCCAATCAATGCAAGTAAATGGTGGCCAGAACTCTGAAGCTCCAAATAGGACATAATTACAGCATAAAAGTTATCTATAAGACTCCAGTTGTTTAAGATATGTCTTCTGATGCAATATGATAGGTGTGGGTGAAAAACAGATCAATATTTAAGTCTTTTTAACTATAAATTATCCTCCCTGCCCAGTAGGTGGCGATATGCATGAAGAATGCAAATTGCCAAAAACAAAGAATAAGAATGTGAAAGTGAAAGAGGAGATTTATAATAAAAAAAGGACTTTGATTTGTTTTTCACCCACACCTGTCATATCACTTCTGAAGATATGGATTTAACCACTGCAGTCGTATGGATTTATTTTATGCTGCTTTTATGTGCTTTTTGAAACTTTAAAATGTTGGCTACCATTCACTTGCATTGTATGGACCTACAGAGCTGAGATATTCTTCTATTCTACTTTGTTTGTATTCTGCAGAAGGAAGAAAGTCAAACACATCTGGGATGGCATGAGGGTGAGTAAATGATGAGAGAATTTTCATTTTTGTGTGAATTATTCCTTTAAAGTGACCTGAGAATCGAAAGGAGTCTCTATTTTGAACCAGCATAGTTGATCATTTATATACAATGGCAAAACGTCCTGATTACTTTCGTAACCTACGTTCCCTGATGGAGGGAACGAGATGTTGTGTCGATGTAGTGACACTAGGGGTCACTCTTGGGAGCCCCAAACACCTCTGCTTTTTGAAAAAAGGCCAATGAGAATTGACGAGTGGAATTTGCATGCCACTCCCCCGGACATACGGGTATAAAAGGAGCTGGTATGCAACCACTCATTCAGGTTTTGTGCTGAGGAGCCGAGACCAGGTCCCGGGCATTTCAGCGGGTAGTTCAGCGTTGTGGCAAGAGGGACACATAGTCTCGTTCCCTCCATCAGGGAACGGAGGTTACTAAAGTAACCAGGATGTTCCCTATCTGTCACTCACTCAACATTGTGTCGATGTAGTGACACTAAGGGTCCCTATACAAAGCACCACAACTATCTGAACTGTGTTACGTGAACTGGTGGTGTGTGACAGGCAGACCGCTGTGTGCCTCATAGCCAGCACACCAGGCCATCAAGTAACCTCCCCCAACACTCTTATGAGAGTCGAACGGTCCATCCGGAACAAGTCGACTGCCCAACTATAGGGACAGACTAGCCCTGCCGAGGCCTCTTTCCCTCTCTTTTCTCCCCAAAAAGAGTGGAATTTGTTAACCGACTGGGAGCCATAAGTGTCTGCGTCGGGGGATGTCCCTCCCAAGGGGAAGACACCGCGGAGACCACACCCCACCCAAAAAGGGGGAGGGGGGTATTTTGAGTGGAATATGTCACATGGTCTTACCGAGTCTTGTCGGAAGTATGTCATGTGGAGAGGTCCCATGGTAGGTCCTACCCAAAGGGGAGGGGTTTCTACAGAGCATGGCCTCTGAGGGGCCTCTGCCCAAGGAAGACACAGTTTGCCGACAGGGAAACGATTTTGCAGAAGATATCACATGGGGTCGCCTTCGGGGAACCAGCACATGTGCAGCACCTACCTCAGTACAGGGGCTCATTAGCGCACGTACTGGGCCGGTCAGCGAGTTTCTCCACAAACTCAACTGCCAGAGGGCTAAGGAGGAGAAGTCATTCAGGGATCACAGTCTGTGAACATGACTGTGAATCAAGAGCGCACGTCTTCTCCTCAAGGGAGGGGAAAGGCGCTATGTGCAAGCGGTACACCTGGCCAGCTGTCCCGGAATTACCTGCTTGTGCCTGCCAATACACGGGACGAGACCGGCTCAACCCGGAGATTTTAGAACCTCGCAAAGGTGTTGGGTGTTGCCCAGCCCGCTGCTCTGCAGATGTCTGCCAAAGAGGCACCACTGGCCAGGGCCCAGGAGGCCGCCACACTCCTGGTAGAGTGGGCTCGTAACCCCACAGGGGGTGGCACGTCCTGAGCCTGATATGCCATCGCGATGGCGTCAATGACCCAGCGGGTGATCCTCTGTTTGGAGACAGCGCTTCATTTCTGCTGTCCACCAAAGCAGACAAAGAGCTGTATGCGATCCAAATATATGCGTAAAGCTCGCACCAGACACAGCAACGCCAAGACTGGGTCTGCCTCCTCCTGGGGCAGCACTTGCAGGTTCACAACCTGATCCCTAAAAGCCCGGTCGGGGTCTCAGGATCACGTGAGAGTAACCCGGACCAAACTAAAGGCACGATTCGCTGACAGAGAACGCCTGCAGGTCACCTACCCTTTTGATGGAAGTGAGCGCAGTCAGGAGGGCAGTCTTCAAAGAGAGTGCCTTAAGCTCGGCTGACTCCAAGGGCTCAAAGGGAGCTCCCTGTAGACCCCGAAGGACTACAGAGAGGTCCCACGAGGGGACGAGGTGTGGTCTGGAGGGATACAACCTCCTAACGCCACTCAGGAACCTGATGATCAAGTCGTGCTTCCCCAAGTACTTACCATCTACTGCATCGTGATGAGCCGAAATAGCGGATACATACACCTTCAGGGTGGAGCCAAGATGTTGCCCCATCCCTGAGAAAGAAGGTCCTTCCTCAGGGGAATTCATCGGGGTGGGGGGGGTGTTGTCCCGAGGAGCGTGAGATCCAAAAACCACGTCTGGGTGGGCCAGTAGGTTGCTACTAGGATGACCTGCTCCTCGTCCTCCCTGACCTTGCACAGGGTCTGTGCAAGTAGGCTCACTGGGGGAAACGCATAGTCCAGGTAGCCAGCTGCGTGCCAGCGCATCTATACCGAGGAGTGCCTCGGTCAGGGCGTACCAAAGCGGGCAGTGGGAGGATTCCCGGGAAGCAAACAGGTCTACCTGTGCTCGACCGAATCAACTCCAAATCAGCTGGACCACCTGAAGGTGGAGTCTCCACTCTCCCCTAAGGGTAACCTGACATGACAGTGCGTCCGCTGCGGTGTTGAGGTCGCCCGGGATGTGAGTGGCTCGTAGCAACTTGAGGCACTGCTGACTCCAGAGGAGGAGACGGCGGGCGAGTTGTGACATGCAACAGGAGAGTAAATCGCCTTGACGGTTGATGTATGCTACCATAATTGTGTTGTCCTTCCGGACCAACATGTGCTTGCCCTGGATCAATGGCCGGAACCTCCATAGGGCGAGCAGTATTGCCAACAACTCTAGGCAGTTGATGTGCCAACGCAGCTGTGGGCCAGTCCAGGAGCCGGCGGCTGTGTGTATGTTGCATCCGGTGCCCCAGCCCATCTTGGAGGCATCTGTTGTAACCACGACGTGCCTGGAGACCTGCTCTAGGGAAACCCCTGCCCGTAGAAATGCAAGGTCAGTCCAAGGGCTGAAGAGGCAGCAAAAGTTCGGGGTGATGGTCATGTGATGTGTCCTGTGGCACCATGCCCATCTTGGGACTCGAGTCTGAAGCCAGTGCTGAAGCGGTCTCTTATGCATCAACCCGAGCGGATATGTCCCAGGAGCCACTGAAAAAGTTTCAGTGGAACCACTGTCCTCCGTCTGAACACCTTCAGACAGTTCAGCACCAACTGCACGCTCTCGTTCATGAGGCGTGCTGTCATTGAGACTGAGTCCAACTCCAAACCGAGAAAAGAGATGCTCTGAACCGGGGAGAGCTTGCTCTTTTCCCAGTTGACCCGAAGCCCCAGTCGGCTGAGGTGCCAGTGTACGAGGTCCCTGTGTGTGCACAGCAACTCTCGAGAGTGAGCTAAGATTAGCCAGTTGTCGAGATAGTTGAGGATGCAGACGCCCACTTCCCTTAGTGGGGCAAGGGCTGCCTCTGTGACCTTCGTGAAGACACGAGGGGACAAGGACAGGCCGAAGAGGAGGACCTTGTACTGGTATGCCTGGCCTTCGAAGGCAAACCGCAGGAAGGGTCTGTGTCGAGGTAAGACCAATACGTGGAAGTACGCATCCTTTAGGTCTACCGCTGCAAACCAATCTTGAAGCCGGACGCTCGTTAGAATGCGTTTTTGCATCAGCATCTTGGACGGGAGTCTGTGCAAAGCCCGGTTCAGTACTCGCAGGTCCAGGATTGATCGCAACCCACCGCCTTTCTTCGGTACGATGAAGTAAGTGCTGTGGAACCCTTTCTTCATCTCCGCTGGAGGGACAGGCTCTATCGCTCCCTTGCGCAGAAGGGTAGCAATCTCCGCACGCAAGGTAGCGGCGTTTTCGCCCTTCACTGAGGTGAAGCAGACGGCACTGAACCTGGGAGGGTACCTGGTGAACTGAATCGCGTAGCCGAGTCGGACGGTCTGGGTCAGCCATTGCGACGGGTTGGAAAGCTCCGGGCGAGGGGGACCAAAGGAATGATCACGTCGGACGTTCCGGCGGGTGGGGCCTCGTGGCGGGGTGGAGCTCGAGGTGCCACGTTGAGGGGACTCGAGCCCCCTGATCCTCCAGGGGGCCCCCACACTGTCAAAGACATTATAAGTAGTGTTACGAACATACTGATGGGGGCCCCCACACAAATTGTTTCTTAGGGCCCCCAGAATGCTAGGACCGGCACTGTAATATTCCAATGTTTTCAGCTCAAATTATCGTAAACTTAAACATTCCCCTGCAAGCTCACTTTCCTTTTTTTTTGCTCTTTCTTCGTATTTGAATGACAAGTCAGAGACAAGGGCATTAGTACACTTGGAACAAATGTCCTGACTCTTACATGAAAGATTTTAAAGCTACTATAACTATGCTGCCAGGGCCTGTCTGTCACATTGTATTTGTTTCTGACCAGAGAGCTTCTTTTTGTTGGCCATGCTGAGTCCATGGACATCAAAGCACTTACCTGGCTCCAGCCGCCCACCATAAGATTGGCTGAGGAGGGGGGAGGAGGGATCTCGTCCCCGTAGTCCACCGGAACCAATCCCGTGTGGGCGTGTTTGTGCCACAGCTGGGCGCACAGAGGCGGGGGTCCGCCGCTGGAGCGCCATACCTGCCAAAATCGGACGATGGATGGTGGTCGTGATGACGGCCGTGCGCGCCAGACATGTGACCCAGGAGACGAGGAAACCATTCTTTTGTCAGGCTTTTGGGTGCCGCAGCCTCCTAGGCATGTGGCGACAAAAGATTCTCCTCCCGGCCCGGGGGATGGAATGGTCTGTCGACCAGCTCCAGAGAAGCGGGTCTCCTCGCCCCTGGGTCACCAGTCTCGGGGGGCTTTGAAGCCTTCCTCGGGTTCTTAGTGGCCAGCCGCAAAATGGGTGACAGGGTGCGGGGTCTTAAGCCGCGCCGGGGCAAGATATGTTGTAAGGCCTCCGTCTGCTTCTTCACCACCGAGAACTGCTGGGCAAAGTCCTCAACAGTGTCGCCAAACAGGCCAACCTGAGAAATGGGGGCGTCAAGGAACCATGCCTTGTCCGCCTCTCCCATCTCGACCAAGTTTAGCAAAAGGAGGCGCTCCTGGAGCCCCATGACCTTCGTCGCCCGGAGAGTGAGGTCGGTTGCCGAGCGCAGGTCCTGCATCAATCCCGGGTCAGAACTACCCTCGTGCAGTTATTTTAGTGCCTTGGCTTGGTGTACTTGCAGGAGAGCCATGGTGTGCAGGGCAGAGACGGCTTGTCCAGCAGCACTGCAGGCCACAGTCGTCTTACGAAAGCAAGCCGCGACTGCAACGTTGCCATGGTCATGTTCTCGCAATGAGGACATGATTCATCCACAAATGATTTCTCTGCGTGAGTAGTGCCCAGAGACGTAAGACAATGATCGTGGCCATCAGAAGCGGAGAGATAACAACCGCAACCAGGAATAACACACAAATGGAAAGACATCTTTAAAAAGACGTTCCATGTGTGCTGCTCTTTTTGTGAATGAAAATATACTCTTTTAAAATATACTCTCTTATTTTCGCTCTGCCGGAGCGCCCAGGGGCTGAATACAACCGCTCGGCTCCAAAGAGAAAATCTGAATGAGTGGTTGCATATCAGCTCCTTTTATACCCGTATGTCCAGGGGAGTGGCATGCAAATTCCACTCGCCAATTCTCATTGGCCTTTTTTCAAAAAAGCAGAGGTGTTTGGGGCTCCCAAGGGTGACCCCTAGTGTCACTACATCGACACAACATCGAGTGAGTGACAGATCGGGAACGTAAGCAATCGCACGACTTGGCTCGTACGAAAATGTATGACTTTTATTCCCAATACAGACCGACCAATCCAACTGAATTTCAATTTGATACAATACAGGCATCAATATTTGAGCCAGCCTTCTATCAAACTTTTTATTTTAAGAAAGGAAATGTCAGTGAACAAATCTGGTTACTCAGTCCATATTTATTTATGCTATACAAATGACTGATGTAAGTAAACAACCTGTAACTTTCCTCGTGTCGTTCCAAACCCTGCCTGATGTTTTCTTTCTTCCATGGCCTACAAAAGTTATTTTACTATTAAAATCGTGGTTAGGTTTAGGGTTTAGGTAAGGTGTTAGACTTCATGGTTAGGTTTAGGTTTGGGTTAGGGGTTCAATTTAGGAAGAATCGCAAAAACATTGTTCATTGGTTTACTTATTATTGTCTACGGGAGTACAAGTTGTACGTTTTTGTATGAGCCAACTCATACTATAATTATGACTTGTCATGAGACCGGTTGTCATGAGACCAGCATTTTGAAATGTAGGCCTGCATAAACCTAAAAATGTTATTAAAATCGGTAGAGTCAGAAAGTTATTTTAAAGGGATACTTCATCCAAAAATAAAAATCCTGTCTTACTAACTAATCGGCATGTTGTTACAAACCCATATGACTTTCTTTCTTTTATAGAACATGAGTGGAGAAATTCTGAAGAACGTTGACGCTGCTCTTTTTCCCATACAATGAAAGTCAATGGAGACTGAAGCTGTCATTCTGCCTTACATCTCCTTTTGTGTTTCATGGAACAAAGAAAGTCATATAGGTTTGCAACAACATGAGGGTGAGTAAATAATGACACAATTAAAAATTTTGGCTGAACTATCCCTTTGACGATTATTAACTATACCAATACCTTAAAAACAAATTCCTATTGTTCTTGACAACATGGATATGTTACAGTATTTTTAAGTATAATAAGGAACTATATTTAAACAGCATTATATTTAAATCCATTTTATCATACATTTTATTATCTCTTGTTTTGTATTTTTGCGTCTTTTTTGCTTTTTCAGTCAGTCATAGGATTAGTGTGATAATACTTGCTACAATGAGTGAGATTTATCCAGACAAAAGAGAGATACTATACCTTTAAATCATGTGGACGGTATACAATGCATATTGTTTTAGTATTGATGAAACTCACTCTTTTGTTCCTTTCACATGTCACTGCCCATCAGAGAGTCAACACCAACCACAATCACACAGCAGTCAAAAAACATCACAGCTGCTCCCACTACATGAAACAGCCTTTTTTTTTTTTTTTTTTCTGTAGTGCTTTAAAACAGTTTAGGAACATATCAATGTGTCTAAGTTAGTAGGCGAATGTGTCAGTGTATTTGTGTGTCTAAAACCAGAAATTGTCTGTGGAGGAAGCTGTGTGTGTGTGAGAGTGTGTGTGCATGCGTGATGGCCTCAGGGACAGTGAAAGTACTTACCAGCTCACTGCAGACGGGTTGATCTGTTGAGAAGCAGTGCATTGGCTTGATGGTGCTGCAGAGTGACACATGACTACACAGACCCCTGAACAGACATTAGCACAGGCTTCAGCAAACCTACATCTGAGCCTCAAATCATTCATTAAATCAGAACATCAAAAAGAACTTTACTTGAATGCCTCAGCATTAATTTTTTATTATTACTGAGAATAAATCTTTTGTCATTTTTCTCACCACCACGGTTTCCTATCTATTTTATGCAATGTTCTCTCCCTCTATCTTGCTGCATATCAGCTTGCCTATATCCCTCTCTCCTTCTCTAATCAGTTTGATACGTCCTTATGCTTGGCTTGGTATTTTGTGAAATAGATCTTATGAATTTTTCAGAGAGGTTCATTGCTTTAGTCAGGCCTGGTTAAGTGGAGGAATCGTATCACTTAGCAAGCTTTTTGGCTGTAGCTGCACTCCTTTAAAAATCATGTTGTTTAAAGGGAAGAGATTTAAACAGACCGTTACATAGCTATTCCAAAAACAGAGTCTCACGTAGAAATTGTATAGAGTTAGGTCGTACATATTTGTACGACTTTTCCAACAGCCAGTCAGCTCACTCTTTCTCATTTCCTAAAACGTGACAATTACTTTCTTCCATCACACACAAAATACTCTTTATGCTTCAAATCATATGTACAAACTCTACTCTATGGTTAGGTTTAGATATGGGGTTTGGGTGTTAGGGTATAAAATTAATAAGCATGTACACAACGTCTGACACACAGTACTTTCACTTACTTTCGAATTACACATCTGTGTATTCACACAAATTTATATGAATTAACTTGTACGATTTCATATGATATAGCCAACTTTCTCATGATTTCTCATGATGGCTGTTAATAACAATATTCCAGTGCCGGTCCTCCCTATAGGCAAAATAAGCAAGTTCCTTAGGGCCCCCAATCCTCCAGGGGGCCCCCGCACTGTCAAAGACATTATAAGTAGTGTTACGAACATACTGATGGGGGCCCCCACACAAATGTTTTCTTAGGGCCCCCAGAATGCTAGGACCGGCACTGTAATATTCCAATGTTTTCAGCTCAAATTACCGTAAACTTAAACATTCTCCTGCAAACTCACTTTCCTTTTTTTTGCTCTTTCTTTGTATTTGAATGACAAGTCAGAGACAAGGGCATTAGTATACGTGGAACAAATGTCCTGACTCTTACATGAAAGATTTTAGAGCTACTATAACTATGCTGCCAGGGCTGTCTGTCACATTGCATTTGTTTCTGACCAGAGAGCTTCTTTTTGTTCAACCTTTTACCAACATGAATCCTTTTAGTGCTTTTGTCAGGATTCACATGCTATTAGATTACTCTTTAAATGTTCATGAAACAGAGCTATACTGAAGAAATTGCTCCTGAACAGTATGAATTAGATATAATTTCATGGAAATTTTACTTATTAATAACAGCGGGGCTAGATTTAAAGGTATCTGGTAAGTCAAATTATTCTTATCCACTTTTAGTTTTTAATGATTTTAGTTTTTAATTTAGTTTTTTATTAGTTTTTAATGTAATATCAGTAACATCTTATATAAATAACATCTTTGGTAACACTTTCTATGAAGCCCATATTGCATTATATTTCATTCATAATGTCTAATAATGCAATTTATAATAACTTCTCATAAATAATTGTAAGTATATTATAATACATTATAATGCTTAACCTATTCATAATTATACCAAAAGAGTATAATGCATTATAACACAATCAATATTCCAATTTTATCAGAAGTTGTAATTAGGCAATTAGGTAATTAGGCCTTTAGTATATATATATATATATATATATATATTAGGGGTGTAACAGTACACAGAAGGCACGGTTTGGTACATACTTCGGTTTTGGGGTCACGGTTCGATACGAGTTCAGTACAACAGGACAAAGCAACAAATCCCAAATGCTATTCATTTATTTTAAACAGACAGTAGTGCAAATTACAGTTTGTTCCACCTAGCGGCATTTAGTCCCCCCTGAGGTAGTTGGTACAGTACAGCCTCCTTTAGTGTATAAGCACTAAGCAGTAAACAGAATGCACTCTTGCATAGGCAATAATTTTTTGTAGGGTTGATAAAAAAACAAAGGGTATTTGGTCACAATCAGCTACAAAACTGAAAAGCATCTCTTGTGTTATAAAAGTACAAAATAAATAGAATACTAAAAAATAAAACTTGTGCATTAGGAGAAGCTATTCTTGTTTTGGGTTGGTGCATAGATGGTCTCTTCTTCTTCTGTTCTTTTCCTGTTGTGGCGGTTAGCAAACAGCGTTGCATTACCGCGCGCGCCCCCTTCTGGATTAGAGTGTGGATCGCCTGTGATCGACTGAATGCATGCACCGAACCATGACATCAGTACCGTGACGGTTCGGGACGAATACATGTACCGTTACACTCCTAATATAAATATATATGTGGCAGCGGGGGCATGGTCAAGCATCCGTCCGGAAAGAGAGAAAGCGGTAAGGGCACACCTGAGCTAGATTATGTTTAACACCTGTCTCTAATTCCAGTGAGCATGGGGAGAGCGGCATATAAGCAGCCACGCCACCAGCAGAGAGGAGAGAATCTGGCACAAGGAAGGCACCGGTGCTCCTGAAGTTGTTGCGTTTAATCTATTGTGTTTGTGAAGCTGATGTGTTTAAGTAACTACGCGCCTTTGAAGCTGATATGTTTCAGTGACTACATGTCTGTGAAGCTGTTGAGTTTGTGAAGTTGTAAAGCAAACAAGTGGCCGATTAAAAGTCTTACCTGAACCTGGAAAACCCGCTTCCCTGTGTTCTCCTTCCCTTCTGCTGTGAAGCTGTGTTACACTGGTGCCAAAACCTGGGATCCTGAAGTACAGCCTACACCAGACGCACCAACAATCCCTGCTTGAGCTACGTCAAGACCAACAGTTCTTTGAGATCCTCCGAGCTCAAGCAGAGGACCAGCATGCGATTTGGAGCCTCCTCAGCCAGGAGAGAGCCCCGGCCACGTCCCCGGACAACCACAGCCCCCTGCCCCCACCCACGTTTCTGAAGATGGGGGCGAAAGATGACCCAAAGCCTTCCTCAACTTGTTCAAGTGAACTGCCGAGATCTGGAGCTGGCCGCGTGATCAATGGGCGGCCCGACTCCTCCCGTTGCTGTCCAGGGAAGCTCAACTTGCTGCACAACAACTGCCAGCGGCTAACCTCCTGGCCTACGAAGATCTGAAGAAGTCCATCCTGCAGCGGGTTGGCTGCAGTCCAGAGCATTACCGCCAGCTCTTCCGGTCCATGAAGCTGGAGAAGACTGGCCGCCCGTTTGCCTTCACCCAACGGCTCCGAGACGCCTGCCAGAAATGGCTGCTGGCGGGGGATCGTGACGTCGTGGGAGTTGTCGACCAGGTGGTGCTGGAGCAGCTAGTCCATCGACTGCCAAGAGGAACAGCATAGTGGGTCAAGTGCCACCACCCGGCATCGCTGGAGGAAGCTGTCTGACTGGCGGAGGACCATATGGCGGCGTACCCAAGGGCAGAAGAGCCCTTCCACTCTCTCCCCCCTCCCCTCTTCTCTCTCACTCTGCTCTCTCCCCAGAGCCCGTTCCTTCCCCACGGAGGCGAGGATTCCCGTCACCGAGGCCAGTTCTCCGTGTGCGGGGGGCGGTACCCCCAACATCTATGGTGCCCCGCCGCTCTCCCCTCAGGTGGAGGCGCCCGCCGACGCAGGTGCGGGTGTAGCAACTGGGCCAGCCTGCTGGAGTTGCGGAGATCCGGGACACTTCCGGGATCAGTGCCCTGTGATGGAGCTGGGGATGGTGGTCTGGATCCCTGACACTCCGCAGGCTGCCCCCGATTGGGCCGGAACATACCGGATACCGGTAAGTGTCAAGGGGGGTACTCACCAAGCATTGGTGGACACGGGTTGTAATCAAACCACTATCCACCAACGCTTGGTTCAACACAAGGCTTTGGGCACAGCTAAAACGGTAAGGGTAAAGTGTGTGCATGGGGATATTCACAACTACCCTGTGGTGACCCTTGTGATTAAATTTCGGGGGACAAAACATAGAGTGGAAGCCGCGGTTAGTTCCCGCCTCACCCATCTGCTGATTTTGGGGACTAATTGGCCTGAATTTAGAAATTTATTAAAGGGAATATGCGCGGATGGGTCCTGCACTAAAGCAGTGAGATGTGAAATGTGCGATGCTTCGTCAGCTCCACGTCAAGATGACATGGGGGGGGCGAGGCTGCAGCCCCGCCCATCCTCAGGGGATTTCCCGAAGGGGATTTCCCTTTGGAGCAGTCACGAGATGAAACCCTCAAGCACTCCTTCGACCAAGTGAGAGTGATCGATGGTCAACAGCTACAGCCGAATGTCGCACTTTCACATCCCTATTTCGCAATTATAAACGAGCAGTTTTATAGAGTGACGCAGGACCCTCAAACAAAGGAAGATACAACCCAGCTCTTAATACCGTGGAGCCGTCGGGAAATGGTGTTCCAGGCGGCTCATTATAATCCCATGGCGGATCATCTAGGGGAAAGGAAAACACTGAACTGTCTAATAGCCCGTTTTTATTGGCCGGGCATTGACAGCGATGTCCTCAGGAGGCATGTGGCTTGCTGTGAATGTCAGCTGGTGAATCCGCTGGCTACCCCAAAAGCGCCATTGCGCTCCCTTCCGCTGATCGAGGTCCCCTTCGAGAGATTTGGCATGGACCTCTTCGAGCCATTAGAATGGTCAGCACACGGACATCGCTTTGTATTGGTCCTTGTGGACTGTGCAATGTGATATCTGGAAGCAGTGCCTCTACGCAGCATCTCAGCACATAATGTTGCGGAGGCACTCTTCAAAATAATCTCCCGGGTGGGGATTCTGAAGGAAATCCTTACCGATAAGGGCACAACCTTTATGTCATGGACACTATGCAAGCTTTACGAATTATTGGGCATTAAGTCAGTTCACACCAGCATTTACCATCCACAGACAGATTGCCTGGTGGAGCGATTTAATAAAACCCTTAAGAACATGATTCGTAAGTTCGTGCACGAGGATGCTAGAAATTGGGACAAATGGCTCGATCCCCTGTTATTCGCAGTACGAGAGGTCCCAAGAGCCTCCACTGGGTTTTCCCCATTCGAGCTGCTGTATGGGCGGCGCTCGCGTGGCGTGCTTGATGTCATACGCGAAGCTTGGAAGGAGGGACCTTCAAACAGTAAGAAAGAAATTCAATATGTTCTTGATCTTCGTTGATGAGTTGCTCGATCGGATGGGCACTGCTCAATTTTATTCGACACTGGATTTGACAAAGGGTTATTGGCAGATCCCCTTGACACCAATGTCCCGTGAAAAACAGCCTTGTCCACACCGTTTGGATTACACCAATTTGTGGCGCTTCCGTTTGATTTGTTTGGAGCCCCGGCTACATTTCAGCGTCTCATGGACCGAATCCTCAGACCGCATTCGGCTTACGCCGTTGCCTATTTAGATGCGGCACATGCAGCATCTGAGGGCGGTTCTGAGATCGCTGCGACGAGCGGGACTCACAGAAAATCCCAAGAAGTGCGCGATTGAGCAGGTGGAGGTACGGTATCTGGGGTTCCACTTGAGCCATGGGCAGGTGCATCCCCAAATTGACAAGACTGCGGCGATTGCGACCTGCCTGAGGCCCAAGATCAAAAAGGGGGTGAGACAGTTCCTGGGGCTGGCTGGCTATTATAGGAGATTCGTGCCTAATTATTCGGATGACACCAGCCCGCTGACTGATCTCACTAAAAAGGGAGCTCCAGAACCGGTCTAGTGGACAGAGCAGTGTCAACAGGCGTTCACGCAGGTTACAGCCGCACTTTGTGGGGGGCCGCTTTTACATTCATCTGATTTCTCTCTCCCTTTTGTTTTGAAGACGGACGCTTCAGACAGAGGGCTGGGTACCGTACTCTCGTAGGTGGTGGAGGGGGAGGAGCACCCGGTGCTGTACATTAGCCGCAAGCTCTCGCTGAGGGAGACTAAGTACAGCACCATAGAAAAGGAGTGTCTTGCCATCAAGTGGGCTGTCCTCACTCTTTGGTACTACCTGTTGGGGCGGGCCTTCACCCTCTGCTCAGATCACGCCCCACTCCAATGGTTCCACCGCATGAAAGATACCAACGCGCAGATCACCTGTTGGTATCTGGCTCTTCAGCCATTTAAGTTCAAGGTGGTCCACAGACCAGGAGCGCAGATGGCTGTCGCCGACTTCCTCTCCATAAATGGGGGGGGGGGGGGTGTTAGACAGGCCTGTTCCCCGGCCTGAGTAGGGCGGTGGGGATATGTGGCAGTGGGGGCGTCGTCAAGTATCCATCCGGAGAGAGAGAAAGCGGTAAGGGTGCTTGCACCTGAGCTAGATTATGTTTAACACCTGTCTCTAATTCCAGTGAGCATGGGGAGAGTGGCATAAAAGCAGCCATGCCACCAGCAGAGAGGAGAGAGTCTGGCACAAGGAAGGCCACGGTGCTCCTGAAGCTGTTGCGTTTAATCTATTGTGTTTGTGAAGCAGATGTTTTTAAGTAACTACATGTACTGACTACATGTCTGTGAAGCTGTTGAGTTTGTGAAGTTGTAAAGCACTCAACTGGCTGATTAAATGTCTTACCTGAACCTGGAAACACGCTTCCCTGTGTAGTTCTTCCCTTTTGCTGTGAAGCTGTGTTAAGATATATATATATATACACACATTACTGTGCAAAAGTCTTAGGCACATAAGATGTTTCACAAAAACATTTGTCTTAAGATGGTTATTTATATCTGCTACTTTAGTTTGTCAATAGGAAATATACATTTTATACTCCCAAACATTACTTTTGCAAATAGAATAGAATAGAAGAACAGGGAGCCCTGCAACAGATGGCATGGCCCTCACAGAGCCCCCCACTGAACATCGGGTCAGTCTGGGATTACACAAAAAGACAGAGGTAATTGAGACAGCCTAAATAAATAAAAGAACTGTGGTGAATTCTCCAAGAAGCTTGGAACATCCTATCTGCCAACAACTAAGAAAAATTGTGTCCAGGTGTACCTATGATAATTGGTGCTGTTTTGAATGCAAACGTGTTCACACCAAATATTTATTTAGTTCTTTTTCCGTTTACTGGACTTTGTATGACATTAATTGATTAATGAAAACTATTTATGTCATTATTTTTTTAAGAAATCCTCACTTTGAAAGTTTTTCACAAGTGCCTAAAACTTTTGCACAGTACTGAATATATTAGGTATTGCATAAGGGCTGTAAAAGCAGCATAATTGTAGCTGGTGTGTTGTAAATACACAACACAGAATACAAAACTATTTTTGAGGGTTTATTCTGATGGCTGTTCAATCCAAAAGAAAAAACAGCGGTTGATGGGGCCGTATATATAAAAAAATAATAATAAAGAAAATACAAAAAATGAAATACGATACAATGAAATACAAAATTAAATAAGGAAAAGCCATTCCTCACATGTATGCAAAACGTGGTCAAACTCCAAACATGCAATCCATTTGCATCCCAAAGAATTCTTAACTGATGAACAAAACTGGGAGCTCTCTTGCACAATGTATGTTCTCACGTCTCTAACCAGGCATAGAGAAGGTAGAAGAGTTTTAAAGTATCCAATTCATTATATTTTCCAGTACAAAGTATGTTATGCAACCAGTTTAAATATTTTGTCCATCATAACATTATTGTTCTAACAAACTCTAGTCCGCTGTCAAACGCAACTCCTCAAATGCCCACAAAATGATGCTTCATCATCACACTTGTAGTAAGAACATTCAGTCAGTGAACTGAATGATTGAATAGAATACAACAGGTGTATTTTTTACTCACAGACTAAAAGCTGTTTATTTGTGCACAGCATAGAGTTACAGATGTTATGAACAGATGTGGCTTAATTGTCGCGTTTCTCTCATGAAACATAAAAAAGAATATGAGAAACTGTTACATGCGATTACTAAAAGCAAATCCTTCTGTTTTAAACAAGTCCAGAAACACAGTGATTCGATGTGTTGATTCTGAGGTACTGTAATAAATCTTCACGGAGCGGGTTTGACATCTGAACAGCTAAATGGAGGCCGGGGGGCTGCTCCCGGGTCCTAGTGCCAACCGGATCCAACCTCTGTCAGTGCGACTTATGTGGGGGTTTTTCTTCTTCTTCTTCTTCTTCTTCTTCTTCTTCTTCTTCTCTCTCTCTCTCTCTCTCTCTCTGTCAACAACGTGATTTTGACCCGGTGCGACTTTATTTTCGGAAAATACAGTAAATAAAATGAATGAAAAATAAAAAATGTATTTGCTGTGCTGTTGCAAGAATTAATTTGCAAGAACAAATCTACAAACTGGAAAAGACACAAATTTGTTGGTTTTTCATTATCCAATTAGTGCTCCAATCTGTGACCTCATTATACAGCGTAACTATGTTACTTGCGTTTTTTGCATAGCCGAATTTCAAACATTACAAGTTCATGCTACTAAGACAGACAGAAAACATGGACAAGTTCTTGAAAAGGAAAACTATCGATGATGGTTATGTGGGATAGTGGTGTGCCATGGGATTTTTTAAATGTAAAAAGTGTGCCGTGGCAGAAAAATGGTTTGGAAACACTGACCTAAACCACAAAGAGTTCATCTGCAAAAAAAGTGTCCAAAACAAAACACACAGCAGTATGTAAATTCTGCATTGCAATGCTTACTAAGATGGCTGGACCATGTCAAACTTTTATCGGCACTTAGAAAGGAAGCATAAAGAAAGGTAAGCTAAGTGTAAGTGATGCTAGCAAAGCTAGCTAGCTAGCTAACATTAGCAATCTGCCTCTTGCTTCATTCCATTCAACTCGTTAAGTCATATTTTCCAACTTCCTACTGGGAAAAGTGCAATGGAACGCCACTTGAAGTCGTAATTACAACTGGGAAAGTCGTGCGGAAATTTTAAACTCCGATTTCACCGAGATGCAGGTGCGTGACGTCACACAATCTTGTCGGCACCCAGGAAGATGTACAAAATAAGTGATAAGCATTCACTTTAATTAGTCAAAGTTCCTACATTACATGATATTAAAGCTTGTTTAACAAACATTAGCAGAGTAGCAGGTGTTCAAAACATGGTCAATTATACTCTCTTTTGATATTCGTACACCATCCTAGTGTTGCAGACTGTTTATGAATTGGGCTGTTAGGAGACATCTCTGGTGATAGTCAAACACCTGCTAAGCTAACGGGAGCGTTGCAGTTTTGTTTCCTTGAACCTCATCTTCCGAGCATCTGGCATTGGAATGCCTTTAGTTGGAGATCGGAGATATCAAGTGGAATATCTGCATCTGTACCTAAACTCATCTTCACTCCTCACCCAAAGAGATTTAGCGAGTATTAGCTATACATATTAGCTACCTATGTATTTACTGTTTTTTAGAGCACTAGTTTCAGTTGCTTGCCAGCTATCTGCCACCTAGCTAGGTGCGCAAGCTACCAAATTTAGTTAGCACATATTGAGGGATGTAGCTAATGCAGTGTTAACTTTGTGAGAGATTGAGGGGACATGGCATTTAGTGACAAATTGTTGTTCCCAAGTTACGTTTTTGCTTGTGATAAACAATGACGAGACAGGCCACATAAAGCTATGTAGCTAATGTATATAAAGTAATGTTACATCAACGTTAGCTAATGTCAGCTCCACTTGGGTGAGAGAGCTAGAGATGTGACAGCAGAGAGTGGAGACCAAGTAATGCACCTCCACTTATATGAAAAATGAACATTTTAATTAGGCTGCTTTGCTTATGTTTGGCATTCTCTGTTGTATTTTCTAGATTTAGCTATATGGTTAGCAAATTGCACACATTTATACAAGGCTTGTAGTTGGTTCAAAAACTTACTATATGTTTTAAGAAAAGACAGAGAAAGTGAAGACTTAAGTATTGATTAATTGTTTGATATATTCTGTACTTATTGGTGGTTTCTAGGGGATGAGTCATCCAGAAAACCTGATGTGATGCTTGCTCAAAAATTTTATTGTTTTAGGTGGATGGTAAAACTTGGAAAAGTAGTGTTGAATAAAGATGGTTAAGTTGATTTCAGCTCCTTAGTGTTTGTTTGTATTTGTTTGCTAAGGAAACAAAGGAAAATTCACACACATAAAATTCAACTCTGCAATGGCTTTTGATTATTTTATTAAGACATTTCTCATAGCACACACACACACACACACACACACACACACACACATATATATATATATATATATATATATATATATATATATATATATATATATATATTCGGTTTAGGTGGTATTGACCAAAACACTAGCTGGTGGGTTGTAAATAAACAACACAGGATACAAAACTATTTTTAGGGGGTTTATTCTGACAGCTGTTTAATAAAATAAATAAATAAATAACACAACAGTGGACGATGGGGCTGTAAATAATAATTTTAAAAAATTACGAAAATTCAAAAAATGAAATATGGTACAATGAAATACAAAAAATGAAATACAGTAATTAAATACAAAAAAATGAAATACGGTAGAGGCCAGTCCTCGCATGTATGCAAAACGTGGTCAAACTCCACACATGCAGTCCATATGCATCCCAAAGTATTCTAAACCTATGAACAAAACTGGGAGCTCTCTTGCACAACGTATGTTCTCATGTCTCTTACCAGCACACATGCACAACACAATAAAGTGCCAGAAAGCAGGTGTCACAAAACTCCGGTTTTAAAGGTGCCACGTCCAATTTATGACTAGAGTTAAATTTCATGAAATTTCTCCACTTGGCTACATAATGTATACAGTTATAAGGCTTGGGAAACCAATATTGGTAACACTATAATGCATCGTAAAGGTATTAATGCATTACAATATGATCGTAATGTCTCATAAAAGGCCTTATAATATGCTATAACTTCTTATAAATAACTGCAACCAGAATTATAATACAATATACATTATAATACCAACATAGTCACAGTTATACCTTAGAGTATAATGCATTATAGCATGATTAACTTCAACTTTAAGTGACAAAAACCATGCCTTCTTATAAGCATCCGTAAGATTTTTAAGTGGTTAAATTGATCAAAAATCAAGAGGAGTATTCAGACTTAACAAGGTATGTTTAGTCACTTGAGGAAAGTCATTGTTTATGTCTGGGTTAATTAGTCTTAATTGGACTGTACAGTGACATTTTTTATATATGTATTTAAATGCATTTGTGCATTTCAGGACATCAGCAGTTCTATTATAAAATCAGTTACAGTATACGTGGGTGTGTTTTGTAATAGAAGTAACAAATATTTGGCTACATATGTGGTCAACATGCATAATTTTTCTTAAATAAGAGTTACTGACATTTTTTAACCTTGTAGCTTTACAAGTGTTTTCTTAATGTCTCGAAATTTACATTAAATGCGTGTTCCTTTGTATTCTGTGCATTTGTATATAATTTCGATTTTAAACGTTTGACTTGTTTTATAACCACTTAAAAATATCTTAAGAATGCTTATAAGAAGACATTGTATTTGTTACTTTCCTTAAAGTATACCTAATATACAAGTTGATGTTGATCATGTTTTAATGCATTATACTCTAAGGAATAACTATAACTACGTTAGTATTATGATGTATAATGTATTATAACTGTGGTTACATTTATAAGAAGTTAAAACATATTATAAGGTGTTTTATGAGACATTACGATAACATTTTAATGCATTAATGCCTTTACAATGCATTATAGTGTTACCAATAATTTTATTAATTAGTAACCCTTAAGTGAAACTATCTGACTGGAAAACTGATTTGTCAAATAACACACTGTCAATTCACATGCATATGACAAATATTTAGCAACGTATTATATTTATAAATGACTGTATGAACATATATATTATGAGTAGGCACAGTGAAAACTGCAACAAATATAGAACATCCCCTTGTGCCTCTTTTGAGCGACAGTGAGCATCCAAATAGTGGTAGTGATATTTAATGCTAAATGAAGCAGATAAACATGTCTTTAAATGAGCAGCGACCTACTGCACCCACCTTTCAGTAGCTGATGGGGGCTGTCTAGGTCGACTGCATGCTGCGCAGGGGTTGGTGGGTCCCTCTGCGAGGCAACTAATGGAAAAGCTTTCAGGGCTTGAACCTGAAGGACAATGTCAGCTCACATTTGGCTGCTCACCCAGGTTTAATGTCTCCCAATTGTGGCCATTTCCATTGGTCTTACCAAGACCAAGACCAAGCACACAAACACATATTCCCATCCCAATAGTCTTTTCAGTGTGACTGACTTCCGAGCATACTAGGACTCTAGAGACATACCTTGTTAAACAGTCCTGAAAACAACAAGGACTTCAAAACAAAAGTGTGTGGTGTGTGGCCAGTAAAAGCGTGGTACTCAGGCTCTGCTGGGACATCCCAGAGCACACTGGAAAAATGTTCTGTGTTCCCCTGAGTCTGTGCTGAGGTGTCATGTCAAGCTGGGATGGGGTGCAAATGAGCAGACAAACAGTATACACTGACAGCCTGCCACACTGTAACCTGATGCAGAGTTTAAGGCAAATTAGACATTTCTTTTCAGAATATTTAAAATTTCTTTTATTTCTTTGTTTATTTGTGTTAAGCACTTGGTGTGTCAGTTTTATTCTTAGTAAGTATGTGACAGAGGTAGCTTTTCACATGACAACTATTACTATTCACATAAATGATTCACTAATTCACATGAACTGCTGCGCAGCCTCAAATGGACTTCAAAGGGCCAAAAATCACTTTCTTCATTTTTAAAGCAAGATATTTTGTTAATTGCTGGTTATTAATATTTTAGACTGAGTTATATAACAAAGGGTATTTTCTTGTTTTATATTTTATATTAAATTTAAAGGAATAATCCGGGTTCAATACAAGTTAAGTTCAGTCGACAGCATTTGTGGCGTAATATTGATCACTACAAAAAATTATTTCGATTCGTCCCTCCTTTTCTTTACAAAAAGCAAAACTCGAGGTTACAGTGAAGCACTTATAAGGGAAGTGAATGATGCCCATTTTTGGAGGGTTAAAAGGCAGAAATGTGAAGTTTATATTTTTAAAAGCATATACATTAATTATTCTGTTAAAACTTGTGTATTATTTGAGTTGTAAAGCTGTTGAAATTGTCATTTTCAAAGTCATTGAAGGGTTCACAGCGTTAAGTCATCACAGCAATGAAGTTAAGAAACAGAAAAGGTTAATAAGCACATGTGACCCTTCACAAATGGTTCTTCTCACAGATAGTGTGAGCGTCTGTCATCTGTGCCAACAAAATTCCCTGTTTATTTTTTTTTTCTCTTTTTTATTCTATCTACCTTTCTTTTCAAAATCATAAATAATTTGTATCTCTGCCCTGCTGCCTGATGACAGCTGTGCAGTTGTCTTGCAGTCTATTTTTCAGATCAAGTAAATAATGAATAAAGCGCCACAACAAAAGAGCACACTATCTGAGCTCTGTCTCCCTGAGACCTTCTACTGCTGCCCCATCACAGATGTGCAAACAGTCCACATTTCTTCTGTTCACCTGGCTGATTAGACTGGGAGACTGCAGACTAATTTATGTTTTATAGTTAAAAATACCAGGGTATCTTCCACAGATGATCTGTACATACTTTTTGCTTGTATGAAACTCGTGCTTTAGATGTTGAAATGACACACAAAACAATGAACCACCCACCATGTGTCTCTTTTTAATTCAGAATCAAGGTGTGTAACATAACATTCAGATCAGCAGATGATGCCATGTAGATGGGCAATTTGAGACACCATCATGTGGGTATAACAAGGTATAAATCATTTGTGACTAATTACCTAAAACAGATTATTGCAACCTTTAGATGTTTGTTTTGTTTTGTTAGTGTACACATCAGTGTCTGTGTTTATCTCTGTGAGTTTGTTTAAAGCCAAAGAATGAAGTGCTCTGATTGCTCACCCACTGAAATTGATTGGGCTCTTTTCAGGACTCCTTCTATTCATATTTGATATGCCTGGAGGCTGTGGGGCAACGGTCTTAAAACCCTCACTGAAATCTGGCCTGGCCTAATGGTGCACTTGAAGCTTGCAATATCCCTCTGAGTGAACTGCAGAGGATTGAAACATCTGTGGCTGTTCTGACCTACGGAAAGGCATTGCACTCCCTGCAGCACTCTGGACCTTCACTACTACACAATCTTTGATCTACTCTCAAACACCACTCTCATGCTCACTTACAGGAAAATATATGTGCAGTGTTTTTCTGTGGCCATTAATGTGTTAATGTAGAGTTACTTGGCTACATTAGATGACTTACAAGATATAATTATGAACATAAGCCATTGCTTTAGATGACATAATGAATGACAGCTATCAATTAAGATGTGTTAATTAAATCAGTTAATGCTTTGAGGTAATGCTGCGATGGTAAATGCCTTTGATTGGAATATAACTCAAATGTTTCTGTTAGCTAGTTGGCAGTCATCGCTATCAGCAGCTGGCACCAGTAGATAAAAAGAGTATAAAAATACCAGAAGTCAAAAGAGAGGAACAGATTACCAATCAAATATTGTACTGACTCCTCAGGCCTGTATGGTGATTCTCCCCACAGCAGCAGGGCATTGGAGCAGTAAGTAGCCTAAACTCTCTTTTCTCTAGCATACATATATGCATTTTCATGTTCCTCTCAGTCAAGTCTTCTGGGTTTTAAAATATTCAGCATTTTCGCAGGCCTAAATGCAGTAAGATCTGAGGCATAAAAAATTCTTGTGAGTCAGTGATTTCAATCAATGTGCGTGCTGAGTGTTTCTTGATTGCATCTTTCTACTGCGAAAAAAAAAAATCACACTCACACAGCATTATTTTTAGCCCTAATATCCATATAAATTCGATCTCTAGGGTAAAAACAAATGAGGATAGTTTTGGAGCGGGAAAAAAGCTGTACGAAACTAAGGAAAAAACTGATTTTCAATCCAACTTTATTTGCCTTTACTGTGCCAGATCCCAAGATAAGTTGACGTTATATCCCGGGGCTTTTTGAGACGGCAGCAGAATGCACTGACCCGCCCTATTATTCCGTGGGTAGTCGGGAACACTTTCTGTCTTTATTTACACTCGGTTTTGTAAACAGGGGACATCTAAGAGTGTTTCGAGTGTAAATAAAAAGGAGTAATTGTTTATGTTCGTTGTCCGAAAAGTTTAGAGGCAATAATTAGCCGCTGGATTTGACATCTTCTGCATCTTTTATTTCTAAAAACAATTGGTTGACGTTTTCGTGAAAATTAAATTTCGATCAATTAAAATTTGGTTAATCTTGAATTATTTGCGATGAGTAATAGTTCATATAATAACATATATATATATATATATATATATATATATATATATATATATATATATATATATATATATATATATAATATTTTCATTTAATAAATTATAGGATTAATATCATTTATTAAAAAAAAAAAAAAACCTACAGTGTTGCGTTTCTGTAAACGTGAAATCTGTTTTATAAAGTTGTAGTAGGCTATAGGCCTATAATAAATTGGTGGAAAATGAAACTGTACAAATCCAGCATCTGTAACCGAATTGACAAATGATACGGGTTGCTCTGAGGTTCAGGTGAAAGGGATTTTTTTTTAGGTTGATTAGATTAAATTATCTTGTGACACTCACTTATTTTCTGGCCTTCTCTCGGATTTCCAGTGAAATAGCTAACTGTATTGATCTATTAAATTCAGTAAAAGAGCTTCACTGCGACTTCTTTTAATTGCCTTTTTGATTTTGATTGACTTCCTTTCAAATTCGTTTTATATTTCCCGTTAAATGTAGTGAATGAGCATAGCACTCCAATGAAGGACGAGAGAAATCAAACTAGAATTTGTAAAAAAAAAAAAAATCTGTAGTTTCTCAATCGTTTTTATAGGATTTTTTTGATCTCCTTTTCAATGCAATTATTCAACGCAATTAACCTACCGCCTACGTTTGCTTAACCTAGCTTGTTCACAAAGATTTTAACGCAATTTATCAGGTTAATTATGCTTTCAGTTGTTCTACTTCAAGATATAGCTTAATTAAATAACTTGAGATAAAATATCTTGACAGCGAAACGCATTTGTTATTTCCCATAGCTCTTTCTTTTTTTTTTTTTTTTTTATTAATATATTCTTTATTTTAAGCAAGATGAGGAATGATAATGTTAACTATTTTATTGTATTTTTATTTATTTTTTTCGAATTAATATATTCTTTATTTTAAGCAAGATGAGGAATGATAATGTTAATTATTTTTTTATTTATTTATTTATTTTTTTCGAATTAATATATTCTTTATTTTAAACAAGATAAGGAATGATAATATTAATGTTGTTTTTTTTTTGTTTGTTTTTGTTTTGTTTTAGAAACTTGTATTTAAACTTATGGAATAGCCTGTATGCCTGAAATTAGTGCAGCATCAAAACAATCGATGTAGATTTGATTTATTCGATGCGCGCACTATACGGGCAGAGGTTTTGCTTAGTGTAAACTGTTGAGCTGAATGGGAACTTTGAGCAATACAAAAAAAGAAACAGTTTTACACAAGTTAAATATTTTTTTCTTAATAGTTTATTTCAATAAATAGTGTAAATTATATAAAACAAATATGTATCAATTTAATATAGGCAATTTAAAAAAAGATCTCAATGCAGAAGAAGATTTATATATTTGTTTCATTATTCTCAAGAAGAAGAAGAAAAAAAAAATACCTAATGAATGGAAAGGGCCCGACAAGTTGCCATATCAATTAAGTTGAGCTAGTACACAAACAATGCTTTATTTGAGGAAATCACGCAGTCTATTGTAGTGCTTGTTTTGCCAGCAGTCCCTTTGCAGCGTTGAAAACAAAGTGGCATTCTTTTGAAATGCGGTGATTTACATTTTTCTCTCCTTCAGCTGATATTTTGGGTGATACAGTGTCCTTTCTGACGGCGGTTATATTTCTTCCCTGATTATTTTGGTGATAATAT
Organism: Myxocyprinus asiaticus; assembly: GCF_019703515.2. Taxonomy (NCBI): domain Eukaryota; kingdom Metazoa; phylum Chordata; class Actinopteri; order Cypriniformes; family Catostomidae; genus Myxocyprinus; species Myxocyprinus asiaticus. The sequence goes on from NC_059355.1 coordinate 26,132,810, forward strand.
TTTGGGTTGAGACACGATGCTTGGCAAGTCTCTGCAGCGGGCTATTGATTGGATCGAGATATCCTGTGACAGCATGGACAACATCACCATGAAAGCTGCCAGACCTGCTGGCCTGCTGCTGACTCGTAGGCAACTCACACAAAGCATAAACAACTCTATACAACTGATGTAAACTCAAATAGTCGCCTACTCTAAAACACTGATTTAACGTTTAATGAGGAAGCCTTGGTTGCTTGCTTGGAAAACTAAAAAGCCTAATAAAGTTCCAATGGGTTGTTTTATAGTGTTTGTTTGGTAAGTCCTGGGTCCATGAAGGCATGCTTCCTCACTTCAGTCCGTGTTGTGTTTCCTTGTGTCTTCTTAAATCGACCTTGCGCTGGAATCCTTTACCGCAGAGGTCACATCCAAAAGGTTTGAATCCAGTGTGTTTTCGACTGTGCGTGATCAGATTGGAGCTCTGACTGAAAGCTTTCCCACACACTTGACATTTGTGTGGCTTCTCCCCTGTGAGACAAAATCCATCCATCAATTATCAACTTCCTAAAACAAATCTGAGGTTTTTCAGTCCTTCACACATCTGACTACATAGCACTTGCACGACAATCAATGTGCACGTTACAAATGGATTTCATTTACCTGTGTGGATGAATGTGTGTTTCTTCATATCTGATTTCTGATGGAACCTTTTTCCGCAATACTGACACGGGTAGGGTCGTGTGTCGGAGTGTATCAGGAGATGAGTGGACAGAGTGGACGATCTTTTAAAACTTTTCCCGCAGATTTTACAATCAAAGCTTCTTTCCTATAGAAAAAAAGACGTGTTTTTATTATCTATTATTTATCTTTACATGTTTTGGTAACAGTTTACAATAAGGTTCCATTCGTTAACATTATTAGGTATCATGAACAAACAATTAACAATATATACAGTACTGTGCAAAAGTTTTAGGCACTTGTGAAAAACTTTCAAAGTGAGGATTTCTTAAAAAAATAATGACATAAATAGTTTTCACTAATCAGTTAATGTCATACAAAGTCCAGTAAACAGAAAAAGGCTTCAAAACAGCACCAATTCTCCTACTTACACCTGGACACAGTTTTTCTTGGTTGTTGGCAGATAGGATGTTCCAAGCTTCTTGGAGAATTCACCACAGTTCTTCTATCTATTTAGGCTGTCTCAATTACTTCTGTCTTTTCGTGTAATCCCAGACTGACCCGATGTTCAGTGGGGAGCTCTGTGAGGGCCATGCCATCTGTTGCAGGGCTCCCTGTTCTTCTATTCTATTCTATTTGCAAAAGGAATGTTTGGGAGTATAAAATGTATATTTCCTATTGACACAATAAAGTAGCAGATACAAATAACCATCTTAAAACGAATGTTTTTGTGAAACATCTTATGTGCCTAAGACTTTTGCACAGTACTTTACTAATGTTAACAAATACAACTTTTGATTTCAGAAATGTAGGCAAGACTAAAAAATGCTGTAAAAATATGGTTTGTTGTTAGTTCATGTTAACTAAGGTTGTTAATTAATGTTAACGAATGGGACCTTGTTGTAAAGTGTCACCAAATAAGAAGTAGCTAAATTCATTCACCCCATACCTGCGAGTGAACCGCTCTATGTTGCTCCAGACTGACCGCATGGCCGAACGTTTTCCCGCAGATGTCACAAGCAAAAGGTCTTGTTCCACTATGAGACCTCCGGACATGAACTTCCAAGCCATGTGGTGTCGAAAACACCTGTGGATCCAACAAGTCAATGTTTATCAATATTTTTCTTAATGTGATTTTGAAAAATCCGAGCAACCTTTTGAAACAGCCCATTTTATACTCATTTACAAGGTCTACTTCAATAGGTTTACATGCTTTAATGTTCAAAAAACACATTCTTTTTCTCATACATTGCTGCAGCACCTCTTTTCACCCTCTGTCTGAAACAATCTGCTTTAGCTTCTGTCTCTTTAAAGCCCCCCTTTTCAAAAAGCCCAGTCTGTTGTGACTGGTCAACTGGCCCAGTCTGTTGTGATTGGTCAACCATGGGCATTATGCAAATGTGTTACATAGTGACATAGCTAAGTCATGGAAGTAATGGCTGGACTGCAAACCAGGTGTTTCAGGCAGTTCAGGAGCAGTGTTTTTGGTGGGAGAGAGTAACTCTCTTTGGCGTGGACTTTGTGCTTTGTAACTCTGCAGACCTTTTACATGCACAAACAGCTATATTACACACTAAAGGAAAGGTGAAATTCCAAAAAAGCATAATAGGGCCTCTTCAAGCTAGTTAGTTTACATTACCTTGCTGCATTTTATACATTTGTAGGCGCCATTTAGCAGGAGACGACTACGCATCACATCAGAGCTGGCCTTCACCTCAGCTCCTTTTCCCAGCAAACTTCTGTCATCGAGTCCAGAGACAGTGGCGTGCTCGAACAGGGCGGCAGTTGAGCTAAAACTGCTGTAAATGCCCGTGCCAGATCCTCGCTCAGTGAAAAGAGAGGGCTTGATCACGCGGTCATTGTAATAGGTTGGCGGAGAAGGCCGCTTCACATCCAGAGAGTGGTGATGGTTGAGGGTGTGCTGCACCAGCTGTCTGATTTCACATCCTGAGTACCTGCTCCACGTGTAAGGCCTGAAGGGGACGGCGAACGGCTGTGTTTCTTCAACGGAGGGTGAAAAGGATTTTTCAGACTCTGCTGAGGGAATATATAGGTAACATTTTACATGAATGTTCCCTTTGGTGTTAATTGTTTATTACTGACAAATAAATCATTTACAGATATATTATAAATCATTAATATGCAGTTATAACAACTTTCATCCAACATTTGCCGAATAGTGTACATTTAAAAATGTTATAAATGCTTAATAAGTACACTTGTTTATACTTACATTAATCAACAACCAAAAAAATGCCCCAATTTATGATTTAATGCAGCAAAAATAGACTATTATAGTGATATATAAAAAGAGGGATTATGCAATTTTGCTACAGTCTGTTTTGTGCTTAGTAATACTGTAATGTCTTGACTCACACATTAATGTCAAAAGAATGGTGCTACTCCAGATGATCCAAACTTAGCTAGTCCTAAGTACCTAAAGTCTTTTGCAAAAAAAACTTTTCAGGTCTTCATGCTCATTCACAGCATATAGGCCTATATTATTATAGGTTACTAAAGCCTGGTGACCATTAAACCACAGAACGTTATGCACGTAGGTTTTTAATGGCGATTCCGTAATACATTCTTAATATGGGTCTACTTTACATTACGGTAAATTTTCATAGGTTACTAATGTTGAATAGGTGTTATTAAGCATTTATAACATGTGAAGTAAAATGGCTCACTATTTGGCAAGCAGTGCATGAAAGTCTCAATTTTCATTCATGTTGTTATAACCGCATGTCAGTGATTTATTATGCATTCGTAAGTGACTTATCTGTCTTTAATGAACCCTTTTATAAACCCTTAACAAAGGGAACATTCGTGTAAAGTGTTATCGACATACATTCGTGTTGTCACATATAAAATCATTCAAAATACAGGACGAAGATATGTCTACAATAATTATTAGCCTATGGATTAAATACACTCATACCCGGTGATGCTGATGGTGATGGAGGTCGCCAAAAATCGTCGTAATCCGAGGAACGGTCGCACAAGCTTTCTCCGCAGCTGAGAGGAGACTTGGAGGAAAGATCAGCGGGGTCCACTAGCTGAGAATCCGGTGAACAAGCACCAGGCGTGTCGCTTGGCAAGGCATCCGTACAGCACTCCGACTCATCTGATGTTTTGCTTTCTGTTATGAGTTCATGTAAACCAATTAGTCAGACCCATTTCCCCTCAAAAAAACTTCCGCTGTCCACTTATAAATGAGTAAATTATGACCTCATTCTATTTTAAATTTATTTTTCATATATATCATGAATCTGCAAAAAAACAAAAAACAAAAACAAATTTAAGAGCATTTCTTACACTTACAATTGTTTGTCATAACCTAAATAATTGCAACACCTTAAGGTAAAAACTACAGTTGCACTTTTTATGTTATAGCCTACCATAACGAAATGTAGGCCTGCAATAAACGTGTAGCCTACACTGAAAAAAAACAAAACAAAAAAAAAAAAAACAAATCCTTTTGTTTTTACAAAACAAAACAACAACAAAAAAAAAAAAAAACTGGCAGCTGTGGTTGCCAGAATAATTATGTATAAAATACAGTAAAAATGTAAAGAACTTTACAGAACAACCTGTTGTAATTTACATGACCACAATGGCACTGTAAAAAAATAAATAAATAAATAAATAAAAAATAAAAAGAAAAAACAAAGAAAAAAAATAAGTTACATTTACAGTAAAAAAAAACAATAAATACATAAAAAAAATCATAAACTTGATTTTCTGAAACTGTAAAAATCTGTTTTTTACTTTATAAGGTATTGTTAATCACGGTAAAAATGACAGAAGAGCACATGATGACATGAAGTTCACCAATAGTGACTCTTCCTGGAGCAATGACCAATAAACATGTAGAGACAGTGCTCAGTGTCACTCACACAAACACTAAACACCATCAGGTTAACGCATGTGAAATTTAAATAATGCAGTAAACATTAACTAAACTACATTAAATATAACACAGAACACCCCAATGTACATAACTGATATTAAAAATAAGAAGAATCATAACTACTCCCATAAAATATAATGAAATATTATGGATCATGCAGGGAATTCTGGGAACACCCGCTTATTGTTTTTACTGTAATTTTAACAACAATTTACTGTAAAAAGTACATGTACTCTCTTGTTAAACATGTACATTTTTACCATTAATTATACAGGAAAATCATACTTTTTACATCGAACATTTTTTTTTAAAAAAAATTTAAAATTTTATTTTAAAAACTACTGTATTGTCTTTTAAAATATATTACAATTATTTTTTCTGTAGCATTTTTGCCGTTAAAATTAAAGACATTTTTTTACAGTGTACTAATTAGCCAATAGAACAAGACATGTGTTATTTCCTTTTGAATAAGTAGTTTACTTTGGTCTTAAAATCTGTTTCACAATGGCAAGGCATTTTGCTTTTTATCTATAGCCTACTATTCCCAAAAATATGTAATTTTGACAAACCTGCACAAATATGAGCTAAAATTGTATCAAGTCGTTTGTTGTCATCCTCCGAAGACCGTGGCTGGTGGTAGCTGTGTGCTTTTTTGCTCTTCACCAAGAAAGACCTAGGCATTGTGTCTCCACTGGTTCCTTTTTCCAACGTCCTCAAGCATTAGTGATGATCAGGCAATCTGTCAGATCCAGGGATGCGGCGGCTGTTTTTATCTCTGAAAAGATTGGAAGACCATTGGTTGAAGAGCAGCGCGTCTGTGTAGGGGATACGGCGGAGTGGGAGCATGCGTAAAGCACTTCACTCGTCTGCCAGGTGTTATGAAGACAGGTGCTTTAAAGAGACAACTACCCAGCCTTCGGCCTGTGATTGGTCCGCCCCTCTCTGAGAGGACAGACAGGTCCGGGGGGAACCGTGCCTATCAGGATAAGTGATACACTGCTTTATCAATGTGTTACTCAATCCCTAGCTGCAGGGGGAGAGGAAACACAGAGACACGGCAACCGAGGCTGTGCATCTCAGTGCCTTTTATATCAAGCTTAAAGGTTTTGTGTACGAAGGACCATATGTTTAAAAAAAGGGAGAAATGCTTCATGTGAAATTTTTGTTTGTTTCATAAGGTGCGCACTGGTTTATTTATGCATGCATGTTTAATTGCAATATCTTATTTCTAATAAGATATTAATTAGGCTATGTAAAATCTGGTCACCCAAATTAGATTGCAACATACAGTTAAAACACTTAAACGCAGCTGTGAAGTTCTGAAGTGCATGAATATGCTCATTAATGGGCATTGTGATATAGTGAGCCTTTATGTAAATAAAGGTAGGCTATAATAAAATAAAATAAAGCTGTGAAAAAAAAAAAAAAAAAAATCATGAAATAAAGCTGTCCGCGCGCCAGCGGGGTCGCGGTGTTCTCGAGTTTCGTATAGTCGCTCAGTGAACAGAGCTGCCTTGTTCAGAGTGGACGCCGGTGATCTGTCGTGGACACAACAGGGACACGCATTCAGCTCGTGCGGCCACTCCATCAGTCTACGGCTCACCTGCCTATATATGACTAGTGACAGCCGCCCGCCACCTTAATAAACTCCTAGAGTGCAGTTGCAGTGTCACGTTAGAAAACATAATTGGTCAATTGCTATAACAGTCATGTAGCCTAAATGTAAAAGAAGACATATTCCTCTGGACCTGTTTCCCCTTTTATTATTATTATTATCAGTGTCCGTATGAATTTATGACAGTGGTCGCAGGCCGCGGCCACCGGTACACTGATAGCTGCAATCTTACAGTCCAGGATCATCAAGATGAGTCAGCACTGGTCAGCCATGAAGCGCAGGAAATCAAATCGCAATGTGCCACCCGTCGATTAGACATGCCACCTTCAGGGCATCCGGGCTTCGTTAGATAGGACACCGATAATGCAAGAACACTACGCAATATCTTGGCTGATTTTTCAAGCCTTTTATCTCACATTTACTTTGTCCTCCATCTAAAGAATCGATTACATTACATTTTTCCTTTGAAGAAGAGCGACAGATAGCCTAGCTACTCGGTGTAATATTATTTTTGTAGGCTACTGCTTCAATGTAAAACATTCCGTTTAATTAATTATTAAGACAACACTGTAGGCCTAGTACAGGAATAAGAGGCTAATTAACGGAATAATTATCTCAATAAAAACACCAAGTGGGATAGGCTACTTCTAAGTTGCTCCAGAATCGTTTCAACAACGCAATTCCACAAAATAAACGCTACATAGAAAGCAACAATAAAAGTCTTGACCGTCAGTTTGCTTCCTTCGCTATTTTTAATACAAGAATGAGCAACTGATGTTTATTATTATTATTAATAATAATAATAATAATAATAAAACAGACCCCATCAGTATGTTACAGTTCAGCTACAGAGACGGATTATTTCTCTGAGCAGCCAAAATGGAAACGTTATGCCAAAACGTTCATAACGGCATGTGCTAATAGGCGATTGGTTTTAAATCAGTTACATTTTTAAATAAATGTCATCAACGAAATGCCTCCTATATGAGTGGGTGGTAGACTACGCATTGAAAATTTAAACATTTATATCTTGCATTTTGCGAGGCAAACCAGTGGTTAGATGAGTCAATGAGTTTTTTTAGTGTACATGCGTAATAGAGTTTGATACATATAATGAAACTTCATGCATAACTGGAGACGCGCAAACTGTGATTTACTCTCAGCAAAACTCTGATTTAAGAATACGTAAGTCCGCATGAATCATTCTCTATTTAATTAAGTTTCATTTGCAGACAGTAGGCTATTTGCACAGCTTACCTGATCCCGCAGCTCTTTGTGATATATTTCAGTCTGTTTCGATACAGTCAATGAGCGCACAGCCTATCTCAAGTGTTTTTAAGCGTATAAGTGCAAAGACAAAAAAAAGCTTCCTGAATAACGTTATTTGCGACACATCTCTATAGTGATCCGGTGCGAGGAGGGCTGTGGCTTCAACAGCTGTTTATTTCATAGCGTACTGAATCCGTTATATTTATCATGTAACAGAGCGTGTCATATCTGTACACTTATGAACACTTACAAACGTTGCCATGAGTAAAACAATGAATGGCCAATGTAAATAAAACACATCGAAATTACATGGCTAGAAATAATACTTATTAAATAGTTTCTAATTATTTAATCAGTTAATTCTAAACACCTTTATGAAGTTTTAATAATTGAATACATGGGATTTGCGTACAAGCTTAGATTAATCAAACTCCCCAATGCTTTAACAGAAACATTAAGTGTTCATTTTTGATGCAATGAGAAGGGCAAACAAGGCACGCAAATCGAAGGCATATATAAATGATATTTTTATTGTGATTTGAATCAAGACACTTCATAAGACACTCTGGACTGGCAATGCTCTGTAAAGCCTCTTTAATGCCCACAGGAACATCCAGTTTCCACTGGAATTCAATGTAAAACACCCCAGTTTTTACTGTGCAGTATATTAAATAATGTTTATTAAATCACATTAGTGTTTTATGCTTTGAACAGAGAAGTTTGTTCGATTCGCAAAGTCTTTATTTTGTAGGTGGACTGGCATTTTTAAAAGGTGGGTCTATAGTGTAGGTCTTTACATCCATCAGGGTAGTTTGTAAGGCTTGCTCTCAGGTGCTATACATCTTCAGACAAGCTGAACATCATAACAGCAGACTTATGTGAAACTGCTATAAAATTATGACTTCATTCTTTTTCTTTGAAGATGACTTTGCCGTCCACCACCGGGAAACACTTACTAAAAGAACAAACAATGCAAAGTAAAGCTAAATGAAATCTAGCCATTGCCATAAACGGTGGGGAAAGTAGTATTTTTCATCGCTTGAGTGTCGTCTGTGCAAAAATGCAAACTGATTCTGAAGCTATTTAATAAGTTGTTTCGAATACCGATGTAAAAAGAAAAGGAGGGACAGCAACTTGACTTGTATTTCCATTGCCTGTGATGGCACAGAGTGCCTAGCTTGAGTAAGGCTGAAAAAAAAACTATATCAAGATGGCCTCTCTTTGTGCCTCCAATCCACCAGTTTGCACGGACTGATCATTCATAACATGCTCAACATAACGCATACTAGAAAATATTGTAAATCAACAAGAATTTCAAAGAATCTTTCTAGGGACCAAAACAACTGTGTGAAAACAAAACTCCATCCTCTGAAATGGAAAACTGACAACATCAAAGCTACAAGTACATGAAAGAATTACTGAAGAGCAGTGTGCCAGCGAATTTTGTTGCCTCCAAATACCTCTCAAAATCAGGAATACATCCCTTTCAACTAAACTGTACAATACATAACAATATAGACAAGATGACATCCACTGAATACATATTTTCAAGTAATAATGGATATGAAAAAAAAAAAGTCAAAACATGTACATATTTACATAGATGTTGGATCCTTTACAGACACAGCATAATGTACATTCAAAGACCCAAATGTACAATTCATGCCAGGAGAAAAAGGCTATGTAATTGCTGACTTTTGATATGACACTGTTGTATTCATGTGGGAAAGATTCATTTCCATTTAAAAGAATATTCCACGTTCAATACAAGTTGAACTCAATCGACAGCATTTGTGGCATAATGTAGATTGCCACAATAATTATTTTGAAAAAAAAAAAAAAAAAAAAAGCAAAAATTGAGGTTACAGTGAGGCACTTACTGTACAATGGAAGTGAATGGTGAATTTTTGGACAGTTTAACGGCAGCAACGTGAAGCTTATAATTTTATAAAAGCACTTACATTAATTCTTGTGCATTATTTGAGCTGCAAAGTTGTTTAAATCGTTTTATGGTCATTTTAGGGTGTTACATTGTCATGGCAATTAAGTATTAGATATAACTTTTCCAAGTAAAAAAATAGTCAGCTATTTTATCACACTAGAATCATGTTAACATGCATATCGTTTATGTCTTGTGGCTATACGTTTAAAACTGAATATTTTAACATTTACGGTTTGGCCCCACTACTGTAAGTGCCTCACTTTGTTTTAAAAGACCAACATTATGCCACAAATGCTGTCGATTAAGCTTAACTTGTATGAACCCCGAATAATTCTTTAAAGATGATAGTGTTCCTTTTAACACATTTCCCTCAAAGTTATAAACACCAACAAATGCACTCACTGGTTTCTCATGGTTTGTTAAAAAAGATGCATGATTAAAAAATAAAAGTTATGACAATTCATAAAACACTACACTATATGAAGCCACTTCTCATAATGTGAAAAAATCATCGGGTATTAGAAGCACCCCCTCTTAAGGTTTGTGAATCTCTGCCACAATATGATGATCTTCAATATTAGGGTCTCAAAGAGTCTCGAGAGGCATATTACCCCTCTTATTGAGCCTAAAATTAAGAAATAAAGTGCCTGGACATCTGACACATTTTGGCCAAAACAAAAATGCAGATGTAAACCATGACCTCATGAGATATGACTCCAAAGTCCACTTGTAAAGATGAGTGAAGGCTTTTCAAGTTCTCCAGTTGGAGTCCCATGCTCAATGCTATGTAGGCAGTTCTAAATGTCCTCACTTACATGAGATTTTGAGGATGAGCTTACAGACATGCTCTCCCTCCCAGGCTTTAGATGCCAGTCTGTGTCACCAATGCAGATGATCACACTGTAGTTGTCTTGCGGCTGACATTTGAGGGCAAAGTAAGTCGTAGGGCATCTCCTTCATCACCCTCACTTTCTGAATCCTCAAGGTTTGGATGTAGTGTGATCCGCCCTCCAACCTGATGACCAGTCAGGTGGGGTGACAGCTTCACCCCATCTTCATCAGAAGACTGGTAGGATTCATTATCCCCTCCATAGTGATTCACAATATGAATCCCATCAAAATTGGGTTGGTCGGGTATGCCCTTCTGCCCTCTTAAACATCGGATCTATAAGCAGAGGAAAGAGACAAGTCAGAAAAAAAAAACAATCTTTAACATACATTTTATTTGGTAAATAAACCGGCTTTGTACTTAACATTTACATGTCCATTTTTTTATGTTTGGATAGATGCTGAAACGTACAATATGTAAATACGTCTAAAATGTAAACCTTTGAACTTATTTACATCTTAAGTAACATAAATATATTTACGAATCCTTTTTTATTCTAAATGTATTCATATAGTAACATTTTTACTGATATACAGATATTTTCAGCCTGATCTCATGAAAATTATGTGACTGTGGTAACATTTTTGCGTTTGCTGGCGCAGAAATTGCATACTTCAGCTTTAATGCCCTTTCGAGTTTTAAATGAACAAAACCAACGTCCCTAAACATAACCGATAGTGTAATAAAAGCAAATGTGAGGTGAATAACGCAATAGCTCAAGCAACCACGTAATTTTGTGGTTCTTTTATGATACTTCTGACTCATGTATGGACTCCCATGCTCTTTTGGACTCGTACCCAGGTTCTCTGCATCGCAAGTGCAACGCTCTATCAGTTGAGCTACCATGCAGCTAGATTGCATTTGAATAAGTTTAGTTATTTATGTGGCCTAATGCAAACATTAAAATGCATCACCTTTCAAATCATGCGCTACAGTAAAAGTGTTTTGATGTCATCAGATAGCATTGTGTGAGAAAGAGGGTGAAAAGTAAGTGTTCATGAACTGATAATCTGCCATTTTTACTCATGATTGGTGTGAAAGTGAATAAAAATAATTGTTGTTATAGTGCCTCTAGTGTTTATTTCACCAGGGAACAGCTGAGATACGTACAAGGAGCCACATAAAGCTTATCTGGCAAAAATGTAATTATCTAGTAACCTGATTCTATGTGACGAGGTTGGCTATTTTAGATCCCTTAAGCCTTCCCCTAAACCTAACAACTTCTATAAAGACTTAATACAGATAAAATCAACCTATAATTTCCATGAATTCAATATTCATGGTTTTAATAAGGATTCGTAAACATTTGTACGTCTCTAAAGTTGTTCATACATAAAGTGATTTAAGTTTTAGATGCTGTCAATAGGTCAACATTGTACATTTTAGAGTCTATGCAATCCTAAGTAAATGTAGGTGTGTTAGAACCACACATTTTAAGGAAAACCTACAAATTAGCACAAGATCACGTTGAATAAGCATAATACCGGGAAACTTTCTCCACAGTGATAATGATAGGGAGGGTAAAAGCTGCAAAACACATGCACATTCAGTGGGATGATGGGGCCAAAATGAGTAGGACATCAAAAGATGAAGACCTGCTCATCTGTAAAATGTAGTTTCTACAAACGCGCACACACACACACACACACACACACACACACACACACACACACACACACACACACACACACACACACACACACACACTACACTGTGAAGAAAACAGTAAGCAAGTAATAAGTCAGCAGGGTATTTCGATAAGAGGTCTATCATGCACCACATATTATAATTTAATGTTCCAAGCCCATTAAATTATAATAAATGTCCATGCTCAAGAAAAAAGAAAGAAAAGAAAGTATTGTGTGAAACGTGGCTATGAACTGAGAAACCTGCCCTATCGTATAACACACAGTTGATGGAGATGCATACACGCTTACCTTAAACATTCTGCCTCAGAAAGACAGACATGTGGGGAGAAACGAATTTATGGGTATTTGAGTGTAACCACAATCATAACATTCTGGTTTGTAACCATTCCACAAAATAAGTAATTGCATTGTATTTTATTCTAACAAGCATTTTTAAATTTTTTAATTTGGCATTGTAGTTTGTAGAGGCTACAGAAAGAAAAAAGCAAACAAGCAGGAAGCCAGCACCAAAATGGCAGTGAGGACACAAGTATGACAAGTCATGACTTTGTGATGTTGAGAGATTAGCTCGAGTATGGTTTTGCTTGGTGCAAATGTGGCTGATTGGAAACCTCTCGCTGTTTAGCAACTACGTGATTTAAATAGCAACCAGATACGAGACTTCCGTCCCTTTGTTTTAAGGTTATGACTAAGCCAACACTTTGAAACTTGAACATGGCTGATCTTTTAAGCAAAACGTAAAAATGTTACTACAACTTAATTCCACAAATCTCTAGTGAACATCTTTAGACTCATTATTAGTACTAAGATGTTTCTTTTTTTTTTTTTATTAACAATTTTTATTGATTCCATACAACAACTTAAATAAATATAACAGAAAATGTGGAATCAAATTATATAAAATTATAATGCTTCCCCCAAACAATCCCCCCCCTCACATAAAAACACAAATCAGTGGTCAAAAGTTAAATTGAAATTGACAAACATAAAAAAAAAAAAACACAAACAAACAAAAAAACATAAGTATACTTCCAAAAAAACAATAAGGCTGTACACACATTTAAAACTATTCATCACTCTCCAATGCCCCTCTTCCCAAGAGTCTTTTAAGAAGGCTAAATAGCTGCCCCATTTTTTATTAAATAGACCCAGATTGCCCAGTCTTCTATATGACATTTCCTCAAATCCCGCTACCCTGCCCATCTCCATGCACCACTCTTGAAATGAGGGCACTACAGCCAACTTCCATCCCCTAAGAATAACCCATCTGCCTATCATAACACTGGCCAGAACCCAATTTTTGAACCCTATATTGACGACTGCCCTATCACCTAAAATACAGAGTCTGGGGCATAATTAAATTTGAGTGCCCAATACGTCACACATAAAACTCTGAACCCTCAACCAAAATTCTTGGATCTTAACACACCACCAAAAAACATGGGTTGTGTCCCCATCTTCTGATTGGCATCGCCAGCAGGTGGGTGTGCCTTTCAGACCAAGCCTATACAATCTAGAGGGGGTCCAACAGAATCGATGTAAAATCTTAAATTGCATAAGGCACCCCTTTGCATCTCTAGATATAGACTTGATGTTTTTAGAATCCTAGCCCACACTCCCTCCTCCAATACCAAGTTTAAATCTTTCTCCCATAATCTCTTGAGAGAAGCCGAAGCTCTGTCCCCCAGACTCTGAATTATCAGGGAGTAATATACCAATGCCTCATGACCTTTTCCAAAAGCAGTAATCACCACTCTCAGAGTATCTGCCGCTTTGGGGGGGTGTATGCTTCTCCCAAAAATAGAACAGAGCAGGTGGCGCAGCTGTAAATACCTAAAGAACTAAGACCTGGGAATCCCAAAATGTTGAACCATATTTTCAAAGGATCTCAACACTCCACTCTCATATAGGTCACAGAATGTATTAACCTCCCTCACAATCCACTCTGACCAGCAGAAAGGGGACTTATTAATACATAATTTTGGGTTCAGCCATATGCTCGAGGCTTCATTTAAATAAATGTCTGAATTAAACACCCTGGACACCTTTGTCCATACCGAGTGCAAATGCGAGATAACGGGGTGTAATTTAACTTCTCTGGTTAGTTTGATAGAAAGGCTTTGTAATAGCGAAATAGGGGCAAGAACTTCCTGTTCAAGACAAATCCAAGGAGGGGCTCTCTCAGGTGGGAGCGACCAATGAGCCAAATGCCTGAGACCAAATGCATAATAATAAAACAAAATCTTGGGTAGGCCTAGCCCATCTCTCAATCGGCCTATGTAACTTACTAAAATGTAATCTGGGACGTTTACCATTCCAAATGAAGGACTTCGTTATGCGATCAAATTGCTTTAAATAAGAGAGGGGGACATCTATAGGGAGAGATTGTAGCAGGTAGTTGAACTTTGGAATACAATTCATTTTAATAACATTAACCTTCCCAATCATAGATAAATGTAATGAAGCCCACCTGCCCACATCACTCGAAAACCTTTTTATTAAAGGGTCAAAATTAACTCTAACTAAATCACACAAATTTGCTGGGAATAAAATACCCAAATACTTAATGTCCTATTTGGGCCACTGGAAGGCACCTGGCTGAAAAGCCGTTACTGGGCAGTACGCTGTCAGAGACAAAGCTTCAGATTTAGACCAATTCACTCTGTATCCTGAGAATTTAGAAAAGGAATTAATAATTCTGTGGAGGCAAGGCATAGTTCTAGTAGGGTCGGAGAAAAATAATAAAATATCATCTGCGTAAAGCAAAAGCTTACGCGCCAGACTTCCTGCCACCACCCCTGGAAAATCATCCTCCTTTATCGCGGCTGCTAATTGTTCCAGGGCAATAATCCTGCCGGATGCCCCTATCCAGAGTACAATAATCTGAAATGAGTCCATTTGTTTGAACCGCTGCTACCCGGTGTCTATAAAGTAACTTAATCCAACCAATAAAAGTATTCCCGAACCCGTACATTTCCAAAATCTTAAAAAGATAATCCCATTCTACCATATCAAACATCTTTTCGGCGTCAAGTGAGATGGCAGCGACTGGAGTCGGATCATTCGCCACTGCCCACATGACATTAATGAAACGCCTAATGTTATCAGAAGAGTTACGGCCCTGAATAAACCCCACCTGATCTATATGTATAAGAGATGTCATAACTTTACTTAATCGGTTAGCCAAAATTTTTGACAATATTTTAACGTCTAGCTGGATCAGGGAAATTGGATTGTAACCATTCTTTAATGATTCTGTATAAACTTCTAGCAAATGTGGAGCCAATTCTGTAGCATAAGATCAAAAAAACTCAGCGGCAAAGCCATCTGGCCCCGGAGCCTTGCCTGTAGGCAAGGCCTTAATTACCTCGCCAAGCTGCTCCAAGGTTATCTCAGAATCAATAGAATTTTTTTGCTCAGCCACCAGTTTAGGACGTTCTAATGCTTCCACACTAAGTTTCTTAAGGTGACTGGGGACTCACACCGATTAAAAACATTTCAATAACTTAATAAATGCTTAAATGTAAAATTAAATGCCTTCATTACTTTCCATAATCCAAGGAAACAAACAATAAAGAACGTTAACTTAACTGTACTATTATTCAATCGGTCCTCTCTCTAATTCCACAACCACAAACATCCAAATCAGTCTTGTTCGCAAAGAGTTTGTGGCTACAGACAGGATTCATGCTACAGCATGATTGTGTATGAAGCGGAACCTGACAGGTTTTAAGAGGTAAAGCTGTCTGGCTGCACTCTGTTGATAGGGACTGAGATGGCAGAGAATAAAACATTTAGTAGAAAGTTGTTTGACCACAAACCACGAGCCTATTGTTGGCAGTATTAGGGAGGAGGTGAAAATCAGACTACATCCTCCCCTCTGTGTAAATCAATTAAATGCTTTCAATTTTCTGTTCTGCCAAATTCAGTTAAGAACTCTTACTATGTAGTATTATGTTTAACAAAACTACTAATGAAGGATAAATGTTTCAGTGACATTTGGCTATACTTGATTGCTTAAACATCACATATTGGGGATGTTTAAACTGGTTGCAGCAAACTACACGAAGGAATACTAGTCATCAGTCAGTACATTTACATGCACTTTTAAAAGTTTGATTTCAGTATCAAACTTTCAGTAAGACTAAAGCAATCAGTCCAACTGAAATCATAACAATCTGCAAAGTCGAACTAACAGACCTAGATGATGCGATTGCAGCTCTGCATTGTCCAACATGTATTCCCCTTAATTAGACAACAGTTTGTCTTGCCATTGTGCACATGCATGCTCCGAAAAACAAGTGATGCATGACTAGGTTTGCTATTGCAAACCGTATTGTTCAAAATGGAATCGTCCTGCATTTAAAGGAACATAATTGTGTTTCATGTTAAATCACACACGGGACACAGTCTGTCCCATATTTGAGCAAAAAATAAAACATTGAGGGCATTATACTTATTTCCCACCATTGTGATTCCTGTCTTGTAAGAACATTTACCTAGCAATTAAACATAACATTGCATATGTCTGTAATAGGTCTGGAAGAGAGAATCTGCCAAATGACAGTAAGAAAAACTGCAGCACTTCTAATGCAAAAGTACAGTACATGATTTGTTAAAACAGTCAACATGAAAAATTCTTAATGTGGCTTAATGTACTAAAACAACCAGGGAGTCAAACCAGGGAGGATGAAAATGTTCTTGCAGTTCACTTGTAATCCAAGGAGAAATACTATATATAAGCATTTTCCTGCACATGACATTATTTTGTAAACAAGTTTCCAAGAACAACACTTTAAGGCCTTTGCAAACCAAATGCAAATTTTTTCAGCAATTTCTCGTCACTATAAACATTTTGAATCGAAGCAATGGATTCCTCTGAAGCCATTCACACCTAGAGTGAACATTTGTGCACTGACAATGCCCTGACCCTTAAAATATGAACTTTGGATCACGTGTCAGGAGCCGCTGCATTTACCAAAACCAGCGCAACTGGTGACGCTAAAGCACAGAAAGCTGTTTTGACAACCGGCATTAAACGCTAAATGGACTCGAGGAAGAAATCCTAAACCAGCAGTGAGGACATGCATTTTATTTGCATCAAATATCTTAAAAGCTGAATTTTTTTTCTTATACGAGTTCTCTTAATTTGTAAATGATATTGCTACATCACTGCCTTGCATCCCCTTTAAAAAAACTCTCTGATCTTGAGTGGACTGTCTTCATAATGTATTCCATATTGCTGCATTTTTTGCCTTTGTATTTAATCTTAACCAAGTTCTCTTAACTCTCTAATGTGATATATACTGCAGCAAATTAAAAGTCTCTTAAGTGAGGTTTTTTTTCTTCCAAATATTAATCATATTAATAGTACTGCTGTGGCTTGAAGTGCACTCTGTATTAATGTCTTTGTATCAAAATGTCTTTCTATACCAAAAATGTGGTGGTGTCCCCACAAAATTATGTAATCTTAATTGTTGTGCTATCATTTACAGTCAATGACAGCAGTTAAGATTTAAAGTATCTAATTATAGGTCAGACTGAAGATAGGTTTTGTTGGTTGGGATTTAATTTTATAGTGTATATTATATAGACTCTTGGAGGGTTTAAATGTCATCACATTTAATTCATAACATGCAGGGTTTTGAACAAATGTATAACACAAGAAGATGTACATGGCAATAAGATACAATCAAACATTTGTTTTAAACATTTGTTTTCACAGTCATTATGAGTGTGCATTACACAGTCATTTTAAACAAATGTCCTTAACACAGGTATATACAGTTTGTGTGGCAGTGGCATATAATCACTCTTGTTCCAAATGATAACATGTTTTAACCGTTAATATTATTTTTAACACTTGATTGTTTCACATCACCTCTCAGACTGTGTATACATGATAATACTGTCAGTCAAATCGTCCAGCAGGTGAACTGAAATAGTTTGTGAAAGTGTCTCGAATGTTCATAATCGCTGCTACAGCTGGTAGAGAAATACCTTTTCTTTTTTCGATCTGCTCCCTAGAGCACTTGGGTGCTTGTTAGGGATGGGCGAATCGATCCTAAAGTATCTATACTTCCGATACTGATCAAAAATTTCGATCCTCACAAAAAAATATTGATTCTAATTTTTTTTTTTTTTTTAACTAGGGATATTATTATTTGGTTCCATGAACATAAGCTTCAAAGTGAAATAAAAAGGATCAGGCCATATTAGCAAATACTTTTGCAGGATGGGAACAATTTTTCTTCCACTTATCTTAAAATGCACACTAAAAGACACAAGTAGACAAGCGCTTACGCCATCACAAGGCTCGTTCAAACAAGAGGGATCAGTGCCTTGTAGAGGTAATGACAGAAAATCAGAGAAACAGCTTCTGGAGTAAATTCACACTAAAATAACATCTAAAAGATGACATTTCTTATTTCTTATAATTGTGTGTAATTGTTGTTAAGTTAAAAAAAAAAAAAAGTTAACAATGGTTTTACTCAAGTAATATTATGGTACTATGGTTAATTGTGTGGTAACTATGGTTTAACTAAATACCATGGTTAAAGTATAGTTACTGTAGTGAAACCATGGTTACTTTTTGTAGGGATAAACAAAACAGAAGTTTGATAATTTTCTGTTTAGGCTCACAAATGTAAAATAAAAATAAAAATAATGACTTTATGACTAAAAATTATATTTTAAATTGCCCATTTTATCCTAAGAAATCACAAAAAAAATCTATTTAATAGAAGTATCGGTATTGGTATCGGTATCGACGATACTGGACTTGAAATTATTGGTATCGGATGGAAAAGAAAATAAGTGGTATCACCCATCCCTAGTGCTTGTCTTGGTTGTTTTGCAAACTTGTCAAGTGGTTCTTATCAGTCACAAGTGGATGATGGACCAGCTTAAAGGTGATTTGCGCCACCTACCATACCGGGGTAAAATTGCTTGACGATTAGCGCCACCTTTTGTAAAGGTGTTAATGTGCCAATTGCGAACATTTGCGTTGCTTTCTATGTGAAAGTGCCATTCCTCTGCGTTTCGCTTCACATAATCGCGTCGCCTCCGGTGTGAAAAGGCCTTTACATTGCTTACAACTGCCAATGAAGTAAAATTTCAAACATTACACAAGGCATCTGATCTTGAAAATTAACATGAACTGGTATGCAAAGGTGGCTATTAGAATTCCTTATAAAGACAATCCCATTTCCTTATTGCCTAATAAAATATGTACTGTAATTTTGATCAATATACCAAAAATGTTTCATCCTTATATGCGGGGTTATTTCTGAGGTTGTAAAACAACTATATCTTGATATTACTGATACATCAGCTTTTCAAGATTACAAGCCCTCTACTCAATACTTCCATGGCAGCTATTTAAGACATGGCAGGGTTTGAAGTGTATCTCTACTACAGTACAATAAAGTAGCAAAACAACACTTTTAAAACAATCCCCTAGACGTGGTCAACAACCCAAACAACACATCAGCCACAAAAACAACACCATCTACAGACATCAATAGTTGACACAGGTGTCGATAAAGAGGTAAACCCTACTAAAAGTGAACCCATGCAAAGCAGGTCAGCCTTAAAGGCATCCATGAATGTGAATCTATGACTTAACTTCTTTATTTATGACCCTGAACATCACTGCTCTGCAGGGCTATGTTCTCAGAGAAGGGGTGACACATCTGGAAACCTAGTGAAGGCAGTTAAGGGAATCTTGTGTGTCCCATTTTCCTCTACATATTAATTACACAGAGGTGGAGATATTAAACATCTTAAAAATCCTCATGGTATCTCACTGGATTTGAACACCTCTTCATTGGTGAAAAAGATTCTGCAATGCTTTTCATTTTTTGAAGAGGCTTAACACGAGCAACCAAATCTTTGCTAGCTTCTCTTAAGCCCTGTTCACACCGCCAGCAGCATCGCGCGACGAAGGACACGATCCCATTCACAACTTTATTCAAATGATGAACGACATTCACGAGTGACTACCAATGAAAGTGTAGACAGATGAACTCACGTCACCAGGCAGTGAATTTGATACTGGAATCGAGTGCAGGCAAGATGGATTAGTAAAACGTTTCTGTGAGCGATTTCACTTTTCTATAAAATTTGTCTGTAAACAAATACATGGATATGGGCTAATAAAATGATGCATGGAAAACCGTGTCGGCATTCTGAGTGAGTTTGATTCATATATTGATATAACATTCCTCTTGTTTAATGATATGATGTATTAAGCACTGCTGCAGGTTATATAAAATGCTCTCCCCTGCAGAATGTGCATTTTTATAGGCAAAAAACTGATTCCTTGTCAAATTAGAATGATATCTTAGTTTTATTGGCAGTATAATCTGTAATCAGCATTTCAAACGCTACTATTGCCAGTTGTGCAGTGCACCAATAACGCTAGAACAGCGGCAGCAGTAGGAACTCCCACCAGCGAAACAGATCGCAAGGTCTAGCGACACCAAGCGACAAGGCCGCCCGCAGTGTGAACGGGGCTTTACAATGGACTCTTTGCCCCAATGGCCTAATAGAGAAGGCTATGGAGACTTCAAGCTAAATCAACCAGATGTACCTATTTGATTTGGATTCAGATTTGGAATCTTTTAGATTTGTCTGTTCTACTGTCACTACTGTATGCATCTTGTTTGACTGTGTAGAGCCGAGTTCAGATATTGTTATTGATATTCCGAATGGTGACCCAAGCACATTTGATGAAGCTGATCTTCCAACAGATCCAGCTTCTAAAACCAATTGTATGCCTTCAGAAGACTTGGAATATGACACACAAGTCGCATGGGCAACTTTTATGATACTTTTGAATTCTTTATGAAGTCTGAAGTTTGACTCACTATCCATTGCCATTGTATTGAAGAGAGGAATCGGGACATTTTTCAAAATTTCTCTGAAGAAGATATAAAGTCATATGAGTTTGGAATGACATGATGGTGAGTAAATTATAACAACATTTTCATTTTTCAGTGTATTATTCCAATAAAACTTCGGGTCAACAGAACAGATTTTTGGGGTGGTTATGGCACCACCTGCAAGAGTATTGATATAGTGCTAAAGAGTGTGACGGGGCGTGTGCGGGCAAACTGAAGTGCAGGAAGAGGCTATGTTCAGGGCGTAGTTAACACATTAAAAAAAGCCTGTGAAATAAACTAACAAATCTATTCAAAGTGCTCACAAAGCTTGTGAAAAGATCAAAAACATACATCAGGCAGGAAAAGGAGCACCTCATGGGTGGGTAAAACATAAGAAGCCAAGGTAACTTTGATACAAAGATAGCAATCCTTCAGGGTGTGTGCAAAATACATATCACTATTGTTAACATGCTAACGTTGTTAAAGGTGCACCAAGTAATTTTTCCACTTATAAAAGTTTTATACCTAAAGAAATTAATAATGCTTTTGACAAATGTGTTTAAAATTAAGCCAGTCATATCAGTGGCCTAGAAAAAGCAGTTTTATTCCACTTAATTTTGGTCCCCCATCATGGTGGCCACCATGTGGAGCTGACATGATCAGCTGAATACCACACACTTTTAGTAACAGCCCTATTACCAGATATTTTTGGTTGCAGAATAAATTAATAATGGATGACAAACATGCTTGTGAATGGAACATTAATACTTCATGCTCCAAAAACATTTGCATGATACTGCATCCACGGAAATATGATATACAGTAGTCCAATACCACTGTCGTATTTTGTTGTTCAGGAAGACGAATAAGAGCCAGCAAAACCTAAAATATTACTTAGTGCAGTGGTTCTCAACCAGGGGGCTGGGGACCAAAGGGAGCAAACTTCCAAGGGGACCCCAAGAAGACTTAAAATTATAAAAGAAAACAATAATAATAATAATAATAATAATAATAAAACTGTATTCAAATACTAAAAACAGCTCAAAATTAGGATGTAGGCCTACAACATATAAACAGATAGTTCTTGAAACTTTCAGAATCATAAAATTAATCATGAATAAGTGTTTTAATCTACTGACACAGTTTCTGGGGGCTGGGGGCCTTGGGAGTCAAAATGGTTGAGAATCAGTTAGTCCACCTTTAAACATGCTTTATTTAGGGATTGAGAATATACCGTAGTAGTGCATACATAAGAACTGACTAGAATACAATGCTTTGAAATAATACTGAAAAATACCATCTTATATAAACACATGGACTTTACCTCATGTTTAAGATCTGCTATCTGGTCTTTCAGATCTCGGATGTACTGACTGGAGTCTGTGTTGTTTAGTTGGCCTTGGACCTTCCCTTCCTCTTTCTGGGAGAAATAAATAAAAAGAAAATTAATTTATGAGCATTTTATCTTATAAAATGTAGATTTATAAAGAATTATTGACTATAAAGTACATGCAAGCCACCTAAAATGATTAGCAGTCACTTCAATGTGAGTGGAAAACCAGTTGGGAGCAGAATTGTGCTAGAAAAAAACTTTATCCGTCACTCTGATGGACTGACTTGTAAAATTACCATTGTGGTCTATTTATATCTGTCATACTTGTTTTCATTTCATAAGTACTGGGGCTACATTCAGGAATGTAGTATCCATGATAATGACAGTGGATATATAATACATTTTTGACTCCCCAAGCTAGTGTGGTAAAACCAAGGAGTTCTAGGATGAAAGTTCTACCTGTCAATCAGCCGATGCGCTAAAATGAGATTTTAAACTTTACCAGTTACATGCGGCTTTAAAGGGTCTCAAAATGTTTAAAAGTGCATTAATACATGCAAAAATTCATGGATCTTCTTTAGTGTCTGATATCAACATAGCGTCACAGATGAGAAACACACATCTGAAGCTCAGTGACAATTAAATAACTGAGTATTCTGCTCTAAATGTAATGTTTGCGTTTAAATTCAATGCAAGTATAATTGTCTGAAATGATACACCACTATTTTTGAGCTATCTTTTTGTTCTTATCCTTTTTTGCGCTTTATTATCATGCAGTAACATACTGACGTAATGACTGATGTACAGTATGCAGTCATGAAATCAGAGATCCTCTCCTCAAAACCCAAACATAATTGGTCAAAAGAGTACAATATTACCAGGTACAGTATGGCACCTGTCAACTAGCTATCAGATCGCCTGAAACGCCTCTTTAATACCGGGCAATTAACAGGGCACACACAGAGCACAAGCAGTAGTCAAAACTAATGCACTTGGTTAAAATGGTTGTCTTGTGTGTTTTTTCTTTTTGTGTGTGTGTGTTTTTTTTTATCTGTAAATATGACAGACAGTATTTGGAATTATCCATCAATGTTTAAAAAAAAAAAAAAAAAAAAAAAAACTGTAAATGACAGAGAATCTTCAGTTAACGTATGCATGGACAGTATGCTACAGATTGTGTGGCTATTAATGCTTTTGTGTTTTTCACTGCTGCTAAATGCCTTGGGGAGCAGACATGTGGTATTGAACAGACGTGTGTGCATTGCACACCACATAGCTTGTTTACCCTCCACATTCACACCTGTTAAAGAGGGAATCAAAACACATGCACTACAAACATGGGGAAAGAGCCGTTTCCCTTTGTAGCAGTGCAGTTATGGCAAGCCACACGGGACAGAGTGAGGAGTAAAAAAGGGGAAGAGGTGAAGAGAGGGGTGTGTTATAGAGTTATAACAAAGTGAGATCAACACATGTACACACACCCTACAAACAGTGAAGGGTGTTTTCAATTTCTGTGGTCTGTGCTATGCTGCGCATGCGGCCCTCTGATAGGCCGAGGATGGGGACGTGAAGGATCTAAAATGCGTTCTTCCAAGAATCTGTGTTTTTCTTGAGGTTTCTCCCCCACCCTTACCGTGTTGTGATAAGGGAAAGGCAGTTAGCTGACTTCCTTACACTCAGCTGCATGAAATCAGCAGGTGGCAGGCAACAGCTAGGGACGTCAAACATCTGAGTAATGGCTTCCTCACTTCAGTACCCCCAGTAAAACTTCATGGGGTAGCTGATGAGAACCCATAAAGCAGGAAAGATGTTTGCCCCAAATTGGTTACAATTTAGACCAGTCTTCTAGTTAGGTCACCATTTTGGTTTACATCAAATGTATGATATTATCTACTGAATCATAAAGAATAGTTTAGCTGAAAAGGTGACAAGAAGGGTTCTTCAGGCTGCCCACTGTATTTGTCATTTGATTTCTAAGGGAAAGAGTTTTCAAGCAGCCTCTGCAATGTCAAATAAAGACTGCTATGCCACTATGAGTATCACTTTAATCTTAAAAATGCAGATTGTTAAAACAAAAACAAAAAACTAAATGGAATAATGAAAAATATAATTTAATCCTTCCATGACAATATATTGAAATGGGAAAAAGAGAAACAATTACCACAGTTTCTTTGGTCCAAATATTTCAGTTAACATAAAAAAAAAAAAAAAATTCTTCTTCAGATAAACAGCATAACCGTTTTACACAAAAAGCAGAACAGAACTGAGCCACAATGACTCGATCAAATCTTGATGCTGATGTACTTAAAGAAGTATTAAAAGCTGAACTTTGGACGGATTCTGAGGAAGATTCAGCTTCGTTAAATTGAGCAATTCTTATCTGATCGAACTAACATTATTGTGACATTATCATTTAAATACAATATGCTAAATTATTAAAAACAATTTTGTGTGAATTTTGCTGTTCAGATATAGACAAGAAACTCTGTCAGAACAAAAACCTTCAACAGAAAAGCGTCCCGACTTGTTAAGATGTTAAGGACATCTTTGTTGTTCTACATCTGGTTGGCATGGCAACAAACACTGTGGTGTTGCTGGTGTTTGTCATTTAAAATGTTCTCACTAAACGTCATTGTTCTTCACCACAGCAAGGATCACATTACTACTGAGATTTTGCTTCTTGCACATTCTTTGTTCACTTTTATGCATGTATCGAACAAACACATGCAAAGCCAAATCTCTCTGTTACAATCTATCATACGAATGAAGAGCAGTAAAGCAAAATGCAAGCTTTGATTATAGCTCAGTGTGTTTCTCAGCCTGATAGGAAGTGGTTTCTCATCTGGTAATGAAGATAGCTAAGCTGTGGTCACATGGACCATGCAAGCAGCCATTTCAACCTTGAGCACAGCTAGGTGTAAAAAAAAAAAAAAAAAGAAATCCCACTTCACTCTGTCTTAGTTAGGCAAGAGATCATAACAATAAGGAGCACCACAAAGGCTTTGCATTTCTTTTTGAAGACCGCTTCAAAACTTCACTCAGTCTTACCTGCATGTCAGTCACAAAAACTATTAAAAGACTGACAACGTTGTGTGGGTGTTCTGAAAGGCGTCTATCTCCTATATGCTGGAGAGTCGGGTTAGTGTGTTGGTGTTTGGTGTCAGACAGACCTGTAGGTTCACTTTATAGTGGATCTTTCCAGTGAAAATAAAACCACACTCAGGTGACTCATAGAGAGGCCAGAGAAATAAAGCTGTGTTGACATCACTGGTGTTATATTTTCCAGCGATGGGTCATGTCATGTTAAGAGTGGGCGAAAGGTGAGCGAATAACTGATAAATGACGATGATAGAGGCACAAATTCTACGTTTCATAATGTATTAAAACAAATGGTCCCACTACCGAGGTTGGGGAAAGGTACGGGTAGGGACAACGGTGTAATTACAGATGTAATTACATGCAGCTACTGTAAATGGTCAGCAAGTACACTGCAACACCATACACAATACTTTAAGTACATTTTATCAAATACTTAATTTGTTTAACATAAGTACACAGTAGTTAAAGACACTTCATTTAAAGTGGGTCCAACTATATTATAAAAATAAAAACAAGCTTGTTTAACATTCATGGCCTACGGATAAAGTGCAGAGAACAATGGTCAGTTTTTCTTATTCTCTCTCCTCTTCACCGAATTGTGCCTAAAAGTGAATTAAAGTTTGGTGAGCCAGATCTGTTGCCCACAGCCCTCAGGGTAAAAACCATGTAGGCAGCCAAAACCACAGAACCACAGCTAAGAGCTGCACATGCCTGGGAGGAGCATGCACGTCTAATCTGATATATAGCAAACTGATGCAATTTCAGCACACAAAGACACTCAAATTTTCACCAGCTTATAGAGAACTAAAAAAATTCTCCGGTAAAATGTCAGAGGACACAGCAGGACACCAGAGAGGACACGAACTATCCAACAGCACTGCATTTCAGAAACATTTAAATGCTTGCTCTGAAGAGAAAAGCTTTTATACAGAAATGAATATACTTGTATAAAGGTGAGATTTAGTTTCGAATGCAAAAAACCTGACTTATATCTGTCTCAGGAAGGAAAGCCGCACACCTCGCACTGATATAAAATGCCACTGATGACATACTGAGCTAATCTGTAAAATAATTTCTGTCTTCCTGCAAGGGAAACACAGCATTTATTTTCAGACAGCAGCATTTCCTCCAAACAGATCACACACACATCTCACTTCTCACTTCCATCCAGTAAATCTTACTAATATAATCATTCCTTCAAATCAGAACAGACATGCAGCATTTTAAATCACAGCAGAAACACATTTATGGCTGTATTTACTGTAATGGTTAAAGTGCAGGATTTTCATGTAAATTAGTAGAAACTTAGAGTAAATAATATGATGCGTACATTTTTCTACAGGACTGTACAAAAACATACCGGTACTATTTGATGAATAGTTTATAATAAGGAAGGATTTTTCTAGTTTTTTTTAAGCACGTAAGCTTGTACTGGGTTTGGGTCCATCACTTCCAAAAAGACTTGCTGACAACATTTAAAGGGTCATGAAACCCCAAAACAAATTTTTTGAGATGTTAACAGATATGTACAATAATGGGAAAGTACTGTAGTTCATTTTCTGTTTTATTGAGCCATTTTGTTCTTCCAGTTTTCCAACGTGACAAATATGAGGTGTATGTGTAAACTCTTGAGCTATGACTGGTAGGACAGTACACATGTTCGTCCGTAGATTCTGAGCGTTTCTCCACAACATTCATGAGAGGAAACGCTTCCATCCAATTACAGTGCTGCCTCATGCATGAGCTCACATTACAGCGGATAATTCAAACTCATGGACATAAAAGCTGTTTCGGGCAGGCGTGAAACTTCAACAGCACTCAATGAACAGACATGAGAGCGGAATTTTTATTTACATTAAACACTGTGATGCGATCGAAATCACTCGTCAGAATGGACCACAGTCCATACCGGACTAGCGCTGTAGTTCTGCTACTCGGGCTCCAAACCTGACATTTATGAGGGCAGGCTGTAGTTTAGACGGAGTGCTGATTCCGTTGTTTCTTCTCTGTGCATCAGATCATAAACAGGATAACACCATGGCTTGTTCAAAAACAAAAGACAATGATGAAAACTCAAGTCATGTCAGCTCTTTTTTGTACCCTTTACGTTATGTAAAATTTTCCATGATTTTGTCTGTCAACAAACCCTAAAACGACTGTAAAAATTACAATTTAAACTATGTTACAGCTCAAATAATACACAAGTTTTAACAGAAGAATTATTGCAAGTGCTTTTATTAAATTATAGGCTTCAAATTTCTGTTTAAACCCTCCAAAAATTGGCCACATTCACTTTCATTGTCTCCATTCACTTCCATTGTAACTGCCACACTGTAACCTTGATTTCTGTTTTTTTTTTTTTTTAAGGAGGAACAAGTCGAAATACATTTTTGTGGTAATCAACATTATGCCACAAATGCTGTCGATTGAGCTTAACTTGTACTAAACATGGAACATTCCTTTAAAGGTGCAATATGTAATATATTTGCTGTACTAAAGCATAAAATTATCATAATATGTTATCAGAGATTTCGGAAACATGCTAAGTTGAAATACTGGCTTCCACATGAGCTGGTTTATAATTTGCAAACAATAAAAACATTGCAAACATATACATTAGCTGATCAACTTACAGTGTAAGACTCGTCGCTTGCCATTGTCAGTTTGCTCGTTCCTGTTGCGTGTCTTCAATCTGGCAACCCGCGTGAGCTTGGAGTCTTGGGAGGTGGGGGTGGGGGAGACAACTCTCTCCAATATTTAGAATTTGGACTGCAGTACCCATTTTAAATGCTTGATGTCAATGTTACATATTGCTCCTTTTAGCATTGTGGCAATAGTTTTGAAAAACAATGTGTCTTTAAAGTTGTGTATTTGGACCTGTTTACATTTATTATATGTGCTTTACTAAATCGCAATTTTTGTCTTTAGAAAAAGAGAGATGAGTTGAATTTGTATTCTGTGGTAATCAACATTATGCTACAAATGCTGTCAATATAGTTTACCTTGTAGCAAACCAGAAACACTTCTTGTAAGAATAAATATCTATGAATTAAGTCTAAAAGCAGTGCTGGTTTTGATGGTAATATGTGTTCTGAGTGGTGTTCTTCATTCTCAAAATTTTGAAAAAAAAATTCAAATATTTTTACAGATTTGCAAACAGTTCTATAGTCTTCACACTTTTGTCGCATAATTGATATACAGCGTGTTTTGGAATTAACTTTTGACCCCCTCCCTTCCTCCCACTTCCCACCCCTTTCAGTCAATTTCCTCCCACATTTTTACATACTTTCACACCTTTTTTAAGAGTCTTTTTTCAGTCTGAGAAGTGAATGATTGGTGTTGAACTAAGGGGGTTTCATGAAATATTAAAAACATTTCTAAGTCCCTTGCCATGATTTTAATCACACTATAGAAAGGGTGAAGTTTTTTACATAAAGGCTGCAGCGCACCATTTTTATTTATTAAGCGCATCCTCTGCAGTGCATTTTTTTCTACCCATCATGCCAGTTCGGAGATCACAAAAAATCCCTGGGTCAATCCCTTATTGACAGACTAGTGCTGAAATATTTCACACAAGAACCAAACTATGTTGGCATCAGAGAGAAAACTATGACAACAGCAGAAAGTCAATGGAATACATACAATGAATTTTCCAGGAAATTTGAAGAAAAGGGCAAAACCGTGAGGAGTACAGTGCATTCGGAAAGTATTCACAGCGCTTCACTTTTTCCACATTTTGTTATGTTACAGTCTTATTCCAAAACGGATTAAATTCATTATTTTCCTCAATTCTACAAACAATACCCCATAATGACAAAGTGAAAGAAGTTTGTTTGAAATCTTTGCAAATTTATTAAAAATAAAAAACGAAAAAAATCACATGTACTTAAGTATTCACATCCTTTGCCATGACACTCAAAATTGAGCTCAGGTGCATCCTGTTTCCACTGATCATCCTTGAGATGTTTCTACAACCTGATTGGAGTCCACCTGTGATAAATTCAGTTGATTGGACATGATTTGGAAAGGCACACACCTGTCTATATAAGGTCCCACAGTTAACAGTGCATGTCAGAGCACAAACCAAGCCATGAAGTCCAAGGAATTGTCTGTAGACCTCCGAGACAGGATTGTATCGAGGCACAGATCTGGGAAAGGTTACAGAAAAAATTCTGTAGCATTGAAGGTCCCAATGAGCACAGTGGCCTCCATCATCTGTACATGGAAGAAGTTTGGAACCACCAGGACTCTTCCTAGAGCTGGCCACCCGGCCAAACTGAGCGATCGGGGGAGAAGGGCCTTAGTCAGGAAGGTGACCAAGAACCCGATGGTCACTCTGACAGAGCTCCAGCATTTCTCTGTGGAGAGAGGAGAACTTTCCAGAAGAACAACCATCTCTGCAGCACTCCACCAATCAGGCCTGTATGGTAGAGTGGCCAGACGTAAGCCACTCCTCAGTAAAAGGCACGACAGCCCGCCTGGAGGACTCTCAGACCATGAGAAACAAAATTCTCTGGTCTGATGAAACAAATGGTCTGAATGGTAAGCATCATGTCTGGAGGAAACCAGGCACCGCTCATCACCTGGCCAATACCATCCTTACAGTGAAGCATGGTGGTGGCAGCATCATGCTGTGGGGATGTTTTTCAGCGGCAGGAACTGGGAGATTAGTCAGGATCGAGGGAAAGATGAATGAAGTAATGTACAGAGACATCCTTGATGAAAACCTGCTCCAGAGCGCTCCGGACCTCAGACTGGGGCGAAGGTTCATCTTCCAACAGGACAACGACCCTAAGCACACAGCCAAGATAACAAAGGAGTGGCTACAGGACAACTCTGTAAATGTCCTTGAGTGGCCCAGCCAGAGCCCAGACTTGAACCCGATTGAACATCTCTGGAGAGATCTGAAAATGGCTGTGCACCGATGCTCCCCATTCAACCTGATGGAGCTTGAGATGTCCGGCAAAGAATGGGAGAAATTGCCCAAAAATAGGTGTGCCAAGCTTGTAGCATCATACTCAGAAAGACTTGAGGCTGTAATTGGTGCCAAAGGTGCTTCAACAAAGTATTGAGCAAAGGCTGTGAATACTTATGTACATGTGATTTTTTTTAAAATATTTTTAATACATTTGCAAAGATTTCAAACAAACTTGTTTCACATTGTCATTATGGGGTATTGTTTGTAGAATTTTGAGGAAAATAATGAATTTAATCCATTTTGGAATAAGGCTGTAACATAACAAAATGTGGAAAAAGTGAAGCACTGTGAATACTTTCCGGATGCACTGTATAATAAACAGCAGTGTGTAGGAGAGGCTGCGCTGTGCTCTGCTGGATTGAATTGAATATAGACTGTGCTGTATTAGGCTGTGGAGAGACATTGGGCTGGATTGGAATCTAAAGCCGGCGCCACACTAGATGATTTTTTTCCAGTGATTTGTAGGTGTGAACGTCATTTACATAATTACCAGCCAGGCGAAGGGAGCATCTGTCAGTGGGAGATCGTTAATTACTACCGTTGGGACTCCCTGCAGAGTTAATGGTTCCAGCAACAGCAAAAAGGATCCAACATGACAGAAAAAATCATTGTCACCAGACAAGCTTCTTTTTTTTCCCTGAAAAACTGACAAGATGATCTGATCAAGCTGATCTGAATGTTTTCATCTGCGATCGCACTCTGCTATAAATCATCATAAACACTGATTGTGATCCACAGTGATTCTGTCACCAAGCATTTTTGACTAATATTACCTACACTAGTTTTTGACCTTTACTAAAATTACCAGTGAAAATCAGAAAGAGGAGGAACAACAGTATGTTTTTATTGAACGTAATTTCTTTACTCACTGAACGCTGCATATGGACATGCACGTTGAACGGCAAGCTTTAAGGGGATAAATACACAATTGCACACTTTCATAAGGTTACTCCATGAATCGCTTCCTAAAACACTATTTTACAATTGCTTATGCTCATGCGGTACTGCTGATATTATATTGGCGAGCTCCACGTGACAGGGAATCAGAGAGAGTTGCGGTGAGTTGGTATGTCTGTCACCCCTCCACCATTGTTAATCAGCAAGTGTGTCATACCTCTGACATGTGTGATACTCTCAACCAAAATCGAGTTGTTTGGAGTTTGCTAGTGTGGCGCTGGGCTAAACAGATTATGCTGTGTAGTGTTGGGCTGTGAAGAGACTGCAGAGCTGGACTGGAAGGATAGGTTGAGAAGCTGAGTGTTTTTGTGCTTATTTGTACCTGAATCTCAAGCTCAGATATCTGCTGCTGAAGTTCAGCCATGGCAGCTATATTTTCAGCTTCTCTCAATCTCACTGCCATTACATCTTCTTTATTCTGTTTAAGAGAGAGAAAAAAAGAGAAGCACTGTGAACAGGAACATATTTGGGAAAACTATTTTCAGCTTTTTATTAAAAAGCTTCTTTTGACAGTTTAGCTGACAACCATGAGAGCACAAACACACTCAGCATTAATGTCCCTCTCTTGAAAACAGGAACTACTGCACCCTATTTTAAGTTAAGACATTAGAGGAAATTCAGCTAAATCATACAGAGATGTGGTAATTAGAATAAACAAATGTGAGAGACTTTGTTTTATTGCAAAGGTTTTTAATTGATTGATTGCTAGTGAGTATCTAAAAGCATTTTTATTTAAATAATTTTGAGCATTTTGAGATAGATATGCATTTGAGAAATCATGAGTGCTACAATCTTTTCTGAGGAAGTTTACAATATTTGCACCAGGCTGTGAGGTGGATTTTGTCTGCTTAGTTGATGTCATGGAAATGACCCTCACCTTGCACTCTACTTCAGCCTGTTTCCGTTTCGTCTCCTGAAGCTCTGCATGCTGCGTCTTGTTCTGGTTGGTCAAAACCTGCAGTCGCTCCTGCAGGTTTCGTGCCTCCTGTTCTGCCCGGCGCAGCTGATTACAATGTATCTGATTCTGTATTTGGGTGAAATAATAATAAGCTCAGAACTCAACATGTAACTTAGTTTTACATAGAAAGAGTGCAGTCTCAACTCTGAATAGTGAAGGACATGATGTCGCATCATGCATCAAATTGGCAAGGCATTCAATAATCAGTTCTGAACTGAAATCTGCAGCCATAAAGCAGTGCTAAATGAAGTACAGAACCCATCATGTCCGAGTGCATCAACTTCAGTCACTTTGTCTCCCTCTACAGGCCATAAAACAAGCCCTTGATACAAAAAAAATAAAAAAATTTAAAAAAAGGATGGATGGATGGATGGATGGAAATTAACTGTGTATAGGGTCTCAGAGTTATTTTCTCTCTAAAGTCAGTGGCCAGCAGTACTTATTTTTAAGTTTGAAATAATGTCAGTTTCAAGGTGCAATCAGTGATATTGGTGTATATGTTGTGACCCAAAAACAGAAGTTCTCAGTTACGGATTGCATTACAGAATATTCTCTATTCACAGTCTACCACGATTAATTTATGGAAAGGGGATGCAGGGGATTACTGAGATAATGCGAGTAATATTTGGCTGGTTGATATGGTCTCAGTGCTCATGAATGTACGCCCAGCATCATATTTGGAATATAGCAGCTGTTCTCATCATGTGAGTGCATAGTATTTGACGTATATTTAAAAAAAATACAATTTTACTATAACTATTTCTGTTTTAAAGTTTAGCAATTATCAAACATTTATACATACATATTTATATATATATATATATATATATATATATATACACACACACACACACACACACACACACACACACAGTATTGTGCAAAAGTCTTAGGCACACAAGATGTTTCACAAAAACATTTGTCTAAAGATAGTTATTTATATCTGCTACTTTAATGTGTCAATAGGAAATATACATTTTATACTCCCAAACATTACTTTTATTTTTATATGTATATATATATATATATATATATATATATATATATATATATATATATATATATATATATATATATATACATACATACATACATACATACATACATATTGAAAGTACGTTAATGTTAATCTTGAATCTGGCGAAGTAATATTGTGCTTAAGTACCCTCCAACAATCTTAAGTTTGGGGCAAATGATGAATATTTTCACTATGATTAAAAACAGGCCTTCTCATGACACTCTTGTACCAATTATACCGATTATTCCATTTTCTGCTCTGCGCTGCATCTGTGTGTGAGAGGTGAGTGTATCAGAGGAACGTGCAAGAAAGTAAAAGTAAACGGTGTGTCAAGACCTGGGTCTCCATTTCCAGCATCCTCTGTCTGGTCTCTCGGAGCTCGGCTTGAGCCTCTGCCTCCCTGAGCCTCACACTCATCAGCTCATCCTGCAGTTCACTTGCTGCATTCTTCCGTGGGCTGTCTTTCCAACGACCCGCTGTGCATGCTAGATGCCTCTGTATACAACACAAAAATCAAAGTCACTTAAAAGTCAGCTTGAAATCAAAATGGACCCTATTTATTTTCTTAATGCATGTTACTGTGCAGGTCTTACTGTGAATGATTCATCCATGCATATTAGTTTTTTTTTTTTTACAAATCAAAATGTAATAACTTGCTCTTCCACTGCTTTGACTTCTCTTCTCTGCTGACGTATTCAAGGCGGCACGGCAGTTAAGAAAATAGTCAAAAGTTTTTTGTCAGATTTAACCGTGCCCCTTCAACAACCTATCATGTAGTAGAGCACACAAACCTGGCGTCCACTCAAAGCAGCAACCTCAGAGATGTTGAAGAGGTGTATATTCGGCTGTTTCCCTCCGAAAACACAGTTGGATTACATGTCCGCTGGCTTGAATTTTTACATTTCAAAGAAGTAAAATTTTTTATTAAAATATTACTCTAAATCTCCACAGAGTGAAGCGTAAATGAAACTAAACAGGCACCGCATGTGACTTTCAGATGTAAAAGTGAAAGTGGAGATTTAGAGTAAAAAAGAACTTAAATTTTGACCTGTTTCTCACCCACACCTATTATATTGCTTCTGAAGGTATGGATTTAAACACTGGAGTCGTATGGATTACTTTTATGTTTCCTTTATGTGATTTTTGGAGCTACAAAGGTCTGATCACCATTCACTTGCATTGTATGGACCTACAAAGCTGAGATATTCTTCTGAAAATCTTTGTTTGTGTTCTTCTGAAGAAAGAAAGTCATAAACTTCTGGCATGGCATTAGGGTGAGTAACTGATGAGAGAATTTTCACTTTTGGGTGAACTATCCCTTTAATAATTGTACAAAATATTGCTTTAATTAAAATTAAAAAAA
Source organism: Myxocyprinus asiaticus (assembly GCF_019703515.2). Taxonomy (NCBI): domain Eukaryota; kingdom Metazoa; phylum Chordata; class Actinopteri; order Cypriniformes; family Catostomidae; genus Myxocyprinus; species Myxocyprinus asiaticus. The sequence goes on from NC_059355.1 coordinate 26,167,329, forward strand.
GCAAACAGGTTTCTGAGGGGATTAGCTTTAGGAGAAGCGGAAGAAACTATTATTAGTTAAGATTAGTTTAAAAGCAATACAAGTCAATGGTAAGTCCCCACCATGGCAGAGATAACAAATGTGAATGTATTTTACCTGCCAGTGCTCCTCCAGGTTTCTGACCTGCTGCCTAAGCTCTTTAAGGCCTGTTAGAGCCTCTGCCTCCCTCAGTTTTACACCAATTAGCTCCTCTTGTAGACGTACCACATTATTCTCATCTGGCAGGGATGCATTTCTCTGTAATAGAAGCAAACATACCCAAAAGTCATTGTCTAATGTATTTTGTGATGAATAAATAGAAAATCAAATCATGAGTTATTTAGGATTTAGGTTTTATAAACATTTCCAAGCTCTGCCTATGGGTGCGTTTGTGGGTCTGAGAACATTAGTGAGGTGTTACAACCTTCTCCATGTCGAGGATTTTGTCTTGCATCTCTTTCAGTGCGCAGTGGGACTCAGCTTCCTTAAGTCGGGCCTGCACCAGTTCTCTCTCCAACTGCAGGATGAACTCCTCAGTGTAACGTGGGTTCCCCTTCTAAATTGAGAAACATTAAAAAGTGTGACAATCAAAAAGCTGTTTAAACTCAACCAGTCTGTGATTGATGTCAATAACAGCCTTTATGATTCAATGTTACCCATGTGTCTCTTCATGGCTGTAATTACCAATGATTAAAACACACACTTGATTCCAGCCAAACTTCAGACTGTGTCAGGAAAAAAAATCCATTCAAATGCTCATGGCTGTTCCAACAACCACATTAAAGCATAATGAGATCTCAACACAACATTATGTAAAACAGCACTTTCCTTACAGCATATGACACATTATCTGCTTTTTTCAGTGTCGAGCATGTGTGCATTGATAATTGATGAGCCATACTGTGCCCTTCTGTTAAGAGTGTAGGTTTGATTAAATAGACAGAGGCCACGCTCAAGACTGCCTACACAGAGCAGGTTACACTCATACCTGACAACATTTACATATACATGATCTCATTCAGCATAGTTGTGCATGTAAATGACCTCTGCTCTGCTGTTCCGATTTGAAGTCATGCATGTAAAGAGCATCATTACCAGAGCTTCCAATGCCAGCTCTGCAGTCGGTGAGATTTTGTTGCTAAGCAAAACCGAAAGAATAATTTACGCCTGCCAGCAACAAAAAAAATAAAGTCTGTTTTCATTTATTTTCTGTGATCGAAAAGCACACTCTGAGCAGGCCTCTTGTCCAAAAGGAGGCACTGTCTATTAACTGTCCTTACCGCAAACAGCTGCTGTTGCTGGAGCTGTCGGATGGTGCTTTGCGCCTGCTCCAGCTGTGCACTGGCCTCTTCGTTCTGTTGTTTGACCGTGGCCAGCTCCCGCTTGACCAGGTAGTTCTCCTCCGCCTCTTGGGCTCGTGTCACCTGACCCTGACATGACCAATTATGGATGAGGTGTGAGCGCAGAGTGGGAATGGGCGGAAACGGACGCATGGATGGGGGAAAATTAATGCTGGATCTCATGTTTTGGCAACAAGCTGTTAGCACTTTTAGGGTTTTATTTTAACATTTAACATTTCTTCGCCATGTACTATAAAGGGGGGGGGCGGGTATTATTGTGTACTGCAGTACACCACCAATTATCAGGATTGCACCCCAAAGATAATAAGCAGTCATGCCTCTTCCCTAAAGTCAGAATTCATTTAAATCTTGATTGTGAGTCCCTTAGGTGTGAGATTTTAAAAGTAAATAAGGGAAAGGAAGCAAAGCTAAGGACAGAACTTTAAGGGTTCTTTATGAGAAAAGACAGAGCGAAAGAAAAAAAGAGAGTGTACCTGAATCAATCTATCTGCCAAAGAAGCACTTTCCTAAAAACAGAGAAAATCCACAAAGGAAAGCAAACAGAAGAGAGAGACCAGAGGATATTACAACATAGAACAAAACAATAAGATAGATTTGAAAGAAAACAAGTGTTTTTTTTCATACCCCTAAATTAAAATATACTACAGAGACGGTGTTCTAGAAGAACATCTTATGTATCAGTAGAATTACAAATGCAACTTTCCAACAGTCACAGTGGGGTGGGGTAGAAAAGGAACATGATTCGGAGCATGGTGGTTGTGATGTGGCTGTGGAAACAATGACAGATGTAATAAAGCCTGTAACACCACAACAAAGTGAAAAGTTTAAAAGAAGGCTAAGCAGAGAACAGACTGAGCTTAAGTAGTGTAAGAATCAATGGAATTGGAGCAAATGGAATCTATGTCAAACCAAGTGGGTCCGATGTGTTTGTGTGAAAGGATTTTATGACAAATGCAGAGCTGGCCCTGGGTTATATATAATGAACTATTTTAGGTGTTTGAGTTAGTATTTCATTTGAGTACAAAAGTTCCATGCTGGTGATGGAGGTGGTTTACGGCAACGTATTGTGTGTTGTGTTTCTTTTGTCTTTTACTCAACAGCACTCTTTTTCATGCATGACACAAACATGCCATAACAAGCAGAGAATATTCCAACATGCACCACGTCAGGTTCTGGTTTTTAGCATGCTGCGTTCTGTCAGCCAACCGCTTTGGTCTTAAATTAGTACATGTAGAGGAGAAGCATTTCAAACCTATGTGCGCAGCCAAAAGAGTGGGGTGTTCTTATTTTTGTCCCCATGGTGATTACTTACCTTCATAGCACACAATTAGCAAACAATACTGCATATCTCCAACTAATTTTCAAATGCCATGCACACAAGACATGATATGATACACCCTATCGGGTGTGCACGCATATGTTATTGGTGATCCCAAAGTGTAGTGATGGACAGCGCAGAGATGAGCCATGGAACAGTCAAGATAAGCAAATATGGGAAAAGATGAAGGAGTATGGATGTGTTTGATTAGTGTTTGATTTGATAGACAGAGCTTGGCTCAACCCCATATTTAAAGGAGTAGTTCACCCAAAAATGTAGTCTTTAATTTTTTTCTCACCCTTATGCAATCCCAGATGTGTATAACTTTGTTTCTTCTGCAGAACACAAATAAGAATTTTTAGAAGAAAATCTCAACTCTGTTGGTCCATCCAATGCCAGTAAAGGGTGGCCTGAACTTTGAAGGTCCAAAAAGCACATAAAGGCAGCATAAAATAATCCATAAGACTCCAGTGGTTAAATCCATGTGTTCAGAAGCAATATGATAGGTGTGCGTGAGAAACAGATCAATATTTAAGTCCTTTTTTACTATAACTTTTCCTCTCTGCCCAGGTGGTAGCGATATGCATGAAGAATGCAAATCGGCAAAAACCAAAAAAAGAATGTGGAAGTGAAAGTGAAAGAGGAGATTTATAAAAAATTAAAAAAAACTTTTCAGCTGTTTCTCATCCACACCTATCATCTGAAGATATGGATTTAACCACTGGAGTTGTAAAGATCACTTTTATGCTGCCTTTATATTATAATATATAAATATATAAGTTCTGGCCACCATTCACTTGCATTGTATGGACCTACAGAGATATTCTTCTAAAAATCTTTGTCTGTTTTCAGCAGAAGAAAGTAAGTCATACACATCTGGGATGGCATAAGGGTGAGTAAATTCATTTCTGGGTGAACAAACCCTATAAGCTCCATTCTGTGATCACTCACTTTCTCCAGAGTGTCTATTCGCTGCTTCAGGAGTCTGTTCTCTGTGCGTAGTCTCTATAATAGAACGATGAAATAAAAAGGGTCAGACAGCATGCTTCAAACAATATCAGAATTATCTGTATAATTAGAATAATCAGAATGTACTAGACAGTGAACTACCTGCAAACAATATAGCACTTAGTTTTGTTTCAATTAAATGTACTTTGTCAAAGCCTGTAGTGAGTACAGTATGTTGTTAAAATATGTGGAGAAAATGATAACTGGTTGAATGATGAAAAGATGATTAAAATGAAAATGATGAAATAATTCTGGACAGAGAATTCATTAATAAGAATAGAAAAATGTTTTCAAAACATTCATTTGAAGAAGCATCATGTAAGCATACAAGTTAAAGTGGAACAAACTAACCTTGATTTCCACCTGTTCCTCCATCTCCTTGGTTTTGATTGTAGTGTATTCCTTCTCCAATCTGAAATAAAGGCATACAGGAACACATAAACCATAAAGCAAACCTCCATGTTCAAAAATATACTAAGAAAAAGTTTAACTCCACTGCACACAGACTCACTTTTTCATTTTCTTGGCATTGTACTTGACTTGATATGCAGCCTGGATAACTTTGTCTGGTCCACTGTCCAGCTGATGAGGGATGACTCTCTGAAAGTGCTGCAGGAGTGAGTGTGAATATAAAAAAACGAGAATTGTTATTCCATTTACCATGTTTTAATAAGTGAAGAAGAGTCTATAAAAATGACTACGTTATCTGCAAACCAATCATTACTCAGTGAAATTCAATTTACTTTCTTCAAATTTGTATTTGGCTTGTCAAATTTCTTTATTGCACATTTGCCATTCTAATTTAAAATGCTAAGCTCCTCAGTGGAAAGTGACTAAATACTATATAAAGCTCTTATACAGACAAGCATCGGCAAGTAGATGGAACAGAACAAAGCTGAGAGGAAAATGTATTTATAAATATCACACCTGCAGCATCCCCTCCATGTCCAACTGCATGAGCTCTGCCTGATTCATCTGAAGGATGGCCATCCCCACACGAAACACTATCTCGAAACCCTGTAATGACACCTACTGGTGAGAACTGAAGCAAAGAAAAAATGCACTATCATTGTACAGCCAACAGAGGGCGTACAATACACTAAAATACACAGGCATACCATGTCTTCAATTAGCTCAGTCACATAAAAAACGCATTATTACAATGTGCTAAAATAAAATGTAGAGATTATGAAAGAGAGCGAGAGCGACAGAGAGAGAGAGAGAGAGATGGTGATGAAGACTCCTTACCTCACACATGAATATGTCAAATATCCTAGTGGCAACAGGAAGGGGAAAAGAGGTGAGGAAGATGGTGAGGAACCAGGAGGAAGCATACATGGAGGTGTGGAAACTCTGGACCTGGAAGTGCACATGGAGCTCTGGGAGTTGCTCCTAAAGTTAAAAGAGAAACCAAAATAGATCATGAACTCCAGCATTGTGTGTAATTCATAATATATTACAATTTTATTCAACAGACAATGATTTAAAGCCAAGCACTGATAGTATATTGTTTCTAAACACATTTATGATGGACTAGCTAAATGTGAGAGTTTAGTGGATCACAGACCTGAATCATACATTCAAACTGATACATGCAGAGGCCCAACTCAGCCATACTGGGTTTAAAGAGTTCTCTCAACCGGTAGTCCTGCATCAGTTTCACGAACACACAGAAAGCCTCCTCTTCTGGCATCTACGAGAAGACATTTATACATCACATCACAGAATGGGAATCCACTGCTAACTGATTTATAAATATTTTACATTACGTTCTGAGATAAAAAGAAAAATTTAAATAAAAACTCAGATTCACAAAATGTCATGTTTTCAAACTAATAACACTTAATAACATTGCTCCATTACTGCATTAAAGAAAACAAAATCATACAATTTATAAAAAGGTGTTTAACAAGTAAAACCCTTTTTGACAGTGTTAATACCTGCATAAGAAGAAGGCCGACAATGAAAGCACTTCCCTGACAATAGCCCACCTCTCTATCAACCAGAGAGTAAGCCTGTGAACACAAGAGAGAACCAGTGAGATCAGAAAATATTTTACCAAAAAAAGAGAACTGAAGATATTAGTGTTTACTATGACTCAAAGCCCTTAAAAACAGCCCAAAGACAATACTGGAATATTGTTGATACTGATCTCCATGATGTTGAGTAGAAAATATAGCCTAAATAACAAATTCATTGCATACGTATATATACACGTATGTATAATGTATATATACAGTATATATTACACTGCTCTCTGGAATACTCGATTCTGATTGGTCAGTGGCACCATCCAGCGGTCAGATATTGCTCTGTAACAACCGCACATCCGGGGATTAAGACGTAACAGACCACTCATCTGGGTTCTGTGAGCCGCCTCTCCTGCTTCTCGGCTCACTGTACGATCTCTACAAGTAAGCTAATAAAATAATTTAAACTCAAATCAATGTTTCATGAGCATTTATTTATTTATTTGGCACGTAGTCTTGTAATAGGCTGAATATTGAGGAGTCAGATGGTAATTTTTACAAAGTAAACACCAACAGAACTCGGACGCAAACCGGAGGTTGATTTCAGCTGTTCAGCGATTTCTTTCTTCTCAAATTACATAAACCCCTTCAGGCTGATACAAGACCCCTCCCCTTTGCGTCGGGGTGGGCGGTGTTGTGTCAAAGTTTCGCTGTCCCCTATTATGGCTGCCTTCGACATATCACGGCACCGTTTCGCGGCTCCCTTCATCATATCGTGGCCTACTTTGGCATATCGCTGCCCCATTTTGCTGCCGGCCTACCGGGAAAAGTCCCAGTTCTCCCGATGGCCAGTCCGCCTCTATGACTGCACTATTTCTTCAACGAAATTACATACAAAACTTAAGAGCCTCTTATATGGGGCCTGGGTAGCTCAGCGAGTATTGATGCTGACTACCACCCCTGGAGTCGCGAGTTCGAATCCAGGGTGTGCTGAGTGGCTCCGGCCAGGTCTCCTAAGCAAACAAATTGGCCCGGTTGCTAGGGAAGGTAGAGTCACATGGGGTAACCTCCTCGTGGTCGCGATTAGTGGTTCTCGCTCTCAATGGGGCGCATAGTAAGTTGTGCGTGGATCGCGGAGAATTGCGTGAGCCTCCACATGTTGGGAGTCTCTGCGGTGTCATGCACAGCGAGCCACGTGATAAGATGCACGGACTGACGGTCTCAGAAGCGGAGGCAACTGAGACTTGTCCTCCACCACCCGGATTGAGGTGAGTAACCTCGCCACCACGAGGACCTACTAAGTAGTGGGAATGGGCATTCCAAATTGGGGAGAAAAAGGGGATTAAAAAAATAATAGTAATAATATAATAATAATAAAAGTAAAAATAAAAAAAAATTAAAAATGTACAATTACTGTATAATAATTGTAACAAAATTAAGTCATTAGCAGTGCAGATTTCTGTGTCTTTTGCCTTTTAGCTCACCACTTGTTCTTATCACTCAATTTTCAAGTTTTTTTTCAGTAATACCAAAAAATCCACATTATCAGAGGAGAGGGCGGATTTGTTAGCATTGACAATGTCCCCTGCTGGACAATTACAGTGCGTGCTTGTATATATAGAGCGGACACTACAGAATTGCTGAAACTGAGTTTTGGTCACATATCTGCAGCAATAAATACTCCTATGGCGTTACTTATCGCTTTAAACCTGTCTGCGCTTGCAGCAAGAGATTAACTCGCACAGGCTGTTTATGCTTTGCTCCCGTAAGCTCAAGAGAAACATGTGGATGAAGTCGCTGCAAATGAGTCATCATGTTAGATGTGCTTCTTGCGACATACCTGACTTCGGTGAAACAGAGCCGATACACAGCCTTCATCCTGTTCACTACTCGTTGCCCAGTATTACTGTAGTTTACTGCGAAACCATAATGCTCCCAAACAACAGATTTTAGAGACGGCATTGGGTCTTCAATCTCTGTCTTATTTAAGTCTGACATATTTATATTTTGTTTAGTTCCATAACAGTTGGGAAAAATAGTTAGCTAGTATAAACTTCACATGCATTTATCTGATCCGCAGTTTCTAGTGTACCGTGGTTCACTCTGTTCTGTTAAGTTTTGGTTCCGTGCAGTCCCGTGTTGCTCCGCAATCTTTTTTCATTTTAGTTCCACATGGTTTGTGTTGTTCATTATATGTTGTTTTAATATTGGTTTCACGCATGCTAAGATACTGTATGTAATCATTCGTGTGACTCCGTGTACCGAAAGCCCTGTATCCGTTTGGTTCGGCGTGGATACATGCACCTAATATATACTGTGTATATATATATATATATATATATATATATATATATATATATATATATATATATATATATCCTAAAAAACAGATTCATGAGTACAACGTTACATTTGTGTTCAAAATATGGTATATAGAAAAATATTTCAAGTGTGCAATCTTTATTTAAACTTTTAGGCAATCACGTTTTCCAGGTTTGACAAAATGGATGAGCTACAAATAAGACTAAGGCAAAACTACTAATGAACGTGCAATGACCTAAAACAAATGTGGAGAAGAGTATCCAACATCTGTTGTGCCAGGATGTGTGCAGTGTTTAAGGGCAATTACTGTCATACTGTCATCTCTTCTTTACAATAACATTGTTCATTTAACATCATTACTCGAAATGTTCAACATGGAAAGACAGACCTTCATAACATTAAAGAGCACCTCCTGGCCCAGACTGTCCTTCTCCTTAAAGAACTCATGTTCGGGATAGGTCCGGGCAATGTCTCTGCGGATGAGTTTTTCACAGGGCGAGGTCATTTTCAGCAGCTCAGAGTACTGTTCCTTTATGGACAGATTCTGGGCGTCGCACAACAGCTGCCACACTATTGCCCGAAAGTGATGTGGAATACCCTTCCTAACCAATTCCTAAAAAGAAAACAGAACATTGATTTTATCAGCATTGACACATTGTCCAAACCAGGTGCAACACCGTAAAGGTTATTTGACCGTCCACACTGCAAGCAAACACGCTCTGCGAAGCAATACAATCAGAACATATTTGATGCTTAATACACACAGATTTGTGGGGTGGGATTTTGGACCAGTGAGATCTCACTGTGGGCACTGCACAATCCTGAGGCAGCAGTAATAGAAACCAAGCAACTTACTGAATGTTCTGTCACATAAGGCAGTCATGGCTGGTTATGACAAAAACTCTGGAAGAGAATTTGATCGCTTGTCACTTTATCGCATCACATCTGGTTAGGACTCACTTGAACTTCATGAGCAAATACTCAAATTTCCACAGCTAGTAGGGCTGAAACAAAATAGTTTCACTTGAAGGATTATACCTTAAAATGAATGAAAGTTCCAAGTTTGCCAGCATTCTATTTTTCCCCCCAAGAACTCAGAATGTGTAACAATTTTCATGCTCCTAAATATAACATTGCAGAGTCTTCTACAGCACAGCTTAATGTTTAAGCGAATTATGTTTGAGATGATGAAGCCGTTTCCTGCTCAGCAGAAGACTGACTCAGGCTGCTGATATCCACAGCTGCTCATTCCAGTGTGTGGCTGAGATGAGAGTCCACCTACACACTTTCAGCTCTGAGATTCTTCAAAAGCACTCGAGTGGGGTTCTAGAGACAGGCCTTTGTTCAAACACCAGACTTGACAAAAGCCTTCTGTTGCTGCTTGGCTAGAACAAGACATCCAATGGCTCTTAAGGGGCCATACAGTAAGCACACACTCCATACACGCACATTTTGCTCCCTTCTTTGTCTTACTGAACTCAGTATGTTCTGTGGGAAAGTGACTATGTTGTGAGGACAGCTGAAATTTACCTAAGTAGGTGCTGGTAATGTGATGATACAGCAGAGGTTTATATTATTTTCTCTTTTTCCATCATTTCCTTGGCCATGTTATTAATTTGAGAGTGAAATATGCAAAACACATTGCAGAATAATGATTCAGAGGAAATGGAGAATATCTGAGAAAGCCTGGTTCTCCATGTGAGAGGAGACATGCTATAGAAATGGCTAAAGTCAAGGCTGATAATGGGATTCCATTAGGAATTTGATTTGATGACCTCAGTTAAAAAGAATGGCATTTCATCTGCTGATTTTAACACAGTGCTGTATGCTAACTGGAAATCACAAAATGTACATTTAAGAGTTGCTGATTTTGTTCTATAAACAATGCTGAAACTGTAAAGAACAAGTCTTTCATTTTATAATTTTTTTTTATCTTTGCTAACTCAATGTTTATAAAAAGTTTAATTAATTAATACATGTCCCAGTTGCCTTACCAGTAAATGCATCCATATATTGTATGGATCTTACACCTCTCTTTGTAATGTGTTGCACTACTGTGTAATGGCACTAAATCTGTAAAGCTGTGTACTTGTGCCTCATGTTTGATGTTGCTGCTGCTCTGCTCTAAATGTCCCCATAATGATCAATAAAAAGTTGATTCATTGTGTAATGTTCGGATTAAATAAGTAAATGATAGTTGGAGCTCCATATGTTCAACAATAAATGGCATAAATCTAATTTGCACACAGAGCTTGCTGTATCTACGATCTATCTGTTTACCTTCAGTTGTTTTTCCTTCTTCTTCCACACATCTTCCCACTCATTGACGATACGTCCCCACAGAATCCACGCATCCTCCTCTAATTGTGACAAGTTGGAGGAAGCTGATGAACTGGACACCAGCGAGGAGCCACTATTCCTCCGAGAGCCATTCACAGACCGTAAAGACTTGCTGTCCGTCTCCAACAACCTGAAAGGAAACATATTAACATATTTGTGTATGCTTTTAAAGGTGCACTCAGTAATATTTTGCACTGGCATATTTGGCAGTCGGCATGGACACAGATGTTAAAGTGCTTTCTTAATACAATTACAAGTATGCAGTTTAGTCGATTTCCTCGAAAACTAGGTCACTGTAGCACTATTTTTTAAAAATGGCTGTTTAAGCGACTAGTCCAACTCAACACTGCATCACTGACTCAACCAATGGCATGAGTTTTGGGCGGGGCTATCTGTTTGAAAACAATGTTTATTTTTGCAATTCCCTTTGATGGTGCAGAAATTTCACACTTCAACTTTGAAAGAAGCACGATGGAAATTGTAAAAGGGGCTTATGAATTCAAAGATAATCTCCAGAAAGTGAACATTAGTATAGTGGCAAAGCAAAAATTACACTTTCAGGAAGAAATCACATGAATGCAAAGCTTGGTGTATAAATGGCAAGTGATATTAGAGGCATTCACATCAAGTAACAAGGTAACATTCACACAACTTGACAGCCTGATCTTATGAACATTACGTGACCATGGCAAGATTTTTGCTAAACGAAATTATGTGCTTCGGTATACGTTTTGCTGCAGTTTCCCAGAAAAATGTCCAGCGGGGGGCGGCAAAAGCAAGTGAAATTATGTCGTAATCAGATGAGGTTTTAAAGGCGAATATTAGATGCCGGTTTTAATGAGTATAACGTACCTCCCTAACCTAAAACTTTAACCTAAACCTAACTAATAGCGTCCAAAAAGCAAATGAGAGGTGAACAAAACAGATAGCCTATCCTTACGCCAAACCAACACCTAAACCTAACCGATAGTGTTCTAAAATCAAATGCAACATAAAAAGCACATTTAAAAAAAATAATAAGTGTTCATAAAGTAATAATCAGCCACTTTAATTGTGATTTTTGTGAAAGTGAATAAAATGCACAGTTGTTGTAACACCTCAAGTGTTTATTTCACCAGGGAAATACTGATAAACAGAGCACGGCACGTGATACTCAGTTTGCATAAATTTTGTTATAGTGATGTTCATTCCATGAGACTAGGATGTCAGCTTTCGAAAACATCAATCTAGTTTCAGGGAAGTTCAATATCGGTGAACTGAACAGCAAACGGGTTTCTGGCAGAGAAAAAAAAAGACTTCCTTCCATTCTATGGAGCAACTATAGTAATGTTTCTACTAGCAAACCCAGGGCAGTGACTTGTGCTCGTCATGTGTTGACACTGACAAGCAACTTGTGTTTTGGCCAACAGTAAAGGCCCATCAGTCCTTAGAAATAAACAACAAACTCAATTAGAGGAGACAATGTAGTTCACAACACAAAACTTGAAAAATGGGAGGCCTATACACTGCGTGCACAATTATTAGGCAAATTGTATTCCTCAGGATTAATTTTATTGTTGAACAAACACAATGCTCTCAATCAATCCAAAATGTTATTGAACCTCAAACCTGAATGTTTAACAAAGGAAAAGTGAGTTTTGTCTTTCTCAAGGGAATATATAAATGTGCACAATTATTAGGCAACTAAATTACAAAAAGAAATTATCCCAACTCCCAACTGTTTATTCACAATTGGCAACAAATAAGTAACACAAAATGACAATTAAATAAAATTTTTGGCCTTTCAAAAATATTTAGTGACCTATATAGCCACCCTTCTTTTCAATAACTGCCATGAGCCTTCCATCCATGGAGTCTGTCAGTTTCTTGATCTGTTCACGATCATCTTTCCTTGATGCAGCAACCACAGCCTCCCAAATGCTGTTCAAAGAGGTGTATTGTCTTCCCTCACTGTAAATCTCACATTTGAGAAGGGCCCACAAGTTCTCGGTAAGATTTAAGTCAGGTGAGGAAGGGGGCCAAGTCATTATTTGGGCATCTTTGAGGCCCTTGCTGGCTAGCCAAGCAGTGGAGTACTTGGATGCATGTGATGGAGCACTGTCCTGCCTTCTTGAATGCTGAGGACTGCTTCCTGTACTACTGCTTTAAGAAAGTGTTTTCCAGAAACTGGCAGTAGGTTTGGGAGTTGAGTTTCAGTCCATCTTCAACTCAAAAAGGTCCAACTACCTCATCCTTAATGATAGCAGCACATACCAGTACCCCTCATCCACCTTGCTGGTGCCTTACTCGAAATGGTGCCGTGTCCATTACTGATCTAGTCACGGGCCCATCCATCTGGTCCATCAATAGTCACTCTCATTTCATCTGTCCATAAAACCTTTGAAAAATCTGTCTTCAGGTATTTCTTTGCCCAATCTTGATGCTTCAACTTGGGAATCTTATTCAGTGGTGGTTGTGTTTCAGCCTTTTTGACCTTGGCCATGTCTCTGAGCACTTGACACCTTGTACTTCTGGACACTCCAGGTAGGTTGCAGTTCTGGAATATGGTAGCACTGGAGGATAATGGGTTCCTGGTAGCTTCACATTTAATTCTTCTCAAGTCTTTTGCAGTTAATTTGCTCCTTTTCTTCTCCATGTGTTTTTTGCGCCCCAGTTGACTATTCGCAACAAAATGTTTAATTGTCCGGTGGTCACGCATCAATAGCTTAGCTATTTCAAGAGTGTTGCATCAGTCTGAAAGGCATTTTAAAATATTTGACTTTTCAGTGCCAGTTAATTCTCTTTTTTGCCTCATTTTACCTGAGGTAATGAAGCTGCCTAATAATTATGCACACCTTGATATAAGGTGTTAGTCACTTTCACCACACCCTCCCTATATACACAAATATATATCACCTGAAAATGATTGAATCCAATAAGCATTCAAGTTTATATGGTTTGGAGTTGGAAAATTTGCATGGAAATAATGATAAGATCAGAATACTCACTTGCCTAATAATTGTGCATGCAGTGTATATGGGTATTTGGCCTATCATGGGTAATGATACAAGGATAAAAATAAACACTGTCACTCAAATGTTTTAGCAGTCTTCCCTTTGCCTGATGGGAAGAAACAACATTGTGTGATTTGTTTCTGATGTTAATAAAGTCTAAACAACCTACAATATTTGACCTCAGATCACAGATATAAATACTCTTTAAATACTGTAGAAATAGACTTCTTGGGTGTTGATGTTCACTGTACAGTTGGAGTGAAGTTATTTCAGACTTAAAGCTATTCTGAATAAGCAACTGAATATTGTTATGAAAAGGGGTCTGCTTGCCAAATGAGTGCTCTAGCTAGGGAATGATGTGGCAGACAGCTAAAAATGGAACAGCCAATTTAAGACTGTCCAGCACTTCTACTGCAAAATGCAGAGGTTGTAGCTTATTGAGAACACTTTTATATAACAAAGTTGTAAAATTCTTAATAAAGAGAGTGAAAAAGAAGAAACTGTTCCTCTCTGACTGGGAGTGAGAGGAGGGAGGTGCTCTCATTGTAAAACTGGCCTTGGATCAGCTGAAATAAAAGCACTCAATGTTCTAGAGTAACCTCAACATTTAAGAGCTGACAGCACAGACACAAAGCCATGGAAACCTGATCTCGGAAAAAGAGTGGGGCCTGGGCCTCTAAAGGCAGCACTAGGTGACGTCATGGCCAAGGCTCTGAGGCTGGATCCAGTTACAGCTTATAGCATTTGGGTCACACAAGGGGGGAGGGGGGGGGGCATGGTTGTTAGGGGTGAAAGGCAGAGAAAGGGAACCGTGGGGTTCACAGTTGAGGGGCTGTTACAATAATGTGATGCTGAATGTAGTACTGGTGGGAAGTGGAAAAAGAGAGAGAGAGAGAGAAGGTGCTGCTGAGAGACTGTCATTCTGTTTTTTTTTTTTTTCCTTCTCAACTACAGGATCTAACTCCTCCAAAACATGACTTTTAAACCCAAATTTTGCAAGCACACAGCTGCCTTCTAAACAAATTAAAGGTTACTTTACATTCCAGTACTGAGTTGCGATAGGATACATGGGAATGTAATTCAATTGACTGTGGTTGCCTTTAGTCACCACTTAATTCTTTAAGTGACCATATGAAATCGAACCACATTAGTCCCAGCAGGCTAGCAAATCAATCAGCAAAAACATTAAACTGTTTTACTTATCAAACAGTGACTATTTCTTGACCTTACTGTAATTCTATCGAGGCATTAAATAACCAACATGGGGTTGAACCTCTCTACCTCTCTCATTCCCTAACAATCACACAGGCCAAAGGATGTGTAAACAGTGAGCATGCACACAAAAACGCTGATTACTCTCTAAAATCAGTTTATTTAAAAAAATCTAACAAAGCAAGAAATCCACATTTACATGACATTTGAAATAATCATGTTATTCTCTGCTTTTGACGTCAAAACGTGAAGAAGCATGCACTAAACACGTGTGCACATTGGATGAGCCAGTGAGAACACCGGGTAAGGTGTTTACATGCCCTGGGAAATCGCCGTAATGGACAAAAATCTACCCTTGTCGATTGGTTTATTCTTACGCCATTTATGACCTTACACCAATAAAGGAATTTTGAATATCGCGTTTACATGGCCACAAATATTTTCATTTTATTAAGGATAATCAGTGTAAGAACTTGCATGTAAACACGCTCAGTGACAGTGACTGAAGAGCTAATTCATCTTATGGTAAAGTCATACAGGGGTAGGAACTATAGAAAACAGTGATTGACCAACTTAGGATTTTCAATGGCTGATAGCGATATCTAGAGAGCAGGGAAACTATTTATTTGATATACACTGCCATTTGGAATTAAATAAGCAGATATTTAAGAGCCTATGATTGGATAATTATTGCAGTGATTAATATGTTTCAGCTGGCAACAATTATTTTAACCCTAACTGATGCATTGTGTAGCTTCTCATTTCTTAAACAACCATGTCGGAAGACATATCCCGTGGTTGTGGAAAAGATGTTACTGTATTTCAGAAGGGGAAAATTATTGGCCTGCATCAAGCAAAGAATACAACTAAGGAGATTGCTGAAATCACTGGAATTGGGTTAAGAACTATCCAACACATTATTAAAATCTGGAAGGACAGTGGTGAACTGTCAGATTCACGGAAGAATTGTGGTTTGAAAATAATCTTGAATGATGGTGATCATTCAATTCATTCAGTCACATCATTCATTCAGTCACATTGTAAAAAAATCGACAGTAGAACTCATGGCTATGTTTAATAGTGAAAGTAAGAGCATTTCCACACGTGCAGTGCAACGAGAACTTACACGATTGGACTAAACAGCTGTGTGGCCACAAGAAAGCCACTTGTTAGTGAGGCTAATAGGAAAAAACGACTTTGATTTGCTAGGGAGCATAAAAATTGGACTGTGGAGCAATGGAAAAAGGTCACGTAGTATGATGGGTCCAGATTTACCCTATTCCAAATCGCTGGGCGCATCAGGGTAAGAAGGGAAGCGCATGAAGAGATTGAACCACATTATAGCAACCACGAGGAGGTTACCCCATGTGACTCTACCCTCCCTAGCAACCGGGCCAATTTGGTTGCTTAGGAGACCTGGCTGGAGTCACTCAGCATGCCCTGGGATTCGAACTCGCGAACTCCAGGGGTGGTATTCAGCGTCTTTACTCGCTGAGCTACCCAGGCCCCAAACCTTAACCCCATTTTAAGTCTTTGGGATGTGCTGGAGAAGGCATTACAGAGTGGTTCGACTCTCCCATCGTCAATACAAGATCTCGGCAAAAAATGAATGCAACTCTGGATGGAAATAAATGCTGTCCAATGAAATATTAAGAGTATGCGACTTTTGTTTTGGCCAGGCAGTGTAGTATGGCAAATGATGTAAAGCAGACATGTATAGCCTATAAGATAATTTATAAAAAAGATGTGCACAAAATTGCTGGAATGAAATGGATGCTTATTTCACACATATTTCATCAAAATGTAGAAAAAAAAATATTATTATCTATTGACAAAGCGGTTCTTAGATTTTAAAACTAGCACAAGAACTAGCCACTTCTGATAATCAGCCAAGAAGTAGGGCTGGGAATTGCCAAAGACCACCCAATTCGATATTACAATGATACTTACTTGCCGATTTGACATATATTGCGATTTTTAAAATATTGCAATTCTGTTATGCGCATTCCAGATGCGGAATGACACGCTTCAATGCGCTTATGTGCATTCTGGATGCAGAATGACACGCTTTAATGTAACCGGAGCGCTTGAAGCACTGGGCGAACATCACTTCACATTAACAAGTGCACAGCTGTTAGATTATAAATACTGTGGGGGTGCACCATGTAGTTCATGGCATCCAACAGTTTGATGAGCCTTTTAACAGCTATTAAAACTATTTAGTATTTATTAAAGCAGTGTCAGACAGAGTCTACAGAATGACTCCTGACAAATGCTCTCCACAACACCTCACAAATAAACCCTTGGATTATGGATCGTAACAGTAACATTACCCACAGCAGAGGATTAGACGTCTGACAGTGAACAAGCGGCACTTTAATGACTGTAGGCAGCAGTGCATTAAACGTATAAACAAAGAATTAAAGAGACAAAAAGATCTTAGAGAGAAAATCAGCTTGAGTGAAACTCTGCAGATATATAGCTTTCTATATTATCTATCAAACATTGTATTAGCATTAAGCTAAAAGTGTAATTTTTTTTATTAAATAAAAAGATTTTCATCAGGGAGATGATTTTAAAATCGTCTGTCTCACGAATCACAATTTGTTACAGAATAATTTATTCCCCCACCCATACCAAGCAAACAAATTTACTGTCCGATGATGATAATCTCAAAATGGACAAACATGGGCTGATTAATGCCTGGACAAGTGTCAGAAAGTGTCATTTTTGCTTTTTCTGGCAAAAATTGCTTTATTTTCAGGGGCATTTTTTAATTTATGAGAGCTTTCCCACCACCCCCACTTATAAATATTATATTGTGTCATTTTATTCAGATACTTCTGTTTAATCAGTTAATTTACATAAATTCTCAATCTGAATAATTAGAATTTCCTCCTACCCATAAAATCAAATCAACATCAAATAATATATATATATATATATATATATATATAATGTGTCTAACTAGGCTTAGAACAGAGTATTAAGAACTATATCAGATATTATAAATAAATACATTTTAAGATTCTCGTGGCATTTTTGCAACGAGCTCCTCTTAATTTCCGACCCTGGACTGGACAGTATGGGTCTATAACTAATAGAAAGGCAACCCTTTAGGCAAACCTCCATCTTTTTTAGGGCTTATGCCTTTTTATAAGAGAAGTACAATGAAGAGGGGACAGTAAATTATTGAAAGGAGTCAAGAGGACGGAGATCGCTTGCCGCTGGCTGGACTTGAGCCTACAGTATGTCATTCACTGGTGTGCCACAGTTCCAGTATGTCAACTACTGCACTGTATTTAGTCAATCAGAGAAATTAGGTAACCCAAAGGTTAATAAGTTTGCACTGGGAAACCCAGCACAGTTAAAAGCACAATTATATCCATCACTCACAATTAGTGGTCGACCGATATATCGCAGAGGCCGATAAATTGCCCGATATTCAGAATTTTTAATTATCGGCATGATTTGTTTCTTGAGGGCGCTGAGAATCGCCTGCTTGCATGTGAAGCGACTGAGATATGTAAACAACCAGTCATGGTTCGTTTTGTTGTTACATGCCATCGTGTTAATACAATAATAGACCAGTGTGCAACACAGTGTCATTTATACGGTCCGCATATCAGAGCCGCGGCAGACACGTTTGAGCTCATAATGTTAAAGTGCTCGCCTGTTTCATTCTCCCTCTCTCTCCTCAACAGTTCTCTGTGTTTAACTGTCTTGTCTAATGATAAAAAGGCAAATATCAATAAAACTAATATCATATACCATCTGCAAATATGCGCATATCTCATTTAAACGGATGTAATAAACCAACCTCACACAACTTCAGCAGATGCAGCATCCTATGGAGCGCTCATTTATTTACCTCTAAAGCACGTATTCTAACAGTCTCTCCTCAACAGTTCCCTGTAACTTTTCTAATGATAAACCTTCTATTATATACCATCTGCAAATATGCAGATCTCTCATTTAAAAAGATGTAATTCACGAACCTCATGAAAATCCAGCGTTTTCTTCCCATCGAGCGCTCATCTAATATCTTTCTCTGAAGCGCTTATTCTATCAGCCAGAATCAAATACTTCAGGATCAGGATCAAAAGTTCCTCTGATTCACAAGACATGATGGTCAGTCTGTGACAATCCAAGCAGGCGATCCAGGCCGATTAAAATGTCATGAGAATGCTGCTCGAGTGCGTGAGTGCAACTTTAAAGTAAAAGCGCTTCACGTGTGCTATGAGTAAATGTCTTATTCACTATGCACTGTATGTGCAATTGGTTTGATTTGGTGTATTTTGAGAAAATACGATTGCTAACATGGACATGCCATTCATGGTTGTTGGACTACTGTGTGTACTGTTATTTTCTTCTTCCTAATATATTAATAGTTTCTTCATGTGCAAATAAATTACTAAAATTTGATAACTAAACAGAAATCAGAAGAAACTGCTAACATTTAAAATACAATATTATTTTTTACATTCTTTTTTACAAAGTTAAAGTTTAGTGTGAAATTGAGTAAATATAGTGCTAAATAAGAGTTTATTCTTTTTTTTTTCTTTTTTTTACAATAATTATGTTAATGTTATTTACTAGGGGTGTAACGACCCATCGATCTGGACTGATGCATCGATCCAATGACCAACGATCAATACAACGCGTAAATATCGATAGACATTTTTTTAAGATGTACCTTTAATTTAATACTCTCATGTCAGCCTCATCCGTACGCATTTCCGTCAAGCGATGAAGCAACCTTATTACATTAACTTGACTTTATGAGCGCTAAATATGCTTTCATGTGGGACACGGATGTACGTGGGTCTTTGAAGCCAAATTGTGCTCTGCTCTCCGTGCAGCGTGCGCACGCGTCAACCGGGCTTTCCGTGAAATGCGAGCTCCTTAGAAAGGATCTGTGCAAGCACATCAACCGGGCACCCCTTAAAATGTGAGCTTACACGTGCGATTAATTCAGGCTTCCATCGATATCGTTGCGCATGTGAACCATTTGAATTTTACATGAGAATTTGCTATTTTAAAATACCATGAAGAAGTTCAACCATGTGAAACATCTTGACAACACCAACATTCTGAACAGCACTAATAAGGGAAAGAGAAACACTTGCTCAGCTTCAGCATCAGTTATAAGACTTAACACATCTACACATCAACACCCTTACTAACATTTATCCCAGTTTACTGTAACAGAATTTTTCATTACAACTGTGGAAGTTGTAGCCAAGAAAACCACAGATAGCACAGATAGTTGGAAACAAGGCAAGAGTATGTAAGTATTTTGAATTGGACTAAACTGAAAAATTTGCTGTCATCAAACGAGTGATGATCACTTGTATGTGACTTTATTTTTTATATTATTTATCTGTATAATTTTTTTCAACATCTGAAGTACCTTATTTTGTTGTGGATGTCCCAATGTGGATACAGAGAGCTGAATAATATAATCAAATTATATTTTGGTTGCATTTGAAGGCAAAACAAATTTAATTGATTGTGTAAAATAGGCACATAATATCGGAATATCGATCGATCGATCGTATCGTGGCAGACTTTGAAGTATCGGCAAATATCGAATCGCAGGCCAAGAGAATTGATTCAATATCGTATTGTGATGAAACATCCGATTTACACCCCTATTATTTTCTATATTAAATTGTGTGATATATTGGCATTATCTTGGCCTATCGGCCACCCTGCTCTCTGGATATCGGCCATTAAAAAACCCATATCGGTCGATCACTACTCACAATCAATCATATCTGTTCACAAATTACATTAAATAATAGCCTATACTCTCAAAAAATAATCTTATGTTGAAGTTCAATGTTAAATAAAGTAGGCTTATGTAGGCTTGACCTATTTGATGAATTCAGTAAGCATTTAAAGCGATATGCATTTGCACTGCAGTTGTTGCTTTCGTGTTAATGATTCACTGCTGGTTAAAGTACAACATGGATCCTTGTACAGGATAGAAACACTGCATATTGCTCCACACAAATAATTTCACATTGTAAAAGCAGACTGAAAGCAAAGTACTTGTTTAACACATTAATTAAAAGCAACAACAAACGGTAAACAAGACTGCGGTTGTGTTAATAAAATCTGTGACCAACTATGGATCTCAGCTCTGCTACATCTGCAGTATTGTGAAATAGAGAATTGATCAAAGGTATAACTGCAAAGCTGCTACAGTGCTCACCATGGGAAACTCATTCTGCAGTCCACATGTCTTTCCCTGGATTCCTCCAAGTAATCCCAAATGGCAATGTGTGTGTCTGTGAGCAGTGAAACGACCTCCTTCTCTCTCACCCTCTCTGAATATATCTCACCCCATTCTCTCTTTAGAACCCGCATACATACACAAACACAGCTTATCAGTAAAGTACAAAGGCCCTTGACATGTGCAGCTGCAGAGCAAAGTCAGTGAAGTGTGTGTGATTGGGCATTGCATGCAGTGACTGACCAAGTAAAGTTTCATAAATGATACTCTAGGCCCCGTTTCTGAAGGGGTTAAGATGAGCCCATACAACAACATGGGGTGTATCACAGCTCCAAACGCTCCACAGATCCTCCAAGCGTCTGCACTACTTTTCATGCAACATAGAGAACTCTGTGTGGGTGTTGCACATGCCCAAGTGAATTCACTCTGATTCCGTTCTTATACTGAAACCAGACTTTGATACCAAAAACAGTGAGGTGAAAGCAAGCAAGGTCTCAAGAGCCATCAGTACATGGAGCTGCACTCCACATCTAATCAATAATTCATGAGGAAAGGGGAGGGGCTTTGATTTCCCAACACAAGGCTAATTTAATCAAATACTCACAAAAAGGTCAACCTGTCCAATTACATTTATCCAAAAAAGCCAGTAAATCTACTGCAGGTGCTGATATTGTCAGTGTTTCTTTACACTTTAATAGATGTCTTTTTCTTCATTAAAGGCCCCAACACACTTCTTACGAAATCGAAGAACAACGGGTGTGACATCTTTTAGAACTAAAAAGATTATTTGCACATTTTCTTATGCAACAGGCAAAAATTCATACCTTATCACAATTGAACTTATTAATGGAAGCGTTTCTTGGGGATATATGGACACTTAGCACAGCCATACAATAGGAAACTGATAAATACACAAAATATAAATAGGAGGAAAAGAGACACTCCAACATAGGGAGCAACACACCCCTTATCTGCATCTCGGGTGCAAAATGAAATGCTTCAATGTAACTAGAGTGCTTGGAGTCTTCAGAATTGCATAACTGTAAGCTTATGGTGGGAGCAACACCTTAAATTAGCTAAAATGTATGTATTATATACACACTGTGTGTATACAGTTTATATTAATTGTACACTAAAAATGCATACTCAGTTTTTTTGATAAATATTGATATACAGTATGTATTGAAAATCAAATATTTGCTTTGAAATGGCTTAAAGGATGATTTAAAAAAAAATCAGAAACCATCATTTCAACCAAACAGCCTTTTTGCCAATTAGATCAAAATGTATAATGAAAGAAGTAAAAGCCAAAATCTACATAATAACATCAAGGCAACCACATTGTTTTCACCAAATGAAGGAAGAATGATATTGTAAAGGAGTTCGTTGTGGGGTGAAAGGAGGAAACAGGAAACGTGGGGCTTCAACTCAATAGGTTGGTCTTTAATAAGATATCACTCAAAAATAGCTTTTCAGCTTTCACATAAACAACTTCGGCGGTTGAAGCGTGACTCTTTCTCCTCGCCTCTGGCGTGGTTCCTCCCTATATCGCTCTCCCCAGTGCTTACTGCAATCAGAAACAGGTGTTAGACATTATAGCGCTCAGGTGTGTGCACCCTTACCGCTTTCTCTCTCTCTCTCCGGACGAACGCTTAAACCTGCAAGTTGTGAGAAAAGGAAGGATTCAAAACTGGTCTAATGACCTGCTCTTTAGGAAACTTAATGGCCAAAAAAAAAAAAAAGCGCATTCAAATCATTGTGATATTCACAATGTAGATTAAATATATGTCACAGACAATATTATTGCGAATATATCATCAATATTTGACATCGTCCAGCCCTAATGGTCCGTCATTTATGTCTATGAAAAACAGGGAAAACAAACTGCTATTGTACCAATTTGTTTCAGGCTTTTTGCAGTTACAGATGATAAGTTAATTTCAGTTTAACTGAAAAAAAGCTTCCAAAGCAGTGGGGGTTTCAATGTCTTTACTGTCAGACCCCTCTGTTTTACCCTGCCTTACCATCAATCTCTGATAACTGCATAGAACATGAGTATTATGACAATGCTGGTGTTTATATTACAGTTATGCAGACCAGCAGTGTTTACTTCATAAAGCAAAGCATAAAAACACACATACTGACATGTGCCAGGCAGCACTGGTTTAATAGTACAAGTACTGTGCGAGACAGCAGGTGATAGGGCATTGTCCTGTCCTGATGAAAGCTGGGGTCAGAGGTCAGCAGTCTTGAGCACCATACCCACTCTGCTATTTATTAATGGTCACAGGTTAACCTGGGTCAACACAGTAACTTACTGTGATGTGAATTAAAAATGGAAAAAGCAAAACTGCAAATCCATATATATTTTTCCCTTTCTCCTTTGATTTGCTGTAAAAAGCCACAAAAAAAATACAGTGCATTAAATAAAATAAAGGCGTTTCAAGCCCAAAAGACATCTGAAACAATGTGGAATATGCAGCAAATCATGACACATATTTTAAATAAACTGAGTTATCTGACTGAAGACTGCTATAGCTGCAAGTAATGTTAGTGTTTTAAATTTTAAAACTTTATTTGACAGATATATAGTGATGAGTAGGCAGAGAGAGGGAGAATGGGATCAGGACACATCACAGGTCAGATCTGAACCTGCATCACTCACATGAGTACAATAGTTCAATGTGGAGTTCGTTCAAACCGAAAGGGACAGAAAACTGATATAGCATCAAATAAAGCCCCGATAAAAAAAACAGTACATAAAACGACACTCTTCTGATTAACTTAAAAGGATATATTTAGTTCATGTATCGCAGTTTTTTTAACTGGTCTTTATTCAGATGCTGAATCATTTTTCTGTCCCTTTCGGTTTCAAGAAAGTTGAAAATTAAAAGTAGTAAAACTACTTTTGATACTTTCCCCAATCAAATACCTTAATTAACCATACGAACAATTGGTAGCATCCTCAATTACCAAAATAATAATTTACTTCCCTAGTGCTGACAGCTTTTACATTCATGCACAATTCCAGCAACAACGTGTGAGTAAGTCTCACACTTGTTAGCATGTAGCATCAAGGAGAATAGAAGTTAGAGGAAGATAGTGAGAGTGACCGACAGACAGCTCCCACAGACCTTCATCTCTCACAGGTTCTATTCTTGGAAAAGTACTGTGCCAACACTTGTCTGAGAACACAACACAGCCACCCCAGCGAAGGCCTCAACTGTGTTAACAACATGCCAATGCTCTTGACAAAACACTTAATTTTACTGAAGAGCAGTCTAAATTTGGACCACGCCAGCAGAGAAGCTGAAAAAGACCCGATCTCTTCAACACAAGGGTGGACATACTTTAAAAGGAAACTAACTGCAAGCCTGAAGCCCAATAAAAAATGCATAAACAACAAAAGCATTTCCTTTAAAACAGTCTGTGTAATTTCCTGCTTTTCAGCATTATAGAATGTTGAAAGCTATAAATGCAATAAAGAAGCCCCTTTCATCTTCTAAAATGTCTTGAAATTAGGGTTACTCAGATACCAAAATTTTGGCTTTGGTACGGTACCAGCTCTGGTACCTTGGTAAATCAACTCCAATTACTGATGAAATCACACAGAAAAGGGCTTGATTAAAAGAACTGCATGAAGTCTTGAAGTTGCAAATTCTGCTTTTTATTTTTCTGGATTCCATGATTTATGTTTTAATAAGGCTAAATGTTATAATCAAAACAGTGGGGGTTTTTTTGGAATGCCCAATTCCCAGTGCGCTTTTAAGTCCTCGTGGTCACGTAGTGATTTGCCTCAGTCCGAGTGGTGGAGGACGAATCCCAGTTGCCTCCGCATCTGAGAGCATCAACCCGCGCATCTTATCACGTGGCTTGTTGAGCGTGTTGCCACGGAGACATAGTGCGTGTGGAGACTTCACGCCATCCACCACGGCGTCCGCGCTCAACTCACTACGCGCCCCACCGAGAACGAACCACATTATAGCGACCACGAGGAGGTTACCCCATGTCACTCTACCCTCCCTAGCAACTGGGCCAATTTGGTTGCTTAGGAGACCTAGCTGGAGTCACTCAGCACACCCTGGGATTCGAACTAGCGAACTCCAGGGGTGGTAGCCAGGGTATTTTACCACTGAGCTACCCAGGTCCCCTCAAGTCACACAATGTTGAATGCAATATGCTGCTTTAAAAACGGTATAAAACACAGGGCATCTTTTGCTTGCATAACGTTGTTGAATGCAGACACAAACAATAAAATTCTATCAAATGATTTAATAGACACATAAAAAAAGAGGGACCTGTACACAATATCATGCAGTTAAACCAATACAGTTTTCCAGTAGTATCCGAAACCGAAGACAGTTGCCTCATCAAAGGTATGTGTGAACTGTGAATATAATGACAAGTGTATAGCCAGTCTCTCTCTGTGACGGTGGCACGGAAGCAGATTTTAATCTCTTTAATTAGAAAATGTCAACATTCGAATGGTGTAAGGAACTAGTCATCACCATTATTTTGACAATCTTGGAAACTGCTCTGGTATAAACTGGCCATATTGACAGCGGAATGTTGCTGTGATGACATCCCAACCAGCCCCGTTTATATTTTTTGGTATAGAAAATATTTGGTAAACCATGCAACCTTACTTGAAATCAGAGAATCGTCTTTTATTCTTTGTATACAAAGCAGACTTCTCTTTATACAGTGAAACTATCCCAAGCTTTTCTCCAACAATGATCATGTATTCAACAGCAAATAATTTAAGCAAAGATGCTTTGGGGACAAATTGGAACCAGCAAAGTGAAAATTGTGTTACAGGGTTGACAATGACTGGAATCGAATCCTCAAGCTGAAGCTTTTTTTTAAATTACCATTACCTGTTCTGTTCCTCTAGTTTGGCCAATAGCTCCACATCATCTGGGCTGAGCTGGGTCGGGGAGGGTGAGGAGGGCGAGGACAGTGAGGCAGTGGACGAGGCCGCAGTGGTGTGCAGCGAGGAGGGCGTGGCCACCTGACTAGCCATCTGACTCACCGTGTGCGACACTGAGTTCTTCACCCATGAAAGAGTAGAACTCAGCTTGCCTGCTACCTTGTCTGTCGCCACCTGGGAAAAATACAAAACACTCTTTAGGTAGAAAGAATGGTGAAACTGATTACAGAAGACATTATCATGGGAAATGAGTAAAAAGATCTTTGTTTAAACAATCTCGATATCGATTCTTATATCCCAAGATTGATCTATGTGGCAACCCTTTATAATACACTCTTGTGCCATCCCAGGTGTGTATGACTTTCTTTCTTCTGCTGAACATAAACGAAGATTTCCAGCAGAATATTTCAACTCTGTAGGTCCTCACAATGCAAGTGAATGGGTTTCAAAATTTTTAAGCTCCAAAAAGCACATACATGCAGCGAAAAAGTAATCCATATGACTCCAGTGGTTAAATCAGTGTCTTCAGAAATGATATGATAAGTGTGGGTAAGAAAAAGATCAATATTTAAGTCCTTAATATTTAAGGAAGATTTTGCAGAAAGTTAGGACAAAAACAAACAAAAAAACTTTCTATTCCTCATAAGGTTGTAAGGTTGTATTATTTATGAGTCTTTTTCATTTTAATTAGGGGTTTTCAGAAAAATAAGTACATTTTTTAGCAATTTGTCCACAGTATGTAAACTTAAAAATTTGAGTGTGAAAAATTGCAGGTGGCAGCCCAAAACTGCACCAGAGTTGAAGAGGTTAAAGACTGAAAATTCAACTTAGCAAAAATAGCAACCATCATCCCGACAAAGCTACAGTCTGTCCTGGATAAGCTCTTACAGACATAATTTTGTGTTACAGCCAGTACATTTATATTAACTTTTAAAGTTATGTTTTAGTCAGCCTAAAACAATAATTAATCTTTTTAAAATGCCATGTAAATATCAGTCTGTTTTTTGTAAAGTCGGATTAACAGACCTTGACAATGCAATTGTAACTCCGCTTTGTATAGCATGTATACACGTTAATCAGGCCACAACTGGTCTTGGCATTGTGCACAACCTCCGAAAGACAAAGGTGATGCACAAAGTGTATTTAACACTTCCCCAGCTGAAGTCTTTCCTTGAAATATTCGATTATGCATTGTGACTTGTATACTTGGAGAGAGAGAGGAGTACTGTGGCTAGACTACACAAAAACCCACTGTAGCTCGATTATATTGCACATGTAAATGTTCATAATGTTACTGATATGCTCCTTTTTCCAACAACAATACAAGAAATTCTAACTATGGACAGTTTAAGATGCTCTAGGCAATATGACTTAAGGAATTGTTTCAGCTTTGTTAGCAAAGGTTCTGCAATAGCACGATACTCGCTTAAATCACACACTCAGACATTCTCATGCATGAAAAACTTCAGGTAGATGAAAACAGCTTTGTTCTGTGCAAATAATTACCATGCACACTATTAGGATTTGAATGTGGCAAAGTGTATATTCCCATAAACAAACACACTGGTTGTCAAATTTGGTTGGGAACAGCACAAGTAAGTACATTTTCTCTTCAAAGCTTAAATTTATTTTGTTCTGTACTGCAAAAAATTAAGCCATTGTAATTGGGCTGATAAAAGTATGATGAACAGATGTACAGGCTTTGTGGTAATATAAGACCTCCTATTGTGTACTTTTAAACAGTGACAAGATTACAGCTTGTACGAAATATTCACATGACCATTTTTCCATTACTTCCCATTTAGGTCAGTGAAATCCTAGCCTCAGCATATTTCTCCCATAGGAGTGAATATGGCGAAAGAAGTGCTTGATTAAAAATCAGTATTCATCTGTCATAAAACAGTACTCATAAAATTCCATTAATCAGCCTCTGTAATCATCAAACTATAAAAGACAACCTACACAGACAGTTTGAAAAGAAACCGCTCAATGAAATTAGACATCATTTTTGTTTGGCTTCCTCTTTGGAAGTAGGTCTTTAAACTGCTGTGCAAGTGTTTTATGAAATACTTATTCCTACAAGGGCAAAATGGATTAATAGGTCAATTGTTAGGTGTGTACACCTATGGATTGGAAACTGATCTCATATGTGTCTCATATTTTCAAAGACAGCCTCTACAAAGATTGGGCTAAGTGAATGTTTGAAGTAGTTGTGTACTTTCCAGCAAAAAGATAAGAGCAAAAACCATGACTCACTTAAATTGAATCAAGAGGAACTCTCTATTTGAGTAAGGCACAAAGCAGAAACTTGTATCAAAGGGGACAGTACAGAGAAAGCTACCAAGAACAGTACGGACAAATGGCAACACCAGGACAGTAACATTCGGAAGGCACGAACCCTCCACCCAAAATACTGTAGATCTTGCCGGAAATTCGTACCTATTTCTAAGAAATAAAAGTTCTTTAATTTATCTAATGATAAAGATTTTGTTAATTAAAAAAAAAATGGAAGGATTTCCTTGGAACACATTGTTCTTACCTGAAGAAAGATGACACCTTCCTCTCATTCACAAAATCCATAAACAAAGTCAAAAGAGAAATAACCGTTACAATTTTTCAGAGAGTATCCAGTATCCTTCAAAATCCATTTCAGAGAACTTCTTAGCAAGTTTGTCAATTCCAAAGTCACACTGTTGGCTGGGTGTCACCTGGGGTCAAAGTGCTCATGCGGAGACATTGATACAGACAGCTGTAAAGCAGACAGAAGCAGTGGTATGAAATAGTCTTCTCTTTCACAGCTGTAGTAGGACTAACCCATGCCTTGGAATTCACCAACAGAGAAAAAAAAACCCTTTCCTGTGAACAATTGGTGATGTATGTGCTCACAGCGCTGCGCTTCACGACATAAATGAGCCGTAATAATAAACCCAGGGGAAGTCTATCTCGCTCAACAAAGCAGGTTTCTCATTTGAATTAGGTACTTCTCTGAATCCTCTGTAATACTGCTCATGTTTCCTCTAGCGATCTCCATTTCTGACAAATTAAAACCACATGCGCCTGTGCAGGGTCTTTGTGGTGTGTTTCACAAACCACCCAAACAAATGATACAGTAGTCCACAGCAAAATCCCTAGAAATTACTAGAAATTGTCAGAGTTGGAAACACCCTTTCTTAAATAGAGCTACAGTCTTAAGAATGACAGAGTGAAAGAGGAGGGGCATTGACAGGAACAACAGGGCAAAGTGCAGATAGGAATGAAGGAACATTTTAAATGAACATTTGAAATATTAAAATGTTTAATATATATAGACTTTTAAACCGAAAACCCAAGAAGAGTGTGTGAGTTCATAACAACTGTACTTATTAAACAGCATTCACACTTATCAACTATAAACAGTGCTAAAATGAAGCACATATATTGCACAAAAATTAGCTCTAAATTTATGAGCTCTTGTAAAATTGTAATTAAGCTACTAGTGCAAGAAAGACATTAATAGCCACAGCTTCTGAAAATTTTTATTCCTTTATGCAAATCTAGGTTTTGCGTGTTTTCACATTTGGTCAAATAAAATCATATGGCTTAAACTGCTGGCATTGGCCTACATTTCTTGTTTACAGCAGCAAGATTCCAAAAATTAGGGACGGGAATCGAAGAATTAAACGACTCCGATTCCTCTTAACAATTCCTTAACATTTCCAATAAATATTCTTTCTTTTGAAGAAAAAATATTTGGAAATAAGTGCAATTGTTATTGCATTTACTGCCCTCAGCAGTCTGTTGCCAAATTTCAACAGATCAGATATAACAAATCAAATAGGGCTGCAACAACTAATTGATAAAATTGCTAATTATCGATAATGGAATCATAGACAACGAATTTCATTATCGATTAGTTGGATATTTGTGGTAAGCATGGAGAAGCCCAGTCATTGACATCACTTACAGCCCAGTGAAAAATGTGTTGCATGATGAAACTAGGGCTGCACTATTAATCGAAATAATAATCAAGATTACAATTACTGCAGGGGGCCTGGGTAGCTCAGTGGTAAAGACGCTGGCTACCACCCCTGGAGTTCGCTAGCTCGAATCCCAGGGCGTGCTGAGTGACTCCAGCCAGGTCTCCTAAGCAACCAAATTGGCCCGGTTGCTAGGGAGGGTAGAGTCACATGGGGTAACATCCTCGTGATCGCTATAACGTGGTTTGTTCTCGGTGGGGCGCGTGGTGAGTTGAGCGTGGATGCCGCGTTGGGTGGCGTGAAGCCTCCACACGCACTATGTCTCTGTGGCAACGCGCTCAACAAGCCACGTGATAAGATGCGCGGGTTGACGATCTCAGACACGGAGGCAACTGGGATTCGTCCTCCACCACCCGGACTGATGCAAATCACTACGTGACCACGAGGACTTAAAAGCACATTGGGAATTGGCCATTCCAAATTGAAAAAAAAATTAATAAATTTACAATTACTGCTGCTGCAATTAACTAATCGTGAAAAGTGTCATTTATAGCATTCCATTAAGATCTACTCCCATTGAAATAACATTTTTGTAGTTTGGTTGAGCATTGTAACCAATTGCAGACATGTTCGTTGTGTACATAAGACTAACAGTAATAATGCAACAAAACTAGAACATTCCCATTATAATATAACAATATAACAGCGATAATTAAGTAACAAAGTTATATTGTTTTTGGAGTTGTAGCTTACATTAAAAAAAATATGGATTGTAATTTGCTCCACACAAAAAAAGAAAAATGTAAATTCTATTAAATCGAAATATCAGGGGATATTACAATATCAAGGGAAATAATCGACAACTACGATTTTTGTTATAAGGGTCAATGATGTGACATAAGTTTTTTTGTGTCTATATGGTTTAGTTAAATTTAAAAGGGTTAAAATTTGAAAATAAATGTACAAATTACTTGCATACTTTCTTTTATTGAGGACCTAGTCTAAAAGGTTTTAATCAATTTTGAGAGAATATCTGGGGGATGATGGCAAAAATGTCAATGTGGTGTAACCGTAAAACTTTGTACCAAATAATTAAACTTGCTTAAAAAAAGGTGACATTCTCAATAAAACACCCTGTCAACTAGTTTGGCATCATCTTACATTAGAACTATTTAATAGTAAATAAAAGTAATGGAACACCATTGTTCTGAAAATTACAAATAATTTGGGGGATCCTGTCAGTCAAGTCAATTTCCTGAAGTGTCAAGTTGGTGTAACCACCATTCAAGGAGCCATTTTGTTATGTGCAAGAAGACTATGTGACATCACAGAGAAAGACCCCTGATGACCCTAACTG
This sequence comes from Myxocyprinus asiaticus, assembly GCF_019703515.2. NCBI lineage: Eukaryota > Metazoa > Chordata > Actinopteri > Cypriniformes > Catostomidae > Myxocyprinus > Myxocyprinus asiaticus. The sequence goes on from NC_059355.1 coordinate 26,198,355, forward strand.
CTGCATAAAAAGATTAGTAACTCTCTTTAAAATATTCGAGAATTTGATAATTTAGGGTTTGTTCAGGTATGCTTGTGTCAAATGGTATGACCCCAGTAAAACATTGATCATTCATCATTATTTTAAAATGAGTAGGCTATTTACTTTACAAATTATGTTTGAAATATTCACACCAAGGCCATGTGCTTGTGTCCATGATAATGCCTGTCAAATCAGATTTTAAATTGAAATGTCAAATGGTGTAACCGGTTACACCATTTGACATTTCAATTTAAAATTCCATGCAAAGGTAACCTTTACCATGGAAAAAAAATATAAGTTTTGCGCACACAAATAGAACCGTTGTTAAAATGTTCATGTCAATATTTTGTTATATTTAACCACTCTAATCGAAATTTATAGACAATTATTGTGCTCTTTTTACATCATATACAAGGTGTGCACCCATGCAGAAACAATGTTTTTCAAATGGCCTAATCACACATGATTCTCCCTCTCTCTCACACACACACACACAATTTTTGAAAACATGTTTTTATTCAGATTTGTTGTTATCAATGTTTTTTCTTTATTGAAATAAAATAAAACACCAAGTTTACTTCACCTTGTTGACTGTCATGCTTGATTTTCAGTGTCAATTTCTTCAACAAACAATGGCCTTTGAATATGGTCCGGTGGTGTAACTGGTTTGTGTCAATTGGCGTAACCAGTATTTTTCATAAAAATATGATAATATACAGGAAAATTAATGTGGAATAAAATTTACTCGTCTATTGCAGTGAAATAATATGTTTATTTTTTATTTTTACATAATTTGTCAAAGATTATTTGGAAAACAGAGGTGCTTTCAGCATATGTCCCGCTCAATATTGCAAAAACGCATACAATTAAAATGTAGAGATAATCCTAATAAAATCTATTTTCATATGATATTTTAAAATAATGTAATTATTTTGATGAGTACTCTCTAGGTGGATAAAATGTGTAATATTTCTCATTCTTTTGTGGTTACACCACTTGACATTTTCAGGCGCATTCAGTGTTACCTTTTGTAAAAAATGGTGCAAATGTCATTTCAAATTACACGAAACCAACACAAATACAAAATGTACATTTGAACAAACCCTATGCATGCTTTTAAAACAAGTTTTTAAAAGATTTTTGAATTGCTCATCTTGCCAACCCTTATTTGTCATTGACCCATAATCCTGCAGCCCTAGATGAAACTCATTTGAAAGACAACAGAGACAAGTTGAAGTGGAACAAACATGACCCAAGTTGTCCAGAGCACTTTATAAACACTTCAAAAGTAGATCATAATAAGCACAGAGTTTAATGAGGACTGGTTGCTGCATCAGGTAGCCTACGTTGACGGACGGCGTGTGCTGTTTGATGCGGGAGAGTTGTTTTTCTCCAGCGCATTACTTACATTTTACTGCTAATTTCTATGTTTTATAATGTATACATGTTGTGAATTCAAAATCAAGCACATATTTCAGCAGATTTCGCAAAACAGTTTGTTTTTACCACAAGCGAGTATCTGTTAAACTTTGATGAGCGTGCTCCCGCATTCGTGTCAATCAAACCGATCGCAATGGAGAAAGGGAGTGCAATCATTTGGATTAAACTATGCAACAACATACCACGATTTCAGTCTCAGTGTAATCAATTGTGCAGCTTTTCATATTTCTAAAGTGTTTTGGTTTCTCCTCATTTAATAGAGTGAGCACCGGGATGAGACTTTTTAGCATGAAAGTAAATCTCCACAGGGTTTAGATGACTGTGTATAATGCCAAATATATGTATAATAATGCCAATGGTCCTGATATTTTAAAGTCCTCCTGATAATGCCAAATGCAATGTCTGATTTCACTAGTAAATTTATACCATGGCAAACATTATTTTACTGGATATGCATACACATATTTTTTTTAAAGAATTGTTTAGAAACATGTAATCAGTGACAATACTATTCTAAAACCTACAATATTTAAAATAATTAATGTATGTAATCAGTGACAGTTTATTAGCATACGTATGTATCTAACGTAATTGCCCTCTTCTGGATTTTTAGTCACACTCTATCCCCGATAAATCATTTTACTCTTTAATGATAAGCACTTTTTGTTAAGTTTTACAAGTAAAGGAAAGGAACTGTTTTGCATATGTCCTGGAAGTAATAATAATAATATTATTAATAATAAATTAAAACATAACGTTCATGATTCAGGCTTTGTTTAAAATTGTGAGTAAAGAATCGTGAATTCAGTACCGTAAATCTAACCAAATCCTTGCGCCCTTTATTATTTCTGTTTTTTATTTTATTTTTTATTGTACTTTGATAAAATACAGGAAATAAAATTTCTGTTTTTATCCGATTAATAGATTCATTGAATGAATAATCGAAGATTAATCGATTATCAAAATAATCGTTAGTTACAGCACTAAAATCCGAGATAAATGTAACAATATTCTTGCAAAAGGCAAGTTTACACAGATATTTCAAGTATTTTTAGAGGCATAAATGCAATCCAATAATGGGCGCTAGCACCAACATATTTAAACTAAAATTCTAAATGAATAAAAACATATTTCATTATTTATTTTAAATTTCACTGATTCTGTTCAAGTAGTTCTAGTCTGTCTGATTTAACTGAGCTGGACTGATACGCAAAATCAATTATTTTGACTTTGGTGTGTTTTTGTAAGGCAGGTCTCAGGTCAGTTCCTCTCGTTTAGTCTCAAAACCCTTGTCAGAATTTACGCCCACCTCTGTACCGAGATTCTGTTGTACCACATTTACACAGCTGTTTCAGTGTATGTAGAGCTTCACACACATGAAAATATAAGCTGCCTGGTTTCAAAAATCCAAAACAGACTTCAGACCCTTGCCTATAGACCAACCCATAAACTCAGTCCTTTAAAGATCATGCAGCATATAAAACAAAAGAAGTAAACTCCACCACTGTACCACAGACTGAGCGCAGTTACAAGCAGTGGCGCCTGCAGCTGTACGGCCATACCAACACACTCTCACGGCGAAATCTTCAGGATTCGTACAACTTTTCTCAATTTGGCTAATTCATATGATATCGTGCGACTGCACTCGTTTGAATTCCTACGACTTTCACTACAGCCAATGATATCGCTAGACATCGTTTCCATCTAATACCCGACAATTACTTGCTTCTGTCACACATAACAGCTTCCTATCATGTTTACACACTCTACTGGTTGGTTAAGTTTAGATAAGGGGTTTGGAAAAGGGCAAAATATTAATAAGTATGTCCTTAACGCCTCATGCGCAGAACTCGCATTAGATATCCAGGAATTTGCACGTGATGAAGTCGTAAGAGTTTATGCGAATAACGTCGTGCGAGACCATACGAAATAGCCAACTCGTAAATAATGTAAAATTTTTCATGAGATTGGGTTGGCCGTACGCAATGTGCGTACCATAAGCGCTCTGACCGAGCTGAGAAATATTTACTCTCAGAATATTTCACCAATCATGAAATGTGTCCCGTATTACTGCTGGCTGTTTAAAAGAATTAGCAATGTCCAATATGCGAATGAATACTTCTTTTGAGTCTGTTCTTTTCAGTTGGCAAAACAGGCTTGCAAAACGTTCTGAATCAATTTGTGATTCAGTACAATTCGTTCAGAGCGCTCTCACACTGAATCATTTGGAGTGGTTTCTCACACAGTAAAACAGTATCGGGATATCTGCGAATACAGCGCTGGATACAGTGTAAATTTACCAACAGTCAACTGAAACAAAAGACTGTCTCTTTGAGAGGTAACTTTGTGAAATTTCAGCTAGTGCTGTGTCATGTGAACAAGGGGCTGTTCAAACTGAAAGTGTTTTTGTGTCCGCTTGCACTGATTTTCAGTTGTTTTCCATGTAAACATTTGCTAGATGGATGTCTTTTGACAACTGCTTCACGTTTCACTGTGTTTTTAGCAACTCTCACGGGAGTGCTGCAATTTTAAACGCTGTGTCATGTTAAAAGAACTTCTTCAACTGATAAAAATGCGTCTCAAGACACCTGCGTTCTACTCTATTCGTTGGGGTGCATTTTGCTTTTTTAGCACGAAAACGCATCTGTCTGAATGGTTACTGGAAGAAATGCTTTAACCAACAGTTACATGAATGCTACTCATACTCGAGAAAATAAATAAATGCTTATCTCAAAATCACCAGAATTGAACGCTTTGGTGTTGTTTTTTCACAACAAAAAAAGAAATCTCATGGGGGTGCATGCCCCCGGACCCCCCCAGATATAAGGTTTATTAGGCAGATTTAGAGGTCTGTAACCCGACCCCGACGGGACCCGAGAACCCGACAGGTTTCGGGTCGGGTTCAGGTTTGTAATTAATGAAAAAATAAACAGGCCTACCAATCTTGATTCGCGCACGCGCTCTCACTTACAGACACACGCGAATGGACGAGTTAGGGACCGTTCACACCGAATGTGTTTTTGTGCATGTCTGTTCTGTTTTTCCATTGTTTAAACACTTGCTGGACGAATGTCTTTGACATTTGCACCGTGTCTTGCACAGGACCAGCACATTTTAAATACTATGTCAAGTTAAAAAGAACTTGTAGAACAAAAATGCATGTTCAAATCAAATCAAATCACTTTATTGTCACACAGCCATATACACAAGTGCAATGGTGTGTGAAATTCTTGTGTGCAGTTCCGATCAACATAGAAGTCGTGACAGTGATGAGACATATACCAATTTACAATAACATCAAATTAACACAACACAATTTAAACATCTGTTATACACATAATTACACTCAACAATATACAAATAATAACATACACTGTACAGTATACAATACGCTGTTTTTTTTTTTATTATTATATGGATACACATTATTCAATAAAAATTAAAAATAAAAATATATATATAAAAAAGTGTGTATTATATATATATATATATATATATATATATATATATATATATATATATATATATATATAGAATGTACAGTATTGACATTCAGGCTGTCGGTTGGTAGTCAGTTGTTAAGAGAGAACATAATATAATAATAATAATATAATTTATAATAGTCCGGTGTAAGATATAAGAGTAAGGGTAATAAAGTGCAGTGCTGATGTATTTTGATCGTGGGAGATCAAGAGTTCAGAAGTCTGATTGCTTGGGGGAAGAAGCTATCATGGAGTCGGCTGGTGCGGGTCCTGATGCTGCGATACCGCCTACCTGATGGTAGCAGTGAGAACAGCCCATGGCTCGGGTGGCTGGAGTCTCTGATGATCCTCCGAGCTTTTTTCACACACCGCCTTGTATATATTTCCTGGAGGGAGGGAAGCTCACCTCCGATGATGTGTCTGGCAGTTCGCACCACCCTTTGCAGTGCTTTGCGGTTGTGGGCAGTGCTATTGCCGTACCAGGCGGAGATACAGCCAGTCAGGATGCTCTCCACAGTGCAGGTGTAGAACCGTGTGAGGATGTGGCGGTTCATTCCAAACTTCCTCAGCCGTCTCAGGAAGAAAAGGCGCTGATGAGCCTTCTTCACAACGGCTTCAGTGTGGACGGACCATGTGAGTTCCTCAGTGATGTGGACACCCAGGAACTTGAAGCTGCTGACTCTCTCCACTGGTGCTCCATTGATGGTGATGGGACTGTGTTCTCTGTCTTTTCTTCTGAAGTCCACCACAAGCTCCTTTGTCTTACTGACGTTGAGGGAGAGGTTGTGCTCCTGACACCAGTGTGTCAGAGTGTGCACCTCCTCTCTGTAGACTGTTTCATCATTGTCAGTGATCAGACCTACCACCGTCGTGTCATCAGCAAACTTAATGATGGCATTGGAGCTATGTGTTGCCACACAGTCATGTGTGTACAAGGAATACAGTAGTGGGCTGAGAACACAGCCCTGCGGGGCTCCAGTGTTGAGGGTCAGTGATGAGGAGATGTTGCTGCCTATTCTAACCACCTGGCGTCTGCTTGACAGGAAGTCCAGGATCCAGCTGCACAGCGAGCTGTTTAAGCCCAGAGCCCGGAGTTTCTCATTTAGCTTGGAGGGCACTATGGTGTTGAATGCTGAGCTGTAGTCTACAAACAGCATTCTCACATAAGTGTTCTTTTTTTCCAGGTAGGAGAGAGCAGTGTGTATTGTAGATGCAATGGCATCATCAGTGGAGCGGTTGTTGCGGTAAGCAAACTGCAGCGGGTCAAGATTGAGTGGCAAGACAGAGCAGATGTAATCTCTGATTAGTCTCTCAAAGCATTTGCTGATGATGGGGGTCAGAGCAACAGAACGCCAGTCATATTAAACAAGTTATTTTTGATTGTTTTGGTACAGGCACAATGGTGGATGTTTTAAAGTATGTGGGGACTACAGACAAAGAGAGGGAAAGGTTGAAAATGTCCGTAAAAACACCAGCCAGCTGGTTCGCGCACGCTCTGATGACGTGGCCCGGAATGCCGTCTGGGCCCGCGGCTTTGCGGATAATCACCCGTCGGAAGGATCGGGTTACATCCGCTACAGAGACGGAGAGTGAACTAACCTCTGTAGCTTCAGCCGCGAGAGCTCTCTCCGCGAGGGCGGTGTTATTTCCCTCAAAACGAGCATAAAAAGTATTTAGCTCATCCGGTAGAGAGGCAGCGGTGTTCATGGCGGAGTTTTTATTCCCTTTGAAGTCCGTGATTATGTTAATTCCCTGCCACATGCTTCTAGAGTTGGTGGTGTTAAACTGTCCTTCAATCTTGCTCCTGTACTGGCGTTTTGCTGTTTTGATAGTTTTTCGGAGGGCATAACTGGCTTGTTTATGCTCCTACACGTTCCCGGAATTAAAAGCGGAGGTCCGCACATTAAGTGCCGCGCGAACATCGCTATTGATCCACGGCTTCTGATTCGGATAGATTCGTACAGTTCTGGTCGGAATCACTTCCTCTACGCACGTTCTGATGAAACACATTACGCTATCAGCGTAAAGCTCGATGTCGTCATCAGAGGCGGACCGGAACATCTCCCAGTCCGTGTGATCAAAACAGTCCTGTAGCGTAGAGTCTGATTGGTCCGACCAGCACTGGATTGTTCTGAGGGTGGGTGCTTCCTGTTTCAATTTCTGCCTGTAAGCGGGCAGAAGCAGAATGGAAGAGTGGTCCGATTTGCCAAATGGTGGGCGGGGGAGGGATTTGTAGCCATCCCGGAATGGAGAGTAGCAATGATCCAAAACCCGGTCCCCTCGTGTGTTGAAACTAATGAGCTGGTGATATTTTGGTGCGACTGATTTTAAACTGGCTTTATTAAAGTCCCCGGTCACAATGAACGCGGCCTCAGGGTGCGCGGTTTCCTGCTCACTTATAATCCCATACAGTTCCTTGAGTGCCCGGTCTGTGTCGGCTTGTGGGGGAATGTACACAGCTGTGATAATGACCGCTGTGAATTCCCTCGGTAGCCAGAATGGTCGACACAGAAGCATAAGAAATTCCAGATCAGGAGAACAGAAAGACTTGATGGAATGTACAGGTGCTGGTCATATAATTAGAATATCATCAAAAAGTTGATTTATTTCACTAATTCCATTCAAAAAGTGAAACTTGTATATTATATTCATTCATTACACGCAGACTGATATATTTTAAATGTTTATTTCTTTTAATTTTGATGATTATAACTGACAACTAAGGAAAATCCCAAATTCAGTATCTCAGAAAATTAGAATATTACTTAAGACCAATACAAAGAAAGGATTTTTAGAAATCTTGGCCAACTGAAAAGTACGAACATGAAAAGTATGAGCATGTACAGCACTCAATACTTAGTTGGGGCTCCTTTTGCCTGAATTACTGCAGCAATGCGGCGTGGCATGGAGTCGATCAGTCTGTGGCACTGCTCAGGTGTTATGAGAGCCCAGGTTGCTCTGATAGTGGCCTTCAGCTCTTCTGCATTGTTGGGTCTGGCATATCGCATCTTCCTCTTCACAATACCCCATAGATTTTCTATGGGGTTAAGGTCAGGCGAGTTTGCTGGCCAATTAAGAACAGGGATACCATGGTCCTTAAACCAGATACTGGTTGCTTTGGCACTGTGTGCGGGTGCCAAGTCCTGTTGGAAAATGAAATCTGCATCTCCATAAAGTTGGTCAGCAGCAGGAAGCATGAAGTGCTCTAAAACTTCCTGGTATACGGCTGCGTTGACCTTGGACCTCAGAAAACACAGTGGACCAACACCAGCAGATGACATGGCACCCCAAACCATCACTGACTGTGGAAACTTTACACTGGACCTCAAGCAACGTGGATTGTGTGCCTCTCCTCTCTTCCTCCAGACTCTGGGACCCTGATTTCCAAAGGAAATGCAAAATTTACTTTCATCAGAGAACATAACTTTGGACCACTCAGCAGCAGTCCAGTCCTTTTTGTCTTTAGCCCAGGCAAGACGCTTCAGATGCTGTCTGTTGTTCAAGAGTGGCTTGACACAAGGAATGCGACAGCTGAAACTCATGTCTTGCATACGTCTGTGCGTAGTGGTTCTCCCCCACATTTTTGAATGGGTTTTGTTTCACAATCCTCTCCAGGGTGCGGTTATCCCTATTGCTTGTACACTTTTTTCTACCACATCTTTTCCTTCCCTTCGCCTCTCTATTAATGTGCTTGGACACAGAGCTCTGTGAACAGCCAGCCTCTTTTGCAATGACCTTTTGTGTCTTGCCCTCCTTGTGCAACGTGTCAATGGTCGTCTTTTGGACAACTGTCAAGTCAGCAGTCTTCCCCATGATTGTGTAGCGTACAGAACTAGACTGAGAGACCATTTAAAGGCCTTTGCAGGTGTTTTGAGTTAATTAGCTGATTAGAGTGTGGCATCAGGTGTCTTCAATATTGAACCTTTTCACAATATTCTAATTTTCTGAGATACTGAATTTGGGATTTTCCATAGTTGTCAGTTATAATCATCAAAATTAAAAGAAATAAACATTTGAAATATATCAGTCTGTGTGTAATGAATGAATATAATATACAAGTTTCACTTCTTGAATGGAATTAGTGAAATAAATCAACTTTTTGATGATATTCTAATTATATGACCAGCACCTGTACATTCCTCTGATCACACCAGGATTTGTTGATCATAAAACATACACCACCTCCCCTAGTTTTACCTGAGAGGTCTTTCGCTCTGTCCGCTCGGTGCACGGAGAACCCCGCAGGTTCAATGGCTGAGTCTGGAATCTCCGCAGACATCCAAGTTTCTGTTAGGCAGATAATGCAGCAGTCCCTCGTCTCTCGTTGGAAGGAGATCCGCGCTTTCAGCTCACAGAGCTTGTTATCCAGAGACTGAACATTTGCCAGTAGAATAGTGGGTAGCGGGGGTCGATTTGCGCAGCGTCTTACTCTGATGAGAACGCCGGCTCTGTTTCCCCTTTTCCTCCTGCGTTTCCGCGGCCGTGCTGCCCAGACAAAGGGCTCCGCTTGCGTGTTTGTAAACAACGGGTCGGCATTGAGGAATGTGAAGTCCGGTTTTCGGTGTGAGATCGCTGAACCAATGTCCAAAAGTGTTTGTCTGTCGTAGACAATAAGGCAGACAACATCCAAGACAAAAAACATAAGAATTGTGAACAAAACAAACAAAACATTGCTATGTTGTGTCGGAGCTCGCAACGCAGCAGCCATACTCGGCGCCATCTTGAGACACCTGCACTCCATTTCATTCTTTGTGCCGTGTCTAAATTGTTTTTAGCGCAGTTGTCACAAAGATTCAACAATCTGAACAAGATCAGGCTGCATAGGAGGGACTGTTGCATTGTTTTATATTATTCCAGATTGTTCTGCACCAAGTGAAGTTTCAGCAAATAAACTGTAAGTCAATGCTTTTTTCCCTTTCTGCTCTTGTGTACTAAGGGGCAGCCGTGCCTTGTTAAAACTATGTATGTTTACTGTTTCAGTACTGTTAAGAATGTTGCCTATATGCTTACATAAAATACAGCTTTACTAGGAGAAGATACTAGAAGAAGAAATTAGATAGTAAGCGATTTCGGGTTCGCCTTAAAATCTGACGGTATCGCTCGGGCCAGGTAGGGCTCGGGTTCGGGTCGGGTTTCATTTTAAGGCCTGTGCAGACCTCTAGGCAGATTTCAGTGTGTACCCTCAGATTAAATCCTGCAGGCGCCCATGGTTACACGCACAGTCTTATGCCGCTTATGTTTAATAAGTCACCAACGTAGGTCATGATTTCTGCCTATGCAATATCCTGACTGCGCTCTGCCTGTAAACACCTTTACCAGGTTATCCAATGTGTTGTGCACACACCTGTTTAAGTTCTGACATCAAAAGCAGACAATAACCCGGTGATTTCAAGTCTTATGTAAAAAGGGTTTTCTGCCGTTATCATATCTTTTGGAAGAAGCTGTTAGATTTTTGGTAGACATCAGCATATTTCTGGGGTAAAGCACTGTCAGAGAGGTGAGTCAATAGTGTAACTAATGAACACATCATTTGGTTAAGCCCACCTCAGCCTCTCTAGTAAGCAGAACAATATCACTTCCTATAGCCTGGCCTCTTAAATGATTCATGCAGAGGGCTGCGTTCACTGAACAAGACCAAAAAGGAGAAGAAAGTCAGACCTTTTGCAATTTGCACACGCAATTCCGATCTTCTGGATCATCTCTTTAACATGCCGAAAGTGTGCTTGAGGACACCACGCATCTGTACTTCATCATTTGACCATTTTGTGATGAATTATTGTTGATATGATCGACAGAAATGTCAAGAAAATGAAGAGGAGCTTGTTATTAAAACAGGTGCGACATCTATGGCGTTAGTTCACAAAAGCCGAAGCGCAGCAGAAAAATTTTATCTGCAAACTGTGCCGCCCGTTTAACCACCTCAAAATGAGGCACGCTACAGAATATCACGAAAGCCAAAAGGTACGATCTATTTTTACGAGCATTTATTTATTTTCAGTTTAGTATTTTTTATTTTTTTTCTCAATAAGTCTTTATTTTTATTTGATATTTATTTTCTGTAAGAAGTGTTTGCATAATTTTGGATATTTTCTGCAAGAAGTGTTATTTTCATTGGACATTTTTAACTTATAACATATTCTTTATTGCATTACTTTTAGAAGAGCAGCTTTGAGAGTTTCTTGATGAAAGTTTATAATAATAATAATAATAATAATAATAATAATAATAATAATGTCAACAACATATCAGAAGGAAATGTGGCATCATGTAAAAATTAAGCATTATTGCAAGGTTGATTTAAAAGTTTTTTTTGTTTTGTTTTTTTTTTACTTTGTCAAGTTTCAAATAAAGAAAAAAATAAGTATAGTTTTCATTTACAATGTATTTAATTCACTGACTGGATTTTCCAAAAATAGGCATTGCAGTATTTTTCCAGGAAAATTACTATACCATGATTAGGGCTGTCGAATTAATGTGTTAATTTAGTGTGATTAATAAATGTAAAAAACAAAGCGTAAAAAAAAAAATAATAATAATGAACACGATTAATCATGCCCCCGATGCGTAGGTAAATTACGTACTAAAAGTCAGGATTTTCCTACCATGCGAGCAATTCAAGCTTGAAGTACATCTGTTTTTACGAGCCCCGTCAATCGGTAGCAGCAGGCCTTAACAAACCTCACAAGAAGCACAGAAACAGATTGAGAACCGCTCACTGAGGAAAAATAACAGAATACAGGAATCTTGATGCGATTTTCAAAGTTAAGTACTTTTATCTTGACACAGCAACCTAAAAATGCGGCGTTAATGACGCTGAATACTAAAGGTCGACCGATAGTGGATTTTGGCGATACCGATAACCAAGGTAGTGGAAAAGGCCGACAACTGATCATTTTTTAAATCAAATTTTCTTAGTCTTTCCTTACTGTGACGGGCACAGACATAGAGGCTACAAGGCCACAGGTGTTGAGGTCACAAACATAATGGTCCTCTTTGGTCCTTTAATATAGAAAAAGCGCTGAATGCAATAATGTTCTGAATAAAGGCTTTAAATGCGATAAAGGCATTCATTTTGATAAAAAATTAATGATAATTTTTGGTTTTAAAAGATACATGTATTTTTAAAGTTCACACAGTACATGACAAACTCTATGTCTGCATTGCTCACAATTTGCCTGTTTCAGTCATCTTTTATTTCTTTTTTGTGCTGTATCAAAGAAAAGACAAATATAATTTGAATTTCTTTTCATCATTGATGTGTCTGTAAAATGACATGACTGTGTCAGCTGGCTAGCAAAAAGGAAAAACACAAAATTATGTACTGCCCTCAAGTTGCCCCTCATTGTTTTTTTTCCTCCCATAGAATCTTAACACAATCTTTTCTTCAAGAATCCTAACGCTGCTCTTTTCCTTACAAAAACAGTTCATATTGACCACTCCTGTCAAGGTCCAAAAAAAAATCATTATAAAAATACCATAAAAGTAGTCCATACAACAAATAATGGTACCTTTAATAGTGCTTTATAGTATTTGTCCTTTATGAAGCTTGGAGTCATGATTCACTGTTGTTTGCCTTGTGTTTCTCCCGTCATCTGTTCCTCCCGGACTACATTTCCCATAATTCCCTGCCCTCATCACTGCCAGCTGTCCTTGATTGTCTTCACCTGTGTTTCATTAACTCATTAGTCTTTGTGTATATAATGCCCTGTTGTTTGCTTGTTCTTTGTCAGCTGTTATGTGTTTTGACCTCCTGTGTATACCTGTTCCCATCGTGGTTGTTCACGTTGTTCCTGTGTTTTCACCATTACTTTGTACTTTATTTTATTAAAGAACTGTTTCGCCACAACTAGATCCAGCTCTCGTGACTTCCTTTCACACGTTACACTTGGCAACTCCTGCTCATTTTTAATTGTTATTCTATGGAATAGAGCTGCTTAAAATATCTATTTTTATGTTCCAAGAAAAAGTAACCGCATATGGGTTTTGAACAACATAAGGGTGAGTAAATGAGTGAAAGTTCATTTTCCATTTTTAGGTGAACTACTTTAACTGGTGGCTCATTTTTTGAGGACATACTCAAAATAAAATGGTTTCTTTTAAAAGTAGACTCTTAGGAGATGCTGTTCAAAATTCAGAATTAAGTACATGAAGAAATTTAGAAAATCTTAAAATTGATTTTAAATTATTACCTAATAATATTTGCATTAAGAATATATTCTACTGTCCTTGACAAAACCTAAAAGCACAATATAAGTCACAGGTCTTACCATGCTCTAGTTCTAATCTGAGGGTGGTAACGCTCTACTTTGTGTTTTAGAGATCATTTTCTTATGTCAAGTGAATTTTCTAAAAAACTACTTCAAAAGCCTGCCAGATTACCACATTCATTCAATTCCTTTACAATATACACACATTTGCTCTTTGTCTTAAGCCTGATATGCTGAAAACTACTCTGTTAATGTTTTCACATTCACAATTATGAATGACATACAAATCACGTACTGTACATGATATATTTTCAATTCAAAATGGCGAATTTTGCCAAATGGTGAATAGTTTGCACCCTTGGAAATTAATGTCAGTATTTCAATCATAATAATTACAGTTTGCATACAATTTGGCCAAATACATTTAAAATCTGTTTCACAATTACTGACATTTAATCGTAGAAAACATTCCCTGTCTTAGGTCAGTTAGGATCACTATTTTAAGAATGTGAAATGTCATAATAGAAGAGTGATTTATTTCAGCTTTTATTTCTTTCATCACGTTTCCAGTGGGTCAGAAGTTTACATACACTTTGTATTTGGTAGCATTACCTTTAAATTGTTTAACATGGGTCAAACGTTTTGGGTAGACTTCCACAAGCTTCTCACAATAAGTTGCTGGAATTTTGGCCCATTCCTCCAGACAGAACTGGCGTAATTGAGTCAGGTTTGTAGGCCTCCTTGCTTGCACACACTTTTTCAGTTCTGTCCACAATTTTTCTATCGGATTGAGGTCAGGGCTTTGTGATGGCCACTCCAATACCTTGACTTTGTTGACCTTAAGCCATTTTGCCACAACTTTGGAGGTATGCTTTGTGTCATTGCCCATTTGGAAGACCCATTTGTGACCGAGCTTTAACTTCATGGCTGATGTCTTGAGATGTTGCTTCAATATATCCACATAATTTTCCTTCCTCATGATGATATCTATTTTGTGAAGTGCACCAGTCCATCCTGCAGCAAAGCAACCCCACAACAAGATGCTGCCACCCCCATGCTTCATGGTGTTCTTCGGCTTGCAATCCTAACCCATTTTCCTCCAAGCATAACGATGGTCATTATGGCCAAACAGTTCAATTTTTGTTTCATTGGACATTTCTCCAAAAAGTAAGATCTTTGTCCCCATGTGCACTTGCAAGCTGTAGTCTGGCTACCGCTTTTTATGGTGGTTTTGGAGCAGTGGCTTCTTTCTTGCTGAGCAGCCTTTCAGGTTATGTCGATATAGGACTCGTTTTACTGTGGATTCAGATACTTGTCTACATGTTTCCTCCAGCATCTTCGCAAGGTCCTCTGCTGTTGTTCTGGGATTGATTTGCACTTTTCGCACCAAACTATGTTAATCTCTAGGAGACAGAATGCGTCTCCTTCCTGAGTGGTATGATGGCTGCGTGGTCCAATGTTGTTTATACTTGCGTACTATTGTTTGTACAGATGAACGTGGTATCTTCAGGGGTTTGGAAATTGCTCCCAAGGATGAACCAGACTTATGGAGGTCCACAATTTTTTTCCTGCGGTCTTGGCTGATTACTTTTGATTTTCCCATGATGTCAAGCAAAGAGGTACTGGGTTTGAAGGTAGGCCTTAAAATACACCCACAGGTACACCTCCAATTCAGTACATCTCCTACCAGAAGCTAATTGGCTAATTGTCTAAAGGCTTGACATAATTTTCTGGAATTTTCCAAGCTGCTTAAAGACACAGTTAACTTAGTGTCTGTAAACTTCTGACCCACTGGGATTGTGATAGTCAATTAAAAGTGAAACAATCTGTCTGTAAACAACTGCTGGAAAAACTACTCATGTCATGCACACAGTGTATGTCCTAAACGACTTGCCAAAACTATAGTTTGCTAATTTTAAAGTCTGTGGAGTGGTTATAAAATGAGTTTTAATGACTTCAGCCAAAGTGTATGTAAATTCTGACTTCAACTGTAGATACTTACATGTCACTAACAATCTTCATCTGAACTGCTTGCTGATGCACAGTGCTGGAATAATAATCCACGAGGTTCCTGCTTAGCCAATCAAATCAAATATATCAGTTATCTCAAATGACATTGACGAGCGGTGTTATTCTATTGAGCGCGGTAAAAATAAAACTTTTTTTTAAACCATTAAAAAAAGGGTGGGCAATCTGTCCATTTCTGATTATTGGGGGGGGGGTGACTTGTCCCCCTCAAAGTATATTGTGGTTATGGCCCTGCATAGAGCCACAAATAAAAATAATGCAGACGGAACGCAAAGAACTGGACACATTGACAAACTCATTGCAAAACAGATTGCTGTCAACTGTTGGCTAGTTCAATGACATGAGATTAAAACAAACAATATATTGAGTTCTTAGGCCACTGTTTGTATTCTTTAATCAATGCTTTATTCATATGCCACAAAAAATGCGTTTCAATCTGTAATAAATATTTATTATAGGCCCTACATTATATATTTATAAATATTTGAATTATGCATTATTTATATTAATTCTTAATTTGGGGGCCTTTCTCAGCAAATAATGACATATGCGATTAATTGCAATGAATCCAATTAATTAATCAGCACGTCATGCAATAAATTCAATAAAATAAATTTAGCAACTGACAGCCCTAATCGTGATTATATATCGTTATCGTGATATAAAATTACTCATTTCGTGATATAAGATTTTGGCTATATCGCCCACTATTCACTCTTAATTATAAATAGACAAATAGACAAATAAATGGCAACCCAGTCAACTATTTTCCGACTGGTGTGCCATGAGTCACAATGAAAATGGGTGTAATTTTTTTGGTCTCTCTGAAAAGACGTTATGAAAAACAGAACTTGAAACCTGTGCAGCAGCCTTGCACAATCCAGATACTGTAGAAGGAAACAACTATTTAAATACCTTACATTAGCCATTAAAGATTAATTCATTTAAAGTCACATATTATTTAAAATGAAACTTGCTGTACAGTTAAAACAAATGCTGTGATAGAATGCTGTGCTGATGCTGTGAGAAATAGTGGGCCACATTTATTGAACAGAAGCAAGCTAATTCATCAACATGATTCATGACTCTTTTGACTCCATCATGACCCTAGTCTAATCTCCAACTGTCAGTAACATGCCGGATTAATGACCACAACAGCCAGACCTTGGCTCATACTGAAAGGAGATTAAAAAAAAAGTGATGCATGTACTTTTTTTGTTTTTTTTTCCTCAATCCGCACTGCTGAAGATTCAATAGAAGTAAAAAACAGACCTTAAAAACACAGACCATTCAACATGCTGAAGTCAACACAATGTCTTCCAACAAGGCATTAACTGGCCAGTGCAACAGAATCAGAGAGTGTTCATTAAAGAGAGAACCTGCAAATAACAATAGCAGAGTCTGTCATAATGTCAAGTCATGTGCAAACCTAACCTACAGTGCCCCAAACATGGATGCTGGCATAGATCCTGTGTTACCTAGAAAAACAGGAAACATAAGCTAGTGATGACCACTGCTTTTGGTGCTACACCCCCGGGCTGGCCCTGCTAACAGCGCACTGCACAGAGTGATTCTCTCCAGCTCTGCAGAAAACCATCTGATTGCACAATTCAGCTCTAATGACAACAATGAGCTGTCTGATAAACCCTAATGACCAGAAGGAGAAGGAAAGACTTTGCAGTGAAACATGCTGTCTAGACTAATATGCTTATCATCCAAGTTAGAAATTACTGCCATGCTTTTTCCTGCAACACTCACTAACTTTCAATGTAAAATGAAGCAGCCATTATTATGTAACTAAAGTTATGCTGCCATTCTATCTCGCACTGCATGATGAAAATGGTCATTAATTTTATAAATTACAATTAAGAAACTTTGGAAGGCAAGGGCAAAGCAGTTTTAATGTAAAAAGTCATTAGAGTCAGTACAGAAAGACATTCCATTACTGAATAAAAGAAATAGTCCAACCAAAATGTCTCTCTTTTTCCACAGACTAACATCACTGTGCGAGCCCAAACCCCCACATTGTGAGCAAACATAACAGGGTACAGGGCTGACTCAGTGTTAATTCTTTACACTAAGTGAGCAGGAGATGGGCATATCTCGAGTTAAATTGCTGTGTCCCCACTGTTTGTTAAGGATTCTGCTTCAGCTGTCCAAATAGTCGACAGGAGAACCAGCCTGCTGTCCTACAACAGACATGAACATACAGAGTGCTTTAAGACAACTACCGACAAACGCTATGGGGTTGTTTTGGAAAACAGTGATTTTCTTCAGCAGAACACAAACGAAGATTTTTAGAAGAATATTTCAGCCCTGTAGGTCCATACAATGCAAGTGAATGGGTGCCAAAATTGTGAAGCTCCAAAATCCACATAAAGGGAGCATAAAAGTAAATCCATATGACTCCAGTGGTTAAATTCATGTGTTCAGACACAATATGATAGGTGTGGATGAGAAACGGATCAATATTTAAGTCATTAATTATAATAAATTTGTCTCCCTGTCCAGTAGGGGGTGATATGCATGAAGAATGTGAATCACCAAAAACAGGATGAGGAGAAAGTTTCAGTCAAGAAAAAAGTATCGATCTATGATTTACCCACACCTATCATATCGCTTCAGAAGATATAGATTTAACCACCAGAGTCATCTAAATTACTTTTATGTGAATTTTGGAGCTTCACAATTTTGCCACCCATTCACTTGACCTACAGAGCTGAAATATTCTTCAAAAAACAAATCTTCATTTGTGTTCAGCAGATGAAAGAAAGACAAACACATCCAGGGGCGGACTGGGAAGAGAAATCGGCCAGGGATTTTACATAGAAACTGGCCCAAAAGTTGCAGGGGGGGAGTTACTGTCCTTTTCTGCATATCACGGCACCATATTGTGGCCCGGTCTGCATAACGTGGCAGCCCATTTCAGCTTATCGCGGCCCATTCGGCCCCGTTTCATGGCCAGCCGTTCGGGAAAAGTCCTGGTTCTCCCGATGGCCAGTCCGCCCCTGTACACATCTGGGATGGCAGGAGGTTGAGTAAATGATGAGAGAATTTTCATTTTTGGGCGAACTAACCCTTTAATTGTGCCTGTTTATCACAGTAACTTTTAATTAATTGAACTAATATATCACTGATCTTTCAACTCATTTCATGACCATAAGACTTATCAATCTGTAAAGCACTTTTTTCATGAGCAAACTCCACCCAGTAATTTAAGTGCTATAATACAAATATAAGCTTCACATTTCTACTTTTGACTTCCATTGTAAGTCCTTTACAGAAACTGAGTGACGAGTCAAAATTATTTTCTGCGGTAATCAATAGCATGCCACAAATTTTGGGGGGGTCAAAATCAAAAGTAACAGTCAGTATCTGGTGTGGCCACCAGCTGCATTAATTACTGCAGTGCATCTCCTCCTCATGGACTGCACCATATTTGTCAGTTCTTGCTGTGAGATGTTACCCCGCTCTTCCACCAAGGCACTTGCAAGTTCCCAGACATTTCTGGGGGGAATGGCCCTAGCCCTCACCCTCCGATCCAACAGGTCCCAGACGTGCTCAATGGGATTGAGATCCGGGCTCTTCGCTGACCATGGCAGAACACTGACATTCCTGTCTAGCAGGAAATCACGCACAGAACGAGCAGTATGGCTGGTGGCATTGTCATGCTGGAGGGTCATGTCAGGATGAGCCTGCAGGAAAGACCACATGAGGGAGGAGGATGTCTTCCCTGTAACACACAGCATTGAGATTGCCTGCAATGACTACAAGCTCAGTCCCGATGATGCTGTGACACACCGCCCCAGACCATGACGGACCCTCCACCTCCAAATCAAAACCGCAACTCGTCAGTGAAGAGCACTTTTTGCCAGTCCCGTCTGGTCCAGCGAAGGTGGGTTTGTGCCCATAGGCAACGTTGTTGCCGGTGATGTCTGGTAAGGACCTGCCTTACAACAGGCCTACAAGCCCTCAGTCCAGCCTCTCTCAGCCTATTGCGGACAGTCTGAGCACTGATGGATGGATTGTGCATTCTTGATGTAACTCAGGCAGTTGTTATTGCCATCCTGTACCTGTCCCGCAGGTGTGATATTTGGATGCATCAATCCTGTGCAGGTGTTGTTACACGTGGTCTGCCACTGCGAGGACAATCAGCTGTCCTTCCTGTCTCCCTGTAGCGCTGTCTTAGGCATCTCAGAGTACAGATATTGCAATTTATTGCCCTGGCCACATCTGCAGTCCTCATGCCTCCTGAGCAGGGATCCTGGGCATCTTTCTTTTGGAGTTTTTCAGAGTCAGTAGAAAGGTCTCTTTAGTGTCCTAAGTTTTTATAAATGTGACCTTAATTGCCTACCGTCTGTAAGCTGTTAGTGTCTTAATGACTGTTCCACAGGTGCATGTTCATTAATTGTTTGTTTCATTGAACAAGCATGGAAAACATTGTTTAAACCCTATCCAATAAAGTTCTGTAAAGTTATTTGTATTTTTACAAAATTATCTTTAATATACAGTGTCCTGAAAAAGGGACGTTTCTTTTTTTGAGTTTATATACACTGATCAGCCACATCATCAAAACAACCTGCCTAATATTGTGTAGGTTCCCCTCGTGCCACCAAAACAGCACCAACCCGCTTCTCAGAATAGCATTTAACAAGATGGTGTGTTTGTTTCAAGGAGCACAATACTTGTTGACCCCTCTCCAAACAAAGCACTTATGGTTGTGACCATAAAGCTCTATTTTGGTCTTGTCACTCCAAAATACAATGTGCCAAAAGATATGAGACGTGTCAAGGTGTTGTCGAGCATATTGTAACTGGGCTTTTTTGTGGCATTGGCTTCTTTCTGGCAACTCTTTTAGGGCAGTGGCAGCTCAGCGGTTAAGGCTCTGGGTTACTGATCAGAAGGTCGGGGGGTTCAAGCCCCAGCACCGCCAAGATGCCACTGTTGGGCCCTTGAGCAAGGCCCTTGACCCTATCTGCTCCAGGGGTGCCATATCATGGCTGACCCTGCACTCTGACCCCAGCTTAGCTGGGATATGTGTAAAAAAGAATTTCACTGTATATGTGCAAATGTATAATGTGTGATAAATACATTAAAATTAAATTAATTAAAAAATTAATTACATTAAAATTAACTTGACCATGCAGCTCATTTTTGTTCGTATTGTACTCCTTGAAACAACCAAACCATATTTTTCCAGAGTAGCCTGTATTTCCTCTGAGGTTACCTGTGGGTTTTTCTTTGTAACCTGAACAATTCTTCTGGCAGTTGTGGCTGAAATCTTTCTTGGTCTACCTGACCTTGGCTTGGTATCAAGAGATCCCCGAATTTCCACTTCTTAATAAGTGACTGAACAGTACTGACTGGCATTTTCAAGGCTTTGGATATATTTTTATATCCTTTTCCATCTTTATAAAGTTCCATTACCTTGTTACACAGGTCTTTTGACAGTTCTTTTCTGCTCCCCATGGCTCAGTATCTAGCCTGCTCAGTGCATCCACGTGAGAGCTAACAAACTCATTGACTATGTATACACAGACACTAATTGCAATTTAAGAAGCCACAGGTGTGGGAAATTAACCTTTAATTGCCATTTAAACCTGTGTGTGTCACCTTGTGTGTCTGTAACAAGGCCAAACATTCAAGGGTATGTAAACTTTTGATCAGGGCCATTTGGGTGATTTCCGTTACCATTATGGTTTAAAAAGGAGCCAAACAACTATGTGATAATAAATGGCTTCATATGATCACTATCCTTAAATAAAAGACAGTTTTTTTTTTGCATGATCAGTCATTTTCAAAATCAATGCCAAAATTTCACAATTTCTGCCAGGGTATGCAAACCTTTGAGCACAACTGTGTGTGTGTGTGTGTGTGTGTGTATACACGTGTATATATACATGTATATATATATATATATATACACACACACACACAAACACACTGTGCAAAAGATTTAGGCACTTGTGAAAAGTGTTGCATAGTGAGGATGTCTTCAAAAATAATGACAAATAGTTTTCATTTATCACTTAATGTCATACAAAGTCCAGTAAACACAAAAAAGCCAAATCAATATTCGGTGTGACAACCTTTGCCTTTAAAACAGCACCAATTCTCGTAGGTACACCTGGATACAGTTGTTCTTGGTTGTTGGCAGATAGGATGTTCCAAGCTTCTTGGAGAATTCGCCACAGTTCTTCTATCTATTTAGTCTCAATTGCTTCTGTCTCTTTATGTCAGTAATGTTTGGGAGTCTAACATTTATATTTCCTATTGACACAATAAAACTGAAGATATAAATAACCATCTTAAGACAAATGCTTTTGTGAAACATCTTATGTGCCTAAGACTTTTGCACAGTACTGTGTGTATGTGTATATACATTTTATTTTTTTTTTACCTTTTTACCCCGTAATCAAAATGAAATAACTTGCTCTTCTGCTGATATGACTGACACTTCTCTGCTGACGTACACTGGCGGCCAAAAGTTTGGAATAATGTACAGATTTTGCTGTTTCAGAAGGAAATTGGTACTTTACTTGATCAGTTTTATGCCACTTTGGTGAATTATAGTTAGGACATTACTGATGTAAAAAACAGCATCATCACTTTTTGAAAAAAGTCATTTTTGATCAAATCTAGACAGGTCTCATTTCCAGCAGCCATCACTCCAACACCTTATCCTTGAGTAATCATGATAAATTGCTAATTTGGTACTACAAAATCACTTGCCATTACATCGAACACTGCTGAAAGCTATTTGGTTTGTTAAATGAAGCTTAACATTGTATTTGTGTTTGTTTTTGAGTTGCCCTAGTATGCAATAGACTGGAATGTCTTAAGGTCAATATTAGGTCAAAAATGGCAAAAAAGAAACAGCTTTCTCTAGAAACTCATCAGTCAATCATTGTTTTGAGAAATGAAGGCTATACATTGCTTGAAATTGCCAAAAAACTGAAGATTTCATACAGAGGTGTACACTACAGTCTTCAAAGACAAAGGACAACTGGCTCTAACAAGGACAGAAAGAGGTGAGGAAGGCCCAGCTGCAACTAAACAAGAGTATAAGTACATCAGAGTCTCTAGTTTGAGAAATAGATGCCTCACATGACCTCAGCTGACAGCTTCATTGAATTCTACCTGCTCAACACCAGTTTCATGTACAACAGTAAAGAGAAGACTCAGGGGTGCAGGCCTTATTGGAAGAATTGCAAAGAAAAAGCCACTTTTAAAACAGAAAAACAAAAAGAAAAGGTTAGAGTGGGCAAACAAACACAGACATTGGACAACAGATAATTGGAAAAGAGTGTTATGGATCTTAACCCCATTGAGCTTTTGTGGGATCAGCTAGACTGTAAGGTGTGTGAGAAGTGCCCAACAAGACAGCCACATCTATGGCAAGTGCTACAGGAAGCGTGGGGCGAAATGTCACCTGAGTATCTGGACAAACTGACAGCTAGAATGCCAAGGATCTGCAAAGCTGTCATTGCTGCATGTGGAGAATTTTTTGATGAGAAATCTTTGAAGTAGTTTTTTTTTTTCAAATTGTAATAGTACATTTTGATGTAATTAATTTCCTGACTATTCATTGTGATCAGCTGAATGCCACTTTGGTGAATAAAAGTACCAATTTCTTTCCATATGGAGGTAAATATCTGTAAATTTTTCCAAACTTTTGGCCACCAGTGTATGTGAGAGCACTGGGCAGTTAAGCCAAATGTTAAAACAAAGTTTTTAGTCAGTTTTAATCACGTCCCTTCAAGAGCCTGATATTGTACACAAACCTAGCTTCAAATGCAGAAATCGTGAAAAGGTGTATTTTCGTCTGTTTCCATCCTAAAAACCCTGTTCCACACTCAAACTACCTTGGTAACAGGCCTGCTGGTTTGAATTTGCACATTTGGAAGGAGGAATAATGGCAAATTCACTGTTCAAGGCAATTTACGCCTGAATGCTTCTATCGCATGCATCAGTCGGATGCGGAGAAAGTGGCTGAAGTTTATTCATATTTTTTAATGCAGGCATTTTTCAGAGGTGTCTTTGGATGTACTGCACAACTAAGTGTTTTTAATTTTGAAAGTGTTTTTTTAAAACGTTGACATTGTGATCTTTTACTTGCTTGTTTGTTTCTCATTCATCTCCACTGGACTTGCACAATGGCTCCAGCCTCTTTGTAAGCAAAGAGTGCCATGTGCCGTGTGCATCTGTGGGCGACTTATGTAATGTTGTCAGTTAAATCATCATTCGATTCTCAAGTCAGTAGAACAGCAGGCCGGTATTGAGATCGGCACACAGTTTCGCTGGCTCTAACATAACCAGCATGGTGGAAAGGGGTATTATGTGCAGCTGTAAACTATAGTTAGGCGAACTATTCTTCCCACTTTATATCCCACTATATCTAACTATATCCCACTTCTTGTTTCAGCAGGAAATAAATCAAAACACCAAATAGAGCTGCGTTCATCAAGGAACTTTAAAGTAACTTTAGCCCATTGTACAAAGGGGCCTCAGTTTGTTAGGAACAGCATTTGGCACCTTTCTCCCATCGCAGCAACTTTAAAGGTGCACTCAGTATCTTTTGTTTTTGTGTCATCTTGGACTTACACTGACACCTAGCGGCTTGGAAGCAGCATCATTTAAAATCAATAGTTTTCAGTTTCAGATGCCATTGTAGAAATGTAATATTCACAGTCAGCTATGATTACTTTAATCAATGAGTGAAAGTGACAAATAACAGGACGGTTACTGAGATTAAGCGAGTAGTATTCAGCTGGTCATGTGATTCTAACATGGCAACCCCCATGTGTGGACCCTCTCCATGTACTGTAGAGCTTTCATAGCTTTTGTAAGGATACTGATATGACTTGAGTCTTCATTTTAATTTGAGTGGTCCTGATTTCCTACATATATTACAAAATTACAATTCATGTCTTTAGGAGTAAAACTTTTTTAATGAGGAAAAAATTACCGAGTGCACCTTTAAGGATAAACAGCAGATTAACACTTTTTATTCATTGTCTATGGAGTTCCCATGGTACAGATGACTTCCCAGATTATGTAATACTAAACCACTGATTTACAATCATGCTTTAGGGACTTATTGTAATGGAATGTTTAAGGTCTTCAGAAACCATACTAACTTAAAAAATGGTGGTGTCTTATCCAACAAACTACTCCTGCAATGGCATGAATAAATGAAGGCATCAGTTCTAGTTTTCCTCATTGTTTGTCTAAGAGGCTAACAATGTCAGGCACACAATGACTCTTCTGAATACTGTATGAAGTGAATAAAGACATGGCATAACACAACAATAAGAATCACTGTTTTAGACCAACCAATGTGCTTTTTTGTGAGAAAGACAGGAACAACAAAACCAACAGACCAACCCAATCAGGGACCTAGTACACCTTGTGTACCAAGCAGATTTATTTTTGTTGCATTATATCTTTCCTCTCTCTTTCACTGGTCAGCATTTTGCTGTGAGGGAAGCTACAAATGTTGCAACTTAGAAATTCCCTCCATCATGCAGTCTGAGGGTACGTTTACACGATGTACTAAAAACAGGAAAGTTTTTCCTTTGCGTTTTTGAAAAGTTTCGCGTACAGACGACAACGTTGTCAAAACGATCCCCGTTCACACGGATCCGCGAAAACAACTAAAAACGCTGTATTATTCATGCCAGGCCAGTAGTTGGCGATGTCACTTTGTAAAGAAACACTACGCACCTGCGCACATAAGCATTCTTCCACAGAGCGGTGAATACAATGAAGATGGCGATCGCTGGTCGTAGTAGTGATGCAGTAAATCTACACTTTGCTGAAGAAGTGTCAATAAACTCAAAATCTTGAGCAGCACAAACACAGTCCTGTAGTCCACCACTGTAGTTTTGAATGTCTTGCGCATTTTGAAGTACTCGCGTGCATGCCTATAGACTGAACTCAAGATTATTCAATAAACTCTGCTCATTTTTACCATCACTTCATCTCCTGCCTTCTTCTGTATTCCCCCTGCTGACTCTTGGACTGGTAGGAGAGTAAGTTAACATAACATGCTGTTGATGTTGACTGGTTTTCGATATCAGACAGAACTCTGATATATGGATATCTTCTGATGGAGAGGGAGGTCTTGCATACACTGGATCTAACATGCATTTTCACTGCCTCATGTTTTCATATACTAAGCATATCACTGAATACTGTACATGGCATCACATCTCTGTCTATAGGCTATATACATAAGCGGTGGGTGAATGAATTGCAGGGTAAAGGTACATCAAATAAAATTAAGTAAATAAATAAATACAATTTAAAATACAAATACATTTTCCCCATCTGAATCCATACATTCATTTCAAGATTTTCAAATTGCAGGTTCTGCCTACTGTACAATGTTCACACTCCACATGAATAAATTGTTGATTATTGTTATTTGCACAGACACCAGTATTCATATTGATAATTATACATCTCAAATTGATGACTTTCAATCCATCATTCTTTATATAACATGTAATACGCGTGTGCATGACGTGATCCTTTTCAAAAACTTGCACTTTCAAACCCGTTTTCAAAAGTTTGCATTTTCAGGCCCCAAAACGCCGTTGTCGTGTAAACGAACAGCCAAAATGCATAAAACGTGTAAACATAAATCGTGTAAACGGCCCCTGAGATGGCAAGATTGCTCTGCAATACAGGAAGTACAATGAGGTCTGCTTATACCTAGTGGACACTATACCACTCAAGCTCGTCTCCTTTGATGTTTTGAGTCGTCGACTGTTCTGCATGCAAAGAGGAGTCTTAGATCTCACGACGAAGGGTTTTATTGTGTGCGCACTCCTGCGACATGTCTAGACTAGTCCCAGATGCTACGAAATCTAGACATCTTGTTGTCAGGTGTGAGCTAGGGCTGCAAAAACTAATTGATAAAATCGATTATTATCGATAATAGAAATCAAAAACGAATTTCATTATTAATTAGCTGGATATTTGTGGTAAGCACGGAGAAGCCCTGTCAGTGACATCACTTCACAGCCAAGTGGAAAAATGTGTTGCATTATGAAACTCATTTGAAAAACAACAGAGATTAGTTGAACGACCCAAGTTGGCCAGCGCACGAGAACACTTTATAAACACTTCAAAGAAGATCATAATAAGCATACACATTAATGTGGAACGGTTGCTGCATCAGGGGAATTGACAGAGGGCGTGTGCTGTTTGATGTGTGAAAGTTATGCGCTGGAGAGAGAACTTACATTTTACTGCTTTTTTCTATGTTTTATAATGTAAACATGTTAATAATTCAAAATCAGGCACGTATTTCGCAAAACTGTTTGTTCTTACCACAGAGTCTCTGTTAAACTCTAATGATCAAGTGAGCGCGTGCATCAGTGTCAATCAAACCGATCGCAATGGAGACAGGGACCGCAATCATTGATTAAACTGTCCAACATCATACCACGATTTCAGTTTCAATGTAATCAATTGTGCTGCTTTCATGGATATCAGACTGAAGTCTCTACAGTCAAGGTGTGCCGGTTTTTAATAGGGGAGTAACGATCCATCTATCTGGATCGATGCATCGATCAATTAACCAACGATGTGATGTCATCGATACAACACGTAAAGAACGATGTATATATATATTTTTAAGATACAACTTTATTTTAACACTCTTTCACTTTTAACGCATTTCTGTCCTGCGATGCAGCAACCTTAATGATAATAATCTCACTTTATAAGCACTAAATATGCTTCTCATGTAGGACACGGATGTGTGTGGAGTGACTGAAGTTGCACTCTGCTCTATCCTGGTGACAGGATAGCGCGGATCTGCTCACATACGTGATTAAATCGGGTTTCCCTCAATATGGTGGCGCATGGCCGCATGCGACACATTTGAATTCTACATGAGAAGTTTTGGAGCAATTCAACCATGTCAAACGGCTAAAGATTGATAATCACTTGTATGTGAATGTATGACTTTATTTTTTATATATTTTTTTCTGTATTAACTGAAGTACCTTATTTGTTGTGGATATCCCAATGTGGATGCTGGATTTGCACTTTTCAGAGAGCTCAATTAAATATAAAATTATATTTTGGTTGCATTTTTGATATAATAAATGTAACTGATTGCGTAAAATAGGCACATAATATCTTAATATCGATCACAGGCCCCTGAATCGAATCATGACAGACTTTGAGGTTTTGGCAAACATCGGAAGAGAATCAATACAAGATCATATCTTGATGAAACTGGCGATTTACACCCCTAGTTTTGGGTTTTCTCCTGCTCATGTATGCGCATGTAATACAGTAAGCACCGGGATGAGTCTTTTCAGCGCAAGAGTAAATTTGCACAGGTTTTACAGATAATGCTAACGGTCCAGATATTTTAAAGTCCTCCTGATGCCACATGTACTGTCTGATTTCATTAGTTAATTTATACTATGGCAAACATTATTTTACTGGATAAGCATACACAATTTTTTGAAAGAATAGTTTAGAAACAAGTGACAAGACTATTTTAAATTAAAATACTTAAATGTAATCAGTGACAGTGTACAAGCATATGCAGGATTTTTGATGGGGCAAGTGAAAGAGAATTTTACTTGCCCGACCGGACAAGCAGACTGATTAAAACATCAATAATGAAAAGTAACTAGCTATATTTGTGATAGCCTAGGCCTGTGTCACTTATAAGAAAGTTAATATTCTTATTCTGCTGTTGATCGCAAGCGATCTAGTAACAGCTGCACCCTGTTTGATTGACAGGCGGCATCTGTGTGTGTGCTGAACATGCGCATGTTCCAAAAATGCTCTCGCTAATGCGCGCCTGAACAGTCAAATACTTTTCAAAATTCTGCCAAAATGCCAGTCTTGGTGAGGTATTCATGTAAACACAGAGAGTGATGTCTAAAGTGAACGTAAACAGTGGAGAAAACAGCAGATTTGTATTAAAATGTCGGAATTGTAAGTTTAAATGTAAGCTAATAGACCTGCTGCCGTCTAGTGTGTGTCATAACAAGAAAACGAGAAAACAATCACTGCTTTTGACTGGGTAACTTCAGTAGCTTTAAAAAGTATTAATGTATTATAATCATACAGTGAAGACCAGTAGTAAAGCACGACAAAAAACAAGACTAGCTGGGTTTCCATCTAAATGTTTAGCATTTTTTAATCACATTTCAAAACATTTGACTTAAGAAAATATTAATTGTTCTGCATTTCCATCCACTACGTAATGCTCATTATCATGAGAGAGCCACCTCATCATGATGGTGAAGCTGAATGACCTCCCTGCTTCGGGGAGAGTTTTGGAGCAATATTGGAGAAAGTATCTAATTTTAAGTGTGTAGTATTTGATATAATGGGGCTGAAATGGCTGCAATGCCCACATGCCACCAGTCTCCAAATACCTGGGAGCGCCCGCTCTCAAAACTGTTGTGGCGGATTGTGAGGACCAACTTTATAGACCAGCTGTGGGTTAAACACTTCCAAATGACAAGGGCTATGTTCAAAGAATTGTGTGCCAAGGTCTTATCTTTCATTGGGCCAGTCACATCAAGCTATCGCACGCTCATAACACATGCCGAATGGTCAAAACATGTCATAGCTTTGTGAATGAACTGTTTCCATCACTTTAATGTGCATTTTAACTTATGCAAAACTCTAGAAAATTCACCTCCTCCTAGCGCATTACATTTTATGCAAATTTAGAATGTTTATTTGCATATCAAAGGTTTCCATTCAGGCTTTTTTATGTTCAATATCAAAATACGCATAAAAATAGCTGGATGGAAACCCAGCTAGTGAGAAGCTGAGCGCCAACGACAAGTCGTGTAGTGTACGCTTGGCTTTTGTGTGTTTGGCTGGAGTGAAGGAGTAAGAAAAAAAGGACCAGAAAGAAAGGGAGATAGAAACAAGTTCAGACCAAGCCAAATGTTCAGAGGCCACTTAGAGCAGAACTAAAACTAGCATTCCTGTAGGTGATCTCCTTCTTCTATTAAAGGCAACAAATTATATTAAGTGAAACGGAGCAGTGTGTCATCAACATGGCTGGGTCTTTTAAAACAATGCAATGCACGATCCCAGTATCTGCTGCTTTAAAGTTACATGGAAAAATATGAAAGTAAAAAAGTAAAAATAATACAAAAGCAACCCCTTTTACAGATAAAAAGTGTTCCAAGGCAAGTACAGGCAAGTCATTTTTAATCCAATCCACCACTAAGACATCTGGTTCCAATATCACACTCGAGTCAGAGAATAACAGGACAGGATCATAACATCTACATTAACTATTAGCATTCCAAGCATAACATACACACACTCTATGCTAGAAATTACGCTTTTTAATGTGTCAGAAGCATGATGTTCATATAAAACATTACCAGCTTGACAAATCAAGGAAACCTTATCATCTCATTGACACACATACCTCAGGTCATACTACAGTCCACATCTGGAATGTGCATTTTCCAGTAATATACTAAAACAAAACGCTGTAGCTTGGTGCACCCTGCACAGTGAGAAGGATGTGTTCACAACTAAAGTAGATGAGAAGCAATCAGAGAGGATCAGCTGTAATCACTGCAAAGCCAATGGTTCATGTTTCACTCGTGGTTCTATCGACCTTGATAGGTTGAGAAGTAAGAATCTGAACTGGAGGAAGTTGCTTTTTGAGGACAGCTGGACTAGTAATCCTTTGCCACATTAAAAGGTTTTTGAAAACATAAATGCCAAGGATATCATGCTAAATGGAGGGGTGAAAAATATCAAAGTAACTGGTAGTCGGGGGCCTGGGTAGCACAGCAAGTAAAGACGCTGACTACCACACCTGGAGTTGCAAGTTCGAATCCAGGGCGTGCTGAGTGACTCCAGTCAGGCTTCCTTAGCAAACAACTGGCCCGGTTGCTAGGGTGGGTAGTGTCACATGGGATAACCTCCTCGTGGTCGCTATAATGTGGTTCGCTCTCGGCGGGGTGCGTGGTGAGTTGTGCATGGATGCCGGAGAATAGCATGAAGCCTCCACGGTAACGTGCTCAACAAGCCACGTGATAAGATGCATGGACTGACGGTCTCAGACGCAGAGGCAACTGAGATTTGTTTTCCGCCACCCAGATTGAGGCAAGTCACTACACCACCACGAGGGTTTAGAGCACATTGGGAATTGGGCATTCCAAATTGGGGAGAAAAGGGGATAAAATAAAAAAAAATAAATAAATAAATAATAAAAAAAAATAAAGTAATTGGTAGTGTTCCTAAAAAGCCAACGATTAATTAACCGCTTAGCATTAATTAATTTAGTCTATGGTGATGATCAACCGCATAACAAATGATATCATAATAGTACACGTCATCTAACATATCGAAAACATAAAAATCCAAAAAGTCTAAGGCAGCTCTATGACACTGTTGGTTGTAGAATTGGTTTCAGAAGTCCTCCAAAAACCTAGAAAAGGTCCTGGTAAAGGCTTAATTTAAATATCCAGCAAAATGGCACAGTAGTCAAGGAGTGTGGTTTTACTTCAGGCTCTCTGCAAGACTCAAGCAAAAAAGACATCAACACTTTAGAGTGGATGCATACAGTAAAAAAAAATAATAATAATAAAACACTCCTGCTACTGTAGCATTGTAATTCAGCTAATCAGGATTTATTGACACCTGCTCTGTGAAATACTATAAAACACAATGGATGCATGTGTCTGTTGCTGTTCAATGCGATCACTCTTCTCTTGTTTCCTCTGATTAATGGGTAGTTATCCCACCCAAGACATCTTAACGTGGCACTGTGATGACAATGTTGTGATTAACCTCTGATAACCTGGGACTTAAATAAGTACACGTGTGGAACTATTTGTCAAAACGCAAACAAATAACATTAAAAAGAACGAATCAAGTCATCCACTGGTTTTTAAATACAAGCTAATCAATCCACTGAGCAGCTCACGAGATCAGTCGTGCATTATGTAGGCTACGCATGATTGAGAAAATCGCATAAAAAAATAAATGTTGCAAACATATGGCAGCTTATATTAGTATGCATAATACAGGCTGGCCAATGTTAAACAGTGTTTCTCATAGAGACGTCTGAGGCTAAGTGAGTTAGCAGTAGCGGCTAACGGACAGTATACACCTCAACATGCTGGAACTGTTTTAAAAGTCCCCAAACTGACAACTGTTAAACCGTATTTTAGTATTTCAACGTTATTTAGTGGCTGACCAGAAGTGAGATAAAATGAGAATTAATAACTATACGGGCAACTACCAAAACAATCACAACAAGCAATGGACGTTGGTCGGCATTCAGCCTCCTACTGCAACAGGCAGAGAGATAACCACACTAGATTAAGAAAAACGTCTCAAACTGTTTACCTTGAAGCCTTTTTCAATTCCAGGGGGTTTAACTAAATATTAACTTTCCATGGAGCGAAGTAAGGTTGCATAATCTTGCACACTGAGGGTACACATACACTGAGGGTTCAAACCCGACGTCAGCGGTCAGTTTTCACACTGGGGTCGGATTTCAACAGTCCAGTCCATAGAGGGGCTGCATGTAAGCCTGTGTGTATGCGCAGACAGCAGGGCATTTCCTGCAGCTCTTTTAGCAGTCTCTCATGCAGTCGCTACGCTGGTGGAGAGAACTGCACAGTGCGCATGCGTACCCGTGCGCTGCCTGCCCTGCATTGATTACTGACTCTCTAGCACCCTCTGCTGTAAATAGTGGGTTACACAAAAACATAAGGTCTTGCCAGACAGTCCTAACAAAATTAAAAAAGGCTCCAAAAGTAAAAATTATTAAAAAGCGACATTCAACAATGTCATTATTTTACAATTTATTTATTTATTTATTTTTTTACAATTTTACAAGAAAAGTTGATTCTCTTAAATGAGTCAATGTACAGTAGTAATTCATAAACAGATAGGTAGCCTATGAATTTGAGAGAACATTATGGATTATAATCTAGTTAGTATATGTCAAAGTCACTGACATAATGCACCCCAACCGTTTGTTCTTTGCAATACACTGGCATAAGCAAGAGATAGCCTATCTCTTCAAGAATACTTTAAATGTAGGCTACTGTAGTTACAACATAGAATTGAATTCAAAGCAGGTCAACTTTCAGGAAACTTTTCAAAAAGCAATAGGTCAACGTCAAAATTTGACAGTTTTGTGAATAATGCCCAAAGTGGGTTTTATAAATGCAATCAGACATTCACTATTGTCATTTACATGCTGCATTTAGATTGTCCATCTGTCTGTCTCCCTGTTTCATATTCCAAATAGGTTACTATTGTAAAAAGGAAACTAGACTTGAAAATTGAATAAAACAACTCACCATCAGATGGCTAGTCCATTTACAAAATGTAGAATATCTCTCAGACTTTCATTTGAAGTTACAATGGTGTCAGAAGATGTCATACAGGAAACTAACTTTTCTGGTTTTCCCTGGCTGTGCTGACGTGAGTCTCATTTCTTTCTGATGTAGGACACACCTTTCTTTTTCCAACAATGAATCAATGACGCAGCAGTCGAGCCTATAAGTGTCGCTTTACACAAAGAGAATTGCTTTCTCCAAGTAATGGGATTTATTTCTTCCTTTTTTAGGGTGTGTCTTTAATAGTTCAATATTTCAGCTGTTAAAACAACTGTTTTGTTTACATGGCCTAAAAGAAAACAGATGAGAAACATCTTGCAAATATCTGACAAAATTATCAAATAATAATTGCTCCTGATCTCATGATCAAGAAGCACTTTATATGTATTTAAATGCTTAATTCAAATTCAACATAAATGTTAAAAACCAACTGCACTCATCATAATAAAGAGGGTTATTTTAAGTGACAACAGTGAGACAAATCAGTAACCATATAAAAGCTGCTTTTTTCTACATGGAGAGGGTCGCTCATGGGGGCTGCCATATGATCACATGACCAGCTGAATACTACTCGCTTAATCTTAGTAACCCTCCTGTTATTGAACACTTTCACACGTGGATTAAGTTAATCATGACACTGTGAACAGTGATTTTCTACAATTGCATCTTTACTGAAAACTGCATTTGAATGAAGCTGCATCCATTCCCCTAGGACACTAGTGTAAATCCAAGACATTAACTAAAACTTTCTGAGTGCACATTTAACCCTTTAATGCATACCTCGCTGTTTTTAGTGACCAGGGGCCTCATTCCACCCCCTGTAGCCTACCTCATCCAATTTTTGGAGTTTGGCCAAAGGCGTAGATTTAGGTAGGGATGATATGATGTCCCTTCCAACTTTACGAAAATTCGAATATTTCCAGACCAACATTTAGGCAATTTTACCACACAGAAAATATGTTTTAATTTGCAATTGAATGACTATTACATTTTCTCAGTTTCAATATTCATGTGTAAGTCGTTGTCCGACTGTAGTCACGTAGTACTTTTCTCAGCGCTGTTGAGGATGCACCAAGCGCAGTTATTGATGACATCATTAAGATTATTAATAAAAAGTAGTATTTCCATTTATATCTTAGGTCCAATCCTTAAAATTAATAAATATTTAAAGATTTGAATTAGCAGACTTTTCGTGTACGAATATTTTCTAAGTAAAAAAACATCCCAAGTTTTTCAAGCAGCCCAATGGATTCTGCTTTAATGGCCGATGAGCGCCCTCTTGAGGAAGAACCCTTGACTTTCCATGTAATAGACCTTTTCCCACAGACTGTGATGACGCGTTTCCGTCTTATTTAGCATCGTAAATCTCGCTATTTATATATATATATAAATATATCCATTTTTAAAATATTGAGTGTAAATTTATAACATAATTCTTTGTGTTATATTACCCTGGAATTAGTTCCCATTACTTCTGGAAAGTCATTAAAATATAATACTGGATTTTTTATTTTGGTCTTGGTGCAAATGGATAAGTGAAAATAATGTTTGCAGTGATCTCCCATTCACTCCAGTTCACCGCTGTCGAAGTTTACCCTTATAAGGAGGGTTACTAATTAAGGCAATTGGAACTTGTGACTCATCTCTTAGATAGAGACACTCTTGTCAGCTAGTTGAGTGATTATCAATGTGTTTTCTCCAATATTTATACAACCCCAATTCCGAAAAAGTTGGGACAGTATGAAAAATGCTAATAAAAACAAAAAGGAGTGATTTGTAAATTATATTCAACCTTTGCTAAATTGAAAGCACTACAACTACACATTATATGATGTTTTTCCTGAAAATGTACAGTAATTTCAAATCAGATGATTGCAACACGCTCCAAAAAGGTTGGGACAGTCGAGTGTTTACCACTGTGAAACATCACCATTTGCTCTAATAATACTTATTAAGCATTTGGGCACTGAACACACAAGTTTGTTAAGTTTAGAAAGTGGAATTTTACCCCAGTCATCCATTATGTAGGTCTTTAGCTGCACAATTGTACAGGGTCTTTGTTGCCATATGGTGTGCTTCATAATATGTCACACATTCTCAATTGGAGACAGGTCAGGACTGCGGGCAGGCCAATCTCGCACCCACACTCTCTGCTTACACAGCCATGCACTAGAAATCCGGGCAGTATGTGGTTTGAAGTCGTCCTGCTGGAAAATGCAGGGACTTCCCTGGAAAAGACGGTGCTGGATGGCAGTAAAAGTTGCTCCAAAATTTGTACATATCTGTCTGCATTTATGGTTTTCTCACAGATGTGCGAGTTACCCATGCCATGGGCACTGACACACCCCTGGCCCATACAAACACTGGCTTTTGGACCTGACGCTGATAACAGCTTGGATGGTCCTTTTCCTCTTTGGCCCGGATAACACAACGACTTCGTTTTTCAAAAGAAATTTGAAATGTGGACTCTTCAGACCAAAAAACACAGTTCCACTGTTCTACATTCCATCTAAGATGAGACCGAGCCCAGAGAAGTCGGTAGCGTTTCTGGACAGTGTTAATGTAGGGCTTCTTCTTTGCATAGTAAAGTCTTAGCTTGCATCTGTGGATGCAGCGGCAAGTGGTGTTGACTAACAAAGGTTTACTAAAGTAATCCCAAACCCATGTTCATGATATCCAATACAGATGAATGATGTTTTTTAAGACAGTGACGTCTGAGGGATCAGAGATCATGTGCATTCAGAAGTGGGTTTCGTCTTGCCCTTTATGCGCCGAGATTTGACCAGGTTCCTTGAATCTTTTAACTATATTGTGCACTATAAAGGGTGAAATGCCCAAAATCCTTCCAATTTGACTTTGGGGAACATTGTTCTCAAAGTGCTGGATTATTTGCTGAAGCATCTGTTGGCAAACTGACAAGTCTTGAATGATCTTTTCTCTTGAAGGACTAGGCTGTTTTTAGAGGCTCCCTATATGCTATGACATGATTGCCTCACCTGTTTAACATATCCTGTTTCACATCGCCTTGTTATTTCAAATCATAAAATTGTTATTAGTCTTAAATTGCCTGTCTCAACTTTTTTGGAGTGTGTTGCAATCATCTGATTTGAAATTACTGTACATTTTCAAACAACAATGAAATTCACAAGGAAAAACATCATATAATGTTTAGTTGTAGTGCTTTCAATATAGCAAAGGGTGAATTGAATTTACAAATCACTCCTTTTTGTTTTTATTAGCAAACAAAACAAAACTGTCCCAACTTTTTCAGAATTGGGGTTGTACTTTCAAAGGCTGAGTTTTTAATGTATACGCTAAGAAGTTCAGCAGCTAAAAGGAACAGAAAGGGAGAAATGGAACATCCCTGATGGATACGTCTACCAACAATAAAGCAGGGAGAGGTGCCAGAAGCTAAGGAGACACAGCTAATACCACTATAAAGAGTGCATATAATTTTTATAAATGAACTGCCAAAACCAAATTTACGTAAAACTTCGAAAATAAAAGAATGCTTAACAGTGTCGAAGGCTTTGTAAAAGTCAATAAATAAAACTATAGCCTCTTTATTTATCAATTCAGAATAGTCTAAGATATCTAAAATTAGTCTAATGCTGTTGGAGATATGCCTACCTTTTAAAAAAACAGATTGGGTGTTAGATATAATATCATCTAAACAAGGTTTGACTTTATTTGAATATAGAGATGCTAATAATTTATAATCTGAATTCAGAAGCGTGATCGGGTGCCAATTGTCTAAGTATTTACAATCTTTATTAGGTTTGGGAAGAAGTGAAATGAGACCCTGCTTCATTGATTCTGCTAATTCACCATTCACAGCACATTCTTTGAGTGCTTCATAAAGTTCCTTAATAGAGTCCCAGAAAACTTTAAAAAATTCAAAAGGTAGGCCATCGGGTCCTGGAGATTTGTTGTTTGGTGTTCTTTTCACTACATTATAAAGATCTTCCATAGTAAAAGGTTTCTAACAGAGCTCCCTGTTGTTATCACTAATCGTGGGAATCACAGATTGAATCTTGTTAAAGAAAAGTGTAGATGCTTGAGGGTCAAATGAAGGTATATAGGTTTTTATAAAACTCAAAAGCATGAGATGATATCAGACATATCAGAGTCATGAGACAAATTATTATTAATATATAGAGATGACATTTTCTTAATGTTTCCACGTTTCTTCTCTAGGCCAAAAAAAAAATAAAAAATATGCAGAATTTTTCTCTCCAAACTCAAGCCATTTCGCTCTCGATCTGATAAACGCACCCCTTGCTTTTTCTCGATATATGTCCTCCAATTTATCTTGTAAAACATAAAGGGATTCCTTGTCAACATAATTAAGAATAGGATTCTTCAAGATCTCATTCATTTTTTTTTATTAGATTTGAAAATTCCTTATTTTTTTCAGCCATTTTAATTTTTCCAATTTTAATGGAGAATTTTCTGCATATTTAATTTGCTCCCATTTAGCGATAGCCGAGATATCTGCCAGGGATTCTCTGCAATCCTCTTTATTTCCTGACAATACCCTTCAGACAGTAGAAAGGAGCAGTTTAATTTCCAGTAGCCAGTGTTTATCTTTTTCCTAAAAATTGTGTGGGAGTGAAGAGAATTGAAAAACAGACGGTGGGGGAAAATGTAAAGTGGTGTCAATGCTTCATTCTCCCCATAAAGATGTCATTTTGCACTTGTAATTTGTTAATTTAGCCCGCTCTTTGTTAAGATTTCCACTTGTTTAATGCTGGATAAAACATTTTACAGAATGTCACTTTATGTCCTTTGGATATCATTGTTTTCTCGAAGTAGATCTACTTTGTACTAAAACAATTTACATTTATTTTTACACATTACAATTATCTTAGATTTATTACATAATATATCACTGTTGTATAATCCAACAAGCTTTTCCACGTTGCATTTTTCCTCCATATCGTGCAGCACTAGCGTTCAGTTCATGTTTATTCTTCAGATATAATAATAATAATAAAATACCTAACAGAAAAACAGGTTGAGATTTAATGTGGTGGGCCAGAGACATGGTAAATGAGCCTTGTTATATGAGAAAATAATGGTATTTTGCCTATATAGCCAGACTGAACTTTTTGCATTTTCTTAATACCAACATTTTGAATATTATCCTCCTTGCGATGTCCCTACCAACTTTCAAACCAAACCTACGCCCTTGGTTATGACCACAACTCTTTAGTATTCCTCAACCTTTCTCTTCTGAATGGTGTTACAGAAAAAAAAAGAAAAGAAAAAAAAATTATAATATATATATATATATATAATGTTATGTTAAAATAAAGACTCCAGTCAAATCAGTTACATTATAATAGCATTTTTATTTATTTATTTATTTTTTTATTTTTTTGACATAGACAGTGTCCCCTAATGGGGGCTGCCATGTTAGAATTACATGACCAGCTGAATACAACTCGCAGTTGTTGGACATTTTCACTCATGGATTAAATTAATCAAGGCTGATTGTGAATAGTGAATTTCTACAATGATACTGGTAACTGAAAACTATTTTGTTTGAATGATGCTGCATCCATGCCCCTAGGTGTCAGTGAAAATTCAAGACAACATAAACAAAAAAATTACTGGTTGATTGCACCTTTAAATACATGAGTATTTCGCCAAACATTATTACATACCAGCACATACTCGGGTCTTTACCGACCAGGTAAATATATTTATCACAAATGAATCTACAAGGTGCCCAGATATTGTCAAATTTTCAAAACATTTTCAAGACAATTAGAACATAATAGAAAATAATATATTCTGATATATTTTTATGTTTTTTATTCATATATCAATGAGATGATGCAACAAATATAGAACAGCTTTCATTACTTCCACACTGAAATTTCATGCGAAGCAACTGGCTGTCAAATGGATACTGAGCTACACATAAGCTACACATGTGCACAGCCATTGATTAGGAAAATAAAAAATGGCACTCCATGTCAAAAAGGTTGCCGACCCCTGGCATAAAAGAAACCTTGGCGAGTTCCTAGTGGCCATTACTGGTCTTGAGAACAGAGACTGCAAAACAGTCCTTGCAGATGTTCAGATATTTTTTATGAAATATTTGCATCAAGTGTTTATTATTTTAATATTTCATATTTTATTATAATTAAAAAATTTCAGCTATATTACCCCTTTCACCAGCCCTCAGAAAACATATAAATAGCTCAAATGCATCTCCATATGTTATGAAGTAATGAAAGCCTTTCTTTGCACAAAGCCTTCTGAGCTGGACCAAGTACATTTCTTGATACATTCTCATTCTGTTGATGCACATAAAATTTCTATCTCCAGGCATATTCGTAGTTATACATCCACAGCAGCAGGAGTCGCCGTGTTTTTCTCCTGACAGTGTAGCTGTGCCCCGTTGTCGGTTGTAATTACGGCGCATGCGCACATCAGTCTTTCTTTTCCCAGTGCAGCGGAGTCAAAACTCACCAGTTTGACTCCAGGCTCCGGCTTTGGAGACTGAAAAGTCTACAAAATGGTCAGTACAGCGCCGCAATACATCTATTATCATCTTACCTAAAGGTTAATTGTCTGTTTGGTGCCCTTGCGTTATCCTGTGATGGTAGATAATAAAAGGATGACATACGATTTTGTCAGAAAAACAGAGTCCGGTATGAGTTTAAACGTGGCCTGATGGTTGATTTCAAGCCCTTCCCACATGAGTGTCAGAGAGAGATGCATACTGTAGTGAACGTCTTCAACGTTACTGATAGTTTTCGGAAGTTTACACGCTCCTAATAATGCACAAGTCGGTGTTAAACAACACTTAATTATTAACGAGCTTGACATGTTTAATGCTACATGCTATGCTTCCAGTCCTCAACATCTGATTGGAAGCCTTTAATCCCTTAACAATCAATGTTGCAGGATAAATACTAAGGGTTTCCCTCTGTGTTGAGGTGGTGCTTAAAAAGGAACGAGTTTTAAACAACTGTGTTGTCTTTAGGGATTCGTTAAAGTAGTGAAGAATAAGGCCTACTTCAAGAGGTACCAGGTGAAGTTCAGGAGAAGGAGAGGTAAATCCAGAACTGTAAAGTAAATAATTGGTTTAAGCTATTCAGACAGGTCTGATATTGATTGGCTTTTTGCATTTTGCCTCCCAGAGGGAAAAACTGATTACTTCGCCCGCAAGCGTCTGGTCATCCAAGACAAGAACAAGTACAACACACCCAAATACAGGATGATCGTCCGCTTCTCCAACAGGGACATCATCTGCCAGGTGGGTATAAA
The DNA here is from genome assembly GCF_019703515.2 of Myxocyprinus asiaticus. Lineage (NCBI taxonomy): Eukaryota > Metazoa > Chordata > Actinopteri > Cypriniformes > Catostomidae > Myxocyprinus > Myxocyprinus asiaticus. The sequence continues at coordinate 26,238,195 of NC_059355.1, forward strand.
GCTGCTGATCATTTGCCCCATGACCAGAGTGTTAATCCAGGAATTGCCAAAGACCAGTACAAATATGTTGAAGAAAAGTGTTTCCCACCTGACAAATGGCTAAATTTGTTTGTATTGACATACTAATGCTTGACTGAGAGCATTAAGGCTGGTATGCATGTGCTAATTTTTGTGCATAGTTATGCAACATAACAGAAAAGTTTGTTAGTGTGTTTGTGGCAAGCTAATGAGGAGTTTTTTGTCTTTGTCTGTTATCTAGCTCTCTAGGTTTTGGTTCTTAATTGTCTTGTGTGCAGTCAAATGTGATTGGGATGTTTTTGTTTTTCAGATCGCCTATGCCAAGATTGAGGGTGACATGATTGTGTGTGCGGCCTATTCCCATGAGCTGCCCAAGTATGGCATCAGTGTGGGTTTGACAAACTATGCGGCTGCCTACTGCACTGGGCTGCTGCTCGCCCGCAGGGTGAGTCTCACTCCCACTAGCCTGTCACGATAACTACTTTTGTTGGACGATATATTGTCCCAGAAATAATTGCGATAAACTATATTATTGTCATTTTAAAACCATTTTATGCCACTGATATAAAGATAATAGTGTAATAATGCAAGTTCACCCTTTCAAAGAGCAATGAACTTTTAATTCTTAAGAATATTCAGACATTGGGAATGTCAATGTTGGAATGTCAACAAAAAAAAAATGTTTAAATCAAGAAGGCCCCTCTCCATCTCCAACTGCGGTTTTTGTTCCCAGCTCGGAAAACTGGATGGGATATGTTTTAGATGAGCTTTTAGGTTAGTTGTATTGCCACTTTTTGTTGCAACAGTTTTTAAACAAAGTCGGCATACCGGCTCATTCACGTTAATGGACTCTCCTCTCTCATTTGGCTTAAAGCTAAAATGTTCCCACATCGGAGCTGTGGAATGTGGCTTTGAAACCAAGTCCATTTGGACTTATTCTTCCAGACTTTCTGGCTGGAATTATGCAGTCATCAGAAAAACACCTATTACAGGGCTCGACATTAAGCATTGTCATGTGCTTGTCCTTCGGACAAGTAAATTGGTCATCACTTGTCAGAGTAAAAAAGTTACTTGTCTGGAGAAAAAAAAAAAAAGCCGCCTTCCATTTACACCTGATAGGGATTAAGAACACAGTGCAGAAAGATGGTAAATTATTACTAACCCTCAAGCCTGTATGAATTTCTCTCTTCTGAGGAACACAGAATTCATTTTTGGCAGAATGTTAGTCACAGTCACTATTCACTGTCACTGCATCCCCCCATAAAATAAAAGTGGATCAAGACTGAAACTAACATTCTCACTAACATCATCTTTTGAGTACCACGGAAGATAGAAAGTCAGACAGGTTTGGAGCAACATGAAGGTGAGTACTGATGACATAATGTTTGGTAACACTTTTAATAAGGTTCATTAACAGTGGATAATGCATTAGCTATCTTGAACTAACAATGAACAATATTTTAACTAAGATGGATAAATGCTATAATGTTAGTTACTAAAAAAAATACATAGTGCATGAACTAATGTTAACATATACAACTTTTTATTTTAATGTACGAAAATGTACTAATATACTGTATGCTGGAATGAATATTAACCAAGATTAATAAATTATATAAAAGTGGTGTTTATTGTTAGTTTATGTTAAATGAAGTAGTTAACTAACGTTAACAAATGGAACCTTTTTGTAAAGTGTTACCCAATTTTCATTTTTGGGTACAGGTCAGTTCTCACCAGTTGCATTAAAAACGGCTGTTTAATATTGACAAAATGCATTGAAAATGTTAACAGATAAAATCCTGAGGGAACCTTGCTGCTAAATCAGTTATGTTGCATATCAGTTTTGAATATACATATTAAAGATAATGTTTTCATTGTGTGTCATTTATTAATGTTATAGTGTTAATTAGGGATGCACCGATCCGATACCTGGATCGACTCCGATACTGACGTTTTTAAACGGATCGGGTATCGGTCCGACGAGCCCGATCCAAATCCGATACTGTGTGTTAGTCATGTTCGTTAATGTCAAGCTAAAAAAAATGACATAAAAGAGCCATTAAAACACAATTAAAGTAGTTCATATGACTCGTGCATTTTATTCAAAGCCACTTGAAGACGTGCAATAGTCTAGAATCACAAAAGGCTGTGTTTTATAAGTAAATATATAAAATGCACGCGCAGCTCCAGCGCGTCAGTGAATGGCGCTGCTCTGTTGACACGCGCCTATTTTTAGCCTTCACGCGGTGCGCAATATTTGAGCGCTACTCACATACAGCATCTCAGATGTAGATACTCAATAGTTCGGTTCACTTATAATATGCATTTAGAATGGCACTGGAGGTGCTTTTTTACCAGAATTTGAATAAGAAGCGAATTAAACTACTGTGGACTTGCCTACAAACAGACACATACAGGACTTCCTGGAGAGTTCAGAATGTCAAAATAAAAGCGTGAGGGTTTAAAAGTTAAAGATGCATGATTGAGATATATTACTATTATAATATATTATTTTTATTATTATTATCATTTGTTTACAAATTATAATAATATTAAAGTTGAATGGGTTCCAAAAAATAACTGTGTGAATGAAAAGTGAGCTGATGTCTTACAATTAAATTGAACAAAAAGAGATCTGAATCCTTTAAAGTCTAGATACAAGTTGAAAAAATTTTGCGAAAAAAAAAAAAACGGCTTCTTTTCTACTGATGACTTACACTGGAATTACTGATAATTTTGCTGCTACATTATCCAGTATACTTGATGATAAAGTTTTTCTTAATAAGCTATACATTTATATTGAAATAATGTGTAGTTAGAGGTTTGTGTTTCTTTATATATTAAAGAGCACACCCAATTAGTTCCACACAATAATGTAAAGATATTCAAAACTGAATATGCAAAAAAACAACACTGGTATCGGGATCGGTATCTGCCGATACTGAGATTTCCGATATCGAATCGGAAGAGAAAAAGTGGTATCGGTGCATCCCTAGTGTTAATATTATTATAATGTATATTTTATATACATATTAAAATTGACTGATTCACTTGGCAGAGAAAATACCTTGGATACATACATTAGATGGAGCTCTAGAAAGATGTAACGGGTGTACAAGTCTATTTTAAGTGTTTCTCTTCACTCTACAGATGTTTTTATCACACAAAGCATTTTTGCAATTTCTGCCTTTCTTGCTGTATTATGAGGGAACGCCACCAACGTTGCGTGCTTGCGATGAAGACAGCTTTGTCGATTATAAACAGGAGCAATAGTTTTATCGCATCGCTTGCTTATAGAGACGTGGTACAACACAATTCGCATGTCCAAATAACAGGTTTATACCTGTTTATATATGTAAAATCTCAAGTTCAGCAGATACGTGCACTGCTTGCACTCAAGCTGCTGAACGCTGCGCCACGAGTGAAGGCGAGAGAGGGCGATGCGATAGAGGGAATTCCCCGCATTTTGAAAGCGAAACATGCGGCAATTAATAAAATTGTGCTCAATCCCACGCTACTGAGCTAACATTCGTTATTGAGATTTTAATCGGGCTACTTGTCCGGTCGGGGAAGTACAATTCTCTTTAACTTGCCCGTTAAAAATTTCCACTTGTCCCGGACAAGCGTTAATGTCCTGTATTAGAGTCCTGTATTAAAACACTTATTAGCCTCGAGTAACACAATCTTCACCTGTCACTGTCTGCTCTGTGTGTGTGGGGAGGAGCTGCCTGAGCCCCACCTCCGACACAGAGCGGATGAGAGCACAGACACAGCACGACTGGCTAAAATGTTGGTGACATTCATTTCTTATGTAAACAAACACACATGTAAATACAATGGGCAATATCGAGGTCAGCAAAAATGATCAGGGTCATGTCCATATATCGTATGTTAAGTCGATAACGTAATTATCGTGACAGGCCTAACTCCCACCACTCATCATTTGACTTATTTCCTTTTGAAACACATTTATAAAACTTTACATTGCAGATCGACCTCATTAAGAGATGATTTGCAGAGTGTTTGTACCTCAAAGAAGTTAACTTGAATTCTCTAGTAATCACATTTTCTGTATTCCATTACATATACTCTAAACAAATTTTCCTTTATCGGAGCAAAGTCATAATTGACTTGAGCATAAGTCAATGGAGTGTCAAAACACCCAAATTTTTCCCAATTCCCCCGATTTTGTATTGCAGGTAAACACCTTTACTGCCGTTTTTAATGGCTTATCCAAGCGGGCATGCCTCTTTACAGTTTGACCTAAATTATTACACTTAAGAAATGCAAGTATTGGCATTTTCCTCTAAATGACAATTCTTCATTTAGGATATGTTTAGTTCGAATTTGGGAATTGTATGATTACTATGAATGAAATAGGCTGCTGTTAGTAGTAACTTCTATTTTAAGATATATAATTTGTATACATATTTGAGTTCATTAAAACTTCACATTGTGGATCGTGGGATATTTCGGATCTTTGGACTTTTAGTCAAATCATGACGCTGTGTAAAAACAGGTGGTACTTAAGCATAACTGTCTGCGATATTGGTGAGCTAGTAAGCAGAAATTATCAACAGGTAAACTCGCAAATTGTTGTTCATTTTCATTATAAGCTGTGATAGACCAAATCACAAGCTCTTTTGAAGTCCTTTTTCACCTCAACTGACCTATCACTCTCTCTTCAGAAGTTCGCCACTGACCAATAACTTAAATGTTCAAGCATGCGCCGAAACACGTAGGCGCAGAATTTTACGAGTATCACGTGCTCTGATCTGGAATGCAGCACTTGAGACAACTTGCTTCATTGAATTGTTGAAAATTGTATAAATATGCACAAATAAAATATTGAGTGTAATGAGAAAAAGGATTGTCAATAAGTGATTGTGTTAGAACAGCTCTACTACACTGATCAGCCACAACATTAAAACCACCTGCCTAATATTGTGTAGGTCCCTCTTGTGCCGCCAAAACAGCTCTGACCCTTCGAGGCATGGACTCCACAAGACCTCTGAAGGTGTCCTGTGGTATCTGGCACCAAGACATTAGCAGCCGATCCTTCAAGTCCTGTATGTTGCGAGGTGGGGCCTCCATGGATCGTACTTGTTGGTCCAGCACATCCCATAGATGCTCAATAGGATTGAGATCTGGGGAAGTTGAAGGTCTATTCCACCCCTTGAACTCTTTGTCATGTTCCTCAAACCATTCCTGAACCATTTTTGCAGTATGGTAGGGTGTATTATCCTGCTAAAAGAGGCCACTGCCATCAGGGAATACCGTTGTCATGAAGGGGTGTACGTTGTCTGCAACAATCTTAAGGTAGTTGGTACATGTCAAAGTAACATCCACATGAATACCAGGACCCAAGGTTTCCCAGCAGAACATTGCCCAGAGCATCACACTGCCTCCGCCGGCCTGCTTTCTTCCCATGGTGCATCCTGCTGCCATCTCTTCCCCAGGTAAATGACGCACATGCACCTGGCCATCCACATGATCTAAAAGAAAAAGTGATTCATTAGACCAGGCCACCTTTTCTATTGCTCCATTGTCCAGCTCTGACGCTCATGTGCCCATTGTAGGTGCTTTCGGCAGTGTATATGGGTCAGCATGGGCACTCTGACTCGTCTGCGGCTATGTAGCCCCATACGCAGCAAGCTGTGATGCACTGTGTTCTGAGACCTTTCTATTTTGGCCAGCATTACGTTTTTCAACAGTTTGTGCTACAGTAGCTCTTCTGTGTGATCGGACCAGACAGGCTAGTCTTCGCTCCCCACGCGCATCAATGAGACTTGGGTGCCTAAAACCCTGTCACCGGTTCACCGTTTGTTTTTCCTTGGACCACTTTAGGTAGGTACTAACCACTGCATACCGGGAATACCCCACAAGACCTGCCGTTTTGGAGATGCTCTGACCCAGTCGTCTAGCCATCACAATTTGTCCCTTGTCAAAGTCACTCCTATCCTTACGCTTTCCCATTTTTCCTGCTTCCAACACATGGAACTGACTGTTCACTTGCTGCCTAGTATATCCCACCCCATGACATGTGCCATTGTAATGAGATAAATGTTATTCACTTCACCTGTCAGTGGTTTTAATGTTTTGGCTGATCAGTGCATGTCAGTGCGTCTCTGTATGTTGATTTGGCAGTCAACCAAACACATTTTAAATTTAAATGTGATTGGATGAAACTGTTTTGGACTCTGTTTACGCCTGTATTTAGTGCTGTCCACTTGTAAACCAAGCACCTGAGACAGATGTGAAAACCTGAAGCACACAGGGTCTTTGGCCATTCTGGTATTCCATGTGACAGCAATTTTTATAACTGGATCCCTACATGCACCCTTCCAGCTGCTGAACAAATTTGGCCTTGACAAGGTGTACGAAGGTCAGGTGGAGGTCACCGGGGATGAGTTTAATGTGGAGAGCATTGATGGACAGCCAGGAGCTTTCACCTGCTACCTGGATGCAGGCCTAGCCAGAACCACCACTGGCAACAAGGTGTTTGGAGCCCTGAAGGGAGCAGTGGATGGAGGTCTCTCCATTCCTCACAGGTAAATCTCTCCGTATTGTTCCCTGAATGTGCCTGACATATTAGATTGGTGCTGTGGGGTATGTTGCATGTATTTGTCTGCTTGATGATGATACCTCTTGAGACTGAGCAACTTGTAGTTGGTCCTTCATTTGCTCAACTGATGTGATTGCGTTTCAAGACGGGGCTGAGAGCAACCTTTAAAGCTATGAAATTGTGCATGAACTCTTTTCATTAATAGGGAGTCTTTTGAAACAAAAGTGAAGTTGCAAATCTGCTTTTTGTTTTGATTAATGTTGCAATGCCCATTTCTCTCTAGGCTTTTCAGTGATTATGCCCCATTTACACCTGGTATTGAGATGCATTTTGGGTGAATCGATCACAGGTGGTCAGCGCTAAATACAGGTGTAAACGGGGTCCAAAATGTTTTGTGATCGGATCACAAAAAACACAAATGGAGGTTGTCAAAAATTTATGTAACCGCATGCAATGTTCCCTCTAACTTTAGTTCTTGCTGAGCAAATCCTATTTCTATTGGGTAGAACCTGAGCAGAATATATAAACTCAGCAAAAAAAGAAACTGCTTTTATTTTCAGCAAACTTAACGTGTAAATATTTGTATGAACATAAAGATTCAACAACTGAGACATAAACTGAACAAGTTTCACAGACTTGTGACTAACATAAATGGAATAATGTGTCCCTGAACTGGGGGGGGGGGTCAAAATCAAAAGTAACAGTCATTATCTGGTGTGGCCACCAGCTGCATTAATTACTGCAGTGCATCTCCTCCTCATGGACTGCACCAGATTTGCCAGTTCTTGCTGGAAGATGTTAACCCACTCTTCCACCAAGGCACTTACAAGTTCCCGGACATTTCTGGGGGGAATGGCCCTAGCCCTCACCATCCGATTCAACAGGTCCCAGACATGCTCAATGGGATTGAGATCCGGGCTCTTTGCTGTCCATGGCAGAACACTGACATTCCTATCTTGCAGGAAATCATGCACAGAACGAGCAGTATGGCTGGTGGCGTTGTCATGCTGGAGGGTCACAACAGATCTACAAGCCCTCAGTCCAGCCTCTCTCAGCCTATTGCGGACAGTCTGAGCACTGATGGAGGGATTGTGCATTCCTGGTGTAACTCGGGCAGTTGTTGTTGCCATCTGTACCTGTCCCGCAGGTGTGATATTTGGAAGTATCAATCCTGTGCAGGTGTTTTTACACGTGGTCTGCCACTGTGAGGACGATTAGCTGTCCTTCCTGTCTCCCTGTAGTGCTGTCTTAGGTGTCTCACAGTACAGACATTGCAATTTATTGCCCTGGCCACATCTCCTGTCCTCATGCCTCCATGCAGCATGCCTAAGGCACATTCACACAGATGAGCAGGGACCTTGGGCATCTTTTTTTTTTTGTGGTGTTTTTCAGATTCAGTAGAAAGGTCTCTTTAGGGTCCTAAGTTTTTATAATTGTGACCTTAATTGCCTTCCATCTGTAAACTGTTAGTGTCTTAACGACCTTTCCACAGGTGCATGTTCATTAATTGTTTATGGTTCCTTGAACAAGCATGGAAAACATTGTTTAAACCCTTTCCAATAAAGATCTGTAAAGTTATTTGGATTTTTACAAAAGTATCTTTAAAATACAGTGTCCTGAAAAAGGGACATTTCTTTTTTTTTTGCTGAGTTCATCTATATGTTTATTATTAGTATTTATTATTATTATTATTCAGGTAAATAGTCATAATAATAAACTAAGGCCATAGTATGGTTTTAATAACAAATAAAGAGCAGTAAGTGGCCTTTTCAATATTGTTTTTTGATTAATATTAACATAGAGACTGCAGCAGATCTATTAGGCTACATTAGTGCATTTACACTGCAGAGCCTTATGCGCAGATCCGATATTTTGACATACCTGATTTGTTGAACCTGTTGTCATTCACATAAGATGTAAGCAAATGTTTGTTAATGCCTGTCCAGCATGTGATTGACCATGAAGCACATTTCACCATTCAGGCACGCAGCCGCATTTCTGCGTTCACTAATAGCAATATTTCACAGTAAATGCCATATGTTTACGTGTTGTTTCATGACTCAGTATTGGAAAAAAAATAATGGAATTTTTTTTACATTGATATGGACTCCAGTTGAAACACCGAGCATGTATTTAGCTCTGATTCAGAGAAATCTCTAGGTTTTCCCACACCCTTGAGTCCGCCATCTGCGCGGGTGTTTTTTCCTTTCTCAGAGGGAGCAAATCAGAAGTGCAGGGCAGTGCATGCACGCAGTTTAGAGGGAACATTGACCATATGTGACCACTAATCCATCTGAAGCACCACCCCTCACCTGTCAATTAAACACTGTGCTAACACAAGAGTTTTAAACTTTGCCGGTTACATGCAGCTTTAAAAGGAAATAACTGTCCTATTGAAAAGCGTGAAAAGGTGCAAACAAATACCTGTGCAAGAACTTCAGTGGTAAGAAGCATTTGAGCAACCAGGTGTTAACGGTGATGTCTCGCCTGATCACATGTGATCAGATCACCCGATAAGCATCTGAATACCAGCTGTAAACAGGGTCTGTATGTTTTAATTCAGAGCAGGGATACAAACTACTTACCTTTTAGCTAGTCACCTTTTTTTAAGCTACTTTGCCTAATTTGTTTGGTAAAATTATCAGTCACTTGAAAGGTGTGCTTTAAGCTTAAAGACTTAAATAAAGCTTCAAATACAATAAACAGATCAACTGAAAATACACCCCTGGAACACCTGCTATGACTTGCTCACCTTTGTCACCTTTCATGAGTTTTCATCCCTGTCAAAGGGTAATTTTTTTTTTGTTTTTCTAAATCCAGCCAAGTTTGAAATGCTTGTAAATTTACATTTAAAATGCCCAGCATAAAGTTTCTGATCTTCCATTCCTAGCACCAAGCGTTTCCCTGGCTATGACTCTGAGAGCAAGGAGTTCAACGCAGAGGTCCACCGCAAACACATTCTGGGCCTGAACGTCTCGGAATACATGAGCTACTTGATGGAGGAGGACGAGGATGCCTACAAGAAACAGTTCTCCCGCTTCATCAAGAACGGTGTTACCCCTGATTCAGTATGTTCTCTAACTCGATAGATTGAGATATTGAACAGATTTGTTGAATGTTGGACTTGCGTTGATTGTCTTGATGCATGATCAGTAACTCCATGACTGTTTCATCCCATTTACTAGGGCGATTTCAAGTCTTAATATTAATAAAACTGGCTGTTATAAACATTACTATTTGTGAACCATTATGTTTATTAATTTTATGGTATGTTTAATGTATTAATGTGTGTGTCTTCCTCAGATGGAGGAAATGTACAAAAAGGCACATGCAGCCATCCGGGAGAACCCAGTGCACGAAAAGAAGCCCAAGCGGGAAGTCAAGAAGAAGAGGTACAGAGGTTTTTGTTGGTTATGTGTCATCTTGCTCTGTGTCTTGAGCTCTCTGGTGATATTCATGAACACACCACAGCTTCACAATTCTGTTATGCGCTTGCTTAGGTCTTTTAGACTTTTCAGATGTCTAGATGTGATGTTAATGTTCTGCTGCTTGATGATGATACCCTTTCAGACTGAGCAAATTGTAGTTGGTCCTTCATTTGCACAGTTGATGCAAGCATATTTCAAGACGGGGCTGAGAGCAGCTTTGGTTAATTTGTTAATGTCGGACCAATTGGAGATTGTTTAAACTTTCACAAACCATCTTATGCTGGAACTGACACAAATTTATAAACCTTAGTGAAAAGGCAAAGAATATTAATGATTTACGCATGGAACCCAGTCAGTCTTCTGTAGTTTGGTCTGAAACTTAACCCCCTCCCTGTTTCCTACCTTAAGTGACACACTGAAATGGATACTGATCGATAATAAACAGCTTGTTGTGGCTTATACGAATTTTACCCTTTTTCAACTGGAGTGGCTAGCAAATGCAATGAAAAACACTCATTTGACTTTTAAAGCTCTGAACGGAATTGCAAAAATAAACCGTTTTCAAAACAGCTTTCCAAATATGCCCCTCGCCCGCAGTTGTTTAAACAGTCATAGTCCCGCCCCCAACTCACCTTTGGTAGAGTAATGTTTATGGGGCGGGTTGCTCAAAACAAACAGGATTTTTTTATACTGCCGCAGAAACACAGTGTTTACAGTTTGAGAAAATGTACCTATGAATGGCTTACTAATAGTTGTCTGCATATTAAGCTTGGATAGAAGTATTTTAACACTGAAAAAGTTACATCAGCTTTAAATAGGTGTAATTTTAAAGCTTAGAAATTGAACTTTGCAATGCAAATAGGCAATCTGAACAAACTCTTAACTACTGTCTTTTAATTTGTTGACAAATTATCCATTTTATCATTTATGAAATATGATCATAATCGTAATAGGAACGGGTAAAGACATTATACAGATTAGGAAGTAATGTGTCGTATTTGCAAAAGTCTCAACTACTAGAATAATCAGCAAGATGTGTGCACATGCACAGCATGTAAGTATGTCCTGTAAAACTGATGAAAGAAAATATACTGTAACAAAATTACTGTAGATCTACGTCTAACCGATATAATTCCACAATCAGCAATATAATTTACGTTTCCCAGTTATAAGTCAGTTATGTCAACTTCTGCCTGCTTCATTTCATTCAAATTTCATTAATTCCATCTAAACATAGTGCTGTTGTGAAAAGTGTATTTTCCTGGAAGAGATTGCTTGCTACCAGCACTTGCTGAAATTGACTGGCTCTTTTGACAGGTGGAACCGTGCCAAGCTCACACTGGCTCAGAGAAAAGACCGCGTTGCCCAAAAGAAGGCCAGCTTCCTTCGGGCTCAAGCTGCAGAGGAGGACTAGAGCTTGATCCTTTTTTCCTCGTGTTTGTGCAGAAATACTTTGTTCTAATAAATATATCAGAAAAGATTCTCGTCTTAGTCTGTTTTCATTGATTTAAGGCTGTTTATTGTTTCCAAGCATCTGTGTTGCAATTAACAAGCAGCCCAGGCTTTGTATAGACCTTATTCAGAATTGATTTTTAAGGTGAATGAGATGAGGCTGTGAGGGTTAGACTTACCATCTCTTTAATGGCACACACAGTATAAAACTGTAAATAAAGCTCTCATCTGATTTTCCACAGCTCATGTTGTCTGGAGTTTGTCTACTGAATGGTCTTGGAAAGATATTTTTAGTGTTGTCTACGGAACGATCCAGAAACACTTTAAAATGCAGTACAGCCCATTGAAGAGACTGTACATCCTTGCAGCCTTGTTGTCATTCAGGTCAAAAATCAAAGATGATGCTGCTGTAAATAAGGTCAATGTGTGCATTTCTTATTTGGAGTAACACCTGGCTTTTTGACTAGGGTGAACCATTAACATTAGCCTAGTTTCCATCCACTTTTCTCGCTATTTTGTAATCGACAAAGTAAAAATAAGTAAAAAATAATAAAATAAAAAAAATGCGATATTTGCCGTCTTATGCCTGTTTCCATTCAAATGGCCTTTTATCGTTAAAAATGGTGTACGTGATGATGTCATGCCTTAAAAAAAACACTGTCACATAAGTTTTGGTTTAGCGCAAAAGAAATCTGCCCCTAAGCCGTTTCCATACAGAAATATGTGTTTATCGCTAATTCGCCTCCCAGATGTCCCTAATTTTTTTCCTCCGAAGTTCTGGTAAAATGGGGAGAGTATTGAGACAATTCATTGAAATTAACCAGCTAACTGTCATTTTAATTTCACAAATAAAAGCAATCAGAAGAGGAATTGCAGTCAAAAGGGAGCTGTTGCCCTTCTGATATGACTGTAATATTGGTCCTGATATTGCACGATATTGCGAAATTGAATCGTCATGGCCCTGTTCAAGTAGTGGGGGAAACTTTCGGTCTTAGTATATGCCGCGTGCACAGCTATGAAAGAAAAACTGATGCTGTGTAATTTCAGGGTTTACATATGATACATTCCTGATATTCAATAGGCTATTTTGAACAATCATCTAATCCAAAGCATTGCCATCACAACTGTATTATGTCCCGCATATTTGTCCAGCAACTTTTAACGACCAACTGAACATGATTATTTTCTGAAGAAGCTCAGCAAATGCGATCCAAGGTAAAGAGGGTTAGATTTAAAAGCTCGTTTTCTGAAAGTGAACTCATTGGACAGATAGTTCTGATAGTTTATAGTCTTGAAGTGTAGAAAATGTCATTCAACTGACGTTATTCGTCTACAGAACAGGGTATGGTTAATTTAAGTCTGTGTTACAGAAAAAGGCATATATAGGTCTTAAAATATAATATTTTTTTTCGTTTGGTAATTAATTTAATACAGGGAATTTTGCCAGCATTTTTACAAAAGTAAACTAAGCAATAATTTAATAGATTTGGGCTATATGTTAGTGTTCCAAAAAAAGCACACTGATGTTTTTCTCCTAGTATTGTGTATTTATTTTTCATTTAAAACATCTTTGTGCACAGAAATAATGTTAAATTTTTTTATTTATTTTTTTTTATTGTGGGCTAATTCCATGACTGCTGTCTATTATTTTGAATTGTGTGGAAAAGCAACTTTAATAAATAAACAGATGTCTACCGCGATTAAATTAATCACAAACAGTGGCCATTAATTTGTTCTCCGTGCACTTGTCAATGTGCATGTCTTGATCCGAGATATTTGTGTTGGCACTCCTGGAAGTGTCATGTTTGCAGTGATCGGATCTTTATGCCGTTCAGATCAATCCATAATCATGTACAATAAATTGGCTTTCAAGGATGTCATCATGATTAACACAGGCTAACGATTGGGGTAAATTCTGTCATGTGACACTACATTTTTGCATTAATGCCAATTTTCTCGACAAAATGTGTTTCCAAACCAGTTTTTTGCGACATTTGAAGTATCGACATAGAGTTTATGCGCTAGAGGTAAACGGAAAAATATTATGTCAACACTTGTGAAATTTTAGCGATAATTTGCGTTTCCATCAGCTTTATTTTGATGAACTAAAACATTTATCGCAAAAAATCCTTGGATGGAAACGTAGTTATTGACAGAATTTGAAGTGCCAAGATTCAGCTCTGTCAACTGTATTCAAAACTACTGATTGAAGCAAAGGATGCACAGACTTTGTTCAAAAGTAAAATTTACTAAAAATTTGAAGGGCCCTCAGTCCTACTTCATTTATATAAGGGTACATGCGTATACAGATTTTAAAACAAAGGCAAAATGTAAAAACCAAGAGCTTGTGTGACAGAATATGATAGAGCTCTCAGGTCATCAACAGTGATCTTCAAGCATTTTCAGGCCTCTTAAATCAGCTATTCAAAACGCACTTTGTTGGCAGTATCAATTTTGATGATTAACATTAAAGGTGCTGTAAGTGATTTTTTTTTTTTTTTTTTAAATGTAAAAGTATGCATATTTGAAAAGTAAGTTCCTACTCCCTTAAAGATATTAGTGAAATGTGTCCTGAGATATCTCACTGTTCTCTGTGACAGCTGTAGACTTTGTAAACAGCAAACATAAATGTGATGCTTTTCACCTGTCAATCATTTGAAGTGGATCATTGAGGCTATGATTCAAAATGTTTTTCAGTTGAGGGTGCTATTGTGCCACTTTTGAATTTGACAGCCACAGGAACAAACAGTGCTGCTCTTTTGCTCTGTTATAGCCTCAAAATTTCTTTGGTGGGCAGGGGTTTGAGTCTTGAGGGGGCATTGCTAATTCAACAGCTCACGTGAAAGATACAGAAGTCCAGAATGCTAAAATCTATTACAGCACCTTTAAGAACATTAGTTAATAATCTTTGTTAAATTCAAGATACATCTTTTATTTATCTAGAAGTTGTAAACATTAATGCATTATATACTTATCTGAATTAACAATGAACAATTGTATTTTTATAAATGAACATTAATCAAGATTAATAAATGCTTTTAAACGTATTGTTTGTAGTTCATGATACCAAATGCATTAACTATCGTTAACAAGTAGAGGCCAAAAGTGTTACCAAAATGTCAAAATTGAGTGTCGGCTGTATTAACTTTTAGAGTTATCAAAATGTGTTCATTTTTAAACACAATTTAGTTTGCAAATTTTTGTAAATCCTGCAAATCATCTCTCTATCCTTTTTATAGTTAAAATGTAAAGAATTGAAGGGTAAAAAATGTGAATTCTTCCAACTGTAGACTAGACATGGTTTCATTGTCTCTGTTTCTTAAACAGCGATCCAGAAGAAGAACAGCAATTTTGCACTTTCTCTCGGCAGTGGTGGACATGCATTAACAGATGCAGTATATCTCTGCAGCCTAAGCTGTTATAACTTGGGATTGATTCAAGACTGGGTAATGCAAGCAACAAGGGGTCATCAAGTCTATATTGGTATATTCTGCAACAAAGAATAATTAGATTCCAGGATTCTTGGTTATGAGTCACCTGATATCAATCAGACCGTTCCAGTCCATTGTTTGTATACTATGTGTTCTGTATAGAAGAGTAATAACTTAGTTCTGTGTTATATTAGGAGTCTTTAGTGTGGGATATCTTCTTCCAAAGCAAAGTTCTGAGGTTATTAATAATCAATGAGTGCTCCATTTCCATCTGTTCGGTGGCACCCTTGAGAGCGATGCAGGCATACAACTGTTTCTCCAATTCGTCTTGTATGTTTGATGGTGCACCATAGAGAAGATAGTCCTTAAGTGTGCTACATACTTTGGCCAGATTTGGCTGTGTCACCTCTGTGGTGCAGCGGTGTTTCGTAAGGTCACAGGAAGTTAGGCAGTCCGTGCCATACACACAGTCACTGTCCTCTTCACACTGCCTTTCACGCATCACTTCCTGAAAAGCAGCTTCAGGGATGATGTTTCTCGCGTCTACCACCTTTATATCATAGTGCTCTGTGTAACCAAACCCTGCTGCATTAACGTCACACATAAGGAAACTTCCAAATGTTCCATGGAAGACATCCTCAACAAGCTCAAACAGGCCAATGGCTATCTTTGCTTTGCGCGGCCAAGAGGGGGTGACCCACTGGTCAATGCTGCGTTGCAGACTGGCTGGAATCCACAGCTCTACTATCCATGGTAGGCTGGCACCATAGAGTGGTACATAAGGCACCTTCTCCATCACATACAAGTCTCCACAGTAGCCCAGCAGTCTGGGAGTGTGCTCTCGATCCTGCAGCACGATGGACAGCAGGAATTCATTGAGCTGAATTAAAGCCCAAGCTGAATGTGCTTCTGACAGTGAAATCTGGCCATCCTTGTTGCTGTCTGCAACTCCAAGCACAAGGGTCACCAAATCATGTAGGTTGGCTTGATCTCCTACTTTTACCTGCAATGGAAAATGTGTCATTGTAATGAGTTTGGAAGAGATGCAGTTTAGCTCAGTGTGCAAAAAGATGTTATTTTGTTATAAAGGTCTTGCTGGCATCTTTTTTTTTCTTCAACTGACAGCGCAGACACATTCATCCGGCTTGAGTAATGCGTAATTTACATACATTTACAATTTTAAAAGGGTTAAGGGTGGTTAAAAGTAAAACATTTGGTGACAAAATAATGATATCCAACAGCTACCAAGGCCCTCAGTGTATATACAGTATACACATTTACATACTTAGACATTACTGAGGAATTAAAAAACTTAGGGCCTAACTACTTTAAAGGAATAATTCACCCAAAAATGAAGTCTCATCATTTACTCACCCTCATGCCATCCCAGATGTGTATGACTTTCTTCTGCAGAACACAAACGAAGATTTTTTGAAAAACATCTCAGCTCTGTAGGTCCGTACAATGCAAGTTAATGGAGGCCAGAACTTTGAAGCTCCAGAAAGCATAGGAAGGCAGCATAAAAGTAATCCATATGTAAGTTCTTTTTATCAATAAATCTCCACTTTCAACAGCCCTCCTATGCACATTCACAAGAGGAACGAGTTATTTTTTTTTTTTGTGATACACATTCTTTGTGCATATTACCACCTATTGTGCAGGGAGGAGATAAATAAATCATAACTGCACAACAGCCAAGTATGTGGCCATATGCACGAAGAATGTGAATTGTCAAAAAACAGAAGAACTCTCATGAGGAGGGCTGTTTGAAAGTAGATTGATGGTAAAAAAAAAAAAAAAAAGAAACTAAAATATTGTTTTACACTCACACCTATCATATCGCTTCTGAAGACATGGATTTAACCACAGGGGTTGTACGGATTACATTTATGCTAGCTTTATGTCCTTTTTGGAGCTTCAAAGTTTTGGTCAGCATTCACCTGCATTTTGTGGACCTACAGAGCCGAGATATTCCTTTAATAATCTTTGTGTTCAGCAGAAGAAAGTCATACACATCTGGGATAGCATGAGAGTGAGTAAATGATGAGAATTTTTTTTAATAAAATGTCTACAGGTATTAGTAATATTTACAGTGAAAAGTAGTTTTTTAAGACTACAAACATAAGGTCAGTTTGACATTTTAGATGTTTCTTTAAGATTAACAGAGCGTTAAATGTACTGGCAAATGAATGAGTGCACATTGCAAAATGGTATGGGATTTGAGACCTTTAGATGGCTGAAGACCATCTCTTTGAACTTCTCCACAGATGTTCCTTTGGTTGGCCTGTTAAAGAAGGCAGACTCTTTCCGGGGCTCTAATTCTACACCCAAGTCATAATGAGGAACCTCTTGCATGTGACACTTTATGATCCCTTCCATATCCCCCCAACTGCCAGAATATACCTACAGAAAGAAAAATTATAAATTAATATAAATTAAATACAAATGAAACATTGGAACTAAAATATTTCAGTATTGTAAAGCATCTGCAAATAATTGCAATGCATTTAATAAATGAATTAACTTCAATTGCTACATGACAATTTTCATAGGTGCATATCTTTCGTGTTCATTAGCTAGTTCACAAAACACAATGTTATGCTAGCTATGTAAGTAATTTTATTGTAGACAAACTACAGAAGGTATCATTACAATGCTAAGCACTAACATAAGAAAACAATACTGAACACAACTGGAACAATTTGGAACAGGCCAAGCATCACCAAACATCAACAATTGGAATTGCAAAAATAATTACTGTTTTAAAACAGCTTTCCTGAAGTCATTTTCCCAAGTAATTTGTATTTGTATAGCGCTTTTCACAATACACATCGTTTCAAAGCAGTTTTACAGAAAATCATACTGTAAAGTCTTAAATGTCCTGAAGCCCCTTGTGAACAGGTTAATTGAAAAACTTCATCGAAAATCACGCCTTAATGTTTTTGTTGTTAAGCCCCCAGTGAGCAAGCCAAAGGCAACTGTGGCAAGGAACAAAAACTCCATAACATGTTTAGTTAGTTGAGAGAGAAAAAAAAAAAAACTTATGGAGAAACCAGACTCATATGGAGGAGCCAGATCTCATGGCTTTACACCATGAACAACATAATGCCATCATCATCATCATCATCATCAAACATCAGTGTTGATAGTGCAACAGTTCTACTCTGAGGGGGGATTCAGCCTATTAAGCTGGTATAAGAGAAAATACTTTGACATTGAAAGCACACTCAGTATTTTTTTCCCATTAAAAAAGTTTTACTCCTAAAGAAATGCATTTTGAAACATATGTATAAAATCATGAGCACTCACATGAGATGAAGACTCTAGTCATATTAGTAACCTTATAAAGCTGTTTTATTCTACATGGGGTGCCCTCATGGGGGCTGCCATTTTAGAATCACATGACCAGCTGAATACTACTCACTTAATCTCAGTAACCGTCTTGTTATTGTAAACTTTCACTCTTGGATTAAATTAATCATGGCTGATTGTGAATTTCTACAATGGCACCTGTAACTGAAAACTATTGATTTTGAATTATGCTGCATCCACACCACTAGGTGTCACTGTAAGTCTAAGGTGACACAAGCAAAAAGTTACTGAGTGCACCTTTAAAGAACAACAACATTCTAGTGTCTCTGACCTGATTGATGGGTTTGGCAGAGAGGCACTTCCCCAGGTAAAGAGTGCCCTTCTCACACAAGCTGTTGCAGGCGGAGCCATCAATTACTCCCTTCTGGAATTTATCACACTAGAGTAAAGACATGGAGATACACATACATCAGAGTCTACACTGCATTATTATTATTTTTCCATGACATAGTAGTACTCCCACAAGATTGCCTGATCCATTTCTTTAGTCAATATCTTCTACAATCCCTCTCCTCTAGATGGCTCCCTTTTTCTCAATTATGTTTAGGCTTTTAAATCTAGTTAAGTGATGCAACTGAAAACTCACGATAGAGTTCTTGCACTCATGTCCTCGGCAGAGTTCTGTGTAAGATGAGTATTCCATATATACTACCCAGCTTCCCACGAAAACAGCAAGCCAGGAAAAGAAAAGGTACTTCATGTGTAGGTAGGAGAACCGGGCCTGCACACAAACAGAAAGGAACAAACAAAGAAAAAAACGTGAACACTTTACAATAAGGTTACATTCGTTAACATTAGTAAATGCATTAGGTATCATGAACAAACAATTATCAATATATTTTGTGCAGCATTTATTAATCTTTGTTCATGTTAGATAAAAAAAATTGTTTTCTTCATTCATGTTAGTTCATAGTGCTAACAAATACAACAATGCATGTTAACAAATACAACGTTTGATTTAAAATATGTATTAGTATATGTTGAAATTTAAATTAACTAATTGTAATAAATGATGTAAAAGTATTGTTCATTGTTAGTTCACATTAAAGGAATGTTCCAGTTTCAATACAAGTTAAGCTCAGTTGACTGCATTTGTAACATAATATTGATTACCACAAAAGTTCATTTCGACTCGTCCTTTCTTTTCATTTTTTATTTATTTATTTATTTATTTTTTATTTTATTTTATTTTTTTTGGTGATTAACATTTTTTATTGATTCATACAGTAAACAAAGAAAAGCTAAACATATATACACAGAATCAACATTTAACCCCCACTATTACCCCTCGCTCCAATCACCAACCCCACCCTGACCCTCAACAAACATTCCTGTGGTCACACATGAATACACACACACACACACACAAAACTATATATATATATATATATATATATATATATATAATCACACACATTTATAACTATACCTCTCTCTCCACTGCCCCTCCCCAAGAGCCCTCCTAGAATGCCAAATAGTTGCCCCATTTCCCAACAAATGAATCTAAGTTCCCCAGTCTTCTAGATGACACTTCCTTGAAAGTCGCCACCCTCCCCATCTCCTTGCACCTCTCCTGAAATGGGGGCACTCCAGCCGAGTTGTGTCTCCATCTTCTGATTGGCATTGCCAGCAGGTGGGTATATCTTTAAGATCAAGCCTATACAATCTAGAGGAGCCAACAGAATCTATATAAAATCTTGAATTGCATAAGGTGCATCCTTGAATCTCTAGATGCAGACTTGACCTTTTTTTCAATCCTAGCCCACACTCCCTCCTCCAATACCAAGTTTAAATCTTTCTCCCATAATCTCTTGATAGAAGTTAAAGCTCTGTCCCCCAGACTCTGAATTAGCAGGAAGTAATGCACTGATGCCTCATGACCTTTTCCAAAAGCAGTAATCACCACTCCCAGAGTATCTGCCGCTTTAGGGGGGTGTATGCTACTCCCAAAAATAGTACAGAGCAGGTGGTGCAGCTGTAAATACCTAAAGAACTGAGATCTGGGAATCCCAAAATGTTGAACCAAATTTTCAAAGGATCTCAACACTCCACTCTCATATAGGTCACAGAGTGTATTAACCTCCCACACAATCCACTCTGACCAGCAGAAAGGGTACTTATTAATACATAATTTTGGGTTCAGCCATATGCTCGAGGCAACATTTAAATAAATGTCTGAATTAAACACTCTGTACACTTTTGTCCATACCGAATGCAAATGCGAGACAAAGGGGCGTAACTTAACTTCTCCGATTAGTTTGATAGAAAGGCTTTGTAATAGCGAAATAGGGGCAAGAACTTCCTGTTCAATACAAAACCAGGGAGTGGCTCTCTCAGGTGGAAGTGACCAATGAGCCAAATGTCTGAGACCGAAAGCATAATAATAAAACAAAATCTATGGTAGGCCAAGCCCACCTTTGTCAATCAGCCTATGCAACTTACTGAAATGTAATCATGGATGTTTACCATTCCAAATGAAGGACTTCGCTATGCTATCAAAATGCTTGAAATAAGAGAGGGGTAAATCTACAGGGAGAGACTGTAGCAGCATACTGCCCGGTAAAAGTCTTTACCGGGCAGTACGCTGTCAGAGCCAAAGCTTTGGATTTAGATCAATTAACTCTGTATCCCGAGAATTTAGAAAAGGAATTAATAATTCTGTGGAGGCAAGGTATAGATCAAGTAGGGTCGGAGACGAATAATAAAATATCATCTGTGTAAAGCAAAAGCTTATGCGCCACACCTCCCGCCACTACTCCTGGAAAATCCTCCTCCTTTCTTATCGCGGCTGCTAATGGTTCCAGGGCAAGAATAATGGTGAAAGAGGGTAACCCTGCCGGATGCCCCTATCCAGAGTAAAATAATCTGAAATTAATCCATTCGTTTCTACCGCTGCTACAGGGTGTCTATAAAGTAACTTAATCCAACCAATAAAAGTATTCCCGAACCCATACATTTCCAAAATCTTAAAAAGATAATCCCATTCTACCATATCAAATGCTTTTTCGACGTCAAGTGAGATGGCAGTGACCGGAGTCTGATCATTCGCCACTGACCACGTGATATTGATGAAATGCCTAATGTTATCAGAAGAGCTACGGCCCTGAATAAACCCCACCTGATCTATATGTGTTAGAGATGTCATAACTTAACTTAATCGGTTAGCCAATATTTTTGACAATATTTTAACATCTAGCTGGATCAGGGAAATTGGATGGTAACTCATACACTCGCTTGGATCTTTGCCCTTTTTAAGAATCGACTGATCCAGGCTTGCATCATGGTTGGCGGAAGCTTTCCATTCTTTAATTATTCCGTATAAACTTCTAGCAAAAGTGGAGCCAATTCTGTAGCATAAGATCTAAAAAATTCAGCAGCAAAGCCATCTGGCCCCGGAGACTTGCCTGTAGGCAAGGACTTAATTACCTCACCAAGCTCCTCCAAGGTTATCTCAGAATCAAGATAATTTTTTGCTCAGCCATCAGTTTAGGAAGTTCTAATGGTTCCACAAAGTTTCTAATATCTTCATCAGTAGACGAAGACGTGGAACTATAGAGATCAAGACAGAATTCCTTAAAAGCATTATTAATATCAATGGTTGAGGTAAATATTTCACCATCAGCAAATTTCACTGAGAGAATGGTAGAAAAAGACTCTCTCTGTTTTATATATCTAGCTAGAAGATTTCTTGCCTTGTCTCCCAACTCAAAGTATTACTGTCTTGCCCTGAATAGCCAAAACTCCACCTTCTGCGACAAAATAGTATTATATTTGTATTTCAGTCGGGTCAATTCTCTGAGGCCATCAGACGACATTCGGCGCTTCAGCTCTGCCTCCGCACTTTTAATATTCCCTTCCAACTCCACAAATTCTCGTGCTTTGGATTTTTTGGTAAATGAGGCATACTGTATGATCTGGCCCCTAAGAACCGCCTTAAGTGCCTTCCAAGCCACGCCCACAGAGGATACTGAGGACCAGTTGGTTTCCATACAGACATTGATTTCAGCCTTTAACATTTGTTGGAATTCAGGATTTGCAAAAGGGATTCATTAAAGCACCTATATCATAAATATGATTTCCTTTTCTCCATATGTGGCAACACCTCTAAACTAACCAGGGCGTGATCTGAGACTAAAATGTTTCCAACTGAGCAATCAACAACCGATGAAATGAGGGACTTAGATATATATATATATATATATATATATATATATATATATATATATATATATATATAACAAATCTATTGTAGAATAAATCTTATGGACTGATGAAAAACATGTATAGTCCCTACCAGATGTGTTCAAAAGTCTCCAAATATCTGTAAGACCAAGATTTTTACACACAGTTATGGAACAGAGTGTATCGAATCTCACTGGTTTATGTCATTAATAGTGTTAAAACTAGCATATTCGAGGCCCGCTCGCCATTCCATTGAATTTATGAAATAAAATGCAACTAAAAGCACCCTGTTCCTGATTTATTTTTGCTGACATGTAGTTGCATTTTGCTTGATTTATATAAATATATATATATATATATATTTAAAAAATCTTTAGACCTACTTATCTGAACCTGAAAACGGCCCCCTCACGCTTGAAAGCATGAATCCCTAGTGTAATTAATTTACTGATCACCTGAGTAATTGATCTTCTGTTTTATTAAACTGTTTTTTAGCAAAAAGGCAAATATAATAGGCCTACACCAAAAGTGTATTAAAAGTGTTGCCCATTAATCCAACCTGGTTTAGAGAATTGCGTTGCTGGTAGGCTACATTAAACCAAAAATCCAAGGCACTCACATGGGGTATAGGCCTAATATTAATAAGGCTGGCTATTATAACGGTGTAATAATATTAAAAACCATAATCAAATTGTGGCTAAAAGAGCCTTGCTTAGGCTATGTATAACAATTATTTTACTTAATTCCCATTAAGTTTTAAACACATTCGCTGTCTGTGTTGAGGAGGAGGGCAGGCCCGGGCCATGACTTCAAATGCCTGGCCCCCAATCGGGCTAATCAGCCGAGGAGAGGGATTAGTGCAGCGAATGCGGCAGTTCGGGAGAGAGAGAGAGCCACATGCAGCTGCCATGTGTGTGTATATGTTGTGTGTCTTTTTGTTTCATTAAATATTATTTTGACGGTTCAGCCGGTTTCCGCCTCCTCCTTTCCCATCCTTAACCTTGTTACATTGGTGCCGAAGCCCGGGAAGGAGGGATGCGCTGTCGTGGAGTCCTCACCACTGCCATCTGCCTGGACGCGGAGGAACGGCTGCCGTCCGTGAGGGGAGGAGGAGCTCGCTGCCGGCCGCCTGGAGCAGTGGAGCTGCTGCCAGGGGCGGAGGTGGTCCCTACCAGCCGCCAAAACGTGGAGGGGCATTCCATCCACCAGGGGTCGGAGAACTTGCTTCAGTCCACAAGGGGAGGAGCGGCTGTCATCTGCCAGAGGCCGGCAGGCATCTTGTTTCATCTTGGCAAAACAATAAATGCCTTTTACTCTCCATTCTTGTCAGAGAGCATTCTCTGTTTCTTAGGGGGCATAGTAAACAGACACGCAGATCTCACATTCAGCATGGCTTATGAAACATCGCCTTTGGAAATAAATAAATAAAAGCATCATCGGAGGTTATGCAGGTACATATGAATGGAGGTTTACACAGAGACTAGAAAGACTGCATTGTCACAATCTCGGTAAAGAAAAAAGCAGATTTTATTATTGTCTCTTCAAAGCAACACAGCAACAAGTGAATGATTTACTTACTCTTTTACTATAAATGCTGATGTTAGAAAATTATCTGACATTGGCACATAATTCTGCTGTACATCCTGTGATTGTGTGATACTTTATAAGCCCATTTCACTAAATTCTGGTATTATAACCTTCTAGTTATTTACACTGTGGTTAATTCCAGCGGAACTTTGTTACAATCGCCGGAAATGCAGCCGCTGCTTCTGCGTTGCAAAGTAAGGTGGATAGACATGTCGGGCAAAATAAAGTCATTTCTGATTGTTTCCATGGCAACGTGAGCACCACATTGACTGTAAAAAAAGATGTCCTCAATGTGATAAACTTTCGGTGATTTAGCGCTCGCCATGTCCCGTGTGAAAAGGCTTTTATTCTGAAGAAAAGGAATGAGGAAGGACAGATGACATTCCATCCACTTGTGCAAATTAAATAATAAGATTGTGTACTTATTTTATGCACTTGAATAAAAAAAAGAAAAAAAGAAATCAAGCTGTATTTCTGTTTTTCTAGTTCTTATATGAAATGAAAAAAAAAACTAAAAATAAAAGTGTTTTCTCAATTTTGATAATTTCTTTCTTGATGAAAAACAAGTTTATTGGTTATTCTATTTTGAAGACAAAAACGAGAAAACAAATTATCAGAAGGTACACGGACCATTCTACACCTTCTTTTAACAACTCTAATATTTAAAAAATTGTTTCCCTTTCATTGTGGATGACAGACAAACAACATCTCTTTTAAAGCAAAAATAAGACCTTGACATGACATACCGTATTTACACTTGTGCTCATCTTCTAACGACTTGAGAGACTTCAGAAGACATGACAATATTTCCGGTAAGGGAACATAGTGAGCAACAATGCTCCCTTATTTTTACGGTGCATTATGGGATTTTTAGGGAGTGAATGTTTCTGTGCTCTGGAATGATTTCGCGAATGAGACAGCCCTAAAAATGTCCAACTCACTGATCAGTGCCCTGACTACTGAACTAGGGAACTGATTGAGACGCACCCAGTGAGGCACTTACAATGGAAGTCAATGGGGCCAATCCGTGGGGGTGTGACCTAAGGGGGCAATGACCCCTAGCCCCCACCCTTAGGCTTAAGACCCACAATTTAAGCAACAGTCATCCAAAACTATTTTTATTTTATTTTTTCACCCAATTTGGAGCTATTCAATCTTGCAAATATAGACAAATTAAATGTATTAGTCATTGTGATGAAAGCTTTACATAAGTAAAACTAGAAAATAATCAGCATACTTTATACTATAGTAGTACTGCATACTCAATGAGCTTTTCTCATAGCATTTATGAACATGCAATGGACATCAAGATTTTCACACAATACTGACTTTCAAATTTGGGTTGGGTCACCTCAATTGGGGTTGTTTCTCACCAAAACCTATGGTATGTCTTCAGAAGACATGGGATATGATGCATGAGTCGCATGGACTACTTTCACGATAATTTTGCATCCTTTTCAAAGCTTGTCATGAAATTACTATCCACTGCCAATGTAATGCAAAAAAGTTCTGGCATATTCATTAAAATATCTCCTTATGTGTTCTGCAGTAGAGAGAAAGTCATAGAGGTTTGGAACAGAATGAGAGTTAGTAAATGTGGCAGCGGGGGTGTGGTCAAGTGTCCGTCCGGAGAGAGAGAAAGCGGTAAGGGCGCTTGCACCTGAGCTAGATTATGTTTAACACCTGTCTCTAATTCCAGTGAGCATGGGGAGAGCGGCATATAACATCTACCAGCAGCGAGTCTCCTGGCCTATGAAGATCTAAAAAAGGCCATCTTGCAACGGGTGGGCCGGAGCCCGGAAGAGAATCGCCAGCTCTTCCGGAGTATGGAGTTTGAGAGAACCGACCGACCGTTCGCCTTCACCCAGCAGCTCCGAGACACCTGCCGAAGATGGCTGCTGGCAGGGGACCATGACGTCGAGGGAGTCATCAATCAGGTGGTAATGGAGCAGCTGATACATCGACTACCAAATGGGATGGCGGAGTGGGTCCAGTGCCACCGCCCCGCGTCGCTGGAGGAGGCTGTCCGGCTCGCGGAGGACCACTTGGCGGCATTCCCGAGGGCGGAAGAGCCCTCCTACACTCTCTCTCTTCCCCCTGTCCCCTCTCCCTCCCCTCTTCCCCCTCACTCTGCTCTCTCTCCAGGGTCAGTTCCTTCCCCGCGCAGGCGAGGAGGACTGCCACCGAGACCAGTTCCCCGGGCGAAGGGAGCACCCCCTCATCTCCTATGATGCCCCGCCGCTCTCCCCCTCAGGTGGGGGCCTCTGCCGATGCAGGTGCGGGCATAGCGCCTGGGCCAGCCTGCTGGATTTGGGGAGATCTGGGACACTTCCGAGATCAGTGCCCTGTGATGGAGCTGGGGACAGTGGTTCGGGTCTCCGACATTCCGTAGGCTGCCCCCGACCGGGCCGGAGCGTATCGGATTCCGGTAAGTGTCAGGGGGGTACTCACCAAGCATTGGTTGATACAGGTTGTAATCAAACCACTATCCACCAATGCTTGGTTCAGCACAAGGCTTTGGGCACAGCTAAAACAGTGAGGGTGAAGTGTGTGCATGGGGATATTCACAAGTACACGGTGGTGACCCTTGTGATTAAATTTCAGGGGAAAAAGCATAGACTGGAGGCCGCGGTTAATTCCCGCCTCACCCATTCGCTGATTTTGGGGACTGATTGGCCTGATTTTAGAAATCTATTGGAAGGTATTTGCGTGGATGGGTCCTGCACTAAAGTAAGGAGATGTGAAATGTGCGATGCTCTGGCAGGGGAGGTGGAGCAGGGGCCG
The DNA here is from genome assembly GCF_019703515.2 of Myxocyprinus asiaticus. NCBI lineage: Eukaryota > Metazoa > Chordata > Actinopteri > Cypriniformes > Catostomidae > Myxocyprinus > Myxocyprinus asiaticus. The sequence goes on from NC_059355.1 coordinate 26,265,014, forward strand.
TCCTCGTCAGCTCCACGTCAGAATGACAAGAGGGAGGGAGAGGCTGCAGCCCCTCCCATCCTCAGGGGATTTCCCAAAGAGGATTTCCCTTTGGAGCAATCACGAGACGAAACCCTCAAGCACGCCTTTGACCAAGTGAGAGTGGTCGATGGTCAACAACTCCAGCTCAAAGTCACACTTTCATATCCCTATTTTGCAATTATAAACGAGCAGTTGTATAGAGTGACGCAGGACGCACAAAAACAAAAGAAGATACAACCCAGCTCTTGATACCTTGGAGCCATTGGGAAATGGTGTTCCAGGCGGCTCATTATAATCCCATGGCGGGTCATTTAGGGGAAAGAAAAACACTGAATCGTCTAATAGCCCGTTTTTATTGGCCAGGCATTGGTGGCGATGTCCGCAGGTGGTGTGAGGCATGCTGTGAATGTCAGCTGGTAAATCCACCGGCCACCCCAAAAGCGCCATTGCGCCCCCTTCCGTTGATCGAAGTCCCCTTCGAGAGAATTGGAATGGACCTCGTCGGGCCATTAGAGAAGTCAGCATGCGGACATCGCTTTGTATTTGTCCTAGTGGACTATGCAATGCGATATCCGGAAGCAGTGCCTCTACGCAACATCTCAGCATGCAGTATAGCGGAGGCGCTCTTCAAAATAATGTCCCGGGTGAGGATTCCGAAAGAAATCCTCACCGATCAAGGCACAACATTTATGTCATGGACACTACGCGAGCTGTACAAGTTATTGGGCATTAAGTCAATCCGCACCAGCGTGTACCATCCACAAACAGATGGCCTGTTGGAGCGATTTAATAAAACCCTTAAAAATATGATTTGTAAGTTCGTACACGAGGATGCTAGAAATTGGGACAAATGGCTCGATCCCCTGTTATTTGCAGTACCACGGGGTTTTCCCCATTCCAGCTACTATACGGGCGGCGCCCGCGTGGCGTGCTTGATGTTATATGCGAAGCTTGGGAGGAGGGACCTTCAAACAGTAAGAATGAAATTCAATATGTTCTTGATCTTAGAGCAAAACTCCACACCTTGGGGCAACTAACACAGGAGAATTTGCTCCAAGTTCAAGAACGACAGCGCCGACTGTATGACAGGGAACTCGGCTGCGGGAATTTGCACCGGGAGATAAGGTACTCGTATTACTTCCCACATCGAGCTCCAAATTACTCGCCAAGTGGCAAGGACCCTTTGAGGTCACACGACGAGTGGGGGATCTCGATTATGAGGTAAAGCAAACTGATAGAGGGGGAGCACGTCAAATATACCACCTCAACCTCCTGAAATTGTGGAGCGAGGCGGTCCCTGTGACATTGGCTACGGTAGTCCTGGAGAGGGCGGGGCTCGGGCCAGAGGTGAATACAAAACACAATAATTTCACCCCAGTAACTTGCGGAGACCACCTCTCACCGTGTCAACTCGCAGAGGTTGCTAAGTTGCAGAAGGAGTTTGCAGACGTGTTTTCCCCTCTACCGGGTCTTACGAACCTCATACAGCACCACATCGAGACCGAGCCGGGGGTGGTGGTACGTAGCCGTCCCTACCAATTGCCTGAGCACAAAAAGAAAATTGTCCGGGAAGAATTGGATGCTATGCTCAATATGGGGGTAATAGAGGAATCCCACAGCGATTGGTCCAGCCCAGTTGTTCTAGTTCCTAAGAGCAACGGGTCTGTACGATTCTGTTTGGATTATAGAAAAGTCAACGCGGTGTCTAAATTTGACGCATACCCAATGCCTCACGTTGATGAGTTGCTCGATCGGTTGGGCACTGCTCAATTTTATTCGACACTGGATTTGACCAAGGGTTATTGGCAGATCCCCTTGACACCAATTTCCCGTGAAAAAACAGCTTTCTCCACACCGTTCGGATTACACCAATTTGTGACGCTTCCGTTCGGTTTGTTTGGAGCCCCGGCTACGTTTCAGCGTCTCATGGACCGAATCCTCAGACCGCATTTGGCTTACGCCGCTGCTTATTTGGATGACATCATCATTTACAGCAATGACTGGCAGCGGCAAATGCAGCATCTGAGGGCGGTTCTGAGATCGCTGCAACGGGCCGGACTCGCAGCAAACCCCAAGAAGTGCGCGATTGGGCGGGTGGAGGTATGGTATCTGGGATTCCACTTGGGCCACGTGCAGGTGTGTCCCCAAATTGACAAGACTGCGGCGATTGCGGCATGCCCGAGGCCCAAGACCAAAAAGGGGGTGAGACAGTTCCTGGGGCTGGCTGGCTATTATAGGAGATTCGTGCCTAATTATTCGGATGTCACCAGCCCGCTGACTGATCTCACAAAAAAGGGAGGTCCAGACCCGGTCCAGTGGACGGAGCAGTGTCAGCAGGCATTTATGCAAGTGAAAGCCGCACTTTGCGGGGGGCCGCTTTTACATTCACCCGATTTCTCTCTCCCTTTTGTCTTGCAGACGGATGCTTCAGACAGAGGGCTGGGGGCCGTACTCTCACAGGTGGTGGAGGGGGAGGAGCGCCCAGTGCTGTACATTAGCCGTAAGCTCTCGTTGAGGGAGACTAAGTACAGCACCGTGGAAAAGGAGTGTTTCACCATCAAGTGGGTGGTCCTCACTCTCTGGTACTACCTGTTGGGGCGGGCCTTCACACTCTGCTCGGATCACGCCCCACTCCAATGGCTCCACTGCATGAAAGATGCCAACGCGCGGATCACCCATTGGTATCTGGCTCTTCAGCCGTTTAAGTTCAAGGGGGTCCACAGACCGGGGGCGCAGATGGCTGTCACCGACTTCCTCTCCAGAAATGGGGGGGGAGTGGTAGGCAGGCCGGATGCTTCCCCGGCCTGAGTTGGGCGGTGGGGATATGTGGCAGCGGGGGCGTGGTCAACCGTCCGTCCGGAGAGAGAAAGCAGTAAGGGCGCTTGCACCTGAGCTAGATTATGTTTAACACCTGTCTTTAATTCCAGTGGGCATGGGGAGAGCGGCATATAAACAGCCACGCCACCAGCAGCAGGGAGAGAGAGTTTGGCAGAAGGAAGGCCACGGTGCTCCTGAAGTTGTTACGTTCATTCTGTTGTATTTGTGAAGCTGATGTGTTTAAGTAACTACGTGCCTATGAAAGCTGATGTGTTTAAGTAACTACGTGCCTGTGAAGCTGATGAGTTTGTGAAGTTGTAAAGCACTGAAGTGGCCGATTAAAAGTCTTACCTGAGCCTAGTAAACTTGCTTCCCTGTGTTCTCCTTCCCTTCTGCTGTGAAGTTGTTACAGTAAATTATGACAGAATTTTCATTTATGCATTAACTGTTCCAAGTGACAAGGACAAACACAACATTTTCATTCATTTTGTTCATTTAACCTACCAGGTATTAAGTCCACACTTCTCAAACTGTATCATCTTTTATTTATGTGTGACCTTTAAAAGCACAGAGCTGTGAGCTGTGAAACTGTTATCGTGACAGTCAGACAGAATGTGTGATCCTCTATGAATAGCCCCCTCACCTCACTAAGTGCACCTCATGAAATCTAACATTTTCACCTGGATTTCTAAAAACAACAGTGTATTATGAGGTGAGAATATATCCCAAACGTATTTATGATGCAAGAGGATGATGCAAATATTTCAAAATTCATTAGACAAGGCTGCGCAAAGTGATTTGCTTATAAAGTCAGGTTTCTTTTACCTCTGCGCAGAAATTCTTGTTTCTTAGGAAACTGCAGGGAAAAAAACGTTCAAATTACTTAGAGAAACACTGTTCCTTGGGACATGAGAATCGAAGTACTCTAATGTTACAAATCACAGCTATAATTGCCTCAATGCTGTAATATTCCACCCTCTGCCATTGGGTTACACTGCAAATAATGCAAACAAGGTGTAGCAAATAACATATTTGCAAATGAGAGATGTTGTCGGGGAGGAAGAAAGGATTTCAAATGAGGAGCAGCAGACAAAACTACCCTGAAACTACAAGTGAACATTTGAGTGAGCATGGTAGCACAGGCAGCTAATTTCAGCACCATCATCAGCCCTCCATGGCCTGACATTTGCTTATCTGAAAAATCGGAGCTGACAGAACCGCTCCTCCTGCATGAAGAGAAGGAAATGGGGCCTTGAAGCCGAGCGTGATAGCCTGAAGGAGTAGAATGTAAGAGCATGGTTCTGGTGTCTATGCTTTTGTGTTTTGGGAGGCACTCAGTTTGATAGCATTTTGTAGGGTGCTTAGAGGATATCAGGTTCTAGCTCCAAGCTCTTGTCTCTTTTTCCAGACTTTGCCATCTGTATGCAGACTTTGTTTAAGGATCTCACACAAATTGACAGGAGCAAAAACAAACTAAGGAAAGAAGAATGAGTGTACATTATGTCACTAGCAATTGTGATAATGAGACAGATGACTAACAATGGCTGTGTCTTCACTAACAGAAAAGTAGAGTGGACATGATAACATAGTAATACTAGTGCTTTTGTGCACGTGTACGTGGCAACACCATAGTATTCTGTAAAAAGTAGTAGTCAGCAATTAATACCTTAAGGAGCTTTTTCTACCTGGTCTAACCCATGAAATGAGTGAGGCTGGTGTAATGTAACGTATTAAGGTTGATTCAATGATCAAAATCTTGAATCAAAATGTGTATTTTTTTTTTTATTTTCAGTGTGCCCTTGAGTAACATGTAAATACCATTTTAAATTAATGTGGTATCATTCAGTACCATGGTACTGTACGAACATGCTTGTGATGGCCAAAATTGTCTCGGTATGCAGCTCACTAGGTTTGGATATCCAATCAAGTATAGTATAGTGAAGGCTGTGGGGTGACAAAAGCATGATGTATAGGTAATAATATCTGAATCTTATTTGACTGGCATTGGAAAACACATAGGCTACAGTATATTTCTCAGCGCAATCCAAACCTCAGAGGAATGGTTTGTTGAATTCTGCTCATCTCAGCGCAAATAGCTATACTGATTGCAATATTTATAATAAATTATCAATTATTCATCACAACTGTTGCAATTAATTGCAACCATGCATCTCTGTATCAGCATTTAACCATTATGCGTATAGTAAACCTGACCTGCACAATAAAATCATGGATTTGTGTGGGATAGCAGGTGCAGGTTCAATCCCAAGTAAGGGACATTGAATTGTCCTCAACTTGGGATATGTTGAAATAAATAATCTCTATAAAACAGGTTACTGGTGAGGAGTTGGTACTTTGTGGTTTATCCAATACTGTACATTTTAAGCAATTAATCAGTGTGGCCAATAATTTGGCATATTTTGAGATCAGCATTTGCTTATAACCGTGTCCAAAGTTTTCAAAAGCTGCATCCAAGATTGCACACTTCTGCACTATTCTACTCCATTTTGTAGTGTAAGTATGAGCAGTGTGTTTATACTGAAAATACAATGAAAAGAAGGGTCCTTAGAGTACCTGCATGATGTACCACTTCAACCAAATAAATAATGTGGAATGTTGGACACTTCATGCACTCAGCGGTTGCGGCTTGTCCTACGTAGCAGAAGGAGCGGAGATACGTGGCTGTGATGCTGGTCCGACAAAACAATTGTAATGGTGAATGTGGCAACTAGCAAAACTTCTGTAAAGACAACACCATTAAAATGTGAATTGAATGCTTAATCACCTCACCCTGTGTAAATTTGTGTGTTTTTTGAGATATGAGTGTTGGTCTGAGGTTGGCTAAAGCTAGCAGCATGTGCATTTCAAAATGTCAGTTCCGTAAGCTGAAAACCAGCTAATGCTCCTGTGCAGTAAAAACCGTTAGTGTTCCATTTAAGATAATACTACCCTTTGAAAATGTATATACTAGATGGCTGAGAGTGCATCGTGTAATTGCACTGCAGTGTTTGGTTCATTTGAGACACAGCTAAAGTCTTTTATTTGACACATACAACTAGGTGATACATACTGTTGTAGGGCTTTACTGGTTGTTTAGATCAGTGTTACTATCAGAAATAATTCATAATTATTTCTTTAGTTATTAATTAATATTTACATTAAGTAATTGAATCTAACTCATTAAAACCTCATATGGGGCTCCAGTAAATGTAGTGTGCTACGTTTAGGAGCAAGTTTGGTTATTAGCAATAATTGATAATTATCAAAGATAATTATTAATTATTAAAATCAATAGAACATTGATGGGAATCAATGTTAGCTTTTTTTAATCCTTTAAATCAACAATTATCAAAGATAATCGTTAATTGTTAACATCGATGAAACATTAATTAAAATTAACACTAGCTTATTGATCATTCAAATTCAACAACCATCAAAGATAATTATCAATTATCAAATCAATAGAATATTAATAAGGATTAACATTGACGGGGCACCACCCTGGAATCAGGGACTAATAACCAAATAGTAAAACAGTCTCAATATTAGATTGTTTTCTTAGGAAAATCGACATCCGAAAAATATCGATTTTCAGGGAAAAAAAAACAATGAATGAAGGTTTGAATCCCGTCAGCATGACACAGGCGTATGCAAAACAAACCAAAACACTTCTCTTTGTAATATAAACAAAGTTTATTTATGCAGTAATATCAATTAATAATTAATACAATGCAGTCAATAAACTTCCGACTTACAACTACAAACTAAACAGTGATATGATTAGATATGGAAATAAAATAATCCTATAACACATAAGGTGTGTGTGTGACAGTGTGTGTGTGTAAGGAGGGACGCGCACAAAATGGTGGACGTGACTCTCGTGGAGAGTATGTCACGCGAGATTTCCGGCCAGGGAATATGACCGCGAATGGGGGCGGAGATGGCGTCTACCAGTTACCGCGTGTATCCGCTTGTTCGATAGCTTAGGAACAAAGCTGGGCTTTAGCATTTAAGCTATCTACGAGCCAAAAATGTGTGCCAGAATGTTTGTGAGGGGTTGGACCACAATACAGCAAAACAAATTTGTGATAACTAATACGCTGAGTATTAATAATGAGCGGACATGGCGGTCCGTAAACTGTACAAGCAAAAACCTTGAAACACAAGAATAACACACTATAATATTCTATCTCTGCCCAGACGTAAACCTCTTACTTGAATCGCATGAGGACACAGGTAGAATGTGTTTTCCTCCGTCCTTTAACTCTGACCCAGTTCCTTGAGGCTCGGGTGATGACGGGAGGCCGTTTCCTCGCTCTGTCGGCGGGCGGTACGGCTGTTGATTCTCGGCGGGCTGGCAGAGAACTCAGAAATGTCGACTTGATTGAAGATGGAAGAGAAATCTTTAATCTCTTCACTTCTGTAGGCAAACGGATGAAGATGCGAACTGCTCGGCGGTCTCCTTCGGAGTATTCGGTTGAACACAGAGTAATCTCAACTCGTCCAGCGAGATGGAGATTGTATGGCCACAGTTTCAAGTCGGACGTTACTTCCTTGTGCCACGAGGTTGCACCTGAGAGCAGCGATAAACTACGTCTATACTCGGTGAACAAAGTCGCTGGAAGCAAATCCCGAAAGCATTTCAGAGGTATTTCAACTCCTGATGATGTTATGGTTTGAGGTGCGTTCTGTTGTGTGCCTCATCCAATAGGAGTTGAGAGTTCGATCCTTTAGTGAGCAAGGCTTCATGGGATTTATAGTCTGTTTTGGATTCCCTTTGTTTGATTTTGGCGTGATTTTTATCAGTAAGATTTACGACTTGGAATGTGGGGGCTTGAGTTAGGTTTTTACGACTGTGTTAGGCCTGCCTTTGTCTTCTATCTGATTACATGAGGCCCAACACTGTACAATATACCAAGTGTATAGACAATGACATTTTTTATATAGGGCATCTACAGCTTAACTGAGTTTTTTTTTTTTTTTTTGACAAACATAATAAAAACAAACTAAGTAAGAGTAAAGTAAGAATAATAAGAATGTAAAATATGGAGAAAACAGTAGGGGCTCTATTTTCATGAGAGCGCAAAGGGCAGCATTACGTGCAAAGACTGTACGTGGTGTCTTATATTTTCATGACAGCACTAATTCTAAGCTAAGTTTTTGTGCCAGCGCAAAGTGCAAGTGGGGAAGGGTTTGAGTGTTTGTGTAGTTGTATGTGTGCAACTGGGGGTGTATTCATGGGCACATTAACGGACAAGCTTACACGGCTAAAGCCCAGGGGCCTACAACTCACATGGGGCCTAGCTCGCACCATCTGCCACCATATTTTCCTCTATCCATTTTCACGGGAAGAGCAAGTCTAAACGCTTTCAGCGGGAGATGCAGTTGCTGACACAGAGATGGTGCGCACCCATGAAATGTGTCCATGTAGCGCATGTTCAACGCACAGAACAGCGAGCCCCTGGGCCCAGAGGTGCCTTAAAGCGCCCCTGGGTGTATTGTATGTTAATGAAGTGGTGCAAAGTGCAATTTGCTATTTTCCTGTGAAATAGGTCTTAAACTCTAGCCTAAAGTCTAAACTCTGTTCCTGTATTTGCAGTTTGGAGATTCCACCATCAGGTGGTAATAAAAGTTCATGTCCAAACTCTGAAAATATAGTGGAACAACATGGAATTATGTCCCTGACCCTGACAATTGGCGTTTTGTAAAACAAAAATGTATTACATTTGTGTTAAACTATCTATAGATCATGATTTATTTTTAAATTATTATTATGTTTATATTTACAATTGTATTTATGATATAATTTGAATTGGTATTTTTCCTCCTGTTGTCGTAGAGTGATTTTTATGTTACTGCAAAAGGGGCTGGTGGAAGAAGTTGGAGAGGGTAAAATGTTTGGATTTGGTGTATTTATATATATATATATATATACATACACTACTGGTCAAAAGTTTTGAAACACTTACTCATTCTTTATTTGTTATATATATATATATATATATATATATGTTTTTTTGTTTTTTGTTTTTTTTTCACATTTTGAATAATAGTAAAGTCATCAAAACTATGGAATAACATAAATGGAATTATGGGAATTATGTTGTGAAAATCCAAAATAAATCAAAACTGTGTTATATTTTAGCAACTTCAAAGTAGCCACCCTTTGCCTAGAATTTGCAGACATGTACTCTTGACATTTTCTCTACCAACTTCTTCAGATATCACCCTGGGATGCTTTTTAAACAGTATTGAAGGTTACCATCTATGTTGGGCACTTAGTGGCTGCTTTTCTTTATTATTTGGTCCTAGTTATCAATTTCAAAAACTTTTTTTTTTATAATTAAATGTTAGTTTTATAATGAAATAAATTAATATGGTGGCACAATTATAGTTTTGTCTACAAAACTAATTTCAAACATTTAAGCATATACCTTTAGATCAAAAGATTTTTAAGATCATGAGAAACATTTCAGTCAAGTGTTTCAAAACTTTTGACCGGTAGTGTGTGTGTGTGTGTATATATATATATATATATATATATATATATATATATATATATATATATATATATATATATATATATATATATATGTTTTATTTATTTATTTATTTTATTTTTTTGGATTATATTGTTGGTTACATTTTTCAGTGTTTTCATTTTTTGTTTCAAGATCAAAATCCACCGATAAGTGAAGTGCGTGCTGATACAATCACTGTTAATACTACTCATGATTTGAGTGTCACAAATCCACATCACTGAACCACATTTTCCGTGTATAAAAGGAGCATGTCACTGTTATAGAAATATGCATGAAATTCAACAAGGATGCAGTTAATGTACAAAAGAATGTGAGTCCATATTTCTATTCTTCTAATTCATTGTGACTTGTGGCACAGCACTGCACTTAATGGTAGCATTCTTAAAATAGGGCCGAAGAGGTCTATACAAATGTATAAAATAAAAATATGATGAGACGAGATTGTTAAATGTCCATTGCAGAAGCATTGTCAGTGTTGTAATGTAATGTAATATATCGTGTTGTGGTTTAGTGCAGTCCTTTCGCAGTGTCCTCATTTCTGAAATTTTGTGTGCATCTCATTTGGTGTCATTAAATTGTAATATATGTCACATTCTATCAGTTATTAGCCACCCTTCTCTCTAGATATAGCCAGAGATTATTTAGCAGAGATGGGCCACTTCTATTAAAATGAATGGGAGAAACTGGAACACTCATCCAAGGAGCTCTGAGCGCCCAACGGTCAACGGATGTAGAAAGGAAGTCCCGCCTTACAGTTAAAAGAGCCAATCACCTTTTAGATAAAGACATCACCTGTCAATCAAATCTAAAACGCACATGCGCATTAACTATACAAGCTGGGAAAATTGTTTTTTTAGCTTAATATGAGGTAAAGAATTATACATTTATGATACCAGTATTGTCAGTTTTGATTGCTGATTTGAAATATGTTCTTTGATTGTAAACTTGACCAACCGTTTTTGAGATTTTGGTCTTTCTCCTTTCAAGTAAATAGGAGCTGCACTGGCATGACTGAAAATAGCCTCCCGAGAGTATTCCAAAGATGGCCGACAGTGGACTGACTTGCTAGAAAGACTTTGATATAGCTCACTAATTCTTGAGATAAGGGACAAGACATGTCCTCTTTATGTTAAAAAATCAAGAAATTAATAATAATAATAATAATAATAAAAATGAAAAAGTTAAATCTACATACTCAGGGCATTTATTATATATATATATATATATATATATATATATATATATATATATATATATATATATATAGATATATAAATTAAATGCATGCTCTATACTTGGAAACACATCTAACTTAACCTGTCCACAGCAAGAGGTCACAATGTTAAACTGCCAAACAAAGTGTTTAAAAATGCGACAAATTCATAAATATAAATATCAGAAAAAGGTAGGGATCTCTAGGAAATCAAACAATACATAACCTTGTGCAAACCTGCGTCCTTCTGTGTGGACAGTGTGAAAAGTTGACAAGCTGAAAAATGTTACTTTCAGAGGCTTTATGTGGAGTTAGGATGAAAATAGGATGCATTTCAAACTGTTCTGAGACCAGTGTAGACAGGCAGCACACTGGAGATCAAGTCATTCACTAAATACTCAGTAAGGGAGCAAGGGGACATCCTATAGCTTTCCAATGCATCCAAGTGCTTTTACTCTTAAAATCCAACCTAAATTTAGTTTCAGGCTGCAGATGATGTTTGAACCACTTAACATGTTTGTCATACATGGGACAGTGGTAATTTGGTATACAAATGTATAATGTGTAATTTTATTTTAAGATAGTTGCCAGTGATTGGACAATGTTTTTTTTTTTTTTTTTTGCATGTTTGTTAGGGGCTACTAGTTACAAATCAAAAAGGGACATGAAAAATGCACACAGCAGTTATGTTCGGGTCTTATATTTTCCATAGAAACTGCTTATTCCATCAGATTTTTTTATAAACCTGAATGAATCAGACAATGTCATGGTCAGCTATCTGAGTACCCCTTTTACACTTCCAGCTCATGGTGGATGCAACAGTAGGACACATGGTCTGGTAAGTTTTATATTTGTTTATATTTTAAACAAACAATGTTTAAGTCTCTGTGGTCAGTTTAAACATGTCAACTGTGGAATCATTTTCACATTTTAGTTTAGGTTATCGAGACCGCTTTAACTGAGGAAAAAAACTAAATGGCTCCAGTGTACAACACATGGTTAAGATGTATGAAATTTTGTCAACTCCATAAAATTTTTCAGAATAGTGTGAAAACAGAAACAAATATTTATAGAATGTATTTTATCACTTAACTCCTTTACTGAACACCATTATTGGAAAACTAAAGACTTTACACTCTTGTTGGATGGATCAAATTAGAATAGCATGCTTTTTAGTGTGTCTGATGGAGTTGACACAAATTACAGTAAGATGTAAGTTATGAAGTGAATAAATGTACATTTTCAGAAAAAAGTGTTATTATAAAAACCTGTTCCTTTACATGGTTCGTTAGCAGAGACCTTTGTCTACAAATGTATCCATTTCAAATAAATTTAGTAGATTTAAAACATGTTTTGTCCCTTATCTCAAGAATAAGCGAACTGAATTGCCCATTGTAAAACCCATATTGGTGGCAAAAACAACTGCTTCATAAGCTGTTGAGGGTTGCCAATTATGCATACTGCGAGAGATAAGTGGAAAAATAACAGACCTGATGGAGCCTCTTCTATTAATGATGATGAGAAGTGAGTTTGACAGTGATGGACTTCTCTCTGCCTTAGTCTACTACACAGTGTGTTTATGGCACTGTGTCAGTTCTACAGTTTCTCTCTTGTACTGACGGTTTATCGCAGAGAACATCCAAATTTTTAACTGACAGTAAGCCTCTTTTTATCAGCCTCCTATTTCATAGTACAAGACTAAGTAAGATTTAATCTGTAGCCTACTCTATTTTGAAAAAGTAAAGTTAAGTAATCCAGTTATTTTCAGAGCATGGAGATATACAAACACCATTATCCCACCCCAAGCTGATCTAAAGACACAACACTAACCAAAATACCTATAATGTAAAGTAGATTTATTTTGAGTCCCAACTGATGAAAATAAATATGATAATCTGAACTATCCCTCCAATCTCCATTAGAAAATGTAGTCAGGTCTAGAGAGAGACAGATAATTGGTTTGACTGATATTTTGTTCTACCGTTATTCACACTTTTCTGCTTGTTATTATTGGATAAATTGCACCATTTGGTGGGTCCAACACCACGTTCAAAAGGAGTAATTTACTTATTTAATGTATTGTTTGCATAATTACTTTTTTTTATTAAAGACATTAACTCTCAAAAATATCTTAATTATAAACTTAAAGGCAAGAAGTAGCTCAAAACAGATAAAATTAATTTGTGACCGTTTCATTTGCGGAACAACTTTCCATAAAAAGAGTGGCATAAATAATAATAATTATTGTCATTTTTAATTATACTATTATAAGTCCAATATTTATGATGAATATGATGTTTTTTATTGTTCAAATTATTTTTAGTTGTTATTAGGTCAAAAAGCAGAAATAAAACAATAATTACTAATCGGTTCTGCTTATCAGAATATTTAGAATAAAAATAATCAGTTTCAGTATCTCATAAAAAATAAAATCAGTCGATTTGCGGTCCAAAGAGTCTGGTTTTGTTGATGTTTACAGTCAGCAGAACTGAGATATATGTAATCTATCCTATAGATTTGGAAATTCAACCTCTCATTGGTCTCATCATTTAGTCTGTCTCTTATCTAATCTGATCTATCTCACTGTCTCTTTCTTCAGTGGCTCCCCTAATGACAGGCCATCATTCCCTGTCAGCTATGGGCACTCAGTGAGATGTTATTCTGCCATTTCCATCTGAGAATCCATCTTTCCTTCAGGGTCCTCTCTCCCCCCACCATCATAAACTCACTGCCTCACTAAGCCAGGATGACAGGCGTTGGAGAGTTGTGGCAGGCCAGCGTCCTGTACAGCATTTCATACCTCACAAGGCCCAGAAGAGCGGTCGCCATGGCAATGGGCTGACAGAATGCTCAATTTAGTAGGCAGGCTTCTCCCTGAGCCCAGAGTCAAGGTTTGGGAGAAGAGGTTCATTCATCAAACTTAAATCAGTTTTCTGTTTTCACAGTCTCCCATCTCTGTCCTATTTGCCTGATGTCTGTTGCCTTAAAAGTTCAGAATGATTGAAAAACTTTAGAATTCTAATCACAAAACCAAAACCATATCTGGGTCATTCAGGAAATGGTTCCATTTGTGTGCTACGTACTTCCTCATTAATTACATCTGATATTTAACAGATTTATACTGATAATTAACAGTATACTGAACATAGTAATATTATCTTGTAGATCTGACTCTTTTTAGTGTTTTGCTTTCTGTTCAACCTTGTTGAATGGGTGGGTTTACAATCTCCACCTTTTATTTTACTATGCCTTCCTCTTTAGTTTATTAATGAGTTGAACAAGTGTACTAATGATTGTTATTATTGTATAATCAATATTTTATCTGTTCGAATCAAGACCATTTATTTCTAACATGTTTTATTAGTTTGACAATCAATGTATGTTTTTAGAATCTGAGAGGTGAATGAGGGTCTGGCCCAGGCCAGGAATGCATTAACGGAGTTTATGCATTTGTGTTGTAGTTCATTTATTGATGTTTCTATAATCTAATTAATCAATAATAATTACATTTGAAGGGAGGGAGTTTATAAAAAGCACAAGATGTGTGTGAGCGTGCATCTCAATGCCTAAAGGCCAAGTATGCATAGGATTATGAAGGTCAATGTGCACCACATATCCACCAACACAGATGCATTGTAAGCATTTGTAACTCTTTTATATTTATACAGCTCCAATAGTTGCTTTTGGTAAAATGATGAAAGAGTTTATATCTGTGTTTTATAGCTAAGTTTGCTCTGCTGTGTGTGAAAGTATTGCTATCTCCATTCAGCTGATTAAGGCCTGTATTTCAGCTAGGACCTGATGACACTGTTTGTTCTCATAGTCAGAGAGACTAAGTTTGTTCTTTTAGTCAGAGACTATTTATAGTTATGGAGATATTTGAGAATGTTTAAGTTAGTGGGAGCCTCTAGGATTCTAAAAAACATCAAGTCTGCATCTAGAGATGCAAGGGTGTGCCTTATGCAATTCAAGATTTTACATAGATTCTATTGGACCCACTCGGCTTGGTCTTAAAAACACACCCACCTGCTGGCGATGCCAATCAGAAGATGGAGACACAACCTATGTTTTTTGGGGGTGTGTTAAGATCCAAGAATCCAAGAAACATACAAGTTTCAGAGTTGTATGTGTGACGTTTTGGGCACTCATATTTTTACTTTGCCCCAGACTCTGTATTTTGGGTGATGAAGCCATCATAGATTTGGGGGATAAACATAAAACAATGGGTTCTGAGCACCATGACTGGCAGGCAAATTATTTTAAGGGGATGGAAGTCGGATGGAGCACCCTCATTTCTGGAGTGGTGTGCGGAGATGGGGATGGTGGCAGCTTTTGAGGAGGTGGCAAGTAGAAGGCTGGGGTTTTGTAACTTGTTTGTTAGGAAATGGGGCAATTATTTAGCATTTTTGGGGGAATCTCGGGGAGGGGATGTGGAGAGAGACGTTTAGTTTAATTGTGTATATTTATTATATTTTATTTATTATATTAAATTATATTTTCTTCTTCTTCTTTTTTTTTTTTTGTGTGTGTGTGTGTGTGTGTGTGTGTGTGTGTGTGTGTGTGTGCGTGTATTTATGATATGTGACCACAAGGGTGTTTGTTGGGGGTCAGGGTTGGGTTGGTGATTGGGGAGGGATATTAGTGGGGGTTAAATGTTAAATGTTGATTCGATGTATATGTGTTATGTTTTTCTTTGTTGTGTATATATGAATCAATAAAAAAAATTAATTGAAAAAAAGTTAGTGGGAGCCTCTTAGCCAATGAGCTTTCAACAGAATGTTTATTTGTGTAATCCTACGTATAACATCAGGTTTCTAGAAGTTTCCTATCAGGATCTGGGAGCCTCAAGAGGTGGCATACATTTTTGCATATTGATTTTTGCATATGTCCATAATTAGTACCAGTACTCACTTAAAACAGTTTAAAAACAGGTTAAAAATAACCCAAACAGGTACCTCAATGGTGGGTTGATATACAGTAGCACCAACCCCCTAGATGGGTTATTTTAACCCAATTTATCAGGTAGCCCATTTTTCTCAGTAAATTGGGTTATAGGAGAACTAAATTATTAACATTACTTATACAAGGGGACAAAATGGCTCTTTTTTCGATGTACAATATAACAACTGTTTATTTGAATAATAAAACATTTAACATTCAAGTATAATATATTATACAAAAATATTTGAAACATAAATATGATATCAGTATTTACAGAAATGTTGGTGAGAGTCTAGAAAGTCATTTATTTCAGACAAAATATCTGTGCATATGTTATTATATTCTCAAGTGATTTATCACTCAATACATTTACTTACTTTTCCACAAACCTCTCCATCAATTGAGAGACCCATCTGACATGTTTATTGATAACAACGTTCCTGTCTTTGTCTAAGAATGTTATTAATGCTGATTCTCCAGATGAAAAACAGAATTAATCACTGATTATTTTAGGGTAATTAACCAACTCAATCACACAAACACAATTTTGAATTATATTCACAATGTAAATGTATGTATTCCTATCTTAAAAAAAAAGAAAAAAAAAAAGATTAGTAATCATTTGAATTCAAATGTAGTCCCAGAAGTTCTGCATTGGATTTCTTGAATTCAACCAGTTCTTGTGTATTAATGCTAGTCTCATACAGACTCCTGTATGAACATTTAAAAGTTCATTGTGACTACATTTGGTAACTTACTCGCCCGAAATGTTTTCACAAAATGTTCCACTGTTGTATTCGATCTAATACACATATCCATCAGACCTAAAACACAAATGTAAATTTTAAGCTAACAAATCAGTCAATAACAGCTGTATTCAAACTTTGATTGATATTTACAGATATCAGTAAAACAGAGACAATAGGAGGACTTTTATTTTGAAGTCCCGAGACGAACGCGAGAATTAGCTAGCCACAGCTAATGCTAGAGGATGACTGGTGACTGATAAGAGCTTGTACTAGCTTAGGTATTTGTTTTCACCAAGCAGTACAAATAACAATATATAATGTACCCCTGTACACAGCTATAATTACACTAGTCTTTCTTCAAATGTTTTAATTATTTGATTAAAGTTAGCTACATTGATGTTAGCTAGCGGGGATTTCTCAGACGCTATATTAATATTTGTTTCAGAATTACAGAATAAAACTTACATTGGCATTATAACTTATGTACTGTATATACCATGGTCTGTTCGAATACTCGATTCTGATTTGTTGGAAAGTGTGCATTAAAACCATTTACTGCACAGGTAGTTCCAGTCAGTTTTAATTACCGTTCTATGTTAATGCGTCTACTCTGCTGTCCCCTATATTATGCCTCTGTTCAAATGACCTCCAGATGTGATTATATCAGAGCTGTGATTAACCGTTACATCATAAAACACCATCAAGTCATGCAGTGCCATCTTTAAATCAGACCGTAAGACAACATTCATCAGCCCTGTATGACTCACCCAAAGCGCTTGTGAGGATAGCTTGACCTCTACCTACGGGTCATTACATCTAGAGTTAAAGTTAACCGTTATTGTTATTCATCCAGTCAAAATTTGTGCTGTAAAAATCAATGACAGCTGTAACTAATCAATGCTGACAAGTGACCATGGTATAAGCAGGATAATCCACCGCTTGGTGTGCATTAAACGATTTGAATGCACTTCGCGGAGGGAACCATCCTCCGCTTCTCGTTGGGTGGTTCTTCTCCTCAACGTCATGCATTAAAATGGATCAACGCACACCTAGCCGTGGATTATCCCTTACGTGTAATGAATTTATGCATAATAAATCACTTTTGAAGAGTTATATTCATGATAAAACAACTTACCTTTCACAATCAAGCTGCGGCTTCTGTCGCTCAAGACTGGACATTACAATTCAAACTGTCACTGATGAGAAATCTGTATTTAACCCACCTAAATGGGTTGTATTAAAAATAACCCAACAATGTAAAAAACAACAACAACAACAACAACAACAACACATTGACCCTATGTGTAACCCAACTTTTGTGTAAAAAAAAAAATAACCCAACGTTTTTTTTTTTTTAGTTTCCCTGATCCTTAAACTCATTGGCTCTCACCTATTGTGACTTTTGCCTTTGGAAGTGTAGAGAATACTTTGTATTCAGGAAAGTCTCTCTTAACTGATTGCAGCTCTTCTTGCTCTTCATTGTCTATACTGGTTTACTGGGCGCTAAATGCTAAAGGCATTTATTTTATTATCTCATTTAAAAATCGTGCTTTGGTACTTTCTGACATCATATTCAAAGAGAGACGACAATAATTGACCACATGGTTAAAAAACTTAACACATAGTAAGTATGTCTTTATACCTATTTTATCACTATTTCATTATGTTTATTCTTATATTAGCCTCGTTAAGCTCAATAATTCAACTCTGTTATGGGAAAAAATCATAGTGATAATCTTTTTATATATTAAAATTATAATATATATTATATATGACAAACCCATATTCAATGACCACTAATCTGAAATGTGAGGTGGGCAAACCCTATATGAGAGGGCCCCCAAAATCAATGTCTATGAAAAAATAAAAAATAAGCTGACATTTTCAGGCACAAATGGCACAATCTCTCTTTGCTCTTTGTTGCTGCAGCTGTAAGTAATCAGTATAATCTCTCCAGTGCTAAGCGTATTGCTATCAGTTTTACGTGATCATTCTTTTTGTAGATTTAATATATTATGAATACATGCTCATATCTTGTATAATGTAAGAGGAGCTGACAAAGACTTTCCAAAGATAACAAAAGCGGAGATGATCAAATGAGTTGTCCAGCAATAACATAATTAAAGCAATTAATCCAATCAACCCTTTTCGACCAGGAATCCATAACCTCATTGCTATGATAAACACACATTACAGATAATGCCCTAAACACTGTACTGAAAGTAAGTTACACATTTTATTGTTGTAAAGGAAAACATGCAATGCCAGCCTGGTCTCATGAATATTAGGTGATCGTGGCAATATTTTTGCATTACACATTTGGCTGCAGTTTTCAAGTAAAATGTCTAGCGGGGGGACCAAAAGCCAGTAAAATGGTGTCATAATCAAACAAGGTTCTAAGGTGAATATTAGATGGAGGTTTTAATGAGTAAAATGTACCTTCCTAACCTAAACCTAACCAGTAGTGATCTAAAATCAAATGAGTTACACAAAACAGACATCCTTACCCTAAACAAATGCAGGGGCGTAGATTCCAGGGGGGATGGGGGTAGGTAACCCCCCCCCCCCCAATAATAAAAACAAGCAAGTACAATATTTATACCATGATCAATGGAAACATGTAAATTCTTCACACTGTAGCCCCCCTCCCAGTGTTCAAGCCAAATCTATGCCCTTGAACAAATGCCTAAACCTAACTAATAGTTTCCAAAAACAAAATGAGAATTGAAAAGCAAATTTTCTGAAGCAACCACATAATTTTGTGTTGCTTCTATGACACTTAAGTCTCACTTGTCAGCTTGTGTGCTTGACTGGTTTCGAGCCGTGGTCTTCAGATTTCAAAGTCCAACACTCTGAGGTGAGCTATACCACGAAAGCTAATTGCATTGGAATAACTGAGTAAATGTAGTTGAATATGTAATGCATACGTTAAAATGTATAATTTTTTAAATGATGCCTTAGAGTAAAAGTGTTTCCATATCATAACATGTGTGTTAGTAATAGTGAGAAAAATACATTTTACGAAGTCATAATCAGCCATTGTAGTGAATAAAACGTACAGTTGTTGTAGTGCCTCTAGTGTTCATTTCACTAGGAAATTGCTTCGAAACGTAGAATGTGGCACATAAAAATAAGTTTGCAAAAATGTTGTTAAAGTAACGTTCATACTATAAGACTAGGTTGCGCAACACACTGCTTCCTGTATATCAAGCATTAGATCATTTATCAAACAAAGGGAGCTTGACATCAATAGCTTTTTAGTTTGCCACTTTGGATGATGGGTCTCCCCCTTGTGACAGGAAATGTTTCCATGGCAGCATTTTGAATTAACAAAGGCTCACATTGTCAGCAAGCTCTCATCATTTAGTATTTTGAGCTCATGCTGGTCAGTGGACATATGTCTGTATGTATCAAACATAATTTGGCTCCTCTGCTGCTGCAAAGGCACAAAAGTGATGAAGAAAGTGTGAAAAATTCAGGAGTGGCCCTCACATCACTCCGGCCCTCAGCCGACTGAAGACTGTGTGGCATTTCAATCACAACGACAGAGATGACAGAAAAGTCCACATAAGACTCTGCATCACATGAGCCTGTGACTGTCTTTTAGATAAAGTGAGTAATCGGTGACAGGTCAAATTTTTTTGTCTCTTAAAATCGGCATCTGCTTTCCAAATTTCGAGCTGGAACTACAGCTGAACATGTGCACAGTTATTAAAATAATCAGAATTAAACATTTGAGAAATGTAAGCGCAGCATATTTCTAGCGGGAAGACTAGCAGCTGTACATCATCGCACAATTAGCTAGGTAACTCCTAGCCAATCACATGTTAGCCATTGCTTTATAAGTCTGCTCACAATCTGGCACATTGCTGTTTCAGTGTGCTAACACGGCAACCTCCACCACCCCACCACCACCAATTGAGTCCCTTCCTGCACAGGGGTAGGCTCCTCATCCCTGCCTCCTATCTCCGGCAGGATATGACAGTTCTGAGTACAACTTCTTTGGACCGCCAGACGGGGCTTATGCCAAAGAGAGACATTACATTTCTGTTTAATATTTATCAAATAAATGTCATCTTAAATTTCACTCAAGTCTGCGAGTCTTCCTGATAGAACTGAATACATCATAATCCTAACCCTAACAGCACCAAAACAGGGTTCTTTCACTTACTTCTTTGCATTTTTATTATCCTGCTAGCCAAGTTTTGGTGTACAAAATTTCGGAACAAACACGACAATTTCCCACGGGATCATGTTGCAGGGGGGCTTAATGGAGATTTTGCAGACTTTATTAGTTTATTAAGATGAGATCTGCATTAGGGTTGAACTCAAGCCTACTACTAATACTCCATATGAACCTTCAATTAGTACTTTTTAGAGATCTAGCCACTCTTCTTGTCATTATGGGCTTTAAAGACATTGCTCTGCCTGCAGGCACTTTGAGGTGAACTCTCTTTAGCCTGTGCTCTGAGCTAAGTGTCTTAATTAGGTTGCTATTGATGATGTGTTAGAGGGACATTGCCATAGAAATACAGCCATTAATCTGAGATGCTCCAACATCACATTTTGTCACAATACTAAGCCTTGAACATAAAAGCTGTGATTTCACAAAAATATTGTTTTCAAACAGCATTCCCCAAGACTCCTCCATATTCCATTGGTCAAACAAACAGTTCTCACAGTCTGTTCTGTCAGTCTGGTTGGGACATTCAAACGAATAGAGCAATGTTTTGATGACACCACAGAGACACAGTCCTTACACTTTTCGGGGAAATCAAATGGATCAAATGGCTTACTTATAGTTATCTCTGTATATTAAGCTAGGATAGGAACAAGTATCTCAACATAAAACAATACACACTGAAAAATTACAACCGCAGTTTGCATGTGATGAATTTTCTCTGCTACTATCCATGGGGAGGCAATCCAGTATGTATACATGTCAGTTTAAACCGATAATCACTCCAGTTGCTTTGGCTCATTGAGATATGCAGTAATGGTCTTTGCCAAAATGCACATCGATCCTTATGTAACCAATGTATCTATTACAAGTGCAGTACTCCACAAACAAAACAAACCCACACCTGTCCTTTTCTGTCAATGCACAGAGACATTAATTTCAACTCAGCTAATGTAACATGTTCATCTACAGGACAACATCAGTCACCACCAAAGGGAGTGGCGAACAGAAGTGGGTAATGAGAGGTTATTGATTGAAGCTCTGTGTTGGCTTTTCATTAGTGGGTGAATGAATGAGGGCCAGTGGTTGTGGAAAAGAAGGGCAGAAACATTGGTAGTCCAATGATCCTCCAAGGCTTTCATCTAGCGTTTTAATCAAACCTATTCTGGAAAATAAAGGGAGAAGGCAGTGAATGTTAAGTGAGGTAGTCTAAATCTTAAAAGAACCTCTGCCATTCCCATAGCTACATTCAACCTGCTAGCTGACCAAGGCCTTGCTTACCAGTCTGACAATAGGTAGATGAAAGGGATCATATAATATATTTGTATGATTTTATCCCTCTAATCCTGAGGCTGCTTTTACACTTACACTGTGGGTTTGCTGTCAGTTTGGTTCCAATATTGTTGGCTCTGCCCCTTCAATAAAAGTCTCTTTGCAAAGCCTTCATTATATTCT
Source organism: Myxocyprinus asiaticus (assembly GCF_019703515.2). Taxonomy (NCBI): domain Eukaryota; kingdom Metazoa; phylum Chordata; class Actinopteri; order Cypriniformes; family Catostomidae; genus Myxocyprinus; species Myxocyprinus asiaticus. The sequence continues at coordinate 26,286,932 of NC_059355.1, forward strand.
GACAGAATCACAAAACAATCTGTGCTGAAATGTGCTACAGAAATGCTAAGGTTGGACTGAAATGATCAAGGACCTTGTTACATAAAATACATTTCAGACACTCTTTCCTAATATCCTTCTTTTGGAAGGATACGCAGAGCTGTAGGTGCTACACACAGCCAGCAAACAGTGCAAGCTTTGATGAAATTTCCCACATTTTACTTCTATCATTAGTTCTTCTGTTGTTTAGTATCTATCCTGCTTCCTCCATATTACCTCACTGTGACTAGGTGAGCCAAGTGTCTGAATACCGAATAGGCATTATTGACTTGTAAATGTGGTCAGACATGTGGTCATCCAGACGGACCATGCTGTGAATTCGGCGACAGGAGGTCAAACGTTTTTCTGCAGAAATCGGTCCGTGCTAACCGAAATTCGAACCACTGCCACCAGTGGCCGAAGCTGGAAGTGCTGTTGAGGTGAAATGTCCACAGGGAGGTGCCAAAAGCAAAGTGTGTTTTTAGTTATAAATGATGTAATACAGTCAACAAGAATGCATATTTTATTAACCTTACCCCTTTACCAAACACTAAATCTAACTGTCAGTGGAGTAAAAATGTAATTTTAGAGCAAAAATGCAACCTCTGAATCATGCTCACCATTGTTTATGTAAATGCAAGAACTTCCTAGTTTCCATGGGACTAGAACCTTTGTCTCAGAGATTGCTTGCATGCCACGCAGATGTGGCTCAGGAAAAGGTGAACATTTTTGAAGTGATGCAAAATAGAGGATGGTGCTTATCAATAATTCGGCAGAATGGATATATTTCAGAGTACATGAACCTTCTGAAGCAACATGTCGATATCTCATGTGATCTTGTTGGTTCATCTAGCTGACGTCAGAAAAGTTGCAAAAGTTCAGAACAAGCTTATTTTTTGCAGCTTACTTTTAATAGATGGTCTTCTTGTATGGGAGAGGATTTTTTTTAGTACTTAAAGTTACAGTTCTCATAGCACATTAAATTTGATTAGGGGAAATTAGATTTCTTCCAAAAAGACTCTAATATAATATAATACTCTAAGAGAATATAATAATTAATGCGAAAAATGTGAGAGAATAGTTTCCTTGGCGCAAGCCCCATCCTATGATTTAGAGCTCAGATGTTCGCTCGAACCATAAAATCCTGTGAGAAAAAGATGATGACAGGGGAAAGGAGCTTACCCCTTACAGCAGTTTGGGACCAAAACTGGCGGTGATGAGGTGGTGGAGGGAGAAAACAATGATGGCATAACGAAGCAATGAAGGACAGCTGTACTTAGCTTCTAAAGCATAGGTTAGATGAGATGCCTAAACTGAATGAATGACATTATACTTACTACTAGTCTTCCTGACAGAACTATCGCTTAGGCTTCCATTTCTCATTATGTGACCCCATTAAATGATTAACTCTATAAAGTTTCCAAGTGAAAAGTATCACAAAACTGACATAAATGGTTCTACTTTCTATCATGCTCTTAAAATGTCTGAATAAGCAATGAAAATGTCAGTGTCTGAAGTGGGACTGGAGATTACATTGGCTTACGATAGGCTTTGGCAGCTTGTTTGGTTTGACAGCAGCCTTTATATTCCCTGTGAGATGAGCTGAAGAGACCAACAGCTTGATAGGTCTTCAGAAGCTCGCTATAGCCTGAGCATATAATCAACCTCCTAGTGCCCACAGCTTCAAGCACAGGCATTGCTCTTTGCTCTCTAAATTTCAGGTACTCTGCAAAAATGTGCCAGAGTCATACATAATAGGAATACAGAGCATGTCTGTTGCTTTTAATCCTCAAACCTCTCTGTGGCTCGGTTGAAAATGATAGGAAGGAAGAAGCGGATCAAGTGGGGGAGAATTTTTGCACTGACACTTGTTTTCATAGCTTGCTCTATTCTCATCCATAATTCATGATCATAAAGCGATTTCTTGATGCCTTCTCCCTAATGCCCCCCTCCCCTTCAGAGCAAAGAATGACAGATAGATAGATAGAGAAAGCAGAAAACAAATGACAAAGACAGACAGGGAGTGACAGAAAGATTCCTTTTATCACGCATAAACTCAAAAATAAAAGGATTTTATGTTGACATAAACTGTAGAGGAAACATTTACAAGAATCATCTCTCAATCTTTATCTCTCTTTCTTTCTTAAGGGAAATATAAGGCATGGAGAGCAAGCGAAAGCTTCTCTGGTGCATTATAAGTCAGATGGTAGATAGTGTTATTTCCCACTCTCTTTCACTCTATTTCTCTGCTCCCAAGTGAGGGCGTACTGATGGAAGCAGACGTCACACAGGCAATGCAGGTCTAATTTGACTCATCTCTGTGAGAACAACCAGCAATCAGGTGCACCATTCCGCTTCTCTCACTCCTGATGGCCCATGGGACACATCCATCTACACATTGATTCAATCAACCTCACAACTGGAGCTCAGGAAGGTTGTGATTCAGGGCGATGAGAGCAAACCCAACAGAGCACATAAACATGCACAATATAATATATAATTAATCCAGAATGATGATCAGTTGCTCCTTGTTCTATTACTCAGTAATGTGTAACTAACAAAAAACTTACACTAAAAATGTTCATGTGGTGACATCTAAATTAACTGACTTTATTCCATTTAAAAATATTAAAAGCACTGAATCAACCTGAATACATTGGGTTATACCAACTTTTACACCGGTTTTTAAGGGTTAGATCAGATAGAAATAGCTTGATGTTGTGGTAACAATTGCAGGTTAACACTTTTTCAGCGTGGACATCTTCATGAAGCCTACACTGTCTTGTAGCTCAAGGCTTTGAAGTCTGTGCAAGAGTTCAATGCTAAACACGGAAAGTTAAATCTCACCCTCCCACTTTGTTCACTGTATCACATGATGTCATTTCAAAGCAGCTGCTCTTTTATGAGGTTGAAAGACTTCCGTCAAAAATGTTTGCGTTGTTTTTTCCACATAGTGCTTTGGATCATTTGACAGTCCAGATTAAATAAATTTAGTCCTTCAAATAATTAAGCTAACAACAAGAAATGTATATAGTTATCATCTAAAAATAAAATCACTACTTTTCAGAGAGATATAGATTTTGTTTTAGGGGAAACATTAGCCATTCATTTTTAGCTCACCTCTTCTTAAAATATTCTCATAAAAATATATATATATTATTTAAAATAGTTTAAATAAGTTACCATAACCATCTTCTGTGCACTCTAACTGTCATCCTCATGTCCTCATAATATATATATGATATATTTTAATTTGTCCTACCATATAACCTCATTTAGCATGTGACAGTTCCTCTGGGCTACAATGGAAGCTAAGAGGGCCAGCCTAACACTCATAGTAAATAGGAGACCTGTTTTATTATTCCCATGGGGATAAAATGAAGGAGAATGGTCATCTGACTGTGCCAAAATATGGCTGAAATGAGGACCAAGTTTCTTGCTTAAGAGAGAAAGGTGTATCTAATCATAGATTATTCTCTAAATACAGAAGACACTGAGTTAGCCCCACAGGAAACAGATGGCACCAGATTAATTTAACCAGAATAAAGACTCAAATCTTAGTAGGCACTCAGGGGGTATAAAAGGATTGCATCACATGAAATTTTGAGTTCTTTTCTGATGCACTAAAATCCTCAAAGGCTACAGGCCACTCTTCTTTTTTTTTTTTTTTAAAGCATCCAAAGTGGATATCTACTGTAGATACCATATTTCTTTGCCTATGGCCAGTCCACCCCTGCCTCTATCCCTCATGGCTGGTTGATCACAGTGTTGTAGTCCACAACCTTTGCAAAAAGTGGGTCGGCAAACCTGACCACAGAGAGCCTGTCACAGAATAGTCTTGCCATTTATTTTAGTAAGACAAAAATGCAGATGACTAAATGTAATTATCCTTCCCCTAACTTCAGTAGTACCAATGAACAGCATTGCCAAAAGCTATGTTCATGCATATTACATTCAGCTGGTTATCACTGCAGCTTTGTGGGGATGATGTATCTGAAATGCCATAGAGTTTCAGTAAATTATGTCTCTAACTGAAACACTTCCTGAATAAGTGCTATTGTGACCTGAAGAATTTAGCCACAGTAACCTCATTAATTTTATGAAGTCTGCTCTCTTAATTCCTCCCATATGCCTTATCTCATGAAAATGATGTGACTGTGGCAAAATGTTTGCAAAATGATATTACGTGGCTTCTTACACATATTATGGCAGTTCTGAGGTGAAATGTCCACAGAGTGGCACTAAAAGCAAGTTACATTTTTCCCAAACAGATGAGTTTTTAACTCTATTGGGTTGCAGTCAACAAAATCTAAATCCCTACCATAAACCTTAAACCTAAACAGACAGTGACGTAAAAAGCAAATGTGACAATGGTGGTGCTTCAACAAAACTTTCAGCTCACGTGTCAACTCGCATGCCATTTAGGACTTGTATTCTGGTCCTTTGCATTGCAATTACAACAATCTGTCAGTTGAGCTACTGCGCAATTTGGTTGTTTTTTGACAACCTCTAAAATGTAGTTGGTTATGTAATGCAAAAGCTCAAATGTATTGCCTTACAAGTCATGTGCTATAGTGAAAGTGTTTAGATGTCATAAGGTAGCATTGTGTGAGAAACAGGGCTTTAACTGTGGATTTAAATTATATTTAAAATAACTGAAAAAAATGTTGGCCATTTTCAGAAAAATTATACATGAAGTCTTCCGTCATCATTACTTGCAAGTGTGCAAGGACCAGTGAAAAGGACCAGTGCAAATTTATAGTGAATATCTGCCTCTCGACTAATTTTGCTTATAAAAGAGCACATAAACAACTCACATTCACTCCCTTCCTCACTCTCCCTCTAAACTCTCTTACTTGAGCAAGCAAACACCACAAAGTAAGCGAAACTCTGGGTGCAAGGATAGTCAGAGCTGAGGAAGCCTCAGTAAGCTGCTGAAGGCATGCAGGATTATGTTCCTCAGCAAGTAAACAAATGCTTAAAGGAGCGCTGTCTTCCTAAACGCTCATCCCTCAGACCACAAACCTGATGCCCTTTTTCTTCAGTTTGAAGAAATGCAAAGAATTACAAAAAACTAATTTCCATATGAATTAACCTTCACCACAGGTTTATGCTGTAATTAAAGCACAAGACTGTCTTCTGCTAAAAAAAAAAAAGATCCTTATTGCACATAAACAACATGCACTGCAGTCTCTGAAAAAAATAAATAAATAATTATTTGTTAGTTTTATACTCACTGGAGTATATATATTGCAGTCCAATTATATAAGGAAAATGATTCACACTGACTGTGAAGTGATTTGATTCATATTCACTAAAACTGTGATAGTGATGTGTTTTGTATGTCCTGCTCTCAAAATAAAGTGTGAGGTCAACAAGGTATGAGAAGGAAAAGTGCAATAAAAATAGGTCTGGGTCTCACACAAATGGCAGATCTTTAAAGAATAATCAAAAACATAAGTGACAAGAATAGAATAGGCTCAATTTTCAGGATGTATTTCTTTACATTTTGTTTATTTTTGTGCTGGCTCATATAGTGCTACAGTATACAGAGATATGTAAAACTACATAGTAACTGGTTTGGTTAAATTCTTAAAGGAATAGTTCACCCAAAAATGAAAATTCTCTCATAATTTACTCACTCTCATGCCATCCCAGATATGTGTATGACTTTCTTTCTTCTGCAGGACACAAATTAAAAATTTTAGAAGAACATTTCAGCTCTGTAGGTCCAGTCAATACAAGTGAATGTTGGCCAGAACTGTGAAGCTCCAAAAAGCACATAAAAGCAGCATAAAAGTAATCCATAAGATTCCAGGTGTTTTAACTATAAAGCTCCACTTTCACTTTCGCATTCTTCTTCTTTTGTTTTTTGGCTATTCGTATTCGTTGTGCATATTATCGCTTACTGGTCGGGGTTGGCCAAAAGTGGAGATTTATAGTAAAAAAGGACTTAAATATTGATCTGTTTCTCACCAACACCTATCATATCATGTCTGAAGATATGGATTTAACCAGTGAATTCTTATGGATTACTTTTATGCTGCCTTTATGTGCTTTTTGGAGCTTCAATGTTCTGGCAACCATTCACTTGCATTGTGAGGCCCTGCAGGGCTGAAATATTCTTCTAAAAATCTCTGTTTGTGTTCTGCAGAAGAAATAAGGTAATACACATCTGGGATGGCATGAGGGTGAGTAAATGATGAGAGAATTTTCATTTTTAGGTGAACTATTCCTTTAATACTTTGTTGCCAATAAATTATTTTTAAAAAAATCCATTAGATAACACAGAGCATAAACAAGTTGGTTTTATGAGGCAGTGAAAATGAATGGTTCATAGTTACTGGCAAAATCCTTAACATGGCCAAATAGTACTCACCTCTCTCAAGAAAAGACATAGTTGTAGAAAAATATTATGAAGTGAGCTGTGGTTTTGTCAGCTCAGTTTTATGTGCAATTAGCAGGGTTGGGAGGGTTACTTTTGAAATGTATTCCATTACATATTACAGAATACATGCTGTAAAATATAATTTGTAACGTATTTCGTTAGATTACTCAAGGTCAGTAACGTATTCGAAATACATTGGATTACTTCTTCAGCACTGGTAAATTTTTTCACTTGTTTTGACAATAAAAACTCTGCCAGTACAGTAAGACAAAATACACATGTTAAAAATACATTCTCTGAAAAACCTAAATATCTTATGCAATGTTGTTTCTAAAACAAGATAAATCAAATTGATCTTGTTTTAAGGATTTTTAGATATTTTTACAAGAAAACAATACAAAAATTATCATCAAGAATATGATTTTTGCCCTAATATCAAACGTCTTACTAGAAAAAAAGAAATTATGATCTAATGTGAATTTTCTTGATAAAAAAATATGATCGTGCCTGATAACGTGCATGTAAAATGGCCAGAAATAGCATTTTAGTTTAGCGTAAAGCTGACAATTTACACAAGGTTTATTTCTATTTCTTCTGCTCCAAACTTACTTCTCTGTCTGCTCGTATGAATGTCACACATCATAAGAAATTGTTTCACCGCTGTTCAAATGCACTTTGGATCGCATCATTTATATGTATAAATGTTTTCCATCTGAAAGGACTAAATATTAAATGAAACAAATGACAATAAAATGCAAAGTAATCTCTTCAGTAATCAAAATACTTTTTGAATGTAACTGTATTCTAAATACCAATGATTTTAATTGTAACTGTAGTGGAATACAGTTACTTATATTTTGTATTTTAAATACGTAATCCTGTTACTTGTATTTCGTTACTCCCCAACACTGGCAATTAGTACAGTCCAAGTTTCTCAAACTTTCCACACGTGTCAAGGGTGGAAAATGTCGTAAAATCACTAAATAATCACATTGTACAGGCACATGGACCCTACTGGAACAGCTAAATCTGCTGTAAAAATAGTTGGGACATCATTAGGTGTTTATTCAACTCTGGGCACTTTTAAGTCTCAGGGGTTGATTTTTATTTAGACTAACATAATTTCTGATTTGTTATATGAATGTCCCATTAAAACCGAACTAAAACTGGAGATTGTTTACCATGACTTTATAATTTACTTTTGATACTTTTAAAATGCCTTTTATGTATGGATTGTGATGTTTTAACATTGTCCCAGACCCAGAATTTGAATAGGCCTTTTAAACTTGAAAATACATTATAAAAATATGTATTATTACATGATTAAAACTATGATAATATAAACAAAGAGTTTAAAAATGAACATAAAACATTTCCATATTTATTGTGTGAACATAAATATAACTTATGAGCACAATACTTTTAACAGGCTTCATTTCCAATCAAGTTGTTTGTAATGTTGCTTAATTATGCAAAAAAATTTGCAAATGTTATTTAATTGTGTGTATTTGGGATACATAAAATGCTAGCTATGAAATTATCCGGGGATGGGCCATTTTATTAAAGACAAATTAAATAAACTAGTGAGAGTAAGAAAAATGTTTTAACGAGACTTTACTTTCTAAATGTTAACAGTGCTGAAAGTGCCCATAGTTGCAGAAACACCCTATTATGTAGGCTATTTAATTTCATGATTTTCTTCTTATTAATATTCTGCATTGGCAAATTAATATATATGATCAGAAGCAAAAATGTAAAGCAACCAAAACTCCCTTACACGTAAACTGTTCCCGAGAAAAATCTGTTCAACTAGGTTTATTCTCTTGAGTTGAATATCAACCATGCACGTGTATTGACGTTGCTCAGTATAAATAGAAGTGCAAAATGAGGTCGTCAATCATTGACGCACATGAGCACAGCGCTCCGATCAGTTTGGGAATGCATGGTTTATATTCTCGATTACATTTTTGACATGTAAGAGAACTGTTTTCAGGGCGGCTATAAAAATGTTATACAGCAGCACGGTTGCTACAGCAACGACCGCCCCGACGATGGATAAAACGCAGCAACATCAGTTTCATCCATGAACATAGAGAAAGCAATAGATACAGTTACGAAGAAAAGGCATATCGGTATTTTTTTTATTTTTTATAATATTAAAATGAGGTCCATGCCTTAAGATCGCGCGCCAAAAATGGTTGAAATGAGTCGTGGACGTGCCTCTCGATGCATTTACTTCTTGTGTTAAAGCTTTTTAGATGGAGTGAAGCTACAGGAAAAGATGAAGCCTTCAGAAACTTCAGAGTCCAAACGGGATAACAGCGTCCCCGCCTAGTTCATTTAGACCATCCATCAGATTATTCAGTGCACAGATGCGAAGAGCCTTTTCAGTTTTTACAGTGAAACGCTCGGTATGAGATCAGAACAAGTTACATGCGAAGCTTATTTCGCGTCTTACCTGGATATAGACGGGTCTCTTCAGCCAGATCCACGGTATCAGACCCCGTGCCATGATTGAACCACCACATTTCACAACACAAACCTACGACAAATACACCATTAGTGCACAGTGACGACCATTTAGACGATAGAAAACACAGTATATGAAATCAACTTATATCCTTTACCAAGCCAAGGTCTTTCTCGCCATGGGAGAGAGAGAGAGAGAGAGAGAGAGAGAGAGAGAGATGAAGAAGAGTATGTGAGGCTCCTAAAATGAGATGAGCAACATCTGCGCTCACGTCCACTGGATGAGCTCTCGAGACCAGCACGAGCGATAAGCAGTCAAACTCACATATAAACTCAATCAGACTGGAGCCTGAAGAAGTTTGTGCACATTTCATAGTGCTTCCGTGAGGGATTCGATTTCAGAATTTCTGGCTAAGCTGGAATACATGGTCAACAATGGGTTTTCTCCAAATAAGATGAGATCAGTGTCAAAAACATGTCCACCTCCTAAACATTTCACAACGCATAAACATGAGTTGAAATAAATACACCTAGTAGAAAATCATTTCTTCTTGGGGTTTGCACTGGATGGTCACTCTATTTAGAAACAGATATTTAAATATAAATATTTATCAAAGTTTTTGCATAGTCTCCATAGGTTAAAAGTAGATTTGTTGTAAATCAATAGTAATTAAAATCGCGGATCCTGTACAATAACTATGATAGGCCTATTTGTGATGACATACCTTTGTGCTCAAGTTTGCATACCCTTGGAGAATTGGTAATATATGTACATGGCACCAAAGAAAAAAACTAAATGACTCCTGTTCAAAAGTCTGCATACCCTTAGTTCTTAATACTGTGTATTGCCCCCTTTAGCATCAATGACAGCGTGCAGTCTTTTGTAATAGTTGTCTATGAGGCCCCAAATTCTTGCAGGTGGTATAGCTGTCCATTCATCTTGGCAAAATGCCTCCAGGTCATGCAAAGTCTTTGGTCGTCTTGCATGAACCGCACGTTTGAGATCTCCCCAGAGTGGCTGGATGATATTAAGGTCAGGAGACTGTGATGGCCACTCCAGAACCTTCACCTTTTTCTGCTGTAACCACTGGAGGGTCAACTTGGCCTTGTGCTTAGGGTCTTTGTCATGCTGGAAAGTCCAAGAGCGTCCCTTGCGCAGCTTTCATGCAGATGAATGCAAATTGTCTGCCAGTATTTTCTGATAACATGCTGCATCCATCTTGCCATCAATTTTCACAAGATTCCCTGTGTCTTTAGAGCTCACACACCCCCAAAACATCAGTGAGCCACCACCATGCTTCACAGTGAGGATGGTATTCTTTTCACTATAGGCCTTGTTGTGACCATAAAGCTTTTTGTGGCATTGGCTTCTTTCTGGCAACTCGACCATGCAGCTAATTTCTGTTCAAGTATCATTGTATTGTGCTCCTTGAAACAACCACACCACCTTTTTCCAGAGCAGCTTGTATTTCTCCTGAGGTTACCTGTGGGTTTTTCTTTGTATCCTGAACAATTTTTCTGACAGTTGTGGCTGAAATCTTTCTTGGTCTACCTGACCTTGACTTGGTATCAAGAGATCCCCGAATTTTCCACTTCTTAATAAGTGATTGAACAGTACTGACTGGTATTTTCAAGGCTTTGGATATCTTTTTATATTCTTTTCCATCTTTATAAACTTCCATTACCTTGTTACGCAGGTCTTTTGACAGTTCTTTTCTGCTCCCCATGGCTCAGTATCTAGCCTGCTCAGTGCATCCACATGAGAGCTAACAAACTCATTGCCTATTTATACACAGACACTAATTGTAATTTAAAAAGCCACAGGTGTGGGAAATTAACCTTTAATTGCCATTTAAACCTGTGTGTGTCACCTTGTGTGTCTGTAACAAGGCCAAACATTCAAGGGTATGTAAACTTTTGATCAGGGCCATTTGGGCAATTTCTTTATCATTATGATTTAAAAAGGAGCCAAACAACTATGTGATAATAAATGGCTTCATATGATCACTATCCTTAAATAAAAGACAGTTTTTTTGCATGATCAGTCATATTTTCAAAATCAATGCCAAAATTTCACAATTTCTGCTAGTGTATGCAAACTTTTGAGCACAACTGTAAGACATCAACAGCTATAACAGCCAAAATTTAGGGGACGTTCACACCAAACGCGTCTTTTACAGTTTTTCAATTGTTCTCAAATGTAAGTAGAAACTAATTTCTCCATGGACTTTGCACTGAAATAATCATGCATTCTTTTCAGAAAGAAATATAAAAAAAATATGAAAATGCATTATAGGTCTTTCACAGTAACCACAGTTGCACTGTAGTATTTAAGTAAAACCATGAAAACCATGGATGGATTATTAGTTTTTGTACAGCAACTATGATATGCTATTTGTGAGAGAAAATAGTAACCAAAACACATTTAGGGGCCGTTCACACCAAACACATTTGCATCTGTTCACGCTGTATTTCTAGAAGAAAAAAACAAAACATTTTTAGCGTCTTATGTAAGAGCACCACATTTGTTAAGATGACGTGCCAAGTTAAAAAATAACTTCAACTGTTAAAAATGGACACCTGCGTTTGTAGCCCTGCATCTATCTCTTTTAAAGGAATAGTTCACCCAAAATTGAAAATTCTCTCATCATTTACTCACCCTCACGACATCCCAGATGTGTATAACTTTCTTTCTTCAGCAGAACACAGACGAAAATTTCTAGAGGAATATCTCAGCTCTGTAGGTCCATACAATGAAAGTGAATGGTGATCAGACCCTTGTAGCACCAAAAATCACATAAATGAAACATAATTCTACAGTGGTTAAATCCATAACTTCAGAAGCAGTATAATAGGTGTGGGTGAGAAACAGATCAAAATTTAAGTTCTTTTTTTTTTTTTTACTCTAAACACTGGAGTCGTATGGATTACTTTTATGTTTCTTTATGTGTTTTTGGAGCTTCTGAGTTCTGGTCATCATTCGCTTGCACTGTATGGATCTACAGAGCTGAGGTATTCTAAAAATCTTTGTTTGTGTTCTGCTGAAGAAAGAAAGTCATACACATCTGGGATGGCATGAGGGTGAGTAAATGAGGCAATTTTCATTTTGGGGTGAACTATCCCTTTAAGAGCAAGGACACGTTCAGTATGAACGCCCTCTTAGAAACAGCCAAAGCTGCAATTGAAATGAATTGACTACAAAGTCAATTCCATAGTATCTTAGGTGTTACTATAGTAAAACCATGGTAATGCTTTTGCAAGTGCAGGTCACATAAATCATTAATGACGCTTTACAAAAACGTGCAAACTCATTTTGATAATCACAATGCTGTTAGTTTTCATTGTTTTACACTTCAAGACAGATACAATTTTTTTTTTTTTTTTTTTAAACGAACAAGAAATATAGCACATGGTGCGTCCCTGCAGACAGGGAATTTTTTTTATTTTGTTGTCATTTCTGCTGCTATACACTGTACTCAGCTGGGAATGAGAGGTACCACATTAAACCACAGACAAATAGCCTATAGCCCCTTTGCAAGGCCTGTAAGAGCCTATATATCAGCTTTACAAGAAAAAAAAAACAAAACAAAAAAAAAAAAAAAAATCACACTCAGCCTTTATACATAGAATAATTAACAAACTGGTTACAAAAAGACAAACGTTTACACTGGATTTCAACTGTTTGTTTTATGCTTGATTGTGACTATTACAATGCAATTTCATTTCAATTTCAGTTTATATACACACAAGTTTACCATAATGCAAATCAAGCACATTCTTGTATCCACATCATGCACAGATGCGCACACACACACACACACACTCTCTCTCTCTCTTACACTCCAGCTGAGGCGGGTGATGCCAGTAAACTCAAGAGTTCTTTGAGTGGAATTTAAATTACATTTTACAACAAAAATAAATGAGCACTTTTATACATTTCATAGGGTTCAAATGACAAGACACAATAATAAAAAAAAAAGAATAAGCCTGCCCTTATATCCAGTCATATTACATTTACTGTCGGGTCAGGCTCAGTGGGACAATGCAATCACCCTCAGAGGCTAGGGAGCCAATCCACAAAACATCCATCCATCCACCCATATTTGAGTACTAGTGTCTCACTCCACCTCTGCCACATGTGCCACCTCCACTTCCATGGTCTGGATGATCTCTGGTGCCTCATCTACCTTGACTGCAGCCTGCTGTGCCAAGACATAATTCACCACCTGCATAATACTCTGATCTGACAATGTGGTCACGGTGGCCTCGGTCAAAGCCTGCACGGCATCCACAGTTTCTTCAGTGATGAGCACGGTCTCTATCTCCTCTGTAGGGGGAGGCTGTGGAGGTTGGAGTTCAGGGGGCAGCTCTGGATTGAGGATGCTGACGGCATGCTCGACCTGCGTGCCTTGATTATGGAACTGCAGAGTGTCCTTCTCCAGCATGATCTTGCCAGGCAACTGGTCGCCATGGAACTTGGTGATGTGCTTCCGCAGTGTTCGGGCATCTATGTGGGCTTCCTGGCACAATGGGCACACATAAGGGCGCTCTCCTGTGTGAGTGCGAACATGGCGCTTCAGTGAACGGGCATCAGCCCATGCCACGCCACAGGTCAAACACTCAAAGGGCTTCACTCCTAAAGAGTAAACAGAGCAGTATGACATAAGCAAAAAAGGCCAAGCTTTATACACTTTTGATAGTTGTGATTTGTTTGATCTTAAATCCAGCTTTATTATACGGCTCTCTAAAACACTTGATTCGGATTGGCCAATCACAATATTCTACAGTCACATATTTATGTATACTGACAGTTAAACTATTAAATTGATTGTTTTCCCAGGCAAAAGATTTCCTACAAAGCTGTGCTAGTTTCATGTCTCTCATATCACTCCTCCAGGTATCTTCTCACATAATGTTTAATGTCACCTCAAAGCTATTTTTTCATGTTCATTTAATCATTATAATTACATACATTGCAATATGCAATATACATTCAATAGTCATTATTCCAAAAATAAACCCTTTATTTTGGAACTTAAAGGAATAGTTCACCCAAAAATGAAAATTCTCTCATCATTCACTCACCCTTGTGCCATCCTAAATGTGTATGACTTTCTTTCTTCTGTTGAACACCAATGAAGATTTTTAGAAAAATATTTCAGGTCTGTTGGTCCATTCAATGCAAGTGAATGGTGCCAGAACTTTGAAGGTCCAAAAAGCACATAAAGGCAGCATAAAAGTAATGCATAAAACTCAAGTTGTTTAATCCATATCCTCAAAAGCGATATTATAGGTGTGGTTGAGAAACAGATCAATATTTTCACAAAATTATTACCATTTACTATAAATTCTTCTCCCTTCCCATTAGGTAGCGATATGCACCAAGAACGTGAATCCCCAAAAACAAAAGAAGTGGACATCTATATTAAAAAAGGACTTAAATATTGATGTGTTTCTCATACACACTAATCATGTTGCTTCAGAAGACATGGATTTAACCACTGGGTCATATAGATTACATTTATGCTGCCTTTATGTTCTTTTTTGACCTTCAAAAGTTCTGGCCACCATTCACTTGCATTTATGGACCAACATAGCAGAGATATTTTTCTAAAAATCTTCAACTGTGTTCAGCAGAAGAAAGAGGGGAAGGTATGAGGGTGAGTAAATGATGAGAGAAAACTCTTTAAATTCTTTTAAACACTTTAGGGTCTTGATCATCATGTCTGGCTGGATTTGATAATGTACAGCTGGCTGGATATTATCCCTTACGTATGCTACCACTTCAAGTGGAACTGACAACCAAACTCAAATCTCAGTTGACAAAAAAATTGCCGCAAAACAAGCATGAAAGTATTGGATGTCTGATTACACAGAATCTCCACAGGAAAATAACTAAATCCAAATAGTGATTCATTTGTGCTATTTCCTGTTTGCTGGGTTTATACAGGCCTGCAGTGCCACCTACAGGCACATATATAAAAACTGCAAAACTGTTTTTTTTTCTGTTTCTTTTATATTTACACTACAGTGAGCAGGTTCAGCAACTGCATCATCCAAACCAAACCAAAGACAAAAAAAGGGTTAAAAAAAAAAAAAAAAAGGGTAAAAAAAGAAAATAATAATAATTATTACATTAAGTTTGGAAACACTATTTCTAAGCTTTTCATTTTCATTCTACAAAACATGCATTTATTTATGACTCTCCACTCACCCTGGTGATTGTTTATGTGCCGGCGGTACTCTCTGAGCTGTGTGAACTTCCTCCCACAGTGTTCACATTCCCTCTCTAAGTTCTGCTTTATTCTGCCCTTCTTTCCATGAGTGGCTTTCTTGACATGCCGCCTGAACAGGGCCTTCTCAAAGAACTCCTTCCCACACACATTACACCTTCAAAAAAGACAAAACACACATGTTTGCAGTCTACCTTGAAAAATGGTCGCCTAAAATGACTGCCTTCATATTTTTAATCACATGACATTTTTGAGAGAGAGAGAGAGAGAGAGAGAGAGAGAGAGAGAGAGAGAGAGAGAGAGAGAGAGAGACCCTTTACTCAAGAGAAGCTTCAAAGCTGCATTGAAAACCAGCAGTATTTTCCCCTCCGGGTCAGATTTGACCCCAACATAATACTGTAGGTGTAGGCAAAAAGTTTGACATTCCATAAATATAAAAAAATTTTTTTTTACATATTCATTTTGTCAATGTTAAGGATAACCCAAAAGCATTTTGACCAAACTTAAGTCTAGTTCTGAGATTTAGTGTAAAAAAAGAACTTAAATATTGATCTGTTTCTCACCCACACCTATTATATTGCTTCTGAAGATATGGATTTAAACACTGGAGTCATTTGGATTACTTTTATGTTTCCTTTATGTGATTTTTGGAGCTACGAATGTCTGATCACATCTGAGATGGCCTGAGGGTGAGTAAATGATGAGAGAATGTTAATTTTTGGGTGAACTATCCCTTTAAATGTGTGAAAGTGAACTTGATTTAAGAACGGGTCAGACCTCCGTGCCCCCCATCGGGACCACACCTCAGTTCTTTATGGTCACTTAAACTGTTTTTGTTTCTCACCTGTAAGGCTCTGCAACAGTGTGTGATTTGACGTGGGAGTACCAGTCTTTCTTCCAGCTGTAGCATTTCCCACAGACCTGGCACTGGAAGGGCTTCAGTCCTAAGTGCTTATTCATGTGCTGCTGCAGGTCTTTCGCTTCAAAGAAACTCTTATCACAGCTATAACAATGGAACAAAAGGTGTCAAATTGGTATGTGGGAAGATATGTGAATAAAACGTTTTCAGTAGGTATGTGCACGAGCAGTCGATGAAGCTGATTTACCACTTGTTTTTCTGAACAAGAACATGTGAAAATATAAAAATGGGATAGCCTTTAAATAAGAATGTTTATTTGTCCATTATCCTTAAGGTGGCAGTCTACAGTATTTTCAAAATGGTTTCTTCATAGGACCTAATCTCTGGTTCAGTGCAAACAATTAAATGTTGATGTTTTTAATAATGCACATGGTTCATTTTATTTATTTATTTTTTTTCAAAAGAAAAGGATGGGTTGTTAAAGTAAAATGCCCATGCCAAGGTCACAGAAAGCCTGTGGTATGTGTATGTTTTATGTATCGAAGGATAAGGCACTCACTGAGAACAGTGGAATGAGCGGACTTCTGGTTTGGGTAGATGTTTCTTGAGGTGTTTGCTCAGTCCTGAAGCACGGTGAAAGGATGCTCCACAGGTTGTGCACAAGTATTTTGATTCACCTATAAAACAAATTGCTGTTACTAGGTGAATTCTGCTTATTAAGCACTTTTGTGATGTTACCACTGTGTAAGGGCATTTTCACACCTGGCTCGTTTGGAGCCTTTGTTTTGGAACCTGGTGCGTTTTCTCACTTAGTTCGGTTTGTTTAGGCATATGTGAAACTGGCAGTTGCACTTGGATCCGCACCAAAACAATCGCTCTGAGACCTCCTGGACGAAGTGGTCTTGGACCGATTGCAAACTGGAGCGGTTTGCTTGTGGTGAGAATGCAATCCAACCCAACGGACTAACGTACCAAACAATATCCCTATAAAAACCATGAACATACCAGATGGATCTGCGGTCAGCATGTCACTGTAATAAATAGTAAATATGAGTTGTTTACCAATTCCTGAGGTAAATTAAGTACGATCGCTTCTCTCTTTTGGATAGCGGGCAGCAGAACACTGGTAGGATGGCATAAGCAACCTTTTAGACAGATAAAATCTATTTTGTATGTGACTTTAATCTATCTGCTGTATGTGTGTGTGTGTGTGTGTGTGTGTGTGTGTGTGTGTGTGGGAGAGAGGGAGAGCTCAGTGAGCGTAAAAATAGGCACTTTTCAATGCAGACATAATGCAAAAGCAACTAATGATGGATAAAAATAATGTAAAAATGTACAACTCATATCCATCCGAGTGATGGAAAATCGTTAATTGCAGCGCAACCTCTGACTGGAATGTGCATTCTGTACCATGCGGGGGCATTTTGCACAACCGTGACCTAAACAATACTCAAATTATTACAGGTATATCATTTTAACCTGTTTATTAATGTATGAGCTAAATCCCAGAACAGCACAGAAACATTTTGACAGTTTGCTCACATGTGACTTTTACTAACAGTTTTGGTCCAATTTGAAATATTGCCTTGTGAACAAATACGGGTCTGAAAATGCCCTAAGATGACATTGTTACAAGGGATAATTCACCAAAAACATGAAAATTCTCTAGTCTTTTTAGTTTTATCAACCTCATATTGTTCCAAACCCATATCACTTTCTTTCTTCTATGGAACACAAAAGTAGATGCTTGGCAGAATGTTAGCCTCAATCTCCATTCACTTTCATAGTATGGAAAGAAGATGCAATGAAAGTGAATGGTGATCAAGGCTAACATTCTGCCAAGCATCTCCTTTTGTGTTCCAGATAAGAAAGAAAGTCATACAGGGTTGAAACATCATGAGCGTGAGTAAATGATGACAGAATTGGCATTTTTTGGTGTAAATATTTGCTCTGACAATAATTCGGCCCAATTTCAACTTTACCCATGGTGCAATGTATCACGAAATCTAAAATTTGGTCAAAATTTAGTCTGATTTAATTAGTTTAGTACAATTCTTAACTGTTTTCCAAAATATGCTGAAGACACTAATGTAAATGGAGCATCAATCTAATGCATTAATGAATTTTTCCAAATGAAAACAGGTCCAGAATTGTATTTTGAATAAGAAATTAACCCATAATATATGCATTGTTACACCCCTAGTTTAGACTAATTAGTTAATACCAAAGCAGTTAGATACTTGCATGCATATTTGTTTGACACAAGCAATAAGAAGTGTACCTGTGTGAATGCTTGTATGCTCCTCCAGGCTTCTCTTGGTGACGAAAGACTTTTCGCAGACAGTGCACTGAAATCTCTTAAAGGAGTCGTGCAGCGCCCAGTGCATCTTCAGGTTGTGCTTGGTAGCGAAGCTCTTCCCGCAGACCTTGCAGGTGTGCGGCCTCACCCCCGTGTGGCTTAGCATATGTATGCGGAGGGAGTACAGCTTGGGCAGCGTCTTGCCACAAATGTCGCACACAAACTCCCGCTTGGTGCGGTACTTCGCCTGATCTTCTGACACCTGAGAATCTTCTGTGGCTCGTGTCATACTGGCTCTCTGTGTATTCTGATGTTTGTGCCGAGCCAAATGCGCACGGAGCGAGGCTGCATACTGGAACTCCTTATTGCAAATCTGAGAAGACAAAGGGAAAGTCAGTGATAAGTTGCTCATAATTTTTTGGGTGAAGTTAGATACTTCAGCCAAAAATGAAAATTCTCTCATCATTTACTCACTCTCATGCCATCCCAGATGTGTATGACTTTCTTTCTTCAACAGAACACAAACAAATATTTTTTGAAGAATATCTCAGCTTTGTAGGTCCATACAATGCAAGTGAATGGTGACCAGACTTTGTAGCTCCAAAAATCACATTCAGGAAACAGAAGTAATCCATGAGACTGTGGTTATTTCTTCAGAAGCAATATAATAGGTGTGGGGTGAGAAACAGATCAAAATTTCTAAAAGTCCTTTTTTACTCTAAATCTCCACACTCACTTTCACTTTCACATCTGAAAGTGAACATTAAAGTGGAGATTTAGTGTAAAAAAAGGACTTAAACATTGATCTGTTTCTCACCCACAACTATTATATCACTTAAAAGATACGGATTTAAACACTGGAGTCATATGAACTACTTTTATGTTTCATTTATGTGTTTTTGGACCTTCTGAGTTCTGGTCACCATTCACTTGCATTGTATGGACCTACAGAGCTGGGATATTCTTCAAAAAAATATTTGTTTGTGTTCTGCTGAAGAAAGTAAGTCATACACATCTGGGATGGCATGAGAGTGAGTAAATGATGAGAGAATTTTCATTTTTGGGTGAATGATCCCTTTAAAGCTTATATGTGTAATTTTTCTAATGTTAAAATTCTTTCTTATATACCAACCTAATATGCAGTCTAGAAATAACTAGAAATAAGCCATTTGTACACCGATTTCACCTAAAATTGTAAGGGGCCGTCCACACCAAGCATGTTAATGTGTTCGTTTTCAAATTGTTATGTAAATATGCACTAGATGGATGTTTTTGACCATTAGTGTGAGTTTGGGGTAGGACTATTTAATTGTACAACCAATGAAGTATGAGGGCTTTTTGTGAAAGCTGACTGAAAACAGTAATCATTTTTGTAATTCCATTTGGTGATGCAAGTGGCTCAGAGATTAAACACTTCATCTTAAATTAAGTTTAATTCTTGTTTTAGGCAAGAATTAGGTTGTTCGGCAGGAATCATTCACTTTCAATTGTCAGAAGAATACATACACTGCACTTGAAGCTGCAAGCCTTCTCGTGTTTCAGAGCGTGCATGATGAGGGCATACCGTCTCTGGAACACCATGCCACACTCATTACACGTGTGTTCTCCCTCCACAGCTCCTCCTGGGTCTTCCTGCAGTGTCTCCTCCTCTACAGACTCTGGCTGGGTTGCACCAGACTCCGGTTCCTCTGCTCCAGTTTCTTCTCTATCAGGAGCAGAGTCCAGGTTTGTCTCTGAAAACTCACCTGGAGTCTTCTTCACAGACTGAACCACTAGACCTCTCTTGGCAAATCTTTGAGGTTTCTGTGGACACAGTGAGATTCTATTAAAACAATCTGACTGAGTGGCTTTGTGCATTCTTTGTATCCTAATAATCATCATCTTATTGCTACACATTATGAGGACATGCATCATTAACAGGCCAGGTCCCAAATTGTGCAGTCAGCCTTTGTGGTCCTCCTCGGAGTTCACAGTCACACTTTATCGGCATAATGCTGAACAGACTGTTGGGTAGTAGACTGCTGTGAAGTACAAAAGGCTTCGCAAAAGGGCGCATCAAGGGTTCATCATGCCCACATAAGGGCACTCGAGCACCCTTTTGAACAGTAAAAAGGCAGATGGGTAACCCTATGGTTTCATGAACTGCATGGACATGCCAATTCCAAATCCAGAAGGGTGCCATTTGGTTGAGGCCACAAATATTTTTAAAGGAATATTTTACAAAAATGAAAATTCTGTCATCATTTACCCTCATTTCATTCTAAACCCAAGACACAAAAGAAAATTATTTAATAAATGTCCCATGAGCTGAATTCAATACAATAGCAGTACATAGTGACTTTAATTTAGCACCAAAAGTATCATGAAAGTTTTCCATGCGGCTCGTTTATTAAGTATTCTGAAGGAATTCACCCTCAAATCATGCCAATTAGTTAATGAAGTCTATAAACAGCACTGAAATCAATAACATTATACCTCATTAGTTTCTAAACATCATGACATAATGTTGCAAGAAGCAATAAGGCTGCGGCCTGACATCATGATGTTTGGTATGATATGCGCAAGAACCAAGGAGGTTTGATATTATTGATTCAACCACCACATTGGATTTCAGTGCTATTTATGGACAAGGGTGTAAAGGAAGAGACTATTAGCCCGAGACGGACGACTGGTATTAAAATGAATGGGAGAAATTGGAACACCCAGCGGTCAACGGATGTAGAAATGGAAGTCCCGTCTTACAGGTAAAAGAGCCAATCACCTTTACAATACAGACATAGCCTGTCAGTCATCTCAAGAACGTGCATGCACATTATCTGAACCAGCCAGAAATATAGCGTTTCTTAGCATGATCTGAACTAAAGAAGCCCAATGGAGCACAGTGCCCACCCACTTATTCAGCCATCTGGATTCCAAAATATTTCCCCATCAATTCCATATAGACTTTTAAAAAAATCCTTCATAAAAGAGTTGTAAGCCATGAACCAAACCAATCAGCTCCGAGGTAAATTACAACATAACAAACATTTTTTTTAAAGGGCAAATAAGTATGAGAAAATCGGACAAAAAGACAAAGGTACAAGGCTGTGTACATGTACTTACCCTCTTTTGTAAGGGCACGGACTACAATCCCATGAAGCATTACGAATGATTTCATTGAATACATTTTAAAAGATTTTATAAAACTATTGATTTTGGGTTGTTGATTAAAAGTATAGAAACTAGGGATGCACCGATCCGATACCTGGAACGGTATCGGCTCCAATACTGAAGCTTTTAGATGGATCGGGTATCGGTCCGACGAGCCCGAACCAAATCCGATACTTTGTGTTAGTCATGTTCGTTACTGCCAAGCTCCAAAAATGACATAAAAGAACCATAAAAACACCATTAAAGCAGTTCATATGACTCATTTGCATGTTATTCAAAGCCACTTGAAGACCTGCGAAAGCTCTGTGAATCACAAAAGACTGTGTTTAATAAGTAAATATATAGTATACGCAGCACCAGCGCGTTAGTGAATGGTGCTGCTTTGTTGACATATTTAACAGCACACCCAATTAGTTCCACAAAATAATGTAAAGATATTCTAAACTGATTATGCAAAAAAAACAACACTGGTATCGGCTTGGGATTGGTATCGGCCAATACTGAGATTTCCGATATCGGAATCGGAAGAGAAAAAGTGGTATCGGGGCATCCCTAATAGAAACAATATATTTTACGTTTATCGCAAAATATTCCGATATGTACAAATAGATAAGTAGTTTATGTGTGAAAAGACACCGACTCGATTACATCAATCACAGTGCATCAAAGGGAGTGAGAGTGGGCGGTTGCTCTGAGGCACGTTTCACGGGCCGCGTTTCTGTGATTGGTGAAGCTTTCTCTGCTGGACCATGGGTAATGCACTTGTTTATGAATTCCACTATTAAACCAGATTTTTAAACAATAAAGTTGAAATAACGCAGACGGATGGTTTCAACGGAAGCATATCCCATCGATGAACAACCGCGAAGCTCACAGTAGGTCTGCTTCTAAAGGTTTATAAGTTATCTTTGAAAATCAATTAGTCTATGGGATAAATGAATGGGATTTTTACTTCCGGAACCAGACTGCTGCACTCTATTCATGATACTATCTTTGTCAGATTTTACTGCTGATTTTAAATATGTTCTTTGATCATAATCCTGACCACCCGTTTGAGATTTCGGTCTTTCCCCATTCAATTAGATAGGAGCTGTACTTTTATGCCTCTTGTTTACATAGAAAACAGCTACCCAGCCTGCCAGGAAGCATTCTAAAAATGGCCGTAGAGTGGACTGACTTGCACTTTGGTAACAATATGAGATTTTCATGGTATGATAACCTCCACTTCACTGCATTAAGGTGTATTGCTAATATTATTATTAATAAAAATAAGAAAATATTATTACATAAAAATATTAATATTACATTACTACAAATAATAATAATAAAAAAAATGTTTTAATGATTACTGCCCTGGTTAACAGTTATGTAATTATTATGTAATTATTATTCTGTAATTGGTTGCTCTTGTAATTTAGTTTGATTATAAACAATACCTACAGAGAGAAAAATTCAAGAACCGGACAAGGCTAAAAACTATGCTCTCTTTCTTCAGACATTATTTATTAAAATATTTGCAGTACATTTGTTGTTTTTCTCCAGTACTTTCTATTTTCTGCTATCAGTATGCCTAAAGCACTTTTTAAACCCGTATTTAAAGTCCTTTACAAATAAAACATATTATTGGTAATAGTAAATGCATTGTATGCCTACTCTTGTGCTGCACTTAAGCAAATAAATGCATGAAAAAATAGTCTGCCTGTCATAACTTTGCATACAAGCGCTTAAATTTGTTTGTTGTGAATGTGGCAAAAAGCAGAAACATAACATTAGTCAACCTATAAACCTTGAATCATTACACATCTTGTAAAACTGTTCTGTCTCTGGTAGTGTTTTTTTATGTAAGGGGGTCTATAATTTCTTAACCGATGTACTGTACTGTATATATAATATTATGCATTCATCTCTGCAAATTCCATGAGATGTAGTTCACAGAGAACACTGATGGGGCCTCGTGGGTCTTTTAAATACCCAAAGAATTCCCGCACAACAAACTGTAACCACTTGGGTGGTAGAAACAGAAGTTCAGGCTCCAGCACTGTGGTGTGCACGCTCTACAGCCTGCCATTCATGCAAGTGATGGTTGAATGAAAGAGGAGGAAGATGCTAATTATTTCTTATTATCACGTTAAGTTTATGATGCTGTTTAACTGTAGCCAATTCTCTCTAAATTTAATTGATATTTACAATGGAAACTTTAATCACTTCAACTGGATTTTTAAAAAATGTGGGGAAAAAAAACAAAAAAACAGACTTTACATCCATGCAATACTGTGAATGAGAAAATGCCAACAGTATAATTAGGGATGGGTGATATGATCAAAATCTTATATCACAATATGAATCAATTTACATCATGATAATGATATACACTACCCATCAGAAGTTTTGAAACACTTGACTGAAATGTTTCTTATGATCTTAAAAATCTTCTGATCTGAAGGCGTATACTTAAATGTTTGAAATTAGTTTTGTAGACAAAAATATAATTTTGCCACCATATTAATTTAATTATAAAACTAAAATTTAATAAAAAAAAAGTTTTTGAAATTGATGACTTGGCCAAATAATAAAGAAAAGCAGCCAATAAGTGCCCAACATAGATGGAAACTCCTACAATACTGTTTAAAAAGCATCCCAGGATTGCTTGATTGCTTGAAATGTCAAGAATACATTTCTGCTGACTCCAGCCAGGTCTCCTAAGCAACCAAATTGGCCCGGTTGCTAGTGAGGGAAGAGTCACATGGGGTAACCTCCTCGTGATTGCTATAATGTGGTTCGTTCTCGGTGGGGCGCGTGATGAGTTGAGTGCGGATGCCGCAGTGGATGGCATGAAACCTCCACACGCGCTATGTCTCCGTGGCAACGCACTCAACAAGCCACGATGATAAGATGCGCGGGTTGATGGTCTCAGACGCGAAAAACTGGGATTTCGTAGACGAAAGTCATAGGAGTTTGGAATTATATGAAGGTTAGTAAATGATGACAGGCATTTCATTTTTGGGTGAACTACTATTTTAAAGGGGAACAATTGTCAAACGAAAGGGAGAACATACCTTCATAGTGGGCGAGGTGCTGTTCTCTTCCTCCTCAGTTTCAAGCCCCATATGAAGACGAACATACCCTCCTTCCTTCATAGACCGTTTTCTCAGGTGCCTCCTGTTGGGAAAAATGCTTTCCAACTCCTCTTTTTTCTCTTGATCTGCAGCTGATCCATCCTCTACTTCCTCCATCTCCACAGGTTCCTCCTCTGGAGGGGGTAGAGAAGGAGGTTCCTGTTGCTTCACTTTAGGTGGTCTTCCTGGCCTCCGTTTGTGTGGTGCAGGGGCTGGCTGTGGTGGTGCCACCGAATCAGGATGGTGTGTTGGCTCTGCAGTCTGGGGCTCAGCCTGAACAGCAGGTGGCGCTGCTGCGGCTAAATGCACAACCTCAGAAGAGTCTGCTTTGCCAGAATCCACACTAATGAGAAGTGCACCTGGTTGTATGCACTCTACAACAGGAGTGTCATTAACCTGTGGCTCCTCCACAGACCAACAGGCCTGAACTACAGTCAGGGACTCTCCCGAACCTGCCTGCCCAGAGTGAGTGACCAAAGTCATGGTCTCACCCACCTCTGCATGGCCACTTTGGGCCACCATAGCGAGAGACTCAGCTGAGCCAGCCTGTCCACTGTGAGTAACTACAGTCATTGTCTCTCCATCTACGGTTGCACCAGCAAGCAATGCCAGTGATTCAGCTGTCACTTCTTCACTTGTGATTACAGCCAGAGAATGTCCTGCCTCAGGTGGCCCAATGTGAGTAACAACAGCCTGGCCATCACTCTGCATTGGTACCACATAGGTTTCAGAATTGGTAGATGTGATTGGCTGAGAGGGCTGAGGAGGCTGGCTGGCCACCACAGTGTGGGGGTCTCCTCTCTGGTAGACTGTCAGCTTCTGCGCCTCCACTTTTTTGTGCACAGACTCACAGATCTGAAGCACTTCAGCCATCAATAGGTGCCGTGCCAGTGTGGCCAACTCCGCCATCACGCAAAAGTTAAAGGTCAGATTGGAGGTGTAGGCAAAATCCAGTAACGGCAAAAAACTGGCTTTGCTGAAGCCTAGCAAGGACAAACACACAAAGAAAACACTAACAATGAAGGCATCTTAATAATTTAAACATTTAAGGTGGTGAGGTAATATATTATGAGCTCAAATTACACAATAACACGAATGAATATCAATGCTCTCACAGAAATTGTATTCTGTTCCAAAATCTAGAGAGCTGTCATACTTAGACAATATCTGAATGCATTAGAGGCTTGGTCCAGATGCCTAGGCATTAAAGCATCAAGCAAAGTTTTCATCTAAGAGGATGGATGGCATCTGGATGGAAATCTTGCTTATAAATAAATAAATCTGTTTATCAATCCAATGACATTTCACTATCATTTAAATCAACAGCTCTTGCATAATTCTTCTCACCAGAGAGATCAACCACAGCTTCATGACTGGCCACAGCACCCTTCTCCACAAAGAGCTCATAGAAGTATTCACTGCAGGAGGCCAGGACAGCTTTATGCGCACGGTGCTCCTCACCCTCAATGAGCAGGGTGATATCACAGAACTCGTTATTGAGTCGCTGCTGATTCAGCTTGTCCAGCATGGTCTGACCATGCTTTGGTAAAAACTGCTTGACAACTCCATTACTGTCCACCTATAACCCAGCATAAAAGAGAAATATGAGACCACATCATATGCATAAATGTTATAAACCAACTGAACAGTAACTATATTTCAGCTTTCTTGCCATGGTGTCCTAAACAGTGCTTCTGTGTTCCTGTATGTTTCTCAGTCCTGGTCTTATCAATACCAAGAGCTAAGTAAGACCATAGTAGGGTATTTACGAGATTTTCAAGGGACAAATTGTTATTCGGTGATACGAACAAGAACATACTGTACTTACAAATACCAGTTCATGTTTATCAGCTCCACTGGAAGGTTCCTCATTCAAATCATCATTTGCCTCATCATCCTCCTCGTCGCCAGAGGTTTTTCGTCTCGCTTGTCGGGCAGCTGCATGTTTTGCGGTATCCTCAGAATTGCCTCTGGCCCTCTCCTGCTTGCTTTGGCAATGACTGCATTCCCTGATGCAATCCTTCACCTGCTTTAGCACACCTGCGAGGGTAAGAATAGGTTTACATATAATCATAGGCTTGTTTATCAATAAAAAAAATAAAAAAATATCGATTCTGCTATTTCCTACATGGGATGAATAATTATATACATCTTCCTATCAATCTGTCTAACTATCTATCTAATATTTTTTAAATTATTTTAATTTTGTGTTTGTTCTGATTTTCTTCTTCTTTATTTTTCTGCCCTAAAAGTGTCTGAGCGTCAGAGATCGTAAATCACAAAGACTCCAAACTTGGCAGGGTGGTCCCAAAGGTGCCCCACTACTCGCATATACACACACCTGTCTGACCCTAGGTGGAGCTATAATAAGCCCTTTTAGGTTTTCTGTCTATAAAATTTTTCCACTATTTTACATTTTTTGAAGAGATTATAGGTCTGTCCCTCACACTTTTGTTTTAATCCCATCGAAAATCCAATATAACGCTACTGTAAATAAGGTTCATATGTGCTTGGACCCCGATGATTTCCGTTTGCGGTTATATTTAAAGTCACTTTTATTACACCAAAAAAATAAAAAAAAATAAAAAATAAAAAAAACATTATCTAGTTTAGCCATAAAATGATGGCATGTGATGCAAAACGGTTTTGTATTCCATCCATACATCCATCCATCTACCTATCTGAGGTAGACCAATATATTGGTTTTTACCAATTAATCGGTGCCGATAGTTGCTTTTTGGAACTATCGGTTATCTGCAAAAATCAATGCCAATAGTTTTTTTTTTTTTATAATTATTATTCCTCATCAATAAACGTAATCTGGTGAAATACATACAAAACTCTTCATCTGTTAAATATACCATATAGGCTATGCTTCAAAAAGCTTAAAAAAATAATAAATAAATAAATAAACTCACATATATGTAACTGAGCCAAGTTTCTGTCATCATTTCAAAATAGCAGTCCCCGGTGTATTACGGGCTTGTTTACAGTTAAAAGTCAATGAGCAATTAATTGTCTAAGGCTCAATGGTAAGGACATTGTTTACTTTATATCTGCCCTACCAACATTTTCATTTGCCCCATCAAAAAAATAAAAATAAAAAAATAATTATATATATATATATATATATAAATTTTAATTTTAGCAATGTATTTTTGTATCTACATGTGCCAGTCTTTTATATATTTTTCAGTTAAATGTGAATTTTTTTTACATCAAAAAAATAAACTAGCTTTTCCAAAAACGTATGGCATTTGGTGCAATCTCTCTCTCTCAATTTTGCATTTTAATATTTAAGAACTGCTGTCCATTACTTATTTAATGCCCATTCTGTAATAGAAGGTAACAAGTAAATTCTGGCACAATCAATGCTGATTATGGCACACGTCTATCTAGCCACAAGGTTATGCACAAATCTGACCATATAACACGTCTAACTGAATGACATTGGCTGAAACAACCCTATCATAAGATTTTATTTATTATCTAGTGAAACCGTTGCCTGTCACTATTTGTCACATGCCGTGATTGCAAGCAGCAGCCAGTGACATATCACTGTCAGCAAACATTTAAGAGACGCCGCTGTCACAACTTTTATGACAACAGAGAAGAACATTACAGGCTTTGAACACAGTCAGGAAACCTAGTTGGTCTTTAAGGTTCAGATGAATGTACCTCTCCACCAGTATTTCTGGGAGATGATCTCCCATGTCTGCTGCTGGTTGAGGTGTTCCCCTCCGGACGTGATGTGCGCCTCCGTGATCAGTTCCTTCCGCCGCTCGGCCTGCAGCACAACTTCCAACTCCGTGAATTCATCCAGGCCTTTCTGCCGCCTCTGATAATAAAGAATCCCATTGCGCACTATATAACATGCGGCTGCTTTGCGGATCTTTCTCTTGGTGTTGCCGTCCGTGCCCGGTGCGTAAGGCTCCCGTTCACTGGTCAAATAGCGCTGGATGGCTAAATAACTCTCCTCGCTCGACATAACCCCGATTTATGACGCTCGCTTAACAAAAACAAGACACATGAGCCAATGAAATGTATTCTCGAACGTAGAATTCAACAAGGTATTTTTTCAGCCCGTTTCCACTTGCATAGAGGATAAAGAAAAGTATCGAGGGTGATATTTCTGAAATGTTTTTCAAGGGGGAACGTCAGTTCTTGACCGTGTGGGGTGGACTTGCATGAACAGACAAAATGGCTGCTGCACAACCGGATGTTGCGTTTGAAATTGCGGAAACAACCACGAGCGGTTCGAAGTGTACACGTGTTTACAGCAGAGAGCGCTGTTTACCATCAAGACAAGTTCACTAAACGCTTCGAGTTCATATTAACGTTTATATACGATGTTTTAGACACGTGTCATTGTACTCATAAGCATCTAAACCGAGTGCAGGAGAAAAAGAATGGATGTAGAATATAGAATAATGGTATTAACATTGAGTGAATACATAATTAAACAGGCTAATGTCATAAAATAATCCAATATTTAATAAAATCTTTCAATACATAAATTAAAACACAGTGAATGTAATTGTATAAAATACATAGATGAATTAATTAATTTTCATTATATTATAACCTTCAGTAGTAAAAGGTACTATAACTAGTACTATTATTAACTCTATTATACACTATAATAATTAATTTCTTATGAAACCATCTAAGTCATACAATAAAAGTTCACTTAAATCATTACTTGACCACACAAATTAGCAATTCATTTTCTCTGTGAGGGTAATTTGAAGGATGCAGTCCACATGGCTGCAAAATTATTAGAGATAACCCATTTTAGGGGTGAATTTAGCCTTTTCTTAACCCCCTTTCAGTGTGAATAGATCGGTATTCCTGTCTGACCATGAAAGTAAATTTAGCTGCTTGTAGTTATGGATTTATCTAATTGAAAAGAACATGTTTTGGGACATGCTAGGATGCAAGGGGATAATCAAGCAAACATGCTAGGTGGTCAGCGGGGGACAGATGTAACACAGTTATTTCTGTAACTGCTGATCTCCTGAGATTTTCATGCACAACAGTCTCTAGAGTGTAAAGGGAATGGTGCAAAAAACAAAAAACATCCAGCGAGTGGCAGTTCTATGATCAAAAGCGGCTTGTTAATAACAGAGGTCAGAGGACAATGGCCAGACTGGTCCAAGCTGACAGGAAGGTGACAGTAACACATCAAACATTGAGGTGGATGGGCTACAGAAGCAGACCCCTCTGGGTACCACTACTGTCAGCTAAGAATCATTGGTTGGTTCTTTGTTTTTCGCACTGTTCTCTATATACACTCTAGAGACTGTTGCATGTGAAAATCCCAGGAGATCAGCAGTTACAAAAATACTCAAACCAGCCCATCTGGCACCAACAATCATGCCACAGTCTTAATCACTGAGATCACATTTTTCCCCCATTCTGATGGTTGATGTGAACATTTACTGAAGCTCCTGACCCATATCTGCATGATTTTATACATTACACTGTTGCCACACGATTGGGTGATTAGATAATCGCATTAATAAGTAGATGTACAGGTGTACCTAATAAAGTGGCCGATGAGTGTATATATTATATACAACAGTTAGTTCCGGTCCTCAAATCTGATTGGACAAAAGACGTTCCATGAGTGCTGATGTCTCACACTATCAGCACGTGGACGCCTTACTATTTGTATCCCTCTGCTTGTTTTCGTGGTATTCTAAACTAAAGTGTAAGAGCAGCGCAGATGTGTAAATGAGCTACAGTATGTGTGTCTTTTTAGCCAGCAGGTGGCAACAAAAGACAATTTTATTTGTTATGAGCCAGTAAAGTTAGACATGTATTGAGCCAGCACACATTAGTCATCCAGATATAAATATTCAACATGGCGGAGGAGAAAACGGTTTCTATAGTGAATGACTCTTACACACTGGATACCGTGAAATACTCGGGGGGACCCCCACTCAGACGGCTATTTTAACACAGAGAAAATAGGATGTTACCTACGTTACGTACGTAACCTCGGTTCCCTGAGATGAAGGGAACGAGACATTGCATTTATTAATGCATATGGGGAGTGCCTTCTTACACAACCTATTTGAAACCTCTCTACAATAATGCCAATATTCTAATATTGGCTATGGTGTTTGAGCCCCGCCTGTTTTGGCACGAAACTGTCCGCTATAAAAACAGGTGCACAAACACCATTTCCGCAGAATTTCTGACTGAGAACAAGGAGTGCATCGCTCGTGCCTCAAGAACTCTGAGTCTTGTAGTGCGGCTAGCATTCGCAATGTCTCGTTCCCTTCGTCTCAGGGAACCGAGGTTATGTACGTAACCAAGACTTTCCCTTACAAATCAGTACACATGACATTGCGTTTATTAATGCATATGGGGAACAGAATCCTATCACGGCGCATTACACAACATATCCTCCCAGAAAGGAAGCATGATGCCACAATCTGGTGGGATGGCGACAGAGATGAGTATGCCGCAGTGAGTGACCCTCATGTTGGGCCAGGAGGGGAGCACTCAGAATGAATATATGAACTATAGTCATATAGCATGAATGATCTTCTTCGCGAACCCAGTTGGGAAGGAAGTTTATTTATAATGTAAGTGCTTGTGACTTATGGTAAATTACAATGGCCTAATGCTGGCAGATGTGTAAAATGATGGGGAGGTCGTCCTTAAAGAGAGGAGCATAAGTATATATATATTTGGCCAATCAATGGCACTCTAAACAGAGAGGACTTGTGAAGAGAGAGATGTTATGTCTAGGTTGTAAAACCTTGCAAATGTGTTTTGAGAAGACCATCCTGCTGAAAACATATGTCTTGTAAGGACACACCATTCATCCATGCCCATGAGGATGCCATGCTTCTAGTTGAGTCTGTTTTAACACCAGTTGGGCAAATCTTACCCTGGGACTCATAAGCCAGGGCAACTGCATCGACAATCCAGTGAGCAAGTCTTTGCTTTGAGACGGACATTCCTTTCGTGTATCCTCCACAGCATACAAAGAGTTGAGCAGACAGTCTGAACTGGCGTGTACGCTAAACATATGCGTGTAGTGCCCACACAGATCATAACAAATACAATGATAGTTCTTCATCTGAATTAAATGGAGGAGGGAAGAATGCCTAAAGGTGAACCACCTGTGCTCTGAAGGGCATGGTTAGGAGCTTAGGCACATAGCCTTTCCTGGGTTTTACAGTGGCTTTTTAAAGACCAGGGCCAAATTCCAGACATGAATTGTCAATTGAAAGTGCATGCAGGTCACCAACCTGCTTTACTGAGGCCAGAGCCAGCAGTAGTGCTGTCTTAACAGACAGCATGTGCAAATCAGCAGAGTCGAAAGGCTCGAAGGGGAGCCCTGTGAGAGCTTTTAGGACTAAAGTTAAGTCCCAAGTCGGGACTGTAGCTGGGCGAGGTGGGTTTAATCGTCTTGCTCCTTTAAGGAACTTTATGATTAAATCATGCTTGCCTATATGTGTGCCGGCTTCATGTGCGTGATACGCAGATATAGTTGCCACATACACTTTAAGCATTGACGGAGTGAGTCCTGCATCTAATCGTTCTTGAGGAAATATTTGAATTTCATGTATGGGGCAGTTTACTGGGTCTTTGCCATGTGAGAGACACCAATCAGTGAACACCTTCCATTTTAGTGCGTAGAGACATCTCGTGGACAGCGGTCCGGCCTGTAAAATGGTGTTTATGACTGAATGTGTCAGTTCTGGCACGTTTAGCGCGCTCCATTCAGGGGCCACACATGCAGCTTCCACAGCTGGGGCTGGGGATGCCAGATTATGCCTTGTGCCTGAGAGAGGAGTTCCCTCCTCAGTGGTAATTCCCATGGCCAGCTGTACAGCATCTCTATCATTTCCAGAAACCATGGCTAGTTGGGCCATTTCGGCAACCAATAGAATCGTTTCCTTGTCCTCTTGGACTTTGCATATAGCAGAGTGAAGCATACCGGGGGAAACGTATATTTGCATTTCGCCGGCCATTTGTGTGCCATTATGTCCGCTCCCAGCAGGGCTTGTGACTTCGAGTACCAGAGGGGACAGTGGGTATTCCCCACTGAGGCAAATAGATAGATTTCTGCTTGCCGAATATTTCCCAAATTCTCAATACAGTTTGAATATGAAGTCTCCATTCGCCCGGTATCACCCCTTGGTGTGACAGTAGGTCGGTATCGTAATTCAGGCAGCCTGGGAGATGGGAGATGAGATAACGCTCGCTACATAGGAGGAGGCAACGCGTCAGTCTCAACAGTGGTGGTGAATGAATTCCGCCTTGGTGGTTTATATATGCTGCAACTGTCATGTTGTCTGAGTGAACCAGGACATGACAGTTCGCTATTTCTGACTGAAAAACTTTAAGGCCACGAATACAGCCGATAGCTCTAGGCGGTTGATGTGCCACATTTTCTTCGCCCCTGTCCAGGTGACGGACATCTGTTAGAAGCATCCGTAGTCACCACTTTCCACCTGACAACTTGCCCCAGCGCGACACCTCGCTTTTAAAACGCAGAAGCTAGACCTAAAGCAGCTATACAGCAGCGGGACAGAGTGATGCGCATGAACCCTTGGCGCCAAGCATGTCGTGGCACACGGCGCTTCAGCCAGCACCGAAGAGGTCTCATGTGTAAGATGCCTTTATCTGTCCAGTCAAGCCTTTTTTGGAGCAGAGTGGGCTCTGCTTTCCGCTTCAAAGGGTTGTGCCCGTCAGGAGCGCTTTTGCTGTGAGTGCTGATACGCAGGTGCCGGTAAGGCATACAATTATTATTTAATTATTTAATTTCTATACACATTTTACAATCATATTTAATCAAACTCCACAATGATCACTGTAAGACATTATAGATATTACAGTTTAATTTAATTTAATTTTTTTGTTAATGCATGATTTCCTGTAAAGCTGCTTTGAAACAATGTGTGTTGTGAAAAGCACTATACAAATAAAAATGACTTGACTTGAAGCGAGAATGTTCAGGTTCCTTTGGGGGAGACCACTCAAGGTGAAGCTCTTTGAATGCGGAGCATCTCCCTGTCAGTGGTGCATGCACATTCCTCGTCCTCGATGGGGGGATGGGCGGCAGCATCATCCACTGACCAATCACCTGATGCAGTGTGAGACATGACATCGTCATTATTATCCCCAGCATCAGAACCGCTGAATGAGATGAGGCCGCCCGCTCTTTCAGAAGGCCGGAACTCGTCTCACACATAGCGTATCGGAAAGCATGCACTTCATAGAGATTGAGGGGCTTGCGGGGTGTGTGCCACCACAAGGACCACCTCAAAGTCATCCTGCTCGACCTCGCTGCCCCACCGTGCCTCCTCGTGTGAATCCTCGGGTATCACAGAAGAGGCGGGTGAGAGGCGCGTGAGGCTGAATCGTCCCTCAGAACGAGAGTGATTCACAAGCGAAGTGTCTTGAGACTCATGCCCTCACAATGAGGATAGTCTGTCTTCATGAGAGCTGACTGCGTGGGCGCAGTCCAGACAGTAAACACAGCTCTCATGCTGACCTGATGGCGGGATGTGCCTCTCGCACAAGGAACACTTACGGAGCGACATCTTTAGAAAGACACGAACACGTAAGTGACTCTTTTAGATATATAAATAAATATATATTTATATATATTTATATCACACAATATACATACAATTGCTTTGTAAGGATACACAAACCCTGCCGAAGCGCTGCGTGGAATCAGGATGCTGAGGCCCATTCACCAGCAAAGTGTCAAAGAGCGAGGCAGTGTGATGTTCGCCGGAGCACTGCAGGGAAGCGGAAAGACTTCCCGGAAAAATTCCGCCCGTTGACTCGTGTATATTGACGGCGAAGGTAGAGGGCTTCTAGACAAGAGATGACCGCTGTCTTGAAGGAAGAAATTCTGAGGAAATGGTGTTTGTGCACCTGTTTTTATAGACAGTTTCGCGCCAAAACAGGTGGGGCTCAAACACCATAGCCAATATTAGAATACTGGCATTACTGTAGAGAGTTTTCAACTACGTCGTGTAAGAAGGCACTCCCCATATGCGTTAATAAACGCAATGTCAAGTGCACTGAGTCGTAAGGTAACACTACACTACTGCTTGGGAGTCGTGACAGATGCAGGCCATTGCACAAGCACTGTCTCTCTCTCCCTCTCTCGATTCAATTCAATTTACATTAGCTTTATTGGCATGGCCATATACAACATACAATGTTGCCAAAACATTCATTAACAAAAAAACAAAACAAACAGAAAAAAACGAAGAAAAAAATGAATTACATAAATAAAAAAGTCATAAAATATGAATAATAATAATAACAATAATAATAAGTATACAGGTAAGTTAAGTGCACAAAATGCGCAATGAGTAACAGTAAACTAAACGGACACTTTCAGTCTTTAGTGAAGGGTCACCCTCTCTCCCTCAGATCATGAATAGAAGAACACATATTCTGCTGCTAAATCTATACATTCAGCCTTCTCCCCTAGAACATATGAAAGTTTCTCCGCATTGCTCAGTCTGCTGAATTCAGGCAGTATCTGTCCTATGAGTTTAAAATATGTGTGTCTGATGGTCTTATTTTTATTGCACTCAGCAGGGAAGTGTAGTTCATCCTCTATGACTCCTTGAGTGCAGTGTGAACACAGTCTGTTCTCTCTGGGTCTCCAACTCTGCCGGTGCCGACCCGTCTCTACAGCCAGACTGTGCTCACTCACACGATACTTTTTCAGAAGCTTCCTGTGACGGTTGTCTTTAATTTTGGTCAGATATGATGGCAATTTACTTCTTTACTTTTATGTCTTACTTTTTTTGGTAATAGGTTAATTTGTTTATTTCTTTGAGTTTTCTTTGCCAATAATGAATATATTCTTCTTGAGTCATGTTTTGTATTTGATTTAATTTGCTGGCCTGAAATGAATTGATACATTTAGCTGATGTTTGTCCACTAAATACTGTGAAGGGTCACTCTCTGGGTGTGCTGCTCTGTGTATAAATGCACTGTGATGGTGATTTTCTGGGGAAGAGTCTGATAGGCGGAACCAGAATTTGCTGGCTCTCTTTTGAATGTCAGTCAAGAGAGGGAATCTGCCCTACAGCCCAGGTTAGAAGCTCTTCTTTGAACTCCCAGGATATTTTTACAAAATTCAAGGTGGAATGTTTCAGCTGAACTTTTTTCCCAGGATTTATAATTTAGTTTATATTTGGGTCCCCAGATTTCACTGCCATACAGAATCTCTCTCTCTCTCTCTCTGTGTGTGTGCGAGTGCGCATGTGCGAGAACAGCGAAGTTGGTGTGAGTGTCTGAGTGAGTTTTTACTTCCTTATTTTTTTTCTTTAGTAGTATTGAGTTGGATAAAAGTTGTAGTTTTGGAGTGGGGTTGTTGTGCGTTTTTGCCTGACTTTGGTCAGCGTGCTCTGAACAATGGAGACAAACACGGGAGATTTCCAGGGGATGACAATCAGGCATGGTTGTAAAGTTATGACTGATGACTCTGTCTTGGAGGAAGATTATTTATTAGCGATGAGCTCTGTAATCGGTGGAGTAAATATTACATCTGCATCACACATGAACAAGGCCATCGTGTTTTTTCTGAATGAAATTCAGATGGTAGATATTTTGATTGAGAATGGGTTAACAATCAAAGACACATTTGTGCCTGTTTTGCCTTTGTCAAGTCCAACAAAGAAAATTGTTCTTTCAAATGTTCCACCGTTTGTTAGAAGTGAAAAATTAGAGGAAATACTTCGGAGGTATGGAAGGCTAATGAGCCCTATTAAGATGATTCCGCTTGGTTGTAAGAATTCTGAACTGAAACATGTAATGTCATTTAGACACCAAGCGATTATGATTTTGAATTCTCAGAATGAAGCTCTGAATTTGTCTGTAAAGCTGAACATTGATGGTAAAGATTATACGATTTTTATCAGTTCAGAGACGATGAAATGCTTTGTGTGTGGAGGTTTTGGTCATGTTAGGCAGACCTGCCCTAACAGGGATGGAATGAATCCAAATAATACAGCTACCGCTGTTAATGTAGAAAATAGCAGCCAAGCAAGTGGTAGTGAATTAAATGCGGCAGGTATAACATCGGAGTTGTCATCAACTGTTGAGAGCTTAACACAGAGTACCTCGAATGAGGTGAGTGTGGGGTCAGACAACTCAAAAGATGCTTCTATAGAAGCAATCCAGGTGACTGGTGTAAGCAGTGAAAAGAATATCTTACAAGTGGAATCGGGCCTCTGTGAAGTGGATGTAGAGAATGGCTGCGATTCACATAGTGAAGTAAATCAGATGCAACCTACTAAGACCACAGTAAATACACAGGATATGAGTAGTCAAAGTGTAGAAGATGAAAATTCTCAAGATTTGAGTACATATGTGCAAAGTGAAGATTCTGACAATGACTACGAAGATATGGGGAGTAATTTGGATGAGAATAATTTGACTGTTTCAAGTGCACAGACACTGTTTACTGTTGAGGGTAGGCACAAACTTTATTCAGTTAAGTAAATTATTGACTTTCTTGATTGTTCTAAAGGACTTCGTAAGCCTAAGACTGAGACTTTCTTTCCTGATTTGAGTTTGTTTTTGGCATCTGGCACAGCAGCAATGAGAAAAGCTTCTTTTGATGAGCTTGATAAGCCTAAAAGATATCGTCTCAAGAAGATTCTGTGCAATGTGAGAAGTTCTTTGAATGTATATGGTAAAAAATGAATAGTATAGTCATGAAAGTAGTTATGCTTTTTTTTATTATTATTTCCTTTTTTTCATTTAGCATCATGGCACCTTGAAGTTTCGGCTCTTTAAATATTAATGGGTGCCATGATGCTGTGAAAAGATTGTCTCTTTTTGATTATATTATTATGAAGAATGGTAGTGTAGTCTTCTTACAAGAAACTCACACAGATTTGAGTAATCAGACACAATGGCAGAGTGAATGGAATGGAAAGGTTGTTTTGAGTCATGGTTCCAGTAGCAGCGCAGGAGTGGCTATTCTTTTTGGATCTGAATTTAAAGAACAACATATGAGTGTTTTTGATCTCCTTCCGGGAAGAATGCAAAGAGTAGATGTTACTTTACATGGACTTAATTTCTCACTCTTTAATGTATATGCCCCTAATATTGGGACAAAATGTACCCTCTTCTTTGAAAAACTTAACACAGCATTAATCAGTGTCCCACAGGGTCAGATTATTGTATTGGCTGGAGATTTTAACTGTACTTTAGATCACAAATTAGATAAGAATCATGAAGAACCCCACAGCCACTCAGCAGAGGCTTTTAGAAATGTAATAATTTATTATGATTTTGTTGATGTTTGGAGAGAAGCATTTCCTAATATAAAACAATATACATGGTTAAAAGTACATTCTAATATGGTTTCTGCAGCAAGGCTTGACAGAATTTATGTACAAAGAAGAAAAAAAATTTAATAGTTGCATTACCAGACCATTATTATATGTCTGTCACTGTCACTTCAGCACAGAGCACTTTTAAATGTCCCTACTGACGTTTCAGTAATAGGCTGTTACAGGATCACAATTTTGTGCACGCTTTTACACTTTTCTGGGAGGAATGGAGAGAGAGAAAAACTCAGTATAAGTCCTTGAGCCAATGGTGGGACATTGGCAAAGTTGAAGTAAAACTTTTTTGTCAGAAGTATTCTGCATATAACAGGATTATTCTTGAAAACAAAATGAGACAACTTGAACAAAATATTTTGCAGTTGAACATCGAAGAGTATGATGAAAGTACTGCTGAAGTTTTGGAAACAAGGAAAATTATTCTCCGGAACCTTCTAGAAGAAAAAGCCAAAGAGACTCTGATTCATGCAAGGTTTATGTCTTTTAATTGTATGAATTCTTCAACATCCTTCTTTTTTAATTTAGAGAAGAAAAGTGCAGATAGGAAAACTTTTAGTCGTATGAAACTTCCAGAAGAGGAGGAAACAACTGAAGAACATGAAATAATTGCTTATGCATTGCAGTTTTATGAAAATCTCTATGGAGCAGAACCATGTGATGGAGAAATAACAGACACACTTCTCCGGGATCTACCACATCTGATGGCAGAAGATAATTCTAAACTTGATCAACCGTTGCATATGAACCAATTGACTGCAGCCATTAAAGATCTGTCTTCAGGCAAGGCTCCGGGTTTGGATTGATTAATTGCAGAATTCTATAAGCAATTTTGGTCAGTCATTGGAAAAGACTTGTTCTCAGTTTTTTTTAGAGTGTTTTGATAGAGGCTCTTTATCGGTGAGTCTACGGAGAGCAGTCATTACCTTGTTACCAAAGAAAGGTGATCTTGGGGATATAAGAAACTGGTGGCCAGTGTCTCTGCTTGGAATTGACTATAAGATACTGTCCAAAGCATTAACCAACAGATTAAAACTTTACATATCTAAATTAATTCACGCTGAGCAGTCATATCGTATTCCTAAATGCACAATATTTGATCATTTGTTTTTAATGCGTGATCTGATTTTATTAGCCAGAGACAATAATCTTAATGTAGGATTTTTATCTTTGGACCAAGAAAAAGCTTTTGATCGTGCTGATCATGGGTTTGTTTTTAAGTGTTTTGAAGCTTTTGGATTTGGTTCTTCATTTATTTCCTATGTTAAGTTATTGTATACTGATATATATAGTATCTTAAAAATTAATGGTTCGCTCACAAGACCTTTCCCAGTCAACAGGGGCATATGGCAAGGATGTAGAATGTCAGGCATTTTATATGCTATTGCCATTGAACCATTGCTAACTGTTCTGAGACGTCAACTTAATGGAATCTCAACAGTAGGGCCTTCTACTTCAGAGATGGTAACAGTTAAACTCAGTGCTTATGCAGACGATGTCACCATAATAATTAGATCAAATGAGGATGTGTGCAACATGGAAACGGCCCTTGAGATCTATCAAAAAGCCTCCTCGGCTCGAATTAACTGGCAAAAAAGTACCTCTTTGTTATTAGGCAATGGGAGGAAAGAGCCTTTCCAAAACTTCCCCAGTACTGCTCTTGGAGTTTAGAGGGTTTAAAGTGCTGGGGATTTTTCTCGGAACAGAACAATATATGCGGAAAAATTTGGAAGGTCTCTATGAAAAAGTAGCTGGTCGCTTGCAGAAGTGGAGATGGATTCTTCCTCAATTGTCTTATAGAGGGAGGGTTCTTGTTGTTAATAATTTAGCAGCATCCATGATGTGGCATTGTTTAACTGTTATTGACCCCCCCCCCCAAAGGAATTACTACAAAATCTACAGAAAGTTTTTGCTGATTTTTTCTGGGATGGTTTCCACTGGCTTCCTTCTGGGATTTTATATCTGCCAGTAAAAGAAGGAGGACAAGGACTGATCGAACTATCTGCTAAGGTCAAAGCTATGAGACTAAAATCTGCCCAGAGACTACTTTTCTCTACAGAATTTATTCCTTGGGTGTCATTTGGGTTAGCTTTACTAAAATGTATTTGTGGTGTTGAGCTTGATAAGCAATTGTTTTTGATGTCACCTTTTAATGAAAACGTTTCATCTGAAGTTAATTTTTATGCATCTGTTTTAAAATCTTGGAATGTGTTTAAGTTGTATAGGTCTGAAAATGATCATTATGGCTTGGATGAACCATTGATTTTTAATCCTTTTCTGGGAAATATTTGTATGTCTAATAGAGTAGTTAGGTCATGTATGGAGAAAGGATTCACTAAAGTGGGACATCTGATTGACTTAATCTCCAAAAATCAGCAGAGATCAGAGATCAGCAGAAGATATTGCTAGACAGGTTGATTTGAAATCTGTGAGGATAGTGGAGCAGCTGATTTCAGGCTTGAAAGCCGCCTTTCCTCCTCCCCTTTTTCAGTTTTTAATTTGTGTTTTACAGTTAGCTTTTCCTAAGTTAAGCGTATCACCTGAGGTTTGTCATGAAACCAATCAGGTTGGAAAGCTGTTAAAATTTGAGAGATTAAAAGGGCTGAATTTTCAAACAGCGGGGAAAAAAGACATATATCAGGTCTGTGTAAAAACTATTTATTTTAATGATCTTCATGATAGATGTGATACAAAATGGAGAGAAAAACTCATAGCTGTAGATGATATTTTCCCCTCCTGGAGAATTTTTATAAAAGTCCCCTTCCAAAACGTTCAGGAGATTTACAATGGAGAATATTATACTGTGTGTTAGCAACTAATGTTTTTGTTTCCAGATTTAACCTGAATGTTCTGCCTTCTTGTAATTTTTGTAATATGCATGAAACAGTCTTTCATGTTTTTATTGAATGTCCAAGGTTAGGGTCGCTTTTTGCATTGCTGGAAAAGATTCTCGAATGGTTGGGCTTTGATTTTAACAATATAATTTTTATTTATGGGTGTAGGTATTCTAAAGTGAAGAAGGAACAATGTAATATTGCCAATTTTATAATTGGACAAGCAAAATTAGCAATTTGGAAGACTTGCAGACTTGCACTTGAAGGGCGAATTATTAATGTTATAAATCTTTTTAAAGCATTAGTGGAATCAAGAATAATGGTAGAATATGTTTTTTATAGAACTACAGGAAACATGGCTGAATTTGTGCATAAATGGTGTGTAAATACTGGTTTGCTTGTACTTTGTGAAGATGAGTCTTTATTATTCAATTGGTAATTATTGTTGTTTTTTTTTGTTTTTTGTTTTTTGTTTTTTTAAATATAGTGTGAAGTGTGTGATTATTGATTGATTAAAGACATTTTAAACCCCCCCCCCCCCCCCCCTCTCTCTCTCTCTCTCTCTAGGCGTTCTCACAGTGTTGTCATTGCAGTCTTAATGCCATATTCTGATTTATAATTTGTAAGCTGAGGGCGCTATTTCGCTACAGCTGTGTTTGACAACCGTGGGAACATGCTTGTGTCGGTTTCAAAGGTATTGGTGCGTTGTTTTGGAAAGAGGGGGCATGGCTAAATCTCTCTCGCACACTCTCTCTCTCTCAAACACACACACACACACACACACACACACACACACACACACACACACACACCCACCCTTGTTTCTCCAATCTCCAATAACTTGTTAGAAACAGCTCAAACCGTCGTTTCTGACTCAAACTAGTTCTGAAGTGACCATTTTTAATTAGTAACGGAGACTTCTGATCCGTGGTGTAAGAAAGTAGTTTCATGCACATATGCAATTTTTTTTTTTTTTTTTTTTGTGACTAATTAGTTTTTCCTAATTTTTTTATTTACTGTACTTGTTCTTTGAACTGATGTATAAAAGCAATATAACACTTGCAATCGTGCTGTATGGCCCTAAATCAGCATGGCTGTGATTACCTCCAATCGGATAAAAATGAGTGTTTTTGATATTTCTTTTGTTGGTAGACAGATAAAGGCATCTTATGAATAAAAAAATGCATGTTTATTCTGGTCAGTATTTGTGCGGTATAGCAAAAAGCAATAAGTGTTACAGCTGTACTCGGTCAACCCTAGCTAAATACATCCCTTGATACATTGTGTGAGGTGTCTTTTGTCCCCCACTCTCTCTCTGTCTAGGTATGCTGCCATCTGACAGAGATAACTCACAACCAACACCTCTGTGGAGAGTTGTCAGCCAACCAAAATGACTCATAGCCTACTCAGTGATGGTTTGTTAGCAGCAACACTTTGTCCACAACTCATACGTCCTCTCTTATCATTGATACATTCCTTCCATTGAGAAGCCCCGTTTAGTTCCTTGCACACTTCTGACCTGCTGAACTGATAGTCATACTCTGTAATGACTGAAATAAATATGCACACATGCTTACACACGCAGAAGTTATTTGGCACAGTAATCATATTGAAATGTCTTATGTGTATCTTTCCATGGAACAGCTGTATACATAAGGTTTCCAGATAAATTACCATTTGATAGGGACAAGAATAGACCACTTCATGCCAAGGTAATGTCCCATGACTCAATGTCTCTCTCTGAACTCTGCGGCCCAATTCTGTGTCCCTTTATCATTACGAAAGAAACTTTAACCAGACTCGCAGAGCATCAGCTGTAAGATGTGTATTTCAGACAAATTATTTAATCAGAATGAGAACAGAATGTATTATAGTTCCTAAATAAATCTGAAGTTAAAATTATACAGTAATGTTACTGTGAATTTATGGGATGTGTGGTCTTTTGTAATCATATGACATCTTTAACCCCTTTAAAAGTTCTCTTGACATCTGTACAATGAATTGCAGTAAAATATAGGGCCTTTAATATGTGTGACCGCTGTGTCATTAAAACTGAGAACAGAGAAAGAGAGAAAGAGAGCCAGTGTGTGGTTGTGTGTGTGTGTGTGTGTGTGTGTGTGTGAGAGAGAGAGAGAGAGAGAGAGAGAGAGAGAGAGAGAGTTGACCTCTCCCCTCTTGACTGACTGATGTCTGCCGAGAGGGGGCGCTGTAAGTCGCTGTTAATTGTGTCCTCATGTCAGAGCACATGGCAACATGTCGGCACACTGTTGAGTATTTTAGCACGACTGTGGAAGAAGTGCCGGGATAATTGGCACAGCGCCTTTCATTTATTTGTAATTATTTGCCAATTTATAAAAAATTAAAACAGTTATTGTTTCAGTGCGTTAAAGTGAATTGAAAAAAATTGATTGCTCAAGTACACTGATATTTTGGAGGGTCAAATCTACCTTTTCTAGCACTAATGAACTGAATAGTATGAATAGCTATTATTGTAAAAGCTGACAGTGGATGATAAAAGCATTTAGAGTCTGCATTGCATATGCATTAACATGCCGTTCTACAAAACTGGATTATTCTTCTAATAAATGTTAATGTGGTTGAGTGCTCTGTTGAGACAGCACATATTCAACTGATGTAGCTAAAAATAAAGTGGTTTTTTTTTTCTTTTCTTTTTTCTCACACATTAAGTCTTGCTTTTATAATGCATTACGTTCTGTGGATGAAATATTGCCTTGGCACTGCAAAATGTATCAAGACTCATCTTTCCACAACAGCCTCCAGTACACCTTTATGAAATATGCATTTTCTAGAATCTTTATTACAGCTCATTTCAAAGAATTGTGGAAAACACTGACTTTATGGACCTCGGAAGGTAAATAACAGTAATATACTATAGGATTGCGAAATATACCCCAGCATCAATGCTCTGGTCTTATTGTAGCCTACTTCTGCATTTATATAACACAGAACAAAGAGAACCCTAAAGGAAGAGAGCAGAAGTATGTGACAAATGACTGGACTCTCTCAGTATCATCTCAAACATGAGAGAGGAGAGGTAGAGAAAGGAGGACAGCAGATTGCGAGAAGCAATGGCTCATTTGTGCCAGCACCTGTCATGCCATGACGGCACCTGGAAGTCTCAGGGAAGACACTAAGATGTATCAGGTAAATGTGCAATATCCTCTGGCCCATATGAATAGACCTTCAGGTTTCTGAGATCCATGACTGTTTATGCCAGCCTTTCCTTATTAGAATTAGTAAATATGTGGACAAAAACAGTGACAAAAACTTTTCACAGCATTTAAGTGTGGTGGAAAATCCTTTGTGTTCTTGGGAATAACAGAGTCTTCTTTGTCT
The DNA here is from genome assembly GCF_019703515.2 of Myxocyprinus asiaticus. Taxonomy (NCBI): domain Eukaryota; kingdom Metazoa; phylum Chordata; class Actinopteri; order Cypriniformes; family Catostomidae; genus Myxocyprinus; species Myxocyprinus asiaticus. The sequence continues at coordinate 26,331,010 of NC_059355.1, forward strand.
TACTGGCCCTAAGTGAACAATAATAGGCTATAATTAAGCTGGGAAAGTATTAAACTTCCTTTCTCAAACACACAAACATAAGTTGTGGGATCTATAGAGAGAGATTCTGGAGATACACTCTTCCCCATTTTCTTAAATAAAACAATGTAATATATTGATCAGTGAATACATATATTTATAGAGTATTAGAATATATATAGTATATATTGTATATATAGTTAGCCAATTAGTGTTAATGATATACTCTATATATAGATATGTAAATTATCTGTAATTGTTTTTGTGGTGAAATTGTTATGTTGTAATGTAATGCTTTGTTTACTTATGTATGGGGCACAATCATTTTCTTTTACAGTTATTTACGTATCACATGCCACTGATCCAATTAGCAGAAACCACAGCACTGTTTATTTGTTTGTACTACAGTCATATGAGGCAGCTAGAAATAAATAGATATGTGACTAGCACTTCCTTTCACTGGAATAAACTGGTTTCATCAGATCAGACTCAGTCTTTTATATTTCCTCAGTGTCAACAAAGTAGCACAGCATTAGTTAAATACAGGTGGCAAGACGCCAAAGAAGAGCTGCAATAAACACAAATTAGAGACTGAGCATTGACACAGTGATGAATGAATGGCTTTAGAAATGGGAAGGTGAGGAGATAAAGAGACCAGGTTCATTTATGTTTCTGGAGTTATCTTAGGAAGCTACAGTTTCACTGTAATAATGAAATACCTGTATACCTTGATGAAGGACAAAGACATAAAGAAAGGGAAGTAGAGGAAAACAGACAGGGACACACCATCTTTGGAAAATGTTATTGCTCAGAAGTTGCTCTGTCATAACTCGGGAGACTAAATGGAGTTGTTGGTTATATTTCATGTATGAACTTTAACTCAGATGTTTCTTTTGAAATTCCTTGGAGAGATAAAAATTTACATAAATCAAACAAAAGTTGACTTAAAGTAAGTGCTATGAAATAAGTGTGGATAGCATAGGCTAGATTGTTTGGTTTTTGGAAGAATTTACAGTAATGAGAAATTCTTACTAAATTCTCTTGACTTTACTGTAAATTTGGTATTTTGGCAAAAATGACCACATTGTGAGACTGTCTCAATTTGCTCTCCATTTAATATCCTTTCTAGGAGCAACGGTTGAGATATATCAGAGATCTTATTGTGATTTTTCTTTCCTATGGGACCACACAAGGCTGAGTATGTCTGTATGTTGAGGGGCAGATCTAGTTTTCCATCGGAAGTCACCTGGGAGAGAGTGAGTGCATCTGTCTCTTTCCTCTTTCTCCTCCCTTCCTCTCTCTGCAGTCAGAGAGCCTATTTATACAGGGTTCGTATAAGGTGCTTGAAGTGCTTGAAGTACTTGAATTTGGCTTTTTCAAATTTAAGTCCTGGAAAACCCTTGAAAATAGACATTTTTACCAAGAGGTGCTTAAAAAGTTCTTGAATTATAGAAAATCTTAAAATACGTTGCTTAAATTATTTAATAAATGAAATGTATTTATTTATTTTCGGAAAAACACGACGACAAACCACTAGACCACTGCTGAAGCAGGCAGCGCATAGATGGCGCTGTCACGTGGCACCTGTTACTTTTGGCAGCGCTGTTCAGAATGGGCCAATCACAATCAGTTGTTACTGGAGGACTTAAAAATATATAGATTTTATAGATACTGCTGTGGTGAATTTAACAAGTAGGAATCCTTGCAACTATCAGTTTTAATTACAATTTACTCTCCAGAGTGAAAAAATTATATGAGATGTAAAACGTTTTGAATGATTTGAATGCAGATCAATGGAGGATTCATTTTTGTGAGCCATCGAGCGTCCCCTTGTGTAAAGAAAGCTTTGTGTCTCACAAAATAGGTTATTTCTGACAACATTTGGGTCAATATCAAAATATGTTGACAAAGTCATGTCCCTTGACTTTAAAAAAAAAAAAAAAAAAATTATAATTTTATAACCTAACCTTTAGTGATATGAAATGGCTTGACTCTGTTTTGCAAATTTTTTTGAAATATATTTGAAATTGTTAATTGCCTGAAAAAAAATCCTTATCCCCTTCATCTGGTACACCACTTCTATGACATGTAAAGTTATTTGTGTATATATTTTGTACTTATTTTTAATAAAAGCATTAGTGCAAGTCCGAACAAGTGTGCAAAAAAATTATTATTAATAATTTAAATAATTTAAAAAGAGTGTTTGATTTCATGGCATTGGTGTTATCAATGTTAAAACCTTTTTTTTTTTTTTTTTTATGTTTAAAAAAAAAACAATTAATACAAAACGTTCAGAGGCTGCTTAAATATGCATATAGTGATTTGTCCCAGCATGTTAAAAAGTTATTAATTCATATTTTAACTAATATTTTCACACAAAAATATTTGGACCCAGTTATTCACTTTTGTTGGAAAGCGAAATGCATTTTAAGGGAGCACACTAAACTGAACATCAATTTCGTCATGAATGAACCAAGAATGTTACTGTGAGAATATGTAGTTAAAGATGCTCATTGTTGTACTTGTAATAAGTGATGTTTATAAAAAATAAATTAACTGAATGGTTAAAATATTTTTATTTAAAATTAACAAAAATAATTTGTTTTAATGACATCTCGAGCATAGTCCTTGAAAACAAATAAAAATGTGCTTGCAAAGTCCTTGAAACTCCTTGTATTTAACTTTGAAGCATCTATACGAACCCTGTTTATAAGACAAGCGTTTATTCTTACTGGGCAGACAGGTCACTGGGTGTCTCAGAGCAGGATAGAATGTGGAGTAGTACTACTACAAGGATGATTATGCCAAACAGGGACTCAGAGACAAATGTAGGTAGTAGTTCAGAGTTTGTTTGAATTTGTGTCTGTGCTTGCTTTATGTTCAGAAAATTATAGATGCCATTAGGTTAAATGCTGCAGACAGACAACTCTCAGTGCATACAGTTTTGGTGTAGAACTTTGACAAAAAATGTTCACAGATGCATACAGCATCAGTGCAATTAACAGTGTTTGTTTCATAAAATGCATGTGCATATTCAAGCATCAAACACAAACATATTTGAAAATATCCACTTTCAGACATGCCATTTGATATAATATAAGGCACAATATATGATAATTTGGTGTCTGTTTTCTGTTTTCCTGTGAGCAAAGGATATGGGGTTCTATTAGGTCACACAGGAAAATAAACTCTTTTAACAGCTTCAGAGGAAGTACAGACAACATTTGGGTTCACCAGAAATTCACGATAATGTGGGCCCAGCTTATAAAAGATAAGCTCTTTCAGGCATACCATACAGCCGGAAATGTCCAATAAGAAGTGTGAGTCCTTAACAAGTAAGAAAGCATCCCCACAGAGTATTTGCACAGCATTAATGCTGACAATGAAAAAAAAAAAAAAACTGGTCCACTCCAACTAATTAGAAAGTTACATAAGTGTTAAAAGGTCAGGTGAGGAGGTTTTGAAATGTGTGTGGGATGTTCCAATTAATGTGGGAATTAAAAAGAAAGGAATGTCCAACTCAAGGACAAATGCCCTGTTCAAATTGTGTCCATGCAGGAAAGGACAATGTATGCTACAAGGTGACTTTTTGTATTGCTAGAAAAAAAATCCCAGAGGCGCTAGGAGTTTACGAGCCTCTAAGTAACCTTGAAACACGAGCAAGACCTCCAGAGAGCTTGTCTATGATATTTAACCAATACAAGTCACTAATTAAAAACTAATTATTAACACCAATAGGCTAACTAGTTTTTGATCTTTGTGCAGATAATTTTCCATAACCGGTTTTGTGTTGAAATACAAACAGAGATAGATACAGTAGATAGGGGCGGGCGGGCGGGCAGGTAGGCAGATAGAGTGAGTGAGAGGGATGAGTTTAGTCTAAAACCATGCTGGGAAAATGGAGATGCTGTCTTTCCATGGGCCCATAGCCAAAGCATAGGATTAGTAACACCCTAAAATCCCACCTCCTCACTCCATTACGCAAGCCAGTCATGGACTCTCAGGCCATGAGTGTGGAGTTTAAATAAAGTGCTGCAGGATCAAAGTACTGCCACTGTTTCCATTGACTTCACTATGAGGTCTCTCCCACCTAACACATAATGTAGATCTATCAAAGCACCAGGACCTTATTCATGTCTAAGAATCAAGGACTTACAAATATTTTTTAAACCGTGAACAAAGGTTATGCAATTGGAACTATACATTTTATAATAGAACATTGCAATCAACTGATCACACTTTGGAATACTATTTAAAATCTTAAAGCATCACATCAATGAAATGAACATTATTCAGGAGGGAGGGTATCACCGTATTTTCTTGTAATTCTGAAAAGTGGTGAAACTGGGGTGATAGAGATTAGTTAGGGGCCTGTCACTGCATTGCATTTGCTTATGCCATCACAGGCTATAAAACTGTGATTCACATACTTCAATCTAGCAGCCATGCAGTCACCACTACACAATACGGTCCCTTATAATAAGCCCTTTGTCAGCTGACTCTCAAATCATACTGAGAGCGAACAGGCGGTTCTGGTTCATCTTATAACTAGGGGCCTCTCTGTTTCCCAGAATGCACCAACAGGCTGCTTCCCGAATAACCACAATAGATGTGACCTAATGCTGACTTTGCTTAGTAAGATGTGATGGTGAAATAAACATTCTCAAAATCACTCATTTGGAAACAGCCTATTGATATGCAAAGCTCTATCAGAGGCTGAAATCAACATACTTTATGCGTTCTTGTCCACAGCATTTGTTCCCTGTAAAGGCCTGAAAATAGACCGCAATAAAATTCTAATACACTGTTCACAGAAAGTAACCTTGAATTCAAGGAGAACGCAATTCCTAGAGGCATAGAGTAATATACGTTTTCCCAGTGTATCCAAGTATTACCTCTGGTAATGATGTAAAGTATTCTGTACAAAATTCTTAGAAATGGTTTATTCACCTGTAGCCCTGCCTACTCTTGTGAACATGCACCTTGCAGTGCAGAACTTTTCTTAAAGTCAATTAACTCCTTAGATCTGTCAAGGTCTAAAAGAGACAGTTCACCCCAAAATGAAAATTCTATCATTATTTACTCACCCTAATGTTGCACCAAACCCGTGTAACATAAAAGATGAATTTATTAAAAGGCTTCACAGGGTTTATTTGGCATAATGTAAGTGAAAAGTGACTCCACTCTGTCAAGCTTGAAAAGTGACAAAAAACTAAAATGATTCAAAACATGATTTAAACTATACAAATCAGTTAAAAAGGGACTACAAACAGAAACATTATGGGTGTACATTATATAAAATATGCATTTCTTTTCACTCTATTACTGCCTGTACAGCTGAAAACAACTGGGAACATTTTACATTAAGGTTCCCTTTGTAAAGGGTTTGTAAAGGGGTTTATTAATGACTAATAACTCTACAAATGTTTGTAGAGGGCCTTATCTTTTTTTGTTTGTCTTTTAATTTCACTTTGGATATCTCTTTTAGCTAATTCATCATTTTGGATACAAGCCAGTTTCTTTTTATTTAAAAGATATTTAAGTTTCTTGGATACCCATGGCTTGTTATTTGGTAAAAATGTGTATACGTTTTTGTAGGTAAAACGAAATCCATACAAAACTTTATATAATCTGAAACCACAGTAGTTTGTGTGTCTAAATTTGAGGATTCGAAGGTTTCCCATAAAGTACAATCAAAGCATCCCTGCAGACGCAGGATACTGTATCTGTCCCAGATCGTAACAGTCTTGACCACAGGTTTCTCTCTTTCTAAAAGTCTTTGGTATATTGGTCGGAGGTTGACCACACTGTGGTCCGACGCTCCTAACGGAGGTAAAGCCCGTTGGCTCCACTTTGCTCGACGGAATGCTCCCGTCCAGCGACGTTTCTGATATGACCAGCCAGCAGGCATTCCTATATTTCTGCAGGTAGCATAGATTTGCTGTCAATTCTTCCATTTTCCCCCTCAGAGAATGGGCATTGATCAGTAAAATCGCAGGTAAGGGTAATTTATTTTTAAAATTTTCCAGTCTCAGTCTGATCCCTCCTTTCCTTCCTCATTTTCTTTTTTGTTTACTTTGAGTAGCCTTATAGTAAGAGGACCACAAAAAGCTTGGTATGCGATGTGCTATAGCACCGTCTGAGGATTTAAAGTTGCACTGGAGTAAAAACACCCGGTAATATCTGATAACGCTGCCAGCGGTATTAACTTCACTTAATCCGTGGATAAAGTTAACAATTAAAATCCATTCAATAAGTCCAGCGACCCATTTATGTGGGGCCATACTGACAACAGTTTTAAAATGCCAAGGTCTGTAATGTGCACATTAAAAAAAAGAGCAACAAACAAACAAAACAAAGACAGACATAAGCGAACGCCATATGTGAAACGCACTGCAGTTTGACACAGAGCAGCACCCAGAGAATTATTAGTCACTAATGAATCCCTTTATAAACCCTTAACAAAGGGAACCTTAATGTAAAGTGTTACCAAACAACTTGCTTCACAGCTTGCTTTTGGAGCCCCTCCATGGACATTTCACCTAGAAAATGGAGCTCACACATGCCCATACACCCAACAACAGTTACCACTTTGGCCACTGGGGGCAGTGTTTTGAATTTCGTTTAGCACAGAACGCTATTAGCCAAAGGAAAGTCAACTTACTGTTTCTGAGATCAGCCTTGCCATGACATTGATTCTTTTTGTATCAATTTCAGTTTGATCTTGAAATAGATGTCACTGTCCCCATGGCTGTATTCTTTTGTACTCAGCATGTACCCTTGTGTCGTTATACAGGTATGAGTGTAAGGCAAATGAAAACTTGATGACAGCTTGAAAATGAAACATTATCTGACAGGATTCTGGCTTTCACCTTTCCTGTACCACTGACTTTTCTTGTGACTGGACACAAAGAACAATGGAGTAAGGAGGTGAGCAGAGGAAGGAGGAAGGACAGAAAGGAGGAAAGAGGGGGGAATGGAGGCTTGGAGTTTGTAAGGTCAGCAGAATCAGGATTCCTGTATGGGGTTATTATCATTAAAGTGAGACTCAAAATATGCTCTATAAACATTAACACAATTGACTCAGATGTCCAGCTTGCTCCCACTATTAACCACAGAGGTTATCGAAGAGGTCACAAAGGTTTCAAAAGGTTGATTCCCAGGGCCTAGATTATTCAAATTATGCTATATTTGTTATTTTGAGTGAAACATTATCATTAGAGGTTTTTGTCAAAGCTTTGGGGTGGAAGCCACTTACATTTCAGCAGTCTCCATTGTTTGTTTAAGTGTTAACACATTGAGGTGGTTAAGGGTGTAGTATTTGTAAAAGGTAACCTAGCCCCTCCTAGTTGTAAGAGGAGATATACTCCTAGAGAAAGAAGGGAATGGAGGTATTTACACTGACCTATACCACAGTTGGAACCTGGAAAAGGTCCTGTTTTCTCTTCAGCAATTTAGATGTTCTTTTTTGTCCTGCTGAACAACAGTGAGAGAAGAGAGGCATGATCAGCCTGTGCTCGGCTGACTGTTGAGGTTAACACACACAGGTTAGGAATAGTTCACCCAAAAATGAAAATTCTGTAATAATTTACTCACCCTCATGCAATTTCAAACCTGTATGACTTTCTTTCTTATGTCGAACACACACACACACACACACACACACAAAAAAAACTTTAAAGCTTTAAAAAGCACCCAACGTTTCATAAAAGTAGTTTACATAGCTTTTGAGATTCTGAAAATAAGACTTAGGGCCTGTTCCAACACTCCAGAGGCAGCACTTGAAGACATCATAAGCACGCTCCCGACGCAAAGGCTGTTCCAAAAAAGTAGGTATCTTTAATATACTGCCTCCTTAGATATCTCGTTTTGGCCAAATTCTAAGCTTTCATCATATGTATCCTTACCCGGGTAGGCAATCCCAAGATTCACCCTAATGAGCTTGGTGTAAAAATAAATACAAGATGGCAAACGAAGCAAGATACATTTTTATACTAGGACTGGGAAATTTAACACGTTACTTCCTGCGTTTCATATTTTTTAATGCGTAATTTGTTTTTTACGCAATTAATGCAGAATCCAGTTTTTTTTTTTTACTTTCTGAAACTTCATGTGTTAGGAGAAAGGTGTCTTGAGTTGTTCCTGATAGGCTACTCAGCCTCACAGGCTCCAGTTAGGGTGGGGGCGGGATTTGGTCATCTGCTGCCTGCCAGAAACAAACCCAGGCACCTTTTTACAATGGGTGAAACACCACTAATGTTTTTCCCCACTTTCTGTGGTTAAAATGGGCATATATACATTTTCAGGAGGTACATGCACAACTCCTTGCACAGAAACTGGTTGTGTGGAGAAGAGCACGCTTGTTATGTGCGATGCATGTCCCAGGCATAATAAACATGGGAGTGGATTAACAGCCGGGCATGTGAGAGATACGGGCAAGCTGCTGTATCTCTTTGCATCGCGTGCAAACTACTGTTGTCTGAACCACTGTCAAAAGTGAAACCGCGAAAGAGAAACCCAGCGTGTGCACGGTAGAGACTGAGAAGGACCTTGCCATTTAACAAGTTGCAGCCAGGTATATTTCGGCAGCCAGAGAAAATAATAGTTTTGAGATTTTAAACTTCAGCAAATTAAACTTCAGCATTCAATATGTATAGTATCTAATAATGCATTGGCAATGTACACGTGTTTCTCTTGCTAATAAAGTTTGATATGAATTGAATCAAAAGTCAGCTAGAAAATGGCAGAAGATTTTGCCCTAACTGTAATTGCAACATGTCCACTGATTTTATGACATGTATACATGTACTTGTATCAACAATTAATACCTGTAAAAATGTGTTTAATTAACTCTATCCAAAAAGAAACACACACACACACACACACACACAAAAAACAAAAAACAAAAAACAAAAAAACAAACACATTTAAACATGTATAGTACATATTTAAATAATAAAAATAAATGATGACTAACCAATTTCTTGCAAGTTCTTTGAGACAAAGTATAAAGTAAATATATTTATGATGCTTTTTAATGCTTGTTGTAATATATCATGTACCATAATTTAATTATGAGTAATCATTCAATTATGAGAACTGTGCGATTAATTCATTAAAATGTATTAATCGATTCACAGCCCTAAAATATATTTACAGTCCATTCAATAATAAAAAGTACTGATTATTTTTTTTCATATGATAGAAAATTTACTATTTTGGCCAAGATATGTGTGTGCTGTGTATATTTATGCTCATTAGAGTATCGCATTGTTCCTCTCGCGTCACCCTTGCACGTGAGGAGCGCTATTTGAATGACGCGTGACAAGTTGCTACCAATGAAGAGCTTTTCAAATCGTTCTTTTATGAGGCTCCATTTTAGTTCGGATGCTGCCATAGAAGACAGCTGCCTATGTAGGCAGGAGACATTGAGGCAGCTTACTAAGTTTTAGAACAGACCCTTACATTTTTTATTATTGATGATCTTATGAAGTTTATGGCATGATAAAAAGATGGACTTACAAACGTTTTCGTTGTTTTTGTTTTTTTAAAAATTTAATCCAGTTCTTGCACAGTTCAATTTACAGTATACAAACAGAGAATACTCTAAATGTTAGCCTAACCTCTTTTGAAAAATCCAATTGGCTAAATCTGTTTCTGTAGGCTAAACCATCACTGTCGCCATTTTTCAAAGCTTTCGTCAGATTTAGCATTTGTTTATTTTCCCCTGCTTTTTGTGGCGTCTCATCGTATTTATCCCATAATTATAGTTGAGCTCAGGTTCCAAAATCCATCACAGTTAGAAAATAAAGATTTATTCTCGTTTTTGCAAACAACCATAATTACAACATTGCCATTCAAATAGAATTTGGCTATTGATAATGCATATGTGTAACCCAACATAATTAAAACTCACAAAAAAAGAAGGCTGAATGCAGACTGAATGAAAGTGTGGTCTGACCTTCTGAACCCTCTGCATTGGTCCTGAAGTGCATAATAAGACTCAGGCAGCTGACAGAGTGTCGGCTGTTTCCAGAGAGAAAATCTGACTTGGGGACAACCATATCATTTTGCGATTCTTGGCTCCATGCCTCAAGTTGGCAGCTGCCATAAATAAACAGTGTTGAGAGTAACTGGCTTACTCCCAATCACATCTACACTGACAGTGGGGCAGAGGGACTGCTGGACAGAGTCTGGCTCAGTACTGGCCGCAGTGACCCAACCCCAAACACATAAATGCTTATCTAAAATGGCTGAGTAATGCTCAGTGGAGAAGAAAAACATATATGAGTAATGGAATGGAATGGATCAATCCCAAAAATAATTTGTCTATTCTACTTGGTAGCATTTGCTAACCCTGCTGAAAAGACCAGCTTAACCAGTATGCAATTTCCATGCTGGACAAGGCTGGTTTATGCTGGTTAATGTTGGTTTGGTGCTGGCTTAGCTGGTGGACCAGCATAGCCATGTTGTTCACCAGCAAAATATTGCTGATTAAGCTGGTTGACAAGTACTGCATTTTTTATTTTATTTGGTAACGGTGGTTAACCAAGGGAGTGGCTGGATGCATATGTGACTTAACACCCATAGAATGCATATGTGGGTCAAAAATTACATGAATGAAAATTTGTAGCATACTCTTTATAAAACTACTTATTTTTAATTGGTTGATAACTTTTATTTAATTCTGAGGCGTTTCACATATTTAAAATGGAGAAGGAGTTTGGGTGATATTATTCAGAAAGCTGTATTATTATGGGCCATTTCCATGTCTGATCATACCAGATGGAACGTCTCAGCAACCGTACCCACACAAACATACACATATAAGTATAAAGCACTAGGATCACATGTGTCTTACTAATAATGTAGTTAGAAACTAGTACAGCTGTTTAACTTGTAACTAAATTACAGCCTTATTTACTCAAATATGAAAGCGAATAGCTTTAGTTGTAGTTGGGATTGGTGAGGCTTAATTTAAAAGAACAATTTGTATTAGAAAATCACTTGCCATTATATTTAACACAGTTGAAAATTGTTTGGTTCATTAAATGAAGCTTAACATTGTCTTTGTATTTGTTTGTTTTTGAGTTGCCACAGTTGTTTTGAGGAATGAAGGCTATACAATGCTTGAAATTGACAAAAAAAACTGAAGATTTCATACAAAGGTGTACACTACAGTCTTCAAAGACAAAGGACAACTGGCTCTAACAAGGACAGAAAGAGATGTGGAAGGCCAGATGTACAACTAAACAAAAGGATAAGTACATCAGAGTCTCTAGTTTGAGAAATAGACGCCTAACATGTCCTCAGCTGACAGCTTCATTGAATTCTACCCGCTCAACACCAGTTTCATGTACAACAGTAAAGAGAAGACTCAGGTGTACATGCCTTATGGGAAGAATTGCAAAGAAAAAGCCACTTTTGAAACGCAGACATTGGACAGCAGATAATTGGAAAAGAGTGTTATGGATCTTAAACCCATTGAGCTTTTGTGGGATCAGCTAGACTGTAAGGTGCGTGAGAAGTGGCCGACAAGACAGCCACATCTATGGCAAGTGCTACAGGAAGCGTGGGGTAAAATGTCACCTGAGTATCTGGACAAACTGACAGCTTGAATGCCAAGGATCTGCAAAGTTGTCATTGATGCACGTGGAGGACTTTTTTGATGAGAACTCTTTGAAGTAGTTTAAGTAGTTACATTTTTTTCAGATTGTAATTGTAATTTTTCATGTTATTAATGTCCTGATTATACATTGTGATCAGTTAAATGCCACTTTGGTAAATAAAAGTACCAATTTCTTTCCATAAGAGCAAAATCTGTACATTATTCCAAACTTTTGGCCACCAGTGTAAATGTAAAATATATTTTACAGAACAGATGGAAAATTACCTTGACCAGTAAAGACAGCGCCACACTAACCATTTTTTCCAGTGATTTTCAGGTGTGAGCTTTGTTTGCATAATCACTGAGCAGGCGAAGGGAGCATATCATCACAAACATTGATTGTAATCCATAGTGATTCTGTCACCAAGTGTTTTTCCTGTATTTTTCTCCTATACTAAAATGACTAATAAAATCAGAAAGCAGAGACACAACAATCTGTTTTTTATTCAACGTAATTTCTTTACTCACTAAAAGCTGCATATGGACATCTGGTTCTACAGCATGCATTGAGGGGGCTGGAGTAGGTTTTGCACAGGGCACCATACAAGCTAGAACCACTACTGATCCACATGACTGGTATGTTTGTCACCCCTCCACCATTGTTAATTGGCAAGTGTGTCATACCTTCGGCTGAAGAGAGCGAGATCTTATCAAAACAGACTGCATGTGTGACACTCTCAGCCAAAATCGAGTTGTTTTGAGTCTGCTAGTGTGATGCTGGCTAAAGCAAACACCCCAGCAACCATATAGAAATGTGCTAAAAACCACTCAGAAAAGTAATAGAGACTTGGGGGTAGGCTCTTTTGACTTCGGCCAACAAGCAACCACCTAGCAACCCACCAGAACATCCCAGCAACCGCCTAGCAATGACCTTGCACCCAAGCAATCATATAGCATTATGCTAAAAACACTCTGAAAACCTTCTCAACTTCTTTTCAAAGTCCTGGCAGTGGCAACCACACATAACCCCTTCGCAACCGTGTGGCAATGTGCTAAAAACCTCTCAGACAACCTTAACAACCGTATATCAATGCCTTGGCAACCAAGCTGCAACACTGTAATGTAATGGCACTGACTTTTGCTAGACTCACATTTTCTTCAGAAAATGTAGGCCTGAAAATCTGGTTATAATGTAAGAATTAAAAAAGGCCAAGTTACTGAGAAAACATAAAGATGCAGGGCAAAGCATAAAGGGTACAACAGGGCTAAGGGCTCCACGGGGTAAAAGGCTCCTTTGATTTGAATATATCCTAAAACACTAAAGAGCATCAAAAACTACCATAGTACTTTCCTAAACACCTGTTTGACATTATGAACTGCAAAAGTTTCCTCTTCCACGAGATCATTTTGTGTAATGTCTAAAGGTTGATTTTAAGGCAATTTGATCTCATTTTTAACTATTTTTAAAATATTGCAAATTTATGTAGCTAATGAATATCCTGGAAATGATCACATTTATATTGAAAAAAAAATACACCTTTGTCATTTACAGTTTTGTTCAAGGTGTCAACTTTCAATAACTGTCCAATAAGTGAAAGGATAGCATTTTGGGGTAAAAAGCCCCCCATTGCTGGGGCTGAAGGCCCCTATAAAACACATTGTTTTTCTTAAGTGGGGGGAATAGATTTGTAATGAACAGTGTTCAGTGGGATCACATTGACTGATCCAGTCACAATGGAGATTCATTTGTTTATAGAATACTTCAGATTTTATGAAATGCCAAATGTGATTGAAATAAGAAATGTTGCACCATTTTCTGAAGTGGTTATTTTAAATGAGCATTAGAAATCTTAATTTGTTACTACAAAAAACATCTTGTTTTCTCAAAAGTATTTGCATAAGTTGACAAATTGTGCCCTATAACTATATAACCACCCTGGGGGCCTTTTACCCCAAGTGAAGGAGCCTGTTACCCCAGGTGTGGGGTAAAAGGCTCCCTCGCCACCTTTTTTTTATAAAAATAAATTGTATTTAAAACTGCCTTCTGTTGTTATTTCTTTTAACACAATTTATGTTGCTTCATAAATATTCAATAAAAAATACATCTATTTCTTGAATCTTGAGACACTTTGTGACCAGAAACAAAGCTAATTTTCCTTTAGGTGTGCCTTTAGCCCATTGTACCTTAATCTGCATTTACAATCTACATGTCCAGACAGATCTGTGTGAATAGACAACCTCTTGTTTTACATGCTTATTCCACATAAAGAAGAATGTGTTGCTGTTCTATATAAACCGTTGCAAGCTCAATCTCAAAACTCAACCACCCTTATCCAACCTATAATTGTCTCACTCATTGAGAAAGACACACCCTGGCACAAACATACTTGTTTTCTCATAGACACTCATGTTCACTCTCTTTTAGCCCAGAACTGCATAGATGATGTTTTCAATATTTATACACACTCAAACAAACATCTGTGCACATTTGCACACAGAAAGCAGATCAGATGTAAACTGGCTACAACCACTGCAGAAATACGCCACTATTTCACGCAAAGCAGAAAACAGATGGAGAAGGATGAAGAGCTAGCAGCCTGCCCTCAGTGTTGCACAACTCAGAAAAAGACATGCCGACTATAGGAGAAAAGAGTGCTTTATTAGTTCTATCCTTTTCCCCAAATAATTCAGAACTGTCTTGATTTGAAAATAAAAACAAATATTATTTTATGCCATCAAAACTTTTTTCATGGTAGTAATACAAACTGTTAAACTGCTATCTTATATACTCAAACTATAGTGTTCAAACTATTTTTAACATCATGCATTTTTTATTACATGTTCGTATAACATATTTGTGCAACTTATTCATGACAAACAAAAAACATATTCTTAATATTTTTTGTTGTTTTTGGTTGATTATTGTACTTTTCAAAAGTAGTTAAATGATGTAAATTCGAGCTAAATATGAGAACAGAGCAATTCATGCCAGCTTATACAGAGCAAAAGAATTACAAAAAACATATGTGCAAAAAAGAAGAAGAAAAAAAATAGGCAAAGTTCTCAGGGTGCGGCATATATTTTCAATTTGTGGAATTGTAAGTGCTCTTGTGGTTGTGTGTTTGCTCATTTTGCATAGACATGTAAATAAGCATATTAACTGATAAAAGTAGTCTAGAAGTTCTCAAATTAACAATCAAATTCGGTCATTCAGCACAAGATGTACCTCCACTGCTGATCCCTGCAAGGCATGGAAAAACAGGCTGGTCACTACCCACCAAGGGAATACCGTTTTGATGCATTTACAGCCATTGAAACAATTCCTGTAAAATTACATCAAATTCTAATAAAATGTATGTTATTGGCATACAAATACATCAGGGGCAGAACCTTCCAAGGAAGATGAAGTGTTTATACAGACCGCACTTCACCACTGAATGTAGTTTGAGCTCCCCTGATGAAGTAGCCATAAGTGGGGATCACCATATCCCCCTCTTTCCTGTGGTACTCCGGGACATGAGATGTCTTCCTGTGCATTAATCATGAAAATCCAATTAAAGACAAAGGTTATCAATTATTTGAAGAGCATCCTCATAAAACAAAGGCTAAAGAAAATATCCTCTTTAAATCTAATAACCAGAAGACACCCAGAGCAATCAATAATGTGTACATGTGTACAAAATGTCATCATTTTCTCACCCTCCTGTTGTTTCAAATGCATGACTTCCTTTCTTCTGTGGATCAGGATGAATTTTAGACTCAGCACCATTCACTTTCATGTATGGAATAAGATGCAATGAAAGTGTATGGTGACTGAGACTAGCATGCTGGTTAAGATATTCTTTTGAATTTCATGGAAGAAAGAAAGCCATACTGTTTTGGAACAACATGAGGAGGATAAATAGAGACAGAATTTTCATTTTTAGGGTGAACAAACCCTTTAAATAATACTAGATCCTCGGGATGTGTATGGCTGTTGTTTAGTAACTTTGTGAATTTATTAGATCATCATGTTGTTTCTCCGGGACTTCTTAAATAGCTGGTCAATGCTGATGGACTCACCAGCAGGAATACGATCTTCTGCGACCGTATCGACAGCAGTTGAACTGTCATTACCGATCCAGAACTGCATCGATGTACTGACTTTGCACGCCAGCAACCAGCCCATTATTAGTGCAAACTGAGGACCTGTAGACAGTACAAATATGGCTTTCATATGGAGAAAATAGGCTGAACACTAAACATTTGGTATTTGTTCAAAACGTGGCTTTGGAATAATTTGTGTATTCAGAATAGTAAGAGGAACAGTCTTAAAACTGACATGTGCTTGTGTGATGTGTTTGTCTCAGCTACTGACCTTGTATTGTGTGCATCTTCCTGTTTATATGAAAGGCCTGACTAAAACAGTGAGAGGAACATGTGCCTGACAATCTTTTTCTTTATTTAATTTTTCTGGAACACTACATTTGTTCTGTTCATTTTGTCTAAATATATTGGCTCAATTTTGCCATTACACTCAACAGGCTCTTGGATGTGGCAATATTTTCTGTGTTCATACACTGCAACAAGTCTTAATCAGTATTATTGTCTAGTTTTCCAGCAAAAAAAAAAAAAAATGTCTAAACAACATTACTCAATTCTGTTTGATGGAAATTCGTCATGAAACTGAAATGCGTATAGGCTGAAATATTTTAATTCAAGTCTCAGAAATCCTTGACAATATTGCTATCAATAGCAATTTTGATTCTTTAGTAAATTTTAAGCTAAATCTTGTTTTAAGGATGTTTAAATATTTTTACAAGGTAAAAATACTGGTTAAAAACTGTTTTTAACAGTGTACTAAAGAGTATCCATACATTAAGATAAATTTTAGCCATTTACATATCCTTCATGCATCACCCATAATTGATTTCAACACATTTAATCATTGTAATCAAACTTTAGCGAGACAAACTCCATGAATAGCAGAATTTTCATTTTTATAAAAAGTTTTAATTTATTTTTTTAATCTGGCATGACTAGTGTATTTAAGTTATATATATATATGTATATATATATATATATATATATATATATATATATACATTATTGCAAACAATTCTAAATAGATTGTTTTTTATTTAGAAGACAGCAAAGTGGGTTTCTGTCATTAAATACTTCACATAGGTTGATACATAATGTGTACGCTATTTAAAGATTACTCAGTTCAATTTAATGAACATTTTTAAACAATTCAAATGTGTAATTCTTAAAAATAGACTGAAATATTTGTCTGAGTGTATATAGTTATAGAGTCAGCAAAATGTCACCCCTGACGTGTTGGCGAGACTGGTAGTTTTTACGTTTTAAATACAGGTTTGTTTAGAATTGTTGCTTGTTTATGGCGCATATGAACTGTTGTCATCACAACAGAGACACGATCCTCAGAAGATCCCCCAGCTGTGCCAGACTTTTGTCATAGCAACACTAACGCCAGGGACAACAATTCTCACCAACTGGAAGTAGGACAGGGCCAACTCCCAATGGAATGTCATCTACATTGTAGTGCATATCAAGTGACTGCTCATGGAATGTGAAGAGGGAGAGAGGAAGAAAGGAAGATCCTCTTCAAAGATTTCTAAGGTGGAGCATATAGACTATTCACACTAAGCAATCATGTAAACAATTCATTCTCCAGTCATGGCTCAACTCGCTGTCTAAAGGATACATCTGTTTACAGAGATATGAGATACACACTCTATATGTCAGTGAAAACACTTCAGTCTAAAAATTGTGGTTGCCTTTCAATTCTTGTAACACTTAAGTGTGCCACCGTTTTTTCTTTCAACAAAATTCTGAATGCACATGGAATAATTATGCATCCGCACACTAGAACTGCACACATAGAACTGAGTGAATATCTGACTTTTGTCTAAAGTCATGGTCCAGATATGGCTTTTTGATGTTCAGTTCTTTTTCCATTAACAATTTTACAAGGAGGCTCCTTGTAGAGCACAGTTAATGTTTCATGTAAAGGAAAAAAAAAAAAAAGAAAGAAAAAAGCACATAATAATGGATAGCATATATTGCATAGCCTCTGTGCTAGCTAAATATTTTTTTTGTACTAACACTTGAGTTAAGACAGCATGATATGATGTTTAATTGTACAGTTGAATTCAGAAGTTTAAATACACTTAGATTGAAGTCATTAAAACTCATTTTTTAACCACTCCACAAATTTAATATTTGCAAACAATAGTTTTGGCAAGTCGTTTAGGACATCTACTTTGTGCATGACACAAATAATTTTTCCAGCAGTTGTTTACAGACAGATTGTTTCACTTTTAATTGACTATATCACAATTCCAGTGGGTCAGAAGTTTACATACACTAAGTTAACTGTGCCTTTAATTAGCTTGAAAAATTCCAGAAAACTATGTCATGCCTTTAGAAAATTAGCCAATTAGCTTCTGTTAGGAGGTGTACTGAACTGGAGGTGTACCTGTGGATGTATTTTAAGGCCTACCTTCAAACTCCATGCCTCTTTGCTTGACATCATGGGAAAATCAAAAGAAATCAGCCTCAAGATTTCTAATTATGAAAATCCAAGACCTCAGAAAAAAACAAATGTGGACCTCTACAAGTCTGATTCATCCTTGGGAACAATTTCCAAACACCTGACGGTACCACGTTCATCTGTACAAACAATAGTACGCAAATATAAACACCATGGGATCACGCAGCCATCATAACGCTCAGGAAGGAGATGCATTCTGTCTCCTAGAGATGAATGTAATTTGGTGCACATCAATCCCAGAACAACAGCAAAGGACCTTGTGAAGATGCTGGAGGAAACAGATAGACAAGTATCTATATCCATAGTAAAAACAAGTCCTATATCGACATAACCTGAAAAGTGGCTCAGCAAGGAAGAAGCCACCTGCTCCAAAACCGCCATAAAAATCCAGACTACAGTTTGCAAGTGCACATGGGGACAAAGATCTTTCTTTTCAGAGAAATGTCCTCTTTGGAGGAAAAAGGGTGAGGCTTGGAAGCTGAAGAACACCATCCCAACCGTGAAGCATGCGGGTAGCAGCATCATGTTGTGTGCTTTGCTGCAGGAGGGACTGGTGCACTTCACAAAATAGATGGCATCATGAGGAAGGGAAATTATGTGGATATATTGAAACAAATTCTCAAGACATCAGCCAGGAAGTTAAAGCTTGGCCACAAATGGGTCTTCCAAATGGACAATGACCCCAAGCATACCTTCAAAGTTGTGGGGACAACAAAGTCAAGGTATTGGAGTGGCAATCACAAAGCCCTGACCTCAGTCTGATACAACATTTGTGGGCAGAACTGAAAAAGCATATGCGAGCAAGGAGGCCTACAAACCTGACTCAGTTACACCAGTTCCATCTGGAGAAATGGGCCAAAATCCAACTATATATCCACAGCACACCGTAAGACTGATATAGTACCCCTTCACAAAGCACTGACACTCAATAGCAGACAGTAGGGAGCTGAGGTCTCCCCCTCCTCTAAGGAAATCTCCCATAGTGGGCAGTAGATCAGGGAAAACTATGCTGAGTCCAATTAATCCAGTGGAAAATCTCTCACAGTTTTGTTGGAGTAGGGGAGAGAGCTTGATGGAACAATGAATGGGCCTTGGCACCATTGCTTATGCCCTCAGGGACTGTTTTCAGCAACCAGACTTTTCCTGTTCTACCAAGCTGGTGAATTGGTCAAAAAAGGTCACTTTCATCAGGAGAGTCACAAAGAAGTGATCTTACGGGTTTTGCATGAAGAAATGTCTTTCTGGACCTGACATGAAGAGTGTGACATAAACATACTGGCCAAAAACACAGGAAAGAACTGTGACATTTCACATAAATTTGGAAGTTTTTAGAAGTCCATTTAATTTGTATAGCACTTTTAAAAGGAGCTTTACAGAAATTAGTGCCTCATCACCCCCAGTGGGTAAGCCAAAGGCGATAGTGGCAAGGAAAAAACAGTCAGTATGATGTTTCAACTAATGCACTTGAGCTTTTGCTTATTTTTCACTGGTTTTTACTCTCTGTTTACACTTTATTTCACCAAGAGAACAGCTAAAGGAGTAGTTCACTTAAAATTAATAAGCTTATCTCATAGTGCTCATGAAAGCACAAGATTTTGACTGAAAAATGACTTACATTTTGACTTAAAAATTGCTTCTCACCAAATTCTATTGGATGCCTTCAGAAGACTTGGAATGTGACGCACAAGCTGCATTCCTTTTATGACACATTTGGGTCCTTTTTTAAGCTTTGAAGTAAGGCACTAATCATGCCCATGTATTGAAAAGACAGACTGCAATATTCATTAAAACATCTCCTTATTTAAGTTCTTCAGAACAAAGAAAATATGAGTATGGAACAACATTTGTGAGGCAAAATTGTGCATTCCGATGGCAAAGTTGTCGTGGGGGCTCGTGGGCGTTCATGGACTTTTTGAGTTTAGAGGGACCGTCGATGGTTGGCGCGGTTGTGCGTGGGGTTAATGCGCACATTTTTCTTTTTTCTGTTTGTTTTGTTCGGGGGGAAGTTCGGGGTTTGATTGTTTCACTAATGGGGAATGTGGTCTGTATTATTTTATTTTTGACACACAATTTATTTTTTCTACTATATCAAAATGTCAGTTGTTAAAATGAGTGGATTGTCTCTCTCCACATGGAATGTGAATGGGCTTGATGATCAGGGGTTTTTTTTAGATCTTGAAGGGATGTTGCAAGCCGCTGGCACCCCTCATGATATAATATTGGGAGGAGACTTTAATCTATTGATGGACTCAGTCCTTGATCATAGTGAAGCAAAAGTGTGTAAGCCCCCAGAGCAACAATGACGCTTCACAGGATGTGTAAATATCTTGGTCTTACAGATATTTGGAGACTTTTGAACCCATCTGGTAGGGACTATACAATTTTTTCATCAGTCCATAAGATTTATTCTAGAATGGATTTTTTTTTATATCTAAGTCCCTCATTTCATCTGTTGTTGATTGCTCAATTGGAAACATCTTAGTCTCAGATCATGCCCCGGTGAGTTTAGAGGTGTTGCCACATATAGAGAAAAAGAAATCATATAGTTGGCGCTTTAATGTATCCCTTTTGCAAAAATCCTGATTTCCAACAAATGTTAAAGACTGAAATCAATGTTTATATGGAGACCAACTGGTCCTCAGTATCCTCTGTGGGCGTGGCTTGGGAGGCACTTAAGGCGGTTCTTAGGGGTCGGATCATATAGTATGCCTCATTCATCAAAAAATCCAAAGCACGAGAATTCGTGGAGTTGGAAGGAAATATTAAAAGTGCAGAGGCAGAGCTGAAGCGCCGTTTGTCGTCTGATGGCCTCAGAGAATTGACCCGATTGAAATATAGATATAATACTATTTTGTCGCAGAAAGTGGAGTTTTGGTTATTTAGGGCAAGACGGTCATACTTTGAGTCAGGGAACAAAGCAGGAAAACTTTTGGCTAGATATTTAAAGCAGAGAGAGTCTTTTTCTACCATTCGTTCAGTGAAATCTGCTGGTGGTGAAATATTTACCTCGGCCATTGATATTAATAATGCTTTTAAAGTATTCTACTTTGATCTCTATAGTTCCATGTCTTCATCTGCTGATGAAGATATTAGAAACTTTGTGGAACTATTAGAACTCCCTAAATTGACGACTGAGCAAAAAAAAATTATCTTGATTCTGATATAGACTTGGAGGAGCTTGATGAGGTAATTAAGGCCCTGCCTACAGGCAAGGGTCCGGGGCCTGACGGCTTTGCTGCTGCATTTTTCAAAGCTTATGCTACAGAACTGGCTCCACTTTTGTTAGAAGTTTATACAGAATCATTAAAGAATGGAAAGCTCCCGCCAACCATGACACAAGCCCGGATCAGCCTGATTCTTAAAAAGGACAAAGATCCAAGCGAGTGTAAAAGTTACAGTCCAACTTCCCTGATCCAGTTAGATGTAAAAATGTTGTCAAAAATTCTGGCTAACCAATTAAGTAAAGTTATGACATCACTTATACATATAGATCAGGTGGGGTTTATTCGGGGCCTAACTCTTCTGATAACATTAGTCGTTTCATCAATATCATGTGGTCAGTAGCGAATGATCAATCTCCGGTCGCTGCCATCTCACTTGATGGTAGAATGGGATTATCTTTTTAAGATTTTGGAAATTTATGGGTTTGGGAGTACTTTTATTGGTTGGATTAAGTTACTTTATAGACACCCTGTAGCAGCGGTACTAACAAATGGACTAATTTCAGATTATTTTACTCTGAATAGGGGCACCCGGCAGGGTTGCCCTCTTTCCCCATTATTGTTCTGTCTTGCCATGGAACCATTAGCAGCCGAGATAAGAAAGGAGGATGATTTTCCAGGGGTGATTGCGGGAGGTGTGGCGCATAAGCTTCTGCTTTACGCAGATGATATTTTATTATTCATCCGACCCCACTAGATCTATGCCTTGCCTCAACAGAATTATTCATTCCTTTTCCAAGTTCTCAAGATACAAAGTCAATTGGTCTAAATCCAAAGCTTTGGCTTTGACAGCGTACTGTCCAGTAATGGCCTTCTAGCCGGGCCCTTCCAGTGGCCCAAACAGGGCATTAAGTATTTGGGAATTTTATTCCCAGCAAATTTGTCTGATTTAGTCAGAGTTAATTTTGATCCCTTAATAAAAAGGTTTTCGAATGATGTGGACAGGTGGGCTTCATTACACTTATCGATGATTGGGAAGGTTAATGTAATTAAAATGAATTGTATTCCAAAATTTAACTACCTGTTACAATTTCTCCCTATAGATGTCCCCCTCTCTTATTTCAGGCAATTTGATAGCATAGCGAAGTCCTTCATTTGGAATGGTAAGCGTGCCAGGTTAAATTTTAATAAGTTACATCGGCCGATGGACAAAGGTGGGCTAGGCCTATGCAAGATTTTGTTTTATTATTATGCATTCAGTCTCAGACATTTGGCTCATTGGTCGCTTCCACCTGAAAAAACAAGAATTTCTTGCCCCTATTTTGCCATTGCAAAGCCTTTCCATCAAACTAACCAGAGAAGTTAAATTACACCCCGTTATTTCACATTTGCACTCAGTATGGACAAAAGTGTCCAGAGTGTTTAATTCAGAAATTTATCTAAATGTTGCCTCGAATCTATGGCTAAACCCCAAACTATGCATTAATAAGTCCCCTTTTTGTTGGTTTGAGTGGATTGCGAGGGGGTTAATACACTCTGTGATCTTTATGAGAGTGGTGTGATGAGATCCTTTGAAAATTTGGTTCAATATTTTGGGATCCCCAGATCTCCATTTTTGAGGTATCTTCAGCTATGACACTTGCTCTGTACTATTTTTGGGAATAGCATACACCCCCCTAGAGTGGCAGATACTCTGGGAGAGGTGATTTCTGCTTTTGGAAAAGGCCATGAGGCATCAGTGTTTTACTCCTTATTAATTCAGAGTCTGGGGGATGGAGTCTCAACCACTCTCAAAAGATTATGGGAGAGAGATTTAGACTTGGAATTGGAGGAGGGAGAATGGGCTAGGATTTTAAAAAACATAAAAACTGCATCTAAAGATGCAAGGGTGCACCTTATACAATTCAAGATTTTACATCGGTTCTATTGGACCCCCTCTAAATTGTATAGGCTTGGTCTTAAAGGCACACCCACCTGCTGGAGTTGCCAATCAGAGTATGGAGATTTAACCCATGTCTTTTGGGGGGGTGTTGAAATTCAAAGGTTTTGGTTAAAGGTGCATAGTCCGGTATGCGAGGTGTTAGGTATTCAGGTATTATTCTGCCCCAGACTCTGTATCTTGGGTGATGGGGCGGTCATTGACATTGTAAGTAGACACATAAAGAACTGGGTCTTAACCAGTGTTATGATCGCCAGGCAGATCATTTTGAGGGGCTGGAGGTTGGCTGGAGCACCCATCTTTTCAGGAGTGGTGCTCGGAGATGGGAAGGGTGGCAGCCTTTGAGGAAGTTACATTCAGAGGAACGGGGAGGTATAAAGAGTTCGTGGAGAAATGGGGCGGGTATTTGTCATTTGTGGATGTGTAATTATTGTTGTTGTGTTTTTGTTTTTTATTATTATTTTTTTTAATGTTTTTTTTTGTTTTTGTTTTTTTTTGTGTGTGTGCATGTGTGTCTTTGTCATTTAAGGCCACTGTTATGTTGCTGGGGTTATGGTGGGATTGGGAGGGGGAGGAGTAATAGTTGGGGTTAAGTTTGATTCTATGTATATATGTTTTGTTCTATAAGGTAAATTTATGTGAATCAATAAAAATTCTTAATCAGAAAATCCTGAATGTATTCGAATCAACAAAGCTTATACTGTTCAGTGCTGTTAACACTAGTCTCATAAGCCTTTAATTTGTCTGTTTCCCTCCAAGAAGTTAGTCACTGTTTCTCTGTGTAAACCCAGGAAAAATGAGATAATAGTGCATGCATTTTGTTGACTTGATTTAGTTGTAATCCAAAGTCAGAACAAAATGTGCTATGAGGGACAGTGATGTAATTGTTATGTTGTGTTCTTATTCACTAAAAAGCTTTTTGAGAGATATATTATGAATGTGACAGCACACTGAATCTTCATAAATGTGAAGTCCTGTTTACACAACAAGAAAATGAAAATGAGTGTTTATCATCACACTGAATGTTAATAATGGCTGTGTTCTTTACAATAAACCATTTAGTATCATTTCATCACTGCTAAAGTCATGATGAGTGGCAGATGGCTGACAGAGGCTTCACATCTAGCAAGTTAAATGACACATCAGCATTCACAAAATCAAACTCACATCCTTGGGCTGCCTATTGTCTGAGTGTTTTTGCGTGTGTGCTGGGTAGTATTCATCCTTTATATACCATATGAACATCAAATACGTTCCTGTCACAGAAGTTCTATACTGCAAAACTATATA
Organism: Myxocyprinus asiaticus; assembly: GCF_019703515.2. Lineage (NCBI taxonomy): Eukaryota > Metazoa > Chordata > Actinopteri > Cypriniformes > Catostomidae > Myxocyprinus > Myxocyprinus asiaticus. The sequence continues at coordinate 26,355,582 of NC_059355.1, forward strand.
TATATATATATATATATATATATATATATATATATATATATACACACACACATACTGTATATACACTGATCAGCCACAACATTAAAACCACTGGCAGGTGACGTGAATAAAATGTATTATCTCGTTACAATGGCACCTGTCAAGGGGTGGGATATATTAGGCAGCAAGTGAACAGTCAGTTCTTGAATTTCATGTGTTGGAAGCAGGAAAAATGGGCAAGCATAAGGATCCGAGTGACTTTGACAAGGGCCAGATTGTGATGGCTAGACGAGTGGGTCAGAGCATCTTCAAAACGGCAGGTCTTGTGGGGTGTTTCCGGTATGCAGTGTTTAGTACCTACCAAAAGTGGTCCAAGGAAGGACAACTGGTGAACCGGTGACAGGGTAATGGGTGCCCAAGGCTCACTGATGTGCGTGGGGAGCGAAGGCTAGCCTGTCTGGTCCGATCCCACAGAAGAGCTACTGTAGCACAAATTGCTGAAAAACGTAATGCTGGCCATGATAGAAAGGTGTCAGAACACACAGTGCATCACAGCTTGCTGCGTATGGGGCTGCGTAGCCGCAGACTGGTCAGAATGCCCATGCTGACCCCTGTCCACCGCCGAAAGTGCCTACAATGGGCACGTGAGTGTCAGAACTAGACCATGGAGCAATGGAAGAAGGTGGCCTGGTCTGATGAATCACGTTTTCTTTTAGATCATGTGGATGGCTGGGTGCGTGTGTGTCGTTTACCTGGGGAAGAGATGGCAGCAGTGTGTTGCTCTGGACAATGTTCTGCTGGGACACCTTGGGTCCTGGCACTCATGTTACTTTGACATGTACCACCTACCTAAAAATTGTTGCAGACCATGTACACCCCTTCATGGCAATGGTATTCCCTGATGGCAGTGGACTCTTTCAGCAGGATAATGTGCCCTGCCACACTGCAAAAAAAAAATAATGTGCCCTGCCACATTGAGTTCAAGGTGTTGACTTGGCCTCTGAATTCCCCAGATCTCAATCCGATTGAGCATCTATGGGATGTGCTGAACCAACAAATCCGATCCATGTAGGCCCCACCTCACAACTTACAGGACTTAAAGGATCCAGACACCACAGGACACCTTCAGAGGTCTTGTGGAGCCCATGTCTCGACAGGTCAGAGCTGATATGTATATATACACATGCTGTACATACATATATAAATATACATATATACAACATTTAGTTCTGGTCCTCAAATCTGTTTGGATGAGAGACGTTCCATGAGTACTGATGTCTCACACCATCAGCACTCGGATGCTTCACTGCGTGTATCATTCCGCTTGTGTTCGTGCCATTCTAAACTAAAGTATAAGAGCAGTGCAGATGTGTTAAGAGTTCTGTCTCTTTCAGAGTATGTGAGTGGAGTGGAGCGGCAACAATTTCCCCTCCGCGCTCAAAGCATTCTTTAATCACTCTGCTCCAGCTCCACTCCGGGCTGTCCATTTCCCGCTCCTCGCTCGCTCCGCACTCCTGGATTAGAGAAACCCCGCTCCGTGTTCGCTCCATGGCTAAATTAGCGCCTAACTACCTCTCCACTGTAAAGTTATTTCAGTATGCTTTTTAATATCACAACCTTCCATGCAGAAGGTGTATTAAATGAAAAATAAATACACAATACTAGAAGCTACAACACTAACATTAGCCCAAGACTAAATTAAATAATTTTTATAGCTTACTTTTGAAACATATCGGCAGCATTCTCTGGGTTTGATCAATTAAATAAATTGCTAGATGGAAAAAAAAAAAAAAAAAAACATTAAATTAAAAATATAAATTACCAATTTTTTTTTTTTTTTTATAAATTACCAGAACAAAAACAAAACATTAAATTAAATCAAATTTAAACTATAAAATAAATATTAGGCCTATGTATTATTGCCTAATTATTTTCTAATAAATTATTTTCTATTATTGCACTTCTTTTAATTAACCTTGCCCTATAATTCTGTGAACGAAAACAAATACATTCTCAGAATGTTCTACACTTTTTTTTTAATCAAAACTAGATAAGACTGTCAAAACTCTAAGTCTAATGCAGAGTTCACTTTCAAAAATACTAGCGTTTAAATTTTTTAAGATTTTAAATCTTCCTCTATTTGCATTTGTTTAGCTTCTTCATCTGCAAATGTATAACACATAAATTAGCCTACAGCACTAAAACAAATTTAGATGGCAATCGATTAAAGTCAAACTACACAATATTAACATGTTGATTAGTTCAGTTGATGTTTTACATCGTTAAAAGTTCAGTTCTATTTAATGCGGGACATAATAGCCTACAGTTAAGATTGAGATGCATTAGATTAGAATGTTGATATGAAATATTTAATAGGGAATATATGTATTACTGACCTTTAGATTTTCTCTCCACATGTGAACGGATTATCATCTTGTTTTTTGGACACATCTTTTAGGATTTCACAACAAACCTTTGATCTTGGCAATCACCTCCCCACTCGTGTTCTCCTTCGCTATCCCATCATTAATTTTCACTATATGCCAGTTGACGTAAGAATAAAGAGAGGTGACACAAGCATGTAGTTAAGTCAAGCTTTAATAAGTCAAGCTGCAATAATAGGGAGCGTAAAAACAGAAATCGAAAGTAACCTTCGCGCTGGAGGTCGAACATTACCAAGCGCCACTAGATTTTAAATTAGTATTTTTTTGTTATCACATTCTTTCTGGTCATATCAGAAATTCCATCTTTCCTTCATGCCAATAGTGTTTAACACAGCTTAACACATGGTGAATTATTGTATTAAGGTCTGTTAACAGGTGTTTTGCCCGTGATGGAGCATTAGTGGAGCGCTCTTGGAGCGAGAGAAAACAATGACACTCTGATTTTTTAAAAACCCGCTCCTCGCTCCAGGCAAAATCATGCCGCTCCACTCCTCGCTCCGCTCACATACTCTAGTCTCTTTACATTTTATTTTGTGACATTACATATTTTAGCCAGCAGGTGGCAGCAAAAGACAATTTTTGTGTGTAATATGAGCTAGTTGGTGACTTGAAGTCAGTGTCAGTCAGTGTTTATATTCAACAGCACTCCATGATCGCTCCTATTAATACTACACTACTAAAGCTAGGAAGTAGCTTTAAATGGCTTTAAACTAACAACTTCAGCATTAAGGTTCATCACAGCTGAGAGACACAATAGACTGATTAATTACATAAACTCAAGGCGCTTACCTCTTACCGGAGAGAAAATACTGTTCAAAATGGCGGAGGAAATTGCGGTTTCCATAGTGAATGATTCTTGCACACCGGCTACCACGAAATAGGGAGCAATACCCCCGCTTGGACGGCTATTTTTTCACTGAGAAAATAGGATGAATTTCACCAAAATGACATTATCTTCAGAAAGCTGACTAACAGACTACAGCATCATCATTAGGTGACCGCACACGCTCCATCTCTCTCTCTCTCTCTCTCTCTCTCTCTCTCTCACACACACACACACATCCTTGTTTCTTCTATAACGTGTTAGAAACAGCCCAAGCCTTGATACTAGTAGTTCTAAAGTTATGTTTTTGAGAGGCTTGGGCACATCATTTGTTTTGAACCAGCAACGGCAGATTCTGATCCATGGCGTAAGAAAGTAGTTCCATGCACAAATGTGTTTTTTATGACCGTAGTCAGTTTTTCCTAATTTTCCTAAATCAGCACTACTGTGATTGCCTATGGCACTCAGCCTGCGGCCGAATCACAGCAGTGCTAATGTAGGGCCATATCGCACTCTTGCTCATTTGATATTGCTTAAATATATATATATATTAACTTAGGAAGTGTTCATAAATAAATATTTGGTGGAATAACCCTGATTTTCAATCACAGCTTTCATGCGTCTTGGCATGCTCTCCACCAGTCTTTCACATTTCTTTTGGGTGACTTTTGCCACTACTGGTGCAAAAATTCAAGCAGCTCGGTTTTGTTTGATGGCTTGTGGCCATCCATCTTCCTCTTGATCACGTTCCAGAGGTTTTCAATGGGGTTCAGGTCTGGAGATTGGGCTGGCCATGACAGGGTCTTGATCCGGTGGTCCTCCATCCACACCTTGATTGACCTGGCTGTGTGGCATGGAGCATTGTCCTGCTGGAAAAAACAATCCTCAGAGTTGGGGAACATTGTCAGAGCAGAAGGAAGCAAGTTTTCTTCCATTATAACCTTAAATGTGGCTGGATTCATGCGTCCTTCAAAAAGACAAATCTGCCCAATTCCAGCCTTGCTGAAGCACCCCCAGATCATCACCAATCCTCCACCAAATTTCACAGTGCGTGCGAGACACTGTGGCTTGAAGGCCTCTCCAGGTCTCCGTCAAACCATTAGACAACCAGATGGAGGATCGGTGATGATCTTGGGGTGCTTCAGCAAGTTTTATTGAAGACAAAATTATGATTTATTATGACTGAATCAACCTGACTACATTAGGTTGCAAAAAGCAATACTCATTTTTATGGATCAGATCTGGTAGAAATGGCTCGTTAAATTAAGAATTACAGATTACCACTTTAAACAGTGTAGTCGGTTAAGCTACAGTAAATATCATCACACAAAACACTCACAAACATGCATAAACCTACATGTACTGTATGACTTGTGTACATCAGCACACTGGCACCCACATGCATACAGACATACCATTCCATCCCAGCTCTGTTGATATCATCCCACCAGCATTCACTGGGCTCTCCCCAGCCAAAGGGAATCTTCTGGCACTCAAAGTTCCACAGACAATCAGACCCTTCCTTCTCACTAAAGTAACTCCTGATAGCCACCAAGACCTCACCATGGGGACACTGGAAGTTGAAGCCCTGGTGCCACATATTCACCCAATCTTCACCTGTATCATGCACATAGCCCGGCTGAGCATTGTTTCTGGAGAAAAGCATCAACATGAACAAAGCCAGAAGAACATGTACCGAGTTCATCCTGAATCTCTGTGAAACCTCACAGTGCTTCCTCTGTCTTAAAGCCTCTCTGAGATGTTCTGTGTCTGGATTCAGGGGTGATAATTCGCAACACAAGCAATCATTTATGGTCAGGGAATGAATTTTTTTTGTATTGTTAAGGAGGATGTATCCAACCTCCTCCCAGACTGGAGACCCTGAAATTAATGTCTTAAAGAGGAATTTCTCTTTATTTTAAATTTATCATTAACAGTTTGATGGATGTAAGGGGGTTCAGTGGAAAGGAGGATGCGAGAACCGGCTTGACAACTTAAAAAATAATTTAATGAACAATTTAACAAAACACACAACCAAACACACAGCACAGCTGTCTGTAATTCTCTCTCTCTCGAACTGTCGTCCCCGGCCGCCTTTATCCCTCGCGCGCCCCATCAGGCTGATTGGGGACTGGGTGTGTCTCATTCTAGCCCGGCCCCGCCCTCCTCGGCTCTACAATGGAATTAGGAACTTTTGGATGAAATAGCATTTGTGAGTGAAAACATGAGTTCCAAGCATGGCTTCTTTGTATGAATTATAATAACTCTTTTCAAAATGTACAGTATATCACACTGTGATCATACTGAGTGTGAGATCAGAAAATAATCATTATGAGAAATATTAAAGAATTCTTTTCCTGCCTGTTTGCCAGTTAACTTTGTGCTTAAACTTTTGCTTCAGGACCCAGATTTGACATTGGACATCAAGTGGCGACCCAACATGTGCACCATACCAGCAACCCGTATTTAACGTAGTCAGAGTCGTATTTTCTTTTGCCTTAAATAGTTTCGTTTATGGTTTTTGTGGAGGAAGTCATGCCATCCAATCTGTCCCTGATGGCATCTGCCTAAATTGGTTAGCTTCTATGAAGACAAATAAATTAAAATCAAATTATAGCTGAGTTTGACTAGATGCACAGTCTTTGATTTCAACAACAATAGAGATGGTAATCGTTGTCTCCTCCTTTTTAATCAGCAATGCTAAACTCAGTCTAGCTGGATCATAATAACAAATCCTCATTACAGAACTCGCTCTTCTTTTCACTTGCTTTTCCGCTTAAAACACATTCTTAACACACTTTCAAGACTATTTGATGCAGCTCTATGATGGATTTGGGATACCCTCTAGAATATTTGTGCAAAAGAGGAGAAAAATCTATCATTAGGTTAATAGGAAATAGCAATAACCTTTAAGAATGACGAATACTGGTAGTGACCTTTGACTCAAGTTCACTTATACCAGAGGACTGGTGCATTTTATGTTATGCATGAGTCTGTACTGATTACACTGTTTTCTTCACCTAAACCTGCAGCTGGATCAGCACTTGTTGTATTCCAGTTCAGTCCTACAAAGCACCCCAGTTTATTTTCAAAGGAAATCCTCTCCTTTAGTATTTGTTTGGGGGTTGTCCAAATATGGAAGAAAGCAAAGGTATTAAATATTGTCTTCAATATTTACTGACAACCAACACTGATAATATGTAAGGTCGGATCTGATGCTTTAAGCCTTTGATCCCCTAAAAATGTATCTCGGAGATAAGTCTAAGTCACGATCTTGTAAAACACAAACATTTATCTGAGGAGCTCAGATCACGATCGGTAGGTATGGCTTCTGCAGAGTTCTTTAAGTTATCATCGTGTTCTGTTTAAACATTAACTTATCTTATCAATGATTGGATGCAAAGCAAACTTTGTACTAGCATAGCAACTAACAGAGCTACAAAGCCACATAATGGAAAGCTTGCTGATCGAACCTAAGTCAAAGTCAAAGTTGATATATGTACATTGTACCGGAAGAAACTAAATGTAGTTTTTTGCAGAAGCCACTCTGCAAACATTTAACACTGTTCCTAAAGCAGACATTTAACAGAAAACAGTGCAGGAGTATTTTACAAGTTATTACAATAGATATTGACAGTAAATACAATGTAACAACACTGCATAAAATATATAAATAATTTTAGATACATTTTTGTCTGGGTGGGGGAGAGGCAATCAAGCTGAGCAGTTTTACCCTGATACCCAGTTCACTAAAAATGTGCTTCATGTGGTAACATCTAAATGAACTGGTTTTAAGACAAAAATAATATTTAACATAATTGAATCAACCTGAATACATTAAGTTACACCAACAAAACTAATTTTAAAATAATAATTCTGACATAATTTACTTTACCTCATGTCATTCCAAACCCATGACTTTCTTTCTTACGATGGCAAAATGGTGCCATGGGGGAAAACATTTAATCTAAGATTTCGAGAATAAAGTCTTAATATTTTGAGAATAAAGTCGTAGCATTATGAGATTAAAGTCGTAATATTTTGATTGAGCAATTCATTCTCCCTCTTCTTCCTCCTCCTCTTCTTCCTCCCTCCGATGGATGATTCAAGTAGTCCTAGTCTGTTTACATGGCAGTCACAAATTGTATGCTGCATATTGGCACAAGTGCATACAAGTGCACAGTAGGGCTGGGCGATATGAAAGAAATATTTACAAGTACATTCATTACATGCATTTTTTGCGTCAATTTCATTAATCTCTATGAAGTTGAGAATTAATATTAATTCTCAACTTCATAGAGATTAATGAAATTGACACAAAAAAAATGCATGTAATGAATGTACGTGATGTGCATCATAAGGGACTCATACATAGCCTAAAGTTTTGTTTCTTTGGCTGAGACCTGAACAGATGCACAAATAACAGGATCAAAATGGCAGACATTAGTAGACTGAACTATAGATACAAAGACACAAGCTTGAAGAAACACACTTTATTATATTTTGAAGAACAGACGACAGAAAAGCCGTCGATGCGCGTCGCTGTTTGTTCAGAGGAGTGCAGCGGGAGTGTGTCTCGTGGAACACACCCTGGCAGGTTCACTTTATATAGCAGATGTGTATACAACCTAAATGAGTTCACCTTAAACCTAAAATATATTTTTTATTTGAATTATTATCATTATTATGTTTACATTTATAATTGTTTTCAGATCTTAATTTGTATTAGTAATTTTCTACCTGTAGGAGACGGATACTTGCATGATGGCAAAAGGAAGGGTGCCGATGCAATCGGATATGGCGATATTTTTTTTCCGAAAAATATCATGAATATATTTCTTTCATATCGCCCAGCCCTACTGTGCACGTGTAGCCTTACTGCCATTATGCAGCATGCAATTTGTGACTGCCATGTAAATAGACTAGGACTATCTGAATCATCCATTGGAGGGAGGAAGAAGAGGAGGAGCAAGAGAGAGAATGAATCGCTCATTGCACACTCTCACCCTAATCTCCTTTGTTAACCATATTTTAATTATTTATTTTGGCCTATTTAAGTTTTAAACTGCATGGTCACATTACTCACATATGTCTTCTCAGCAAATCTGTTCAATAAGAACATATCTCTCTGAAGCCCAATAAAATGTTATACTGTATTATGTGTCATGCAAATTTAGATCTATCTTTAGACCTAATTTACACCTATCACGTCACATGCACAAATGTGGAGACTGCCTATTGACTTCATAGTGATTTTTTCAGCACTTTTTCTTATCCTCTGAAACCGTGTACAATGGCTTTCCATTGATCAAAATATATTAATATAATTTATTAAATGTCCCTTTGTATCTGATAATCTGTGAAAAATGCGAGAACAATACGTGTAGTAATTTATGGACTTAAGAGCGGTTCATAGCTCTAGTTAATTTACAAGCATTTTTACGTGATGCTTTTGGGAAACGTGCTGTAGTAAGTACAATTTAAGTGCTACTAACGTTCAACTTAGAGCTTCGGGAAACCCACACCAAGCATCACCCACGCCCAAGCGGTACTGTGCGAATGTCTGTCTGGCTCTTTCTCCTGAATAAATTCAATTCTTACATAACCACTGCAGTGTCCAGATCCCAAAAATAACTTTGTGTTGATGTGCCAAAAGATGACAAAGGATTTCTTTGTTGCTAAATCCTAAACTAAAGTATGATTTAACTAAATCATCCACATCCATTTCTTGCAGTGATGAAACTGCTGGCTCTGCGTTTTATCGTTGTGATAATGACGTGCTGTTTCTGGTCATTTTGGCTTTATTCTCAACATATTCCGTCTTTAATCTCATAATGCTACGACTTTATTCCCGGAATTTTGACTTTATTCTCTAAATAATACAACTCTAATCTCATAATTCTATAACTTTATTCTCAAAATTTTACAACTTTATTCTCAAAATATTATGACTTCATTATCGAAATCTGAGAATTTTTTTTTTCCTCATGGCACTAAAATGCTATTGTATTTTCGTATGTAGAACTCTTAAAGAAAAAATTTCATAAAAATTGTGGTCTGTGTTGTCAATTCAATAGTAGTTAAAAAGGTCACACTTTAAAGCTTAAAAAAGGACCCAAAAGTATCATAAAAGAAGTCCATGCGACTGGTGCGTCTTATTCAGAGTCTTCTGAAGGCATACGTTTTGGTGAGAAATACCACACAATTTAAGTCATTTTCCAGTGAAAATCTTGATGTCTGTTGTGCGTTCATGAACACTATGGGAGAAGCTTGTTCTCAGTGGCTTGCACAATCATGAAAAAACAACATGAGTGTGAGTAAATTATAATAGAATTTACAGTTTTTACAACTGCAAGTTACCACTTTTAGTGTATACACCGCTTGGTGTAAATACCAATGATGGACGAAAGTACCAGTATCGGTATCTGTTCCGATACCACACTCATGTACTGGTACTCGTACTCCTAAAAATGCTCCGATACCAAAAACCGATACCATCTGACCTACGAATGTCATTACATAAACATTCAGTCCACAAATTAAAATCATGTTATGTCCTAGTGAGATTATTTAACCGCAAAAGCTGCCATTTAATTAGATAAATATATAGTTTGCACGTAATTCAAATGTGAGCCCTTGTGAATGTGTGGAGACAGTGATGTGCTGACACCGGCTGCTCATACCTTTTAAAGCTCCTCCGTGGCTCATACAAGGAAAACACCGTCATGAGCATCACGTGCTCTGTTTGTAGCAGATGACAGTGCAGATTTACGTTGTAGCGCAAGGCACACACAGAGTACAGTTAAATAGCAGCCTTTTGCGGTTTAATGATCACTCTGAGTCATGTAGCAACCGGCTTTTCCAGAGTGGGAAATTTACGTCATAACATCAGAGCTCCTTGGTCAAAACAACACAGAAACACTTCAAAATAAAAGCTCCGTCAGAATTTAAGGTACATTTATAAGAAAAAAGTAAGACAGAAATATATCAAAGAGGGGGAAAGGAGGGTGTGTTCCAACTATCGAGGGATCACACTTCTCAGCCCAACTGGGAAAGCTTAAAGCCGACGTGTGGAGTGTGTCCAGTTTGGGGGCCTCAGGATTACATCCCTGCCGTTTGCAGATGATGTGGTCCTGTTGGCATCATCATGCTGTGACCTCCAGCGCGCACTTGGGAGGTTTGCGGCCGAGTGTGAAGCGGTTGGGATGAGGCCATGGTTCTCTGCCGGAAAAGGGTGGATTGCTCTCTTCAGGTAATCTGAAAGCATGATGATATGTTTTGACACAAACATATCATATCAACATATCAGTGATGATGAAAATTTTGAATGGGACAACAGCCAGTGGAAGCCAAGTGTTGAATAAATCTGTAACGGTATAAGTCACTTGGGTGAAGAATTTCTAGCAAAAAATGACTTAAATATTGATCTGTTTCTCACCCACACCTATCATATCAGTTGTATGGATTACTTTTATGATGTCTTTATGATCTTTTTGGAGCATCAAAATTTTGGCACCCATTCACTTGCATTGTATGGACCTACAGAGCTGAAATATTCTTCTAAAAATCATAATTTGTGTTCTGCAGAAGAAAGAAATTTACACATCTGGGATGGCATGAGGGTGAGTAAATGATGAGAGATTTTTCATTTTTGAGTGAACTCTCCCTTTAAGGAGCTAAAGTTAGTTTAGTTTTTTTAAGAACTAAAAAGTTTTTTTGTGTGTGTGTGTAAAATCTAATGTATTCAGGTTGATTCAGTGATGTTAAATAATATTTTTTGACTTTAATAAAACCAGATAATTTAGATTTATGTTACCACATGAAGCACCTTTTTTAGGCTAATGTTCTCTCTCTCTCTCTCTCTCTCTCTCTCTCTATCTTTATATTGTTCACTAGACCTCTACATTATCCACGTGCTGGTGTATCCAGTGACCGATAATAAATAATAATTGAATAAATAATAAATACAATTAAAGAGTCTTATAAGGCAGAAAACTGTCAAAAGTCATTGGATGTGTCTATCATCCTACTGTATTCATTGAAACTATCTCCATATGTTTCCAGGTTTCTGGTATATAACTTTAGCAAAGAAAATCTGTTTAAACTGGCTGGCATCCTGGATGGACATATTCCCCATTATTTGTGGGTATCAGCTATACTGTATAACTTGATCAGCTAAAAACTTTGTGCTAAATGACTGTACACAAAAGATGCAACTCAGTGGTACAGTGCTTGCTTTGCATGTATACGGTGCTGGGTTCTGTCCTAAAATCATCAAGAGGAACTCCAAGGTCCCTAGTTGCTCCAGTAGCTCCAGTCTTTGAAACAACTCATAATCCTTTGAAGTAAGAGTATCTTCAAACACAAGAAAACAACAGGATTTTTTTTAGTAACATAGCAACTAAAGCCATTTTATTACTTTCCCTGATTGCATTGAATATCCCCAAATGTTTTCAGGCAATGTAAGATGAGTAATAAGCAGCTGCACAGTTAGCAGATATTAAACAGGTAAGTGACATAAAATTAAGAAATGTCATATGACAAAGATGTCATAACAATATCATAATTTATCTTGGCAGTTTGGTCTGTGTTTGGGTTTAAATGCTTAAAAAACATGTTATAGATATGAATTCTTTAATCTGATTTGAGAACCACAATCCTCAAAAACTACAAAAATAAATAACAGTTCAAAACAGTAGGTGAGTCACATCTTGTGGAGTTTCAATTCAGTTAAAATGGAGCAGATCACAGAGACATGTATTTTTAGATCGATCATTCCATAAAAAACACTTTTATTTGGGGCAAGCGGCATGAAAATTTGTGAGCATCAGAATCAGAATGAGCTTTATTGCCAAGTGTTCTCATGTACACAAGGAATTTATTTTGGTGATAGGAGAAACAAGTGCACACAGAACATTACAGTGAGACACAGAATACAAAACAAGGTAAGAGTATATACAGACATACAAATAATAGGACATATAACAGAATGCCGTATGTACATGTGCAAGTGGTTATGTATGTGAAGGTAGGGGTATGTACAGTTATTAAATTGAATATGTGAATTTACTTATGTACATGAGATATGTATTTACATTATTGCACTATGGGGGAGTCCTGAGGCAGTTTAATTGTTCATGAGGAAAATGGCCTGAGGGTAAAAACTGTTCTTGTGCCTGGATGTCCTGGCGGGGCAACATTTCAAAGAGGGAGTGGGCAGGGTGTGTGGGGACCAGAGTAATTCTACCTGCACGTTTCCTCACTCTGGAGACGTACAGGTCTTGGAGGGTGAGGGGGGCACCAATAATCCTCTCAGCAGTCCAGACTGTCCATTGTGATTTCTTTCTGTCTGATTTTGTGGCTGAACCAAACCAGACAGTTATAGATGTACACAGGACAGACTCAATGACGGCCGAGTAGAACTGTGTCAGCAGCTCCTGTGGCAAGTTGAACTTCCTCAGCTGGCAAAGGAAGTACAACCTCTGCTGAGCCTTCTTCACAATGGAGTCTATGTGGGAGTCCCACTTCAGGTCCTGAGAGATGGTAGAGTCCAGGAACCTGAATGACTCCACTGCTGCCACAGTGCTATCATCTCCAATATTTTGAGTGTGTTCAGCTCAAGGTTGTTGTGACTGCACCAGACAGCCAGCTGATCAACCTCCCATCTGTATGCAGACGCGTCACCGCCATGGATGAGGCAGCTGACCGTGGTGTCGTCTGCAAACTTCAGGAGATTGACAGTGGGGTCTTTTGCAGTGCAGTCACCCGTGTACAGGGAGAAGAGCAGTGAAGAGAGAACGCATCCCTGAGGAGCACCAGTGCTCATAGTGAGTGTCCCGGATGTGAGTTTCCCCAGTCTCACTAGCTGCTGCCTATCTGTCAGAAAGCTGGTGATCCATCGACAGATTGGGGTGGGCATGGAAAGCTGGGTCAGTTTGGTTGAGAGACATGATGGTATTGCTTCAGAACTGAAGTCCACAAATAGGATCCTTGCATAAGTCCCATGTCTGTCGAGGTGTTGCAGGATATAATGCAGTCTCATATTGACAGCATCATCCACAGACCTGTTTGCTCGGTAAGCAAACTGAAGGGGGTCCAGCAGGGGTCTAGTGATGTCCTTCAGGTAGGCCAAAACCAGTCTCTCAAACGACTTCATGACCACAGACGTGAGAGCGACAGGTCTGTAGTCATTAAGTCCTGTGATTTTGGGTTTTTTGGGGACCAGAATGATGGTGGAGAGTTTGAAGCAGCAGGGAACTTCACACTGCTCCAGTGATCTATTGAAGATCTGTGTGAAGATGGTGGCCAGTTGGTCAGCGCAGACTTTCAGACAGGCAGGTGAAACACCGTCTGGGCCTGAAGCTTTCCTAGTCTTTTGCTTCTGAAAGACCCGGCACACATCCTCCTCACAGATCATAAGTGCAGATTGAGTAGCGGGGGGGGGATTCCAGGAGGTGTTGGTGTGTGTGTGTGAAGTGAAGATCAGAGCGGGGGAGGGGTGTGAGACTGGACTTTTCAAACCTGCAGTAAAACACATTCAGTTCATCAGCCATTAGTTGACTCTCTACAGAGTGAGGGGGAGGTGTCTGGTCATGCTTTTTAGGCCTTTCCACACAGATGCAGGATTGTTGGCTGAAAACTGTTTCAGCTTTTCATAGTAGCTTCATTTAGCCACTCTGATTTCCTTAGTAAGTGTGTTCCTGGCCTGGTTGTACAATGTTTTATCCCCACTTCTGTAAACATCCTCTTTGGCATGACGAAGCTGTCTGAATTTTCCTGTAAACCATGGTGTAAGGAGGAGGCGAGAAGCAGCTTTCCTGGTTCAGGTAAGGATTTATTTTCTCTCTCTGCAGCACAAATTACAGTCTCACAGTCTTTGCGTTATGCACTAAGTTAATCTACAATCACACACCGCTTCACAAGATAAACTCTCATCATTTGTAATAAAAACTCTTTGCTTCTTGTTCGGGTCTGTGGTGCCCAGGCTCTCTCTCCCTTCTATTTGCGGTGTGTCTCTATTTATGCCGCTCTCCCCGTGCTCACTGAAATTAGAGACAGGTGTTAGACATAATTTAGCTCAGGTGTAAGCGCCCTTACTGCTTTCTCTCTCTCCAGAGAGATGCTTGACCACGCCCCCACTGCCACATATCCCCACCGCCCGACTCAGGCCGGGGCGGCATCTGGCCTGCCTACCACTCCCCCCCATTCCTGGAAAGGAAGTCGGCGACAGCCATCTGCGCCGCCGGTCTGTGGACCACCTTGAACTTAAACGGCTGAAGAGCCAGGTACTAACGGGTGATCCGGGCATTGGTATCTTTCATGCGGTGGAGCCACTGGAGTGGGGCGTGATCGGAACAGAGGGTGAAGGCCCGCCCCAACAGGTAGTATTGGAGAGTGAGGACTGCCCACTTGATGGCGAGACACTCCTTTTCTACAGTGCTGTACTTAGTTTCCCTCAACGAGAGCTTACGGCTAATGTACAGCACCGGGCGCTCCTCCCCCTCCACCACCTGCGAGAGTACGGCCCCCGGCCCCCTGTCTGAAGCATCTGTCTGTAAAACAAAAGGGAGAGAGAAGTCAGGTGAATGTAAAAGCGGCCCCCCACAAAGTGTGGCTTTAACTTGCGTGAACGCCTGTTGACAATGCTCCGTCCACTGGACCGGGTCTGGAGCTCCCTTTTTAGTGAGATCAGTCAGCGGGCTGGTGACATCTGAATAATTAGGTACGAAACTTCTATAATAGCCAGCCAGCCCCAGGAACTGTCTCACCCCCTTTTTGGTCTTGGGTCTCGGGCAGGTCGCAATCGCCGCTGTCTTGTCAATTTGGGGACGCACCTGCCCGTGGCCCAAGTGGAACCCCAGATACCGTACCTCCACCCGTCCAATTGCGCACTTCTTCGGGTTTGCTGTGAGTCCCGCTCGGCGCAGCGATCTCAGAACCGCCCTCAGATGTTGCATGTGCCGCTGCCAATCATTGCTGTAAATGATGATGTCATCTAAATAGGCAGCGGCGTAAGCTGAATGCGGTCTGAGGATTCGGTCCATGAGACACTGAAATGTAGCCGGGGCCCCAAACAAACCGAACGGATGTGTCACAAATTGGTGTAATCCAAACGGTGTGGAGAAGGCGGTTTTCTCACGGGAAATTGGTCTCAAGAGGATCTGCCAATAACCCTTCATCAAATCCAATGTCGAATAAAAACGAGCAGTGCCCAACCGATCGAGCAACTCATCAACGCGAGGCATTGGATACGCATCAGATTTAGACACCGTGTTGACTTTTCTATAATCCACACAGAATCACACAGACCCATCGCTCTTAGGCACTAGAACAACTGGGCTGGACCAATCGCTGTGGGATTCTTCTATTACTCCCATATCAAGCACCGCATCCAATTCTTCCCAAACGATTTTCTTCTTGTGATCGGGTAATCGATAGGGGCAGCTACGTACCACGACCCCCGGCTCGGTCTCGATGTGGTGATGGATGAGGTTTGTATGTCCCGGTAGAGGGGAGAACACATCCGCAAACTCCTGTTGCAACCTAGCAACCTCCGCGAGTTGACTCGATGAGAGGTGGTCTCCACAAATGACCGGGGTGAACTGTTTATGTTTTGAACTCACCTCCGGTCCGAGCTCCACCTTCTCGGGAACTACCATAGCCAACGTCACGGGAACTGCCTCCCTACACAATTTCAGGAGATTGAGGTGGTATATTTGACGTGCGCCCCCTCTATCGGTTCGTTTAACCTCATAATCAAGATCTCCCACTCGTCGTGTGACCACAAAGGGTCCTTGCCACTTGGCGAGTAATTTAGAGCTCGATGTGGGAAGCAATACAAGCACTTTATCTCCCAGTGCAAATTCCCTTAGCTGAGTTCCCCTGTCATACAGTCGGCGCTGTCGTTCTTGAGCTTGGAGCAAATTCTCCTGTGTTAGCTGCCCCAAAGTGTGGAGTTTTGCTCTAAGATCAAGAATGTACTGAATTTCATTTTTACTGTTTGAAGGTCCCTCCTCCCAGGCCTCTCGCAATACATCAAGCACACCGCGTGGGCGTCGCCCATACAGCAGCTCGAATGGGGAGAAGCCAGTGGAGGCTTGCGGGACCTCTCGTACTGCAAATAACAGGGGGTCGAGCCATTTATCCCAATTTCTAGCATCATCGTGTACAAACTTACGAATCATATTTTTGTGGGTTTTATTAAATCGTTCCACCAGGCCATCCGTTTGAGGATGGTACACGCTGGTGTGAATCGATTTAGTGCTCAACAATTCGTACAGCTCGCGTAGTGTCCGTGACATAAACGTATTATCCCCGGATAATAGTGGGCTCAGTCGGGCCGCCCATTGGCCGAGCGGCCAGCCCCAGATCTCAGTGGTCCACTCAAACAAATCCAGGAAGGCCTCGGGGTCGTCCGCCGCCCCCATTTTCTGTAATGCGGGCGGGGGTAACGGCGCGGGAGTGTCCAGGGTCGCGGCTGAGGATGCCTCCTGGCTGAGAAGGCTCCGGATCGCCTGCCGGTCTTCGGCTTGAGCGTGCAGGAGCTCGACAAACCGGCGATCTTGATCTTGTCGGAGCTCAAGCAGTGTCTGCTGGTGGCTCTGATGTATGCCAGTGAGGGCTTGGAGGATCTCCGCCAACTGGGAGGACTCTACGGGACGACTTCCATCCATCTTCAACCCAAACTTCAATTCCCGGGTTTCGGCACCAGTGTAAGGAGGAGGCGAGAAGCAGCTTTCCTGGTTCAGGTAAGGATTTATTTTCTCTCTCTGCAGCACAAATTACAGTCTCACAGTCTTTGCGTTATGCACTAAGTTAATCTACAATCACACACCGCTTCACAAGATAAACTCTCATCATTTGTAATAAAAACTCTTTGCTTCTTGTTCGGGTCTGTGGTGCCCAGGCTCTCTCTCCCTTCTATTTGCGGTGTGTCTCTATTTATGCCCCTCTCCCCGTGCTCACTGAAATTAGAGACAGGTGTTAGACATAATTTAGCTCAGGTGTAAGTGCCCTTACCGCTTTCTCTCTCTCCGGAGAGATGCTTGACCATGCCCCCGCTGCCACACATGGTTTATCCTTATTGAAAGATAAAAATGTCCTAGTAGGGATGCACATATCCTCACAGAAACTGATATATGATGTCACAGTATCTGTGAGTTCATCCAGGTCTGTGGCTGCAGCCTCAAAAACACTCCAGTCAGCGCAGTCAAAGCAGGCTTGTAGTTCCAGTTCTGCTTCATTGGTCCATCACTTTACAGTCCTTACTATAGGCTTAGATGATTTTAGTTTCTGCTTGTAGGTCGGGAGAAGATGAACCAGACAGTGATCAGAGAGTCCTAAAGCTGCACGTGGGACAGAGCGATATGCATCCTTTACAGTGGTGTAGCAGTGGTCCAATGTATTTCTTTCTCTGGTGGGGTATGTGATGTATTGTTTGTATTTTGGCAGTTCACGGGTGAGGTTAGCTTTATTAAAATCTCCCAGAATAATAATAAGAGTGTCCGGGTGTTGTTGCTCCATGTCTGTGATGTGATCAGCCAGCTGTTGCAACGCTACATTCACGCATTCTTGTAGCGGGATAAAACACTCACCAGAATAAACTAGGAAATCTCCTACGGCAAGTAGAAAGGCTTACAATTGATGAAGAGCATCTCTAAATTAGGACAGCACATCTTCTTCAACACTGTTACATCTGTACACCAACTTTCGTTGACGTAAAAGCATGTTCCACCGCCTCTTGTTTTCCCCAATAACTCTGCGATGCAATGCAATCCGCTCTGAATAGCTGAAAGCCCGGCAGATGTAACACACTGTCCAGGATGGCTTCACTCAGCCAGGTTTCCATGAAACACAGAGCATTCATTCATTCTCACCTACTCTTTTCTTTTTTTTACCACCAGAATCTATTCCTAGCGTTATAGCATATACGATACTGCACAAAGTTAAATGGAAGAATGACATAGAATCCGAGCTCAATAATAACAATCAACCATTTTTCCTGGTACACTAATGTAATGAGTGCCATATAGTTAACATCTGCTTTTCATTTGGACATCACTGAAACAACATGGCTATGGGATGGTCTGGCTTAGTTTATATAAGCACAAAATAAACACTTTTAAAGCATTTATTTTGTGTCAGGAAGTAAAATGTTTTTGAGAGCTGTATGTCTCTTATGTGATCTCATAATCTCTTGTATTTTACTATTGTGCAGGTGAGTGGAAAAGAGTGGTTTCTTTGCTTTAAGATAAAATAATACAATTAGCTGATATTGTTCTGTTCTGTGTAAGCAAAATCCATTCTTCTGACACATCATAATTTGTAGAGTATGGAAAAGACAGAGCAAAGGTGTGCATAGACATGAATGCAATCTAACAAGCTGCTAATGGTCCAAGGTTCCTCTAATTCTCACCCCCACAACTGAACACTTGCTATCACATTTGCACACCATAGCATCAAGGCTTCCTTTGCAATTGAAAAGAGCTGAAAAGGCTAGAGAAGTATAATAAAAGAGGAAGAGAGGATGATACTGGTATCATGGTTCCTATGATTTCGGACTGGTCAAGGGGATGTAAGTTGTCAAACTCATAAAGAGTTTAAAATAAAATTAAAAAGTGTTTTAGGAACCTGCCAAATTGATTATGTTTTTTACCCATAATACAGTTGCAAATGAGGCACAACATGTGGCTGCAGACATGTTCACATTATTCATTTTGCATGTGTGAGTGAGTGTTTGTGGTTATTGCACATTACATGACTGCCTCTAAAGTGGCACTCTTTCAGGAAGAGAAAACGACAGTCTTTCCCCTGTTGTGTGGCTGCACACCATTTTGCCTCTGTCCCCACACCTTTGACACAAATACGTACCAACACTACTTCAGCTTACATGCTGTATACGTTTTTTTCCTCCTGATTTTTCAATACATTTGTTATTAAAATGTCTGGTTATCTGAACGAGGAAACATGTTAAATGTCAACATCTAAATGTTACTGCTATTTTTTTGCAGAGCAGAATAACCATCTCACACCAATTTGCTTTATCTTAGAACTTTCTCCTAGCCTTTTCAAAACAAATATTATTTGAACAGACAACCAAAGCTTACAATTCTGTTACATTACACAATCGCTTTGTGGAAAGATTAACATCCAGATATCACAATGTTGTAATATCTGCCAAATCTGAAAGTGGCACAATTACCCGAACAAATTTGCTTTTATTTGACACTAACTCTTTCGCTGTGATGTCAATTTGTGGGTCTATGTACGTATTTTCCTGTAGGTTTTTAGAAGGGCAGTGTTGTTCTATATAAATTATGCACAGTCATACCTCAAACAAGAATTTTGTAGATGCTTTGTTTTTTTAAAAGTGCCTTGCTAACAAGTTGCTAAATAAGGACTACAACAGTTGACTGTTTCGTCTGGCACATAAACTCAAATGCTAGTGGTAGTTGTAGTTCTTATTTAGCAACTTGTAAACAAGTGGACATTACACCCGGAAAATGGAGCTCAAACGAGCCCATTTGCCCAACAATACTTACTACTTTGGCCACTGAGGCAGTGTTTAAAATTTCATTTAGCACAGACTGATTTTTACTAAAACAATTTTTCTTAAAAGTCAACCCACTGTTCCCGAGATCAGTCTGTCAAAAACACAGCTGCTACAAAAAAAGTCTGAGGTATGACTAGGTGACTTTATGTTGTAGAACAAATCCTGAAAGTCTCTTCAAGTATTTTTTTTTAACCACAGATATTATTTTTGTCATAAATCCAAAACTTTTGGATTAAAATTCCAGAGGGAACCCATGGCTTGACAATGCAAATTGTCTTCTGGTTTAAGGACTACAATCTGAAGAGATCTACATACTTCTTTATATAATACAGGAAGTGAGTGACTTTATCTAAGAGAAGTGTAATGTGTTAATATGCATTGGAATATGTTCAATTCCCATATACAAAAACCTTCATGCTGAAATGTTAAAATGAAAAAATAAGCATAATGGTCTTAACTATGCCCAACTATGCCCATGCTATTGTGTCTAAAACATGTCATAAAGGTAAGGAGATAATGTGCATCTATCATGTGATGTAGATTAATTTTTTTGTGATGTTTATAATATTTTGGATGCAGCAGGAATATTCAAGTAAAGAGTATTCCATGTATTTGAAATCCATTGTAAAGACTGTGCTATGCATACTGTAAGTGGAGTTTTCTAGAATAAGGGCTTGTTTTTCTTCAAGACCTGTTTTGTTTAATTGAGCTTCAATGATGTGTTTCAAGAAATGAGTCAAAAAGCCACAATGCACAAGAGGTCCTCCATAAAAGCACTTGCTATGCTGCAGGGCACCTACCTCATTAGAGCAATGCATCATGGTTTCTTGGAAGAGGTGTCGAGGGCAATTGTGAAGGCAGTGGGCATTTTGCTGTAAGCCGCCTTGACAGGGGAATAATGGGAGAGAAGAACGTGATGGGTGAGCATGAAACTAATCACGCCACGAAGAGTCTCAGAACACACTTAGAAGGCTATAACACCATTTCTCTCTCTCTTCCTCTCTCCCGCACCCTCTTTCCATTAAAATACAGATTATTTGCAAAGCAAAGAACCATTAACTTCCTCATAGTTTCAGCCACATTAACTCGTAACATGCAAGCTACTAATAGGTCTTTTAAGAGCTGTGATATCATGCTGCAACTGCTCTTATTTACTTTTTGACATTTTGACAGTACAACCCTTCTGCTCAATCTGCACAGTAAAGGGATAATGCACCCAAGCTTAAAACAAGCACCCAAAAGTGTCATAAAAGTAGTCCATGCGACTTGTGCGTCATATTAAAAGTCGTCTGAAATCATACGATCAGTTTGTATGACGGATGGATGAACAGACCAAAATGTCGTTATTCACTATCAAATATAGTGACATGTCAATAACATAAAAACTCATTGGTTCTTGTGTGTCTCATGACTAAATGCCAATAAGGTCTGATGTTACTGACTGTTGCCATATTACATTTGTGGAGTTTATTATTAATGATTTGATTTGATAGTGAATAACAGCTTACATTTCAGTCTGTTCATCACGCAAAGTGATTATATCCCTTCAGTAGACTTGTATCGTGACGTGTTTCTGAATGGAACGGAATACTGAATGAGAAAAAACAGAGGGTGGGCTTGATTTTATCCACTGGGAATTGATTGGCTATAGAAAAGTAGGCATTCCATACAGAAATGGAGGCAGATCTGAACTCAAGGTTACAATCAGTTGTGGAGGACTACACGCCACCTGACACACCGCGTGCAATCGCTTTCGATGGGGAAGAAGTTTGTTTTCAGCAGGAGGAGGAGGACGAGGAGCACACAGAGGATCATTTTATCACGGGAATCAAGCCTTATCTGTTTGAGCCATTACCTGCTGAGAGTACTAACGGTGACCTGGACTTGGAGGCTCAGGAGCAAGTTCACCCTCAGGAGCATCTCAATGTCTCCCAATGATATTGCTAATTTTTCGAAACTAATTGTTATTTGCTATTACTGCTGCAAACTTTATTACTTTAACTGGTGTTTAATTATTGCATTTTGGCAAGGTTTTAAATAGGGTGCATTGCTTAGAACAGTAGCCTAAAACTGTGTCTAAATATATAGCTGGCAGATAACGCAGCTAGCGACGAAAACCATTTCTGACGAGCTTGCTAGCTAGTTTCACTTACCGTCAAACTTTGTGAGGTACCAACGGTGTACACTGATGGGACAGCCGTATCCGTTAAGGACAGATATTTCACAAACCCCATTTTGTGTTCTGTCCTATTTTTGAAGCGTTCGCGGGTGAAATGCTTCGAACACAACCGCGACCTCTCTGATATCCCTCCTTCTTCGAAATGCAAAAAATCAAGCCATCGGACCCGCAACCTGGGTATTTAGGGGATTAGGAAAAGGGTTTTGGGAGAGCCACAACCTAAAATGCACCTCCTCGCCATCTCTGTTTGTTATGCGTCTTTTTTACTCACTGTCGGAGCTCAAAGCAGACTGGCAGTTGTAGAGGAGTGGTTAAAGGATGTTCTGTCCAAGCTGTCTAACTGACGTCATCAGAGAATGAATGTCATTCCAGAGGCATAGCTAATTTTCAGATTTTGATTGAAGATTACGAAGACAACATTTTTTTTCTGTCAAGACTAGCAATATGTGCTAACAAAGTAAATAGGGTCAATTTTGATTACATGCGGACTTTAAAAAAAGCACCAAATGTAAGGCACTTATTGTATGTACTGCTATAGGAAAATGAGTGATTGCGACATTCTTTAGGAATATTTCACCCAAAAATGAAAACCTTCTCATTATTTACTCTCACCCTCATGATCTCCCAGGTGTATATGACTTTCTTTCTTCACCAGAACACATTTGAAGAAAATTAGAAAAATATCTAGCTTTGTAGGTCCTTAAAATGCAAGTGGATGGTGATCCGATATTTGAAGCTCCAAAAATCACAGATAGTCAGCATAAATGTCATCGATTCGAATCCAGCGGTTAAATTAACGTCTTCTAAAGCGATACGATTGCTTTTTAACTCTAAATCATCGCTTCCGGTAGGCTTCACGAGAGAGTGGAGATCAAACGGTCTCTCGAGTGACGTATTACCGTTGCCATGATATGGATGTAATCTCACGTTCTCCTCTCGGTTGAGACATCCAGGATAAGCACACAAACGCACCATTGTGAGTAAAGAAACAGATAAAAACAAATCTAAACCAAAACCAACTAAGCTTTTGTACAGTGTTCCTCCGTCTCACTCATAAACAGCGCTGCTCTTCCGGCTGTGACGCACTTGCCTCAGTTCTCGCATGTTTCCAATGCCAATGCAATTACGTCACACGCATATCGCGGCTGACTGGAAGCGATAATTTAGAGTTAAAAAAGTACTTAAATATTTATCTTTTTTGCACCAAAAGCGATCGTGTCGCTTTAGAAGACATAAACAACTGGAGGCGTATGGATGACGTGTATGCTGACTGTCTGTGATTTTTGGAGCTTCAAAAATCAGATCACCATTCACTTGCATTTTAAGGATCTACTGAGCTGAAATATTTTTCTATTTTTCTTCAAATGTGTTCTGGTGTAGAAAGAAAGTAATACGCCCCTGGGATATCATGAGGGTGAGTAAATAATGAGAGAATTTTCATTTTTGTGTAAACTATCCCTTTAAAATATCTCCTTTCATGTTCCGTGGAAGAAAGTCATATGAGATTGTAAGGACATGAGGGTGAGTAAATAATGTCAGAAATTTTATTTTTGGGTGAACTTTTACTTTAAATGCACCAACCTACAATGAGTGCATCAAGCATACTGCATTTAGTGTATATATGGTATATTGGAAATGTCTCTGAAATATGACAAACCAGAATCATTTACATGCATTCATTTGGCTGGCATTTTTATCCAAAGCGACTGACTTGAGTGCATTCAATGTATACATTTTATCAGTATGTGTGTTCCTGGAAAATATAACCTGTGACTTTGGCTGGTACAGGAACACTTTAATAGTGATTGCCAGTAACTGATCAACAGATACAAAGACTGACTCGACGTTTCCTCTATGACAAAATACTTGACAGCGGTCTCTCAGATGCGCACATTCATTCACTCCTCTCCATTGATTATTTTAACCTTGTGACATCCTCTGTCTCACTGACCTTTAGTGAGCATATCACTACTTCACACGGTTGAGTGGCTAAAGCACTACATTAAAACAACCACCACTCAAAGGCGGAGTCTACGTGATCTCCACCTATCAGTGACTTGCAACATGGATGGGTGTGGGTTACCTCCACATCAAGACCAATCGCTTTACTTGCTCTCTGCAAAGCACAATATTGACCTTTGCTTCTCTCACATGTCACTGTGGAGCAGCCAGTGAGCCTGAGAAGTTAAGTGAGTCTATCAGCCAGAGGAGACGGTTTTTGTTTTAATCTCAAATTATGTTTATGTTCTACTTTCGGATTCAATCTCATCATCATCACTGACATGTTTGCCAAAAAAATAAAAAAATAAAAAAATAAAACACATGCACACAATTATATTTTAAGTTATGAATACAATATAATATAATATGGGATGATAGATGGCAGATTATTATAATATAAGTGCTTATAAAAAGTATAGCACAGCGCGTACAGCAAATAGCATGCCATTTTTAGGGGCAGGAGGGGTATTGATTATTACAGTCAGATACAGACTCGTCAGGCACACACTTCCCTCTGGCTTTGTCCCACTCTGGGAGTCCTGCACTGGGTTGGTTGTCTATTTACCACTTCCTAGATTACTCCTCTAATTGTGTATGGGGAGCTGAGGTCAGGCCTCCTGCTGACCTGCTGGCTCCAGTAGTAAGACCTAACAGAAACGGGAGAACTGAGTGCAGAATACATGTACATAACAGAAACTGCTCTCAGCAGCACCAGCACTCTGTTCAGAGATGCTGGGAAGGACAACAAGTACAACTTGCATAGCATCTGAGTTAGTCATATTGTTTTACCACCAGAGGGAATACTGATATACATATATTTTACATATAAACTGAAAAAAGTGGTAAACTTCAAATGTTACCTCAAGGTTCTTTTACTTTCGTTGTTGTAACCTAATTTGTCAGGTTTATTTTGTCAAATTAAAAACATTTTGATTAACATTTTACAACAGATTATTTTTATTTATTTTTTTTTTACAGTGAATAGGCCTACATGCAGTATCAACTTCGGTGCAGTGTAAGCACAAATAAAGCAGTCACTATTAGTTTAAAAAGAAGATCAGTATTCAGTGAGACTGGCATCCAGTGCACGTTATAAGGCACATTTCTTCTCTCTATATGACAAATGTTACTCATTACAGAGGCCATCCACTGGGCTGCACCCATGCTGTGTCTTAATGTAGCTACAGAGAAACTCAGAGCATCAAATAAAGCAGTCCATGATAAAATATGACTTCATTAAGCAAGTTAGTAATTTAAGACATTAGGTTACACATATATTTTTTGGTGGTTCACATGAAAACTTGCGGTGTGGCATGCTATACTCCATCTAAAACTTTTAAACAGCTTTTAGCCGATTCTCTCATTATTAGGCATGTAGCTTTAATAACTTTGAATGAATTGAGAGACTTTATGAAATATTTGTACTAAAAAAAAAATCATTAGTCATCCAACAGGATTATTTAAAATGAAATTGTGAGGGCAATAAATTAATTAAAAATGAAAACCTTTTTTTCACCCCGTTTTTTTTTTTTATTAAAGGAGGGACAAGAAATATTCAGGAATATTCCTTTAAGGACACATATAGATTTTGAAAGTCTGCTAATGTTGGCCTGCTTTAAAGTCAGAATGATTCCATTCCATAGAGATGGTGGGAATCTAGCTGAACTGATGTTGTAATAGAGTTTATTTTGATACAGCCATTCTCACATTGTGAGTATTGCATGTGCTCTAGTTTACATTAGAATCACTTTACAAAATGAGAAGTGCAATTTTCAAGTGTACAATAAATCTTTAGGTACTATGTGACGAGGAGGAGGGCATGGCCGGGCCGTGATGACGTACACTTGGTGCTGAGTTGACTAATCAGCGGGAGAGAGATAAGGAGCGGCCGGGACACCAGTTTGAGAGAGAGAGAGAGACGCACGTGTTGTGTTTGCGTCTTGTTTTGTTTATATTGGAAAGTAGTTTATGTTATGTTTAAGATCCTTTCTGTCATTAAAGTTTACGTTGACTCTTCAGCCGGTTCCTGCCTCCTCCTTGCCCATCCTTTACCTGTTACAGTGGTGTCGAAACCCGGGAAGGAGGAGGGATGCGCTGTCGGAGAGCCCTCGCCGCTGTTGGAGGGTCGCGACACTGAGGAGGTATGGTAAGGTGGTACTGGAGTGGTTCGCCAGGAGGATGAGGAGTCTGCTGCCATTCGCCAGGAGACGGAGATGCCGCTGCTGTTTGCCAGGGGGTGGAGGAGCTCGCTGTTTGTAACAATTAACAAAAATGATTGAGAATAAACCTAACATGTTAAAAAAATAAATGAAGACAATATTGCACTCTCTGTTTCTTGCATGTGATCACTTTGGTAAATCCTACTCAATGGAGGTCTCAACACTCCATATGTGTCACTCTATTGAAACTGAGAGGATTTTGCCATTCATCATCATCACAATATCCAAAATGGTGCACCGTGCAGCCTGGTGTGTTTTCGTTTATTTGTGCAGGGTTGCATTCCAGAGCAAAGGCTCTATGTAAATATGACATAGAGGTGGTATAAGAAGTCCACAGGTCTAACCAAAACACTATAAGGATGCATCTCTTTAACCAAAGAAGTAAAGAAGTTCTTCAAAATATCATCTCATTGCATCCTATTCAGATCTTTCTAAATTAACTGATTAATTGGTTTAATAACTGTTTATCTCTGAGCAGACCTCACAGCCCAAGTAATCTTGGGAGGTTTCTATATGAGGCCACAGTTACCTTGGAAACCAAGGATACACCATAAGCACACACACACACACACACACACACACACACACACAAAAACTCTTTCATTTCACCTAGCAATGTTCTGTCACCATATCTGTTGTCATTTACTGTAACCCCTCTACACGGTCTGCAAAGCTGAATTTTGACACTGCTGTCACTGTTGTGTGCAACGCTGTCAGCTGAGGTAGAGATATATCCATCCCAGGCACATTAGAGGCCAGGGGAAAAACCCTTATCACCATCCATTCTCTCTTCTGGCAATGTGACCCAGTGTCATTACCGAGATAAACACAAAAGAGGCCGCAAACGTTTTGCTTTTTAAAACTTCTACCGCTTCAGCCAGCCTTTGAGAATACCAAGCAACATATCTTTAATTGGATCATGACTGTGCTCCATACACATCAAGAAAACACTGCTAATACTAGACAATGCACTGGCTGTAAGAGAGAGGGCATTGAAAAAAAGCTACAAAAAGAATAGTTCAGGCATCAAAGGGCTCAACACACTATCTTCAACGCAGCTTGTCAGCTAGAAGAGAGAGTTGTTTTGAAGTTGAAAGTAATGGCAGAGTTTACTTAGTGTCAAAGGGAGGGGGAACAGACAAGGGTGTCTGGGGCATTCTGTTCATGAAGATGCCATCTTTCCATGCCGTTGCACAGGTATGACATTGTTGATGAACTGGGGTCCGGCAGTACAAGCGCATGCCACATTCAATCAGCAACCTATGCTGGAATGCAGCACATCCCAGAGGACTTGCCAATAGACTGATCTATGTAAACACAGAGCCTTTGCATTCTTACTGGCCAGTAAGCATCAGCGGAATTTCAGAAATGTGTTGATGTTTATGTCAAGTAAATTTGCTTAACGTTAAAAAATATTGGTCTGTATGGGAATAAGGATCTTACATTGATCAAGCAACACTATTAAAGGAATAGTTCCCACTAATAAGAAAATGATCTCATTATTTACTCACCCTCATGCCATCCCAGATGTGTATGACTTTCTTTCTTCTGCAGAACACAAATTAAGATTTTTAGAAGAATATTTCAGCTCTGTAGGTCCATACATTGCCAGTGAATGCCGACCAAAATTTTGATGCTCCAAAAAAGTAATCCATACGACACCAGTGATTAAATCCATGTCTTCTGAAGTGATCTAATTGGTTTTGGGTGAGAACAGAATCTTGACATCATCAGCAGTCTCCTTGGTGATCATGATTTTAAGCTCAATTGCACTTCCTTGCGCCATCAAGCACTCTGCACATGTCAAGCACAAGTAAGTGTAATCAAATTTGAAATCATGATCGTGCAAAGAGACTGCAATGGCAAGATGTACAGTTAAAAAAAGAGTTATACTTTGAGTCTTATGGATTACTTCTATGCTGCCTTTATGTGCTTTTTGTAGCTTAAAAGTTATTGCACATTAGAGGCCAGGAGAAAAACCCTTATCACCATCCATACTCTCTTCTGGCAATGTGACCCAGTGTCATTATCGAGATAAACACAAAAGGGGCCGCAACGTTTTTGCTTGTTAAAATTTCTACCACTTCAGGCAGCCTTTGAGAATACCAAGCTACATATCTTTATCATTATTTGGATCATATTTTTAATTGGATCACAACTATATATGCATGACATGTATTTAACACTTCCTCAGCTGACATCCTTCCTTCAAATACTCAGTTACGCATTGTGTCATATATATTTGGACAGGTAGGTGAAGACTGTATCTATCTATGTATCTATCTATCTATCTATCTATCTATCTATATATATATATATATATATATATATATATATATATATATATATATATATATATATATATACACAACAGTTAGTTCCAGTCCTCAAATCTGATTGGACGAGAGACGTTCCATGAGTACTGATGGTCTCACACCATCAGTACGCTTCACTGTGTGTATCACTCCGCTTGTGTTCGTGCCGTTCTAAACTAAAGTGTAAGAGCAGTGCAGATGTGTTAAGAGCCATCTGTCTCTTTACAGTTAATTTTGTGACATTACATATTTTAGCCAGCAGGTGGAAGCAAAAGACCATTTTTGTTTGTAATATGAGCCAGTTGGTGACATGAAGCGAGTCAGCGTCACTCTGTTTTTATATTCAACAGCACTCCGTGATCGCTCGTATTACTACTACACTACTAAAGCTAGGAAATAACTTTAAATGGCTTTAAACTAACAACTTCAGCATTAAGGCTCATCACAGCTGAGAGACACAACAGACTGATTAATTACACAAACTCAAGGCGCTTACCTCTTACCGGACTTTCCACATTGGAGAGGACAAAATGGCAGAGGACAAAACTGTTCTATAGTGAAAGACTCTTGCGCACCGGCAACCACGAAATAGGGAGCAATACCCCCGCTTGGAAGGCTATTTTTCCACTGAGAAAATAGGATGCATTTCACCAAAATGACATTATCTTCAGAAAGCTGACTAACAGACTACAGTATCATCATTAGGTGATCGCACATGCTCCATCTCTCTCTCTCTCTCTCATTCACACACACACACACACACACACACATATCCTTGTTTCTTCTATAACATGTTAGAAACAGCCCAAGCTGTGATACTAGTAGTTGTAAAGTGATGTTTCTGAGAGGTTTGGACACATCATTTGTTTTGAACCAGCAACGGCAGATTCTGATCTGTCACGTAAGAAAGTAGTTCCATGCACAAATGTGTTTTATGTGAACATACTCAGTTTTTCCTAATTTTTTTTATTTTTATTTACTTGTTCATTGAACTGTTGTATATAAGCAATATCACACGAGCAAGAGTGCTATATGGCCCTAAATCAGCACTGCTGTGATTCGGGTGCAGGCCGAGTACTGTAGGCAATCGCAGCAGTACTGATGTAGGGCCATATAGCACTCTTGCTCATATGATATTGCTTATATATATATATATATATATATATATATATATATATATATATATATATATATATATATACACACACACACACACACACACACACACACACAAACACACACACACACACAATGTATATACTGTATATATTTACGTTTAGCAGGGAAATGAATTTACAGTGCAAATTCTGGTTACTCCAGAGATGCTTGTGCATCAGCATTAGATGCTGGAAATGTTTCGCCCCTTACTGAAACGGAAGATATGATTGGTTAGCAAATATCCAATCGTGTCTGAAATGAACGTTCTGATTGGTGGATCAGCTTAATCGGACTGTTTGTCTTGCTAGTGCCATCGGTTGCGCTCCCGCCTCCCGCAGCTCCGTGCGCGTTTAGAGAGAATCTCTGTACACTTTCGAAAAAAATAAAAATAAAAACACTATTCACTCCATGGTGCTGCGACGTCGCGTTATTAGAAAATGTTCCGGGTCAAAAGCCTACTCGTTGTATTGGCAGCCATATCATCACTTATTTTAGATGGGCATATGCAAAATCCTAAGAAAGATAGCTGGGCATACGGCGTATGCCTGTGTATGCCCTAGCCTACACTACTGCTACAGAGACTGTAACTGTTTTACTCTGTGCATGTGTTCAGGCTTGGTGGAGGTGGGTTCACCTCTCATTTCCTGTTACCTCCCACAAATGACCTTGAATGGAGCATAGATCACATTCTTGAACTTGACTGTTCCACAAAAGGTCAAAAGAAAAATGATCCTCCCTCAACCAAATACAAAATAAAAGTAGGATTTACAGATGTTGCACACATTAATTGTGCAAACCACTTTATTTCAAGATGCACAGTACTCCAAGATTGAAAATGTGCTTTGTATCACAGCGCCATCTGGAATTTTATGACTACCACGAGAGTTAATGCTTTTTAAGTATATTTCATTTGATCACTCAAATTGTGTTCTTCTCAGCATCTCGAGATACAGTATATCGTTCAAACACTCACAAAGCAGGGAGAACCTGTGGCATTGCATTATAGTAGGATCAAGACACGAGATCAACTATCATTCTCAGGTAAAGAACACAGTTCAGAGTTTGAAAGAAACAATACAGAACTGTGCTCAAGCAAGCATAAGTCCACCCCCATTTACGAGTTGTTACGCAAATGCGAAGCGGCCTGTTATTGGTCAGAATGTGCCCTCCCTCGTTTGAAGGTAACTTATTAAAACAGCCGTTGGGCGGAGTCGACATCCCGACTATATATTGAGTCACTACAAGCAAAGGGACCGGGTACGACTTTGTCATTTTTTAAATCATAAGGTAGGGGACAACATCGCCGTGAAGTTCATAAGGTCCGCTCAAACATCGCCAAAAAGGGAACTAATTACCGAAAATGTCTGCGAATAAAGATGGTGATGGTGGATGGAAGACCTTTATCTGGAATTCGGATAAGAAGGAATTTTTAGGACGCACAGGCGGCAGTTGGTGTAAGTGTTGTAAAGATTTGCCGTCGTCAGCGCCTCTTCTCTTGGATTAAACTAGTTTTTTCTTCCATATTAGATATTAATATTGATACGGAATAACGTTAAAGACAGGAGAAACAGCTACATTGTGTCTCGTGACTTTGGAAAGTCTTCACACCTGTTTGATGAGACCTCACGCGCCGCTGTGTGAATCGTGACTTTCGTTTTCAAACGGGGAAAAAACGCCTCGCGCTGTCTTAATCAGATTATCCTAACAAGAGAATTAAAAACATCAAGTACACGAATAAACATTTTATAGTTTGTAAATGTGGCGAAATAACTGAGTCATACATGTGTAATAAATTATCAGGGAATAATACTTGTAATGAGCCAGAAGGGGGTGCAAATGGAAATTACTGAATGGAACATGAAAACTGACAACAGAAAGTGTTTTTATTTGATGAATCGTTTACTGAGATGTTGACGTTTAGGTCCCGTCCTGGGGCTTTTTGAACAACAACAAAAAAGAAAGAAAAAATAAATGTCGTGATAGCGGTGTTCTGTTATTGTTCAGTCAGACAGCTGTATCTTTATTGGTTAAAATGACGACTGATTGAACAGTATAGTTGTCCACAAATGATAGTTTGGTCATAATTTCCAAGAGTCAGAGTACACAAAAGTTGTTTGCAGAAGCAAATGACATGAACATGTTTGTACAGGCTACAAAGTTTGTATTTTCTTTCCTCAAAGTGATTTGGCCTGTGTAGTTCACTCATGACCTACAATTACCGTAGTCATAATGGAATAGTTACAGTAATATTTGGTCAAATATAAATCACACGAGTCGCCTGGTTTGTCATTTTAATTTAGGCTTTTAAAGTGGGAAACCGTCTGTGGCTGATAATTTTATCAGTCCTCAACATTTGTTTCTATCTCAGCATTCCTGCTCATTTGAGATTGACCTCTGTGGACACTTGCTTCAATTGCAAAGGCCTGCATTGTTCAGTAACCACGCTTTATAAATCATCATTTCGTCTTTAATCTGACTCGATATGTTGGGTTTTGTTTAAAAACAGGCAGCTAAGCAATTAAATGGAGGGAAATGTCATGAAACACACACACACACAGCTGAGTTTAGTCTGACAGATGTGGAGTGTCATGAGTGTCGCAGTCACATGTAGTTTAGCTCACTGTGTTCACTTTGAAAATAACTTTATACCTGCAAAAACTAAATTCGTATTTTTTAATTCATAAGTCTTAATAAAGTAATTACAGGTTGGGTGAATTTAGACCAAGTTAACATTACACAAACACTATTTTGTGAACTGTATTTTTGTATGAGAGTAAAACGCTATCGGTTGAGGAACTTTTTCACTGACGATTATGATTTCATTAAAGCTCATATTATTCGTTTAAAGAGGAGTTTTTGACTTTATTGTGTCGATTTATCATCTTTCAGTCCCTGTTTCCGTGACTCGTTGATAGCCTAACTGTAAATAGAAAGTTCAGCAGTCGTCCATTTCCTTCCTGTGATCTGCAGTATTTTGTCACTTAGTTTGCGCCCAAAAAAACATTGGGACTGAAGACTACATGACATCAGAAAATGTACTATATTTACTCTCTTTGATTACGTAATGGAGGAGAGGCCTTCAGAAGTGTGAGGGACTGAAGGACAAAGTTAATTGTCAGTGGACGCTTTTGTGTTTGTGTTTTCCTCTCTGGTTGTGATTATTGCTGTTCTTCTGGAGTGAATGTGGTTTTGTAAGGAATTAAAACCATCTCAAGACTTTAAAAGCAGACATCCACAAATGTATACCCATAGGAAGACGCTTTTTTTCTCTGCCTACACTGACTACAACACATGGAACTATTGTTTGTGGCATTGTATTCAAACATAAATGTGTTTCCTGTAGATTTTAGAGCCGTCAAAGGTTTTATTGCCAGGACTGAAGGAAAGGAAGTATGACCACACACACAAACACACTGTCGGTGGAGGTCGCAATGAAGTATACAGACTGGCACTGCAACTGACAGACAGGAATGTTTATTCTGCAAAGCAGGAGCTTGTCTTCTGTTGTTGCATCACACAGGGGACATGTGAGTTCTGGGAGCTGTGAGTAATGTGTGAGCTAGACTGAAGTTGGTGTCGCTGTCACCTCAGGCCCCTGCCACAAAGTGGGGGAAAATTTCTGAATAGTTTGGGTTGTGTCGCAAGACGCTGGGCATTTAAGACAAGCTAACTTCCTCAACTTCATGAAAGGAATCAGGACATTTGGCATATTTGCAAAGGAAATCTCAGTAATTAGTATGTTATAGAGTATATTTTAGATGTAAAAAAGTCCAGTTTAGAGGTTTTTATTTTGATTATCAGTTATGCAGTAAAATTAATTGGTAATTTTCCACCTCTGATGACTTGGGTTTTATTACCTTGTATGCTCTGTAGTTTAGTGACTTCTTAGTCTGGGTTGTACCGTTCCCTTAAAGGGATAGTTCACCCAAAATTGAAAATTCTCTCATCATTTACTCATCCTCATGCCATCCCAGATATGTATGAATTTCTTTCTTCTGCAGAACAAAAAATGAAGATTTTTAGAAGTATATTTCGGCTCTGTAGGTCCGTACAGTGCAAGTGAAAGGGTGCCCCAGTGCTTTAATCCATATCTTCAGAAGTGATATGTTAGGTGTGGGTGAAAAACAGATCAGTATTTAGTCTTTTTTTGCTAGAAATTCTTCTCTCTGCCCAGTAAAGGGCGATATACATGAAAAATGTGAATCACTAAAAACACAAGAAGATTGTGAAAGTGGAGATTGACTGAGCAGGGAGGAGAATTTATAGTAAAAAAAAAAAAGGACTTAAATATTGATCTGTTTCTCACCCACCCCAATCATATCACTTCTGAAGACATTAATTTAACCGCTGAAGTCTTATGGATTACTTTTATGCTGACTTAAGTGACTTTTGTAGCTTCAGAAGTTTGGCACCCATTCACTTGCATTGTATGGACCAAAAGAGCTGAGAAATGCTACTCAAAATCTTTATGTTCATCAGAAGAAAGGCACATGTCACAGTCATACACATGTGGAATACTATAATGGTGAGTAAATGATGAGAGAATTTTCATTTTTGGGTGAACTATTCCTTTAAATGTCCAATTTTTGACTTTATATGTAGCCAATATCTGCCTATGTTTATTTTTGTGTTTTGGAAAATGAAATGTAGCCTAATTTTCCTCTTGTACATGCACTGAAATATCCTATTGATTTCATCTATTTTTCTTCACAGTCAAAATCTTCATCTTCTATGTAATCTTCTATGGCTGCTTGGCTGGAATTTTCATTGGCACTATTCAGGCCATGCTCTTGACTCTCAGCAACTACAAACCCACATACCAGGACAGGGTTGCGCCCCCAGGTAATTAAACAAATTCATTGATGTTGAAGATATTACACGCCACAGAAATACCTGCCCAAACGTTTTTAGAGGATGGGTAATATTTGTTGTACATATTTTTGAAAGTTGCCCAACGTAAGAGATACAGAATGAAGCAAATGTAATTTAATGCTAATAGCTGTTTTGACTGGTGTGGTTTGTGACAAGTACTAAATGCAGCAGTGTTGCGACATTGTTGATGGTTTTAACGTTACTCTATGGGAGCTTTCACTTTAGTGTACCCTTACACTATTTCACTACTTTTTGAAAGATTATTATTTTTTTCTTCAAATGACAGCTTTTAATGTCATTTTAAAATAGAAA
Organism: Myxocyprinus asiaticus; assembly: GCF_019703515.2. NCBI lineage: Eukaryota > Metazoa > Chordata > Actinopteri > Cypriniformes > Catostomidae > Myxocyprinus > Myxocyprinus asiaticus. The sequence continues at coordinate 26,390,436 of NC_059355.1, forward strand.
TCACAGATCTTAAAACCTTAACAGTGTGTTTTTGTGAAAAATACCAGAATCTAATATTATACTGACATAAATGAATGCTTTAAAGTAATGTTCGGGGCTCAATTAACAGCATTTGTGGCATAATGTTGACATGTTGATGTTCACAAAAAAATTATTTCAGCTCATATATCCAATTTTACAACTTCTGTCATGTCAACGTAACGCAGATGAACCCAGTAAATATGGAAGTGCTGTTATGTCACTAAATCCCTGATTTTATGACACTAAAATCATGTTAACACATGCAATGTTTACGTCTTGTGGCTATACTTTTGAAACAATGTGTATTTTTATGTTTATGGACTGGCCCCATTCACCTCCAATGTTAGTGTCTTTCTGTAACTGATTTTTGCTTCTTTCTTTTTAAATGAACAAGGCAATTATTTCAAAATCGAAATCGGTAATCAACATTATGCCACAAATACTGTCGATTAAGCATAACTTGTATTGAACCCAGAACATTCCTCTGAAACTCTGTGATCTGGAAAATGTTGACAAGATTCACAAGAGGCTTCTCCATCCCAGGCTATAAAAAGCAACCAAGGAGGCAGGAACATTACATATTATTATTTGGCATTGAAATGGAAAAACGGAAAGAACAAACTGTTTTCAGACAGACTCATTCAATTGAAGTTGCAAACTGTTGCAGAATACTTTAACGCAACTTTGTTTCGGTAAACCTTGTGACAGCTCGGCTTCTCTAAAGGTCTGTCTGATCTCAGAGAGAGGAGGGTGGAGGTGGGGAGATCTAAGGGAGAAGAAGGAAAGAGAGACACACAGAAAGCCATTTTGACCTTCACACTCCCTGCTGGAATGGTGAAGCTTCCTGTTTGGGCTCTGAGAGCAAAGCTGTTCCTCACAGCTACACACTTTGCATGTCTTTGAACTGGTATGTCTTGTCATTCATTCGGGACTGACACTTTCAGTGTATGTGGGCTTGAGCATACCATTAAAATTGTTTACAACAGGTTCAGGGTTTATTAAGCTTTCGATAAGCCTGATTTGCTGAAATGAATCTTGTGCAATTCAGATTTGGCTTAAAAGATGGAAAAAGAAACAGTGGAGAGCATAGTATACTGTGGTTTCCATAATCTCTATAGCAGTTTGGAAACTGTTAGGTTGCTCTACGCCAGCCATGCCAGTCTTTTGCCAATGAATGTTTGCATAGTGCATACTCCCGCTTTGACATTAAATTTAGCTGTATTCATAAAGCACTGGCTCAGACCCGAACGTAAACATGCCTGCCAAGAAGAGCCATTTCCCCTTTAAGAGAGGCAGCCCTCAAACAGTGAACTCCAGAGAAAGAGAAACAACATGAGTAGGAACGGAGCGGAGATCACCATGGTGTGCTGCTATTTGCTGTGAAGGCCTGACGTAGAAAACATGCTGCCTGTGTGTTCAAGTCCCTCTTCGGGGCTTAAAGTTTCCATTGTGTGAGAGGAGCACGTGAGGTTGTGGAGAAGAGAGGGGGGCTGGGAGACTTTCACACAAGCTCTAACTGGATAGACAGAGTGCCTGTGTGATTTTACAACTGTATTGGAACAACGCAGACAAAACTTTCTTAGGTGCAATGTTCTGAAGCTCGTCCTTATCACCAGCTTTGCTATGTTAAAGCTACAGCACGCTTATGGGAGGTCATTACTGGCCTGTTGAAAAGTATCTTCGCATTACAGACAATATAATGTTTCCGTGCGCTTGTTCTCCTCTGCTGGCTCTGCTCATACCACACCCCATTTTGGCCGTCCACTTGAGTTGGTGGAAAATTACTGCCAAGCTGAGAATCTGAATAGCAGACTTCCATGACAAATAATGGAGTTCTTGCATGTGCCTCAGTTACCTGACATTCGCCATTCCTATAGCTAGAAGGAGATTGTGTCGGGAAAAAGTCACTTCTAAATTATAATTTGATGTACATTCTGCCACATTTAACCTCTGTGCTTGCCTTACAGGGTTATCACACACCCCGCGCCCGGACAAAGCAGAGATCACCTTCTCCATGAAGGATCCGGAAAGTTATGAGGCACATGTGAAAAATATGAAAAACTTTCTGGAGGCATACAGTAGTGAAAATCAGATAGATCAAATGAAGTACGAAGACTGTGGAGGTACATCAAGTTCTAATATCTTTAAAGGAATGGTTTCACCAATCACCATTTACTCGCCCTCATGTTGTTGACAGCAGAATGACAGCTGCAGTCATCATTCGCTTTCACTGTATGGAAAACAATGCAATAAAAGTGAATGGTGACTGAGACTTACGTACTGTGTAACATCTCCGTTTGTGTTCCACAGTGGAAGAAAGAAATTAATACGAGCTCGGAACAACATGAGGGTGCGAAAATGACGAGTTTTGATTTTTAGGTGAACTATTATTCCTTTAGGATAGTTGTGTATATACAGGTATATGTGTGGTTTAAGTCTTAGAAACCCTTTCTGTATATATAAGTAGGTCAGCTAAAGATGTTTTCTAGCTCTGTCATATGATCTTCATTGAAAACTCAACAGTTAATGTTTGCTTAGGTAGACATTTGTGGCTTTATTTGACCGTCTTCTTGCATGCTCATGTACTGTTGTGGTAAACAGAGTTGCATTAGTTACTAACAGTCTTTAATGTGTTTCATGTTCAGACAAACCCACAACCTACACAGACCGTGGAGAACTGGAGGGTGAATACGGCATGAGAAAGGCCTGCCGTTTCGATAGATCCTGGCTGAAGGAGTGCTCAGGCTTAACGGATTTATCCTTTGGCTTCAAGGATGACAAACCCTGCCTCATTGTTAAACTCAATAGGATAGTCAACTTCAGGCCCCGGGTGAGTTTTAGCTTGTTACTAAAAAAAAAAAAAACTTTTGAATGCTTCAGACATATCCAAGTTTGTTTGGTTTAATATTGAGATGCCAATCTCTCTCTTTAGCCTCCAGCTTCGAATGACAGTCTCCCTGAGCCAATTCGCCCCAGCTATCAGGGCAATCTCATCCCAATCCACTGCTCAAGCAAGGTAAGAAATACTAACAAACCATCCTGGTTACAGTATATAGCATATACCATATACCATATACCAAAAAGCCAGTAGCATCTAACACTAGGTCTGCTTGTCAACAGAGAGCAGAAGAAGCAGATAAGCTCGGGCATATTGACTACTTCGGGGTGGGTGCTGGTTTCCCCCTCCAGTACTATCCTTACTATGGCAAGTTGCTACAGCCACAGTACCTCCAGCCTCTGGTGGCCATCAAGTTTCAGAACATCTCGAAGGATTTCGACATGCGCATAGAGTGCAAAGTATTCGGAGAGAACATTCACTACAGCGAGAAGGACCGTTCTCAGGGACGCTTTGACATCAAAATCCACATCAAGTCATGACCATTGCTATGAAAATAGCATTTTTACTCTGCCCCTTTCAAAACACAATAATTTAGACAAATGCAAATTCAGTTGGAAAATAACTAGTCTTGAACAAACTTTCATAACAAACGGGACCTACACTTAGTCTGTATGCTTTACACTAGCTTTCTCTGCATGTCTAGGGTTAGAATGTAAATTACAGGAAGAGTAGCAATAGCAAAGTATTTATTCTACTGTAAATGAGAATATTCCGTGAGCCATGGGACGTTCATTTATTACTGTAAATTATAATTCCACTACTGATGTAGCGAGCAGTGTTTCTGTCCCCTGAGTATTTCTGCCTAGTGTGGTCTCTATATTTTATGGAGTGTGCAGTGCATTGTAGTCGCATACAATGGTCCTTTCCAAGCCATGTTGTAATTTCTGTTGTCTTATGTGAGCGACTTGGTCCAAGGTGTGTGTGTGTGTGTGTTTTAGTGAGTGTGAGAGTCCGTGTGAGTGTTTCAGTGGGAATGTGTGTATTTGTCTACTTCAGAACTGAAAATACTGGCATGGTACGCTCTGAAATCCCCAGGTGTGTGAGTGAGTAAGTGACTGCACTCCGTTCAATTCTTCTTTTTTTCCTTTTCTTCTTGTCTTTTTTTTTCTTCGTTGATTGTGGGGAATGTTTTTACATCACCTATTGACTTTTTATTTGATTGTTTGGGAAATTGGGGCAAATGACAATTCTGTGTAAGACTTGTATTTCCTTTACTATTAAGTGTAGAACTGTGTCTAGTCTGGAGAACTGATGTGCGCCCAGTGGTCACCATGGCAACTCAGTGTTTTTAATCATTTTATTTTTTTGTTCTGGAGACATCACGTTATGTGGTGTTAATTTCGAATGAATGTTTTAGCCATTTTAATGGTGGAAGAATTTTATATTTATGCAGTTGTACAATTTATTTTCAGTAGGAGAACGTGTAATGTATGAATCCAAATACCAAAGTCTCTGGTCAGAGGTTAGAAACCTGTCAGAAGCAATGCAGTACCCCATGTTATAGAATATTTTGTGCTTAAAAGTCAATGTTGAACATCACAACACTTGTCAAGAGTTTTGTGTGCTCTTGTAATGTTATTTAAATCTGAGTAAGACCTAAAAAACAATAAATGGACAGACAACTGAGGTATTGTTAAAGTGGTCTTTATTTAAATACTGTTAGACGAATGTCTCTTAAAGTTGCTTCATCCATCCAAAATCTTAAAGAAATACTGGACCTGCAAAACAGAAATGATCACAATTTAAGCCGATCTTCCATAATGACATTGAGCATTTTTACATGCACACCAATACTCTGATAACTATCATAAATCAGCTTATTTAAAAATAAAAGTGAAAGAAAACTGTCTGCATGAGATTCGAATTAATCATCAGATTCTTCTCTACTTTTGACGACAAACCATAAACATGCACACGCACAACACTTGCACACATTGTATAAGCAGTAAGAACGCCGCAATGGTGTTTACATGCAAAGCTTAATCGAGGTCAAGGGAAAACTATACCTGTTTCGATCCGTTTTTGCTTACCCCGTTAAAAGAAAACTGTTTAAGGCGTTTGCGCATTACACGTTGTGGCTTATTAAGCATAATTGGTGTAAGACAGCATGTAAACACACTCACTAATACAATATCATCAAGAAAAAGTGTACACAATGAATTATGCATATATTAATAATTAATACTACATTTATCATTAATAATGATTAATAATGAATACTACATTAATCAATAATGCACATTTCACACTTAATTCATTTATCACATCATCAGGCCTCAGCATCAGGTCACCAGCTTGTTTTATTTTCAAACAATTGACTTTCCCTGCATTGTGCCTGTTACAGCAGCGTGCGTCTGCTTAGCATAGAAGACTTTGTGCGAGGCCTCTGTGAGGCCTGAGCTCTTGGAATGTCATGACTGAGTTGGTCAGCAGGCAAATGATTAACAAGGAGCCATTTGTGGTAGGAGGCAGGACAGATCAGGAGTTGTGCAAAACAATGACGTCCTCTGGGCCAAACCCACTCCCTGGCATAACAATGCCTCCCCCCAACCCCCCTACCAAACTGACTTTATCCGCCTGCTTCCCCCTTCTGTGATACACACTGGTCTTTAGGTCTGGATCGACCTACAATGGACAGTCATGGAATTAAGATGCCATTTTGTTCTGGGCTTCACAAGCATTTGTGGGATGCATAAAACATTCTTGAAGCATTATCAAAGCTAGTCATAAAACAACAAACTCTCTGGCCAAAGCCAAAACATGGGCGTGAGTTTGAATGAGATTTGCATGAGCAGCTCACCTCCAGAATCCTTTCCTGTGGTAGGTCTGTACAGTGAACACCATTCTGCACTTTGTTTTTGCCGTAGAGTGCTCGTAAAGTTGTAGGCAGAAGATGGCGTGCAATTTCCTGTAAGGAAACAAAACACAATAACATTATCACAGCTCTTTGATGGGGTATGGGGTACAGTTAGAACAATGGAGCATCTACTTAGAACAGTTTTTCATCTGTAGAGCAATAAGATAAAAGCATAGGTGATGATGCACGTGTTGCGATAATTACTCATGCCCAACAGTGCTGAGAGATCAGATAACATCACATTCTATCCAGGTCATCAGATTACTCACACATGCTTGTTCCCGTTACTCAAACGGATACTTTCTGTTTACTGCAAACATCTGCTTCCTATAGCCTTCTATTTCTATGAACCCTCCACAGTATATCAGAATAACCTCTTATGGATTTGTATATATCATTCGGATTTTCAAATCACTTTAAACTCTTAATTAGGGATTGTAGGCATGCTTAAAATTAACGTGACAGAGTGATTCTCACAAAACCTGTCAAGAAAATATCCTGGTCATATTAAACACCTAATTAACTAAAACAATATGAAATGTTATTCTGCAAAAAGAAAATGGAGCCTATATTTAGGACCATTATGGTTTTTTTCTATTGTGACAACTATTCCCACTGTTTCCAATGATTCTCATTACCATTATAGTTATATATATATATATATACAGGTGTATCTCAGTAAATTAGAATGTCGTGGAAAAGTTTATTTCAGTAATTTATTTATTTCAGTAATTCAACTCAAATTGTGAAACTCTTGTATTAAATAAATTCAATGCACACAGACTGAAGTAGTTTAAGTCTTTGGTTCTTTTAATTGTGATGATTTTGGCTCACATTTAACAAAAACCCACCAATTCACTATCTCAAAAAATTAGAATACATCATAAGACCAATAAAAAAACAAAATTTTTTAGTGAATTGTTGGCCTTCTTGAAAGTATGTTCATTTACTGTATATGTACTCAATACTTGGTAGGGGCTCCTTTTGCTTTAATTACTGCCTCAATTCGGCGTGGCATGGAGGTGATCAGTTTGTGGCACTGCTGAGGTGGTATGGAAGCCCAGGTTTCTTTGACAGTGGCCTTCAGCTCATCTGCATTTTTTGGTCTCTTGTTTCTCATTTTCCTCTTGACAATACCCCATAGATTCTCTATGGGGTTCAGGTCTGGTGAGTTTGCTGGCCAGTCAAGCACACCAACACCATGGTCATTTAACCAACTTTTGGTGCTTTTGGCAGTGTGGGCAGGTGCCAAATCCTGCTGGAAAATGAAATCAGCATCTTTAAAAAGCTGGTCAGCAGAAGGACTTTGGTTTTCAAAAAACACAATGGACCAACACCAGCAGATGACATTGCACCCCAAATCATCACAGACTGTGGAAACTTAACACTGGGCTATGAGCTTCTCTACCCTTCCTCCAGACTCTAGGACCTTGGTTTCCAAATGAAATTCAAAACTTGCTCTCATCTGAAAAGAGGACTTCGGACCACTGGGCAACAGTCCAGTTCTTCTTCTCCTTAGCCCAGGTAAGACGCCTCTGACGTTGTCTGTGATTCAGGAGTGGCTTAACAAGAGGAATATGACAACTGTAGCCAAATTCCTTGACACGTCTGTGTGTGGTGGCTCTTGATGCCTTGACCCCAGCCTCAGTCCATTCCTTGTGAAGTTCACCCAAATTCTTGAATCGATTTTGCTTGACAATCCTCATAAGGCTGCGGTTCTCTCGGTTGGTTGTGCATCTTTTTCTTCCACACTTTTTCCTTCCACTCAACTTTCTGTTAACATGCTTGGATACAGCACTCTGTGAACAGCCAGCTTCTTTGGCAATTAATGTTTGTGGCTTACCCTCCTTGTGAAGGGTGTCAATGATTTTCTTCTGGACAACTGTCAGATCAGCAGTCTTCCCCGTGATTGTGTAGCCTAGTGAACCAAACTGAGAGACCATTTTGAAGGCTCAGGAAACCTTTGCAGGTGTTTTGAGTTGATTAGCTGATTGGCATGTCACCATATTCTAATTTGTTGAGATAGTGAATTGGTGGGTTTTTGTTAAATGTGAGCCAAAATCATCACAATTAAAAGAATCAGAGACTTAAACTACTTCAGTCTGTGTCCATTGAATTTATTTAATACACGAGTTTCACAATTTGAGTTGAATTACTGAAATAAATGAACTTTTCCACGACATTCTAATTTATTGAGATGCACCTGTGTATATATATATATATATATATATATATATATATATATATATATATATATATATATACACACACACACACACACACACACACACACACACATTATAACATTATAGTAAAAAAATAAATAATAATAACAAATGTTTTACAGTGATTTTTACAATTAAAATCAGTGAAAATTAAAGCCATTACCAAAAGAGGACGGAATAATTACTATGATATAAATACTTTATAATTTTATTTTTTTTAATTTTTTTTAAAGTATAATTTTAATTTAAGCAGATTTATTTTTCTCATTGTGGTGTCATAATGACCATCTTTCTTTCATACTGCAGTAATGAGAATTGGGAATGTGTAATTGTCATGAAAATAACCTCACAATGAAAAAACACTTAATAGCCCCAAAAATTCTATGTGATTTATATATATATATATATATATATATATATATATATATATATATATATATATATATATATATATATATATATATATAATGGGACCAGGATGATTTCTTGACATGTTTCATGAGAATCACCCAACAGTTCTGATTAAAGTCATGACAAGCCCTACAAATAGACAATAGGTCACTGGATTTTCACACATTATTTCTATGGAAACAAGTTAGCTATTTCATGTTCTCTGGTCCAGCTCAATCCATCCTGACAGTAAAGGCCTTTGCACACCTATTATGAGAGACGAATGGCCCTTTCACAAAGAAAACGACTAGACCGCTGTTAGCACATTCATACCTTTACAATAGGTGGCGCTAATTGACAAGCAATTTTACCCGATACGGTAGGTGGCTCAACGCACTATTTAGCTGGACTGCCCATGCCCAGTCATGGATAAGGAGGAGGACTTAACAAGTTTGCAAAAGATTTTCACTTCAGGTGTGAATGGCTTGTTAGGAATCCATTGTTTCGATTCAAAATGTTGATCGTGGTGAGAAATCGTGGCGAAAATTTGTGTTTGGTGTGCAAAGACCTTAACACCAGGCTGGCGAAGAACAGGCTGTTCAACATTGTGGACTTGCTGTCATCTGGCATAAAACAGTGAAACCCACAATGGTAGCAGAGGAATATATATGATATGAAAGTCTCACAGTTAGGACTTTGGACATAATGGAACTGATAGTCCTGCAACTGATTTTGCAGTAGCATAACAGACTTGAAAATATATGATCATCTTTACATCACTTTAGAAAGGTGCACAAATGTTAACTAAACACTCCTCCCCTGCCGTTAGAGCGTGACAGAAGTTCAAGGGGTCTTGACTGAGTTTACTTTGAGTTTATATTTCACTGCCCTTTCAGCAGAATGTTGGACTAATACCAGGTCTTGACTTTAATTCGCGCTCACATGTGCTTCTCATTCAAAGCTCAGCTGGCCAACTGGCTATGGCTAAAATGGAACGTGATGAAACAAAATGTTCCCGAGGACACAAGCTGTCGGCTCTACTGTACTCTGCTAATCTCTACCAGTAGGAAATTCAACCCCCTCCATATCAGCCCATGGGGGATGGTTATCTAAATGTAAATAAATTAGGGTTTCCTCAGCCACGCCCATCTTGTCACCTCCATTTTGATCTCTGAAGTTCCATTTCAGTGGCCCAGGACCACACAATTCAAACATAGCGACCACACATGGTCTTGAGAGAATGTCAGTGCCAGAATTAGTGTTTTGGTTCAAATAAAGTCTGCACTGTAACATATAATTTACATTCTTAAGCTCTGAAGACGAATGGGATGTTTAGAGACTCTCACTGGTTAGTTATTATCTCCTTATCTCATTGGCTTGACTACCTCAAACAGACTTCGTAGAGTCACACTGAGGTAATGAAAGCCTTCCCTCAGTTTAGTTTTATCTAGATTTGCAGTCTATTCTGCGATAATTTAAAAACAAGACTGAGAATCTGGCATTGTGGTTATAAGAATATAGATAATTTTAGGTTTGCTAGTTTGTCACAATGGTGATACAGAACTGAGAGCCGAGGCATTTTCTCATTTGATCAGACAGATAAAAACGAACACACGTCCTTGAGGAATTCTTCTTTATGAACTACGAGCAGAGAGTTTGGGCAATCAACATTAGTACAGTGATAAATTGCAACAGTATTTACAATTTCAAAAATATAAAATTTCAAATGCAAAAAGGCAGTGCTATCATAACACTAATAAATGGTTCACTTCGCTAGGTGTGTACTTTTCTGATTTACTGGTTTTGTCTTTGAAATGTAAATAGCTTGTGTTTTTCAGTTGCTTTAGATAAAAGAGTCTGTTAAATAAATAACAGTAAATGTTAATGTAAAAAATGTCATGGTATTACCATGTTTTTCCTGGACATGATGATTCATGTTGTTTGGACATATGCCATGGTAATACCATGGTGAATCTCCTTGAAGTACCATGGAGCACCATGTACATGGTACATGAATAAGGTAATCATTCTGCACCAATGTATATATCGAAGTACCATGGTACCTTCTAACACCATCACTTTACCATATTAATGCTCCTGTACTATTTGTAAGGGTCATAAACTTTGTCAAAACATGTATCTTAACAGGGCAGATGTTTCATGGGAAAATACCATATATACACCAAAACACATATATAAACACAAACACACTTGAGCTGATTTTGAGTTGAAATTGAGGCTGGTATGTATAGTTCTGAGAGAATTCCTGGCAAAGCTGACTCACTTTAATTGCATTAGTTACCTGCAGCCACTGAGCTTAATGTCAATTTAATGAGCCTTGCCGAGCCCTCACACTAATGTTCACACACAGACTACAGGCTACACAGCTAGGAATAAACCAGCTAAAGGCCAAAGCGTACTTCAGTTTTCTGTGTTCCAGATCGGATCACACACAGTATGCATGAAGAAAAAGTTATCATCAGCACATTCTGCATGGACTGTCCATGTGCAGTTTTCTTCAACACACGGACAGCCCTCGGCTGTGCGCATCATCTGCGTATGGCCTGCCGTTCACTGTGCTAAAAGAGTATCACAAAGTAATACGCATGCGTCAAGCTTCTTAATTTTCACTTGTGGTAAAAGAGTATACTTTAAAAGGCTGAGTGCTTGACTGTGTGCAAGATGATCCGGCATGCAGAAAAACAAAGTACATCCAAGCCTTAAGGGGTCGTTCACACAAAACGCGTCCTTGTGCTAAAAAGAGCTAGACACAGCGAGGCGAACGCAGGTGACTCAAGGCATATTTTATGTTCTTTTTAACTTGACATGGTGTCTAAAAAAGCAGTGCTCCTGTGAGAGACGCTGGGAAAAAACCCCAGTGAGAAGTGGTGTAAAGGTCAAAGATGTCCGTCTAGAGTATGTTTACAAAACAAGTGAAAAACTGTGTGGACAGATGCAAAAATGCATTTGGTGTTAATGGCCCCCAAAGAGAGTAAAGGCCACAGTATACTTCGATTTTCCACGTTTTAGATCGCGCACAGTCATCAGCACAGTCTGCGCAGACTGTCCGCGTGTGGCCCAGTTCTTCTCGACGCACAGCAGTCCTTGTCTGTGAGCATCATCAGAACATGCAACTGCCATTGACTGTAATAAAAAGTATCACAAAGCAGTCGTAGTGCGCATGCGTCGAACACATTCATTCTTATTCGCTCGTGGCCAAAAGAGAGTACTTTGAAAGGCTGAGCACTCTACGCTGTAGGGGACGATCCTTCACATGGAAAAACGCACAGAACGCGTCCTTGTGCTAAAAACAAACTAGATGCAGCGACATGAACAGGTGTCTCGAGGCACGTTTTTACAGACACACAGCATCTAATAATGTGGTGCTCCTGCACAAGATGCTGAAAAAAAAAAAACAGCAAGAAGTGCTGCAATGGTCAAAGACGTCCATCTAGTGCACGTTTACACAGACAAAAAAAAAGAACTATTGAATAACTGCACAGATGGACGCAAATGACTTGTTCCGTGTCAACACCTCGTAAAGAGAGTTAATATTATTGAGTGCCTTTCACTGCCTCTTTATCTGTGGATATACTTTGAGAATACTGTTTAAAACAACCCAACTTTGAATAAGATATCTGTGTTGGTGATAACCATTTCTGAAGGCCACTGTTTGACTTCAATATCTATACTGTTTCTGGGAGTTTCTTAATCTAAACAGAGCCACTGCCAGACACACTGTACATATACACTAAACCAACACCCTATTCTCCCCCACACAGAACATGAATGTCAATTGAGAGAACACACTGACGTAAGAGTACCGTCTATGTAGACCGGGGCGAAAAATCGTTACTTCACTAACCCTCCTCTTTCTGTTTACTGATAAAATTGCGAGAAAACAGCATTCCAGTTTGCATGCACTGTATAAGCAGTGTACTCTTTACTCCCGTATACATGCAACTCGGACAGTAAGCAGCTTTCTCTGCAGCAACATAATATCCCCGTGAGGCATGTGTAAATAACAAATATGGGATCCGAGAAAGATTTTCTATTTTAATCTCCGTTGCTTCACTTTATTTCCAGATATTCCAGAGTTGTTGCTCTGTTTGTTTTCTTCACTTTCTTCACGTTACATGGACAGAGTCACACTAGATAGGGAAACTAGCCTTTTATTGGTCAATAGGGTGTAAGCTATTCTAGGTGTCAGATCACGCTGTTCCAACCTAAACAGTCTTCAACTTCTCACATTTAACCAAGTATGTGCATCAAGGTGTCACCAGGATTGTGATCAGTCAAATGACCTGTCCTTCACATTGGCAGCTGATCCTATTGTTGCCATTATAGTTGACGCTGAAGCTGGCCACAAAGTCAGTGAACTGAGAAACCTTTAATTTGTTGTCTACGACAATGTTATCAGTGTCTTTTACTAAATTGGCTACTTAAAGGAGACAACATTACCTCATTCACATCCTTTCCACTAAGTTTTTTTACTTCACAGCTATTAAAAGAGCCATTGTGTTAATCTGCTTTGCAGGTATGTTAATAAATGAACAATAAACTCCAGCCATTTTTATTTATGAGGGCATTGTGTAATCCCAGAACAGCCAAGATTGGTCTTTCCAGACAAATCCCCAACACCTGTACAAAGTCAAATGAATTCCTGACTCTATACAGTCATTAAACCCCCACCTTATGAATGAAACAATTTAAAATACCATACAAGTGGATTTGGTTTCAGCAAATAACAGGGTTTTGTTGTCCTCACCATGCATGGGCAGAACTTTTAATCATGTTATTTACAGTATAAAGAAGCCTAGATGGTGTAGTTCTATTTTATGTCTATTTCTGACATATCTACAGTACAAGGTGTTAGTACAGGTGTCCAAAATTCTACTGGTTTAAAAAAATCTGTCCCCCTTCCCTGAACTTCGGCACTTGGGACACAACATAGCAATTTCCCAAATATCAATAGCGTGCAACAGTGCCCGTCCACTTTGTTCCAGAAGTATTTCTCCAAAAAAAAAAAAAAATTCCATAGGGATTACATAAAATCTATCATAAAACAGTTCTAATCCATGAACCAAATCAACAAGCTCTGAGATGAATCACAACATTACAAACTTTCATATGAAGCAAAAAATTATTTGAAAATCAGACAAGACTAATGGGGCTTTTCCACTGCACGGTACAGCTCGACTCAACTTGAATCTGCTCGCTTTTTGGGGGTTTTCCACTGTGGATAGTACCTGGTACCTGATACTTTTTTAGTCGATACTAAATGTGACGTCAAAACCCTGCAGATCACTGATTGTTCAGAGAGAATCGTCACTACCAGCGTCACTGGATTTGCGACAAGGGACATCAACCCACTAGTTTTAAAGTTAGCAACAGCGATAGCAATATCATTTGTTCACGCGACTTGCGAATTGTAAAAAGAAATGGCTGTGTGCAAAACTACGCCGTGGTCAATAAACAAGGTGCAGACGTTCCTCTCGTTAGCGACGAACATAACGAAAAAGTCTTTCAGGAAGTGTCTCAGCTGTTGGCTGCAAACGGCTACCACCGGACCTACCAACAGTGTAGTGAAAGTTAAAAAAACTTAAAAGTGACTACAGAACCATCAAGTACCACAACAGCCGGAGTGGTTCAAACAGAAGAAAGTGGAAGTGGTTCGACCAAGTGGACGCCATCTATGGCAATAGACCGGCGAGCAATGGGAGAGAGAGTGCCCTGGATTCGGCGTTGTTGGAGTCCACGATGGAGGATGGTACGTTTTGTTACGTTAACTCTATATTCTGCTTGAAAGCTTCACTTTATTTAGTTGACCAGCTACTGGAAAGCTTGCTTCTAAAACAACCAGGCCAATTTAACTGTTACACTTGTGTAAAATCAACATGCAACAACTGCTTTATGCAGCACAATGAGCTAGTAGCTAACAGCTAGCGGTCGTGTTATTGTTTATGGTCAGTAATGTTTGTGTCGCGTTTAAAATGATGTCACAGCAATAGAGACAGCGCAACTATGACGATCAGCCTATAATCCCACCCACGTTGAGGCGGCACTAAACTGCAGTGGAAAAGCAAGCTCAGAAAAGTAAAGTGAGCAGAGTCGAGTCGAACCGCAATGTGCAGTGGAAAAGTGCAATTAGGTACAAGGCTGTGTGTACTGAACGTCTTTCATGCGGAATTAAACTACAATCCTAAGAAGCATTGTGAACTAACTACTTTATTTAAAGTTGTTGATTACAAGTATAGAAAAAATATCTCTTCATTTTATAGTAAAATATTCAGATATACACAATTATATAAGAAGTTTGAGAGTATATGGGGAGATCCCCATCAGACATTTTTCAGCAATTCAAACCAAATCACATTTCTATCTAGCACTATGGATAGAAAGCATGTCACATGAGCAACCATCGAGACATGTTCTGGTCCCATAGAAACCAAGAAGTAATTTTGCTCACAAAAATAACTGTAAGCGTGATTCTGAGTTTGCATTTTTGCTCTAAAATGAAATTTTTACCCCACTGATGGTGAGGTTTGGGAGTTGGGATAGGGTGTAGTGTTAATACAATATGCATTCCTGTTGATTGTGTTCCTCATCAACTTCAATTACAACTCCCTCTTGGCGCCAATCCAGCTTTGGCCACAGAGCAGTGGTTCAAATTTCGGTAATTTTGGTCTGATTTCAACAGTAGAACTTTTGACCTACTGTCGCCGAATTTACAGTGCAGTCAGCCTGGAATGGTGGATCTTTCTCTGCATAGACATGAAAGAGTAGTTCTTCACCAGAAATTTTGCCTTTAAACATTTTTTACATAATGCAGACTGACGGCTTCAGAAGCATATACCAACGATTACAAACCTTGGACCTCACAGTAGGTCTGTCTTTAAAGGTTTATAAGTTATTGTTAAAAATCAATTCCCCTATTGAGAAATGAATAGGATTATTCATTTTCAGAACCAGACTGTTTCGATCTATTTAGGTAAGAACACTTTTTACTGAACAACATGAAGGCAATAAAAGTTACAGTTAATAAAATGCTGTTTTATTTGTGCACTTACAATAGATCTGGGAGTGACAAACTGCCTAAATGAGTAGTGGAAGCCTAACTGTTAAGAATCTAGCCAATGAGAAAAAGGAAGGCTCGGTCCAAAACAGGGGTGACATAGGACCTGAAGAATTAGTGACATCACAATGCTGCTCTATCACCACTGTGCCCTTGAACAAAACACTTCACCACAGGTGGCTGCAGGGAGACTGTCCCTTTAATTACCATAATTTAAGTCATTTGAATGAAAGGCATCTGCTAAATAGTGAGTAACCAAGCAACCATTTGTATATGACATACCTTTTTGTGAAGGCAAAGGCTAAACCAGGAAAAGTCAATGTAGGACAAAGTCTGTGTGAATATAATAGACACCCTAAAATGTAAAATGAAGACGAACAAACCAAAGTAGGCTCTCCTTAAGTGTGTAAACTGTGTAAGTGGACAGAATCACATTCATTTTGAGCCAAATGACAGACAGATTGTTTGAGGGAGCTCCAGTTCAGTCCCGGTCACATGGCTCGCACACTCCCTGTTCCTGGTGCCACTCTGATGTAAGAGGGCCTTAATTAAGCAGCAATCGATGCTGTGGGAATAACCTAGTTTGTGGATGAGCAACAATTGGCTTCAAAATAAGAAATGTACATGGGAAATGTTGTTAGTGAGCAATAATTCTACTTAGGGTTCCCGCACTAGGTAATAATGAGCCATTTATGAGTTAAACAGTGGGTGTTATTGCTCTGTTAATAGTCCAACATGCTTAGAAGCATTTATAAATGAAATACATCATAGGATGAAACTTATAAATAAGAATTTCAAAAGAGCTCCTTTCTCATACCCATGTACTCAAGTAGGCCAATCCCTTATTAAAACAAACATTAAGAGATACAATCAATTTTCTTCGAAAAAAAAAATGTTCAGACTTCAGGTAGAAAAGCTTTTATAACTGCTGACAGACTTCCATTTACAAGAACCCCCAGAACTGAAAAGCTCCATAAGTCTTTTATGTACTCCCAGGAGAGGTCAGAAATAAGAGAGGTCAAAAAACAAATGAAAAACAAAATTCCTTGATCTTTTGATATAAAAAGTTAAATTGAGGAGCCGTGACACCATGCGAGGAGCAGACGTGTGAGCGACTAACTCTGCGCACTTTGCTGGTTTTTTAAATTATTTTCATGTCATAATCTGGTGAGATTCGATACACCCAGTCACACTCTTTGAGGTAAACATGGCAAAGAAGTCAAAATCCTCAGACTCTGGAGACATTAAAAGACACTTACGTGTTCAAGCTGAAACCTCTGACGGGCCTGTGGACCAGGTACTCGATTTGGACGGTACGTCGGGAGATGAAATCCAGTGTCAACTGTCCAACATCTCGATGATGCTGACAAAGGTTTTTGCTGACTTGGAAGATCTCGCTGTAATACGTCGATCGATTACGGCGATGGAAACAAAATTCTCCGAGTTGGTCACAAGAGTGTCGTATGTTGAGAAATTAATCGATCAGTCTTCGGAAAGAGAATTATCCGCTAATCCACCCGCGTCCAAAACAGACTTGGAATTTATTTTGGAAAAACTTGAATATTTTGAAAATATGAGCCGAAGAAATAACATACGAATTGTTGGAATTCCTGAGCATGAAGAGGGCAGAGATATGGTGAAATTCCTTGACGAGCTCTTCCCGAGTCTGCTTGACATAACAGGCCATAAGCTGTAAATCGAGCGAGCTCACAGAGTCCCAGCTCGTAGATCTGCTGAGGGAGACAGGCCCTGACCAATTCTGGCCAAATTTCTGAGATCACATCCGATAAAGATCTTGTGTTGCATCAGGCGAGGAGCAAAAGAAAGCTCTCTTGGAAGAATCACAATATCTTCTTGATCCCGGATTTTGCGAATTCGACAAGAGAGAAACACAATCGGTTCAAGGAATGTAAGAAACTCTTACATCAACGGAAGATCACTTTTGCACTGATGTTTCCGGCCAAACTGAGAATAGACACCAAGGATGGCAGCAAAGTATTTTTATGCCCCAAAAAGCCACTGGCCTTCATACAAACTATGGGTGAGTAAACCACTGGGCATTTCTTATGTGAGTGGACTGACTCGCTGTTCAGTGTCTCGACTTTCTGAGGAAGCTAGGCGCCATTTTTGTTTCTTTCTGTGTTGGCGCCGCCTAGCGGCTGGAGTTTGTTTTGTGGCATGACTCTCATGAAACTTTTGCATTGACAGAAGATTGCTTTTACACTGAAGTTCCCGGCCAGATTGAGAATGGACACTATAGATGACCACAAAATATCTACATGCTCACATAAAGGACATATTTTATAAATTTGACGGACTGAGTAAGTCATGGTGTATTTTTTATTTGCGTGACCTCCGAGTGAATTTGACTCTTGATCATCCGAGGAACCAGGATGACTGTTTTTTTGTTTTTTTGTGCTGGTTCCGCCTAGTGACTGGAGCTTGTTTTGTTGAATAACACTCCTTCGGGTCAGTTGTGGATGAATTTGTTCGCTCTTTGTGCTTATGCCTCCAGTTGACTGGAGTTTGTTTTTGTGGAGTATTTTTGGCGGGACATTGGAATGATTACGTCATCTGCTGTACTCATAACAGCCGGCTCACTGAACAATTGTTTGTCTGTCCGAAGAAACTGAACAGCTTTATATCAGCTGGAGTTTATTTTGTGGAGGAACACACCTTCGAGACAGTTCTGTGAATGAATCTACATGTTCTTTGTGTTTATTCTGCCTGTTGGCTGGGGTTTGTTTTACAAAGTATTTTCTGTTATGTAATTTTGCCTCACAAAATTTGTGCAGAAGCACCGGACTTGAGCAATCCAATGGCAAAGTTGTCACGGGGGCTCTCGTGGGCTCTCGTAGGTGTACATGGACTCTTTGCATTTAGAGGGATTGACGCCGGTTGACGCTGTCGTGCACGGGGTTAATGCGCACGTTTTTCTTTTTTCTGTTTGTTTTGTTTGGGGGGAAGTTCGGGGTTTGATTGTTGCACTAATGGAGAATGTGGTCTGTATAATCTTGCTTTTGACACACAATTTATTTTTTGTACTATATCAATATGTCAGTTGTTAATATGAGTGGATTATCTCTCTCCACATGGAATGTAAATGGGTTGGGGCACCCCATAAAAAGAAGGAAGGTTATTTATTTTCTTAAGCGTAAGAAATATGATATAGTGTTTCTTCAAGAAACACATCTTTCCCCGCAGGAAGCTGAAAAATTTGGGAAGATATGGGATGGACATGTTTTCTTTAGTGCTGACTCAAGTAAGAGCAGGGGAGTCATTATACTGATAAATAAACATCTACAATTCAAATTTCTCAAACAGATTAAAGATAAATTAGGAAGAGTCATTATTGTTTTAGCAGAAATTCAGGGGCAAAGGTTGATTTTGGCTAATATTTACACACCTAACGTTGATGATCAGGGCTTTTTCATAGATCTTGAAGAGATGTTGCAGGCTGCTGGCACCCCTCATGATATAATATTGGGAGGAGACTTTAATCTTTTGATGGATTCAGTCCTTGATCATAGTGAAGCAAAAGTGTGTAAGCCCCCTAGAGCAACAATGATGCTTCACAGGATGTGTAAAAATCTTGGTCTTGCAGATATTTGGTGACTTTTTAACCCATCTGGTAGGGATTATATACTTTTTTTCATCAGTCCATAAGATTTATTCTAGAATAGATTTTTTTTTATATCCAAGTCCCTCATTTCATCTGAGGTTGATTGCTCAATTGGAAATATTTTAGTCTCAGATCACGCACTGATGAGTTTAGAGGTGTTGCCACATACGGAGAAAAATAAATCATATAGTTGGCGCTTTAATGTGTCCCTTTTGCAAAATCCTGATTTCCAACAAATGTTAAAGACTGAAATCAATGTTTATATGGAGACCAACTGGACCTCAGTATCCTCTGTAGGCGTGGCTTGGGAGGCACTTAAGGCAGTTCTTAGAAGCCTAATCATACAGTATGCCTCATTTACCAAAAAAGCCAAAGCACGTGAACTCGTGGAGTTGGAAGAGAATGTTAAAAGTGCAGAGGCAGAGCTGAAGCGGCAAATGTCGTCTGATGGCCTCAGAGAATTGACCCGAATGAAATACAGATATAATACTATTTTGTCGTGGAAGGTGGAGTTTTTGCTATTCGGGGCAAGACAGTCATACTTTGAGTCGGGGGACAAAGCAGGGAAGCTTTTGGCTAGATATATAAAACAGAGAGAGTCTTTTTCTACCATTCCCTCAGTGAAATCTGCTGGTGGTGAAATTTTTACCTCTGCCATTGATATTAATAATGCTTTTAAAGAATTCTATCTTGATCTCTATAGTTCAACGTCTTCGTCTACTGATGAAGATATTAGAAATTTTGTGGAACCATTAGAACTCCCTAAACTGACGACTGAGCAAAAAAATTCTCTTGATTCTGAGATAACATTGGAGGAGATTGACGAGGTAATTAAGGCCTTGCCTACAGGCAAGGCTCCGGGGCCAGATGGCTTTGCCGCTGAATTTTTTTAATCTTATGCTACAGATCTGGCTCCACTTTTGTTAGAAGTTTATTCGGAGTCATTAAAGAATGGAAAGCTTCCGCCAACTATGACAAGCCCTTATCAGTCTGATTCTTAAAAAGAACAAAGATCCAAGCGAGTGTAAGAGTTACTGCCCAATTTCCCTGATCCAGCTAGACGTAAACATTTTGTCAAACATTTTGGCTAACCAATTAAGTAAAGTTATGACGTCTCTTATACATATAGATCAGGTGGGGTTTATTCGGGGCCGTAGCTCTTCTGATAATATTAGGCGTTTCATCAATATCATGTGGTCAGTAGCGAATGATCAGTCTCCGGTCGCTGCCATCTCACTTGACGCCGAAAAGGCGTTTGATATGGTAGAATGGGATTATCTTTTTAAGGTTTTGGAAATATACCGGTTCGGGAATACTTTTATTGAATGGATTAAGTTACTTTACAGACACCATGTAGCAGCGGTACAAACAAATGGATTAATTTCAGATTATTTTACTCTGGATAGGAGCAACCGGCAGTGTTGCCCTCTTTCCCCTTTATTGTTCTGTCTTGCCCTGGAACCATTAGCAGCCGCGATAAGGAAGGAGGATGATTTTCCAGGGGTGGTGGCAGGAGGTATGGCGCATAAGCTTCTGCTTAATGCAGATGATATTTTATTATTTGTCTCTGACCCTACCAGATCTATGCCTTGCCTCCACAGAATTATTGGTTCCTTCTCTAATTTCTCGGGATACAGAGTCAATTGGTCTAAATCCGAAGCTTTGGCTCAGACAGCGTACTGTCCAGTAATGGATTTTCAACTGGGCACCATCCAGTGGCCTTAGCAGGGCATTAAGTATTTGGGCATTTTATTCCCAGCAAATTTGTTGAGTTCATTTTGGCCCTTTTAATATAAAAGGTTTTCGAGTGATGTGGGCAGGTGGGCTTCATTACATTTATCTATGATTGGGAAGGTCAATGTTTTTAAAATGAATTGTATTCCAAAATGTAACTACCTGTTACAATCTCTCCCTATAGATGTCCCCCTCTCTTACTTTAAGCAATTTGATTGCATAGCGAAATCCTTCATTTGGAATGGTAAACATCCCAGATTACATGTCAACAAATTACATAGGCCAATTGACAAAGGTGGGCTAGGCCTATGCAAGATTTTGTTTTATTATTATGCATTCCATCTCAGACATTTGGCTTATTGGTCGCTTCCACCTGAGAGAGCCCCGCCTTGGTTTTGTATTGAACATGAAGTTCTAGCCCCTATTTCGCTATTACAAAGCCTTTCTATCAAATTAAATGGAGAAGTTAGGTTACACCCCGTTATCTCGCATTTGCACTCGGTATGGACAAAAGTGTCCAGAGTGTTTAATTCAGACATTTATTTAAATGTCGCCTCGAGCATATGGCTGAACCCAAAATTATGTATTGATAGGTCCCCTTTCTGCTGGTCAGAGTGGATTGTGAGGGGGGTTGCTACACTTGGTGACCTATATGAGAGCGGGGTGTTGAGACCGTTTGAATATATGGTTCAACATTTTGGGATTCCCAGATCTCAGTTCTATAAGTATTTACAGCTGTGTCACCTGCTCTATACTATTTTTGGGAGTAGCATACATCCACCTAAAGCGGCAGATACTCTGGAAGAGGTGATTAATGCTTTTGGGAAAGGTCATGAGGCATCAGTGTATTACTCACTGTTAATTCAGAGTCTGGGGATGGAACTTCAACTTCTCTCAAGAGGTTATGGGAGAAAGATTTGAACTTAGTATTGGAGGTGGGAGTGTGGACTAGGATCCACAAAAACATCAAGTCTACATCTAGAGATGCAAGGGTGCGCCTGATGCAATTTAAGATTTTGCATCGATTATATTGGACCCCCTCTAGATTGTATAGGCTGGTTTTAAAAAGACACACCCACCTGTTGGCGATGCCAGCTGGAGGATGGCGATTTAATACATGCCTTCTGGTATTGTTTGAGGATTCAGGAGTTTTGGTTGAGAGTCCAGAATTTTGTTTGCGAGGTCCTGGGCACTCAGGTTCTGTTCTGTCCCAGACTTTGCGTGTTGGGTGATGGGGCGGTTATTGATATAGCTGATGGGTATGTAAAGAGCTGGGTCCTCATCTGCGTGATAATCGGGAGACAGATAATTTTGAGGGGATGGAAATCTACGATCGCTCCCTCTTTTTATGAATGGTGCACCGAATTGGGCAAGGTAGCATCTTTTGAAGAGATGTCATAAGAAAATGGGGCAGGTTTGTGGCCTTTTTGGAGGGTGCTCAGTGACAGGCTGTGGAGAGAGACATTTTGTTTGGTTTGGGTATATATTTTTTAAATTTGATTTTGTTTCTTTTGTTTATATATATATATTTATTTATTCTTAAGTGTTTCCTTTGTTTTTGTTTTTTGTCTGTATATATAAGTGTGTGGTTACTTTCATTCTGTGTCAGACCACTGGATGTATATAGTGGGGGGGGGGGGTATTGTTCAGGGGAAGGGAAAAACAATTTTATAAATTGATTCAGTGTTTGTATGTTCTGTTTGTGTAATCCTGTTTTTTTGTTTTTTTGAATCAATAAAAATGTTAATATATAAAAAAAACAGTTAAATTTACTAGGTAAACCTCAATGTAAATCCTAAAAAAAATAAAAATAAAATATTTAAAAACACTCTTGTAAGCACGCATGCATGCACGCACGCACGCATGCACGCACGCACGCACGCACGCACACACACACACAGGTATTGAAACTAATCTGATAACACAAATCTGTGCTTTTGTGAAGTCACAAGGATTAATGCATTATCTTATTTATAACATAGCCACTCACATTTACACATCCAATTCAGCAACTTGGCCTGAAAGTAAGAAAGAAAATAAAGAACACCAGAAGAATAAGATGCTTTTACTAATGATAACAGTAAGATGTGGGTAAATTCCACCAAACCTATTCCAGGAAAAACATATTTGTTACTAATTGAGTGTGCTTTGTAATTGCAGGCTACAACATGTTGGCCTGTCATATCTGTCACAGAGAGATCTAACAGGATGGTATACAGAAACATGCAGAGGCCACAATGTTAACTGTGCTTTGTTCCTCTATAGCTGTTTTAGTGACACCAGACTGATCCCACAGTGAAAACGGAAAGAGTAGGTTGGCTTTTTTTTGTTTTTTTGTTCCTAAAACCAGTCTACGATTATCGAAATTCGAAACACTGCCCCCAGTGGCCAAAATGATAAGTGTTGTTGCCTTGTTGGGCATATGGGCACGTGCGAGTACCATTTTCATGGAAGGGTGCCAAAAATGATTTGTGAAGAGAGTTGTTTTCAGATGTACAGGCTGTAATACAGTGAAGAAGAATGCATGTTTTATAAACAGTACCCAAACCCAAACCCTAAACCTAACCATGAGTGGAGTAAAAAATGTATGTTAGAGGGAAAAATGCAACCTCTGAATCATGCTAGACACTGATTATGCAAATGCAAATACTTCTTGGTTTTAACACAGAATTCAATCACGGGTTTCCCACGCAGCTGACGCAACGAGCTTCTGGTCGTGCCACAAGGGAATGTAAACATGCTGAAGCCGATACAAAAACATCTGATAGGAAATGGCACTTGTCAGCAAGTCGGCATAATGTGGCCAATCCTAGGTTACTGGAACTCTCAGAAACAACATGCCGACTTCTCGTATAATCATGTTGGCGACAGGCATTGTTTTATGACAGGCAGAGCCATACTAAAGCATAGAATGTTGCAAAGATCCTAATAAAACTGGGAGAACTCTAAAAATAAATCACAAAAGACTTATAGAGTTATATTAAAAATTAACAAATTATTGTACCCTTCATAAACCATCTTAGGCATTGTTTACTTTTGATATATTTGGAGGTCATCGGAAAAGAACAAGGGTATTCAGATGTCAGACAAAGTCGTCAGTGAAAAGACCATGAGATTTATGCTCCTGTCCAAAGTAGGCATACACATACTGTAGCTCTGTCCAAACATCTAATACTTTATCTTATCTCAGTAGTCTCGGACAAATCGGGCATGGTTACATTCCCACTGTATAGGATTACCATGTTACAAGTAAGTTACCTTCGTTTCCGAGTAGAGGTTCGGTTACTGTATTTTGGCACCTGATCTCTGCCTGCATCACCTTGGTCTTATGATGGACTACACTCTTAAAGTGGAATACATAGACTATCAATTAATTGCCAACAAATGCCTTCATCAGCCAACTAACAAAGGACAACTGCATCTATGTGAACTTCTGCAGTTAATCCAGGATGAACTTCAAAGACATTAGTCATTAATCTTACAGTTCATACAAAATCTTTGTTTAAACACTGGCCCTTAACACTTACTTAGTTTACTAATTTTAAACCATGACTTGCACTGCACACAAATAACTAATATTGGCATTATATTCATGCTGTTTAGCCAGGGAGGGAACTGAACCCCACAGTGAGCCTGGTTTCTCCCAAGGTTATTTTTCTCCATTAACCAGCATTTTATGAAGTTTTGTGTTCCTTGCCACAGTCGCCTTCGGCTTGCTCACTGGGGTTCTAAATACAATTATTATTTAATTACTTATTTTTATACACAATTTACAATCATATTTAATCAAACTACACAATGAAGACTTTATAGATATTACAGTTTCATTTTCTGTATGCATGATTTTCTGTAAAGCTGCTTTGAAACGATGTGTTGTGAAAAGTGCTATACAAACAAAAATGACTTGACTTGGCACCTAGAGATGAAAGACAGTGAGTCATTGACAAGCGGTCAGTTGAACTTTGTAAGTTGATACGATCTGTCGGCACAATACATTATTCATGAACTCCAACACCACATCAGACTTAAGTACAACTAAGAGAACTGAACCTTGGTTTGTTCTCACACAGAAAACAAATGGCTAATTCCTTCTTTTTAACATTGGACAAAAGTCAGCCTTGGAGCTTATCATAAGTTGTACAAGACAAATAGAGAATGTAAATGAATGCAGCAAGGTGGAAAATATTAGTAGGTATTTACAAAGACAAAGCTTTTAAAGAGTTACTATACAAGAACTGAACAATGAATTCCTGTGTTCTATTAATACACCAAAATGTAATTCCGCATATTTTGAAACTATCTTGTAGTTTAAGGAAGTTTTATCTAGATGATGAGAATTAAAAAGACACTGTTTCCTTGCAAACACAGACATTTGAGTCAGAGAATAGGGTTACACTGTACTATTGTTAGAGTAAAAAGCAGGAATAAGAAAGTTAACTCCAAACTCTTAAGTGAATGCATGATGATGAATGTCCCCTTGTTCTTTTTCGCATGTCAACATGATAAAGAGATCTGTAACATCAAGGTACTGCAGGGGAGCACAGTGTTCCACAACCACTGATACCATTATTAAAAACTAGCAACACTGAAACACAAATAGGTCAGAAGATAGCATCAAAATATTTGTAAAATACCTTTACACAGACGTCTTTAAAAAAACATTTCCCTAAAAATTAGACGCTGTGATTGAAACAATATTCCATTAGCAGAATGAATTTACCTTTAATCCTAAAAGCAACAAAAGCGACAATGAAAATGAACATTTGTGCTTGACCAAAGATCGGTCCATAATACATTCAAGACTGCCTGATAAGGTCAGTCTAAAATAGACTGTTCACACCGTGAATTCGGTGACAGTAAGTCGAAAGATCGGTCTGTTCTTACTGAAATTTAAACCACTGCCCCCAGTGGACGATGCTGGAAATGTTGTTGAAAATATGGGCACACGTGAGCTCCAGTTTCCAGGTGAAATGTCCAGAGTGGCGCCAAAAGCAAGTTGCATTTTTAGTCGTAAATGATGTGATACAGTGAACAGGAATGTAAATTTTATTAACCATATGCCCTAAACCAAATCCCAACCCTAAACCTAACCATCAGTGGAGTAAAAATGCAATTTTACAGCGAAAAAGCAACCTTTGAGTCACATATACGAAGGTGATTACGCCTGGTTTCCATAGGATCAGAACTCTCTAAAAATATTTTAGCCTATTTTTAAGATTTACACATTTCAATTTATCACAAAATTCCATCAAAGTAAACTGTGTAATCTTTGATAAAAAATAAAATAAAATAAAAGTAAGTTTTTAATCGTATAATTTGGTGAAACAAATGCGTAAATCTTAAAAATAGGGTAAAATATATATTTTTGAGTGAACTCGTTTGTGTCTTGGAACACCAGTGGAAAAGGTGACTATACAGTATTTGAATTGATGCAAAAATGTCTGATAGGGGATGGCACTTGTCAGTAATTCCACAGAATAGGGCCAATTTCAGGGTACATGAACATTCAGAAGCAACATGTCGATTTTCCGTGTGATCATGTTGTCTAAAATCCCATAGAGTACATACTTGAAGCTGCAGGACTGGGCAGAAATTTGCATGGAAGTGCCTTATTTCCACATAAGTGGATTACATTCCTCATAATGATTGATGGCACAATATTACTGTATACTGTATATCAATGCAGTGATTCACAGATACTTCCAATTAACCATGAACCCTTGATATCCCTGATATCAGTATCAAAGAAGTTAAATTGTGGACCAAATGGTCATGATACCATTGAAATACCATGCTGTTTTGGTACCATGGGATTCTTTGAAGGACTCTGGAGTACTATGTAAATGTTGTGATTTATGAATGCTGAAATCATTCAGTACCATGGTAACACACTTGCAGGAATACTTTCCTGAGCCTTCCCACTTCACTGCCAGTTGGTAAGGCATTACACTGTACTAAAGTGCCTTCGGTAGACAGAGCGACAAGGGACAGAAAGCGAGCATTAGAAAAGCCTCAGGGGTATGGAGGTCACCAGGCAAAAGAGTGGTTAGTGAAGCATGCTGAATCTAGACTGACTAACAACCTCATCAAACACTGACCTTTCCCTCCAACCTCTACCATTCAGATCATCAAACTCTGCAAACAAAAGGTGTCATAGATGTCAAAAAGATGCTTTGTAAGATTTACGTGCACGGACACTTCTTTTAAATACTGTCAGGCTCTACAAAATTACATTCCAACTCTAATTAATGTAATCAATACAGGATTTTGAAACTTTCAACTGAAATAAAAGAAAAACATGCCTACCTTCGCGATGAGGAGTACTATCCTCACTTCATGAATTACAACTAAGCCTTCCCAAAATCGTTTTCAAACATTACACTCTCCCTTTCATTCACACAATCCATTTAAGCTGACCATAGTCCTTTCTTCTTTCAGAGGATCACTGACTCAGTGATCTAATGTTTTTTCTTTCCTTTTGCTGGACTAGCTTGTTACTCATAATTCAGATTCTAAGAACTGCAGCTATTGATCATATAACCCATGTCTTCTTAAATTTGTTCTTAAAATATACAAAATCAACACAGAAGTCAATGCAAGCTATGAGACAATTGATTTGAAAGCTTATCTGGCAAACGATGTATTGCAAGAACAACTGAAAGAAGATTAGAATGAACTTTATGTTGTAGCCACACATCAATTAGATGGCACTCATACTGTATGTAGGCGACTACAGTTCAAATCTGACTCAAGTCATATCCTGATACCATCCCCCCTCTTCTGCTCATCATTTCCTGTCCTCTGTCAACTGTACATTACATTTAATAAAGGCAACAAAATAAGGTATACACATACCTTGTTAATAGGTGTGCTACAGTTTAGCACTCCAAGAAATGACTTGGAAATTCTGCACATTACTGATACTACTACAAGGCTGTACTTTATATGGATGTAAAAGATTTCTGAGCATACAATTCTCCAGTTGCAAGAAAAAGTAAGTGAATGCTTTGTATTTACCTGAATTTCTGTTTAAATTGGTCATAAAATTAGATTTTCACCATGCACTGTAAACTTTTACAGGGTGTGTTCAAAAAGACATGAAAATGCATAATTTGTTGAAGCTGTGTTTGTCAGTTGTGACTTAGTTGAAGACCAGATTAGATTTTATGACCAAATTATGTAGAAAGCTAGTTTTTTTTCCATCTCCACCAGAAATGGGGGGTTTCAACTCACATTCATGCACAGCAACATTGTAAAATGTTTACAGTACAATATCTAGATTTTGTTTATCTCTACTAACATACTGTACACATAATAACAGTGTTCAACGTATCATACTGGCACTGTTTATAAACCACAGACACGTAATCACAGCAACAGCAAGATAGGAGGGGAAAAGCCAGGAGAACACAGTATGTCAAAAAGTGCATTTACTATAATGTGACATAAGCAAAAATATAACTGTACTGTATGTACCATTTTTGCTGTCTCTGCAGGCTGCATTCTTTTTTGTCCCCAATGAGTTATACTCTAGGTTTTCCATTTCAACAGTTCTATATAGTTCAGTTATGTTTTTATTTTATCTGTTTATTTGGTCTTATTTCTTTATTTTCCCTTTCTTTCTTTTCTCTCTGCTGTTTATGAAAACGTACTGAAATAGACACTAGTTAATACTAGTATAATAATGATACAAGTCAATAGTAATACATTTGTATGTGGTAAAAAATGCAATAAATTACTGCTTAAAAAAAGTGAATTTTAAATAGCTAACTAAAAAACTTGTGAGATATAAGACAATAAGGGTTACTATTGTGACCAGACAGTGTTGATTTACAGTCTGTCACAGAGCTACACACTCTCACGCTCTATCTTTTCCCCCATACTGTGTGTGTGTGTGAAAGAGTGGAGGGGGAGAACTGTGGACGGGGCTGTCAATTGAGAAGTGTGGAGATCTTTCCGGGGTCCATGACTGAGCAATCCAGTTTCACCTTGTAAAGGTCACAACACTGGAACCATGTTTAGCATATCAAAGCCAAAGCCAAACTGTAAATAAATTCAGTCAATAAAAACTTTTCAGGTCAAACTGTGCTTCCAAGAGCCAACATCGACGGCTCCTCTGTGGAGGTCGTCAAGAGCACCAAATTCCTTGGTGTTCACCTGGCGAAGATCCTCACCTGGTCCCTCAACACCAGCTCCATAACCAAGAAAGCCCATCAGCGTCTCTAGTTTACTTGCTGCGAAGGTTGAGAAAAGCTCCTCTCCCAACCCCCCATCCTCACCACATTCTACAGAGGGACTATCAAGAGCATCCTGAGCAGCTGCATCACTGCCAGGTTTGGAAACTGCACCGTTTCGGATCGCAAGACCCTGCAGAGGATAGTGAGGACAGCTGAGAAGATCATCGGGGTCTCTCTTCCCTCCATCATAGACATTTACACCACACGCTGCATCCACAAAGCCACCAGCATTGTGGATGACCCTACGCACCCCTCACACAAACTCTTCACCCTACTGCCGTCTAGCAAAAGGTACCGAAGCATTCGGGCCCTCACGGCCATACTGTGTAACAGTTTCTTCCCCCAAGCCATCAGACTCCTCAACACTCAGAGACTGGACTGACAACACACACACACACACACTCAACTGAACACCATCCGACTCCCTTTGCAATTTTGCACATTTCTGTATTATCTACCCAGAATTTTTTTGCTACTACTGTATTCATAAAATATTATACTTAATTTCTTGTCACTTCTACCTGGCTGCTATCCCAATAACTGCTATGTCCATATATAGTATATAGCTTATCTGTCATAGTATGTTATGTTTACATTCACAGCATTTTCTATTATACTGTAATATCTTTTTGCACTACCTGCTTTATCTAACACTTTCACACTAGAACTGTGTACTGGTCGGCTGCACGGTCTCTTACCGTGCCTACTGTCCTGTTTCGCAATTGTTCCGTCTTGTACTGTTTGCACACGTTTGCACATGCACCATGTAGAAATGTGTAGGTCTTTTAGTTCTGTGTATTCTCATGTAGTTCTGTGTTTGTTTTATGTTGTTTCATGTTGTTTATATGTAGCACCATGGTCCTGGAGGAATGTTGTTTTGTTTCACTGTGTACTGTACTAGCTGTATATGGTTGAAATGACAGTAAAAAGCCACTTGACTTGACCACAGGACTTGACCATGTCCATCTTCTACATAACAGAATAATACCAGTGAAGTGGATGTGCTTAAGAACAGGAGGTTTCAAGTTCAACACACTTTTACTCCCACTGTGACTGCTAAAAATTAAACAGAGGATCAACCTAGATCAGCACAAAAAAAAAAAAAAAAAAAAAAAGAAAATCATCATCATCATTTACTCACCCTCATGACATTCCACATGCATGTGACTTAATCTTTCTTTTGCGGAACACAAAAGATGTTAGGCACTGACAGCCTCTGTACCCGTTGACTCTCATTGTATCAATAAAAGCAGCCTGATGTCATAAAAATTACGTGAATGTGTGCAACATTTTTGCAAAATTATATTTTGTTCATGACACGTATCGCAGTTTCGATTTGAAACGTCCAGTGAGTGGCGCTAAAAGCAACTTTAGGTTTTTCAGGTTAACGGTAATGCTCTAACGAGAGTAAAAGTGTTTACATTTCATAAGACAGCAGTGTGTGAGGAACAGGTCGAAAGTAAGTTTTTATGAACTGATAATCTGCCATTTTACTCATGATTTGTGTGAAAGGTAATAAAGGTCATATGTGTTGTAGTGCCTCTAGTGTTCATTTCACCAAGAAACTGGCGTGATATGTACAACGAACCACGTAAAAATTATTTTGCAAAACTTCAGGCATCGTAACGTGATTCTATGAGACCAGGTTGGTAAAAAGAGCAGTGTCAAAATTCTTCCACATTTTTCATCTTATGTTCCACAGAAGAGAGAAAGTGTATGAGTTTGGAAAGACATGATATTATATTATAAAATATAATTTTGTTATTATTTTTTCATTCTTCGAAATCCACCCGGTGGAGATTTTTTAGTTTTTCTAATGACCCACGGTCTCTTCCCCAAAAGTACAACTTAAAACTTAAAGACTAAACTCCACAGAGCCTATAGTCCACATTTCTAGCCATACTTATCCATTGACAGAAAGCCAAATGGACCATAATGAGTTCCTCACTGAAAATGACAAAGTCCACATTATTATCAAACCTTTTAGTGCTGTAGGGAAGGCAAATAAACCCTAGTCCATAGACTCAAAAGAACAAGGATTGTAATTCTAATCTAAGGGAACATCATGACTGTAAAGCCTACCTCTGCCAATAGTGGCAGGATGGTGGCCAACAAGAACTGAAACGGTCGTCGTGCAACATGAGTGGGTAGACTAATCTTTCGTACAAGACGAAACCTTTACAACGGTGTAAATTTCGATTAGCTGATGCAGACACAAAGCACGTTTTTACCTGTGGGGTAAAGCTGATATGCCTTTAGAGTGCTTGAGAATACATGATAAATAAAATAAGAGTTCACTGAGTCTAAGCCATTAAGACATTTGGTTATAATAAACTTTCATCCCACCTTGATATGACCCTGAAATTTCACACTTTAAGGATTAGCTCTTTCTAGGAAAATTTGCCATAAAACCACAGTAAAACACCATAAAACTACAGTAAAAGTAATCTATACAACTTGTGCACTATTTTCCAAGTCTTCTGAAGCTGTACAATCACTTTTATGTGATTTTAAAGACAAAATTTAAGTTCAATTTAATTACTGATCAACTGATAGAGCAGATAGAGCCTTGTATTGAGGTTTGTCATATCGACTACTGTTACTGTGGTTTTATGGTGTTTATTTGTCCTTTATAGAGCTTGACAGTCTAGAGACAATATTCATTTTCATTATAAGCGAAAAAACATGTGAAAAATATTTTTCTTGCATTGTTCCATTTTTTTTTTTCACAGAAGAAGGTCATACGGGTTTGGAACGACATCAGAGCGAGTAAATAATGACAGAATCTTTTTATTTTTGTTTTGGGTGAACTATTTAATCAACTTTGATTCACACATTTGCACACTTGGACCTACTGTATAGAAAATATATAAGAACTTAAATCACAGTATTGTGCACATGGTCATTTCCAAATAGTATAGTTGAAGCTGTTTTGGTAAACTCAAAGAAAATAAATTATAGCAAGTGATTTAACTGCGTTGTCACTCACAGGGTCAGCTGGTCCACAGAACTCACGGAAGTTTCTGGGTGCATCAGTAGCAAGGCTCTCCAGGGCCACGCAAGGTCCAGAACAAAGTTCATCCACCATATTCTGCAACACAAGCAGTCAAGAGTTAAAGATTCTCCTCACTCTACCTGCTGTGCCTGTACCAATGAAAGAGCTTATTATTTGAACAGACCTTGGGAAGACATTGGAGCAACTGGAGGACTCGGGTTACCAGTCCAGCTCTTAATAAATATATAAATAAAAGGACGTCAAAGCTAACAATTGTTGCTATTGTTCTTGGAACAGGTTATTTGCGACAAGACTAGATTTCATCCTCTTAATCTGGCTTGATGAGTTGGCCTCTGCGTTTGGCATGTATAACTGTGTAGGATATTTTGATATCTTGGACAATGTGAAGTGCCCACCAAGTACAGGCCACTAAACTGTCCATGAGCCACTTTCATATCTCTGTTCTAGTTACAGTGTCTACTAGAGATGCACAGATTTATAAGCCAAACGTTGTTATCAGACAATAAAAGCAATTATCTGCACTATTGGACTATTTTTTTTAAAAGGGGGTGGGAAAACATGTCAGTCAATTAGCCTACAACTCATGCTGTTTGTGAAAGAAAATGTCTCTTGTGTGGAATTACTTTGAATGAAGAGTTGGAACTATCGTTAAAACTTTTAACACAACTAATTTGATAACTCAACTTAAAGCTAGACAAAGCAAGGAATATGACCCGTTTAATAATGTATTTTTTGTTTCAGTGTTTTGTTTACAATTGAGACCAGTTACTCTGTAGAGACATAGACAATGCATTTATTATTTACATTTCTTCAAAGTTGTGTAATTAATTATTAGGGATTTTAAATAAGGTAGCATAAAAACTATCGGTATTGGCAGATGTTGTTCTAAATAATCAGATATCGGTATAGGCACACAAATTATGTATCAAAACATTCCTGTTGTCCACAATAGTATTGTTGTAGTTTTATGTTTCAAAAGGAAGAATAAGTACTAAAGAAGTTGACAATTGGCAGATTTTAACACTGTTATCATTCATTTTTGGGCCTCCAAGACAAGTTCCCACATGAATCGTATCAGATACATCCACGTACTCTGTATAGGTTAATTTTTGTCACTACAGAGGAAAGAAAATATATTAATATATATATATATATATATATATATATATATATATATATATATATATATATATATATATATATATACACACGAGATCTACAAACATGAAAACAACAAAGGTTGCAGTTGCTTACGTATATACCCATTAAAGTCATCATCACTCAAGTCATCTGTTAAGTAATCATAAACTATTAGAAACCTATTAGAAATTGACTGGTGTACAGTTATCGTTATAGAATGAAGATAGAGAAGCTGATCAAAGGGCTTCCCCATTTCAGCCAAAGTCATTATCAGTGGGTATGTAATCACAACCTCTGCTACCCAAGAAGTTCTGTTATATATGCCCTTCCTTGTGTTACATGCAGTACAAGTGGAATAATGGAAATGGGGAATATACATTTAAGTTTAAGAAAATAATTCCTTTTGTATTTTTTAAAAGAAAGTTTTGCATCATGCATTCATACTGTAGGTTCCTGTCTGAAGTTGAGGTCAGATGTCAGGTTAAAATAAAATTACTACCATAAGCCTTGACATAAATTAAATAATGAGATCAGCAAGGGCATTGAGTGGTGAGACGGCAACATGGTGCTGCTAGGTACATCACACTTTATTGGGAAGTTCAATGTTCACTATAATCTAATATAATTATATAAAGATATAATTTTAATGAAAGGAGAAAAAGTATCAAGATAAGATCTGCTTGGCACTACTGAGGTGTGTTCCAGCAGCCAAATAAGACAAAAATCCTATAGAGTATTTTTGCAGAACAACATTATTGGCTCCCACTCTCTTATCAGCAAAGACATTATCAACTCCAATCATACTTTAAATACTCGCTGGTTTATGCAGACCTTTGCATTAACACTGGTATAGCTCAGAAATAGTGGCTTGCTCAGTAGAGTGTGCTATTTTGGCACCTTGCACCTGCAGAGCACAATTTGTGTTTTGGTGAATGTGAGGCAATCAATATGTTGATGAGACAGTATTCATGGCAACAGACTTGACGTTTCTGTACTCCAAAATTGCCTCTGGCCTCGATTACCCAGAACTGAAAATGGCTTCTTTTGGTCTGAAAGACTTGTGTGGATGCTATTTCAATAAGATATTGCTATTTGGCTGAAATTCAAAGGCAAGAGAGCAATTTGTCAAAGCTTAATAGTAAACAGGAATGTAACATTTTTCTCGTGAACCAAAATTCCTCGTACTGTGATGTAATCCTGTGCCCAATAAGGGGAAACTGCCTTGAAGCAAGCATTCATATATTTTTATAAGCCCTGCCTGTGACTTGGGTTTGGAAGACAGGTGCGCATGCAGTTACATCATAGCTGAATGGTTCCATCAATCAACACTCCGGTGACTACACCCTCTTCTTTTAATGAATAATTAAACACAACTGAAATCTCATCTGTGCTCCAAAAGGCACAACTGAACTCGTGTGGGAGGAACTGTGAATAGCAATTAAACAGTACATGTTTTTAGATCTTTTTTTTTTTTTTTTTTTTTTTTTAACATCATAGAGTGCAACAACCTATACTTACAGTGTACTCTGCTACAACCCCTTTATAAACTTCTAAAAATTCTTCAGCATTGGCTCGATCCATGGAAAACTCAAGTCAATATTTCAATACAGAATAAAAAAAATACACAAAAACACTATTCATTCTCCATATCTAAAAATACAAGGAAATTAGTAGGCTACTTATATGAATGAGCAAATGTAGTCAAATGAAATCATGTTTAATGTGTGAAAAAGGATGATATTATATCACCATTGCTGATTTGGTTATTGACGGACTCTATAAAAAAGTATCGATGCAGTAAAAACACATTTCTGTCAAGTCAATGCATATTTGGAGGGTTATCCAACACACAGAATTTCCAGGCCAGCTCGTTCCAACAATCCATTATCACTACCTGATATTCTTTTTATAGCACAAACGCAGTCCTCGACATACATGCTTTTTAATAGTAACAAACCCTTCATTGATCCACTCTAGACCTGGGGCATTGTGTGTACACTATTTTCAGCAGGGCCATGTGACTGAGCTGCAGCCCTGTAATTGGTCAGCAGAAGACTCATTTGTAGATGTCGGAGGCCACTGATCTAATCACTGATTGCATGGTCGAGTTACACCAAAGGGAAAAAAACATTTGTGTTTGCCCTTGGTTCATATGATTTTATTCTTGGGAAAAGAGAGATTTTGTGTTCATTTTACTGCACTACATGTTATAGGTTTGATTATTTTCTCAATTACAAATTCTCTCATTAAATATATTAACATTTATGAAATATATGTATATTTCATTCCTGATATGTTAATATCATTATTGTTTGCATCTATCTGTAACATTTTTGTAACAAGATTAAAATTCTAATGAAAATGTCACCCTGTACTGTCATGAATGCAATTTTTGGCATCTCTAGAACATTTACAGAACTGTATATGCAGGAGTCAGTCAAAATTCCAAAAAAGTCTCAATGATTTGTAATAGTCAATACGACATGGCGAAATTGTACAATAAGAACAACTTTTATTTTACATACACACCAACCAATATCATATCAATACAATACATGCATCACATTTTTGCTAATCTCCTATCCAACACTTTCTTTTAACAAAGGAAACGTCTGTGAACACAATTTATTATTCATTGTGCTATAAGAGTGATGTATGTGAATAACCAGTAATACGGGTTAAACTTACGATAAATCTTCAGAACGCTACTTCAAAACCCTACAATTTCTCTTTCTTCCGAGGTACACAACAGTAGAACTTGTACATTTTATACGAGCCAACTTGTACGATTTCTTACGATTATGCATTTCTTGATATTCTTAAGACTCGTCAGCTGTTTTCAATGTAAGGTATTAGGGAATAAGGTTTCAATATAAGCATAAGCGATTGTGAGAATCACAGTCTTCAGAGGAAAACAGTTATCAAAAACTAGACCAACAGTTTAAATAATAAATGCTCTAAATGCCTAATAAGTGATAATGAATCTCACATTTAAGGACATCAAAGTGTAGTACAGGGTAAATTTACATGCTTTTAGAAACCTAAACTGCAATTCAAAGACTAATCATTAGATGGAAGTCTAATGATTAAGGATCTGAGATGCTAACACAAAGGTTTCCTGTTCAAAACCAAGTGCTCTAGGAACTGATGTGATCCTGCCCTTTTGACTTTGTATCCTTGTGAAGGCCTTTAACCATAGACTGTTCCAGGGTGGTTGTCTTCGCAGTTAAATAATTGTAAGTTGCATTGGATTAAAAAAAAAAAAAAAAAGCATTTGTTAAGTGGCAAGTAAGACTTTTGATCTTCTGTTTAACCGATCATGCCAAACTAAAGGCCAACAAACAATTCCCAAGATCATGAAGGAGTGACTTCAAAGGAGAGACTTTGATCTCAATAACACAAGAGCAAATCTCTACCTCTGCTATTACATTAATAGAGGGCACAGAGGAGAGTGCAGCCATCAACAGAGTTTGGGTTTTGTGGTTTCAATAGCTGTATCGTCAATAGTATCAAACTACAGATTGCAGTGTGTCATGTTTTCACAGGATGTAGCTATTCGAGGTTATTAACAATCAGAGTTCACAATATGTGCAACATAATTAATTACCCCTATTGTGTAGTTGATAAGGAGTATGAACACCTCATGACAGATTGTTCGGTTTTAAATAGTGGTAACTGCACCCAGAGAATTATTCTTTGATATATACACTGATCAGCCACAACATTAAAACCACCTGCCTAATATTGTGTAGGTCCCCCTCGTGCCGCCAAAACAGCGCCAACCCGCATCTCAGAATAACATTCTGAGATACAGTTCTTCTCACCACAATTGTACAGAGTGGTTATCTGAGTTACCGTAGACTCTGTCAGTTCGAACCAGTCTGGCCATTCTCTGTTGACCACTCTCATCAACAAGGCATTTCCATCTGCATAACTGCCCCTCACTGGATGTTTTTGTTTTTGGCACCATTCTGAGTAAATTCTAGAAACCAGCCCATCTGGCACCAACAATCATCCATGCGATTATCTAATCAGCCAATCGTGTGGCAGCAGTGCAGTGCATAAAATCATGCAAATACGGGTCAGGAGCTTCAGTTAATGTTCACATCAACCATCAGAATGGGGAAAAAAATTTGATCTCAATGATTTGGACCATGGCATGATTGTTGGTGCCAGATGGGCTGGTTTGAATATTTCTGAAATAAATCAAACTTTTTTCCCGTTGGCTGCCTGAGAGGTTTCTTTCAGTTTAAAATCACTGGGATGACAAGATAATAAATAGTGAATTCCAAATACTGTATCAATTAAGTACGCTTTTAAAGTTGTTAAAGTTATCTCAGCTGACCGAACAGATTAAGACATCAATGGTTAATATCAATAGGCTGAACTTTTACAGATTCTTTCAACTACTAACTTAACTGTTATGGACTTTGGACTATGAGGCGTGAATCTCGGAATGCATTAATGAACAATGCCCAAATATTAAGCTATTTAACAGTGAAAGTAACATGACCTTGACGACCAAATTAACCATCTAGAAAACTCACTTCACACCACATACTATTTCCTGGTTAACCATTGTATTCTATTGAAAGAACATGAGCGACAGTGGGCAAGTAAAAGTGCACTACAACTCTTTGATATGACCCTAAGCCTTGACAATAGGTCTGAGTAAATGATTATCCATTTATTATGGTATGCTGCTTATTTGAGTGTAAACCAGGTACAGGCAATTCAGACAGCCATGACCTTTACACCTCACCTATAGAATGCATTGCTACTATGAATACTCAATGTATTTTTTCTTAAAAAAAAAAAAAAAAGGCCATACAGGACTTAATTTGCAATCATTTTTTAGAGTCCATGAAACATAAAATAAGTATGATTTTTGGTTGAGAAAAGGAACACTTTTTAATTTTATCTATT
This sequence comes from Myxocyprinus asiaticus, assembly GCF_019703515.2. Taxonomy (NCBI): domain Eukaryota; kingdom Metazoa; phylum Chordata; class Actinopteri; order Cypriniformes; family Catostomidae; genus Myxocyprinus; species Myxocyprinus asiaticus. Next base: position 26,428,578 of record NC_059355.1, read on the forward strand.
GTTATACTATCAGGATTCGCACACCGTTTGCCCAATGAATTTCCATGATTTTTCCAGTCACTTAGACAGGATAAGGATTTTTTTAAATAATTTTACAGAGATTGCACTCAAACTGAGCAATTTCTAGCAAATGAAATCGAAAGAGCATAACTGGAAATATTCAGATTTACCTTTTAATTTTCCACACATTTTCCATCTAACTCATTTCTGTGACTTAAAAATTATACTTTAAAACTTGTTGAAATTCACTGATATTTGATACCTAACGTTTTTTAATATTTTGACATTTCACGACTGCTGGAACCCTGCTTGTGACATTTCACAGGGTGAAAGTAATGCAAAAATTGATATCACAACATAAGACAAAATGCACCACATGGCTATCTTGCAAAATTAACAAAGCAGTTGATGCAAAACCTGTCTAATTACTGCCATGTAGCTGTTCTCTCAGTAGGGTCTTTCATTACTGGCTGTTTTTATATACTCCTTTTTTAGACCTGGTGGGCACTAGGGGTTTGGGTGGTCCCGGACCTCCCGAAAGAGTTAAGGAACCCTCCATAAGACCAAAATAATGTAACTTTGGGGGGGGGGGGGGGGGTCTAGAATACTAGAAACTTGAAACAATTGTAAAAAAAAAAAATTTTCATAAATAACCTAAACCAGATATTTTTATATCGGAAAAGTCTAAACACACCCGAATCCGCCTTGCGCTGTTTTCTGAAGGAACTTACAGATGGTGACTGAGTGACACTAGCAGAGTGGATCCTCATTTTCACCTCGCAATAATATAATTCAAAGATGCTGGAAAATATAATTCTTTTTTGATATATGATTGTTGGTACACTAAATTACTAACATTAAATCATCTTTTATATAACTAAAACGTCGCTAGAGGTTAATTAATATGCACGCACTTAATATGCACGTAAATTTGCCAGTATTTATCTAACACAACATGTTAGTTCACGATCAAACATTTATAAAGTTACACTGATGTTAGGTGGAGAAATATCTTTGTCACGAGCGACCCTCCCTCAGTATCTTTAAATACACAAGCTATGCTCATAAACTATAGTGACAACAAAGAAAACAATACAAAATAGTACAGATTACTATGGTTAGAAGAGCTACTTCTAATTTATACCTCTACTACACACTATGCATCTGAGCCATGGTGACCATTTAAATTCTAAAACGTATAGTCTATTATTAAGTGTAACATCTTACTCTTCTCTTTCAAATCATCAAAATATTAAAAATGACTAAATTGTATATCAAAAAATATATCAAATTATTCAGAGAATTTTTGGTTGGGATTCACATTTTTGGTGATTCACATTATTTGTGCATATAAAACCCCATCCTGGGTAGGGAGAAGAATTTCTAGCAAAAAATTACTTAAATATTGATCTGTTTCTCACCCACATCTATCATATTGTGTCTGAACACATGGATTTAACCATTGGAGTCATATGGATTACTTTTATGCTCCATTTATATGGAGTTTGGAGCTTCAAAAGTTTGTCAATTCAATTCACTTCCACTGTGAGGACCTACAGAGATGAAATATTCTTCTAAAAATCTTCAATTGTGTTCAGCAGAAGAAAGAAAGCCATACACATCTGGGATGCCAGGAGGGTGAGTAAATCATGAGACAATTTTCATTTTTGGATGAACTATCCCTTTAAGTCATATGTCCAAGTATCCATTAAGCTGCACACTGAAATATTTTACAATGAAAGATCAAAAATTCCTAAAATGTATGTATAAAGTGGAGAAAAACTGTGAGAAGTCTTGAAGCATGATTTTTATTTCTGTGTTTTTTGTAGTGATTGGGTATTCTATTGTTGGGGATCTGGTATATGTGCGTAACATTCCCTCCAGGTTAATCAGCCCACAGCAATGTACAAAATCAACTAGGGGCCTGCTAAGTCCACGACCACTATGTGAAATATCTACCGCAGCCCTATTGAAAGGATTTTAGATTTTACAGTTCAGTACCCTGGCGGCATGCTTCATGAACAGGGATCAGCAGACAGACTTGGACAAATCCAGAGCGAAGGCTTGGTCAAGAGTACACACTGGGTTTTTTTTACACTTTTTTACACTTTTTTACACTCAGCAACAAATAACAACAAAACAGTAGGCCAGGAGGGGATGGAGTTGTACAAGCAGAAGACAAGCACAAAAGGACCAAAATGACTCTGAAGTGACACCCTGGTTTGCAAAACTGCCCTTTAATTCATCTACAGACAATTCAACAAACGAGGCCTTCCGCAACACCACGCTTTGCTATTTAAAGTCAAGTCAAATTTGTATAGCGCTTTTCACAATAAACATCATTTCAAAGCAGCTTTACGGAAATTCATGCCTTAATGTCTTAAAGCCCCCAAAGAACAGCTTTATAGAAAGTCCCCAGTGAGCAAGCCAAAGGCTTCATAACTTCATAAGACGTTTAGTAAGTGGAAAGAAAAACCTTGAGAGGAACCAGACTCAGCTGAGGGAAACCATTCTCCTCTGGCAAAAGTGTTTTTATGATTTGTGTACTCAATTTTTTTTCTGAAAGGCCAGTTTATCAAATCTAGCCTTGGCCTAGACTAAGCCTAAAACACTGGAAAGTTCACACACATGTGGACTTTGGGTGGCCAGGTTTTGAGTCCGAATTAGAGACACTCATGAGTGGCTGCTGATTGGGCAGAGCTTGAGAACAGCATAAGTGAGTAACTTAGACAGGAGTGATGGGTTATAAGATATCTGCAGTGTAAGTTCTCTTGATGATACTGTGACCTATCACCACAAAAAAGTTTAGTATCAGGGATGGGTTAATAATAAATTACAAACAGCACAAATAGCTATATCTCATTTATAATGGCTTATATCAAAGATGCTTGGCTGGACATTATGAGCAGTGTTGGGTGTAATGTGATTACAAAGCAATTAGTTGTACTGTAATCTAATTAACTCTGAAGTCAAAAAGTAACATGTCAAGTCAATGTAAGGGAGAAATGCATGGTGCTGAGTGTATGACTTGCTTACATCAATGGATGAGAAGAAAGAGAATGTTGAGCAGAAAAACAAAACCTTTTCTGCAAAAAGTGTTAGTAGGGGTTTTAGAAAGTAACTTTAAAGTAAAGTAATTAGTAATGTGGTTACTTTTTTCATGAAGTAATCAGTGATGTAGTCTGATTGCAATTTTAGAGACATACTTTGTGGATCACTGTTTCTGAGTAACTTACCCAGCACTGATTATGAGCATATTTTGCCAGTGCTTGTTGTTGTGTTTACCTTCTGAGATGGCGTGTGGTTTGATGATACAGCGGGTGCAGTCTGAGTATTTGGCTGTGTTGGAGGGGCCGTGACCTGCAGTGGAGGGGAAGAAGAACTCCAGCTCCTAACAGACAAATATAATTAGCATTCGGTTATCAGACATGCATAACCAGCTGTGGGCTCTTTCAAATCTTCTGATATATCATTCACAGAGTGGAAACATGACCAAACATTTCTGTAGCCCGCATTGGCATATTGCTGGAATCAAATACATTAAAGGGATAGTTGCCATCAACTACTCATTTACCCTCATGTTGTTCCAACCCTTTATTACTTTTTTCTTCCGTGGAACACAAAAGGATGTTAGGCAGAATGTTAGCCTCAGTCACCATTTACTTTCACTGCATCTTTTTTCCACTGAATGAAAGTGAACCTTTTCGAGCAACACCAGAATTAGTGGGCCCAAGAACTTCTCTCCAGATTGATACTGCTTCATCTCCCATCAGCTCCATAACAATTACAGGGTTAGAGTTCACAAACTGCACCAGATTGCTGTCAGTGAAGAAGAAAAAAATGGTTTTAGCTACTGCATACTGTATACTACTTTTAAGTCTCCAAATATGATTTATTAAAAGGTTAGTTCTCCCAAAAACAAAATTCTCTCATCATTTACTCACCCTCATGCCATCCCAGATGTGTATGACTTTCTTTCTTCTGCAGAACACAACTGAAGATTTTCAGAACAATATCTCAGCTCTGTAGGTCCATATAATTTAAGTAAATGGGTGCCAAAGTTTTGAAGCTCCAAAATCCACATAAGGGCAACATAAAAGTACTCCAGATGACTCTGGTGGTTCAATCCATATATTTCTGAAGCAATATGATAGCTGTGGGTGAGAAACAGATCAATATTTAAGTTCTTTTTTCCTTCACTTTCACTTTCTCCTCCTTATGTTTTTGGTGATTCACATTATTCGTGCATTTCACCCTCTACTGAGAAGAGAGGAGAATTTATGACAAAAAATACTTAAATATTGATCTGTGTCTTACCCACACCTATCACATTGTGTCTAAACACATGGATCTAACCGCTGGAGTCATATGGATTAATTGAATTCTCCCTTTAAGTGGATTTTGGAGCTTCAAAATTTTGGCACCCATTCACTTGCATGGAATGGACCTACAGAGCAGAGATTTTCTTCTAAAAATCTTAATTTGTGTTCTGCAGAAGAAAGAAAATCATACACATCTGGGATGCCAGGAGGGTGAGTAAATTATGAGAGATTTTTCATTTTTGGGTGAACTATTCCTTTAAGCTTGGCTTTTAGTTATCTCAACTAAATAAACATAACAGGGTTTCCCCTAATATTTCCAGACTTTCCATGACCATAGGAACATTGATATTAATGCTGGTGAAAACTGTGATGTCTATTATCAGATTTGCAGTTAAAAATATGTGCAGTGCCATGCAAAGTCAATGGAAGGACATGTCAAAGTCATATCATTTCAAGACACTATGACTAAGTCAAAGGAATCTCACTGCTGGCTGTTCAGGTGTCAGAGTCTCCTTCAAAAGCAGCCATCACATACAAGACAAGTCAATCATTCACTCAGGAAACACTCACTTGATAAAAGACTTTGACTGATGTTCTGTGTAAAAGTCTGCAGCCTGCTTCCTGTAAGAAAGCCATAAAAGTACAGAGGGTTAATAAGTGTTCTCCAAACCCTTCATACCATCTCTCGACTGACTCCTATAGTGAAACTGAGAACTGGCAAATACTGGGCCTTTCATCTTGTCCTCGCCTCTTAAAAAAACAATTATTCCCAATTATAATGTCAATATTTGCAATTAAATTACTTGAATTGCTGTGCTGACTATATCATCGACTAGAAAAAATGGGAAAGTTGACTTTGTAACATTTTACATCAGTTTTCATAATCTGACAAGGACAGTCTGTCAATGAACAGCTGTTTGTTACTTTGAGGAAAGGATAAAAGCAACAAAACTGACCAGGCTAAAACAACACAGTCTGTCATAGAAACCCTCAGAGTCAGCCTTTTTTTAAAAGGAAAAGGAAAGATTAACCATCAGCATTTTCCATTCTCCAAAAACGTTTGTACTAAACCACTTGTGTAGTAACAGTCAAGCTTTATTAATGATGGGGTGTCTGCAATTATGCAAGAACCTTTGACATTGCAGACATCCAAAAGACCAAAAAATTAATTCCACATACAGTTTGGCTCCTGGAAATTAATAGAAACAAACCAGATATTACAATGTACATAGAATATCTGATTGTTCCCTGGAAAACCATCCATGGCTCATTCTGATTGGCTCACATTTGTAGTTATGGAGACACAAAGTGCCCTTTCTATTTTTGGGGGGGGGGATTTTTTCCCCTTTTTTCCCCAATTTGGAATGCCCAATTCCCAATGTGCTTTTAAGTCCTCGTGGTCGCGTAGTGATTTGCCTCAGTCTGGGTGGCGGAGGACGAATCTCAGTTGCCTCCGCATCTGAGACCGTCAATCCACGCATCTTATCACATGGCTTGTTGAGTGAGAGGAGACACAGCGCGTGTGGAGGCTTCACGCTATTCTCCGCAGCATCCACGCACAACTCACCACGCGCCCCACCGAGAACGAACCACATTATGGCGATCACGAGGAGGTTATCCCATGTGACTCTACCTTCCCTAGCAACCAGGCCAATTTGGTTGCTTAGGAGACCTGGCTGGAGTCACTCAGCACGCCCTGGGATTTGAACTAGTGAACTCCAGGAGTGGTAGCCAGCGTCTTTACCACTGAGCTACCCAGGCCCCCCTACCCAGGCACGCATCTTATCACATGGCTTGTTGAGTGATAGGAGACACAGCGCGTGTGGAGGCTTCACGCTATTCTCCGCAGCATCCACGCACAACTCACCACGCGCCCCACCGAGAACGAACCACATTATGGCGATCACGAGGAGGTTATCCCATGTGACTCTACCCTCCCTAGCAACCAGGCCAATTTGGTTGCTTAGGAGACCTGGCTGGAGTCACTCAGCACGCCCTGGGATTTGAACTAGTGAACTCCAGGAGTGGTAGCCAGCGTCTTTACCACTGAGCTACCCAGGCCCCCCTATCTTTCTAAGTCATTTTCCTCTTTTATTCCCTGAACATGTTACTCTTAACAACCCCTCTAATCTGAAGGACAATTCCACTGGAACAATCTGGACTGATTTGCTTAATTTTGATTGAGGAAAGTTATGATCTCAGTAACTCTCCAGTTCTTGGGTCACCTCTACCCGAGACTGAAAATTTGTATAAGCAGTCAAGAATTGTAACTTTTAATCTAGCACACATATTTTAACCATACACAACCCTAAACAAAACAGGACCAAGAAATCATGCCTGCAACTTTAAACACTGCATCTCTTCTCTTATGCTCTCCCCTCCCAACATAAGTTAATAATTGCTGCATTGTGCTGTGAATATAATCCATTCCTGGTACTGTGCAAAGGCAGCTACTAATGAGATGCTCTTTGAAAGTTACTCACATTGTAAAGCGTTCCAGTATATAAACCCACAAACAGAGAGTGTGCAACAATTTTCTCATTCCTGAAATAATCTGTGAGAGCTAAAAATGGTCAGGGGCTCAGACAACAAATGTAGCTCAGAGGCAAACATATAGAGCAAGTCAGTATCAAAGCAGTGCATGTCATTTGCTTTTTTCCTGAACATGTGATTCTGTCAAATCCATCCACCATCAGTTCTGAGAATTCACACTTGGATTCCATTAAACACCTGAATTTAACCTGAGCATTATTTGACTGAAATTGCTTTAAACAAGACTCCCTAAGGCCCACTTTTCTTAATTTTCTACCTATGGCTGAAATGTTGGTAAAAGGAATGCGGCTAATATGATCATTCCTACATTAAACAAAATTCATTCATTAAAACATTGTTTTTGGCTCACCATTTAAGTTTGGTCATTTTGACTTTGGTGACAATAAGGTTGGCATCATAAATTATCTGAATAATGTTTACCAACTTTGGTGACTGTATCCGGCTTAATCATAGCCAAAGTCCTGAAGAAGACATTAGACAGAAATATATTATAATATATTACAATATATAACAATACTGTAAATAAAAAATTATTATAAACTAGCATTTATGTTAGTAACAAAGTTTGCATACCCTGGCAGAAATTGTGAAATTTTGGCATTGATTTTTAAAAATATGACGGATCATGCAAAAAAACTGTCTTTTATTTAAGGATAGTGATCATATGAAGCCATTTATTGTCACAGTTGTTTGGCTCCTTTTTAAATCATAATGATAACAGAAATCACCCAAATGGCCCTGATCAAAGTTTACATACCCTTGAATGTTTGGCCTTGTTACAGACACACAAGGTGACACACACAGGTTTAAATGGTTAATTTCCCACAGCTGTGGCTTTTTAAATTGCAATTAGTGTCTGTGTATAAATAGTAATTGAGTTTGTTAGCTCTCACGTGGATGCACTGAGCAGGCTAGATACTGAGCCATGGGGAGCAGAAAAGAACTGTCAAAACACCTGCGTAACAAGGAAATGGAACATTATAAAGATGGAAAAGGATATAAAAAGATATCCTAAGCCTTGAAAATGCCAGTCAGTACTGTCCAATCACTTATTAAGAAGTGAAAAATTCGGGGATCTCTTGATACCAAGCCAAGGTCAGGCAGACCAAGAAAGATTTCAGCCACAACTGCCAGAAGAATTGTTCGGGATACAAAGAAAAACCCACAGGTAACCTCAGGAGAAATACAGGCTGCTCTGGAAAAAGACGGTGTGGTTGTTTCAAGGAGCACAATTCGACGATACTTGAACAAAAACGAGCTGCATGGTCGAGTTGCCAGAAAGAAGCCTTTACGGTGCCAATGCCACAAAAAAGCCCGGTTACAATATGCCCGACAACACATTGACGCACCTCACAGCTTCTGGCACACTAGAGTGACAAGACCAAAATAGAGCTTTAGGGTCACAACCATAAGCGCTATGTTTGGAGAGGGGTCAACAAGGCCTATAGTGAAAAGAATACCATCCCCACTGTGAAGCATGGTGGTGGTTCACTGATGTTTTGGGGGTGTGTGAGCTCTAAACGCACGGGGAATCTTGTGAAAATTGATGGCAAGAAGAATGCAGCATGTTATCAGAAAATACTGGCAGACAATTTGCATTCTTCTGCGAGAAAGCTGCGCAAGGGACGCTCTTGGACTTTCCAGCACGACAATGACCCTAAGCACAAGGCCAAGTTGATCCTCCAGTGGTTACAGCAGAAAAAGGTGAAGGTTCTGGAGTGGACATCACAGTCTCCTGACCTTAATATCATCGAGCCACTCTGGGGAGATCTCAAACATGCGGTTCATGCAAGATGACCAAAGACTTTGCATGACCTGGAGGCATTTTGCCAAGACGAATGGACAGCTATACCACCAGCAAGAATTTGCGGCCTCATAGACAACTATTACAAAAGACTGCACGCTGTCATTGATGCTAAAGGGGGCAATACACAGTATTAAGAACTAAGGGTATGCAGACTTTTGAACAGGGGTCATTTCATTTTTTTCTTTGTTGCCTTGTTTTGTTTTATGATTGTGCCATTCTGTTATAACCTACAGTTGAATATATAGTAAAATTAATAAAACACAGTAAAAAGCAAATAAAAGAAAAAAGATAACCTTATTGTAGTTAACTGTATCAGTACAAGTAAAATAGTACAATAAATACAATACATAGTAGCAACATAGCAGTAATAATTTGGAAGGTATAACTAAATTATTTCACCAAAAAGGGAACATTGGTTAGATTTGTTTAGAGCAAATAGTTAGAGCTGCTACATTCATGGCCAAAAACATTGGGACCAATAATGTAATTATGATATATTATTCAAATAATGCAACATTTATTCAAAGAAACTAAGTTTGAAAGCTGCTCCAGTCACAGTAATCGATAAGATGGTCTGACTAAACAACAGCAGTCAATTGAGTAGTCAGTTCAAGTTTACTTATAAGTACACATAGTCTCAATCTGTCCTTCTGTAATCTTTCCCAAATTGATATTCATGACACACCTTCATGAATCTCACAGAAGAGAATGAGCAGTTGGGAAACAGTGTGAATGTGACTGATACAGTTTGATAAAAAGACAGACTTGATTCAACAGAGCTGTAATCAATATTCAGTGTTCTGCTTGTGACTATGAGGTGTAATAGCAGCTCATCTCCACATCCTAAAAATAACATTAGCAGGTGCTAGAGATTTTAAAAGGGCCCTGAACAAGTTGATCAGGAGGGACCACAGAGATGAAGCTGTTAATGTCATTTTCTTGTGATATGTTCTTACTAATATTTAAGAAAATTGTCTTGTTTTCCAGTAAAAAAATAAATAAATAAAAAATAAAATTTGTTATATATATATATATATATATATATATATATATATATATATATATATATATATATATATATATACTTAAAACAAGAAGAAAACTATTTGCCAATGGCAAAACATAAACTTGTATTTTGTTATTTTTTCTCAATTTTTTTGTCAACATGTAAAAGTACACTAGCATAAAGATGACCTTAAAGCTAGCAGATATGGACTAAAACCAGCAAATGTTAAATTTTGATTTCATGGGTGTAAACTTGCTGGTGTAAAGTCATTTAAAGGAATAGTTCACCCAAAAATGAAAATTCTCATCATTTACTCACCCTTATGCCATTCCAGATGAGTATGACTTTCTTCTGTAGAACTCAAATGAAGATTTTTAGAAAAATATTTCAGCTCTGTAGGTCCTCACAATGCAAGGTAATAGTGGCCAGACATTTGAAGCTCCAAAAAGGCAACATTAAAGTAATCCATTCAACTCCAGTAGTTTAATCTACAGTGGTGTGAAAAAGTGTTTGCCCCCTTCCTGATTTCTTATTTTTTTGCATGTTTGTCACACTTAAATGTTTCAGATCATCAAACAAGTTTAAATATTAGTCAAAGATAACACAAGTAAACACAAAATGCAGTTTTTAAATGAAGGTTGTTATTATTAAGGGAAAACAAAATCCAAACCTACATGGCCCTGTGTGAAAAAGTGATTGCCCCCTAAAACTAATAACTGGTTGGGCCACCCTTAGCAGCAACAACTGCAATCAAGTGTTTGCGATAACTTGCAATGAGTCTTTTACAGTGCTGTGGAGGAATTTTGGCCCACTCATCTTTGCAGAATTGTTGTACTTCAGCCACATTGGAGGGTTTTCGAGCATGAACTGCCTTTTTAAGGTCATGCCACAGCATCTCAATAGGATTCAGGTCAGGACTTTGACTAGGCCACTCCAAAGTCTTCATTTTATTTTTATTCAGCCATTCAGAGGTGGACCTGCTGGTGTGTTTTGGATCATTGTCCTGCTGCAGAACCCAAGTTCGCTTCAGCTTGAGGTCACGAACAGATGGCCGGACATTCTCCTTCAGGATTTTTTGGTAGACAGCAGAATTCATGGTTCCATTTATCACAGCAAGTCTTCCAGGTCCTGAAGCAGCAAAACAGCCCCAGACCATCTCACTACCACCACCATATTTTACTGTTGGTATGATGTTCTTTTTCTGAAATGCGGTGTTACTTTTACGCCAGATGTAATGGGACACACACCTTCCAAAAAGTTAAACTTCTGTCTCGTCAGTCCACAGAGTATTTTCCCAAAAGTCTTGGGGATCATCAAGATGTTTTCTGGCAAAAATGAGACCAGCCTTAATGTTCTTTTTGCTCAGCAGTGGTTTTCATCTTGGAACTCTGCCATGCAGGCCATTTTTGCCCAGTCTCTTTCTTATGGTGGAGTCATGAACACTGACCTTAACTGAGGCAAGTGAGGCCTGCAGTTCTTTGGATGTTGTTGTGGGGTCTTTTGTGACCTCTTGGATGAGTCGTCGCTACGCTCTTGGGGTAATTTTGGTCAGCCGGCCACTCCTGGGAAGGTTCACCACTGTTCCATGTTTTCGCCATTTGTGGATAATGGCTCTCACTGTGGTTCTCTGGAGTCCCAAAGCTTTAGAAATGGCTTTATAACCTTTTCCAGACTGATAGATCTCAATTACTTTCTTTCTCATTTGTTCCTGAATTTCTTCGGATCTCGGCAAGATGTCTAACTTTTGAAGATCTTTTGGTCTACTTCACTTTGTCAGGCAGGTCCTATTTAAGTGATTTCTTGATTGAGAACAGGTGTGGCAGTAATCAGGCCTGGGTGTGGCTAGAGAAACTGAACTCAGGTGTGATGAACCACAGTTATGTTTTAACAGGTGGGGCAAACACTTTTTCACACAGGGCCATGTAGGTTTGGATTTTGTTTTCCCTTAATAATAACAACCTTCATTTAAAAACTGCATTTTGTGTTTACTTGTGTTATCTTTGACTAATATTTAAACTTGTTTGATGATCTGAAACATTTAAGTGTGACAAACATGCAAAAAAATAAGAAATCAGGAAGGGGGCAAACACTTTTTCACACCACTGTATGTCCTCTGAGGTGATCTAGTTGGTTTAGGATAAAAACAAACCAAAATATAACTCCTTTCTCACTGTACATCTTGCCATTGTAATTTCGAGGCAAGATCATGATTTCAAGCTCAGTTACACTTAAATCTTGATCTGTTTCTTACCCTCCTCTATCATATAGTTTAAGAAATTGATTAAACCACTGGAGTCTTATGAATTACTTTTATGCTCCCTTGATGTACTTTTTGGATCTTCAAAGATCTGGGCATTATTCACTTGCATTGTACGGACCTACAGAGCCGAGATATTCTTCTAAAAATCTTTGTTTGTGTTCAGCAGAAGAAAGAAAGTCATACACATCTTAGATGGCATGAGGGTGAGTAAACAATGAGAGAATTTTCATTTTTGGGTGAACTAGCCCTTTAAGAGACAGAATCTCAAAGCACACAGTTGCGTTCAGGGATAAAGTACTTCTCTTTCTTACTGCCCAGTTTGTTGGCTGAGTACTGGTCCCCGTAACCTATGAGGCTCAGCTGACGAGAGAAGACGTTTACTCGGTTGCCAACAAATAGATCCTCTGGATGGAGGTCATCATATATGGTCCGCCTTCGAAAGGTGCACTGGTTTTTCATATCAAACTATAACAATGAGAGAAAAAAATGCTTGTGAAGGGGACAAAGCTCAAACAGAGCTGGATGTCAGAGTCAGAAATCTGATTATCAGAATGCACCATCTCCACTGAGCCATCTTTAGGGTAGTAGAGCAGCTGGTATTGTCGCAGGAGAGCAGCGCTGGGATCATACCACTCAGCCAGAAATGCAAGCGTTCCTCCTGTGTATAACACAACAGACACAACAAATCACACAGTGAAGCCAGGCCCAGTAGGGGAATGTCACTGAGCTGACCCTCATGCTTGGACAGGGAGCCACAGCAGCCACGGGCTCTGACCCTTAACACAGACAGGCAGCTGGGCTCAGCTCTGCCGAGTTAGAGGTTCAGACCGTGCGTCTGCCTTTGATCCCCTGGGGAGCCTTGCAGTGCATGGGGAGCCATTATCAAACTGCTGGAACTTGTACGCAAACATTTAGGATGTACAAATATAGACATTCTGGTTAATGTGATTGTAAGATCATTATTTCATGCTATGGCTGATAAACGATTTGATGGCTAATAATATAAATGTATACTCTTTTGTCTGTTCTATTAACTAAAATGCATAATTACATTCAAAAATAAATAAATATAATCCTAATCTAGTGTGACTGATTGATTTTTTAATGAATTTAGAAATCAAAACATTTTAATATTTTATTAGATTGTAAATTTATTATGATAAGTGTAACAGTATAAGGACGGGCAAGGAGGAGGAGGGAACCGGCTGAACAGTAAACAAATTTTAATAAGAAACTCAACATAAAACAAACATAAACACAGACACATATGCAACGCGGCCACGTGCGTCTCGCTCTCTCTCGAACTGGCGCCTCTGTTTCCCCTTTATCTCGCTCTACCACTGATCAGCTGATTCAGCGCCGGCCATGCATCATCACGACCCGGCCATGCCCTCCTCCTCGTCACACTCCTCCCCTGCCCGATTCAGGCTGGGGCGCCTCCGGCGGACGGCAGAGAGTCCTCCTGCTCTTGGCGGACAGAACCACTCCTCCCCTTCTTCGGTGGACGGCAGCGGTTCCTCCGGCTCTCGGCGGCCAGCAGCGACCCCTCTGTCCCCAGGTAGATGGCCGCGGCTGCTCCCCTGGCGGATGGCAGCGGCGAGGACTCCGCGACAGCGCATCCCTCCTCCCGGGTTTTGGCACCACTGTAACAGTATAAGGATGGGCAAGGAGGTGGCGGGAACCGGCTGAACAGTAAACAAAGTTTAATAAGAAACTCAACATAAAACAAACAAACACAGATGCATATGCAATGCGGCCACGTGCGTCTCTCTCTCTCTCTCTCTCTCTCTCTCTCTCTCACTCTCTAGAACTGGCGCCTCCAGTTACCCTTTATCTCGCTCTGTGCATCACCACGGCCCGGCCATGGCCTCCTCCTCGTCACAATAAGTTATTCAGGCACAAAAATCTGGATCTACTTGATTGAGAAAAAAAATAGCTTAATAATGTTTTGTTTACCAATTAATGTGATTAGAGGTTTACCGATAAGATTTTTTAAATCTAGTGATCATGGTGGCTGATGTAATGCATATATATATTATGTGTGTGTACTGTATATATACACCAATCAGCCACAACATTAAAACCACCTGCCTAATATTGTGTAGGTCCCCCTAGTGCCGCCAAAACAGCGGCAACCTGCATCTCAGAATAGCATTCTGAAATTCTATTCTTCTCACCACAATTGTACAGAGCGGTTATCTGAGTTCCCGTAGACTTTGTCAGTTTGAACCAGTCTGGCCATTCTCTGTTGACCTCAGCAAGGCGTTTCCATCCACAGAACTGCCGCTCACTGGATGTTTTTTTGTTTTTGGCACCATTCGGAGTCAATTCTAGAGACTGTTGTGCGTGAAAATCCCAGGAGATCAGCAGTTACAGAAATACTCAAACCAGCCCATCTGGCACTAACAATCATGCCAAGGTCCAAATCACTGAGATCACATTTATTCCCCATTCTGATGGTTGATGTGAACATTAACTGAAGCTCCAGACCCATATCTGCATGATTTTATGCACTGCACTGCTGCCACACGACTGGCTGATTAGATAATCGCATGGATGATTGTAGGAGGCCTACAAACCTGACTCATTTACACCAGTTCTGTCTGGAGGAATGGGCCAAAGTTCCACCAACTTATTGTGAGAAGCTTATAGAAGGAATACCCAAAACATTTGACCCAAGTTAAACAATTTAAAGGCAATGCTACCAAATACTAGCAAATTGTATATAAGCTTCTGACCCACTGGGAACGTGATGAAAGAGATAAAAGCTGAAATAAATAATTCTCTACTATTATTCTGACATTTCACATTCTTAAAATAAAAGTAGTGATCCTAACTGACCTAAGACAAGGAATGTATTCTATGATTAGTGTGAAAAACTGAGTTTAAATGTATTTGGCTAAAGTGTATGTAAACTTCTGACTTCAACTATATATGTACGCATAATGCTTACATATGCATAGCACAAGTACAACTTAATGCTGATTATATCGGTATCAGTAAATGTAGTAGTGTGAAATAACAGATATGGTCAAGGACTGTGTTACACTAATCAACATCACAAAGTCCTTTAAAGTGGGACCCTCAGCATCAGAAATAATATTTCCATTAGCTTTTAATACAGAACTTAAAAGAAGAGTATGAAAAGAGTTTATTTAACAGACTTTATTGAAATCACCGCCAGTGTTACACAGTGTTTCATTACTGTGAACTGGCTGATTTCACCTTGACACCAACTCAGAGGTGCCCTTGAACAAGAACATGGAGAGTATTCTAGTGTGATCTCTGTCTCTTGCAGATTGCCTCCTTGTGGGTAAAGTCCAGCATAAATGACTCAGGGGTATGTAACTAAGAGCATGAGCAGAATACTGGCGAGAAATTACCTGCTAATTATTAAGCAACCCGTTATATCTTTTAATATTCATATATTCATAATTACTGTAAAAACTGATATTGATCACCCGAAAATTAAAACTCTGTCATCATTTAGGCTTCATGTTGTTCCAAAACCATATGATTTTAATTCTTCTGTGGAACACAAAGGAACTTGTTGGGTAGAATGTTACCCCCAGTCACCATTCACTTTCATTGCATTTTTTCATGCAATTAAAATACAAGGTAACCAAGGCATTCTGCCTCACTTCTATTGTGTTCTGCAGAACACAAAGTCGTACAGCTTTGGAATGACCTGTGGGTGAGTAAATTACAACAGAACTGACATTTTTGAGTGCACTATCCCTTTAAATGACCACATACTAAAATGAAAGTGCTTTGCTGCATTTCCAGAAACTCTCCTATCCATTCTCCAAGCCACAGACATGCTGTCTTGTTCATAGAGGCAACCTGTCAACACTGACCTAAATGGCTGACTTTATCATATTATTCTAACTAATTCACATAATAGACTTTTTTCACAGACCGTGATGACGCGTTTCCACCTTATTTATCAGCATTAATCTAGCAAACTTTTTTATATTATACATTTCTTTAAATATTGAGTGTAAATTTCTAACATTATGCTTTGTGTTATATTACCCTGGAATTCGTTTTAAAAAATGAATTACCACAGCTGCGAGGGGGTTTCTATGACAGCTGCTGAGAGAGTGTAAGTAAATTTGGCATGTTCTCCCAACTGACTCGCTTAGTCTACCGCTCTCTATTTTTTTCCTGTTCTGGAAAGTCATTCAAATGTAATAGTGGATTTTTTCTTTTGGTCTTGGAGCAAATGGATAAGTGAAAATAATATTTGCTGTGATCTCCCATTCATCGCTGTCGAAGTTTACCCTGCAATCGTGTACTTCCGCGTTCCAAAAGGTCTATTAGCGCCTCTGACTACATTCCAATGTAACATAACATGAAAACTCTCATCTATAGCTACCTACAGACTCAACACACACGATAGCATAACAAAAAGCAGCATTCTCAGCTCTTCATACAACATCGTCCAAGAAAATCCCTTTAACATAATTGATTGGTTTATCTTCAGTCTACCAGTAATGGGGCCCCTTCCCCAAGCAAGGCCTATTTTTAACCCTCAGTCAGCTGTGACAGAGATAGTATTGAAAATGAACAGCCCTCTTTTTACAAATAAGCTGAGGCATGAGTATGTCCCTCTAAGAAATGCTTTCTTTTTACATAACCAGCATCCTTAATAGACACCACTTATTTCCACACTGGGTCAATAAATTAATTTTCTAATATGTGTTGCATCAGGCACCAGACAATACAATAACAAATCACAACACATTTTGTGGAGACAGTATTGAGAGAAATATTACGGTTCTAAAGAGTTAGAGAGCTAAACAGGTGATATGTATTACAACACTAGCCTATATTTCCATGAATAAGACCACTGAGGTGTTTTGTAAAATGCATTGTGGCTTTTTGCCAGTCTGAGTAGAGAAGTTTCAGCGGGTAGTCACCCCCTACAGCACGTGACAGCCAGCTTAATGAGAACTATTATATGCCCACACAACATACTGCCTGAGCCAAAGTGAGTTACCCGAGGACACCTGTATATCTAAGAAGAAATGTAGAAGCATAAGAACAGCAGTCCTTTTCTCTAATATCAGCGCCATAGCCGGGTCTAAAGGGAGGGCTAGGGGATTCACCTCGATTCACTTCTGATGCCCCTGCCCTGGCTGACAGTGAAGTGCTCAAAGGGCCTTCTGTCCCCCAGGCTGACGACGAAAGTATCAACATTGCCCAAACCCGCCCAAAACAAAAAAGAGCCCCACCAAAGATCGCATCCTAGTACCAGCTCTGATTAGCACTATGACCAATCCATAAATTGCACCCAATACGTCATCAGTTGTTCTTCAGCAAAAGTGTCATGGAAACCTGAAGTTCTTCCGCTACATGTTTACAGCAAGAAAGAAAGCACTTTAAAGGTGCACAGGGGCTTCAAGTGAACATTCCAGCATAACAAAATCACAGACTCTTGGCTAGTGATCCTGGCCAGATCGAACTGGAAATTGCCGGGCTTATCTGCCATCTCAAACACTCTGAAAAATAGGGCTTTCCTCCCAAAGCCCTTCTTGGAAGCTAGGACTTTCTCAGACACCTGCTGTTGGCCTATGCTATTACTGCAAACATTTCATGCTGTCTGCGAGGAGATGGATCAATGTACACTACTTAAGGAGACAGAATGTGAATTGGAAAGTAAAACAGTGTAGGAGTACAACAGAGCAAGCTGATGAAGGGCAAAAGTATTCGGTTACCAACAGAATAACAAGGTTTAGATTATTGGACAAATGACACTAAAAAAGTGTATTACTCAATGTAATTGCATTATAGCCTTTGATTTAATTTAAATGAATTTTGTTTGGGATCCTTCATCTTCATTATAAACACAATCCAAGAAAGTATGGAGTTGTAAAGTCTGAGACCAGACAGCCAATCCAGTTTTCACACACAGTTGAGAAAATTTTAATAAGCTTACTGACACCTGCCTAAAGTACTGTCAGACTTTGAAAGACAGCCAGACTCTTTCTTTTGAAAACTTTGTTTTCGCAAAGGAGCTTTCTTTATAGAGGCAAATCCTGACATCTAGCGGCTATTCGGTGTCACGACAATGGTAAATATGCAACGCTGGTTTACAAATAATTTTAAATGATCTTATTTTAATTTTTACAAGAAATCTGTTAATTTTTTTTGTAAAATGTTGTTAGTATTAATTAATTGACTGCCCAGCAAATACACAACGTTTCCTTAATGTTAGTGTATGCTTCCCATTTGGTTAGTTTTTTGTGAACCAACTCGTAGGGTTTTAGGAACATTCTTTTAATTATTATTATTATTCATCAATTTATTATTTTTCATAACCGTTGTAGAGAGGTATGTAATGGACAACAATGACTGACATTAGTTTAGTGCAGCATTTCATTAAAGGGATAGTTCAACCAAAAATCTCATCATTTGCTCACCCTCATGCCATCCCAGATGTGTATGATTTCATTTCTTCTGCTGAACTCAAACAAACATTTTTAGAAAAATATCTCAGCTCTGTTGGTCCATAGAATGCAAGTAAATGGTGACCAGAACTTTAAAACTCCAAAAAGCACATAAAGGCAGTGTGAAAGTAATCCATAAGACTCCGGTGGTTTAATCAATTTCTTCTGAAATTATGTGATAGGGGAGGGTGAGAGGCAGGTCAAGATTTAAGTCCTTTTTTTATATAAATCTCCACTTTCACTTTCTTCTTCTTTGTTTAATGTTATACGCATTATTTGTGCATAAAGCCACTTACTGGGCAGGGAAGAAAAGTTATCATAAAAAAGGACTTAAATCTTGATCTGTTTCTCACCCACACCTATTATATCATTTCTGAAGGTATAGATTTAACCACATATGGATTACTTCATGCTGCCTTTATGTGCTTTTTGGACCTTCAAAGTTCTGGTCACCATTCACTTGCATTGTATGAACCAAAAGAGCTGATTTATTCTGCTAAACATCTTTGTTTGTGTTTTGCAGAAGAAAGTCAGTCACACATCTGGGATGGCATGAGGGTGAGAAAATGATAAGGGAGTTTTCATTTTGGGGTGAACTATTCCTTTAAATCTGCTGTAGACATGAGGATCACAGTGTATGGGATTTTCAGCCAAAACGCATTATTATGATCAGATGATCCTTAAAAATTATATTTTTCACAGCTGAAAATGTTAAAACCAGTGTTAAACGTAGTGGGGGAAAGCATACAGTATGTCTGGAGAATTTATATAGCCTAAGGTGCTTGTTATCACTTTCAATTGCTATCTAACTTTATTCTTATCTGCATCATAGACAAAGTTTCTATTTACATGAAACTATGGTATTTCATATTTTGATGCAGGTAGTACATTTGAGATCACTGGTTTATGTGACTAATTTGTGTTTAAACTTGGCGCACGCACACAGCAAACGATTTCCACAAAACAACAACGCATTTTTATGATAATTAGAGTAATTATCTGGGGGAAAATACTCTCCGACTTACCATGTCTGAATCGATGTATTAAAGGAATGATAAAGCTTGTTGCATGTTGTTTAACAAAAGGTTGATTGTCTTCCTGTCGCTTGGATGTTAAGTCCCATCACCATAGCAACAACATCGGCCATGTTACCGTACAACAAAATAATACAAAATATCTATTTTGAATTTGTATCTGTAGCACGCAGTGTTTCAACACTTAGCTAATTTGGATTTTAAAGTTTATTTACGAACGTTACGGAGCAAATAGTTTTTACCCGGAAGTAATAGTACCGGCATGGCGCATGGGGTTTGTTATGGTTATGGTGTGGACTTTAATAGTAGTTTCAGTTCAGTGGTTATGTGGAACCTTCCAGACAGAATTGTTAAGCGATTTGTTACAATTTAACAACCTTTGAAAATTAGATATTTCAAATGTAGCAACCCTCCATTATAAGACACAGATTTTGTTTATAATTTTCAAAAGTGAGTTTATCTTTAGTTGAGGTTTATACTGGACAGGTATCTTGTCCCTTGGAAGTATTTCTGTTCCATGGGCACACACCATTAAAGTTTAAAATGAATCGCAGCCCACTAATTATAGATGGAGGTCTAGCAACAGAACTGGCAGGAATTGGATTTCAATTACAGGTTGGTACAATGGCACCATTACCAATACTGTCGTTCCAACAATCACTAATTTAATCATGTATATATTATGGTTGCAGGGAAATCCACTGTGGAGTGCAATAATTCTGCATACAAATACAAAATACAAAATAGTTCACCCAAAAATGAAAATTTGCTGATAATTTACTCACACTCAGGCCATCCGAGATGTATCGGAGTTTATTTTTTCATCAAAACAGAATTTAAGACTTTTAGGATTTCATTTCAGGCCGCCTCCTCTAAACAGTGCAAGCAAATGTACTCCATTTTTTGACGGTCTAAAATGCATATTTAGGGTGCATCAAAATAACCCACACGAATCCAGTCGACAAATAAAGTTCTTCTGAACGAAAACGATGGATTATTTTGAGAAACAAAACAATACTTATATACTTTTTAACTACAAATGTTCGCTTCCGTACATCTCTGTGACGTGTGCTCATGAGAGGGATGAAGAAAGCTCGTTGGTAAGGTCACACGTCACGTGAAGGAGGAGCCAGGAAGCGCGTCATTGTTTACATTTTTATTTTATTATTATTATTTGGAAATGATTTTTTTTATAATGTTTTGAACTAGTTTTGGACTGTTTTGGTTTGTGAACTGCGCTTGGTCTGTGCTCTGTGCAAGTTTCTCTTGTAAACAATGACGCGCTTCCTGACTCCACGTGACGCATGACCTCACCAACGAGCTCAGGTTATCCCTCTCATGAGCGCGCGTCACAGAGGACCTGTTCCAAATGGCACTCTCCGCCCTTGTGGTCTTCCTCTGAGTGTAGACTTTGATGACGTAAGAGAGTGCAGACCGATGGGGCACTAGTCAGCAAGTCCATGAGGGGGCATGATTGGTAAAAGTGTGCATTTGGAACAGACTTAAAGACTGCAATCAGATGACGCATTTTTTACATTGTTTTTATTTACATGCAGTTTTACAAATTATTATTTAAAAAAGTCATGGCATTGATAGATAGGGTAAAGGAACACACTTTAAAGTAACTATTGAATATTTGTTTTTATTAAATAATTTCAAGCAACACACTGACAATAAAGCATTAGATAATAAAGAACCTCTGAAAAACAAAGTGCACATATGACTACAGCAAAAAAAATAAAAATAAAAATAATAAATAAATAAACATTGTTTTATATCTTTAGAGAACAAATAAACATTATTCAGACACATGGATGGTTATAACTTAGAACACAGTAAAATGTATAGAAAGAACATACCAGCATATATTCGTAAAAATAGTTATAAAATATACACAGCCACACTTCTGCAGGTATAAATAGCACTGTTAGACCGAATGTTACTATATCAATAAATATAAGCAATCTTACAAGCTACAGCCATGTGCATTAAATTATTCTTTCCTGTCTTGATATTTTAGAGACTCACAATAATTCTAAATCCTCTTTGAATCAACATTAACAATAAATTGAATAGGAGTAATTCCATATCTCTAGGAAATTAAATAAAACAAAGTTTTGAACAAGTTCTACACATCAGACTTAAAAGTGATTCTATATACCCATGATAAGCAAGCTCTTCATACAATCAGGAAAAAGCAATTATTAAAATATATTTTTAATCCGCAATTGAACATCGCCCTGTCCGCCATGTTTTTTCCTCCAGTTCAGAAACTGGAGTCCTTCTGATTGGTCTGTCGCAAGGACTGTTGGGTAGCGGACTACCGTCAGCCCGGAGCAGTGTGGGCTTTGACGAAGACCGCATCGAGGGCGCAATGGGGGATGCTAAAATCATAAATGGGACACACAACGGACTCGTAGACTTCACAAGCACGCGCAACTGAAGGCTACAAGACCGCAAGTCCACATGAAGTGCGCCATTTGGGACAGGGCCTCTACGGAAGCGAACATTTGTATTAATGTATTACTTCATTATACAGTGACATGCTATAGGCGTATCTCATCTAAAACTATAAAGCTATATACAACTTTATACAGTATGTTACATATTATACATAATATATATTTATATAATTATATGTATTTAATTATAAATTATGAAATAGATTTAACTACATCTACATTTAACAATTAAACTATAAATTTACCTAATCTAAACATATTTCTAATTCTTGTATAATTATTATATATGTGCAGTTTTTGTAGACTCACACTGACATGGAATATTTGTAATTTTAAAATTAATTCGTCTGTCAAAACAAGAAGGTGATAAAAATGGTGAGAAACTTGTACATACATTTATATTTTAACCTAAAATTTATGTTGAAAAAAAAAAAAAAAGTTAATGGATTTGTCAGTTGCTTACCTGAGACTATATTTCCCTATGTCCATGTCTATGTCAAAAACAATTTTATATTAGATGAGTTATTGATGGCACATCATTTTAAGATCCTAATACTTAAATTGTATTCTTTCATCAGAATTCTTCAAAGTGGTTCTGATGTTATAACACCAGCCACTTATCAGGCCAGCATTGAGGGATTTGCGAAACATCTTGGTCTCCAGCCTGAGGAGGAACAGCAGCAGATGATGTCTGGGATTCAACTGGGAAAAGAGATAGAGCGGGAGTTCTTGTCTCACATATTCTTATCAGGTAAGTCCAACTCCTACTAAACCAGAATATTTATCTAGCTCATTGAGTACAACTACATGTTAGGCATTTTACAAAGTGCAATAACTCATTAATTTAGGTTACCTGTATATTCAAACATAGCTAAATGAGATTAAAATGTCATAAAGGATCCAAACACAAGACATGTTTTTCTAAAATGTGTCCCCAAGAAGACAGAAGAGAGCCTTTGGTTGCAGGCTCAGTGGGTCCGTATGGAGCATTTCTACATGATAGGTCAGAGTATACGGGGGCCTATGAAGACAGGATGGCAGTGGAGGTAAGGCAAGATGACACTATCTATCCACACAGGGAGCCACTGCATTAGTGTTTCAAATACATGTTTTCCTCCCTTGTCTTAGGAGTTGAAAGACTGGCATCGCCCAGATTCAGTGTTTAGTAAAGGCTGGAATTGATCTTGTTGCCATGGAGACTATTCCAGGTCTCAAAGAGGAAGAGGATCTGGTGGAAGTACTCAAAGAATTCCCTGAAACCAAAGCCTGGCTTTCCTTTTCCTGCAAGGTGATTGATACTAATGGATGCCCCATTATTTGTTCTGATTGCGAAGACTGATTGCGTTGTGACTAAAACAATGAAAGTGTGCTAGTCTTAGTATTAATCCTAGGTCTGTTTCTGGACATATTATTTCAAGTGGGAGGAGATTTTCTGAAGCAGTTCAGGTGGCTTGTAAGTCCACACAGCTGGTTGCTGTTGGGGTGAACTGTTGTCCTCCTCATCTTGTAAAACCTCTTCTAGAGTCAGCCAAAGTACACAAAAAAGCAGATTTAAGGGTGGTCTATCCCAACAGTGGAGAGGGCTGGGATCCCCAGACAAGGTAAGGTTAATCAGTAGCTTCTGTCTCAGAATTAACACTCATTACTTTTTAATCAGTTCATTAAATTTACTTTATCATAACTGACACAGTATTATCATACAGTCTTTGTGTTCTGTTGTTGTTTACGTGGTTCTTCCTAAACAATTGCAGATGGAAAACAGAGAAAAGGACATCATTTGCAAAATTAAGTCTTGACTGGAAAGAACAAGGGGCTTTGTGGATTGGTCAGTATTTTTTTTTTTTAAAGTAAATAAGCTCTAATGTAAGTGCAAATGCAATGACTCATCGTTCTTTCCTGTAGTACTGACTCACTGAATAGATACTTTCTCTCAACATGTGGCTGCTGCCGTGTTGGTTCTGCTAATATAACTGAGCTGAAACTGCTACATGTGCAACCATGACGCATGAAATAGCATGACTTCGTTCACATCTATAGTAGTTGTCTCTGAAATAATGTACTGATATGTAAGAAGATGTATAAATACTTTTAATAAAAATACCAACACATTAGACTCATTAGTATGGGATTTGTGATGATTAGACATTGAACATCATATATTGGATGTTGCAGTGTTAAAGGGGTAGTTCACCCAAAAATGAAAATTCTCTCATCATATACTCACTCTCATGCCATCCCAGATGTGTATGACTTTCTTCTGCTGAACTTAAATGAAGATTTTTAGAAGAATTCTAAGCTCTTTTGGTTCACACAAAGTGAATGGGTGCCAAAATTTTGAAGCTCACACAAGTAAGCATAAAAGTAGTAGTAGTGGTTAAATCAATGTCTTTAAAAGCAATATCATAGGTGTGGGTGAGAAACAGATCACTTTCACATTCTTCTCCTTGTGTTTTTGGTGACTCACATTCTTCATGCATACCGCCCCCTACTGGGCAGGGAGAAGAATTTCAAGCAAAAAAGATCTTAAATATTGATCCGTTTCTCACCCACACCTATTATATCACTTCTGAAGACATGGATTAAAACACTGGAGTCGTATGGATTACTTTTATGATGCCTTTATATGCTTTTTGGAAGGTCAAAATTTTGGCACCCATTCACTTGCACTGTATGGACCTACAGAGTTAAGATATTCTTCTAAAAAGTCTTGTATTTAGCAGAAGAAAGTCATACACATCTGGGATGGTATGAGGGTGAGTAAACTATGAGAGAAATTTAAATTTTGGGTGAACTATCCCTTTAAATGAACAACAAATTGTAATGTGCATAACATGGAAGCAATCATGCAGTGTTAGCTTAGAGCATTTCACAAAGAATATGTAATCCTTGCTATTTGCAATAAGAAAGCATTGTCATATTGGACCATGTCACTTCACTATAACCTGAATTTGATTCAGCAGTGTGAAATTAAATGTTTAAATGCTCACTTAGACACTTAGCCTGATATGTTCTGCTCTAATAACTTTGACATAGTTTGTTCTGTTTCACGACTTATACTAATAAAGCCATTTTTGTTCATATAATAATAGAAGCTGTATTGATAAATAATAGTCTTCCATGTAGTGTTACGAGTGTTCTGTATGCACTCTAGGCAAATTAGTTATTCGTAGAACAGTCCATAGTTTGGTCCAATTATCTACAAAAGTCCACCAAGAAGCATGTCACTGAAATGGATTTATGCTATTGATTTTAAAATAAAATATTCACTTAATGATCTTGGTACAGTTGCAGTTAATAGACTCTTTCCACAGACTGTGATAAAGTATTTCCGCATTAATTAGCAGCGTAAAACTTTTTTTAAATATTTAACGTCAATTTATAACATTATTCTGCGTTATATTACCCTGGCATTAATTTAAAAAAAATACTTAGCACTGCTGCAATGGGGTTTCAAATAGTAAATCTGGCTTCCTTCTCTCATCTTACAATCACAATCCATCTCTCTTTATTTTTTCCCACTCTTTTGAAAAGTCGTGGAAACGTAATAGTGGAGCAGATGGGAATTCAAAAAAATTATATTGCTATGGTCTCCTATGTACCTCTATAAAAGTTTACCCCGCTATAGTTTAATTCTACTTTCCAAACCCAGAAATGTGAAAAGGGTCCATTGCACAGTTTACTTACTGATCTGTTTAACCACAATATGTTTTCCAAAGCAGCATTTTGACCAATCAGAAGTGACTTAACCTCTTCTTGAAGAGCCACTGGGTAGTAATTTTGGATTGAATAGAATGAACCTTTATCGCCACATAACTAGGGCAGATGGAATTTGTTTCCAAGACTTTTACTTAATGCTGCCCTAGAATGGCGCCATGAACTTATTACAGGGACAATACATGGGGAGCAATCAGGGGTTAAAGGAATAGTTCACCCAAAAATGAAAATTCCCTCATTATTTACACACCCTCATGTCATCCCAGATATGTATGACTTTCTTTTGCAGAACACAAATTAAGATTTTTATAAGAATATATCAGCTCTGTAGGTCTATACAAGTGAATGGGTGCCAAAAGTTTGAAGCTCCAAAAAGTAATCCATAAGACTCCTGTGGTTAAATCCATGGGTGAGAAACAGATCAATATTTAAGTCCATTTTTGCTAGAAATTCTTCCCCCTGCACAGTAGGGGGCGTATGCATGAAGAATGTGAATCACCAAAAACACAAGAAGAATAAAGTGTAAGTTAAAGTGGAGGTTTTGCTGCACATTCACTTGCATTGTATGGACCAAAAGAGCTGAGAAATTCTTTATTTGTGTTCTGCTGAAGAAAGAAAGTTACACACATCTGGGATGGCATGAGGGTGAGTATATGATAACAGAATTTTAATTTTTGGGTGAACAATTCCTTTAAGTACCTTGCTCAAGTGCACAACGGTGATGGCTCCATCCTTATGGGGATCAAGCCAGTTCCTTTGCGGCGACCAGCCCAGAGTCACCCACTATACAACATAAAAAAATTTCTGCAGTGCAATCTAATGTAACATATCTAATTATAACCTTTCACTGTTGCCAACAACCAGAAGAGGTAAATGTGCTTGTTTATAACTACTGAAAACCCAATTAGCTCTTCAAGATGAGGGTTGGATACCTAATCATTTATATCTTCATTTAGGTCACTGTCTGGAGAGCCTCTGTGCCTATACTCTGCTGTGTTGGACAAACGCTTCCAGGCATTGTCTGACTTCTGGTTCCCTGTACTGAGGGACCGGCCCAAGCGTTTCACTGCTCTCACTTCAGAACCGTCCTCTGTTGCCGCTTGACCTCTGTGTTCTGGAGCCTGATGGTGTTGATCATGCCTAAGGTTTTCCAGTGCCCATGGTCCCAGCTTTTGCCAGTTCACTCTTTGGAAGGCCATGATGCAATGCAGATTGCCCCCTACCTATAAAAATATTAGGAATTACAAAGGACATCTCAGCTGCACTCTACATATTCAGACACAAAAACCACAAATCTATGTAATACTTAAAGTTCAAGCCCAAGTCACTTACCTTCTTGGTTTTACGATACTGAATGCCTCTTTCTATATGGCGAATGTCAAAGTATTCTGGGTTTTGAGTGTTCAGATCTGTCACAATATCAGTCCACCTGAGGAAATCAGAGCCCAATAAGAATGCGTGTGACGTATTTATTAAGAAGTACTTTAATTGAATAAAATGAACCATACTTTTTACAATGGATTGCAGGGTGTTTCCTGCTTGGTTCGCCAATGAGAATCCAGTGCTCCATCTCATTAAGAGGCAATGGACCCCTGTGAAAAAAAGGTTTAGAGAAAGGGCTGGTACAAATTGGCAGAGATTAAAACATTTCTTCTATAGTATTATAACTTTTCATCATGTAATGCATTATTTTAGTTTCTCTTTAAACTTTGTCATCCAAAATAATTGGAAATGGACTAGGGTTAGGGTTACTAAATAGACATACAACTCTGTATGTTGTACCTGTATGCTTTGACTGCTTTCAGTGGTGTAGCTTCATAGCCCACAGGACAGAAGTAGTGATTTTGACAGTGGTAAATATAGGCCATAGATTCATCTTTGAGTCCCTGAGTCAACTTCAGCAAAGCCCCCTCAGCTAGAATGAAGAAACAAATGCTGTAACTATGCCGAGAAAATATTTAATGGCCTATTTATCAGGCAAAATAATATGCTTTAAAGTTCCTATAAATTAAATTGACAAGCAGTTTTTTTTAATTGACCTCAAGGAAGCACATCAGGGAACAAACTGGATGAACAATAATTATAATTTACTCAAATGACTACATCAAAAATGCATTTGTAGAGCAATATACTATTGCAGCCTCTTTTCTTATGAAAAATTTTAAATTCACACACCTGTCTCTCCTGCTGTCTTGTGCTTCCCATGAGGTTTGTAAAGAATATAAGGGCATCCTCGGACTCGAAAATGATCATTGATTTGTCTGAACCATCTGCACCAATATAAAAATAGATGTGTAATGTATTTTTAAAACAGCAACTGAGAAACTTTCCAAGAGGAAGAAATGCAGTAATCTTACCTCATCAAAGTGGCATTGCCGGTGAACGGTCCAAACTTGATATCTTCAAACGGAGGCAGGAAACCAAGTATGTGCAGTGCTTCTTCTTGAGAAATGGGTGGGAGGCTGAACAAATCAAACCTAAAGGTTACTCTTTGCTATTTCTAAAAAGACTACAAAGAATATCTTACAAATCCTAAAATAGATCAACTAAATGTGCTGTTTTTGCTCCTAAAATACACTTTGAGACACTTTCCTCATTGTGTCTTTGAATACAATGAAAGTCTGTACTGTACTGATTCTGTACAGTGAAAAAAAATGTTACTTTGTTTTTCTAAGTTTGTGGAAAGTCTCATGCACTAAATCACCACAGCCAATTCTACAGATTCCATTATTAAAACTTCAGATGAATGCAATACATGCAAGAAACACACATACCTGCCTGCCCCTAAAGTACTGTATAGAAAGTTCCAGCATGAAACAAGTGAAGACATTCCACATGAAGTTTTGTACTGCGGACGGCTGATGCAGTACCTAGAACATCGGAGAGAACATCAATTAGTTTAAAAAAAAAGTTGATGAATGTATACCCTTTGAGGCTTATTTTCTCATTCCAATGAGTACGAACGTAAAGATATGCACTTCTACCATCTACGGAGGTCCAAGACTTTTCTCTGTTTGATCTCTTCCAGAGAGGCTTGAGGTGAGAGATCTTGCAGATTTCTGCACAGCCTGTCTGATGATTTCATTTTCTTGGAGTTGAATTTCTTTAAATTACCTAAGAAAAAAAATACCAACTTTATCCTTTAATAACATTTTAAAATTGGGCTCTATTTTCATGATCCTGCTAAGCACAGCACAACGTGCGAAGACAACCATTTCCTTGCCAGTGCAAAGCGCAAGTTAAAATACTTTTGGTTTAAGTTTTTCGTGTTTCAATAAATGAATTGAATTTTTAAAGCAAAATCGACTGGTGGAAGTGAAAAAAAAGAAAACACAACATTAAACACACAGTTAATGCAAAAAAGAACATAAGTCCATATTTCTATTCTTCTAATTCATTGCATAATGCCCATTTACACAACCAACTTCTTATGAATGTGCTGTCTTTGTTTATATTGCTGGTGCTTGACAGGGAATGGACTATATAATCAGATTAAAGAACCTCAGAATTACATTCTCTCTAAAATCTGAATCTGTGATTAATTTAACAAACAAACTACAAGTAGACTTTCTCAATAGTTCAGACTGTTCAGGTTAGCACCGTGAGATGATAGCCATCAAATCTAAATGTGCCTCTGTCAGATTACTCCAAGGCACTCAGTCACCTATGTCAATGACGCCATCACTATGGAGTTACATAAACTACAGCAGATGGTATAATCTAATTTTCCTGGCATTTCTCTGTTTACCAGCTTGTAGAATAAGAATGAACCTGACATTTTCACACTTGTCTCAGTTAATAGAAAATAATGTAATCATTTTCAAAGCCTACAATGTATTTACTTGTCTGTGATCATTTCAGAGACACATACTTGTTCTAGTTTTTCTGATTAAAACAGCATCAAAATCAGAGGTGTCAATCTCCCAGGCCAGCATTGGTTTGTTGCTGGATGACACAACCTCCATATTACAATTGCTTTCTAGAGACACGCTGATTCCCCCAGAGTGACTCTGGGAAGGGGTCCCAGTGATGGGCTTGACCGATGATGTCCCACTGTCTGGTTTGGTTGAAGGTGCATCAACAGATGTAATGATGGGTCGGGCTCGGTTGAGCAGCGCGTAGTCTGAGCAGACGGTGTAAAACTTCTCCTGGGAGTGCGTTACAGGGCAAGACCAAGGAAGCTGGAGCTCTGCACTGGAGGCCCGTCGTGCCCGCAGCACATCACATGTCAAGGGGCTCAGGAAGCTGCGGTCGCGCTCATCCTCTCTGCCCAAGGCCCGTGACAGGACCTTCTGATCAGTACTAGTAGATACCTTGGCACCTTCACTTTCCACAGTGTTAGGCATTGAACGGAGAACTGGGATGGTGGTTAAGAGAATAATCTACAGGTGTACGTCCAATTGTGATGGCTTGATCCAATTTGAGCACAAAGATGGATTTTCAACCACAAGCTAGAGTTAAAAAACAAGATAAAATGGTAAATAGATAATTAAATCGCATGAGGGAAATTGCATTGCACTGCAACTGCAGTGTATACAACATACACGGAAACAACAATTCCACTAAGCAGAATATAAACTGATCTATATACACGATCAGCCACAACATTAAAACCACCTGCCTAATTTCGTGTAGGTCCCCCTCGTGCCACCAAAACAGCTCTGACCCATCGAGTCATGGACTCCACAAGACCTCTGAAGGTGTCCTGTGATATCTCGCACCAAGACGTTAGCAGCAAATCCTTTAAGTCCTGTAAGTTGCGAGGTGGGACCTCCATGGATCAGACTTGTTGGTCCAGCACATCCCATAGATGCTCAATCGGATTGAGATCTGGGGAATTTGGAGGCAAGTTAACACCTTGAACTCTTTGTCATGTTTCTCAAACCATTCCTGAACAATTTTTGCAGTGTGGCAGGGCAAATTATCCTACTCTACTGAAAGAGGCCACTGCCATCAGGGAATACCGTTCCATGAAGGGGTGTACATGGTCTGCAATAATCTTTAGGTAGGTGGTACATGTCAAAGTAACATCCACATGCTGAGACCCAGGACCCAAAGTTTCCAAGCAGAACATTGTCCAGAGCATCACACTGCCTCCACCGGCCTGCCTTCTTCCCATGGTGCATTCTGCTGCCATCTGTTCCCCATGTAAACAATGCACACGCACCCAGCCGTCCACATGATCTAAAAGAAAACGTGATTCATCAGACCGGGCCACCTTCTTCCATTGCTCCGTGGTCCAGTTCTGACGCTCACGTGCTCATTGTAGGCGCTTTCGGCGGTGGACAGGGGTCAGCATGAGCACTCTGACCGGTCTGCAGCTACGCAGCCCCATACGCAGCAAGCTGCAATGCACTGTATGTTCTAACACCTTTCTATTTTGGCCAGCATTAAGTTTTTCAGCAGTTTGTGCCACAGTAGCTCTTCTGTGGGATCAGACCAGACGGGCTAGCCTTCGCTCCCCATGCACATCAATGAGCCTTGGGCACCCATGACCCTATCGCCTGTTCACCGCTTGTCCTTTCTTGGACCATTTTTGGTAGGTAATAACCACTGCATACCGGGAATACCCCACAAGACCTGCCGTTTTGAAGATGCTCTGACCCAGTCATCTAGCCATCACAATCTGGCCCTTGTCAAAGTCGCTCAGATCCTTATGCTTGCCCATTTTTCCTGCTTTCAACACATGAAATTCAAGAACTGACTGTTCACTTGCTGCCTAATATATCCCACCCCTTGACAGGTGCCACTGTAATGAGATAATAAATGTTATTCACTTCACCTGTCAATGGTTTTAATGTTGTGGCTGATCAGTGTATATATTCTATTTAATAATAATAATAATATAAAAATTCTATCATTTAAACTCAAGTATAATATTAATAATAAATAATTGTATATATTTATAGTACATAACTAGAGGGTGGGTGTTTGGGTTGTCAGTCGATAAGCTAACAAATTTGTAACAATGTATGGTGCATTTGTGCACACTAAGGTGTGACAGTGTTGACTCCCATCACCATGATTAACATTTATATGTAAACTACGCCAGAGATTGCTATCATACTGTCATATGCTGCGGTGGTTGATGACACTGACAGTAGCTTTCAATAAGATATATTTCATGGTTTCAATGGACTAAAGCTAAATGTTACCACATGGCTGGCTGCAAAATTCAATCTACATCAACACCATCGTCAACTACCATCGTTTAGGTCTTTTAATCAATGACAGCGTATAGGCAACATTTCAGTTCAGGAATATATGAAATGATAAATGGCCTGAAACTGAGAATAAACAGTCGCAGACTCAAAACAAATAATATAGATACAAGATTGACAAATAGTAATAGCGAAGTAGTATCCCTGTAGCCATCAATCGGCTCCTCACATGAATCCACCGATAAAACGAATCGTGCGTATTTTACTTAGAGAGATAATTGGGAAATCCGTATATGATCATTATTAAAATAAGAGAAGCAGACTGTCTGCACCTACCTGGTTAATTCTGCAGGAATAACGTAAATATATACTGCGCTGCGCGACCGTTCTATGGATGGGCCGTTCACATCAAACTTGTTTTGCGCTAAAAAAATAAATAATAAAAAAGATAGACTCGCGTTTTTAACCGTTGAACTTCTTTTAAACTTCTTATAAACTAAAAAACGAGGCGCTCCTGCGCGAGATACTAAAATAAAGCGAGACGCGGAACAACGTTCAAAGATGTCCGTCTCGCGCAAAGAAAAACAATAAAAAAAAAAACCCAGCGCGGACGGACACAATGTTTCGGTGTGAACGGCCTAAGAGGGTTTCAGTGGGTTATACCAACCTGAAAATGAGGGGGAGGGGGTGGTTAGGACATATAAAATAGAACTACGAACTACTCAAACATTCATTATAACACTATAAGATACTTATAAAAATATATATATAATGATATTTGTCATGAAATACTTTGTTTTTGGTTGATACTTTTGAAAATGTTGATTGTCATAAAGATAGTTTCACCTCTATTTTTTTTTTTTTCTTTTAGGAGAAGTAGAGCTTGGGTGTGTTGAAAGTGGACTGAACCAAATTTCCTTTCTAGTCTGAACTGCAACAGAACGGAGGTAGGTGCGTGAACGGTGTAGGTGAGCGTGTGTTCGTGTTTATTAGTTCGAGTCGAATTAAAGCAAGTTTAAAAAGTATTCCTAAATAATCGTTTCTCCTCAGATTCCAGTCTTCAAAGGGTCTGCAGGCACTCTAGTTGGAGCCGTGAAGCCATATAAAGATCACTTTGGCACAGATCGATTAGATGTTGTTCTGGAGGATAGTGACTGATATTTGGGAGAGGCAGAAACAGAAAGAGCATGCTGTTCATGCCATGCTAAGACTGGTGAATGAAAAGCAGGGAGTGGTAAAAAAAAATAAATAAATAAAATAAAATGTAATGAGTAAAAGTCAAAAAATAAGAAATTAGTTTAAAATATGTTTATGTAAATTGATGTGACAAGTTCACTTGCAGAATGTTGTGATTGACAATGGAATGCACTGATCTATTTGTTTACCCATACACAGGTCTCTCTCATAGCTCTTGGTCCACTTACTAACTTGGCTCTGGCTGTTAGATTAGATCCCACCTTCCCTCAGAAACTCAAGGATCCGTATAATAATATGGAAGGTAATAAAATTACTCCATACCAATAAGGCTTCTGCTGCTGCAAAAAAAACAAACAAAAAACAGGCACTGTGCACGGCTGGGTAGATATGTACATGGCACATAATATCAAGCCTGTATAGAGAGCAACAGTCTGGAGAAAGCACAACAGCACAGATCATGCATGTAACCCAATCAGGACTTGAGGTGTATGGTTCTTCATATAGAGCTTGATCTGCCTATACTGACCACTGTTTATCTTCCAGGCAAGGGAAACATGACACCATGTGCATTGTTTAATTTTAGGGTGGTTGCTGAATCAGCTTACCTAGTTTTTACCTCCACAACATGCATTGCAACCTGGGAGTTTACTTGCAGAAACAAACTGTCTTGGGTAAGACTCGCTCTTCATGAGCAAATTGAGGGCTTTCATTTACATACTCTATAGTGCCCATATTGCAGCCGATGTTCCAAAATATTTGACATTTTTTGCTAGGAGGTTTTTGATAAGCTGCTGCTGGTCAATCAGGATACATCAGCTGCTTGATTCATGAAGAAGATAACCTCCAAGTGCTGGGCCTTCTCTAGAGAGTTTGGCATCAACTGAGATGTGCTGTTTTTGGTTCAGGATTTGTACCCTATGATGCATTTGCTGTGGCAGCTTGTGTGGACAGCAGTGTGATTATAGAGAACTTGGAGTGTGCTGTATGGGTAGAGATGCATGGGGACTTGGGACAAGGCATAATGGTTTTGAACCCAGCCAACATACTTAAGGCCATTGTGTGTTTGTGATGAGGACCTATGACCTATCAGCTCTATGCTCACAGCTTCTCTACAATTAGCATGATACTGACGGTTTTTGAATTGACCTTTCACTAAGCCCCGCCTTAAAAGCACTAATGACCAATCCTGTTTTAGCAACTGTTGCCCTCCCGCCATTACTCTGATTCGCGTTTTCTATTTTCCAATGAAGGCCTATGGAAGTAATGCGTGTTTGAGTACTTTTAAGTGGGATTGTCGAAATAATCCAGAAAATGTCAAACATGTTGCCGGGTCGTTTGTAATAGTGACACGAGTCACCCAGAGATGATACACGCAGTATATTTGTTTTTAAAAATTAAATAAATCTGGAGAAGAGCATGGATTTAAACTGTCAGTCCTCATTCCCAAATGAGCATACAACATTTGTAACGACACCTAGATTTGCTCCAGCTAATAACTGAACGTTAATTTATGTATATATTGATTCATAGTAAATAAACAGTTCACAGCATCACAACGAATACGTTATGAGACATTATAAACAGCTCTGTTCACTTACGCTAATGTTATTAGATGTGTAATCGCTTTTAAAATTACGTTTTTCTCTTTTCAACTGACTGATAATCGTATGCCTTGATTCTGATTCAGTCTCCACATTTTTTAATAAATTACTGTGTAATTTAATTTCTTATACAAAAAAGTCAGATAAATATGCATTACAATGTCACTCTTTGTACCAGCCCACGTTAAAATATTATCCATTCAGTTTATGAGAATATTTAGCCAAAAACTGCTCCATCCACGGCAATCTCCCATTCATTCGAACAGGGAGTTCTGCAGAGTTTGCCAGAGAGAGCGACCGCAACCACGGGGGGCAAAGTTTAGCGAAGGGTCAATTGATGGAAAGGGTGACTTTTATACCTGCATTCTTCAGAATACTCTGCTGATTATTAAATGTTATCCAAACACAACTGGAAATTTCAATCACTCATTGCACAAGTATTCCATTTTGGAATCTCATCTTCAAATGTAGCATCCTTTTCTATGCATATAACTGAGCTCCTGCTCTATGAAGCAGGGTTAAGATTAAGTAGAAATAAAACAAGGAGTCAATGTTCCAGACTGATATGTTTATTTCAACCAATGTAACAAATATTTCACTCTTTAAGTGACAAATGAATGATGCACAGAACAAACTTCTTTAAGCTCCCTCAAATTAAAAGCCAATTTCAGCCAATAAAGCTTTTCACTTTAAGCATAGGTCAATTAAAAAAATAAAATCTCAAATCCTGAAAGTTTTTATGATTTGGCTTTGACTTAGAGGGGGTAGACCTTATGATTAACATGAAAATAATTGTCTTACCACTTTCTGAATGTTAAATGAACCAACAAGTGTGGCCAGAAAATGCACTAAAATGAATGAAATCCTTAAACCAAAATATTAGCTCTGTAAGAGTGGGGTTTTATGCAAAGTGCTTATTTTAAAGTTGAGTAACACTGCTTTTTGCATTTTAAACAAAGTAATACTGGGCCATATACTTTAAATCCAAACAATGCAGTATTACTCAAAACAGGGAATCTCTAAAATCGCAAAGAAAAACATCCCTACAAGGGCAATAGCATTCAGCCAATGTCTTCAATCTATCATTCATTGTGTCAGTTAAAAATGTAATTTAAGGCAATTTTTATCCCCCACCAATATAAATAGATCTGAATTTTGACGGGGACTTAGAAATGCAACATTTTTACCTTTACAATTTACGACTTTCATCAATAAAATTATCTTGGCGTACAAATATTGTTTAACCAGGAAAAAACAAAAACGTTTAGAAACAACTGCATTTTCTGTTGCTCACTGGGGCTATTCGGCCTCAGATGCCATTGTTGTTGTCGGGGCTGTTTGGCCATGGCTCCGAATTCCAGCGATTTAGAGAGGGAGACCACCCCATGCTCCAGGGATTGTAAGTGCGGCCCATATCATTGGGGGCAGGTGTGGGCGGCGCAGTGTGGCTGACTAAATCAGTGAGAGTGGAGGAAGTAGGAG
Organism: Myxocyprinus asiaticus; assembly: GCF_019703515.2. NCBI lineage: Eukaryota > Metazoa > Chordata > Actinopteri > Cypriniformes > Catostomidae > Myxocyprinus > Myxocyprinus asiaticus. The sequence goes on from NC_059355.1 coordinate 26,464,629, forward strand.
GGTTGAAGGGGTGCAGAGTGGAGTCACTGCCTGTAGACCAGATGGAGCTGCTGAAGGACCAGGGACTGCGTGCGTTCCCCAAAATGGACTAAAGATAGGCAGAAAGAGAAAGAATGGTGATGTCCTGACCTGCAGAGCAACATTATCTGCACTAAGGGGAAACTTTATAGAACTGAGGGGGATTCAGAGTTGAACATTGAGAGTTAATTCCTTGCCTTTTGAAAGAATTCTAATATTATATAAAACTTTATGAAATCATTTATTATCTTAATCTACTCAGAGATCTTAAAAATGAAACGTTTAATGGTAACTAGATTTTTACCCATGCAAAACTTGCCACCACAATGAGTATTGAGGGTGGTTGCCAGGGCGTTATGCAATTGCCAAGTTGTTTTGTTACTATGCGGTTAATAGGATTTTCTTGGTGGTTTCTCACTGGCCCAAGACAAAAGAACTGATATTCTGGTCCCTAGATATGGCTTGTAGGGTTGGGCGATATGTACAAAATATTTTATCGATAATCACCTTAAAAAAAAAATCACAATATACAATAATATCATCAACCCCCCTGCCGAGGGTGGGTGAATATTTCTGCTTTATTGATTTTGCTTTAAAAATGTAACTAATTTATTGAAACACGAAAAACATACAAAAGACATTTCTAAATTCAAATTGCACTTTAAATGAAAAAGCAATAAACATTTATTTTTTTCCACCCAATTCGCTTTTAAGTCCTCGTGGTCACGTAGTGATTCGCCTCAATCTGGGTGGCGGAGGACGAACCCAGCTGCCTCTGCGTCTGAGACAGTCAACCCGCGTGGCTTGTTGAGCGCGTTGCCATGGAGACATAGCACGTGTGGAGGCTTCACGCCATCCACCGTGGCATCCATGCTCAACTCACCACGCGCCCCCACTGAGAACGAACCACATTATAGCGACCCCATGTGACTCTTCCCTCCCTAGCAACTTGGTCAATTTGGTTGCTTAGGAGACCTGGCTGGAGTCACTCGGCACACCCTGGGATCGAACTAGCGAACTAGTGAACTCCAGGGGTGGTAGCCAGTGTCTTTTACCACTGAGCTACCCAGGCCCCTCAAAAAAAAATCTTTAACCATCTCCCCAAATCCAAACATTTACTGTACCATCTCCAACACATTTGCCACCACGCAAGCATCCGTCTACGACAACAGGTGGAAAATTACTAATAGCCTACAGATTAAGAACTAAAGACAATTATAAATGTAAAGATAATACTAATCATAATACACTGCCTGGCCAAAATAAAAAGTTGCCATTTAGATTTAAGGCAGTGTTATGATCTTGGGTTGCTTCAATTGGTCAGGTCTAAACTCAGCAATGTTATGCGGCAATAAAATGAAGTCAGCTGACAACCTGAATGTATTGAATGACCAGGTTATCCCATCAATGGATTTTTTTCCTTCCCTGACAGCACGGGCATATTCCAGGATGACAATGCCAAGATTCATTGGGCTCAAATTGTGAAAGAGTGGTTCAGGGAGCATGAGGAATCATATTCACACATGAATTGGCCACCACAGAGTCCTGACCTTAACCCCATTGATTAGTCTTGGAGAAAAATTTACAGAGTGGTTTGACTCTCAATATCAATACAAGATCTCAGCAAAAAATTAATGCAACTCTGGATGGAAATAAATGTTGTTTTTGCATAAGGTTGTCGAAACAATGCCACGACGAATGCGTGTCATAATCAAAGCTAAAAGGCGCGCTAACGAAATATTAGTATGCGACTTTGTTTGTTGGCCAGGCAGTGTAATAAAGCCTAATAAATTCCCTTGCGTTCCCAAAATAATGCTACCAAATGTGGGTTCTTATCGAATTTGTGTTTGCATTGCATTTTGATAATACAGATTAATGCTGCCTAAAGAAAATAAAACAGAACTCAATTTTAGGTTCAAGGTGAACGTGTCTTGTATTATTTTATGATTTAATCACTTTTGTCTTTGTTTTTTTTATACAAAGTTATACAGTGCTGTGAAAAAGAATTTTTCCCCTTCCTGATTTCTTCTATTTTTGTGTATTCCTCATACAAAATTTTTTTAGATCTTCAAATGAGATATAACATAAAACAAAAGCAACCTGAGTAAATATTTTTTTTATTGAAGCAAAAAAGTGATCAAACACCTATATCACCCATGTGAAAAATGAACTGCCCCTTAAACTTGACTGTGCCGCCTTTAGCAGCAACAACTGAAACCAAACACTTCCAATAACTGGAGATCAGTCTTTCACAATGCTGTGGTGAAATTGACACACACTTCTTTGCAGAACTGCTTTAGTTTAGCCACACTAGAGGGTTTGAGCATGAACTGCCCATTTAAGGTCCTGCCACAGCATCTCAATCGGGATCAAGTCAGGACTTTGACTAGGTCACTCCAAGACTTTAACTTTGCTTCTTTTGAGCCATTAAGAGGTGAACTTACTCCTATGCTTTGGATCATTGTCTTGCTGCACAATCCAGTTGTGCTTGAGCTTCAACTCACGGACTGATGACCGGATTTTTTCTCCTTTAGGATTTTCTGGCAGAGAGCAGAATTCATGTTTCCCTCAATTACTGCAGGTCACCCTGGCCCTGAAAGCGTCCCCACACCATCATACTACCACCACCATGCTTGACCGCAGGTATGATGTTCTTTTTGTGGAATTCTGTGTTTGATTTATGCCAGATGTAACGGGACCACTGTCTTCGAAGAAGTTTCACATTCTCCCAAAAGGTTTGAGGATCATCAAGGTGCTTTGGCAAAATTCAGATGAGCCTTAATGTTCTTCTGGGTTAACAGTGGTTTTTGCCTCACCACTCTTCCATGGATGGCACTTTTGGCCAGTATCTTTCTGATAGTGGAGTAATGAACAGTAACCTTTATTGATGCGAGAGAGGCCTGCAGTTCCATGGATGTTGTCCATGGCTTTTTTGTGACTTCCTGGATGAGGAATTTTGGAAGGTCGGCCACTTCTGGGAAGGTTCACTACTGTGCCAAGTTTTCTCCATTTTAAGATAATGGCTCTCACTGTGGTTCTTTGGAGTCCTAGAGCCTTTGAAATAGCTTTGTAACCCTTCCCAGACTGATGCATTTCAATCACCCTTTTCCTCATCATTTACGGAATTTCTTTCGACCTTGACATAGTGTGCTACTGGGTGAGACCTTTTAGCCAACTTCATGATGCTGAAAAAGTTATATATATATATATATAGGTGTTGATTTGATTGAACATGGCTGGCAGTAATCAGGCCTGGGTGTGTCTAGTCCAGCTGAACCCCATTATGAATGCCATTTCATAGATTTGGGGATTTAGTAACTAAGGGGTCAAATACTTTTTCAGACAGGCCCAGTTGGTATTGGATAATGTTATTTATTGAAGCAAAAAAGTTATTTTAAAAAAATAATTTGTGTTTACTCAGATTGCCTTTGTTTTATGTTAGATTTTGTTTGAATTTTTGAAACAATTTAGAATTGTGAGATATACAGAAAAACAGAAGAAATCAGCACTGTATATTACATAACCTGCAGAGTTGCGATCACAATGCAGGTTAACTGCAAACAGGTCAGTGGAAATAAAGCGAACTAAACTCACAGCACCTTCTGCAGCATTCTCATAGACGACATTATTCTTGCAGTTTTCAGATGAATGAAAGAGAAAAAAAAAAAAAAAAAGATAACACTTTACATCCGCCTGTTCCACAAGACAGGCTCGTCATGCTGCACGACTCTGAACAAACAGCAAATCAGACACAAGCATTGACGGCTTTTCTTTTGTCTGTTCTTAAAAATATAATAAAGTGTGTTTCTCCAAGCACATGTCTTTGTGACAAACAGCATTTCTTGTCATGTGTCACTCTGAGACATCTTACAGGTCACCGGCCTGTTGCAAGTAGATGAGTAAAATTACCCACGCATGAAATACATTTGGACAAGGAGCTGGACGGGTGGTGGTGCTAGTTTCACACCCTGGGCTACTGTTTAATATATTAGATGACTTCCCAGATCCATGGTTTTGCCATTACCTGATATTGTCATTCATCGTCTGTCAACTGAGTGTCGCAGTCGGCATTGGGATCTTTGTAAGATATCGTCGATATCCGATAAATCGTCCTATCACCCAGCCCAAATGGCTTGCTTCCCTCCTTCATTGTAAGTCCATCATAAATTTGATAATTTAGATAAGTAACAGCACTCCTTTCCTCAGCAAGCTGCATGACTTTAGGTATCATTCGTGTCCGTAGTACAAACAATGTGGAATGAGTTACTTTAAGTTTATTACTTAGGATTAGGGATCAAACAAACTGCTAAGTGTATTTTACTCCAAGGCTTTGGATTTAAATTAATCGCTTTGGGATGAAAAGTGTCTGTTTGGTTGAGAAATCCTAACAATTTGCACTGTCCACCAGTAAGATCCTTTCGATCTCTCTGCAATGTATTATTGCTTGAATATAGTGTAAAAGGATGTCTTACAGTTGTTGGAGTTGCTGGAGATCCAGTGCTGGTAGCCCAGGAATTAGAAGGCTCAGTATCCCAAATGGACGGGAACACAGGAGTGTAGTCAGGCCAACTCTGCTGGGGCTCTGAACTCTTTGGAACAGTCATGCCTCTGAAAACTAACATAGAAAATAATTGTGATATTGGATACAATGGAGATTTATAACTGGAAATATATACTATATTTAAATACAGTAATATATAAAAACGTTATTTTTAATTTGAGTTGGTTGGCTGTTGCATACCTCCAGAGAGGTTGAGCGGGTTGTTGGGTCCAAAAGCAGAGAAAGAGTTAACTGTACCAAAACTGGGGCTGTTGGTGTTTTCTATTGGGCTCCATAGTCCAGAACTAAAAGATACACAATAACACCATGAATGTCCATTTGTATAAAAGAAGAGAGAAGGTTAAATGTTTCGTTGCTAAGGCAACACACCTGTCAGATCCATCACTCTCCACTGATGTCATGTGAGACAGTGTCACCTTCCCCAGACCATCAGTCTTACCTGAGCCACTACCACCTGTGAAAACAAGCACACACACAATGACTGCATCCTGCACAACAACATTAAAGTTGACCTATCAGCAACATATTTTATAGATCAGGGGTGCTCATTAAGTCAATCGACTAGTCGATCACAAGATAACCACTGGTGATCTTGTTAACGGGTCAAACGGTAAAGGAATTAGAGAAACTACTCAAATAACAAAATTCTTAAATATCACTTTTTATCTCCTAATTTTGGCTCCCACGTGGGTGGATTTCCAAAATGTAGAATGGCAGGAAAAGACTTATTCATATGTATGAGGAAAGCTCTACCTGATTGGTTACGGTTGCTATTAGGACTAGGGCTATAGTTTCTCCGACCAATCAGGTACCGCATTTCTGATAAAAATTACAGAATCGTCCAATCAGTTATTGCTGTCCTCATGAATATAAATGACTCTTCCCCTGCCATCCTAGGTTTCGGAAACTTGCAAGATGGCTTCTTTTTGTGTGTGTGTGTGTGTGTGTGTGTGTGTGTTGTGAGCGCTCCTGGTAATGCATATACGTGCCTGTGTGATGGTCAAATATATTTCAAAATGCCTGTCTTAGCGAGGTATTGATAGAAACACAGTCAGTTATGACTGAAGTAAGCATAAACAAAGGGACAAAAAGCGGATTTGTATCAAAATATCGGATCTGTGCATTAGGACTTGCAGTGCAAATGCAGCCTGACAGACCTGCCACTGTCTATGTCATTAATATTAACAACAATAACAAGAAAAACATTCATTGCTCTTGGCTAGATAACTTTAGTAATTTTAAAATAAAATATCAATGTATTATAATTATACAGTGAAGACCTGTAATCCACAAGAATGTAAGAATGTTTTCTTAAATACTAAAAACTGCTGTTAGGCTTTTTGGGGACAGTTTTCTTTAATTTTCTTTGTTCTTACAATTTTTTTTACAGTCACTTACACACTAAAAGTGGTACTTGAGGCACACTCATTGAAACCATTAACTCATGTACCTAAATTTCAGACCAAGTTTGTGAAACTGTAAGCACATTATCTGCTTTAAACTCAGTTTGCAATTGTAAAACACACTTTTTGCAAAACACTAAAAACATTTCTCTACATTACACACATCATTTAAAACTAACAGCTCGGGTTTCATTTGGAAAACACTGCCAATCAAAATGCCACACTCATTTACCGATTACCTTCACCCAGTGCTCACGTATGAAAACACTTAAAGCTAATTTCTTCACTTAGAAATCTTTTCATCCTTAAAGTCTGGATGAAAATACAATGTTTTGAGAAAGAAATGTTATTTTTTCCAATTTCTTTTTATAGTGTAAATATATACTGAATATGCATACATAATGTGTGTGTGTATATATATATATATATATATATATATAGATAGATAGATAGATATATATAGATATATATAGATAGATATACACACACATATGTACGTGAGAGTGCTAAGACAAACTGCTGTGCACTCCACTGCACAATGAACATGCAAAAGACGCAAGACAGTAGTGTTTTACATTTGTCACATCCGTGTGTAGTTGGTGTGTATAAGAGCTAATCATTTGATGGTTTGTGTGTAGAGTTTTGATGCAAAAACTAAATTTTTAAAAGAGTTAGTTTTGAATGAAGTGTTTGCTTTTGCAATAGATGTGTGACATTTTGCATGTTGTGTGTGTGTTTTGGGGTTTTGTATGTAGAGTTCAGAGAAAATGAGCCATAGTTTCAGAAATCATATGTAAGCAATTATCAAAAACGAATTTATTAAGTAATATATTACTGAATGCTTGCTTGTCTTGAATAATTACGTGAACTTGAAACAATGTTTACCCAATTAACAAATTAGTCAGTATTATTTTTTGCATTGAGAATCAATACATTTCACTGGTATTGGTTCCGACTTCTGAAATGTTGGTGTCATGACAACACTGCCTACATTGTATATTTGAATTGTGTATGGTAGATCTTACTGTAATAGCATTACGAAAAAGTAGATCAAGCAATAAAAGTGTGAGCACCCCTGTTATAGACAGACTCACCAGGGCTTCTGTCATAGCCAGCGGCTACAGCTGCAAAAGTTGGATTTCCATTTTGACCAGGCAGAGAGGCCGACTTGGTGAGCTTATTCCCTGGTGCCTTCTTTAAATTAGACTCGCTAAAAAAATAAACAAAATAAGCAACATCACTCATGGATCTCACTTACATTTCACAAACATCTGGATAAAACCAGGAACTGCCTTGATGGCAATTCCCAAAAACCTTGGTTTCACACAAGTAAATGTAGGTTGCATGTTTTATTATTCTGTGCACATACAGATGTGTATGTTTAAAGTGAGACTTGTGTGTTTGAGTTACCTGCTGGTGTGGAGCATGCTGTTGTAGCTTCCATGAGGCACCAGGTTTGGGGAGGTCGGGGGTGGGGAACAGGTTCTGGAGATAACTGAACTGGGTCCTTTCAGGAATGAGTCTGCATGCATGGTCTGCATAGATATCTGCTGAAGACTGTCCATGTCTGATAAAAAAAAATATAAGACACATTCAGATCCTGAAATCATGACAGTACAAAATATAATAAACTGACCATGCTTTAGCAACGTATCTCAATAGACTGGAGTGATTACTTGTGTGATAGTAAATTCCAGGGCACCGTTCCTTGTACAACATTAAACGCAAGATAGAAATAATATTTCAGTCCTTGAGTACACATGTGAACTTAATTAGAAAAGTATCTGAAGTGTAATCCTCTTTGAGGTGTTGAGGTCCAGGGGAAGAGACGGGTACTTGTTACCATTATGGAGCGGCACGGCTTTGAATATTACTTTAGTATAAATACATGTTAATTTGGATTTATATGTTGTTTTTTTTCTGACTATGTGAACGATAAGACACAAATTCACCTGTTTTCTCATTGGAAATAGGTAAATTTCAAAATATCACTGTCCTGGTCACAAAAGCAAAGTTTGTGGGGAATAATAGCCATTTTCTATACTTTTGAGGTATAAGCAATTAGGAAATAACACTTACTACCCAGGAACAAAAATTGTGTTACATAGTGTAATAATTGCATAATCTTCTGTTGATTTAAAAAGGCATATATTTATTTACATCGACACATGAAATAATGTGATCAGTGCATCGAAATAAGCATGATTCTTCACACTGCCCAAATACGAACTTATAGTAGAAGCCTATGAAGAAATTCAGGACCTTTTTTTAGCTAAAGCAGTGGCAAAAACAAGAGAAAAGGGCTTAATCTTAATTGTGGATAAATTAAATATGCAAGCATTTACTTTTACACCATTTCCATTTTCATTGTGTCTTTACCCTTGCATTTCAGCAGGTTTTCTTTTATTTCAAATGTCAGAGATTGTTCTGTTAGTTTGTCATATTGTAAGCACTTCACAACTGAAAATCCTGGCCCACAAGTCAGTCCCTTATAGCTCTGTGCTTAGCCCAGCAGCGGGCAGCACTCTCAACCAAGTTCTCTGCATCTTTCCATTTGCAAAGAACCTTAGGCCAAATGCAAACTGTCCACATTGCTGTTCATGAATAGTGAGGATGAAATGTACAGCCAATGAAAGACTCCAATCAGTTTGAGGTAACATGTTCCTTCACGACTGAATTGTTACCAAGTAAAATTTTTGGCTGTATTAGGGCTGTCACGATTATTAAATTTGGCTGACGATTAATTGTCAAATAAATAATTGCATTTATGACGATTAATTGCATGTTTCAGGGCTATGGCGATTAATTGTCCCTTTAGGGCTTTCATGACTAACTGTCATATAAATTGTCATATTTCTCAAGGCGCAAGTGTGCTTTATACATTTTTACATATTTAACTTAAAATATATAAATCAAGTAATAAAATTGGGGATTAAAGGGATTAACTATATGAATGACATTAAAATATGTTTTTAGATATCAAAATATTTCTAAATACTTAAGTCTCTTTGGTCAACTTTAGTTTTGGTAAATTTTATATTTACACTGTTGTTTTTGTAACTTATTTAAACAAATAAAATGTGTGTATGTATGTATATATATATATATATATATATATATATATATATATATATATATATAAAAAATTTAAATATAATACAAAACATTTTTTTATTATATTTCTATTATATAATAGAATATTATGATACAGTAAAATATTTCTGTCCTATTCTCTTCACTTTGACAAGTTATTTTAATGCTCTTTGATGAAACCTACGAGCCATTATTTCTCATGAAACAAAACTTTTGAGATTTCGTTTCATTATTTTATCACTCCACAGAAATACAGTAAGAGTGCATCACCTACTCTGTGTCATTAACAATGTGTGAATGAACCCGCTTTGACCAGGAACATTTGCCATTGCCCAATCTTAAGAGAAACCAGAGCGCTTTGCGCTCACTATCAACGTTTACCTTTGTTCATTTATATTTTTGCGGGAGTTTGGCAACTGAATGACACAAAGGTGCCGTTCATCGCATTTATATATTAGTTTAAAATTCCCTTATTTGGGCATTAAAATGTGATTGGAATTTGAAGTGCACAATAATCACGGTCATCTGAAATAACCGCATTTAGATTAAATAGTTGTCTGATCATGGTTATTTAATAATCATGAAAGGCCTAGGCTGTATTAAAATAATCGTATTCTTGCAATGTATGTGGGACTCTGAAAACCCTTCGCAGTATATAATTAAACTTTATTATAAAAAATTATCACCGATAGCTTCCTACTTCACGAGTGTGCACTGATTGGGCCGATTATGGCTGAAACAGACTTCCTGTATCATTTCCATTTATAAAGTTGCAGTCTATTCCAGTTTGCATTAAATTAACTTGCTTGTCTTAAAAACTGTTTGAGATGAGCTCCAAAAAGCAGAAAACTCCTGGACTGTGCCAAATCATTAGCAATTTAATCCTGGTAATTCAGTAGTCTATGTAGAACGGGGCCCAGATATAATTCCAGACTCATAATTTACCATTACCAGTTTTGTTGAAGGGAACATCCCATTCTGGTGGAGGAGACTCTTTCTCCCCTTCTGATCCACTGCTATGGCCCAGCTCCTGCATGGAGTCATTGGACAGAAACTTTCCAAGTTGTGATGGACGCTCATCCCCCATCTTCCCACTGACCACTAGGGAAGACACAATAAATGTTTAAAAACAGGTTCTAGAGTTAAAAGTTTGAGATTCAAATGCTAAAAACAAATGGAAAAAGTTGAAATCTGACACTTACTTCTGCTCAGAGCCCGTTGTTTGGAGACACTGTGAAGTCCTGTATTGGCCAGGGTTTTGGTGAAGGTCATGCGCTGCTTGTCCTGTTTTTCCAGGGGGGTGATGTAAGGGAGTTCTAGAGAGCTGTAGAAAAATACAGACACTGAAGCTAGGACTCGATGATGACAATGAAGACTCATGCTTGTGACTGATGTACCGGCCACCCCTCGACAGTTTCTAGACTGTTGGATATTTGTTTAGAATTTCATCAGGCTTAATGCTAGTGTTTCGAGGGGTGGCCGGTACATCAGTCACAAGCATGAGTCTTCAACTAGCATTAAGCCTGTTGAAATTCTAAACAAATATCCAACAGTCTAGAAACTGTCTATATTCATAATCAGTATCCTAAATTGTAGACAAAAGAAGCATGTTATTACAAAAAAAAAAAAAAGACTTAAATTGAAAGGTGTAGTTATTTCTGCACCACTAGCTGCACCAAACTGAATTGGAAAATAAAAGGTTATTTTCAAACAACTTTGAAACACTCCCTGCTATCTTCCATTGCTTGGACAAACAGGTAGTCCCAGCCTTCACCCAAATTATGCCACTGGTAGGGTCAATGTTGTTATGTCCTGCCAAGTCAGGCCACTTAAAGGGATAAATTCTCTCATCATTTACTTACCCTCATGCCATCCATATGTGTATGACTTTCTTCTGCAGAACACAAATTTAGATTTTTAGAAGAATATGTTGGCCAGAACTCTGAAGGTCCAAATATCACAAAGGCATCATAAAAGTAATCCATATGACTCTTCACATATTACACTTCCTATAGCGCCATCTAGCACTCTGCGTATGCGTCAACCACTTGACATCATGATCATGTCTAGAGCCTGTAATGGCAAGATGTACAGTGAAAAGGAGTTATATTTTGGTCTGTTCTCACCCAAAACCAATTGTATCGCTTCAGAAGACATTGATTAAACCACTGGAGTCGTATGGATTACTTTTATGATTCTATGTGATATCTGGACTGTTAGTTAGTTAGTTCTGGTCACCATTCACTTGCATTGTGAGGACTACAGAGCTGAGATATTCTTCTAAACATGTTCATTTGTGTTCTGCAGAAGAAAAAAGTCATACACATCTGGGATGGCATGAGGGTGAGTAATAAGAAAAGTTTCATTTTTGGGTGAACTATCCCTTTAAAAAAAAAAAAAAAAAAAAAAAAAAGCTTAAAATTCAGTTTTATGCCGCTAGAGACAAATTATTTTAGCTTTAAAGACTGAACGAACCTGGATTTCTCCACTAGGTTCTCCTTTGTGGCTGATTGTTTCTTAGTTTTTGGTTTAGTGGGGGAGGGAGTAATTTCTTCTTTTCCACTGTCCATTGTCACTATTTTGCTTTTCACCTTTACTGGCTCCTGGTTAATATGACAGAAAATTAGACAGTCAAATAGAACATATTACAAAGCAAGTTGTTTGAATGTTTTGACAGTAGTGTGACCTATATAGGTGCATACCTCTTTAATATTGGCCTCTACGTCTGGGTTAGAGGTCTCTGTGGTTGTAGAGGAGCTGTCATCATTGTCTGCTAGTGGCTCTTTTGAATCTTCTCCTTGAGTCTTTCCCTTTGTTTTCCTTTCTTTCTCCTCTTTCTTTTTAAGAGCTTTTTTGTTCTTCAGTTTCCCTTTTGATTCAAGCACTTAAAAAACCCCAACAAAACTCACTGAATTGGTCATTTAAATTATGTAGTTGACTTAAAACTTTGAAACAAAAAGAACAATCTACATCAACCTCCCAAATCGTCTGCTTTACCTTTGTTTTGTGATGGCGGTTGTGAATTCTGTTCAGAAGACAAGTTAATGGCAGGAGTCTCAGGCCTGTCAAGATCTTTATCCATGGCTACCAGGAGTCTGTTGTAATCATGATCCTCTGTACTGTGGGACCTGTTGGACTGTGATGGTCCTGAGCTCTGGAGGTCCTCTAGGAGGCCTGAGCCCTGCTGCTGCTGCTTGGAATTCCGGGCCTTTCGGTTAGTCAGCTGGTTGAGTCCCTGGCCACTATCTTTATTAAGCAGAAAGGTGGAGGAGGATTGCATAGATCCAGAGCGGCCTGAACCAGATCTGGGCTTGCTGTCTGGCAGAATACCATTGCTGTTGGAATTGGAGTGCGGACCACTTTGCCGACCTGCAGCCCGCCCGCCACCGCCTGACCCGTACATTCCTCTTGTCGAGTTCTGGTTTGAGTCAGCAAAATCACCCAAGCTGCAACAGATTAAATACACTCTTTTAAACTATTCACATAAAATCAGGCACTAAAAATGAACTGAAAATTAACAAAAATTGTTTTGCAGACCATAACCAAAAATGGAAACAAAGTAATTTTCAATTGTTCCAGAGTGAAAACTTTATTTTTAAATGCTGGTAACAGGTTATTACCATTTAATATTGTTCTGATAATTTTTTGATGAAACCAAAAGGCCAAAAGGGTTACAGGGGCCTGGATAGCTCAGGGAGTATTGACGCTGACTCCCACCCCTGGAGTCGCGAGTTCAAATCCAGGGTGTGCTGAGTGACTCCAGCCAGGTCTCCTAAGCAACCAAATTGGCTCAGTTGCTAGGGAGGGTAAAGTCACATGGGGTAACCTCCTCGTGGTCACGATTAGTGGTTCTCACTCTCAATGGGGTGCGTGGGTCGCGGAGATTAGCATGAGCCTCCACATGCTGGGAGTCTCCGCAGTGTCATGCACAACAAGACACGTGGCACGATGCACGGATTGACAGCCTCAGAAGCAGAGGCAACTGAGACTTGTCCTCCGCCACCCGGATTGAGCCAAGTAACCGCGCCACCACGAGGACCTACTAAGTAGTGGGAATTGGGCATTCCAAATTGGGGAGAAAAGGGGATAATAAAAAAATAAATATTTTATTTTTTTTAAATCACAGTAAATATTTGGAACTACACCACTTCATGTTGCCCGAAAAAACTAAACATGTGTTTTGATCCTGAAGGAAACTGCTGCATCACACTAATTACCCGTTATGGATGTCACATTCTGTGAATAAAGAACATTTTAACAACTATGTATAATTACTACATATACTGCACATTCACTGTTAATCCAAATACAAGGAACACGTTATTAGAGGTAAAAAGTATATTTCTCAGTTGTTTCCAAGTCTTCACAGAATTACTGATAGATATGATGCATTAATACAGATTTGACTCCACCGGGTTTTGACTGTGAAGCAGATCTGTAATTAAAATTATACTTAACTGTTAATTATATGTATGCTTTTTATGATTTCTATGCTGATAAATTCACCACACAGGAAAAAAATATAGCTTATTTTGATGAGTCAAGTGTTTTATTTTGGGCTTGTTTTTCCAGACCAGGTTGCTTGTTTCTCTAGTGAGATCTGGCAACACTGCAATTGGTATTTCAACCACCCCTTAGCACAGACTACTGTCATTTTAAACATTGTTATTAACTATTATTTTTTGTTCTAATTTGGAAAGGAGGCTGCATAACTTCTGAACTGGAATGAAAAAATAAAATTTTTGCTCAGAATGAACCGAAATGAAAAACATTTTGTTTTTAGTGACTGCATAAAATTGTGGCACATACAGTAGCATAAGTCAGAGAAAGTGAAATAAATGTAAAAAACCTTCACTTACTTAGCATCACTTTGAATTCGTACAATTTCCCTGAGATCAAATGGTTTTCCAGTCTCCATGGGAGAGTTGGATTCCACAGACAGTCGTCGTTTGAAAGGCTCCCATATTCCTTGGGCCTCCAGATAGGCTGTGGCGATGACCAGCAGGAACATGGAGCTAGAGAAATATCAGATTGTTAATCAGCTATAGATTGAGAGATTTAGTGGTATACTTTTGTGTAGCCATTTGGAAAACTGGAGTGCATTAGCAGTCAGACACAATCAACAATAGAAAGACCATACATTATGAACAATATGCAATTTACACAATATACACATCTATGGCAAGAATTTCTTTAAACGCCAGGGTTTTTATGCTTTGTTCATAATCAAAGCACAAATCAATCATTTGTAAGCATATGCAACACAGATGTAGTTGTTTTTTTTTTGTTTGTAGTATGAAAAAAAAAAAAAGCATAAAATTTGACATGTGGTTTGAAATCTGATTTGAATCAGATATACTGAAATCTGTTGAAATTCTGAACAGTCATAGCCATACCTGTCAACACTTCTGATTTTATTGGGTTTCTCCCGTTATTCCACCCCTCCTCCAGCTGTACTCCCCATTAACAATTTCTACCGTCCAATTTTAGTCTAGTTTTTTTTTGTCATTGTCAATGTCATACACAATGCGATGGAATGTGTCTAGGTATAATTATGTAAAACACACTTATCAGGAGTACAACTGCCCATTTACAGAGGTGTATGCATTATCAATGTTGGTAGGGGGTGCATTATAAACGTTGGGGGGTGTCGCCCTTGAACGTTTCTGTCCAAACATTGATTTATACATTGCATACTAATGCCTCTTCAATTGCCTTATGCCTTGGAACCAAGATGGACATAAACAGATGCAAAATGTCTATTTTTTGGCATCTTTACATACTAACAGTTAGCTACTTTAAGTTGTTATAGAATAAAGTCATCTGACAAAGCTGATGCTTATGTAAAATTAAGTCCAGTGTGAACAAAGCAGGCCTCAGACATTCTTGACTAACAGTGATCAGATATGAGAAATGAGACCTCATGATGAGGGAGACGATGATGTACAGCTCAAGCTCCCAGTTGGGCCGGGGAAGCATCTCTGCACACACTGCCAGCATGTGATATGGCAATGAGGCATTCAGCACGAACACAAACACTGAGCCCCCCGCCGTCACCAACTTCAGCTCCCGGATCAATCGAGATGATGTGAAATCTGGTGTAAACCTGCATGAAATCAGGAGATAAGAGATCTGTAACACATTCAAACTTATTCATGTGTGGTCTCTCTAAATTCAGGCATGGATAGATAGGAATAAGAAAAAAGTTAACCATATATACCGGACACAAACCCCTAAGTGCTGCACTGATACTCCTTTAAAAACGTAATGAAATTACTCACAGTATGACGAGTTCTTTTGAAGTGTTTGGTTTGAGTGCAAATTCTTCACAGTTGAGAACTTTGAATCCATAGCCCTCACATACATTGCCACTGATCTCCATAGATCGGATGTGAATTGGTAGAAGCCCCGTGTTCTCCAGCCTGAAAGTCCTTCGAAGAGTAAAGTTTGGTTCCTTGGCTTTTACTTTAAGACACATTGAGAAAAACAAAAAGTTTATTTATTTATTTTTTTTTTTTTTTTATCATAATGAATATGCACACAAAAAGTTAAAGAATTTCAAATGAGTTTTTTTTTTTTTTTTTTTTTTTTACAATGAAAACGTTTGACATTCTGAATGAGAAACATTTTCTTATAGCCCTTATTGTAATATGGGGTCTGTAATAGTTTAAAATGACCATAGTCTTATGTTATCGGGATAATTTGAAGAAATGACACATATAAAAGGCCTTTATAAAGAGATTACTAAAGGAAATGGCTTTTGTGAATACGCACATGTAACGATGCATAGAAGAACTGAGGAAATTCAAGACAAGCAAGCTCATTTCACAGCCATGTTGCTTAGCAATGAGCTCATGGGTTCTAGATCGATGACTGTAGTGTGACTAAATTGAACTAGACAGGTAAAGTTTGTTAAGAAATACTTGGCTTGACAAAGTTGTTGAAGTTTGATGGATATACAGACATTACAGTTAGAGAAACAGCTAAACAGACAGAGAAAGAAAAGCAAGAAAGACGGATATGAGATGACAGACAGAGAAAGAAAAGCAAGAAAGATGGATATGAGATTACGGATGAAGAAAGGATAGCTAGATAGATAGGTAGATGATAGCTAGGTGGATAGCTAGATAGCTAGGCAGACAGACAGATAGCAGCTTAAAACAGATTAAAGACCTTGTGTGGGTTTTTGTTTACATTCAAATGTTTTGACAGTTGGCATTTGAATTAACAAGCATTCTGTTGGCCCACCTGAACATTAGCACACTATTCCAGAACAGTCTGATGGTCTGTACCGTTTGGTGGATGTAGCTTGAAAGCCCTAGGAGGAGGACTTGTACAGACTACAAAGTTTCGGGGGCGACAACTGCATTTAAAGTGAATCCACAAAATTTTCATTCCATGTGTGTCCGGAATACAGGACTGACTCCTGCAATTGCGATGATTGACAAGTGATTACCATAGCCATGCTGCAGCATCTCACGCCAGTAAAACATGAATGCCACCTGTTTAACCTCTTTTGTGTTCGCTGTTTTAGAGCAAAGAGATTATCCACCAGAGATGTATTATCATTCGACAATGTTTCATTAGCTGCAGTCGATAGAATCGCTGTGTTTTGTTTGTGTGCGTCTAAGCAGCTGTTGTTAAACAGTGTGCGCTCTTGCTAGACTGTAATGTACGGGTAATCCCGAGACCGCAGGGCTGATGAGTGAAACTACAGTGGAGAGAGAGGCTGGAATATATGAACGGGAGAAGACACAGAAGGCGGGTACATCTCATTGATAACGTCATTAACAACTAGTTGTTCAGTTCGGTTCCGAACACACTGCGTGGAATTTTTGAAAATGCGGTTGTCACTACCTGAATTTTTCAGGAGATAATTTGGTAGTAGAATGCGGTTGTCACTCCCATAAATTACTGAACTGTGTGTGTACAGAACAGGATTAAGCACTAAAAGCTGAACGGACAACCGAATTTAGCTGCAGTGTGTATGTTAGAGTTGAGGGTACTTGAGTTCGGACTTGGATTCGAGTCCGAGTCACGAGTCCAATATTAATGGACTTGGACTTGTCACGGACTTGGGTGCATTTTTACTCGGACTTGCCTCGGACTCTAGCCTTTTGGATTTGGGATTTTTATCCGAGTCCGGCCGAGTCCATGGCATTTGTGATGCAATGGAAAAAAAAAAATATATATACTGTATAAAAAAAATAAAATAACGTAACATAGGGTGACCATACGTCCTCTTTTCCCCAGACATCTCCTTTTTTTCAGATCTCAAAAAAGCATCCGGCCGGGATTTCAAAATTGCCACTAAATGGAGTCAAAGTATTTGGCTTTGTCTTCATATTGATGTGCTCTCTACAGTTAGTACTATCATACATTCTGTGTATTTGATACTGCGCATCAGTATCAGCTGTCCTTACATGTGATTATTCTGGCTGAGAGCAGCAGCGCACACTCTTTCAAAGTACCTTTTTAACTCTCTTGCCCAGAAAATACAATGAAGAACACAAGTGAGGGGAGAAGTCTCTATTCACCTATTATCCATACTAAATATAATGTGAAAAGAACGAAACGTCAGCCTAAGGTGAGTTTGATCTTGACTTTAGGGAAGTAGGCTACACCTGGACACAGGAGGACTGAAAGGTGTGAAGTGTAGTACTGTGGTATATAAAAAATTTTTTTTAAATGGTATCTGATCTTTTCTATTTTTATTTTCTGTTGTTGTATTTAATTTTATGGGGATTATTAAATGTTTTAATATTACCATTTATTAAATTTATTAAAACACATTAAATGTATTTAATTACATTAAATGTATTTCACCCATAATTTTTGATAAAACTAAACTAAATTGAAAATGCACAAATTGAAAATGAGGTAGAAATAAAAACGAAATAAAAATTTGAAATGATAACTCTGGTTATAATGACTAACGCAGATTTCACTTTCTTTGGCGTAGGTTTGAGTGGAGGGGGAAGCAACGAATAATTGAAATGTCAACAGAATGCAATAAGAAGTGTGCTAAAGGACAGTTTTGTCTTCATACACCTAAAGCCTATGCTTTCATTCTAAAACCACTTTGAAATTTGTTCAGCAGGATACTAATCATTTGTTTTTTGCATTTATATTGACGAATTGTTTTTCTTAGTTGTGAAGGTTAATATAAGCTTAAAATATTGATGTCGAGTTTATGGTTACAATTTTAATTCAGATTCTTAAACTGATTCATTCGGACTCGGTCTTGAGTCCGACTCGGCCCCTTCTGGACTCAGACTCAACTCGGACTCGATTGTTTAAAGACTCAGACTTGACTAAGGTGGACTCAAACCCAACACTAGTGTATGTGGCCTTAGTGCAAGAAATTTTGTTTTCAGGATTTTGCAAAAACTCTAAAAGTTTAGAGAATAACAGTATGTTGGCTTCATCAAGCCAACATAATAAAGATTTTGACAAGGAAGGGGAGTAAGTGGTGGAATACAGTACAGAAGTGACCGGGGGAAACCTTAACTGAAGTTAAAGTCAAGTCAACTGAAAACTATTCTCTAATTTCAGCTCAATGCTTTAGGATGCTCACCTTCTGAACAGTCTTTGAGGAATGTCTCGGTAAGTTTAAATCTCAGTGAGCTGCCAACACCTGGAGCTTTACCAGCTAGTTTCAGACTCTCTGTGGTGCCTTGACCATGGACCATGATCAAGTCTACTACTGTCAGGTTGTTCCTGTGTAAACATAAATGACAATTATAAATTGGGGATTGTCATACTATTCTACTCAGATTGTTCATTTGGCACATCAAGCTCACCTGACGACCAGCAGAGAGGAGACACTGTGATGGCTGATGGGTCTGAACTTCACACTGAAGGACTTTACCTCCCCAGGCATAAGAAGCAAGTTGTATACATAAGGCCGAATCAACCCTTCAGCAAATCCTGTGGAGCTCTTCATTACTAAAGACTAACACACAAACAAATAAAACATTATCTGCCTCATCGAGAGACACCAAAACCTGGGGATCATTACAGGAATTTTCCAAGGTCAAGTAAAATGAGCTAAGCTGTCTCAATCATCCAATAAAAATGTCATGTCAGGGTTTCAGTAAGTACTTACTTGGTTTTTCTGGACCTGAAATTCCAGTGTATTTGTGTCAATGTTGATGTTTGACAACTTTCCTAAAGGGAACCTTTAAGGGACATGGAAAAGAGACATCAGACACCTGCTTTTCAGAAATCAGTGAGTTGTCAAACAAGATACCAAACATACCAATATGAAACAAAACATTCACTCATGCTAAGGCATTTCTCAGGTTCAAGTCAATTAGAGCTGCTTTGTTTAGTTCATCAGTGGTGATTTACCTGTCAGCAAGTTTTCCTGTGAACACTGAAGGATTTGGGTACAAAGCCACGGGAAGAACCTGAACATAGACTGGGACGTCGGCAGGGTTTTCTAGAATCACTTCTTCTTCCTTTAAAAGTAGTATTACAATGTATTTGACTTGAGTGCAAGTATCGTTGTATATTTATTACAGAGCCCTCTGGAACACTTGGTTCTGATTGGTCAATAGTGGGATTCTGCTGTCAAATAATTTTGTTCAATATTGTTATACTGCTAATTTGCCAATTTATGTACAGCTTAACTGTCAAATTGATTGTTGTCATGGTCAACCGATTTCCTACACATCTGTGCTAGTTTCACATCCTATGTATAACTCTGAGGACTATTGCTTGTCTTTTATTAAATAATTTTAAACTCATTGCATATTCATTTAGGGGCCATTTACACGACAACGTTTTCAACTAAAAACGGAAAACTTTTTATGCGTTTTGTGCATGTTTATGAAAACGATGCCATTATCGTCTCTGTGTAAACATACAAAAACTTGAATTTGTGAAAACGATGACGTCATGCGCATGCGTATTACGTGTTATATAAAGAATGATGGATTGATAGGCATCAATTTGAGATGTATAATTATCAATATGAATACTGGTGTCTGTGCAAATAACAATAATCAACAATTTATTCATTTGGAGTGTTTTGTATGGAGTGTGAACATTGTACAGTAGGCAGAACCTGCTATTTGAAAATCTTGAAATTAATGTATGGATTCAGATGGGGAAAATGTATTTGTATTTTAAATGTTTTTTTATTTCCTTAATTTTATTTGATGTACCTTTACCCTGCAATTCATTCACCCACCGCTTATGTATATAGCCTATAGACAGAGATGTGATGCCATGTACAGTATTCAATGATATGCTTAGTATATGAAAACATGAGGCAGTGAAAATGCATGTTAGATTCAGTGTATGCAAGACCTCTCTCTCCATCAGAAGATATCCATATATCAGAGTTCTGTCTGATATCGAAAACCAGTCAACATCAACAGCATGTTATGTTAACTCACTCTCCTACCAGCCCAAGAGTCAGCAGGGGGAATACAGAAGAAGGCAGGAGATGAAGTGATGGTAAAAATGAGCAGAGTTTATTGAATAATCTTGAGAGTTCAGTCTATTGGCATGCGTGCGAGACATTCAAAACTACAATGGCGGACTACAGGACTGTGTTTGTGCTGCTCAAGATTTTGAGTTTATTGATGCTTCTCCAGCAAAGTAATTGTAGTAATAAAGCAACCTCATCGTCCATCCAGACAAAACTGCTCGATGCTTTCGGCATCTTCATTGTTTGTATTCACCGCTCTGTGGAAGAATGCTTATGTGCGCAGGCGCGTGGTGTTTCTTTACAAAGTGACATCGTCAACTACTGGCCTGGCATGCATTATACAGCGTTTTTAGTCATTTTCGCAGATCCGTGTAAACAGGGATCGTTTTGACAATGCTGTCGTCTGTACGTGAAACTTTTCAAAAACGCAAAAGGAAAAACGTTTCCGTTTTTAGTACATTGTTGTCATGTAAATGTACCCTTATTAAAGTGGCCATGTAATAAGTGGGACAATGTAAAGTCAGCTGATCTTACAAGTGTTGTATGAGTGTTTTTGTTTAACTGTATAAGAGAACATTATCAGTCATGTGCAAGGCATGAATTTGTCTGCTTGTGTATTGCTTGTGTATGCATGTGTGTATCTACATTTACCGAGGAGCTGTTGGTGTTTGTAAGAGGGAAATGGATCTGTTGTGATGAGTTGACCAGCGAGGGCCATGTGAGCTGTGCTGAGATTTTGGCCTGCACGTTCTTCTGCAGATCTGTGTTCACTTCAAGGAAAGCTTCAATCCTTCACAAACACAAGCATCATGTCACAGAATGATACATTACATTCACTCTATTGTTATCAAAATACATCTGATTTCAAGCTAAAAAAGTAGCAGACTAACTCAAAGCCTGATTGCTCTTTGAGCTCTTTCCATCTTTTCAGGAGCCGCTGATGTAGATCTACATCAGCGTCCCATATGTCCTCCTGCATAACCAAACCATGAGGCCTGGACTCCGCTGCAGCCAAAACACACAGGAAGAGTATTTAGTGAAAACACACACCAAACCAATTCAGAATAAAAAAGGCTTGGAGGGATAAACAGGTTAAAGGAAAAGCATACATTTCAGCACAAATGGCAATCCCACATAACAATGATCACCACACTGCAAGCTGGCATCAAAATAAATGTTTGCTATCTGGAATAGGAGAAAAACATCAAGAGTTAATTTCATAGATATCAATCGCTCAATTCAAAATTATGCTACAGATTTAAGTTCACAAATACACTGAGAAATTTGTAGGCAGGTGAATTTCAAGTCGGAGTTGGTTCAGTACAGTGTTATTGTGCTGTAATTAGGTCTGGCACCTTGGACTTTCGTCTGGGTTCCAACTCCACTTTGTTATTACGAAGTCGCTTGAAGTAAAATCGGATGTCCTCAGTGAGAGAACGAATTTGTTGAAGCCTTACTTTCTGTGAGAATGAACTCTGGATGCTGAACCCTTGGTGAACTACTTTACCCTATAAACAAAACATAGTAAAATACATAGCTGATGAAAATTCTACTTTGAATGGCTTGGAATCTAATGAATGGTCTCTTGTCATTAAAAATAACAGTGGTTTGTAAAACAGGTCAAGTTAGCACATGGCACTGGACACAGGGAGTGGTGTTCAAACAGTGCCTGGGGGTAGAAGCTGAGATGAATCATGTGTGCTCACACTGTTGCCCTCGTTTAACAGGTTTTTTTTTAGTTATTTTTCAAAAATACAACAATTACATAGAAATATGGGTCAATGATGTGACACTCATTGTTGTCCAGATCTATTACATTATTCAAAAATACATAAAAATGCAATTCATACACAACAATTACATGAATACACCTCTGCTATGATGAGCATATTTGTGTGTTTTTCTTACTAAATTGTTTTAGATCTTCAAACAAAGGCAACCCGAGTAAACACAAAATACAGTTTTCAAATATATATATATATATATATATATATATATATATATATATATATATTATTTTTTTTATTATTTTTTAATTGAAGCAAAAAAGTGATCCAACACCAATATCACCCATGTGAAAAGCTAACCGCCCACTTAAACTTAATAGCTGGTTGTGCCACCTTTAGCAACAACTGCAACCAAATGCTTCCGATAACTGGAGATCAGTCTCACACAACACTGTGGTGGAATTTTGGCCCACTCTTCTTTGCAGAACTGCTTTAGTTTAGCCACATTGGAGGGTTTTCAAGCACGAACTTCCCGTTTAAGGTCCTGCCACAGCATCTCAATCAGGTTCAAGACAGGACTTTGACTAGGCCACTCCAAAACTTTAATTTAGCCTTTGAGACATTCAGAGGGTGGACTTACTCCTATGCTTTGGATCACTGTCCAGCTTCAACTCATGGACCGATGACCGGATGTTCTCCTTTAGGATTTTCTGGTAGAGCACAGAATTCATGTTTCCCTCAATTACTGCAAGTCACCCTGGCCCTGAAGCAGCAAAGCATCCCCACACCATCACACTACCACCAACATGCTTTTTTTTGTGGAATTCTGTGTTTGATTTACGCCAGATGTAACAGGACCCCTGTCTTCCAAACAGTTCCACTTTTGACTCAAATCAAATCAAATCAAATCACTTTATTGTCACACAGCCATATACACAAGTGCAATGGTGTGTGAAATTCTTGGGTGTAGTTCCGATCAACATAGCAGTCGTGACAGTGATGAGACATATACCAATTTACAATAACATCAAATTAACACAACGCAATTTAAACATCTGTTATACATAATTAAACTCGACTTAAAACATCAAATTAACACAACACAATTTAAACATCTGTTATACATAATTACACTCAACTTAAAACATCAAATTAACACAACACAATTTAAACATCTGTTATACATAATTACACAACTTAAAACATCAAATTAACACAACACAATTTAAACATCTGTTATACACAATTACACTCAACAATATACAAATAATAACATACACTGTACAGTATACAATATGCTGTTTTTGTTTTTTGTTTTTTTTGTTTTGTTTTTTACTATATAGATACTATATAGATACACATTATTCAATAAAAATTAAAATATATATGAAAAAAGTATATATATAGAATGTACAGTATTGTACTGTATTGACATTCAGGCTGTCGGTTGATAGTCAGTTGTTAAGAGAGACAAAATATAATGACAGTAATATAATTTATGACAGTCCGGTGTGAGATAAAAGAGTAATAAAGTGCAGGGCTGATGTATTTTGATCGTGGGAGATCAAGAGTTCAGAAGTCTGATTGCTTGGGGGAAGAAGCTATCATGGAGTCGGCTGGTGCGGGTCCTGATGCTGCGATACCGCCTACCTGATGGTAGCAGTGAGAACAGCCCATGGCTCGGGTGGCTGGAGTCTCTGATGATCCTCCGAGCTTTTTTCACACACCGCCTTGTATATATTTCCTGGAGGGAGGGAAGCTCACCTCCGATGATGTGTTTGGCAGTTCGCACCACCCTTTGCAGTGCTTTGCGGTTGTGGGCAGTGCTATTGCCGTACCAGGCGGAGATACAGCCAGTCAGGATGCTCTCCACAGTGCAGGTGTAGAACCGTGTGAGGATGTGGCGGTTCATTCCAAACTTCCTCAGCCGTCTCAGGAAGAAAAGGCGCTGATGAGCCTTCTTCACAACGACTTCAGTGTGGACGGACCATGTGAGTTCCTCAGTGATGTGGACACCCAGGAACTTGAAGCTGCTGACTCTCTCCACTGGTGCTCCATTGATGGTGATTGGACTGTGTTCTCTGTCTTTTCTCCTGAAGTCCACCACAAGCTCCTTTGTCTTACTGACGTTGAGGGAGAGGTTGTGCTCCTGACACCAGTGTGTCAGAGTGTGCACCTCCTCTCTGTAGGCTGTTTCATCATTGTCAGTGATCAGACCTACCACCGTCGTGTCATCAGCAAACTTAATGATGGCATTGGAGTTATGTGTTGCCACACAGTCATGTGTGTACAGGGAATACAGTAGTGGGCTGAGAACACAGCCCTGCGGGGCTCCAGTGTTGAGGGTCAGTGATGAGGAGATGTTGCTGCCTATTCTAACCACCTGGCGTCTGCTTGACAGGAAGTCCAGGATCCAGCTGCACAGCGAGCTGTTTAAGCCCAGAGCCCGGAGTTTCTCATCTAGCTTGGAGGGCACTATGGTGTTGAATGCTGAGCTGTAGTCTACAAACAGCATTCTCACATAAGTGTTCTTTTTTTCCAGGTGGGAGAGAGCAGTGTGTATTGTAGATGCAATGGCATCATCAGTGGAGCGGTTGTTACGGTAAGCAAACTGCAGCGGGTCAAGATTGAGTGGTAATACAGAGCAGATGTAATCTCTGATTAGTCTCTCAAAACATTTGCTGATGATGGGGGTCAGAGCAACAGGACGCCAGTCATTTAAACAAGTTATTTTCGATTGTTTTGGAACAGGCACAATGGTGGATGTTTTAAAGCATGTGGGGACTACAGACAAAGAGAGGGAAAGGTTGAAAATGTCCGTAAAGACACCAGCCAGCTGGTTCGCGCACGCTCTGATGACGCGGCCCGGAATGCCATCTGGACCCGCGGCTTTGCGGATATTCACCCGTCGGAAGGATCGGGTTACATCCGCTACAGAGACGGAGAGTGAACTAACCTCTGTAGCTTCGGCCGTGAGAGCTCTCTCCGCGAGGGCGGTGTTATTTCCCTCGAAACGAGCATAAAAAGTATTTAGCTCATCCGGTAGAGGGGCAGCGGTGTTCATGGCGGAGTTTTTATTCCCTTTAAAGTCCGTGATGATGTTAATTCCCTGCCACATGCTTCTAGAGTTGGTGGTGTTAAACTGTCCTTCAATCTTACTCCTGTACTGGCGTTTTGCTGTTTTGATAGTTTTTCGGAGGGCATCAGTCCATAGAACATTCTCCCAAAAGCTTTGAGGATCATCAAGGTGTGTTTTGGCAAAATTCAGACGAGCAATTATGTTCTTCTGGGTTAGCAGTGGTTTTCGCCTTGCCACTCTTCCATGGATGCCATTTTTGCCCCGTGTCTTTCTGATAGTGGAGTCATGAACAGTGACCTTTACATTCTTCCCAGATTGATGTATTCCAATCACCTTTTTCCTCATCATTTCTGGTATTTATTTCGACCTTGAGATAATGTGCTACTGGGTGAGACCTTTTAGCCAATTTCACGCTGCTGAAAAAGTTCTATTTAGGTGTTGATTTGATTGAACAGGGCTGGCAGTAATCAAGCCTGGGTGTGTCTAGTCCAGCTGAACCCAATTATGAATGCAGTTTCATAGATTTGGGGAATTAGTAACTAAGGGCAAATACTTTTTCACACAGGCCCAGTTGGTACTGGATAACTTTTTGCTTCAATAAATAACATTATCATTTACAAATTGTATTTTGTGTTTACTCAGATTGCCTTTATGTTAGATTTTGTTTGAATTTTTGAAACAATTTAGTATGAGATATACACAAAAAAAGAAAAAATCAGGATGGGGGCAAATACTTTTCCAGAGCACTGTGTAAATATATATATATGTAAATACACACACACACACACACACACACACACACCCGGTCAAAAGTTCTGAAACACACTCATTATTATAATTTCTTTTCTTCACATTTTAGAATAAGAGTAAAGTCATCAAAACTAAGGAATAATAAATGGAACTATGGGAATTATGTTGTGACTAAACAAAATCCAAATTAAATCAAAACTGTGTTATATTTTAACATCTTCAAAGTAGTCACCCTTTGCCTAGAATTTGCAGACATGTACTCTTGACATTTTCTCAACCAACTTCTTGAGGTATCACCCTGGGATGATTTTTAAACAGTATTGAAGGAGTTCCCATCTATGTTGGGCACTTATTGGCTGCTTTTCTTTATTATTTGGTCCAAGTCATCAATTTCAAAATCTTTTTTTTTTTTTTAATAAAATGTATATATTTTATGTGTAAAATATATACACAAGTATATATATATATATATATATATATATATATATATATATATATATATATATATATATATATATACACACATATATCTATCTCAGGGGTGTGACGGTACATAGAAGAAGTCACAGTTCGCTACGTACCTTGGTTTTGGGGTCACAGTTCGATACGAGTACGGTACAACAGGAATAAGCAACAAATCCCAAATGCTAGGTTTCTTTTCATTTATTTTGAACAGACAGTAGTGCAAATTACAGTTTGTTCCACCTAGCGGCATTTAGTCCCCCCTGAGGTAGTTGGTACAGTACAGCCTCCTTTAGTGTATTAAGCACTAAGCAGTAAACAAAATGCACTCTTGCATAGGCCATATTTTTTTGTAGAGTTGATAAAAATCAGAAGGTATTTGGTCACAATAAGCTACAAAACTGAAAAGCATCTTGTGTTATAAAAGTACAAAATAAATAGAATAATGAAAAAACTTGTGCATTAGAAGCCATTCTTGTTTTGGATTGGTGCGCAGATGGTCTCTTCTTGTGCTCTTTTTCCTGTTGTGGCGGTTAGCAAACAGCGTTGCATTACCGTGCGCGCCCCTTCTGGATTGGAGTGGATCGCCAGTTACTGACTCTGATGTATTCTTCGTCTGACTGCATGCACCGAACCGTGACGTCAGTACCGTGATGGTTCGGGACGAATACATGTACCGTTACACCCCTAATATATATGCATACACACAACGATAAGCCACAACATTAATACCGCCTGCCTAATATCGTGTAGGTCCCCCTCGTGCCACCAAAACAGCTCTGACCCGTCAAGGCATGGACTTCACAAGACCTCTGAAGGTGTCCAGTGTTATCTGGCACCAAGAAGTTAGCAGCATATCCTTTAAGTCCTGTAAGCTGTGAGGTGGGGCCTCCATGGATCGGACTTGTTGGTCCAGCACAACCCTTAGATGCTCAATCGGATTGAGATCTGGGGAATTTGAAGGCCAAGTCAACACCTTGAACTCTTTGTCATGTTCCTCAAACCATTCCTGAACAATTTTTGCAGTGTGGCAGGTCGCATTATCCTGCTGAAAGAGGCCACTGCCATCAGGGAATACCGTTGCCATGAAGGAGTGTACGTGGTCTGCAACAATCTTTAGGTAGGTAGTACATGTCAAAGTAAAATCCACACGAATGCCAGGACCCAGTGTTTCCCAGCAGAACATTGCCCAGAGCATCACACTGCCTCTGCCGGCTTGCCTTCTTCCCATGGTAAACGATGCACACGCACCTGGCCGTCCACATGATCTAAAAGAAAATGTGATTCAACAGACCAGGCCACCTTCTTCCATTGCTCCATGGTCCAGTTCTGACACTCACATGCCCATTGTAGGCACTTTCAATGGTGGACAGGGGTCAGCATGGGCACTCTGACCAGTCTGCGGCTAATTCACTGTGTGTTCTGACACCTTTCTATCATGGCCAGCATTACGTTTTTCAGTAATTTGTGCTACAGTAGCTTTCTGTGGGATTGGACCAGACGGGCTAACCTTTGCTCCCCACGTGCACCAATGAGCCTTGGGCACCCATGACCCTCTCGCCAGTTCACTGATTGTCCTTCCTTGGACCACTTTTGGTAGGCACTAACCACTGCATACCGGGAACACCCCACAAGACCTGCCGTTTTGGAGCTGCTCTGACCCAGTCATCTAGCCATCACAATTTGGCCCTTGTCAAAGTTGCTCAGATCCTTATGCTTGCACATTTTTCCTGCTTCCAACACATGAAATTTAAGAACTGACCATTCACTTGCTGCCTATCCCATCCCTTGACAGGTGCCATTGTAACGACAAAGTCAATGTTCTTCACTTCACCTGTCAGTGGTTTTAATGTCGTGGCTGATCAGTGTGTGAGTGTGTGTGTGTGTGAGTGTATATATATATATAAAAATGCTATAAAGGTTTTTCAAATTTCAAACATTTATGAAACCAAATTCAACACAAAGATTACATTTCTAAGAATTAGACAAAAGTGTTTTAAACTAGACTTTTAAAAGATGTCTTATTTTTAACACCTCTGACAACCTTTTGTCATGACTCATATACTGGAATAAAATATATAAAAATACAGGACATTTTTACTGTAGCAAACTCACCGGGAAGGAAGGGGGCAGAATGATGTGCTTGGGTGAACAGCTTAAAGTTCCTACCGCTATGAGAGCCTTTACAGGGATGGTCAATATCTGCAAGAGATACCGATGAACTGAAGGTTTGGAGAGCATTGCTAACAGTTGCTATAGTGGTATTTGAGATACAGATCCACACGGACACACACAACAGGCTCTGGATGGACCACATACCTCATAGTCTGTTGTAATGTGTACGGCTCCATCATAGACTCCCTCTAAA
This sequence comes from Myxocyprinus asiaticus, assembly GCF_019703515.2. NCBI lineage: Eukaryota > Metazoa > Chordata > Actinopteri > Cypriniformes > Catostomidae > Myxocyprinus > Myxocyprinus asiaticus. The sequence continues at coordinate 26,493,530 of NC_059355.1, forward strand.
GCTTTAGCTACCAAGGTAACTTTAAACACTGCATAAAAGCCTGAGGCTAAAATTACCTGTGAGGAAACAGACATGCAATACTATAGTTATGAACACCTACACATACAAATGAGAGAGTCCTGTAGGCATCCTGCTTTTCCTAAACAAACACACATGCATGCTGGATCACAACTGAATGAAGAAAAAAAAAAAAAAAAAAAAAAAAAAAAAAAAACACATCCCATCCCAAAGTCTCCCATTCACTTTTACAACAAAAAACATGACATGGAATATGCAGGGAAATTTCCTTCCAATAAGGTCATCTTTATAATTAATGCTAATCTAATGAGGGAGGATATGAGCATGTTTGCACCTGGCTACACTGATTTTGAAATTAACAACATTTAACAATACACTTAAGTAAACACTCTCTCCTACACATTAAACACTCACTCTCTCTCTACATGTAATGTTTTATGTAATGTGAATATGAAATTGACACAAACTGATTTTTTTTTTCTGCCCAACTCAGTTTATATACCTTGTAGTCTGGTTGTGGGCCCCTTTTACACGATAAATGAATAATGCTTGATCATAAATTCTGTGCTTGCAGGAACTCAACAACCACAAATCTTGTGACACTTCTGCAACTTTACAGCATGTACAGACATGCAAGGATTTTGCCAGAAGTCATATGACTGCCTGCATATAATCAAATCTGTATACTGGGACTTCCATGTATGCTCCTTTAAGTTGCACAATTACTGATAAAGTTATGACGTTTATTTATTTTTATTTTTTTTATTAAATAATAAGTAATATGAAAATAATAAAGAAGATCACAAAATTTGCACAGATACAATGGGCTACAATGTGCTTGACCAGTGAAGGTACATAAAGTGTTTATATTTCTGAGATACAGATATTTATCTTTGTTACAGAATATTCTGGATTAAAGCTCTATCTACAGCATCTGTGGCATTCAGTCGAATACCCCAGAAAATGACTTTGACATGTTATGACTAGCAGTTAGTATTTTAATACTGTGAAAAAGAGTAGTTTAAACCACTACAAGATATAGACGAAAAATATACATCTGCTAAATTTTAAGTTTTGGTAATGGACAGTAATTTAGTGAATACTGCACTCTTACAGTTTTGTACTGGGTGGCCGAGGTGTTTTGGAGTTCTCTGATTCTGCTCAGTGCTTCACTTTTGTTCCCTCTTTCTGTGTTAAGCAACTCCATTGATAGACTGTCTCCTGTCACCAACCATGACTTGATCTCTAACTGCAGGACCAAAAGACATTTTTTAACACAACATACAGTCATAGAGAAAAGGCCACACTGTCCTTTTTGCTCACTCCAATGCCTCTTTAAAATGATAGTTACCCAAAAATTAAAATTGTCATTTTTTGCTCACCCTCATGTCCTTCCACACCCGTATGACTTTCTTCTATCAGAAGGAGCACAAAAGGAGCTTGTCAGGTGGAATTTTAGGGATGGAGGAAAGCATCAACATTTTTCAAAATTTCTCCTCTTGCATTCCACAGAAGAAAGCAAGTCATAAGGGTTTGGAACCACATGAATTTTCAATTTTGGGTGAACTAAACCTTCAAGTTTTAAAAGAGACTATGTAAAACACAAAATTTTGGGTGGAACAGTTACTATTACTACTTTGCTTTCTCTAAATGACTAAACGTCACACAGATATGCTGAAAACGCAGTCTCTTGAGATCATACCTCTATTGGGTTACTGTTGACCACCACAAACACCAAAGTGCTGGTGTCCGTGGCACTTAAGACACCAAAGTCCAAGATGTGCTCTTGAGGACACGGAGGAAGAACAATGGGCTGTCAAAAAGAGAGAAAAGAGAAGTCTTCACAATTTTTCTGATAATTTCTCTATCCAGGGTTCGTACAGATTTTTTTAAGAGTGAAATTCAAGCACTTTTCAAGCATTTCAAGGTACCATATTCATCTTTTTCAAGCACCTCGAAGCTTTAAATATTATCCAATATTAAATGTTACCTGACAAAAATGCAATAAGAAGTATCCTTTGTGATTTCAATTGTTTTTTTTAAGAATTCCTTTAAACCCACAGAGAGCCAAGACTGGAATCCTTAATATGACTGCATCCAAAGTCTTGCATTAACACATAGATACAACACTGGTTATCTATAGGGTGTGAATTATCATTGGGGAAAACAAATCCCGGTTACTGCAGTTACTTATTTGTTTTCATGTGTAAAATGCAAAGAAATATCAAATAGGTTTGGCTACTTTTAAAGAAGGTTTGTGTGTGTGTGTTCACTTCAAATAAAAGCAAAAATTCTAAAACTGATCATTTGTCCACAGCTATCTGAATAATGGCTAAAAGACCACTTTGAAAAATACAAGCTATTCAGTGACAAGATATGAGATGCATGTGAAATCTCACTTTTTTTTCTTCTTCCAATTAACACTTTTTATTGGTTCTAATACATGAAACAGAAAAGCAAAACACATGTACAGAATCAACTTTTAACCCTGATCCTCAACAAACATCCCTGTGGTCAAAGCCAAATTACACACAAAAAACAAAATTATATATATATATATATATACACATACACACACACACACAGTATTGTGCAAAAGTTTTAGGCACTTGTGAAAATGTTGCATAGTGAGGATGTCTTCATAAATAATGCCATAAATAGTTTTCATTTATCAATTAATATCATACAAAGTCTAGTAAACATAAAAAAAAACTAAATCAATATTTGGTGTGACCACCTTTGCCTTAAAAACAGCACCAATTCTCCTAGGTACACCTGGACAGAGTTTTTCTTGGTTGTTAGCAGATAGGATATTCCAAGCTTCTTGGAGAATTCACCACAGTTCTTCTATCTATTTCGGCTGTCTCAATTGCTTCTGTCTCTTCATGTAATCCCAGACTGACTCGATGTTGCAGGGCTCCTCTTCTTATATTCTAACCTTTTCTATTTGCAAAAGAAATGTTTGGGAGTATAAAATGTATTTTTCCTACTGACACACTAAAACTGAAGATATAAATAACCATCTTAAGACAAATGCTTTTGTGAAACACCTTATGTGCCTAAAACGTTTGCACAGTACTGTAAAATTATTATTTCATATATATATATATATATATATATATATATATATATACACACACACACACACACACACACACACACACACACACACACACACACACACGTAAAAAAATAATAATAATAATAATAAATCACACACATTTAAACTATAAATCCCTCTCCACTGCCCCTTCCTGAGAGCCTTCCAAAAAGGTCAGATAGCTTCCCCACTTCAAATTAAACACCCCCAGGTTGCCAAGCCTACTATCTGACATCTCCTCAAATGCTGCTACCCTGCCCATCTCCGTGCACCACTCCCGAAATGAGGGTGCACCAGCCAACTTCCATCCCCTCAGAATGATCTGTCTACCGATCATGACACTGGCTAGGACCCAATTTCTTATGTATTTATCCCCTATACTAATGACCGCCCCACTGCCTAAAATACAGAGTCTAGGGCAAAATGAAATTTGAGTGCCCAATACGTCACGCATAAAACTCTGAACCCTCAACCAGAATTCTTGGATCTTAACACACCACCAAAAAACATGGGTTGTGTCCACATCTTCTGATTGGCATCACCAGCAGGTGGGTGTGTCTTTAAGACCAAGCCTCTACAATCTAAAGGGGGTCCAATAGAATCGATATAAAATCTTGAATTGCATAATCTCTAGATGCAGACTTGACGTCTTTTAGAATCCTAGCCCACACTCCCTCCTCCAATACCAAGTTTAAATCTTTCTCCCATGATCCCTTGAGAGAAGCTAAAGCTCCATCCCCCAGACTCTGAATTAGCAGGGAGTAATACACTGATGACTCATGGCCTTTTCCAAAAGCAGTAATCACCACTTCCAGAGTATCTGCCGCTTTAGGGGGGTGTATGCTACTCCCAAAAATAGTACAAAGCAGGTGGTGCAGCTGTAAATACCTAAAGAATTGAGACCTGGGAATCCCAAAATGTTGAACCAAATTTTCAAAGGGTCTAAACACTCCACTCTCATATAGGTCACCGTGCGTATTAACCTCCCTCACAAACCACTCTGTCCAGCAGAAAGGGTACTTATTAATACATAACTTTGGGTTCAGCTATATGCTCGAAGCGGACATTTATTTAAATGTCCGAATTAAACACTCTGGACACTTCTGCCCATACCATGTGCAAATGCAAGATAACGGGGTGTAATTTAATTTCTCCGGTTAGTTTGATAGAAAGGCTTTGCAATGGCGAAATAGGGGCAAGGACTTCCTGTTCAAAACAAAACCAGGGAGGGGCTCTCTCAGGTGGGAGCGACCAATGAGCCAAATGTTTGAGACCAAATGCATAATAATAAAACAAAATCATGGGTAGGCCTAGCCCACCTTTGTCAATCGGCCTATGCAATTTACTGAAATGTAATCTGGGACGTTTACCATTCCAAATGAAGGACTTCGCTTTTTGATCAAATTGCTTGTAATAAGAGAGGGGGACATCTATAGGGAGAGATTGTAGCAGGTAGTTGAATTTTGGAATACAATTCATTTTAATAATATTAACCTTCCCAATCACAGATAAATATAATGAAGCCCACCTGCCCACATCGCTCAAAAACCTTTTTATTAAAGGGTCAAAATTAACACCAACTAAATCACACAAATTTGCTGGGAATAAAATACCCAAATACTTGGAACTGGAAGGTGCCCGGCTGAAAAGCTGTTCCTGGGCAGTACACTGTCAGAGCCAAAGCTTTTGGATTTAGACCAATTAACTCTGTATCCTAAGAAATTAGAAAAGGAATTAATAATTCTGCGGAGGCAAGGCACAGATCTAGTAGGGTCGGAGACAAATAATAAAATATCATCTGCATGAAGCAAAAGATTATGTGCCATATGCAAATCATCCTCCTTTTTTATCGTGGCTGCTAATGGTTCCAGGGCAAGACAGAACAACAAGGGGGAAAGATTTTACCTATCCAGAGTAAAATAACCTGAAATTAATCCATTCGTTTGTACCGCCACTATCGGGTGTCTATAAAGTAACTTAATCCAACCAATACAAGTATTCTCGAACCCGTACATTTCCAAAATCTTAAAAAGATAATCCCATTCTACCACATCAAATGCCTTTTCGGCGTCAAGTGAGATGGCAGCGACCGGAGTCTGATCATTCGCCACTGACCACATGATATTGATGAAATGCCTAATGTTATCAGAAGAGCTGCGGCCCCGAATAAACCCCACCTGATCTGTATGTATAAGAGATGTCATAACTTAATCGGTTAGCCAAAATTTTTGACAATATTTTAACGTCTAACTGGATCAGGGTAATTGGATGGTAACTCTTACACTCGCTTGGATCTTTGTCCTTTTTAAGAATCAGACTGATCCGGGCTTGCGTCATGGTTGGTGGAAGCTTTCCATTCTTTAATGATTCCGTATAAACTTCTCGCAAAAGTGGAGCCAATTCTGTAGCATAAGATCTAAAAAAACTCAGTGGCAAAGCCATCTGGCCCCGGAGCCTTGCCCTGTAGGCAAGGCCTTAATTCCCTCACCAAGCTCCTACAAGGTTATCTAAGAATCAAGATAATTTTTTTTGCTCAGCCGTCAGTTTAGGAAGTTCTAATGGTTCCACAAAGTTTCTAATATCCTCATCAGTAGATGAAGACGTGGAACTATAGAGATCAAGATTAAATTCTTTAAAAGCATTATTAATATCAATGGCCGAGGTAAATATTTCACCACCAGTAGATTTTACTGAGGGAATGGTAGAAAAAGACTCCGTTTTATGTATCTAGCCAAAAGCTTCCCTGCTTTATCCCCTGACTCAAAAGTATGACTGTCTTGCTCTGAATAGCCAAAACTCAAAATAGTATTATATCTGTATTTCAATTGGGTCAATTCTCTGAGGCCATCAGACGACATTTGGCGCTTCAGCTCTGCCTTGGCACTTTTAATATTCCCTTCCAACTCCATGAGTTCTCGTGCTTTGGATTTTTTGATGAATAAGGCATACTGTATGATCCGACCCCTAAGTGCCTCCCAAGCCACCCCCACAGAGAATACTGAGGAGGTCTCCATATTAACATTGATTTCAGCCTTTAACATATGTTGGAATTCAGGATTTTGCAAAAGGGATACATTAAAGCGTCAACTATATGATTTCTTTTTCTCCATATGTGGCAACACCTCTAAACACACCAGGGCGTGATTTGAGACTAAAATGTTTCCAATTGAGCAATCAACAACAGATGAAATGAGGGACTTAGATATAAAAAAAAATCTATTCTAGAGTAAATCTTATGGACTGATGAAAAAAAATTTATAGTCCCTACCAGATGGGTTCTAAAGTCTCCAAATATCTGTAATACCAAGATTTTTACACATCCTGTGAAGCGTCAATGATGCCCTAGGAGGCTTGCACACTTTTGCTTCACTATGATCAAGGACTGTGTCCATCAAAAAGATTAAAGTCTCCCCCCAATATAATATCATGAGGGGTGCCAACAGCTTGCAACATCCCTTCAAGATCTATAAAAAAGCCCTAATCATCAACGTTAGGTGCGTAAATATTAGCCAAAATAAGACTTTGCCCCTGAATTTCTGCTAAAAAAATAATGACTCTTCCTAATTTATCTTTAATCTGTTTAAGACATTTGAATTGTAGATGTTTACCTATCAGTGTAGTGACTCCCCTGCTCTTACTTGAGCCAACACTAAAGAAAACATGTCCACCCCATATCTTCCAAATTTTTCAGCTTCCTGAGGGAAAAAGATGCATTTCTTGAAGAAACACTATCATATTTCTTGCGCATAAGAAGAGAAATAACCTTCCTTCTTTTTATGGGGTGCCCCATCCCGTTCACATTCCACTCATATTAACATTTGACATTTTGAAAAAATAGATTGTGTGTCAAAAACAAAATTATAAAAGACCACATTTCAACATTAGTGCAACAATAAAACCCCGAACTTCCCCCGAACCAAACAAACAGAAAAAAGAAAAACGTGCGCATTAACCCTGCGCACGACAGCACCAACTGGCGTCCATCCCTCTAAACTCAAACAGTTCATGTACGCCTACGAAACCCCCTGTGGCAACTTTGCCATCGGATTGCTCAAGTCCAGTGTTTCTATAAAAATTCTGAATTACACAACAAAAGATAATCTATAAAACAAAATCCAGCCAAAAGACAAAACTGTCCCGAAGGTGCGTTACTCCACAAAACAAACTCCAGCCACTAGGCACTCAGAAAAAAGGCACTCAGTTTCCTCGAACAGTCAAACGAATGTTCAGTGGGCCGGCCCACTCGGCTGTTACATGAGTGCAACAAATGACCTAATCACTCCAATGTCTTGCAAGAAATACTCCACAAAACAAACTCCAGCCAATAGAAGGCATAAGCACAAAGAGCATGTAGATTCATCCACAAAACTGTCCCGAAGGAGTGTTACTCCACAAAACAAACTCAAGCCGCTAGGCATAACCAGCACAAAAAGAAAAAAGGTGCTCAGTTTCCTCGAACAGTCAAGACTTACTCCACTGACTTTATGAAGGACATCACTTGCTGTGGGCTTGTGAAAGTTTTATGGCCATCCTTAGCATCTATTCAATCTATCAATTTGGCCGGGAATATCAGTGCAAAAGCGACCTTCCGTTGATGTAAAAGTTTCTTGCATTCCTTGAATCGATCACGTTTCTCTCGTCGAATTCGCAAAGTCTTGGAACACGAAAATGCTGTGGTTTTTCCAAGAAAGCCTTCCTTTACTTCTCGCCTCACGTAACAAGATCTTTATTGGATGATCTCAGAAATTTGGCCAGAACTGATCGGGGCCTGCCTCTGTCCCTCCACAGCTCACCAAGAAGGAACCCTGTGAGCTCGCTCGATTTCCATCTTATGGCTTGTTATGTCTAGCAGATTCGGAAAGAGCCCGTCCAGGAATTTCACCATATCCTGACCCTCTTTGTCCTCAGGAATTCCGACAATACGGACATTATTCTGCTGGCTACGGTTCTCCATGTCCTCCAACTTCTCCCAGACACACTCCAAATCCACCTTGGTAGCTAGCGGATTAGCAGATAATTCCCTCTCCGATGACACCAGATAATCAATCCATTTCTCGATATCCCCAACACTTGTAACCACCTCAGAGAATTTCATCTTCATGGCAGTGATCGATCAACATATCACAGCAGGATCCTCTAAGTCAGCAACGACCTTCGTCAGCATTGTCGACATGTTCAACATCTCTCGCCGCATTTCCCTTATCTCTCCGACCAAATCGACTCCCTGGCTCAGGGCCTACTCGGGGGTGTCAGCTTGAGCATGCAAGTGTCTTTTAATGTCTCCAGAGCCCAAGGATTTTGAATTGTTTGACATACTGTCCTCCTAGAACAGTTATGGAACAGAGTGTATCGAATCTCACCGATTCATCTCATTAAAAGTGTTAAAACTAGCAATGTGTGCAGAGCTCGCCGTTCACACGTCCGATCCTCGCATGGAGTCACGTGACTCCCGTGAAATCTCACTTTTAAATATGCACAACAGCAGCAGAAATAAATTTAGTGTGATGGGATTGTTTTTCCCCACACCAGTATAAGACATGACTGCAATAATCAGACTGATTTGAACAATATTATTTTATTATGAATATTATGAGTGATTTCAGCTGTTCTGACAGCTAAAATATGTAGGCTAAGGGATAATTGTACAACTAGGGCACGCATTCAAAAGGCCTTAGAAGATGTAACACTGCTTATCAAACAGGGTTTCTGCAGGTTTAAAATAATGTCATGTTTTCCATTTAATGAGTTCATGGAAGAAAAATATTCATCATATATATAAATCTGTGTTAATTATATTAAAACTGGTAAATGTACCAACATATCATTAAATAGCCAATGAATAAACAACAAGATTTACCTACAAATTATACTAAATTATTAAATGTAAAGCATCATGCAGGGACATCCATTTCAAAAGCAAACTGTAATATTATAGTACTGTAATGTACTATTAAATGATTATTATTTAATGTTAATTTTAACTAATATTTCTGTCATAATTTCATTACATTCACAAGGCATTGCTCCTATTAAAACCTCAAGCCTTTTTATTTTTTTTATGGTAATTTGTATGTCTTGCATGTTTAGTAAGCATATCAGGTAGTCATGCGATATTACATATTGGCTGTAAATTATTCCAAAGTAAATTAAAATAAATCTTTTTTTTTTTTTTTTTTTTTGCATACAGGCGTATGATTTCCTTGTTGTTGATTGCTTCTCTGCATAGAGATATTTTATTTCTCCTCTTCCAGCCAGCTGTCATTAAAACGGAAGCAGGAGATGCAGGTATAATTTGTTTGATGCCAATCTACCACAGTGGAGAGACACGCAGTACTTCAGTGTGTGCACAACATTAAAGCAAGAGAAAGTAAATTGCGGAGCGGTCCACGTGCGCTCCCACGCTGACGAGACACCAAACAACGAAAACTGTAAAATATTTCAATTTCATTTTAGATTGTTTATAACTGCCAACCACCTAAGAAAAAATAAAGCATTTTCAAAAACTTCATTAAAATTAAAGCATATTTCAAACCTTGAAAAGCTAACTGTGAAAATCAAGCATTTTCCAAACTTTCAAGACTCACCCAAACCCTGTCTATCTCTACACTGAAAGAAAGTTAAACAACCTCATTGTCAGATGTAGGCCCTTTCAAAATCTACTGAGCAAACTAGACAGCATTTTTGGGGATCATATGAATGTTATAACTACAAAAATTCTATCTAGGAGGGAAGATTCATGGTCTTGCCTTGCCTGAATTTTCCAACATTAAAAACAAACATAAAAAGACAAAAAGTGGAATTTATGTGGCAAGAAACGTCCAGAGGCTTTAAAAAACATTCAGACATGTTTGTGTCTGTAGCAGACATGTCTGTGTTTCTAATGTACCTCCAAGAAGCCTGTGTAGGCCCTGACTGGCAGGTGAAATTTTGATGCATTGGTGATGAGGAGGATGTTGCTGTCGATGTGGATGGAGGGTCGTACTGGTCGGAACAGAAGGGAGAAAATGTAGCGCGACTCATGCGGAGGGATAAGTACTGGCGTGCTGAAATTATGCACCTGAAGAAAAAACAAAAAACACATTAGCAACAATCATGTCTGTCACAGGTCTGAACACATTCAATTCAAAATCTGGAAGACTGAATTACATTGAACATGGTCTTGGCCTCCTCAGGCAGGGACACATTGTGGATGCGTATGGCAAAGTTGAAGGTATTGGTGAGGTAGATGGGCCTGTCAACTGGATCTACGGGGCTGTCTCTGATGTGGAACAGGGTGGCTGTGTGGTCAAAGCCCAGGTACCTGAGGGAACGTTGGAAAGCCATCCGAAAAATGGCTGATTTAAATACATTGTGAACTAGTTAGTGTAGTTATTGTAGTTGGCAACTCTAATCTACCCTGGTGAACATGAGGAATGCTTACCCTTCTAAAACCTCAGCTTGGTAAGGGATTTCAAGTTTTGAGTAGCTTTTCTCTTTTGCCTTCACTGTTATTTTCCCAGAAAACTGGTCTAAGCTTCTTGCTTTTAAAGCTGAAAGCATCAAACACAATGAACTTCTGTAAACAAATACTTTCCTCCACGTAAAACAATGAAAAATGATGTCTAAAAAAATGAGCATACACAATAATGCCTTTATGGGTAACAACAGATAATAACAGATGGTTAATCACAGATTTAAAAACACAAAAACTTCTACCTCCTAAAGCGTTATAAAATTTTGACTTGTCAAACTGAATTCCTCACTTTGTTTATTTTGCTGAGATTACCATCAAATCAATACAGTGACATGACTGATGGGTAATCTGTATTAGACAAATCTGGACTTAAAAAGGTAAAAAGTCATGCTTTCAGAGATCCTGTTCCAATACTGATACCTCTGAAAAGAAAAGTACATACCATCAAAACTTATACTTGCGACTTTGGTATATCGGCTCTCTCCAGCTTTTAGTGTGATTTGCTTGAACTCAACTGCAACAGCTTCATTAGATGGAGTTGGCCGAACACTCTGTAAAACGAGACACATTAAGAGCCCTAAAAAGCAAACTTTTTAAAATTAGTTTAACCGAAAACCTTGCCAGACCTATAAAAAAAAAAAGCTTACCATGATTGATACGTCTTTTGCTCCTGAATTTAACAGATGCAAATTCAGTTGTTTTGGTCGATCTGTAAAGATGAAAGGAAACAAAAGAATTGTTACTTTTTTTTTTTACAGTGTCTGTTTCCTGCAAACTGATTTGCCTTTCCTTTGAACCTGCAGTCAAATATATTGTAAAAAGCACACCTTGCGATCGAAGCGTACCAAAGTCCAGCATCTCTGTAGAGGAGTATATTCCAGGTGCTGGGTAGATGCATTAAACATACACAATGAGTCAGAGCTAAAATAATACTGATCATATGTTATGAGTCAGACAAGATGATCAGGGTGACTCTAACTGACCTGTGGTGACTTCAACCTCTACAGGGAGGATTATAAACTCGTCCTCGTTGGACGCATTAGTTTTAATTCTAATAAAGGCTGTGTGGTTGTCAGCATCTCGAGAGGAAAAGCTGGCTCTCATTACGCCCTTAGTCTCAAATGGAGCAATCTCCTATAAAAAAAAAATTGTGCAAAAAAATATAAATCAGAAAATGACTAATACAGAAAAGTACTTTAAAAAAAGTAAAGTATGGCCAGATGGTCATTATTGCAGCAAAAAAGTTTGAGAGATGTGTAATAAGGAATTGTGCTATGACAGTTGTTCAGAGCAATTGTGATCAAATTTAAAGGGATAGTTCACCCAAAAATGAAAATTCTCTTTTCATTTACGCACCCTCATGCCATCTCAGATGTGTATGACTTTCTAACTTCAGCAAAACACAAGAGAAGATTTTAAGAAGAATATTTCAACTCTGTAGGTCCATACAATGCAAGTGAATGGTGATCAGACCTTTGTAGGAATCACATAAAGGAAACATAAAAGTAATCCATCAGACTTCAGTGTTTAAATCCATATCTTTAGAAGTGATATAATAGGTGTCCTTTTTACTCTAAATCTCCACTTAAACTTTCACTTTCAGATGTGAAAGTGAAACTAAACAGGCACCACATGTGACTTCCACATGTAAAAGTGAAGGTGGGGATTTAGAGTAAAAAAGGATTAAATTTTGATTGGTTTCTCACCCAAACCTATTATATTGCTTCTGATGATATGGATTTAAACATTGGAGTCTTATGGATTACTTTTATGTTTCCTTTATTTGATTTTTGGAGCTACAAAAGGTCTGATCACCATTCACTTGCATTGTATGGACCGAGCTGAGATATTCTTCTAAAAAATGTTGTGTTCTGCTGAAGAAAGAAAGTCATCGACATCTGGGCTGGCATGATGGTGAGTAAATGATGAGAGAATTATCATTTTTGGGAGAACCATTCCATTAAATGTACATATAGAGCCCTAACATGTAAATATTAATTTTACTTGGCAAAAGTGGGGGAGTTTATTGAGAAAAGGGAGCAATCTAGGAACTAAACAATTACCACCATCTCTATCCTGTACTATGACCATTATGTGTCCATGTGTCCTTGAGCCAAGCACTTAACCCCAGACAACTCCAATGATCTTTACAAATGGTCTACTGTCAGTTCATCTGGATATGCAGATTTTAAGAAGATTTTGATGATTACCCATAATTGTTTGGTGCCACCCTGCTGTCCAGTAGGCAGCTCTAAATGTAGGTCTCCTCCACTGGTATACATTTCTACAACCTAAATCCAAAAAAAACACCATGTTGAAGAGAAGAAAATACTTGCATAAATATCAAAATATATACAAAATACCAATTTACCCATATATGACTAAAACAAGAAACAAAGCTACGCTTGAAGTAGAATTTTGTGTACCTGGAGTGGTTCACTGTGTGGGTTGAAGATACTTATGAGTGGCGAGAAGCTGCTATTTACTGGAACTCTAGCCCCTACAAAGGGCCTGAGTCTGTAAGGATTTGGGATACCCACACCAAACACCTAAACACAAGGCAACTCATGTTCACAACAGATCATTTCATTAAAAGAGGCAAACATGGAGTGCATGAAACCTTTGTACATGACGGTGCATATAATTTACCTGGTATGTAAACACTCCATGATGTGATGTGTTAATAAATAAGGTATTTTCTACGTTCCCTACTACTCGAGCTAGAAACACCACATCAAATGAGGTGTTACCTCCAGGTGGAATTATCTGTAAATTAACAATGGTGGACAGTGTTACATCTATGCAGGCAGATTACATTAATAATTAAAACAACCATTCATTTTGGGCTGAATGTGATACAGTATTTAAGAGTGCCAAAAAGCATTAACCAGGATTCCCACTCTTTTCAAGGCACAATTTTCCAGGACATTTTATGTGCCACACAGTGGTAATATTTAAGCAAAACACACAAGAGGTCATTAAAATTATGGTTATTGGAGGGTTATTTTTTTAAATTCCGTATTTAAATTTAATCATCGAAGTGGTGTCTAACCAAATGAATTTGTTCAGATATAAATGAAAATAGAATTATTTTAATACAATTTTTCAACATAACATTGCATTATTTTGATCAATTTTAACAATAAGTGCTTTTTTACTAAATCCTCACAGCATAATCCGAAACAACACTGGAGATATTTTTGTCAAACGAGGTTCTGCACAACAGAACATCACAAATGTGAGATATTGCTTTAGTATCGTTATTTAATTGCATTAAACATGATCTTTTTCCCCCCATTTCACACATCCATTTAATCTAGCTTATATTTTTTAATTTCTGTGCGTTTTTGACGGTAGTTTCTCACCTTTGGATAAGCAGTTTGCTACATGTCCCAGTGTGATAATTAAAGCCCAAAAAGCTATTATTTAATTAAAATAATATATTGTCTGTATGTGCTGCATGCTTCAGAGCGCTCAGCTCACTGTCCTCTACTAGACACATACACACACCCAGAGCACACGTGATGCTCATGAGGTGTTTTCAGTGTATGAGCTGCCAGCTTCACACATTCATTTTGAAGCACGCAGCACATGCAGATTATACATTTATTTTATTAAATCGCAGCCTTTCGCGGTTTATTAATCACACTTGGACATAGAGATTTTAATTTGATTAATTGTACATTCAAACATACATTTTTGTCCCAAATATGTAAAATTCCGTGACATTCCACATCTTATAGCTAATGCAATTTTTATGACAGGATTCAGTGATTCCTTCCATGTTTTCCACATCACGGAAATCATAGGGCCCTACATGTGGTAATGGCGGTGTAAGCAGACTCAGATCGTAGAATTATTGAAAATTAATTTACATACCGGGGTGTACAATTTTTTATTTGCGGTCCGACTGTCATCACAAATGTTTTTGTATACACTACAGCAGTGTTGGAACTAAAAAAAAATAACACAATATCAATACTTGTACATGTAACAAAAACCTGGTCAGCGACACAATTAAACAGTTTAATTATACTACAATATTTTCCAGGACAAATCATTATTTTCCAGGACTTTTAGGTGTTTTTCTAATGTTCCATGATTTTTTCATGACTGGAAAACTGCATTACAAAATGTGCAGGACACGTGGGAACCCTGATTAACGAAGAGTAGCCCAAATTCCATGCTGACTTGAAGCCTGGCCAGGCACAAGTCATTGGCCAGGCACAAGTCATTAGCCAGGGCAAAGTGGAGCTGATTTATGCAGATGTCAGAAACAGGTGGGACGCGTTTAATTTATAACCACTTGGAGTATGTGCACACTCTCTTCACACATACGCTAAAAGCTTTAATTAGAAGATTCAGCGAGGCCAAGGGCCTGCTGTTTCTCTGATGTGAATGTGTGTAAGGGTGACGGTCAGTGACTCCCTTCTAATTAGCGGTCGACCGATATGGGTTTTTTTTAATGGCCGATGCCGATATCCAGAGAGCAGGGTGGCTGATAGGCCGATACAATGCCGATATATCACACAATATAATATAGTAAATAAATTAAAAAAAAATAGCTAAAAATAAATAAAATAAACTTTAGCACTATATTTACTCAATTTCACAAAAAACTAAAAAATAATATTGTATTTTAAATGGTAGATAGTAGTTTCATTTGATATCTGTTTAGTCATCAAATTTTTTTAATTTATTTGCACATGAAGAAATTGTTAATATATTAGGAAGGAGGAAATAACAGTACATACAGTAGTCTAGCAACCATGGATGGCACGTCCACATAAGCAAATCACATTTTCTCAGAAAATACTGAATCAAACCAATTGTACCTTCAGTGCATAGTGAATAAGACATTTACTTATAGCACATGTGATATGCTTTTACCTTGGGCTGCATCCGAAAATGTAGGCAGCTGACTTGCTACCTTGCTGCCTAATCGGTTAATGGCTTAACTGACATCTGTTTTGAATGAATGGAACTCTTAAGGAAACTGGTCTCCTAACAGTTTGAAAAGCACCTTATTTTCATCGTACCTCCGTATACAGCCTCCGGAGGCAGCATTTTCCTGGTTTCGGATGCAGCCTTGAAGTTGCTCTCACGCGCTCGTGCGGATCCAGCGCGAGCCTCAATCTCCTGACAGTTTAAACAACCTGGATCGCCTGCTTGGACTGACACGAAGTGACCGTCATTATTTGTGAATCAGAGGAACTTTTGATCCTGAAGTTTTTGATTCTGGCCGATAGAATACTTGCTTCAGAGGAAGATATTAGATGAGCACTCGACGGGAAGAAAACGCTGATTTTCGTGAGGTTCGTGAATTACATCCGTTTAAACGCGATTTCTGCATATTTGCAAATGGTATATAATATAAGTTTTATTGATATTTGTGCTTTTATCATTAGAAAAGTTACAGGGAACTGCTGAAGAGACTGTTAGAATATGTGCATTAGAGGTAAATAAATGAGCGCTCCACAGGATGCTGGATCTGTTGAAGTTGCGTGCAGTTGGTTTATTACATCTTTTTAAACGAGATATACCGCGTGCAAATATGCGCATATTCGTTTTATTGATATTTGCCGCTTTATCATTAGACAAGGCAGTTAAAAGTCACAGGGAACTGTTGAGGAGAGAGAAGGAGAATGAAACAGGCGAGCACTTTAACATGAGCTCAAACGTGTCTGCCGCGGCTCTGATATGCGGACTGTTTAAATGACACTGTGCTGCACACTGGTCTATTATTGTAGTAACACGATGGCACATAACAACAAAACGAACCGTGACTGGACATTTACATGTCTCAGTCGCTTCACATGCAAGCAGGTGATTTTTGGCGCCCTCAAGAAACAAATCAGCCAAACTGGAATATGTATACATTTTTCGGCCACTGCGATTTATCGTTCAACCACTACTTCTAATATCAAATATATTCAAAGTAAATAGGTGCCCCTAACTAGTGTCCTAATCAGATGAGCTGTGGTGTTTATCAAAGGACTCTTTGAGGTTTAGTCATGTTCTGCACCAAACAGGAAGATGAAACATCAACCACACACATCTAGCAGCAAGGCACACAAGCTAGAACATATTTTCTGTACTTTTGTTACATTTGAACAGGAAGTACCCATGAACCAAATGGTCTCCACACATTTTAAACCATACCTTGGGCCTCTCTATGGTAAACACATGGTGCAAAACACACAACAAAATACTTACCCTATTCTGAAAAAAGGATGCATGAAAATGTGATGTTGTTGCTGATATTGATATTAAACTTATTTCTTCTGAACTTGGATTGTGCAAGTAAACTTTTTCCATTTTTGGCATTCCAACTGGCCTACAGATAAAGACAAAAGAGTATAATTAAGTAAATCATTGAATATTCAGTCCTAAACGTGACCCCTAAAAAAAACAAAAACAAATCAATGGCTTAATTTCGAAGATGACTATTTGACTTATGAAATTAATTTTTAGTCTTCGAATCACAATCAGATAAATGAAGAAAATCTATTCAGAACACAGGCAAAAGATCCTAAGTGGCTCACACCCAGTTATCCACCTGTATTTATGTGGTTACCAATCTGGGTACATACAGTGAACACTTCAAAATCAAAAGCTGTCAAAAACTTCATCTTGTCACATTCTCTATATCCAAAATACAGACTCAAAAGGCAAATAACTACACTAAGTACTGCTTGGCAGTACATGTTATCAGCAGGTGATTACAGTTCATGATTTAGGCTGAACTACTAATTTATCTGCTTGCTTCTGGGGAGACAGGCCTCACCTGCTCAAGGCTGTGCAGCGATTCCTTATGAACTAGCAGAGATAAGGGTCTGTTTAATAAGGGAGTGGGAGAAGAAGGACGGAC
Organism: Myxocyprinus asiaticus; assembly: GCF_019703515.2. Classification (NCBI taxonomy): domain Eukaryota; kingdom Metazoa; phylum Chordata; class Actinopteri; order Cypriniformes; family Catostomidae; genus Myxocyprinus; species Myxocyprinus asiaticus. The sequence continues at coordinate 26,510,972 of NC_059355.1, forward strand.
GAAGACAATTAGATAGAGAATAATGCAAAGAGAGAAGAGAGTAGCGAGGGTTATCTGGAGGAAAGCCAGCATAAAATCTCACACGCCCAGCATGGGTGAAGACTATATACGTAGTTAGCTTGTTTTACCACACACTAATAGTGTGTTCCAAATGGCATAAATGATATCAATGCAGGTCCTTTAGAAGACAGTACAGGTCATTTAGAAGACAGTACAATAATGGCAGCCATACTGTAGTATTGGTCCAAACATAAGTGCTAAAATCATTATTTCAAAGGGCCCTACGAAACAAACATTTTGATAGGGTTCATCTGATGGACACATTGCTCCAAAGATTCTTTGCACGGCACCAGAGCCTCTCAGTCTGGACCCCAATTTTTTTTTTTACATTAAATCAATCCATAAAATTTTGCCAAGTATAACGTAAATCACAAAACCGACAGTTTCCACTCTAAATTCTGATTGGATGAGCAACGTTTGAAGCCACTGTGTAATGCATGTATTATTGTAGCATTTCAAGTTGTTACATTGCTTGTCAACCATAAACAACCTACAGTTAGGCTAATGAACTATATAATGATGGAGAAATGTTTAATGTGATTTTCGTTACTAATACATTTAACCACTTATTGAACACTGGTGTATTTCATCATATTGCTGTAGTTGCAGTTTTATAAAGACCCTACTTTTGGTTCTTTTAACTCAAAAGGAGATGTTAGCCCAAATGTTTTGCCTCAGTCACCATTCTCTTTCATCTTTCTTTGCATATTGAGTCTAACATCTTTTGTATTCCATGGAAGAACAAAAGTCAAACAGATTTGGAGCCACATTAGTGAATAATGACAGAATATTTATTCTTTGCTGAACCAGAGGAATTAGTGTCCCTGTGAGACGGACAGGGTTGGGAGGGTTACTTTTGAAATGTATTCCACTACAGATTACAGAGTACATGCTGTAAAATATAATTTGTAATGTATTCTGTTAGATTACTCAAGGTCAGTAATGTATTCTAAATACTTTGGATTACTTCTCCAGCAGTGGTAGATTTTTTCACTTGTTTTGACAAAAAAAACTCTGCCAGTACAGTAAGACAAAATACATGTTAAAAATACATTCTCTGAAAAACCTAAATATCATATACAGTGTTGTTTCTAAAACAAGATGAATCAAATTGATCTTGTTTTAAGGATTTTTAAATATTTTTACAGGAAAACAATACAAAAATTATCATCAAGAATATGATTTTTGCCCTAATATCAAACGTCTTACTAGAAAAAAGAAATTATGATCTAATGTGAATTTTCTTGATAAAAAAATATGATCGTGCCTGGTAACATGTGCATGTAAAATGGCTAGAAATAGCATTTTAGTTTAGCGTAAAGCTGACAATTTACACAAGGTTTATTTCTATTTCTTCTGCTCCAAACTTACTTCTCTGTCTTCTCGTATGAATGTAACACGTCATAAGAAAGTGTTTCACCTCTGTTCAAATGCACTTTGGATCACATCATTTATATGTATAAATGTTTTCCATCTGAAAGGACTAAATATTAAATGAAACAAATGACAATAAAATGTAAATTAATCTCTTCAGTAATCAAAATAATTTTTGAATGTAACTGTAATTTAATTACCAATAATTTAAATTGTAACTGTAGTGGAATATAGTTACTTAAATTTTGTATTTTAAATACGTATTCCGTTACATGTATTCCGTTACTCCCCAACACTGGAGACGGACACATCTTTTTCTGTGGTAAAACTCACTGAAGTGCGCAGTCTTTCAAGCTAATTGCTTTATTAAAGCAGCTGCATGCTACCCTCCAAAGTTCTGACTTGGGTGCAAAGGTGAGGCCTTTGCAGGAAATAGCACATAGTATTCTTCTGAACAGAACGCACCCTGAGTCAGAGGCTGTAGGTATCACCTGACCTGCTGGCAGCACGGGGAGTGAGCTAGGGATGGGTGAATCGATCCTAAAGTATCGATACTTCCGATACTGATGCTGCATCAAAAATATTGATCCTCACAAAAAAAAATATTGATTCTAACATTTTGGTTTTTTTTTAACTAGGGATTATTATTATTTGGTTACCATAAATAATAATCATAAGCTTCAAAGTGAAATAAAAAGGATCAGGCCATATTAGCAAATACTTGTGCAGGATGGGAACTATTTCTTCTTCCGCTTATCTTAAAATGCACACTAAAAGACACAAGTAGACAAGCGCTTACGCCGTCACAAAGCTCGTTCAAACAAGAGGGATCAGTGCCTTGTAGAGGTAATGACAGAAAATCAGAGAAATAGCTTCTGGGGTAAATTCACACTAAAATAACATCTAAAAGGTGACATTTCTTATAATTGTTGTTAATAAGCAATTAAAAAAAATTGTTAACAATGGTTTTACTGAAAGTAATATTGTGTTAACCAAGGTCTTTTTACCATGGTTAATATTTGTAGGTATAAACAAAACAGAAGTCTAATAATTTTCAGTTTAGGCTCACAAATGGGGAAAAATTAATTAATTAATTAATTAATGACTTGAATTATGACAAAAAAAATTATCCCAAAGAAATCAATTTAATAAAAGTAATCGATATAGGTATCGTATCAACGATATTGGACTTGAAATTATTGGTATCGGATCGAAAGAAAATAAGTGGTATCGCTCATCCCTAGAGTGAGCTAATAAAACTAATGCATCTAATGAGGCAGGCATGGGTGTTGGTAATCTTCTTTAAACTATATAGACAAAAGTACATACAACACCAAGTAAAACAATAGTTTATTATGCAACTAGATTGAAGTCCACAAAATATGTCACGAAGGACAAAAATTACCAACTTCTGCAAAAAAACCACACCGCATTACTTAGATTAGGTCATCTAAATGAAATGTTGTAATCTTGTCAGTGAATGGCTGTTATTGTACCAATAGCAAGCTGGGAAGATGTTATTGGAAACTTACTAAAGATAAAACTAGCTATTTTCATGAACAGGAAAAGCAGAGACATTTTTGCAGTGCTCATTCTTTTTAGGATTCTGTAGAACTTTTTTCCAGCATCAAGATTTTAAGTTAAAAATGTATAGTACATGTATAAGGTAAAATGTACATTTTAGGTGCTGGGATTGGAACGCGTCAAAAGGGGCATTTTGAAAAAAATTAAAAATAAAAAAAAAATAATAATTTGCATTTGGCTGTTCACGCACTCAGCTGCATTCATCACAGGACACAAGCGCACAGACAGCATACGCATGTGAGCGTTTGTAAGTGGCCAGATGAAATCAAACAGCAAATGGTTACCAAATTGAGTCAGAGCTTGATACTGCCAGTATTTTTTAGTATCGGTAGCTTTTGAAATATTGAATTGAGCAGAGATTTCGTGGCACCCTTTGCCAGTCGTTGCGACACACTGCAGTTTGGGAACCACTGTGCTAGACTAAAGGCCGATTTATACTTCTGCGTCGAACCTACAGCGCAGGCTACACGTAGGGCCTACGCCATAGCCTGACATGCAACTCTTCTAAAATGTAACCATGTGTCTGGTCGAAACAGACCACAACAGCTGCTGATCCACTTTAACCAGAGACTGCCCCCCAGGATAACAAGGATATCTGAGGTTGCTCAGATGCATTATATTACATTGTATTTGGACCATTAAAGCAATTATCTCAATCGAGAGCATTATTATGTTTGTGTTTCATGAAGTTACAAGCGAAAAACTACAAAATATATATGTTTACAGCTTATTCACTCTAAAAGGTTTTTTTCTCTGGGCCTTTACTTGAAATTAATATGATATGTGAGTGAAATAATATGTCTGTATTACTACTCACAAACTTTCCAATCAGCATAATGATTTGACTGTACGTTTGACAGTATGTGTACAGTAAATAATCATAAGTTATGGAAACAGAACACTTCTAATTTTTCAGCAAATTAAAAAGCACCTGGTAAGAGTTGGTTACATTGCCCATATGCATTGTAAAGTCTTAAAAATGACACCCCTTTTGTGTTATTCAAGCGAGTAGTTATTAATTAATTTGATGATTTCTTTTCCAGCACAGAACGTCAAAAGTATGTCAAAATATTTATGTAGGCTATTATTATTTAAGCGACTCAAGAGCAAGCATACATTAATTTCCTCATTTATTTTCTGCCTGCAATATAAATAATATGCCTTAAATAATACGTACCTAAATTGACATGTTCACATACTTTGAACTCATTTTTGATGCTACAATAATTTAATAAATACTTTTGGATCCAGAAATTACATTGCTTTTGTTTATTTATTATTATTATTATTATTATTATTTTTTCCCCTTTTTCACCCAATTTGGAATGCCCAATTCCCAGTGCGCTTTTAAGTCCTCGTGGTGGCGTAGTGATTCGCCTCAATCCAGGTGGCGGAGGATGAATCCCAGTTGCCTCCACGTCTGAGAACATCAACCCACGCATCTTATCACGTGGCTTGTTGAGCGCGTTGCCACGGAGACATAGCGCGTGTGGAGGCTTCACGCCTTCCACCACGGCATCCGCGCTCAACTCACCACGCGCCCCACCGAGAACGAACCACATTATAGCGACCACGAGGAGGTTATCCCATGTGACTCTACCCACCCTAGCAACCGGGCCAATTTGGTTGCTTAGGAGACCTGGCTGGAGTCACTCAGCACACCCTGGGATAGCGAACTCCAGGGGTGATAGCCAGCGTTTTTTTACCACTGAGCTACCCAGGCCCCATTCTGTACTCACAGAACGACGCAGACACACCAAAACAGAACTATAAATGCGAACCAATGCGCTAGCCACTACACGGAGCCTATGCCGTAGGTTTGATGCAGAAGCATAAATCAGCGTTAACGTCTTTGGCCATTGCATTTCCTAGTTTATTCAGCATGTCATGCAGGAGTGCTGTTTTTTTAGATGCCATATCAAGTTAACTTCACCCTTTAAAAATGTGTCTCAAAATTTGACCACCTTACAAAAGGCATAGGAAAGTTAACATACATCGCTGAACTGCTGTCATTTAGGAATAAGATTGCGTGGGTTTTAATGATTAATCCTGCAGCTCTAATGTATAATAACATTTTCTAATTCCTGTATAATCGTTTCAAACAGTTTTATGCTTAATATCATATCACACTGCTACTGCTTGAAACTTCATGTCAACAAGCCATGTACCGTTGACTTACTGTTCATGAAAGTCCAGCATTGGAGGCTCAAAGCGTATGGGTCTGCTGTTCCCCCTCTGAGAGGACGCACTGCAAGAGAAAGGGACACACAGTAAATGAAAAGACAGTAACCAGACAGACACACATCTTCTTGGATTTCAATGTGCTTTTTTTCTCTCATCCTAAAAACATTACTGCATATGATGGACTGTCGAGGATCAAATAATACCTCTATGTTTCCCCCCAGGCAAAGAGAAAGAGACATTCTACACTCACACACAGGGTTGCAAACAGGCTTTGTCTTGCATGGAAGCATCAGGTTTACACCAAACATTAAAGTTCAAGAAACCAAGTCTTTAACCTCTAAGAGATCTGGACAAATAACCAAACCACATTTATACACACATGGACAAAAGCATCTACTGTAAAATCTGGTTATACCTACACTGGCGGCCAAAAGTTTGGAATAATGTACAGATTTTGCTCTTATGGAAAGAAATTGGTACCTTTATTCACCAAAGTGACATTCAACTGATCACAATGTATAGTCAGGACATTAATAACGTGAAAAATTAATATTACAATTTGAAAAAAAACGTTCAGAACTTCTTGAACTACTTCAAGGAGTTCTCATCAAAAAATCCTCCACGTGCAGCAATGACAGCTTTGCAGATCCTTGGTATTCTAGCTGTCAGTTTGTCCAGATACTCAGGTGACATTTCACCACACGTTTCCTGTAGCACTTGCCATAGATGTGGCTGTCTTGTTGGGCATTTCTCACGCACATTACAGTCTTGCTGATCTCACAAAAGCTCAATGGGGTTAAAATCCATAACACTCTTTTCCAATTATCTGTTGTCCAATGTCTGTGTTTCTTTGCCCACTCTAACATTTTCTTTTTGTTTTTTGGTTTCAAAAGTGGCTTTTTCTTTTAAATTCTTCCCATAAGGCCTACACCCCTTAGTCTTCTCTTTACTGTTGTACATGAAACTGGTGTTGAGCAGGTAGAATTCAATGAAGCTGTCAGCTGAGGACATGCGAGGCGTCTATTTCTCAAACTAGAGACTCTGATATACTTATCCTTTTGTTTATTTGTACATCTGGCCTTCCACATCTCTTTCTGTCCTTGTTAGAGCCAGCTGTCCTTTGTCTTTGAAGACTGTAGTGTACACCTTTGTATGAAATCTTCAGTTTTTTTGGCAATTTCAAGCATTGAATAGCCTTCATTCCTCAAAACAATGATTGACTGACTAGTTTTTAGAGAAAGCGGTTTCTTTTTTGCCATTTTTGAACTAATACTGACCTTAAGACATGCCAGTCTATTGCATATTGTGGCAACTCAAAAACAAATACAATGTTCAGCTTCATTTAATGAACCAAATAGCTTTCAGCAGTGTTTGATATAATGGCAAGTGATTTTCTAATACCAAATTAGCATGATTATTCAAGCAGGGTTTCTGCAGGTTCGAAGGATTTAAATTTAAGATTTTTATTTTTCCCTCCCCAAATTGGAATGCCCAATTCCCAATGCGCTCTAAATCCTCGTATTTTAAGCTGTGAGGGATAGACTTACCATCTCTTCAATGGCATGCACAGTATAAAGCTTTAAAAATCTCCTAGATCCCATCTGATTTTCTACAACTCATGTTGTCTGGAGTTTTTTGTCTACGGAGCGTCCTTGAAAATATATTTTTCCAATGTTTTGTCTGCGGAACAATCCAAAAACACTTTAAACAGTGGTACAGCCCATTGAAGAGACTGTACGTCTATCCCTCACAGACTCGTTGTCATTCTTGTCAAAAATCAAATATGGCGCTGCTGTGAATCAGCTGAATGTGCTGAATAACTTTTTTCTTGGCAGATACCTTTTACAAATACTTTAAAAGGTAGTTAAAGGGCAGTTCATTTAAAAATGTAATTTCTGTCATCACTGCTCACCCGAGTCTGTATGAATTTTTCTCTGCCATGGAACAAAAAAGGAGATGTTAAGCAAAACATTTAGTCTTTTTCATTCAATGAAAGTGAATGGTGACTGAAACTCCCCAATATCTCCTTCTGAAATAAGAAAGTCATACAGCTTTGCACATCTCTTTCTGTCCTTGTTAGAGCCAGCTGTCCTTTGTCTTTGAAGACTGTAGTGTACACCTTTGTATGAAATCTTCAGTTTTTTTGGCAATTTCAAGCATTGAATAGCCTTCATTCCTCAAAACAATGATTGACTGACTAGTTTTTAGAGAAAGCGGTTTCTTTTTTGCCATTTTTGAGGAATTATTCCAAACATTTGGCCGCCAATGTACATCTTTTAAAATATTGGTAATCTTGACAGAATTTCAATTGTAATTTGCAAGACTGCATCATGATCCTATGCATTGTGCTGCATGAGCCAACACTGCAAGTGCATTTTCTTAGAGTTTAAAGTCTATGAGCCCCCACTCCCCACTCTACCATATTTGATTTAACAATACTCTCCTCACATATCGGCAAGGCTTGTACCTGGCAGCCTGAATAAATGGAAATAAATCTATGGCAAATGATATGGTCCTTCAGGTAAGATATCATTGATTTTAGGGTGTGACCAACTAATATGGCCCAAGGTATTATGTTTTATTAAAAGGCATAACTTTGTTTTCCTCAAGGATATGTTTTTTAGCTTTCAGTTGCGTTGTACTGTCTCACTTAAAATTTAATCAAAGCATGAAATTCTGGGTTTTGGGTTGCTAAATTGATCAAACTGAAGTAAGTGGAAAAATGTACACAGGAGTCAGTCCATCTCAAGTGGTCCAATACAGGTTGCTTGACCATTTTTAATTTTAATAGTGATTACCTCTATGTATTGGTATTACAAAAACCACCGGTTTTTTATTTTTATTTTACTTGGTTTAACCACGACGGCCATCTTTGTGTCATGACACACGATACATTTTGGTTATACAGCTGTTTATGGAAACCTCAATATCTCAGCTCAGGATGGTCCTAGCTCCAATCAAAAAACTGATTTCTAGAGCAAATTATAAGGTACATGTACATATATAAACATCTTGCACATTCTTGTTCCTTAGACTTTCTGAAATTAATTCCTAATGTAATACTCAAGATTGCTCAAAGTTCCACTTTTAGGGTCAATTTATAATGGGAAGGGTTCGAGTCTCAGTCTTAATTTTTTTAGGGGGTACCTAGGTAAGTATAGTGTGCATGCAGAACATTTCAGGTTTGAGACTTTTTTTAAAAATTCCCCTCAATTTCGGGTTGAATACCTCTGGTGGGGGACCAGATAGGAACCTGAAATTTTCACAGAAATAAGTTCTCTATAGTAGCATTCTGCTGTAAAATGTATTTTGAGTTTGAGATTCCACTGCTTACAGAGCTAGGGCTAGTAGAAATCTAAACTAAATTAAAAATCAGCACCCAGAGTTAAAGATAGGGAGATCAAAATTTTGTGAACTGAGGCCAAAATGGTGTGCTGGCAGGAGCATCTGGAACTTTCAGTGCCTGTATCTGCAAACAACATCAAAACATCAAGCTGATAGTTGAGTCAGCAAAGCTAAAAGTGGACTACATGGACCTGCTGAAACTTCTAGTCTGTGACATAAACAGTTATGACTGCATGCTTAACAAGTGTGACCAGTGTCCAGGTATAGAGGCCTTACTGCAGATGCTTGAAGAGTCAGACAAAGATGACACACTTCCTGATAACATCACCTTTAAGCAGTGGGTTATGACTGACAGAGCAGATATGATCACTGTCATTCTCCCTAGGGATGAATTCTCTGTTTCTCTGGCTGAGAAAATCAATGCATTAAAGACACCATTGGTTGAGGACATCAGCGTGGAAAACTGATGTTTTTGTAAAATTCTTCCACCCACCTGGACCAAGAATATCATTCAAAATATCTACCGAGGACAAAGTGTGGGTTCCCATGAGCAATGATCTCAGAAAACCGACACCTGTCGAATTGACAACTGTCAACAGACGCTCCCACAACATTTAAGAGAGACTGAGTGAGGAAATCTCACAGCTTCTAATAAAGCATGTACATGTAAAAATGTAAAATACTATTCATTTTTGTTATGCTTGTATTACATCTGATAATTTCTCAAAATGCATGAATAAAATAGGCTTTTCCCCAGATTTCTACTAGCCCTAGCTGTAACCAGTGGAATCTCAAACTGCTTTGCGATACTCTTTTAGTACAGTCAACGGCAGGTGCATGCTCTGTGATGCACGCAGACGAGGACGAAATTTGCGTCACTATTATGCGCGAAGCGATCACCAATGTGGACAGCCAAAGTATACTTTGGCCTTAATACTTGGTGCATCTCTAATATCTCTAAGAAATGAGTTCCACAATTGGAACTCCTAAGTCATGCCTTAAGTGTTTCTGGCCAATCCTGTCTTAGAAACTGTTGCCATCCTCCATTTCTCTGACAAGTGCATGCTTTTTCCCCAAGAGTCTACGGGAATAAATACTGAGAAGAGCATGCCATGGATTAAACAGTGTCATTCTTCATTGCCAAATGAGCATGTATAACATCAGCAACGACACCTACATTTGCTCCAATGTAAATTAAAGCAAATAATATAACTTTTTTTTTTATTCAGGTCTTAAAGGCAACAGTAAATAAAGAGATCACAGCATCATAGTGAGTGTGTTATGAGACGTTATTAGCAATTTTGTTCACTTTCGCTAATGTTCTCAGGTGTGTAATCGCCATTAAATTACGCTTCTCTTTTTATGCGACTGTGATGATCACTTGCCCTGATTCTGATTCACAGTCTCCAGAGTTTTCAATCAAAATACAGTGTAATTTAACAATTTATTTTACAAAATAAAAATCAGATAAATATGCTTTACAATGTCACTCTTCATTCCAGACAACTTAAGAATGTTGTCAATTCCATTTATGAGAATATTAAGCCAAAAAATGCACCGTTAAAAGGCAATCTCCAATTCTTTCCTATGTGAAATTCGGCAAAGCTTTTCAGAGCAAGCAACGGTAGCCAAGGGGGGCGGAGCTTAGCGAAGGGTAAATTTTGGAGCAAAAGAGGAGAAAACCCTGTCCCTCACAAAACATGAAACATGTCAGCGGGATAGCTAAAAGAACGGATTTAATGGAGCGAAGATCACATGATGGGGAATAAAGAATTAAAAGATTATGGTAGAACTTGCTGGTGAAGTGCGTTTAACTTTTATATGGGCCAGTATTGAAGTAATACAGGGACATTCTATGTGGTTATGAGGCACAGCTTCTGTTAAACTACCAAAATAAACTCTTAACGGCCCTTAAACCGTGGAATGGAAAGTGACAGACAAATTTGTTATTCCACTTGGTTGAGGACATTGTCTTCCTTGAGCAAGACTTGCAGCGTGTTTGTGGATTAACAGGGAGTGACATTTCAGGTTGCAATGCAAGGTGTTTGAGTGAAATAGTGTATCCAAATGCAGGTTGGACAAGCATAACTCAAACATTGTTTATTTGAGAGAAGCTCTGAAACCTTGCACACTTGTTCATAACAGTGTCAGCATGACCTCTGGCTACACAGCCAAGCTGAAACAACTAACAACATCACCAAACAGAGCTAAAGAGTGACTTGACCACACCAGCATCACCTTAAATTTGCCACTTCTAATGAAGTACACGTAAAATACTGCTTAATATTTTTTAATGCATGATCAGTAATTTTTCATTTACCAGTCCCATAAAGAGGGTGGCATGTACCGCAAGTCTTTTTTATTTAGAGACAGCAGACAAGCAGAGGCACAAGATCAGAGAGATATTTAATAAATATTATGCGTCATAGGGCATTAGCTGGGCTGACTGATCTGGTAGCACATACCACAGAAAGGGAAAGAGCTTTGACAAAGTCCCTAACATAGCTAAAAGAGTGCCAACCACTTCCCAACTGCAGTCTGTGTGTGAGACGGCAGGGCAGAAAGAGAGAGAGAGAAAAACACCTTGATCAGCTGCAATAAAAACAGCATTATCTGAAGACACAAAGTTCATTATTTGCTCTGAAAGCACACAAAGACACTGTCCACCTATGAGCAGAAGAGAAAACCACAATAAGGAAGCTTACTATGTCTATTAGCAACTAGCACACAGCTCTACATTTGTGTACCATAATCAGATTAAGCTTTACAGTTACAAATTGTCTGAGATACTCCAAGCAGCATACACAAAATATGCAAGATTGCATGGTCTCAGTACACACACACATGGTACAACAACAAAGCAGTGTTAGCTTGCTTCCTCATTTTCTCACTAGTGCTAGACTTGAGCCTGGTTTCCACCGTCTCTATAAGGGCATGCCCGTCGGCAACAGCTGAGGTGACGAGCCATACAACACACAATTAGCCAATGAAAACCAGCCAACGCTCATGTATACAGCTCAGCAGGTTGGCCAATCCCCTGTGCTGGAAAGCTTTGATTGGCTGAGCAAATTAATAGTCCATCTAGTACACAAAAAGATCATTTTCAAGTGGAGCCCCTATGCTTACATGTTAAAAAAAAGTGTTGGTCTTCATAAATGTTACATATCAACTGTATATGGGAGGTGTTGACTGGGATGAAAAATAATTACCTGAACTCCGTTCCAATGAGTAAAATCACAGCTGCCACAGAAAGACACATTCATTCATCCATTGATTCATTCCCTTTGCAGCCTTATAAGGTAAAACCTCCTGTGTTTTGCACTAATTTACTGCAAGTCCATGACTGCCAAGAAAGTACTAATGTGAATTTGATTAAATCATCTTAAATATGAAGGGAGTCTGATGAAGTGACATCAGAGGCAGTTTGTAGTAGTTTTTTTTTTTTTTTTTCCCCTCCTTTCTTTTTTTCCCCACAAGCACAAGAATGTCTCATAGTTTAGTGGGAAAATTCAGTTCACATGTCTTGTTAAATACAGAAAAATCTTCCCTTGGCCAGTCTAATGTAAACCACATGCCGACTCTGGCTTTGCCCCAGGATCTACAAAATGATGCATGCAGAAAACTTGAGGGTGAATAAAAATAAACCCTTACCTTTTTTGATGATATGAGCTAAGATCAATATCAGATTCTGTCTGTTAGAAGGAAAGAGAAAAAATAGTTTTGAAGAGTTACAGTACAGCCAATATGCACAACATCTAAAATCAAGACATTGCTCTCCAGTAAAAAAAAAATGAGAGAGAGAGAGAGAGAGAAGGGAAGTAAACCCAGATGTATAGTGAGAGGTTCACAAGGACTACAAGCACACAGAGCAGGTAATGACAGAAGGTCTAGGCCAAACATGTCCTACCAATGTGTGAAGGACTAACTGTTGGACAAAGTTCTCACTGTATGTATTGGTTACTGCTTTTGTACAAGTATGGCTCTGTTTCACACTCTAAAAAGACAGTCTTGGAGCAGTTCTCACTGAAGTTTACTTCTGCAGGGCTAAAATAAGTTGTTCTAGTAACAAAACTGAATGGCTGGATGGAGAGCATGACCATGGCTATTTATTAACATTTCAACAAAAGTCCAAACTTTTACATACAAAAAAATACTAAGATCGTGGGAATGTGTAAAGGACCATTAATTGGACCATTACAGTTATACTTCTAAAATGGCTCAGACATTTTATATTATTAGGGTACAATTTATGGGGCTTTTTGGCTATGTCCACATTAATCCAGATAATTTAAAAAAACGGTGTTTTCATTTTTGAAACGTTCACCGTCCACACTGCCATTTTCAAAAGCTTTGCAAAAGCTGCTCGTCCACACTGAAACGTGTGCAAATCTTCTTACTGCGCATGCGAAAACAATGCAAAAAGCGTGGTCAATTCCATGTATGGTCTGAAACACAATTGTCATCGTGTTCTGTGGCCAAACAGCAATTCCGCTTAAATGTCCTGTCGCCTTTGAAGGAATGCAATGTACAGGTTGTACATAGTGACATTATCTTTAACAACACTCTCAAATTAAATGGCAGACACAACAACACCGCTACATTGTGGACCACCAGCTTGATTATTTTGGGTTGGATGGATCACATGAATGCGACACACGACAACAAATACGTCATCGTTTTCAGACATTTCCGTTTTCCCTGTCCACACTACAACGCGAAGATGGCATTTTCAAATTTATACACTTGGGAGAGCATTTTTGAAAAGCTCAATTTTCACTGGAATAAAAGGCTGTCTCAGTGTGGCCGGAAGGTCAAAATGTAGCGAAAAAGGTGCGTTTTCAAACTAAAATGTATTAGTGTATACATAGCCTTGTATACACAATAAAAATGGCGTAAACAAACCATAATAAATAGCATTAAAAATTGTTTTTTAGAAAAACAAACAAACAAAAAAGCCTTTACAATGACTAAATGAAATCTAAAACATTGCTCCATATTATATTTACAGCGCTCAAAATTCACTTTAATTGCCGTACTCTTATCTTAAGATTTCCTTACTAAAACTTGCTCTTAGCAGTTTTGTGAATAGGTTAAGCAAAAACACCTAGCTAGGAACTCTTTGGAGAACTCCTAGTGGCAAGACAAAAATACTGAATACAGGCCCAGGTTTTAGTGGACAGAAGAGGAGATGTGAATTTCACCATATTTGGGATGAGGCACTCATTCAAAGGCTGTTGTTAACCTAACTTCACACAGAAAGATCGTCTTGCAGTTTTCCGCCAAAATAAAAGTTTGAAGATTTAACCTGACACCATAGCAATACTGCGTACAAGTAAAAAAAAATTATTATAGAAATATTACTTGTATAATAATAAATCTAATTGTAATTATAAAGGCAATTGTAATATATTTCTGTAATTTCTTAATGTATTAATACCTATTAAGCCCCGTTCACACCGCCAGCAGCATCGCACGACTAAGCGACACAATCCCATTCATTTTCAATGAGAGCACAGCAACTTCCGGTGACACGAGCTGTCATGACCATTGGCGACAGAGACCACCGTGGGGAGCTTTATGCAAATGACAAACGACATTCACGAGCAACTACCAATGAGAGTTAAGACAGAGGAACTCATGTCATCTGTCACCAGGCAGTGAATGTGATACTGGAGTCGAGTGCAGGCAAGTGCAGGCAAGATGGAGAAGTTAAAAGTTTCTGTGAGTGATTTGACTGTTCTATATCATTTGTCTGTAACCACTTAGATGGATATGGGCTAATAAAATGATGCATGGAAAACCATGTCGGCATTCCGAGTGAGTCTGATTAATATACTGATATAATTTTTAGAGGTCGACCGATATATCGGATTTATCGATTAATCGGGCCGATAGTAGCATTTCTTTTTTAACTATCTGCAAAAATCAACTCTGATAGATTCCTATAGTTATTTTTGGCTTCATTTCTCCATGGCCGGCAGTGGAGGGTACTACAATCTGAACTCCTTGGTTCAACAATATAACAGCGCCCTCTAGAGGTTAAATAAAAAAAAACAATGACTGACTCCAAGTGGAGTTTGTTGTGCAAGTGACTAGGCTATTTATAGAGGCGGTTGCTTCAAACGCGGAATTAAAACAGACAAAAGCCTAGGTATTTATACAATACACGTTATTATGATTGTCAGTTTACAATAAATCAGTCATTTAAGACAACCAAAGGTGGTTTGATAATTAGTTTGTTTATAACTAATCGCTGCACTGGAGAATTGCATTGCCAACAAGGTGAAGAGGACAGCCAAAGTGACATTGATTGTTTGAATGGTTAGAATTATGTTAAGTCAAAGATAGAAACTACTTGCCTTGCCTTTCCTCTTAATACACTGTTTTTAATTTAAAAAAAAAAAAAAAAAAAAAAAACATGAATTCACGCTGATCTGTTGAGTTTTTTTTTTTTTTTTGGGGGGTTGAGGGGCGTCCAATTTGTTCCAGTCAGAAGAGGTTTTGTTTGTAAGTAAACTTATAAGTTAATTATCAGTAGTAAATCCATCATTAGTTCAACCTTATATGAACATGCTGCCTGAGTTTCTGTTTTTGTTCTGCTGTTCGTCTGCTTCAGAAGACCAAGCACAGTACATTGTGTGAATGCATGCACACAGGAACAGTTTTATAGTTTTCCATTTGATAGTTTTACGTTTTTTGACTATAAAGTTTCCCAAACATTTCTCCCTTCTGACAAAATTAACTTCAGTACAAACTTCCTAATTTTATGACGTAGTTATGTACAAAAAAAACTTAAGAGCATAAATATAATAAATATTTTCAGAAGTGATGAAGCATACAGTCACTATTGGCTTTGTAAGGCAGTGTTTAATGTTACTGCTGAACTAAACACATTTGACCTGTAATATTTTCATTAATTTCAGATGGCAAAGGCTTTGAAGGTACCAGAGTGGGAGAAATTTATTAAAGTATCGCCATGGAGATTAATACTAAAGTTCAGCACTATTTTACATCGAGTGGAAAGTTTTCATTCATATTATACATTTTTTTAAACTATCGGCCAATTAATCGGCTATCGGTCTGTTTTCCCACCTTAATTATCGGTATCAGCAAAACCCACTATTGGTCGACCTCTAGTAACGTTTGTCTTGTTTAATGATATGATGCATTAAGCACTGCTGCAGGTTATATAAAACCCTCTCCCTTTTAGAGGCAAAAGAACTGATTCCTTGTCAAATTAGAATTAAATCTTAGTTTTATCTAGAGTATCATTTGTAATCAGCATTTCAAATGCTACTATTGCCAGTTGTGCAGTGCACCAATAAAGTTAGAGCGGCGGCAGCAGTAGGAAATCCCACCAGCGTAACAGATCACAAAGTCTAGCGACACCAAGTGACAATTCCCAGTGTGAACGGGGCTTTAGTATTAGTATTAACAACAACATGGTGGTGCCCAAAAAATGTTTTTGAAAAATGTATGGCATGGAACTGCGACGCAAGCTGCATGCTATGGTAAGTCACAAAAACTCTTGAAAGGCTTACCTGCAAGAGGCCTCCTTCCCCAAAGTGTAATACCTCCAGGATGTTGTCTGACTGTATGAAAGCTGTAGACAGACAGAGAAAATTCTCATGAGGTTTAGGTATCAGCAAACAATACCATGCAGGTTGATAATTTGAGCTCTGTGTGTGCAAGTGGCTCTTTGGGAGTGTATCAGATTTGGACATAGTTACGCATCAGGCAACACAAAGGACTGAAGAGACAGTGAATAATTAGAGTAATTTTTTGATCATTCACTGTCTGGATATGCCTCAAGTGAGTTCTTGACGAAGGACTGAACAGAACGTATGCTTTCACTGTCATATGTGGCTACTAAGAGAGGCTATAGTTGCTATGGCTTCCTGGAAACACTTTTTGATGCCAGAAAAGATCAAAATAAAAAGCAAAACGGAAATGCATGTAGCCAAAGTTTAGCCCAATCTGAATTCTGATCTTTTAAGCGAGTAGCTTCAGCACTTTCACATGAGTGTATTAGAATTTTTGTAACAGTGTCCTCAAAACAGGTAAACAACCACTGATAACACTAGGGCTGCACAGTTTCAGATTTTTTTCAATTAATTTGACACGACTTTTTTATTTATAGAGAAATCAAGATTTTGCATAAAAACACTGCAAACACTGTAGTTAGATACATTGTAAATCCAACAAAGGCTGAATAAGGAAGAGGAAAAAAAAAAAAAAAAAAAAAAAAAAAAATCACAGCGCTTATCTTAATGCCGCTCCCAATCTAATCAGCAGCATGTGTGTGGCATGCTCCAAATGAACGTGACAGGTTAACAACACGGAGACTGATATTAAAGACAGCGGTAATATTCCCAGAACGATTGTACACAGTGTGATTGTAGCTCAGCTTCGTCCATCATGCATATATAAACTCAGCAAAAAAAGACATCCCTTTTTCAGGATATTGTATTTTAAAGAATTTTGTAAAATCCAAATAAATTCTACAGATCTTTATTGGAAAGGGTTTAAACAATGTTTTCCATGAACCATAAACAATTAATGCACATGCACCTGTAGAACAGTCATTAAGACACTAACAGTTTACAGATGGTAGGCAATTAAGGTCACAGTTAAAATAACTTTGGACACTAAAGAGACCTTTCTACTGACTCAGAAAACACCAGAAGAAAGATGCCTAGGGTGCCTGCTCACCTGCGTGAACGTGCCTTAGGCATGCTGCATGGAGGCATGAGGACTGCAGATGTGGCCAGGGCAATAAACTGCATTGTCTGTAATGTGAGACACCTAAGACAGCGCTACAGGGAGACAGGAAGGACAGCTGATCGTACTCACAGTGGCAGATCACGTGTAACAACACCTGCACAGGATCGGTACATCCGAACATCACACCTGCAGGACAGATACAGGATGGCCACAACAACTGCCCGAGTTACACCAGGAACGCACAATCCCTCCATCAGTTCTCAGACTGTCCGCAACAGGCTGAGAGAGGCTGGACTGAGGGCTTGTAGGCCTGTTGTAAGGCAGGTCCTTACCAGAAATCACCGGCAACAACGTCGCCAATGGGCACAAATCCACCTTCGCTGGACCAGACAGGACTGGCGAAATGTCCTCTTCACTGACGGGTCACGGTTTTGTCTCACCAAGGGTGATGGTCGGAGGAATGAGTGTTACACCAAGGCCTGTACTCTGGAGCGGGATCGATTTGGAGGTGGAGGGTCCGTCATGGTCTGGGGCGGTGTGTCACAGCATCATTGGACTGAGCTTGTTGTCCTTGCAGGCAATCTCAATGCTGTGCGTTACAGGGAAGACATCCTCCTCCCTCATGTGGTACCCTTCTTGCAGGCTCATCCTGACATGACCCTCCAGCATGACAATGTCACCAGCCATACTTCTCATTCTGTGCGTGATTTCCTGCAAGACAGGAATGTCAGTGTTCTGCCATGGCCAGCGAAAAGCCCGGATCTCAATCCCACTGAGCACATTTGGGACCTGTTGGATCGGAGGGTGAGGGCTAGGGCCATTCCCCCCAGAAATATCCAGGAACTTGCAAGTGCCTTGGTGGAAAAGTGGGGTAACATCTTCCAGCAAGAACTAGCAAATCTTGTGCAGTCCATGAGGAGGAGATGCACTTAAGAACTTAATGCAGCTGGTGGCCACACCAGATACTGAGTGTTACTTTTGATAGTGACCCCCTCTTTGTTCAGAGATTCATTATTCCGTTTCTGTTAGTCATGTGTCTGTGAAACTTGTTCAGTTTATGTCTCAATTGTTGAATCTTTTTATGTTCATACAAATATTTACACATGTTAAGTTTGCTGTAAATAAAAGCAGCTGAAAGTGAGAGGACGTTTCTTTTTTTTGCTGTGTTTACAATGGCTTAAGACCATAACTGGCCTCAGCATGTGCATGCTGATGAATGGTCTCCTTACTTTGACCCATAAAAAAGTATCAAATACTATCAAATAATTTGGACAGGATATATTTGGGAAAATCAAACATCCACCGCTCCTTTTGCCATGATGATTCAGATAAATCACTAATCATTGCTTTGTTCTGCGATGTGTTTCAAGTGTACTGCATCTATAGTCAACATTTGGCAAGCAGTCATTTTGACAAACTCTGCGGGTTGAATTGTAATTAAATTATTTCATACTGCTGCACTGCTTGGCGTGAACCACTAGAGGGTGCGTCTTTATCTGCAGAGGTTTATGAATATACACACAAATTGTCTGATATGAGTACTTTCTAGATAAACTTGATCATTTATAGATATTGATGTCTAGATAACTTTCTAGATAGATTTGTTTTAGATCAAATGAATACCTACACTGGCTAAGTAGTATTTTGCAGTTTTCTTATTTTATTCTTTTAATTCTGAACATCTGAATTTATTAGATTTTAATTTATTTTACATTTACACTATGTTGACAACTTCCCCCTGTGGTGCACTTTGTGCATTTTTCATACACTCCTTTGTTTCCTATAATGAAATGAACTTGGATTTCTCTAACCAGGTTGCCTTGCATTTTAATAAAGAACATACAATTTGAATCATGTTGGGTACATTTAAAAGTTGAAAAAAATTTAAACGTGAATCCGTAAATTGGATAAAAATCTAGATTTTATTTTTTTGCCATATCACCCAGCCCTAGATGACACTAAGGTGGTTTTCACACTGGGCACATTTGCTGTGGTCCGAATCCGACAGCGAATGTTGCTGGCGCCCCCCGCAGCGTTGGTCTGGTTTCAGACTCGCATATGATTCGGTTGAACCTGGTGCTTTCCCATCATTAACTTGCATCATTACAAACGTGCACATGATGGAGATCACAATGAGGGTAGGTTTTTTTTTTTTTATATCTGGAGTCTTTATGCACACCAGAGTGAATGACACTTGCACCTCTGAGTCACATCCTGTAATTCAGAAGTACATGTCCTAGAGAAGGTGACTATATCTGATGCTCACAAACAATCTTTTTTGAGAACACAGCTGGTTGCATGCTCACTCACGCACAAATATAAAAAGACGCCTCACATCATCTGTGTCCCACAACGTTCCTGTGCCACTCATGGTGCACGTGTGCATGTGTAGGTGTTTTTGTGCAAATGATTGTCATCATGCTTAAATCAGCAAAAACACAGGCACAAGTTATTTTACTATCTGAACAAGTGCAGACCAGCGAACAGGTTGCTTTCTCACTCATGCAAACCACACCACACACAGGTAGTCTCGTGTTCGCTAACAGTCTGCTCCGCAGTCCGCAAAACAGCTTTCACATTACCAATTTTTCATGCGAACTGTGCTCTGTTTCAGACTAAACTGCCAGTGTGAAAACCCCCCTAACTGCACAAGCAGAATTTCTGTAACAAACACCAAGGTAAACCAATGAGCAAACATCAATACTTTCAGCTAATAAAATTCTTCTTGTGCTTATACTAAAACATAACATCAGGGGGAAGGGAAGATGGCGTCGTAGAGCGAACACGTGTTTTGGCGAGCTCCCGTGACATTAGTTCAAATATTCGGTTAATATATACTTTTCACTCAGTGAAATCATTCTACTTGGTTGGAGGGTTACTGTGCCATGTCTTTAGATCAATATTTTTTAAAAGGATCTGACAGAATGCCCTTGCGCCTAAAAGTTCTACTATCAGCGGCATCGAGCAGGATGTTAATATGGATGACGCGAGCGTGAATAGTCGTGAGGAGGAAAGCTACAACTCCAACTTTGCTCAAGCTTTGTACAAATGAACCGAAAACATTACGAAAGTAATAGATGAGAAAGTGAATACTGTCCTATCCGCGATAAACGATCAAACAGTTCAGTTCCAGGCCTTGGTCGAGCGAGTGGGCGAGGCGGAGGAGCGGATCACCGGTGTGGAGAATTTGACCGAATGCCTGCAAGCTACGGTGGCTGATCTTCAAAAAAAAGTGAGCGAAATGTCAGCGCATATCGATGATCTGGAGAATCGCGGGCGCAGGTGTAATTTGCGTCTACTCGGGTTGCCAGAGGGAACCGAAGGCAGTGATCCGGTGCATTTCTTTGAAAAGTGGCTGCCCGATTACTTGAAGATTACAACGAAAGCAGGGCGGATCAAGCTCGATCGTGCTCATCGCTCTTTGGCGCCATTGCCAGGACCTGTGCAACGACCCAGACCTGTCATCATAAAGTTTCATAATTTTACGGACAAGCAGCGAGTGTTGAACGCAGCTCGTCGTGTTGGTACGGATCCCGAGAGGAGCGCTGACGCAGGACCGAGGATTTCATTCTTCAACGATTATTCTGCGATGGTGATAAAGAAACGCAAAGCTTTCGACAATGTCAAAAAACGACTGCAGAAGATGAAGATCGAATATGCCCTGCTGTATCCTGCAACTCTGAGGCTGACCATCAACGGGACAATGAAGCGCTTCGCCTCACCGGATGACGTGACTGCGTTCATTGACAACCTGGGCTAGCGTGACAAACTTTTGCGGGTAGTTATGTGGTACATGAACAAAATAATTCACTGAGTGAAGAAGTTGTATGATGTTGCTGTGAGCTTTGTGAGGTCTGTGTTTACCCTATGTTTAAGGATGTGAGTGGTGTTTGGGGGGGTAGGCAGTTGCCTGCAGAAGAAAAGAGTAAGAATAGTCCTTCCTGCATGTTTGGCAGGTTTGTTCCCTTGTTCTCTGTGTTTTATTGGTATTTTATTTTATTTTATTTTTGTTTAAAGCTCAGATTTTTGAGGGGTACACTTACAGGAATATATTTTGTGATTATCTGTATTATATATCCCCTGATTGTCTGTACAGTATTTAATGTCTAGTGTGCTTAGGATTTGTACTTGGAATATTCGAGGTATCCATAATCATGTAAAACGAAGAAAGATACTTACTTTTTTCAAAAAAGGAAATATCGAAATTGCTCTCTTACAAGAGACTCATTTGAGTGATGTAGAACATTTAAAATTACAACAGGGTGTTTTTGTGCAGATGTATTTTTCATCTTTTACATCTAGAAGTAGAGGTGTTGGTATTCTCATTAAACGTAATTTACCATTCAAAGTTTTAAACTGTATTAAAGATAGAGACGGTCGCTATGTTATTATTGAAGGTGTGTGGCAAGGTAAAACTATTCTCATACTAAACATGTATTATCCTCCAGCTCATCCATCTGACTTTGTTACTAAAGTGTTTTTGGACATGATTGCCAGGCCAGCAGATTTAACAATTGTTGGGGGAGATTTTAATTGTGTAATGAATCCTCTTGTAGATAGGTACCCACATAGCTCTGCATCTCTAACTGCTCAGGCGAGATCTCTTCAGAATATTTGTAAAGATCTTGGTTTTGTAGATGTCTGGAGAACTCTTCACCCTGCTGATAAGGAATATAAATTTTTTTCTACTTCCTATCATTGTCAGTCAAGATTAGATTACTTTATGCCGAAAACAGATTTGCATTTAGTACTATCTTGTAATATAGAAAGTATTCTACTGTCAGATCATGCCAGTGTCACTATGGAGCTTCAATTTAGGAATACTGTGGACTATTCTATACAGTGGAGACTTAATATTGCAACCCTTAGAGACAGTGCATTTTCAGCTTACTTTTCTTCTGAATTTAAATCTTTTCTATCTATTAATTCGTTATCCACAGATAATCCATCTTTATTATGGGAAACCTGTAAAGTTTATGCAAGGGGTCTAATTATTTCATATACTTCCTCCAAAAAACGTCAAAGAATGGCGAATCAAAGGGCCTTGGAAGCTCAGTTATTGGTTAAAGAAAAAATGTATAATAGATCTCCTTCAGCAAATTTATTGAAAGAATTACAAGCAGTTAGAGCGGCTTTAGATTGTCTTCTCACTGTGGACGCAGAGAAGAAAATAAGATAATCAAAACAAAGATTTTATGAGCACGGAGACAAGCCTGGGAAATTTCTAGCATATATTGCCAAACAACGTGCAGCATCTCAGTATATTGCTACCATTGTTGACTCAGATGATAATATTTTCCATGATAATAAGAATATTAATAATACATTTAGAGATTTTTATATAAATCTATATTCTTCTGAGAAAACAGGTGACCATCTCAAACAAATGGTAGACTTTTTTTCTGAGATTAATCTTCCAACAATTTCAGTTACACAAAAATAATTTCTCAATAGCCCTATTACTAGACAGGAGGTTATTAATGCTATTAATACTCTAAAGAATGGTAAATCACCAGGGCCAGATGGGTTTTGCGGAGAGTTCTTTAAGGAGTTTCAAGAGTTACTAGCAGACCCGTTGCTTAATATGTTTAATTATTCGTTTGTGGTTAAAGAATTACCAAAGACCCTTGGAGAAGCTTATATCTCGCTTATATTAAAGAAAGGTAAAAGTCCTGATATATGTTCTTCTTACAGGCCAGTTGCATTACTGAATGTTGACCGGAAATTGCTTTCTAAAATTTTAGCAATGCGCCTTGAAAAAATTCTGCCTACGATAATTGGGACTGATCAAACAGGATTCATACAGGGTAGAAATTCATCTGATAATATTAGACGCCTTTTAAATGTTATTTACACCTTTAAAGTGAAATCCATAGATGGGCTAGTATTGTCTTTGGATGCGGAGAACGCGTTTGATCGGATTGAATGGTCCTAACTTTTCTTTGTTTTGGATAAATTTAGCCTAGGTGAAAATTTTGTACAGTGGATCAGAGTGCTGTATACAGACCCATGTTCTGCTGTATTGACGAATGGCTTTAGATCAGATTATTTTCCTATGCATAGAGGCACCAGGCAGGGTTGCCCCGTCACCTCTTTTATTTGCGATGGCTATAGAGCCTCTAGCTGAAGCAATCAGATCAGCAACATCTATTTCAGGTTTACAGATAGGACATATACATCATAAGATTGCACTGTATGCCGATGATGTATTGCTTTTTTTATCTGAGCCTGAGAAGTCAGTTTCCGCTCTAATTGTGTTGATTATAACCAGAAAAGGTTGCAAACCAGTTAAAGTTAATTTAACTAAATCTGAAGCTATGCCTTTAGGTACTCTTATTTCTAAACCTAACATTGTGCCCTGTTTTCCTTTTAAGTGGTCACCTTTAGGTTTCGTCTATTTAGGTATTTCTATCTCTACATCTCTGAAGCAGATGTATGAATCTAATTTTGTTCCTTTATTTGAGAAAATACGGCAGGATTTAGAATGTTGGAATTCCTTGCCAGTATCTTTGTTGGGCCGGATAGCACTTGTAAAGATGATTGTGTTACCCAAATTGTTATATCCTACTCGAATGGTTCCTATACTGTTCTCATATAGGGCATTAAAGGGCCTGAATAGCTGGCTGACTTCTTTTATATGGAATAAACACAAACCTAGATTAAAATTATCAGTACTTTATCTGCCAAGTTCTATGGGGGGGGCTGGATTTTCCAAATATTAAGATGTATCAGTTAAGTTCCCACCTGAGATACATTGCAGAGTGGGTTAGGAATGATTCTTCCTCTACTTGGTTAGATATTGAATCCTCCTTTTCACAGTTTCCTTTAAGAGCTCTTCTTTTTGTTAAGAGCTTTCAAAACATAAGATATATATGATAATCCAATTAGTAGTTAATAGTTAATATTCTGAAAGCATGGAGATCAGTCTGTAGGCTTGAAGGTAGATCTAAACTGGCTTCTTTCTTTACCCCAATATTAAATAATCCTGATTTCACCCCAGGAATTTTGGATGATGGTTTTAAACGTTGGTGTAATTTGGGAATTATTAGGCTTGGGGATATGTTTTCAGATAATAAATTAATGTCATTTGTGGAGTTAACTCAGAAGTACCAGTTGTTCAAACATGATTTTTTTCGATTCCTCCAATTGAGACATTATATTACTAATAACACAACACTTGTTAGAAATTGTGAGCTATCTTCTATTGAGAGGTTACTATTTTATAATCGGGAAAAATGTCTTTGGGTAGATTTTATGGTGCTATGTGTTCAATTTCTTCTGCTGATACACAGAGAATTAAAACTAAATGGGAGGAAGAGTTAGCTACTGATATTGATGATGAAACATGGGACGACATTTGGTCTTATGCTAAGAAAATATCCGTTTGTTCACGTACAAGAGAAATACAATTTAAAATCATACATAGACTCCATATTTCTCCTAACCGCAGGCATTTTTTTAACCCCTCTATATCGCCTATGTGTTTAAAATGTAAAACTGAAGTAGGTACTTTAACACATTGTCTGTGGTCATGTAACAGACTGCAAAGGTATTGGTTTTTGGTGCTGGAGGAAATGGAAAAGATCTTTAATATGCAGTTGGATTTTGACCAATCTTATTGGTACTGGGTATACCTAATAAATGCATTGTTTCATCTCCTAACAAGAAATTGTATAATATTCTCTCCTTTGCTGCCAGAAAAAAATATTTTACTTAATTGGATTAGTGATAAATCTCCATCACTTATAGGTTGGCATAACATAATTTTTGAGCTGATTCCCCTGGAGCGTCTTACCTATGTATTACATCAAAAAACAGGCCAGTTTTATAAAGTCTGGACTCCATATTTGGGCTACATGGAACCTCATCTTCGCCCTATTATACTACAAGGAATATTGTAATTGTGTTACTATCTGGACATTTAACTTTTCTGCTCTACTCATTTTTTTCCTCTCTTCCTGATCATATATGGGGTAGTCCTGTTTTATCTAAAAATCTGAGCTATTTCTTTCTTTTCTTTTTTTTTTTTTTTTCCTGTTTGTTTGGGCGATGTCTTGTTATTTTTGTATTACATTGAAAATTCAATAAAAATAATTATGAAAAAAAAAAAAATAACATCAGAAGCCTTTTGAGCAGACACACTAATTAGGGGAGAGCATACGGCATTTACAGCTTAACAGATGGTTAAAGGCAAGTCCTCCCAGAACGGCTGAGTTCTCATTTTCAGCTTCATGTCAGTCGACTCACAGTACTATTATTAGTGTGCAGTTTTGTAACTCTAGTGAAGTTTATAGTGACAGAGGCAGGTCACGCTCATGCAGCTCAAAACATTCCTCGTATACACTTTCAGAGGTCCTCGAATACACTTTCAGAGGTACACAAAACGCGCATCACTTTCCACACCACATCGTGTTACTTCATATAATTAACTTAGAGGTGTTGAGTCTACTTAATCAACAAACATTCATGAACCAAACCTTGTGTTCAGTGTCAATTGCACCAAGCAACTAATTTTTGATTTTGTCAAGAACATCATTTAAGTGATTCACTTAGTCAAAGAAAGGTTTTTGTTGATTTAAGCAAGACCTTAATTTTAAATCAAGTTTCATGTTCGCCAGTCAATTTCGTAGCTTTTCCACGATAGGGTAACACTTTACAATAATGTTGTATTTGTTAACATTAGTTAACTAAATTAGTTAACATGAACTAACAATGAGCAAGACTTTTCCAACACTTAATATTGGATGGTGTTAATTTCAACATAGTATACGGATACATTTTTTAAATTAAAAGCTGTAAAGTTACCATGAATGCATAATTAACTAACATTAATTAACAATTCGATTTTTACAAATATATTTGCAAAAAAATAATGTTCATTGTTGATTCTTGATACCTAGGTTAATGCATTTTCAATTGTTAACAAATAGAATCTTTTTGTAAAATCGTGTTACCCATGCTATGACAAAGGGATTTCAAATAGATATCGGATTCAATAACAAGATTCCACAGTGAAAGATAGTAAGGCTATGAGATGCTTGCCAGAAAGAGTTTGGCAGTTCAATGCTTGAAAGCATCATAGACATCAGAGATCCATTACCACATTTACATGTAACTGCTCTTTAAAAAAAAAACCCCAGAGTGTCAAGAGGGAGAATCAACATTTAGCGAAATGTAAAAAAAAAATAAATAAAAACAAAACCCTCCTGCAAGTGTACCAGTGGCTCAAAACGTTTCCATGATCAAACATCATTTGTTATGTTCCAGCCTTATGCTAAAATGCTTTATTTTTATTTATTTTTTTTCACATCAATTCGATTGGTTTCAAGTCCGGGCTCTGGCTGGGCCACTCAAGGACATTCACAGAGTTGTCACTTAGGGTCATTGTCCTGTTGGAATGTGAACCTTCGGCCCAGTCTGAGGTCCTGAGAGCTCTGCACCACGTTTTCATTAAGAATATCTCTGTATTTTGCTGCGTTCAGCTTTCCTTCAACCCTGACCAGTCCCCCAGTCCTTGCCACTGAAAAACATCCCCACAGCATGATGCTACCACCACCATGCCTCACTGTTGGGTTGGTATTCCGCATGTGATGAGCGGTGCCTGGTTTCCTTCAGACATGACACTTCAAATTGAGGACAAAAAGTTCAATCTTCATTTCATCAGACCAGAGAATCTTGTTTCTCACAGTCTGAGAGTCCTTTAGGTGCTTTTTTGCTAAATCCAAGCAGGCTTTTGTGTGTCTTGCGCTGAGGAGAGGCTTCCATCTGGCCACTCTGCCATAAAGCCCAGACCGGTGGAGTGTGGAGTGATGGTTGTCCTTCTGCAAGTTTCTCCCATCTCCACACATGATCTCTGGAGCTAAACCAGAGTGACCATTGGGTTTCTTAGTCACCTCTCTTATCAAGGCTCTTCTCCCCCGATTGCTCAGTTTGGCCAGGCGGCCAGCTCTAGGAAGAGTCCTGGTTGTTCCAAACTTCTTCAGTTTAAGAATTATGGAGGCCACCGTGCTCTTGGGAACCTTCAATGCAGCCAAAAAATTGTTGTAGCCTTCCCCAGATCTGTGCCCCGACACAATCTTGACTCTGAGCTCTGCAGGCAGTTCCTTTGACCTCATGGCTTGGTTTTGCTCCGATTTGCATTTTCAGCTGTGAGACCTTATATAGACATGTGTGCCTTTCCAAATCATGTCCAATCAATTGAATTTGCCACAGGAGGACTCCAATCAAAGTGTAGAAACATCTCAAAGATGATCCAGAGAAAAAGGATGCACCTGAGCTAAATTTCAAGTCTCATAACAAAGGATCTGAAGTCTTATGTCAATGTGATTTTTAGTTTTTTCTTTTGAGTAAATTTGCAAAGTTATCAAAAATCTGTTTATTGCTTTGTCATTATGGGGTATGGAGTGTAGATTGATGTGAAAAATAATAATTTAAAGCATTTTAACATAAGGCTGCAACATAACAAAATGTGAAAA
Organism: Myxocyprinus asiaticus; assembly: GCF_019703515.2. Lineage (NCBI taxonomy): Eukaryota > Metazoa > Chordata > Actinopteri > Cypriniformes > Catostomidae > Myxocyprinus > Myxocyprinus asiaticus. Next base: position 26,538,718 of record NC_059355.1, read on the forward strand.
AGGGGTCTGAATACTTTATGAATGCACTGTATATAATAATAATTACTGCATTCAGGGTTTGTCCTGCATGGAAAAATTTTCGGCGGCCACCAAAGCAAATTTTATGACATTCATTTTGCTTACGCATCTTTATAAGCACTAAATATGCTTCTCGTGTGTAACGCAAATGCGTGCGGGGTGATTGAACACTGGTTTTAGGTGCGTGTTGCGCCATCCAGTGAGAATAATTTGCGCAAGTGATGCGCTCTGCTCAATCCTCCTGTATCTCGAGAGCAAGCAGGTGTGCACGCATCAACCAGGCTTCCCTCGATATGCAAGCTACGGTGACAGGAAAGCAAGAGCGGATCACACACGTGATTAAACTGGGCTTCTTCAATATTGTGCTGCAGAAAACAAAAGTGACCCATTTGAATTTTACATGAGAATTGATATGGATGTAACGGTTTATTGTGGCACAATACATTACGGTGCGATGCGCATTGTGGAGATGGGGCTTTTTTTTCTAAATTATTTTAGCTTCTGTTCTATCCAACACGCGCAACATCCTTTTCCTACGTAACACAGGCATACAAATGGAAATCGTTTAATTGCACACAAGGAGCTCTAAAATACGATTGCACACAAGCAGCCACAGGTTCGGCTGAAACTGAAATCAGGAGCGGGAGAGAGACGCGACTTTTCAGCAATGATGCTATGGGGGAATATAATCCTTACGTCAAATGTCATGTCTGATTTGATTTCATCAGTAAATTATTATTATTTTACTGGATAAGCATGCACTTCAAAACAATATTCATATATAATCAGAGACAATATTATTTTAGAAACTATACAATTTTAATTTTAAATATTTTATATGTATGTAATTAGTGACAGTGTAAAAGCAGCATATGTATCTAACATAATTTCGTAATTTCGGCAAAGCAGAATTTAGCTAATATTTACCATTGCCCTGTTTTGAGCTGATTTTTAGTCCAAATACATCTCTGAAGGATCATTTAGCACCTTTAAGAACAGTAGCTACATTTTAAAGCAGGGCTGTCAGTATCGATTTTTTTGGTAATCGAGTAATCTAACAATTATTCTGACGATTAATCAAGTAATCAGAAAAATTATTTAACAACTCTGATTGCATAAGGTTGTCGAGGTGAAGTCACATTTGGCTAAAATACATTCATTAGCCTAAATTTTGATGCACTCTACAATTGAATAAACAACAACAAAACAATTGTGCAAACAATCTCTAAAGCCATCAGACACCCAAGGCATATATAAAAAAAAAAAATTATATAATTCATGCTGACAGAGATTGGCTACTTCAGGTGTGCCAACCTTTTTTTTTTTCTTTTTTTTTTTATGCAAGATCTACTTTTTCCTTAACTAGTTCAACACGATGTAGACATTTCAGTTTACAACTCAATGAGAAAACAGGCTATGGAAATAAAATATTTGATCTTTTCAGAAACAATGTCTGCTTAGCAATCTTGTTTATTGAGGATGAGTTCCATTCATGGTTAAATGTTTTATGGAGATTAAAAAGCCATTTTATTTGTTTGTCGTTTTTTTAAATAATATTTATAATAATAATTCCTTACATTTATATAGCGCTTTTCTAGGCACTCAAAGAGCTTTACATAGTATAGGGGGACTCTCCTCAACCGCCATCAGTGTGCAGCATCCACCTTAGTGATGCGACGGCAGCCATAGTGCGCCAGTACACTCGCCACACACCAGCTTTTGGTGGAGAGAGCAGAGTGATACAGCAAATTAATGGATGGGGATTATTAGGAGGCCATGACTGAGAAGGGCCTATGGGGGAAATTTGGCCAGGACACCGTGGTTACAACCCTACTCTTTACAAGAAGAGTGGGATTTTTAATGACCACAGACAGTCAGGACCTTGGTTTAACGTCTCATTCGAAAGACGGTGCCTTTTTACAGTATAGTGTCCCCATCACTATACTGGGGCATTAGGACCCACACAGACCAAAGCGTGAGCACCCCCTGCTGGCCTCCCTAATACCTCTTCCAGCAGCAACTTTAGTTTTCTCCTGGAGGTCTCCCATCCAGGTCCTGACCAGGCTCAACCCTGCTTAGCTATAGTGGGCAACCAAGCAAGAGCTGCAGGGTGATATGGCTACTTTTTAACTATCACTTACTGTACATGCAACACAGAATACAATATTAACAGTAATCACGTCATTGAGAAATGCATGTTTCCACTCATTTCTCCTCCAGGTAAGCCAAAGTTTTATATTGTGTCTGCAGGGCGCGAGACGCGCAGCTGTGTGGCTTTAATGGTTCTAGATACTCAGATTATCAAAAATAAATCATTCATTGCAAACATGAAATGCAACTAAATATCTTAAATATTAATTAAAAAAAATAAATAAATAAATAAAAAAAAAAACAAGAAAACACATGTGATGTTCTTGTTCATCAGCCACCACTGAAGACCATTTTTGACCCAGAAAAACTTGGTGCATTTGATGTTTTCACTCAGGGCTCCAGATTTGAAAAAAATGATTTAGGAGCCATTGGCTCCTTAACTGAAACATTAAGGAGCCAAATGGCTGTTTTTAGTCGCCAAATCATATAATTGCTCGATTTAGATTGTTGTTCAGAAACAAGATGGAAAGCAGAAGGAAGACAGCTGATAACCCATTAATCGGAGGTTTAATAAACAGTATATATAGTTGAGAAGATATGCAAGTTTGCATTCTCCTTTAGTCTCATCAATGTTCACACCCCTATCATAAATTATACAAATAATTTCTGTCTCAAATAAAATGACTTTATTCGTCAAATAAGAGAGACGCTGAAAGCAAAGGTTTTTTTAATTGCACTTTGGTGTTAAGGCGCTTGCTGTTCTAAGTTTTGGCGGGCAAGTGGGCCCCATGAAGGTTACGTTTGCTTCGCTTATGCTTATCTTTATCAGTTTAGTAAATTTACAACTGTGTCTTAATATAGGCAATGTATTTCTACTTTATTTCATAGTCTTGTAAAGCTGTTATACAGGTTAGAGAGAGAGAGTGTATGTGTGTGTGAGACTGTGTGTATGTGTATGAGTGTGTGTGTGGGTCTGTGTGTGTGTGTGTGTATGAGTGAGTTTTTGAAATTCCCAAATTCCCTGTAGATGTTCAGACTAAGCTGGACAGAAAAGAATGCAATATTTCTGCATCATATCAAATCAAAATCATAAGAACACTGTATGAAAGCATTGCTCAGTGTAAGATGCAAGTATTCTTAATAACAGTGCCCAAGTATTAAAGGTTTACACTAAATGTGGTATTTAAATCACATAATGCTAAACTAACTTTTAAAATATTTTTACAGGTATCCACCTAATCATTTCTGGCGATACAGTGATATGAGTTGTTCATATGATATAAGGGGAATATACACAGACCAAGCGCCGTTTACAAGCGAAAACAGTCCAAAACAGTTGTAAACAAAGATGTCGTTGGAATTTGATGTGAGAGGAGAAGAGGATGCCATGTTGGATGACATGAGTGTGAGTAAGCCATAAGAGAATTTTTATTTTTGGGTGAACTTTTCCTTTTATGTAGACGTAGCCTTAGCATTAACTTATGGGACATTGAAACTGTGTAAAATTACATAATTTGACAGGAAATTGCTTGTACTTTGTGTCTTTCTTAACTATTTGCAGCTTTATCAAGAAATTGGTTTTCTGTATAAATCTCTTAATGTGTGCTGCTGCTTTCGAGCAGGTTTTGGAAACATTGCATCTAGTGTGGCTTGCTCAAGAGAAATCTCCCTTAGCAAAGTTGCACAAGGAGACTAGAGAAGAATCTCTCACTGAAGATCATTTTGGTAATTGATACTGATTATTGATAATTGATTCCCGTAATTGGCTATTGACCTCAGTCTTTATTCTCTTAATTAATCCTAGTCTTTCTTTGGATGGATTCATACATATTTGTGTCTTATGTTTTAGTTATTGATTTCAAAGCAGCTCTCCTGCTGTTGCCATCCTTGTTCAGGGAGAAACTTGAAAATGTCATCGTGCTTGCGGAGGTGTGTATATGGTCCTCTGTTTGTTTATTAATTTTATGTATGTGATAATGAAAAAGTGAAAATAACTGAAAACTGCATTTAGAGTTGTGCCACATTTATACATGAATATTGTGAATATGAATTACTATTCAAGCATATATATTGTGTCTGTTCATAAAGTAAAAAAAAAAAAATAAAACTGACTGAGAGAAATTCTTATGTGTGCTCTGTCATTTACAATGAACCATCATCGCCATATCTAATTGTTCAGCTACCAGAGGTCACTGACTGGAAATCTGTTTACAAGAAGTGGTCAGAACTGAAGGGTTGGAGAGCTGCAGGGTTAGCGGTGTGGATGAAGGGGCTCTTGCTGCATTTTGTTCTTGCTTTGTCTTCAACCTGGCATATCCATCTCACTTAAAGAATACTCTGATATTTCTTCAGCGGTATGTTCCGAAACTTGCTGTGGATGGTGACAAGCCTCTGCCTACCCCTGTGACCAGAGTCATTAACCGCTTATATAACATCTACCAAAAATGTCTCGCCCATTCTGTTGTCCAAAATGTTCTTGGAGAACATTTCACACTTGTACATTTATCCAACACATAGGTCTCGTTCATGCACATGAAGCAAATATTTCAGTAATTTTTTTTTCATACTGTGTGAAATGTGAGGAAGACTGGACTGTCCTCTCACCAGGTGAGGAGGCTGATTACCAGGCACTAGATACATGTGTTGTTGATGACAAATTGTTTGTTAGCACTTGGTATTCCTGCTGAAGAAAAAAACTGCACTATACTGTAACCCTAAAAAGGTGCAGTACATGTATTAATGTAGCCTTTTTTTGTTTTTTGTCCCTAATTTGGAATGCCAGTGTGCTCTTAAGTCCTCGTGGTGGCGTAGTGACTCGCCTCAATCCGGGTGGCGGAGGATGAATCTCAGTTGGCTCGAGTTGTGCGTCTGAGACAGTCAATCCGTGCATCTTATCACGTGGCTTGTTGAGCGTGTTACCGCGGAGACATAGCGCATGTGGTGGCTTCACGCTATTCTCCACGGCATCCACGCACAACGCACCACGCACCCCACCGAGAGCGAGAACCATATTTTAGCGACCACGAGGAGGCTAACCCAACGTGACTACCCACCCTAGCATCCGGGCCAATTGGTTGCTTAGGAAGCCTGACTGGAGTCACTGAACACACCCTGGATTCGAACTTATGACTCCAGATGTTGTAGTCAATGTCTTTACTTGCTGAGCTACCCAGGCCCCAAATGTAGCCTTTTTAATAAGCTATATGTCAAATGACTTCTACTACAATGTCTGTGTTCTTCGCATTTCAACATAACTCTTACAATGATTTAATGTTTGTCATTTAATGCCCATTTTAAATGACTGCTTTATATTGTATTGTATTTAGTGTATTTGCTGTTTAATGTTTGTTATAATACTTATTGATCCACACCTGCTGTTGAGAGATGTGCAAAGTTATGAACTTAATGTAGTTCTTTTTGTAAAAAGAGATTTATAAATAAAATTGAATTTCTGTAAACCTGTGTCAATAAGGTACTTTTTTGCCACCTAAAGGATCAAAATGGCTCTGTCACTGGGGTGGTACCCTAAAGGTACCAAGTTGTACCTTTTAATAAGGTCCATTTTTGTACCTTCTACGTAGAGTGCACGATTGTACCTTAGGGTACAAAATTGCCTCTTAAATGGTACAAAGTTATAAGGTACAAAAAAGGTCACCTTAAAGGTACCACCCCATTGATGGGCACTTGTACCCTAAAAGGTACAGTTTTGTTCTTTTTGTTCTGAGAGTGTATATATACTGTGTGGTGGCCAAAAGTTTGGAATAATGTACAGATTTTGTTCTTATAGAAAGAAATTGGTACTTTTATTCACCAAAGTGGCATTCAACTGATCACTATGAATAGTCAGGACATTAATAACGTGAAAAATTACTATTACAATTTGAAAAAAAAAATTCAGAACTTCTTAAACTACTTCAACGAGTTCTCACGAAAAAATCCTCCACGTGCAGCAATGACAGCTTTGCAGATCCTTGGCATTCTAGCTGTCAGTTTGTCCAGACACTCAGGTGACTTTTCACCCAACGCTTCCTGTAGCACTTGCCATAGATGTGGCTGTCTTGTTGGGCACTTCTCACGCACCTTACAGTCTTGCTGATCCCACAAAAGCTCAATGGGGTTAAGATCCATAACACTCTTTTCCAATTATCTGTTGTGCAATGTCTGTTTCTTTGGCCACTCTAACATTTTCTTTTTGTTTTTCTAGTTCAAAAGTGGCTTTTTCTTTGCAATTCTTCCCATAAGGCCTGCACCCCTGAGTCTTCTCTTTACTGTTGTACATGAAACTGGTGTTGAGCAGGTAGAATTCAATGAAGCTGTCACCTTTGTATGAAACCTTCAGTTTTTTGGCAGTTTCAAGCATTGTATAGCCTTCATTCCTCAAAACATTGACTGATGGGTTTCTAGAGAAAGCTGTTTCTTTTTTGCCATTTTTTACCTAATATTGACCTTAAGACATGCCAGTCTATTGCATATTGTGGCAACTCAAAAACAAACACAAAAACAATGTTCAGCTTCATTTAATGAACCAAATAGCTTTCAACTGTGTTTGATATAATGGCAAGTGATTTTCTAGTACCAATTTAGCATGATTACTCAAGGATAAGGTGTTGGAGTGATGGCTGCTGGAAATGGGGCCTGTCTAGATTTGATCAAAAATGACTTTTCAAATAGTGATGTTGCTGTTTTTCACACCAGTAATGTCCTGACTACACTTTATGATCAGTTGAATGCCACTTTGGTGAACTAAAGTACCAATTTCCTTCTGAAACAGGAAAAAACATTATTCCAAACTTTTGGATGCCAGTGTATATATACACACAGTTGAAGTCAGAAGTTTACATACACCTTAGACAAATACATTTAAATTCAGTTTTTCACAATTCCTGACATTTAATTGTAGAAAACATTCCCTGTCTTAAGTCAGTTAGGATCACTACTTTATTGTATTATCAATAAACAATCATCCATGTGATTATCTACTCAGCAAATCATGTGGCAGCAGTGCATAAAATCATGCAGATACAGGTCAGGAGCTTCAGTTAATGTTCACATCAACCATCAGAATGGGGGAAAAAATGTGATCTCAGTGATTTGGAGCATGGCATGATTGTTGGTGCCAGATGGGCTGGTTTGAGTATTTCTGTAACTGCTGATCTCCTGGGATTTTCACACACAACAGTCTCTAGAATTTACTCCAAATGGTGCCAAAATAAAAAAAACATCCAGTGACGGCAGTTCTGCAGACGGAAACGCCTTGTTGATGAGAGAGGTCAACAGAGAATGGCCAGACTGTTCAAACTGACAAAGTCTACAGTAACTCCGATAACTGCTCTGTACAATTGTGGTGAGAAGAATAGCATCTCAGAATGCTATTCTGAGATGTGAGCTGGGGCTGTTTTGGCAGAACGAGGGGGACCTACACAATATTAGGCAGGTGGTTTTAATGTTGTGGCTGATTGGTGCAACAGACATTTGTACAGATAACTGACATGTCTGAATAAATGAACAAGTGTTTTTATCCTTGCTCTCCCCTTCATTGCTGCTTGACTTTGGCGAAATGAATCCATTTCACTTATTTATAACTTCACAGAAAGAAAAATATACCTGGCTGCAGCTTGCTGAACAGCAGGTCCATCTCAGTCTCTATGGCACACACGCTGGGTCTCAATCGGGCAGTTCAGATGAAAGTCAGTGAGCGTTTTTGTGCGATGCAAAGAGATACAGCAGCTTGCCCGTTTCACTAGCTGTCCTGTGTTTATTATGCCCGAGGCATGCGTCGCGCTCAGTGAATAAGCGTGCACTGCTTCACACAATTAGTTTCTGTGCAAGGATGTGCAGTTGAGTCAAGCAAGTACCTCCTGAAAATGTATATATGTCAATGTTAGTCAGAGAAAGTGGGAAATATCATTGAGGAAGTTTAGCCCATTGTACAAAAGGGCCTGGGTTTGATCCTGGCAGGCAACAGATGCCCTAACCTCGCCCCCACCCTAATCGGAGCATGTAAGGCTGAGTAGTCTGCCAGGAACAACTCGGGACGGGTTTCTCCTATTGCGTTAAGTTTCAGGAAGTAAAAAGAAAAACAGATACTGCACTGTTAATTTTTTTAGCATGTTAAACTAAAAATATTAATCTCAGAAATTAACATGTTACATTTCCCAGGCCTAAAATATATTTATGATGATTTTTTAAATGTTTGTTGTAACGTATCATGTACAATAATTTAAGCGCAATTAACCACAGAAAAATGTGTGATTAGTTAGTTTCACAGGCCTAAAAATAATTCATAGAAACAACAATTTCACTGGCTTTTGCCACATACCACAACGCAACACACTGAAGGTAAATACAATTTTGGTCACAAACATGGCAGCGTGGTCATATCACATCACATGAAACAGGTTAATAAAAGCACCAAACGCGAGATGAATATCATTCATTTGAAAAAAAGTTAGAAAACTTGAAAAATTTAAATGCAGGAAAAACCCTGTGTACTGTATTTAAGCGCTTACATTATATATTGGAAATCCATGGCCAAGTTCTTAAGTCGATGCTTGGTCAAACATATCATGAATGCCAAACAATTCAATGGATTCCAGACAAAAAAAGGATGTGGCTAAGGCATGTTCCTTTTAACAATGGTGTCTGAAAAAAAAAAAACACAATACCTACACAGTGCCTATTGTAAAAGACAATTATGGATGTTGTATTGTAAGGAATGTGTGTCAGACTTAGGTCTGGCCGACAGGATGATGTAATCGGATACAGACGATATCTGACAAATGCCCTGATGTCAATTGCAACAGTCACTGCAGACGATGATCAAAAATATCTATGACAAACCATGGAGCAGAAAAGTTGCAAAATATTACAATGTAGCCCAATAGTTATCATACACTTACATTTTTAGTAGTGGTGTAAATCGGATATTCCATCACGATATGATCTTGAATCGATTCTCTTGGCCTGTAATTCGATATTTGCCGATACTTCAAAGTCTGTCGCAATACGATACGATTCAGAGGCCTGCGATCGATATTCTGATATTATGTGCCTATTTTACACAATCAATTAAAAAAAAAAAGTGCCCTCAAATGCAACCAAAATATAATTTGATTATTTTATTCAGCTCTCTGTATACACATTGGGATATCCACAACAAAATTAGGTACTTCAGATGTTGAAAAATATTATACAGATAAATAATATAAAAAATAAAGTCACACACAAGTGACTTGTTTCCAACTATCTGTGCTATCTGTGGTTTTCTTGGCTACAACTTCCACAGTTGTAATGAAAAATTCTGTTACAGTAAACTGGGATAAATGTTAGTAAGGGTGTTGATGTGTAGATGTGTTAAGTCTTATAACTGATGCTGAAGCTGAGCAAGTGTTTCTCTTTCCCTTATTAGTGCTGTTCAGAATGTCAGTGTTGTCAAGATGTTTCACATGGTTGAACTTCTCCATGGTACTTTAAAAAAGCAAATTCTCATGTAAAATTCAAATGGATCACACGCACAATGATATCGATGGAAGCCCGAATTAATCGCGCATGTAAGCCGCTCTGCGTTTGTGGGGTGCCCGGTTGATGTGCTCGCACAGATCATGTCAATGGAGCTCGCATTTCGTGTGAAGCCCAGTTGAAGCGTGAGCACGCCGCACGGATAGCAGAGCACAATTTGACTTCAAAGACCCCGCATTACAGATAAGGGATGTGCAAGGCTAGTCAACTAAGCAGTACACTGCTCAGTTAATTATTTTCCCCATTAAACTTGTCAATATTTTATTTATTTTACAGGGCTCGACATTAAGCATTGTCATGTGCTTGTCCTCTGGACAAGTAAATTGGTCATTCACTTGTACGAGTAAAAAAGTTACTTGTCCGGAAAGAAAAAAAGACATTTAAGTTACATGCTCATGTCAAAGTTTATGTTGTATATTTTTCTAAAATTATGAGCAATGCCCAACCTAATAGTGTACCTATGCAATCAACTCAATTCTCTGCGACAGAAATATAACTGCACTGGGTAGGGGATGAGGCTATTGTCATTTGATAATTATTTTATGTCACGTATGGTAGTCAAATAAAGGGAAAGCCTCCATCGTCATCATTTACAGCAGGGATGCTCACACTATGGAATGAGATCTACTTTTTCATCATGTTACTGCTGCAAGATCTACCATGTACAATAACAAGGCTCCAGACTGCGACTAAAATGGTCACAAATGCGACCAAAAATAATTGATTGCGACAATTTAAAATCTAGTCGCCACGGTCAACAGTTGGGTTGTCACATGGGGTAACCTCCTCGTGGTCGCTATAATGTGGTTCGCTCTCGGTGGGGCACGTGGCGAGTTGTGCGTAGATTCCGCGGTGGATGGCGTGAAGCCTCCACACACGCTATGTCTCCGCAGTAACATGCTCAACAAGCCACATAAGATTAGGGATGTGCACAATAGTCGAATACTCGAGTATTCGTTCTGCAATAATTTTTCGAAAAGTAAAAATACTATTCGAATTTTGCAAAGCTTTTCTTTGCCGGCCACATACATACATACATATACATATATATATATATACACATACACACACACACACACACACACAGTGAGATGCATGTTAAATCCTGAATACACAAACTAAAACTGGCAGTTTTAACAGAATGAACTGGGTGGCGCTGTTGAGTGTGGACACAAGTTGATCACATTTGATGAGCAAACCGTTCTGTCAGTACGTTTAGATGGATACCAAAAAGCGGGTTATTGCGATGTGGCTTACTGCGAGAAAGCTGAGTTCCTGTTTAAATGTACTGTATAAGCAGTATACTCTTTACTCCCGTAAATGAGCAACTCGACAGAAAGCAGCGTCCCCGTAACAACCTAATCCCTGCGACGCTTCTGTAAACAACAAACATGGCATCTGAGAAAGACAATGCTAGCAGAGGTAAGGGACATTCCATCATTTAAACTGGTGTTTACAAATAAGTATAGTTTACCGAGCACATGGATATGCTTGTTTTTCTCAACAAAAACATGACGATACAATAGAAACATAACTATTTTATGTCGAGCGTTTATATTCGCCCTGTACGTTAATTGCATCAGTCTATTTAATTAGCTGTTTCTTTTTCTTCGCTTTGCGTGAGCTTAAATGCTTTCATTCTATACTTTGTTTAACAACAACAACAAAAAAAACAACACATGACATAATATAAGCTTGTTTTGGATATAATTAGAAGCTTGTTTTTTTTAGTTTTTTTTTTTTTTATAAACTGTGACTAAAAAAAATATTTTACAACGTCTCTCTCATTAATTACCTTCATTTAAATAATGGAATATTTGAGTATTCGCTTTTTATGAGCTTAAATATTAGAATACCAAACTGATGAATGCCCATCCCTACATAAGATGCGCAGGTTGACGGTCTCAGACGCGGAGGCAACTGAGATTCATCCTCCGCCACCGGATTGAGGCAAGTCACTACGCCAGCACGAGGACTTAGAGTGCATTGGGAATTGGGCATTCCAAATTGGGGAGAAAAAGGGGAGAGAAAAAAAAAAATCATCTTGAGACACTTGCTTTCTGTTAAACTGAATTTGTTGCACTGTGTCTAGCCTTTTTTAGCGCAAGAATGCAATCGATCTGAAGTCATCATCAGTGCTTGGCACAAATACACAGTTTTAGCATTCTAATGTGCATTAGGTTTCCATTCCTCATAGGCCTATTTTTTTCTATCCTAGCTATTTTTTTAACTGTTATTGGCTAACTTGTTGGTAACACTTTACAATTAGGTTCCATTTGTTAACCAAACAGCAGTCATATTTTTTAGTAAATCATAGGGTGATGCACATCGCAAAACATACACAACTTTTAAGCGCTTTTATTTCTTACAAAGACTTGGCTTACCTGTTAATAATTTTCAAAAATGTGCTGACTATTATAATACGTTGGGTAACTTTTAGGAATTACGTTTAGAACAGACTATAAATTTTGCTCTTACTGATCCTGCACTGTAAATTATTCAATTGTTCTCAATAAATATGCCTACATTGGCTAGGGGTGTAATGAGTCATTGATCTGCATAGATCATATAACCAATGATGCAATGTCATCGATGCAACGCGTAGCCTAAACGTGTATATCTTTTTAAGATGCACATTTATTTTTAACACTAATGCCAGTCACATCCGTACGCATTTCCGACACGCGATGCAGCAACCTTATGATATTCATCTCGCTATGTGAGCGCTATATATCTCATGTGGGACACGGATATGCGCAGAGTGGTTGAAGCCTGAATTGGCACTCTGGTCTATTTGTGTGTGCCCATCAACAGGGCCGCGAGCTCTGGTGACAGATAGCACCGAGCTGATCACAATCGCAATTAAATTGGGCTTCCCTCGATTTCGTGGCGCATGCAACACATTTGAATTCTGCATGAGAATTTTCTATTTTAAAGCAATATGGAGCAATTCAACCATGTCAAATGGCTAAACAGCCATGATATTCTGAACAGCGATGACGAGGGAAAGAGAAAACACCTGTCCTGCACCCACATCAATAACAAGACTTTTCACATCTTCATACCAACACACCCTTACTCACATTTATCACAGTAAACTTTAACAGAATTTTTCAAGACAACTATGGAAGTTGTAGCCAAGAAAAAACACAGATAGTACATACGCTCCTGTCATGGGTATTTTGCATTAAAATACTTGCTTGACTGTTGCAGAGATGACAAATTCGGTTGCATTTGTGAGATAAAAACAAAAAATGTAATTGTGTAAAATATGCACATCATATCACAATATCGATCGTAGGCCCCGGAATCGAAATCGTACCGTGGCAGAGTTTGAGGTATCAGCAAACATCGGATCACTGTATAAGAGTATCTATATAAGATCGTATCATGATGAAACTTGCGATTTACACCCAAATATTGGCTAATGTTGAATACTATTTATTTTTATTACTTTATACTTGGTGCAGGGGGAGTTGACTATGTAATCAGATATAGCAATATTTTGTTTATAAAAAATATCATGAAAATATATGTTTTATTTTTTTTACATATAACCCAGCCCTAGTCAGACACTTCTCTGATTCAGGCACAAGCCTTTGCAAGTGAGTGGGAGGGAGCCAGATGCTGCTGAATGCGCAAAAACACCACAAGACTCCTCAACTCCTAAACCAACTCTTGCACGTGCACACACACCTGTGATGGACTACTTTAAGCCAAACACACATAGAAATTCACTGCAATAAACTGGAAAGAAACTGAAGCTAAACAATCACAGAACCATTTGCACATAAAAAGAAGTCATGCTTAACTGTAGAGCCTCACAATGCATTGAGTGAGATCTAGGCCTTGAAAGCTAGAACACTACTGTATGTGGTCTTACATACACAACCAGACTCAAGGAATTATGCAACAGCAATCGAGCAACTCTCTATCAACCATTTCCCTTGAACAACAACTCTAAGCATCTGTTGAACAGATAAGCTAAGCTCTTGGAAGTGGGAGATGTACTTCAACATCAGATGCCAAAATCGAAACATTATGATTTCCAAACTTGTTGACCTCTGTACACAAATTCTGTCACCATCAACTGTCATAACTACAGTTTTGTGCTTTGTGAATATACTATCACTGAACTTTTGTCGAGACATAAGACATTAAAGGAATAGTTCACCCAAAAATGAAAATTCTCTCATCATTTATTCACCCTCATGCCATCCAAGGTCTTTCTTCAGCAGAACACAAATGAAGATTTTAAGAATATTTCAGCTCTGTTGGTCCTTAAAATGCAAGTGAATAGGAATTTTTGAAGCACCAAAAAGTACATATAGCCATCCATAAAAGTAATCCATATGATTCCAGTGGTTTAATGAATGTCTTCTGAAGTGAAACGCTGGGTGTGTGTAAGAAACGGATCAATAATTAAAACTTTTTTTACTACAAATTTTCACTTCCGGCCAGCTTGAGCTCGAGTTCTGTACGTTGACGAGGGTGGAGATCAAACTGCCTCTCACATGACGTAAGTGCGTAAGCCTCCTATGCATAGATATTCATATGTAGATCCCTTATTAGCGCCGTTTCTATGGACCGTGGTACTTTTTCGACACAAAATGAGTTTATGCAAAGGTCTGAGCAAGGAGCTCAGTCTGAGGCATCTCCTCCACTCACTCACTTGCATTCAAACAGCTCTCCTTGTTCTCCGTTCCAAGATGCAGCCGCAGTTGACGTTTTCAAACCAGCCAAAAATGAGGCATCTGTGTGATTCTCTATGATCCTCTGTTGTAAAAACACTGCACTTCCATTTTTATTTTTATTTTTTTGTATTTCACATCAGTTCTTGATCTTGAAATATGATTTTTGAATTGAGAATCGTTTGTGATGGTCAATAATCGTTATACACTGTTAAAAAAACTAATGATACCGATTCAGCAAATCAGTATACAATATTTTAGAGTATATAAATATTAAATTAGTTACATGTGCGATTTAAATGAGACATGCGCTGCTTCATTTTCTAGTGCATCCTGGAGTGTGCGCTCACAGCTCTCCCTTCAGACGCGCGCTGCCCTCTTCCATCACCCTTCACGAGATCACACCTGCTCTTCGTTCCATCCGTAACTCACTGAAACTTCTGAGCAGCTTTCCAAGTCTTTCAAGCACCTTATATCTGATATCTCCTCTGAATGGCCTCTATCTCATGAGCAAATGACAGCTTGCAATAGCATTCTTGTCACGAGTCAAACGTACTCAAACCTTTTGACACAGCCGCCAACTTGCTGTGTGGCTAATACATGGTCTGAAATTAAGGGGAGCTTGAGGCAAAAATGGCATTTAAAAATCATAAAAATGCTCCCAAAATGTAAAATGTGGAAGCAGAAAATGCCCTCGTAGTGAATTCTTCTGGTTTTTATTTGTAACCTCTGATATAGTTGATGTAATTTTTTGGGTAAGACATTTTCAGACTTAAGAATTTGTATTAATTAATTGATTAAATTTACATTTTGACAAAAACAGATGAGAAAGTTTGTTTTAAATTGTAAGAAAAAATGAATCCCTCATAAAAGGTAAAAAATAGTGGTCGACCAATATGGGTTTTTTTTTAATGGATGATGCCGATATCCGGAGAGCAGGATGGCCGATAGGCCGATACAATGGACAACACAATTTAATATAGAAAGTAACATAAAATTAAGCACTATATTTACTCAATTTCACACAAACCTTTAACTTTGTAAAAAAGAATCTAAAAAAATAATATTGTATTTTAAAATAGTAGATAGCGGTTTCTTCTGATTTCTGTTTAGTCACAAAATTTTTGTAATTTATTTGCACAAAGAAATTGTTAACATATTAGTAAGAAGGAAATAACAGTACGCAAGTTTTAAACCAGTGGAGCAGCAGCTCCAGCTCCACTTATTCCACAAAGAGAGTGCTTCTGCATTTACTTATTTGGTATTTTTGCATTATCATTCACTCATAATTTGAGATCTACATCACCTGAAGCTGTTTGGAAAGTTTAGAGTGCATCTGGACTGTGAGCTGTGTAATTCTTCCTCTCCTCAGTCAGGCGCGAACTGTAGTGCCGCTCTCATGCATCATTATTATAGTTTAATGTGATCTCATGTTACATAAAAAATGAGATAAAATGACTATTTGACAACGAAAATTTTTGTTGACAATTTTTTTTTTTTTTTTTTTGTCGACGTTGACTAATCGTTTCAGCCCTACAGTGGAACAGTCAAAAACACTTTAAACCACAGTAAAACCCATTGAAGAGACTGGACGTCTATCCCTCAAAGTCTTGTTGTCAGTCCTGGCAAAAATTTAAGATGGCGCTACTGGAAATTAGGTCTATTGATTCACCACTGACAGGTGTGGCAAAAAGTTCATTTTGCACCTTGCTGATATGGCACATATTTTTTACATAGCCAAATTTCTTTCAAGAAACAGGGATATAAACTTCTGTTCTGTTACAGGGCTCCAGACTAAAAAAATGACGTAGGAGCCACTGGCTCCTAAACTGAAACATTAAGGAGCCAAACGGCTGTTTTTAGTCGCCAAATCACAGAATTGTTCGATTTAGATTGCCGTTCAGAAATGATAATTACATAAAAGTTTGCATATAGTAGTTTGTCTTCTTGAGCATCAATGAATGTTTGCACCTTGTGTAACAGTTCTGTACAAGTCCCTCAATAGTCCTAAGTGTCAAAAGCTGGATCTCAATATATATATATATATATATATATATATATATATATATATATATATATATATATATATATATATATATATATATATAACACACACACACACACACACACACACACACACACACACACACTACTGTGCAGACGTCTTAGGCGTATTATATTTTTCACAAAAATAATTTTTTCACGATTTGTCTTAAAACGGTTATTTTATATATTCTGCCTTTAGTTTATCAGTAGGAAATATCAATTTTAGATTTCAACATTGCCTTTCCAAAAAGAACTGAATTGAAGAAGAACAAGAAGTCCTACAACAGATGTTATGGCCTCCACAGAGCCCGGATCCCAACATCATTGACTCAGTCTAGGATTACATGAAGAGACAGAAACAACTGAGACAGCCAAACAGATAGAAGAACTGTGGCAATTCTCCAAGACACTTGGAACACCCTATCTGCCAACAACCAAGAAAAACTGTTTCCAGGTGTACCTAGGAGAACCGGTGCTTTATTAAAGGCAAAGGTGGCCACACCAAATATTGATTTAGTTCTTTTTTATGTTGACTGGACTTTTTATGACGTTAATTGATAATGAAAAATTACTTTTGAAGACATCCTCATTATGCAAATTTTTTTTACAAGTGCCTAAAACTTTTTTGCACAGTATTCTATATATATATATATATAAAATATATAAATATTTAATTTTTTTTTTTTTAAATATTGACAGTAAAGTCTTTCTTTACCGTTACCGGATGGCCCAGAAACAGAGACTACAAGAGTGCAAAATGAAAGAAATTCCAGATGCAGTTTATTGTGATACTCCAATCCCAATCAATAATTAACAGAAGGAGAAAAAAAGTGGTAAACAATACGGGACTTTTAATTATAAAGTAGCCCAAAATACACTTGGGACTCTTATTTTGAAATGTCTGCACACCAAGATGTGAGGACATTGATGGCTGATTCGCTGAGAAAGTAAATCTGATTCAAACTGCTAACCTGAGCTCCTGAGTTCAAACCCTCAGTTCTTTTCGGGTGATTCATGAAAAAGATCCGGTTCAAAAGAGTCATTTATTCACGACTCTCTTGCGCTGGGTTTGTTGTCGTGTGTGGTGCAGCGAGCTCGTCATCACAACAGAACGGGCGAATAGCGGTGCGAGACACACTGGTGGTGCGCGCTCTAAAGATGTATTCAATAACACACAAGATAATATCTGACGAAACCTCATATGAACTAGGCAAAAACACAAGAATGTGAAAGTGAAAAAACGTGCAGTGCAGTAACTGAGACAACTTATATATGAAACATTAGCAAAACATTTGTGTAAATACACATGTAAATTGTACCATTAAACTGGATAGGACAATTTATGCAAGAATGGTTTTTAATAACGATTTAAACAAAAAAGGTTTGTTCTACTCGTCATGAATAAGGCCAATTGACTACATTTTCATTAACCTGTGTTTTTATATATATATATTAGTTTCAAACTTCAGTCTAGTAGTTTTTACTCAGAACACAATAAATGCTCCCGACAAATGATTGTATGCCATAAAATATTAAAAATCCTTACAGAATATTTCTTGACTTGATACTCTTATAAAATTTTCCACACAAACTTTACAAAATAATTTAAATTTAAAGAGCAATGCTTCAGTCTGTCTCTGCAACATTCAAGGGATTGAATGCACTGCTTCTATATTTTATGATTATAAAATTGACATTGTAATGCATTTACATTGAAATGCGTTTATATTTTTGAATGCGGCGCCGCGAGTACTGTTCGCCCAAGTCACAAAAATTGGAGTGTGCACCGCCGCACGAAGCCAAAAGCCAAAGCCGCAATGACGTAATTTTTGCCACGAACAAGCGGCAACGTCGAGTATAAACCAAGCTTATGGGAGAGTAAATGATGAGAGAATTTTCATTTTTGGGTGAACTATTCCTAAGCACACCAAATACTTGAATTGATCTGATTCATTTTTGCCACACCTGTCTTGGTGAATCAAACCTTATTCATAGTAGCACCATCTTTAATTTTTGACAAGAATGACACAGAGTCTGTGAGTGACAGACCTCTCTTCATTGGGTTTTCCTGTGGTTAAAAGTTGTTTTTTTTAATACCATGTGTTCAGTGGGTAACTTCAGTCAATATAACTGAGTTGTAACAGTAAATGAAACAGTAGGAACACTTAACTCTCACAAAAGAACCTCCCAATGAACACCAACCCATCTGCTCAAGCCTATGTGTGGTCTCTTTAAAACTATTATGTCCATTTAGGACTTTCACAGAGAAAGAAGTGAAAAATAGGTCTGTTACTCGCTGTAATTTGACTCAGACCACAAGTGTTTCTCATTGACAAACCTTATATTTTTTTATTTGTTTCTTTGTTTGCCATCTATATAAGGTGCCGATAGTTCTTCGATATGATGCGTATACATTTCTGACAACAAATAAACTATCACCATGTAACTAATGTGCATCTAAGCCATAAAAGAACCTTTACATTGCTCCACTGTCCAGGCAAAAGAGGCAGAGTAATCCAGGGATTATGGAGAAGAGAAACATGCTGGGTGTGACGGGAAAAGATCACATCCTCTCACTGATCAACGGAGCTCAAGCACTCACATACACAGATTAGACAAAACCACTGCAACCTTCACTTAACACAACACATGCTCAATATTAAGTGTGCAGATCTTTCTCTTTATGTGCTGTTAGCCCCTTAGTTGTCCATTTCCATACAAGTACAGTCACTTCAGTACAGGCAATGAACAAGTCAAGGAACAAAAACAAAATTAAAAAAGCTGGTTGCAGCTCTGGTATTTACTAGGATTTCTGCCCTGTCAAATGTGTTGATTAGTATTTCACACAAGCAAAGGTAACTATTCCTGCACTTTTCAATTTTGTACCAGTGGCATGTCTAAGCTCTAAGGATCTATATATATATACACATTTTGTTTCAAGAAGCAGAATACTTAAAAGGCACCAACAGACAGTTCATTTCAAGTAAAAGTTGTCTGCAAAAAAAAAAAAATAATAAAAAAAAAAAACAAGTAACAAACAAGTTCTCTGCATTCATCACTGTAAAATACTTGCATGAACTTGCAGTATGTTATGACCCCCTCCCTCCCTTTAGTTGACATGTCACTGACAGACTGGGCCTCAGATGTCTCTCACATTAACACTTTACTTTCAGCCTTTCATTGGTATACACAGACAACATTGTTTTAATAAAAGGTCTGAAAACTCATGATAGTCAAATTAAGGTCATTCCATACTAAATCCTCATGTAGCCAAAACAGCCTTAAGACACGAGATAGTTTTCAAAGGAGAGTGAACATACATTAAAACGGATATTATAAAGGTGGAAAGCTACCCTAAATGGTAGGGACAGGTTTGAGATCTGTAACACACTGGCTGTTGTTTTATTTTGGTTTTGAGAGTTAGAGTAATTTCAGACAGGTTGAGTGTGTTAGCTAATGTAATATGACTAAGCCTGTTAGCTTTAATACTCAAACTCAACTCATGTCTCTGAATGCCAACATTCGGCACGTTACACTTCCATGAAAATGAAAATAATAATGGCAGACACTGCTTCTATAACCTATTCAGACATGTGAATTTAACATTGTCAATGAGTCTTGACTAAATATTTATTGTGTTCTCTGAAGCGCTAAGGCTCCATGCTAACAGTTATTAGCTTGCAGTGAAGCAGCGGCGCGCGCACGCGCACACATACACACAATCCAAATACACTCAGCAAAACAGCCCTTTACCAAACATAACACGCTTTATGGGCTTACCTTGTTTGTTCGCCTGTGCTATGTTAATAAATGCAATAAATAAAAGGCGCATAATTCCGACGCACGTTGATTTTGTTCGGGTTGGACGTGAGGAACTCTGTGCTGTGTCCTTGCTCGCCATCCTGCTGCTTCTGTATCTATCTACTAGTTGACTGTGCACGCGTCGTGGGCGCGCGAATATAAACAGCGCTCGTGAGAGACACCCAGCGGATGTGAGAGGCTCTACAACATCTCCAACAGTCACTATTTCACACTTTTAAAACTATTACTAAAGATTGATTACTAAAGATTGATGAAGGAAAACCTGCGTTTCTTCATGTATTGCCTCATCGAACCGTATATGTATGTTTGTCTATGTAAATTGCACTTCCTTGCCATTCTTTTGTGAGATATGCTTCTTATTTTAAGGGTATTTGACTTTTTGAAAGTATTTCGAAGTTTGGAATGAAATGTGCAATTCAAAATTTTAGTTGACCAACAGAACTGAAATGGGCAATAAAGAGTCTTTCCACCTTTAGAATGAACATAAAAATAGCCAACCCCATCCAAGAGCATCATGCACATCAGCCTGCATGCACTGTGAAAGTACAACACATGCAAACCAGCATACAAAACCAGTTGCATTTATTCAGCCTCTTTTTCTGACCGATTTAAAGGTCGTGTGTTAGTTATTCAGATTCTAATCTAATCTCTTTAGCTTGAGCATACTTATAAAACAGTCCTACATATGCAGTGTATCCTTGCAGCTAATAATTTATTTGTTTGGAAAACTCATAATAATGTTTCATGGATGAACAGCTATTTGTTAAAGGTGCAATATGTAATATATTTACTGTACTAAAGCATACAAATATCATAATATTTTATCAGAGATTTTAAGAAACATGCTAAGTTGAAATACTGGCTTCTCCGAAATCAATGCTACAGTCAGTATATTCTACTTTTAAATGACTGTTCTGGGCCGGAATTTCTGTTTGTGTTTTGGCCTGTGTGATCCCGCCCACTGCCCATTTCCCAATAGTATTTCGACACCCCGGGTTGCCAGATATTAAACAAATTAGCGGGCAAACACAGCGAGCTGCAGCCATGGAAGCCAGCATTATATCTAGCTAACATTGACAGAGTTATAAAAAATCCACATGAGCTAGTTATAATTTTCAAACAATAAAAACATTGCAAACGTATACATTAGCTGATCAATTTACAGTGAAAGTCTCGTCGCTTGCCATTGTCAGTTTGCTCGTTCCTGTTGTGTGTCCTCAACCTGGCAACCTGCGTGAGCTTCGAGTCTGGAGGGGACGGGGGAGACAACTCTCTCCAATATTTAGAATTTGGACTGCATTACCCATTTTAAACGCTTTATGTCATTGTTACATACTGCTCCTTTAACCAACCCAGATTGCACATGTACATCTATAAGATGTCTGTTTAAGAGTTTCATCTGGAAAGCCTTGCATAATTAACATATACTAAACATCTTCAAAAGATCAGATTTACAAACACTCTAAATCATAAACGTCTCAAGGGCATCTGCTGAATGTCTTATTGACATCCGAGTGAAAATGTCTTATAGATGCATTGCAGATGAGCAAACACTTACAAAAATACGTCTTCCAGATGTAAACTACACAACACACATATCAAATTGACATCTGCAATGTATCAATCATGTGTGCTATCAGGGAAACCTTTATATTCAGACACACAGCAATGGACTGCTTTGATGTTTGTTTGTTCATTTGTTCGTTTGTTTGTTTGTTTGTTTGTTATGAACAATCTATAATCTTTCATTAAGCACATACACTGAGTAGCCAATTTACAATTATAATTACAGCAGATGTCATTATCTGTATTCTTAAAGCAGTACTGTTAAAGCAATATGTAAAGCAATACTGTGTATCAGCATTTGTTTCCTGTTTAAAATGTAAAACATAAATTTTCTCATCCCAGTATACTTGCCTACACACACACGCACACACACACATACCGGAGGTGATGATTGTGATCATGTGGCCACTATGTTTGCATTATCTAAGACAGAAAAGCTATTGTCCAGCCCCATATGGTCATCGTTATATTTTTCCCTATTAAAATATTTATTGTAGGCTTGTGAAGTTATCTGCATCGGCAAACAGGTACCAAGTCACACTTGTTGCATGTGTGATTTGATTACTGAATGTGTCGTTTTGCACTTCAACATAGTACTGTCAACAGTGGTCACCACATGTCAGCAATTAAAAAGATTTTGATCTCTATATGCAAAATCAAAGAAAAAAATAACTTGGCAGACAGGAATAATTCTTATGAGCTCAGGCAAGTCATACAAATGATCACCTCCCTTTTACTGTAATCTATTCATCATAACAGACACGTTACTAGTTACTAAGCAAATTTTTGGTCTGCCCTCATGGTCAACTCCAAATTGTGATGTTCTGCCTTTTTTATATTCTCTAGGCACACCTGTTACAAGAAATGTTTAATTTGTTTAAAGACAAACCTTGTAAAATACATATTAAATTACAGTAATACAGGCTTGAAGAGCCTTAATTTCAGTTCAACAATCTTGTTGTGTTCTAAATATGGTTCCAGATATATAAATTCCTGAAAGAATGTTTTTGTAACTTTATGAATGTTTTGAAAGGGGCTTTATTTCCAGGGTTTTTATGATACTTTTAACAATCTGGTAATTACTGTAATAACTTCTTGATAGCTTTTCCCTTGATATTTCCTAAATCAACATCTAGTACAAGTAAACTAGACAAGAAGACTATTTATTATTGTCTCAAAGAGATGCCTTTCTAATGAATTGGTATGAGATGGCACAGAGTCAGTAGTATGAAGGTAGAGAAAAGCTTATAATAAATTGATTACACTTCAATCATGAGGATTCTAGACATTCCAGTCTGTCAGAATTCAGGCCTAGATTTTTGGACAGGAATGGATGATGAGCAACAATGGTGTGCAGTACGGGATTGCTTCAAAACAGAAGATTCTAAACAACTTGAACCAGAAATGAAAAGTTTCTGCATCTAATCATAATATGATTTAATATGATCTAATTTTTATCCCCTTTTCTCCCAATTTCGAATGCCCAATTCCCATTGGGTCCTCGTGGTGGCGAGGTTACTCACCTCAATCCGGGTGGCAGAGGACAAGTCTCAGTTGCCTCCACTTCTGAGACCGGCAATCCACGCATCTTATTACGTGGCTTGTTGTGCATGACACTGCAGAGACTCTGCATGTGGAGGCTAATGCTACTCTCCACGATCCACGCACAACTTACCACGCACCCCATTGCAAGCGAGAACCCCTAATCGCGACCACGAAGAGTTACCCCATGTGACTCTACCCTCCCTAGCAACCGGGCCAATTTGGTTGCTTAGGAGACCTGGCTGGAGTCACTCAGCACACCCTGGATTCGAACTCGCAACTCCTGATGTGGTAGTCAGCGTCATTACTCGCTGTGCTTCCCAGGCCCCAATATGATCTATTTTTGATGATCTACATTTAATTATCTAATATGATATCATTTTCAATAAAAGATTGTCAAATTACAATTTACCAACAAAATTTGAGCTACTATATGCTGTGTTGAGTTGATACATTTTGTGTATTGAATAACAGTGCCATAAGAAATAAAAGAATGTTGGTTAAAAAAGCATCTGCCCACTGTATACTTATAAAAATAGGCTTAAATATAAACTATACATATAAAGTATTTATTTTTTAATATGACTGGTATGTTGGTCTACTTGTTCTACCAGATGTTGTTGCAATGCTGTATTGTTCTTGTGCTGACAATCAAAGGAAGTTCCACTGTATCTGCTGTGGTGAATCATGCGAGGTCTGCACCGAGCTGCACTTCGTCATCCTGGCCGATTGGTGTCGCTGTAAAGTGCGTCTCATCCACAGGCCACCGTAATCTACCCAAAGACAAAGATGTCTGATTCGTTTCCTTTGTTGTGATATATTCAAGAGACATACCGCACCGTTGCTGTTTTATATCAACACTTTTTAAATACAGAAATCAAGCACAATCTTGTCTGTTAGTATTGATCAGCCGTAAGAATGAGTGGCGGAGTGTATGGAGGAGGTAAGTGCGAATTTGGAGGGAGAATCAAATGAATAAGTGCGCCACGTTTATGTGCGCCGCTAGCCTTGAAAACTAGCATGACATGATCATTTCTGTTTAATACTTTTATTTATTTATTTTTTACCAAAAAAGGGCCAAATGCCAATGTTTAATATTTTATATCTAAAAAAATTCAATATACAGCAGGACATTTATGAATGCATTTTTGTCTCTAAACCTCAGAGACCCAAGCATTGGTATTTTTTTTTTTTTATCTTCCTTGAAATTGTTTTGAAAAGGCCACTGATTAAAATCATTACCCGATTTTTAACCATATTTTGTTTTGGGGTGAATTTTGTGTGACATTTAATATACAGTTTCTTTCCACATCAAAACTGTAGTTGTGATACTGCTCAGAGGGTCGGCTACTGTTATTTGTAATTTTCTTTTAACAGTTTCTTATAAAAAAAAATAGGTATCATTTGATTGCATTAAACAAACTTTGCAGTCCTGCTACAGTGGGTCTCTGAGGGTTAATTACAATAACCTTTGCAGTGTATCCAGAGTTATATTCAGTAATTGATTCACATTCTCTACCTCTTTGGCTACATCTCAGAAACTTAGTGTGCTTTGTCTTATAGCTGTATCCTCATCTGTTTCTCTTTGGTTATTTATAGATGAAGTCGGAGCTCTTGTCTTTGACATGGGCTCATACTCTGTGAGAGCTGGGTATGCTGGAGAGGATTGCCCCAAGGTGTGACTAGTAAGATTAATCCAAATATTGGTGCTTAAGTTGAAAGTTGGTTCTGAGCAGGAATTGTTAAGGTGTGTTGTGGTTTCTAGGCTGATTTTCCCACTGTGATCGGTGTGACTCTGGACCGGGACGATGGCAGTACGCCGATGGAGACAGATGGGGAGAAGGGCAAGCAGAGTGGCACCACCTACTACATCGACACCAACCAGCTCAGGGTCCCCCGAGAGAGCATGGAAGTCATGTCGCCTCTCAAAAATGGAATGAGTATGTGTGTTTTTTTCTTTCTTTTTCTTGTTTGAACCAGTGAACATAAATATGTAAACCAGCTGTAGAATAAATAATGCATCAAAATTTCATATTGTTAAATGTAATGCCTTCTTGTTTTGAAAATTTCCCCATCTGAAGTTGAGGACTGGGACAGCTTCCAAGCCATTTTAGATCACACCTACAAAATGCATTTCAAATCAGAGCCCAGTCTGCATCCAGTCTTGATGTCGGAGGCTTCGGTATGTTGGTTTTCTGACAGAGAATAAATCTAATAAATCTGCAGACACCAAACAGTACATGAGGGTTCACTCATGTCGTCTTATTTTCTTTATCTTGCAGTGGAACACCCGAGCGAAAAGAGAGAAGCTGACTGAGCTAATGTTTGAACATTACAACATTCCTGCCTTCTTCTTATGTAAATCAGCTGTCCTGTCTGCGTATCCTTTATCTTAAAATTGTCTGACTGGAAAAGATGCATGCGGAAGGCAAAGTTATGTGTGTAGTATATGCCGCAAGACATCATAGGTAGTTCATTTGTGTTAAGTGTCTGTTATAAAGGATGTTTAAAGGGTTTGAGAAGCACATGAGATGTTTAATCCTTTACTCTGAGCATCAGGTTTGCCAACGGACGATCAACAAGTTTGGTGTTGGATAGTGGTGCAACACACACAACTGCTATTCCAGTGCATGATGGTTATGTCCTACAACAAGGTAATTTAAAAATACAGTATAAAAAATAAATATTTATGTATATATATATATATATATACACACAGTATTATGCAAAAGTTTTAGGTAGTTGTGAAAATGTTGAATAGTGAGGATGTTTTAAAAAAATAATGCCGTGGATCATTTTTATTTATCAGTTAACTTTATAGAAAGTGCAGTAAACAGAAAAGAAACACGAAATCAATATTAGGTATATAATTGGCCACATTCACTTCCATTATAAGTGCCTCACTGCAACCTTGATTTTTTTTTTAAAGGAAAGGATGGATGAGTCAAAATAAATTTTTGTGGTAATCAACATTATGCAACAAATGTCGATTGAGCTTAACTTGTGTTGAACCTGGAATATTCCTTTTTAAATTCATATATTTCCTATTGACATACTTAAGCAGAAGATATAAAATAACCATCTTTAGACAAATGTCTTTGTGAAACATCAAATGGGCCTAAGACTTTTGTACAGTACTGTATATGTTTTTCAACTGCCTTTTTTGACATTTCTCTAATTATGTTCTTTATGATCTTACAGGTATCGTCAAGTCCCCTCTTGCTGGTGACTTCATGAGTATGCAGTGTAGGGAGCTGTTTCAAGAGTTAAATGTTGAAATAGTGCCTCCATATATGATTGCATCAAAGGTGAGGCCTGCTCAATTCAGTCTTTTCAGTCCATATTATCATTTCTGTATGGAAGCTGTGGTCGAAGGAATGTATTTTTGGTGTGTGTGCTGAAACAGTGGTGGGAATAGCTTAAATATTTACAGAAGAATAACAAAAAAATTTAGTTACAAATTTTGTTTTTCATTAAAGGATTCAGTTCGTGAAGGAGCCGCAGCAATTTGGAAGAAAAAAGAAAAGCTACCTCAAGTAACCCGTTCATGGCATAACTATATGTGCAATGTAAGCAAGCAAAAATCTGAGTGCAGTTCAGTAACTTTAACAGACTGAGTTACTCTAATGGAGACAGTCATATGTTATAAATATGGCTGCCTGTTGTTTCAGACTGTCATACAGGATTTTCAGGCCTCTGTGCTACAAGTATCTGACTCACCCTATGATGAACAGTAGGTCGAATTATTTTCTAATTAAAATCAAATTTTTCATACCATGTCATAATTGACTGCTTTCTCGGGGATTTTCGGTTAAAGTTTGCTTGTTTTTCTTAATGGAATAAGAAAAAAAAAATGGTGATGTTCTCTTGTTACAGAGTAGCTGCCCAGATGCCCACTGTTCACTATGAGCTGCCTAATGGATACAACTGTGATTTTGGAGCGGAAAGACTTAAAATCCCAGAGGGTCTTTTTGATCCTTCAAACGCTAAGGCAAGAACTACCATCCTTACACAGTCCAAACCTCATTGCTCATTCAGAGAGGGCTCCTGTTTTATCTAACTTTTTTTTTTTTTCCCCTCTTCTCACAGGGTCTGTCAGGAAACACCATGCTGGGAGTTGGCCATGTTGTAACCACCAGTGTTGGCATGTGTGACATTGACATCCGACCAGTAAGATTTCATGGATCGTCTCAAAACAGTGCTTTATACGTACATTTACATGCATAGTCTCCGTCGATGTTTGCCATCGTAATTCTGCTGTCTTTGTTTTAGGGTCTGTATGGAAGTGTTGTAGTTACAGGTGGAAACACTCTCATCCAGGGCTTCACAGACAGACTTAACAGAGAACTTTCTCAGAAGACACCACCGGTGAGTGCTGAGTTGCATGTGTGTTTTTTAAGGGTTTCAGTTCAATGTCCATTATGTCTTACGTGATTGTTGCATTAGTGCAATAACAAGTTTTTCTTTGCTCTCTGCAGAGTATGCGTTTGAAGTTGATAGCCAATAACACAACTGTGGAGCGCAGATTTAGTGCCTGGATTGGGGGCTCCATCCTTGCGTCACTGGTAAATTGTGTTCACCATAGCACATACCCTTCATTTCAGTCAAGCAGCATCACATCCTCATTATGTCATAAACTGTGTTGAGGCATTAAGTTTAATCACGCTGATTTGTTTAATCAAATGATTGTGGCTCAAATGTTGTTTGTCACCTTCAGGGAACTTTCCAGCAAATGTGGATTTCTAAACAGGAGTATGAAGAAGGTGGGAAGCAGTGTGTTGACCGGAAGTGTCCATAACCAGCTCCTTCAATATCTTGTTTCTTTCAGAATTTCAAGGATATTGAAGACAATAAAATAACAACAACACCTAGTTGAGAACCATTCTTAGTGGACTCAGGAACTAACAAGAATACTTGCTGTTTTTTGTGTGTTTGTTTTAGTGCAAACAAACCGTATTTTAAACCGTTTCACATTGTTGCCCTTTTTCTACTCCTCCAGACAATATTTTCATATACAATTAGGCAACAAAAACCTTCATGACAAACTGAATAATTTTAAATAAGTCACAAGTTGTAATGTCTTTTGTTATATTGAAATAGTTACAACGCATAAAACTGTATCAGTGCTTAAGACCACACCAGTATACCACTTCCTAAAAAATACACCACGGGAAACCAAATGTTTGCTATGCTTTTACCAATTGATCAGCTCTTTTGGGAATAAAATTGTTTTTGCTAAACCGGTCTAAATTAATGCCATGTTTTTTGGAGAAATCAGTGCAATTATCTCTTTTTGTTTGTATTCAAACTTTTAATCGTCACATTTTAAAATAGTTTTACAATTATAATATTTAGTCGAATAGACTAAGAAATGCATCAGTTTTGCCCCATTCAAAGGAGGAGCGGAAAATAATTTATAATCCTAATAATCCATTTATTTAGAGCAAGTTGGAAATGAAACACAACAAAGTAAAAATGTCCAACACAACAGTCTCACTGAAAAGTTTATTTGTATCACTGTACAACAAACTGCCTCCAAAACTGCTGGACAAATGAAAAAGTATTCACTTTTGAAGAGACAATATTGAATGTGAAAAGCTTCTTTGTCTTTTCAGTGGTCTCATGGTAGAGCAGTCTTTTTTGGGAATATCTCAGCAAGCCTTTTTTGGTTTCTCTTTTCTTTTCTTTCTTTCCGCAGTTTACTCTTCAAATATTTTTCAAGGCTCAACCTGAAATGTAATGAAGAGTTGAGAGTTGTAAACATGACTTGCAAACAAGACTGACCTAATTCATCAAATTAACTAGACGTAAAAGAGAAGAACTAGTCCGCTATATAAACTTGTGCTTGTGAAATTCACTGTGCATTAGCTTGAAGACTTTATAATAAATTAGCTACATGCATGGAACCTCCAGATCAACTATTCCATAAATCATCACATATTAAATAACCAGTTTCACTCAAAAAAAGAGACTATGTTAAAGGTGAACTCGGTAACTTCTTGCTTGTCGTCTTGGACTCACAGTGACACCTAGTGGTGTGGATGCAGCATCATCCAAAATAAAGTTTTCAGTTACAGATGCCATTGTAGAAATTCACTATTCACAATCAGCCATGATAATTTAATCCAAGAGTGAAAGTTTACAATAACAAGATGGTTACTGAGATCAAGCAAGTAGTATTCAGCTGGTCATGTGATTCTAAAATGGCAGCCCCCATGAGGGCACCCCTGCCCCATGTAGAATAAAACAGCTTTTATAAGGTTACTGATATGACTGGACTCATTTCACGTGAGTGCTCATGATTTTATACATATGTTTAAAAATTACAATTCATTTCTTTAGGAGTAAAAATTTTTAATGGGAAAAAAATGTAAATGTTAAAAGTTAATCCATTTTTACAGAAGGTGGTTGTGGCACCACACTCAATCTATTTCAAATTGGTATTTATTCATTGCAAGCGAACTAAACCATATGTTAAGCTACAGAACAAGAGACAGTATTCATGGGAAAGCAGGAGGAGGATCAATTTCAATATTTCTGGGTGCTTTAACAAGGATCCAATATGGAGCTTCTGCCTCTTCTACTTTTCTCCCTGATGGAGTAACACTTTTTGTAGTTTGCTCAAACACAGAGACTTACCTTGTGTAAGGGGCAACATGTGATGGTTCATAGAAACGCTTCCTTTTGTATCTTGTATTCAGATACCAGGGGATGGGGTATTCCCTATAGCTGTGCCTAAAGAACAAATATGCTCATAATTACACTTGATTTATAAAGCTGCATTCTGTTTATCACATACACAAGATAGATGTGCAGCAGAGGGAATCATAAATATTCTACAGACAATCATTTATGCGTTTGACATACCAGATTGTTTTGCCAAAGACATTTCTTCGCCATGCGCCTGGTCTGGCTCTCTCTTGTCCTGTCTGCAGTAAGCGGAGAGAATCTTCTCGCTCTTTCACAACAGTGTCGAGACGCTTCATTGACCTCTCAACCTATCAAAGGAATTCAGAATTGAACATCCATTTGCTCATGATAAATAGACATCCTGAAAATAATATGCCCAGTGATAGTTGACATTTTGATGCAACATACCCAAACTAGGGATGCACTGATACAAAATTTGTGTGCAAAATGAGATCAGATTATTCAGAACAACATCTGCCAATACCAATAGTTTGGTGTTCTGCTTTTTTTTTTTTTTTTTTTTTAATGTTACTGTAACTTGTTTTAAATCACTAATAATTAATTACACAAGTTCGATTGTGTAATTTAAATAATAAATTTATTCTTTGTCTATATATGTCTTCCATGTTTCAGAGTTACTGGTCTCAATTACAAACAAAACATTGAATCAAAAAGATCACTTAACTCACACTGACCTTCTTAACACACATTAACTGAATTCTAAATAGCCTGTTGTTAGACTCGCATCAAATTGGTATGATTTTTTTTTTCTTATTGCGTATTAATTAAATGAACTAAAATGATGAAGCTAGTCCCTTTATAGCTGGAGGCGGCTCTGCTTTAGCTTTAACAAACTCATATTCCTTGCTGTGTTTATTTGTAAGGCAAATAATCAAATTAGTTGGTTTAAAAGTTTTGACAGTAGTTCCACTTTGTGAAATTAATACATATTACTAATATAAGTAATAGAATAATAAATACAGAATAATCAGATTATTGTTTTTATTGGCCGATACCGATGTTTGGCCAATACATCGTGCATCTCTAACCCAAACACCTAAAAACATAGGCTTTGGGGGCCTGGGTAGCTCAGCGAGTATTGACGCTGACTACCATCCCTGGAGTCGTGAGTTCGAATCCAGGGCGTGCTGAGTGACTTCAACCAGGTCTCCTAAGCAACCAAATTGGTCCGGTTGCTAGGGTAGTGTCACATGGGGTAACCTCTTCGTGGTCGCTCTAATGTGTGGTTTTCGCTCTCAGTGGGGCACATGGTGAGATGTGTGTGGATGCCGTGGAGAATAACGTGGGCCTCATCAAGTGCTACGTCTCCGTGGTAACACGCTCAACAAGCCACGTGAGGCAACTGAGATTCATCCTCCACCACCCGGATTGAGGTGAGTCACTACGCCACCACGAGGACTTTGAGCGCTTTGGAAATTGGGCATTCCTCATTGGGGAGAAAAAAAACAAAACAATATATGCTTTGTAGACCCCAAATGTAAACCAACTAGCTATACTCTGAAAAGGCACCGATCCACCCAAACAGCTTAAAGGTGCTATATGTAATATTTTTACTGTACTAAATCATAAAATGACCATAATATGTCATTAGAGAATTAGGAAACATGCTAAGTTGAAATACTGGCTTCTTCGATAACAATGCAACAGCCAGTATATTCTACTTTGAAGTTTCCAATCCGGGTCGGAATTTATGTTTATGTTTTGGCGTGTGTGTGATCCCGCACACTGCCCACTCACCAGTAGTATTTAGACACCGCCGGGTTGCCAGATTTGAAGTTTTCAGGCAAACCATCCTGCGTGCTGCAGCCATGGAAGCCAGCAAACAAACTGGATCAGAGATAACAGATTCCACCCGACCTAAAAAGCCTTGCTATCTGTCTAAAAATCACCATGACCAAAGGCATAGTAAAACAAGGATAAATATTGGAGATGCCTTTGGAAGATGGAGACGGCTTAAAGCCCAGGAATCCTTTAAAACGGATGCTGAGTTGGCTAATTTGCGTGTCAACATTCTGGCTTCGAGTCTGGGGCGGGACAGACAACTCTCCAATATTTTGAATTTGGACTGCAGTACCAATTTCAAACGCTTCTTGTCAATCTTACATATAGCACCTTTAAAGGTGCATTTTTGTGTTTATGTCATCTTGGATTTAAACTGACACATAGTGGTGTGGATGCAGCATCATTTAAATTTAGTAGTTTTCAGTTACCGATGTCATTGTAGAAATTCACTATTCACAGTCAGCCATGATTAATTTAATTACTGAGTGAAAGTGTTAATTAACAGGGCAGTTACTGAGATTAAGTGAATAGTATTCTACTGGTCATGTGATCCTAATATGGCAGCCCCCATGAGGGAATAAAACAGCTTTTATAAGGTTACTAATATGGCTGGAGCTTTATCTCATCCGAGTCATCATGATTTTATACAAATGCTTCAAAATTACTATTCACTTCTTTAAGAGTAAAGCCTTTTTAATGAGAAAAAAATAATAATTATTAGACCAACAGATAGCACTTGACAGGTAAAATCACATGGGTGTGCGGTGAGAGGATAATACAATTCTGAAACAGATTTTTCTAAAGTTTTCATACCTTTTTGATGCGTTCTGGACTAGGCATTTGAACACACTGTCGTTTTGCTTCCTGTTCTGTAGTGAGTAGCATGTTCTTTTCCTTTAAGAGAACATACCTGAGAAATAAAAAACAGGGCATGAGGTTTATTATTTATTGCAACTATTCTACTAAATCTCCTAAATGTAAACACTACACAATTACCATAGTTTGTGTAAGTCTTCGTTACTTTTTGCCCTAAGCTGTTTGGCAGTCCATGGAGCACCTGTAGAGTAAAAATAAATAAATAAATACAAATAATACAATAACATTAACTGCACAAAATATTGTCAAGTGATGATAGTAGATGGGAGTTGAGATACTGTATCAGTGTCTCAAGGCCTAGTGAGCTGCTTACCTAAACAACATTTTGGCCATCATAGGTCTAGGTAGTTTTCATTCAATGCAGATAAAACATGATTTATTACATTAGCTACCTGATTTAACTGTTGTTTCACCCCAGTTCACCTGGAGGTCAAAAAATTCTTCCAGTCCTTTTATGGCACAGGATGTGTGGAGGGCTCGACTATACATGGGACTTCGAAACAACCATGTATTGTGCATTTGTCTGCATTACAAGACGTATGGAATATGGGGTTATATGTAGTAAGTACTAAGTATGTAATAGGTATTTAACATAGTTTTGGTTAAAACACAATAACACGATACACTGACATTTTAGCCTGACATATTTAGCCTCATACTGACAACAGGAAGATGTTACCTTTGTGGACATGGGTGAAATCTGGACACCGCATGAGTTGCATATTGAGGTTGTGTGTAAGAAGACACTGTGAGAACCCGTTGAAATCGTCTGCATACTGCAGTCAGGCGGCACGTTACTGCAGCCATCTTGACAAACAATGTCAAGAACGATGACGAACGCAAGGGCATAGCGCCATCTATTGGACAGTAGTATAGGACAACATTAATTTTTATAGAGTTAAAAGTTCAAATTATATTTGTCAAATGTCCAGCACAGCACAAAACAAACCTGGTTGACAATTAAATGTTATAACTAAGATAAAAAATAATTTATTTAAATAATAAAGTATAAGTAATGTATATTAGAATAGAGTGGTATGCACACTTATGGCAATTTAGAGTAAATTATAAGTGAAATCGTTAAAAACGATAAAATGATTAAATTGTTGTTGAGTGACGTACCGATAGCCGTAACATTGAAAACGAAAAGATACGAAGCTCGTGCCTAAAGTAGTTCATCTAAAAATAAAAATTCAAAGATTTTTAGAAGAATATTTCAGCTTTGTAGGTCCATACAATGCAAGTGAATGGTGACCAAAACTTTGAAGCTCCAAAAAGCATATAAAGGCAGCATAAAAGTAACCCAAACAACTCCAGTGGTTAAATCCATGTCTTCAAAAGTGATATAATAGATGCGGTCGAGAAACAGATCAATATTTAAGTAATATTTAGGTGGCGATATGCACGACATTTGTATCGCAAAAAACAAAAACAAAAGAAGAAAAACTCTTAAGAGCAAAGAGCGCTTAGGAGGGCTGTTTGAAAGTGGAGATTTATAGTAAAAAAAGACTTAAATACTGATTTGCTTGTCACCCATACCTATCATATCACTTCTGAAGACATGGATTTAACCAATGGAGTCATACTTTTATGCTGTTTTTTACATGCTTTTTGAGCTTCAATGTTTTGGACCCTGTTGACTTGCATTGCATTGAACTACAGAGCGGAGATATTCTGCTAAAAATCTTTGTTTGCGTTCAGCAGAGGAAAGAAAGTCATACACATCTGGGATGGCATGAGGGTGAGTAAATGATGAGAGAATTTTCATTTTTGTTTGAACTATCCTTTTAAATGAAAAAATCAACCCAAAGATAACGGTGAAATGAAAATGGACAAAGTGGGTGTATGTATTTATTTATTTAGTGATTTAATGATTAGTTTAATGATTTTATAGTTTTTAAAACGAATTTATAATATTTATTTAATGATTAAATTTTTAGTAATTTGGATCTCCTTAGGTAAAGTAATAAAAATAAAAAAAATCATAAATTATATAAACACATTGTAAGTTATACTATCTAGAGCCGAGTTAAATACCTATTTACAAATCCCTTTATTTTTTATTTTTTAGAGGCTTACTGCAGGGATGCTCTTAAGCAGAATTAATCATATCCATTTTAATACTAAATTTATATGAATGTTTTCAAAAGTTAAATCAAATCGAATATTCATTATTTTTTTATATTAAGTTGTATTATTAGTATTACTATTAGAATCATTTTAAGTAACATGTTAATGTAATACTATTTTATTTTATAATGCTTACTGTATTTATTATATGTATTATTTGGGTTTTAATTTACAAATTTGGAGTTGAACCTTTATTTTGCCGAAAGTATGGTGGATTTGGCTTCACTCAGTGTCAGATGAACCAATCAGTGAAGCCCGTACTCACTCAATACCTCTACAGTCATGGTGGGCATGAGCGTTCTGCGGACAGCGGCTGCTTTTACAGCCAGATTAAACCCGCTAAAACAACCTTATCTGTCAACAAATCTACTCTCTAGGACTGTTGCACGTTCAGAACAAGGTAAAGAATACGAATATATTAATAAACACAACGAAATGATCGGTTGGTGAGTATTCCTTGTAGTGACCTTGCTGGACTTGCTACACTTGTAGCATAAGTAGAGTACAAGCTTGCTTCAACTTAAATCCCTCTGTAACCTTCTTGTTGAATAGATAAATATATGGAAGAATGTGATATGTAAAAATCCAGTGATTGTGTTTCAGTATGGACATATAGTCACAATTAGTTACCATAGTTCCTGATTAAAATGCTTTTACCAGTTATTGAGAAGTATTGATGTTCAAGCAAAAGTCTTACTAAACTAGACATGTGCCCTGAACATGTATGTAAGACTTAATGTATTTCACACTGTAATAAGTAGTATTTATAATTTTGGTTTGCAGCTGTAGACAATTGTTGTATACATTTAGCTTCTGTTTTGTTGTGGATGCAATTGCCTCTACTTCCTGTGGAATAGAAAAATGAAAAAGAGCCTGATTTGCAGGTGTTAAATGCTTTGGTATAGATAGATTGGAATCAGACCTTACTTTCCACTTCACATTTGTAACCAGTTTTTTTTTTTTATACAGTTGTTGTGCGTCATGGGAGCCATGGTAAAAGGATGTTTATCATAAAGCCCACTGACTTCTATGATAGAAGATTTCTCCACCTGCTGGTAAAACCGCTCACAGTAACTTTGCCATAATTGATTTGCAGATGTTTATCAATTCAGAGTGTTTGTTCTTTTTCTTAAATATTATTCCTATCTGCCTCTGCTTTCTTTCTCTCTCCCTTCATTACACCAGAAATACTATTTTCTTCTTACTGGCATTCCTGTTGCTGCACTTGTGACTTTTGTGAATGTTTTCATTGGTAAGTTTTAGATGTCGGTCAGAGTTTTCTACATATGGCTTCTGTATCTGTCATTATAACTTGAATAATATTTACTCATAAACAGGGGAGGCTGAGTTGGCAGAAGTACCTGAAGGCTATGAACCAGAGCACTGGGAGTACTATAAGGTTTTGTGATATTTCAGTGCATGAAAAGATCTAGTATAAATTAGGGATGTACACGGATAGTCGGCATTCGTTTAACCATTCGATGCGGCACTTTCCTAATATCAAATTCACTATTCGGTTATTCAACACGTGCAATAGAGGTCTTCGACCTGATCCGAGCAAACGGGCAGGTTTGGAGTCAGTCAAATATAGGGTGAGATAGGGGCTGTTCAAACTTGCTTTTGTGTGCATGTGTGGTGTTTTTGTATTATAGATCAGTGATACTGACACGCGCTGGGCGGATGTGTTTGACTGTTGCGTTGGCTGAATCTCACTTTTTGTTCTTACAGTGCCTTGCACAGAATCGCCACATTTTTAGACACAGAGTAAAGTTAAAAAGACTTCAGTTTTTATAAATGCATCTCGAAACACCTGCATTGAGTTTCATTCATTGTGCTGCGTTCTGAAGAAGAGTACTTTATGTGACTGTTTGTTACACCATTAAACATGATTCCAGTTTACTTTTCACGAGCAACATTTCAGCACTTGATAAACAGTTTTTCCCTTTTGCTCTGGTGTGCATATTTAGTACAATAATTAGACAAGTTCAATGTACAAAATAATTTGATTTTAAACCATTTAAAAATCAAAGCACCCCAATGAGGCTATTTAACCGCAGCAGTGGGACTCCACGCACATGACAATACTTGTGTTCGCTCCTTTGTGGAAATGTGAAGCTGCCTGTGCAGAGCGTAGATATTGGCAGTGATGGTTTGATTATTTTTGTTTGACTCTAATGAGAGATTTTATCACTTGAAGATATACATTGTGCTATTTAGACTCATAGCTCACTGTGCACTTTATTTGCTGCTGTTTTGAGTAGTTTAAGGAAGTTTAAGTGTAAGGAAATTCCATTACAATAAACATCCTTTATTCCTGCATCCCATCTCCAGACGAAAAACCGATTAGCCGTTCATGAAACCTTACGGTTAACCAAATGTTAAAAATGGTAGCCGTGCACATCCCTAGAAATGTTAACGAATAATATATCCATTTTTTAATCCAATAAAAATTGTGAAACAATTGTTTGAGGAAAATTGAAATTGTGTCCCTTCTAACATAACACTTCATATCTTTTCTTTTATTGGTTCTTCTATTTAATCTTAGCATCCCATCACCCGTTGGATTGCTCGTACCTTTTATGACAGCCCTGTGAAGGACTATGAGAAAATGATGGCACTTATCCAAATTGAGGCAGAGAAGGCTGAAATGAGGTAGGGAAGGACTCGAGTACCCAAGTACTCGGAAGTGACAGCAATGATCGATCATTAAAATGCTTGACTGACTTTTGACATTCAGTGACAACTACCTGACAACTATACACTACGTATCAAAGAGGGGTCTTATTTTTAGTTTTGAGATTGATTACGGTGTCATTTTCAGCGGTACCTTGATTGTCAACAGATGTCTCATAGCAACCAAACTGATAAACGAATATGCAGTGCTAACATTTGTTCTACAGGTTTACGATAATCAAAAGAAAGTTTAATCCACCGTGTTTTGAACATCTGTCTCTGCACACATGTGCTAAACAGGTTTTATTGTCATATAATGTAGAAATTTTGACTCATTAATGAAAGTGAAGGTTTATCATTGACTGTAAACCTCCTTCGGTGCCCACATGTTTGCGTGACACCTGCATCTCAGCGAAATCAGAGCTGAAGATTTCCGCACAAGTAAGTCCAACATAAAGTTCCATTGCAGTTTTCCCAGTATGAAGTTTAAAATTCCAATTTAAATTGGAGGAAGCATGAATCATCACAGCAACAAACTCCAACAAAGCTTACTGTCAGGGGCAAAGACAGCGCTCCAAACTCTAGAGAAGCGCACGCACGCACACACACGGCAAAATCTTTCTTTCAGTCATCTAGATGGAGCACAGCTGAATATAACAGAACGCAGGGTCTTCAAAACTATTTTCAGCTTAACTCTGCCTTTTAAAAACTCGATGATTATGGCGTCACGGAAACTACGGTTTGGAGATACACGGTTCGGAAACAGTGGTGAGCACTTACAAAGTTTATTACGGTAACCTGAAGGAAGAACAGAGACGCACGTTCTGAGCATTGTTTCATTGAATTGGCCAGCGAGTCTTCACATAATGACAAAATATTATGCATTATATTTTGATTATGTCCTCTTTTGTACTTATTGTAACAGACTACATTATAACAGCCTATGTTAATGAGTAGACGTTGGACAATGAGACACAATGCAGCAGTCAAAACATATGACATATATGTGCATACTATATTTGTACATGTGCCCAAACATGAGTACTTGACGAGTACTCGACAAATTACTTCGAGTACTCGAGTAGACAAAATGACCAAAATGCCCATCCCTAAAATGAGGTAAGCGTTCTCCAGATAATTTCACTGATTTGGTCAGTGAAAAAATACATGCCTGCATAGCCTACTTATACCCAGGTTAATTTCAGAGTAGTCTCTCTCATTTAGGTATATAGGGGACTTTAACATCCTTTGTTGTGTTTAACCAGAATAAAAAAATTAAAAATGTGCACTACATATACGCTAATATATACACTACCTTTCAAAAGTTTAGGGTCACTCATTCTTTATTTTTATTTTTTTCACATTTTAGAATAATAGTAAAGTCATCAAACTATGGAATAATAAAAATGGAAATATGAGAATTATGTTGTGACTGAAAAATCCAAAATAAATCAATACTATATATTTTAGCATCTTCAAAGTGGTCACACTTTGCCTAGATTTTGCAGAAATGTACTCTTGACATTTTCTCAACCAATTTCTTGAGGTATCACCCTGGGATGCTTTTTAAACAGTATTGAAGGAGTTCCCATCTATATGTTGGGCACTTAGTGGCTGATTTTCTTAATTATTCGGTCCAAGTCATCTCTCTTTTTTTTTTATTTTTTTTTTTTATACAATTTTAGTTTTGTAATTAAATTAATATGTTGGCACAATTATAGTTTTGTCTACAAAACTAATTTCAAACATTTAAGCATACGCCTTCAGATCAAAAGATTTGTAAGATCATGAGAAACATTTCAGGCAAGTGACCCCAAACTTTTGAACGGTAGTGTACATCCTTCTGTTGTTTAATGATCACACTTGGCCATATCCAGAGGTTTTTTATTTTAGTTGTCATTAATCTCAAAATTCTCACATCTCATATCATTTTGCTAATGACAGCATACTGTAATATTGTACCGAAATGAGATAATATCGTACCGTTTGAATTTTTCTGGTATCGCGATACTTCGTTAGTACCGGTAAACTGCGCAACCCTAGTTACATTTTGTTACATAGTTACATTTTGTCTCTAAGTTAAGAATTATCCTAATGTAATTCATTGACATGTACTTGATAGACGATTAGATGAAAAGAGCTTCATGGGGTAAAAAAAAATATGAAGGAGTTGTCACACCATGGGGGTACCATGTGTACTACAGTACTACAAAAATAAATGCACTGTAAAAATGTTTTTACTGCTTATAGATTGAATCATTAATATTGTTATGTAGCCTAATTTATAATCTTACCAATTTCCTTTGTAGACAAAAACAACTTGAAGTACGCAGACACATGAGGGAAAAAGGAGATGGACCCTGGTTTCAAATTAAGACACTTGACAAGAATCTGATTGATCATAGCCCCAAGTCATCCCCTGATAACTAGATGTGGTCATGCACACCTGTCAAAAATATTCAGGCGTTATACAATGTATAATGTATTGTTATTAATGAAAATATTGTGAATTCTTGATTTTTTTTCTCTCTCTCTCTCTTCTTTGCCTCTGGCACTAATAAACTAAAGATTAAAACTTACTGGTGGTGTGTTTGTTTTTTATATTGTGGATTGTTGCTTATTCATTATTTTTCCAATTAACATTTTTTATTGATTCAAAAATACACAACAGAGAAAAACACAACACATACACATCAATTTAACATTTAACCCCCACTAATATCTCTCCCCAATCACCAACCCCACCCCAATGAACACCCCTGTGGTCACATATCATAATACACACACACACAAAGAAAACAAAAAAAAAAAAGGAAATATAATAAACATACATAGTTAAACTAAACTTCTCTCTCCACATCCCCTCCCCGAGAGTGCCCCCAAAACACTAAATAATTGCAAAGGAATTAATAATTCTATGGAGGCAAGGCATAGATCTAATGGGGTCGGAGACGAATAATAAACTATCATCTACGTAAAGCAAAAGCTTATGTGCCACACCTCCTGCCACCACCCCTGGAAAATCATCTTCCCTACTTAACGTGGCTGCTAATGGTTCCAGGGCAAGACAGAACAAT
This sequence comes from Myxocyprinus asiaticus, assembly GCF_019703515.2. Lineage (NCBI taxonomy): Eukaryota > Metazoa > Chordata > Actinopteri > Cypriniformes > Catostomidae > Myxocyprinus > Myxocyprinus asiaticus. The sequence goes on from NC_059355.1 coordinate 26,579,261, forward strand.
AATGGGGAAAGAGGGCAACCCTACCGGGTGCCCCTATCCAGAGTAAAATAATCTGAAATTAATCCATTTGTTTGAACCGCCGCTACTGGGTGTCTATAAAGTAACTTAATCCATCCAATAAAAGTATTCCTGAAACTGTATATTTCCATAATCTTAAAAAGATAATCCCATTCTACCATATCAAATGCCTTTTCGGCATCAAGTGAGATGGCAGCGACTGGAGTCTGATCATTCACCACTGACCACATGATATTGATGAAACGCCTAATGTTATCAGATGAGCTGCGGCCCTGAATAAACCCCACCTAATCTATGTGTATAAGAGATGTCATAACTTAATCGGTTAGCCAGAATTTTTGACAATATTTTAACGTCTAGCTGGATCAGGGAAATTGGATGGTAACTCTTATGCTCGCTTGGATCTTTGTCCTTTTTTAAGAATCAGACTGAACTGGGCTTGAGTCATGGTTGGTGGAAGATTTCCATTCTTTAATGATTACGTATAAACTTCTAGTAAAAGTGGAGCCAGTTCTGTAGCATAATATCTAAGAAACTCAGCGGCAAAGCCATCTGGCCCTGGAGCCTTGCCTGTAGGCAAGGCCTTAATTACCTTGCCAAGCTCCTCCAAGGTTATCTCAGGATCAAGAGAATTTTTTGCTAAGTTGTCAGTTTAGGGAGTTCTAATGGTTCCACAAAGTTTCTAATGTTTTCATCAGTAGATGAATACGTGGAACTATAGAGATCAAGATTGAATTCGTTAAAAGCATTATTAATATCAATGGCTGAGGTAAATATTTCATCACCAGCAGATTTCACTGACAGAATGGTAGAAAAAGACTCTCTCTGCTTTATATATCTAGCCAAAAACTTCCCTGCTTTGTCCCCCGACTCAAAGTATGAGTGTCTTGCCCTGAATAGCCAAAACTCCACCTTCCATGACAAAATAGTATTATATATGTATTTCAATTGGGTCAATTCTCTGAGGCCATCAGATGACATTTGGCACTTCAGCTCTGCCTCGGCACTTTTAATATTCCCTTCCAAATCCACGAGTTGTTGTGCTTTAGATTTTATGGTGAATGAGGCATACTGTATGATCCGACCCCTAAGAACCACCTTAAGTGCCTCCCAAGCCACGCCCACAGAGTATACTGAGAACCAGTTGGTCTTCATATAGACATTGATTTCAGCCTTTAGCATTTGTTGGAATTCAGAATTTTGCAAAAGGGATATATTAAAGCACCAACTATATGATTTCCTTTTCTTCATATGTGGCAACACCAGGGTGTGATCTGAGACTAAGATGTTTCCAATTGAACAATCAACAACAGATGAAATGAGGGACTTAAATATATATAAAAACTATTCTAGAATAAATCTTATGGACTGATGACTTTTTTTATAGTCCCTACCAGATGGGTTCAAAACTCTCCAGATATCTGTAAGACCAAGATATTTACACATCCTGTGAAATGTCAGTGTTGCTCTAGGGGGTTTACACACTTGTGCTTCACTATGATCAAGGACTGAGTCCATTAAAATATGAAAGTCTCCTCCCAATATTATATCATGAGGGGTGCCAGCGGTCTATAAAGAAGCCCTGATCATCAGCGTTAGGTGCGTAAATATTAGCCAAAATCAACCTATGCCCCTGAATTTCTGCTAAAACAATAATGACTCTTCCTAATTTATCTTTAATCTGTTTGAGACATTTGAATTGTAGAAGCTTACTTATCAGTGTAATGAGTCCCCTGCTCTTACTTGAGCAAGCACTAAAGAAAACATGTCCACCTCATATCTTCCCAAATTTTTCAGCTTCCTGTGGGGAAAGATGTGTTTCTTGAAGAAACGTTGCTTATTCATTATTAAATATTATTGTGGTTGTCTCTTCATTGGACCTAGAGGGGTGTGTCAGAAAAATATAAAATTTGGGCCCACAGTGGGCCGGTACTGGCGTGAAATGTGGTGCACGTGTGGGCCCCACACTATGGGGCCCAGTTGGAGCCCCAGAGGGCCAGCCCAAAAGTGTGGGATGAGTGTGGGCTGCCCACACTATGCCCCCCCCGCAGTTTCTGCCACTGAATATAAATTAAAAACTTTTTTATAGTTCAGTAGCTGACTGATACAGTATTAGGATCCTATATGAGTACTACTAAATGGTACTGATGCAACAGTCACCATTGCCATTACTGGACCATGTACAATTTACGTCGTATGAATCTTAAAACGCTACCACTTGGCGTCGGGGTGAATATTGGCCAGTTTTTCCTGTTTCTCAAAGAGGACAAGAGATTCCCCCCCCATGCCCCAGTGTTTTCGTCGTCATATCCCTCAGTCCATGAGGAATGTCGGGTCTGTATGATATAAAAATAGCCCCATCTCATCTTCTGCTTGAAACGCTGCTCCAGTGAGTCTCATTGTGGTGCGAGCAGCAGGAATGTGAAGATGGCTACAGATCTGGGAGAACTACTGGTCCCGTACATGCCCACCATTAGAGTACCGAGGACAGGAGACAGGGTTTTCAAGAGCGAATGCGCGTTCTCCTACGACTCTCCAGTGAGTATTTTGTCAAATTCATGCTGCATGAGTGTAAAATAAAAAATCGTCGCACTGTCTTCCCACACGCGCACGTGAAAGCTGCGGATAGCGCGAGACTGGGGTTCCTCTGCCACCATTCTCCCGATGAACTTATGTGACAGCCTTCAGAAAATAAATAAATAATACATCGATGTTTACATGTTGCAGTGAGAGCAGGTTTACTTCTTTGCACTGTCGTTATTCGCGATTCAGATGTATTAGGAAATAATAAGGTGTATTGTGGAGAATTAGTGTCCTCTGTTTTTAAAGGCGTGACAAAGCAATAATAATTTCCCCCTGTTGTTATGCATTCAACATCCTTCCCTCCACTCAGCTTTAGGCTGATGCTGTTTGCGATTATGCTGTACGTTTGTATAGTTTTTCCTCTCTTTTACATCAGTATAGCATAATAACAGTTGCTCTGTAGTCGCTGAATGTGAAATGTAAAACTGGGATTTCCCAAATGTACGGTAATAAGCAGTTAGCAGCTATTTCCATGACCTATGAAAAGAATCCAGGTCAACGTGGCTTGTCATTCGTACACAAGTGTAGAACCGCTGTGCACAAATATCTCTCATGCATATCATCATGAAAATTATCCATTTTGACGAGGTGTGATGTGAACTTTAATAGTCCACAACTAGCTCCCAGCTCAAAAAGTTTTAAAGGTGACTCAGCTGTTTGAAGTTCGTCATGGCAGACTAAAAGACAGGTTATTTTTACACACTCTCTGTTCAAGCTCCTGTGTCACCAGGAGCTACTGAGAGTTTCTTTTCTGTCTGGTGGGCCCTCAACACCCAAACCCACACACATCCACCCTCTAACAATGTGTTTTGATTCAGATCAATTTAGGAGATAGCTTATTTGTTCAGATCCTCTGTCACTGATAAACTTTTTAGTATGAAAGAAAAATGGAAACTACTTCTAACCAAATCATAATGTGCCCTTATAAAAAGTACTTTGGCTGTATCATGGTAGAGTGATGATATCAGATGATAATACCTAGTTGCTTTGATATATATATATATATATATATATATATATATATATATATATATATATATATATATATATATATGTATATGATTTCCATATTCATATACTATGGTACTTTTTTACATGTTGCTGCAAGGTACTTAAACGAATACCATGGTTTTACCATGGAATGTGTCCCTGATATTACTGTGGTACCAATAAACTAGTGTATATTGTAAATTAGGGATGGGCATTTCGAGTCATTTTGTTGTTGAGTACTGTCTAACACATGAAAAAACGAGTTATTGAATTAGAATTTAAGTTCAACGTTTTAAACTTTGAACCTGTTTTTCTTATGAAAAAAAAATGAACACTATGCATAAATAACAACTAGATTTAAAAATTTTATTTAAAAAAATCACTCACACATAGAAGCATACATTCCAAGTCTTCTGAAGCGATACAGTCACTTTAAATAATGACGAAATGTTCTTTTTGGGTGAATTATTCCTTTTACAACATCATGCATCCACAGTGCCAACTGATGTATTGAGTTGAAGATTTATGTACTGATATCTGGGTGTGGGTCCTTTATACATGCATATTATGTTAATTCTTATAATGATATCATAATGATATTGATAATGCTAATGATCCTTATGACTGGGCAATAGTCTTTCTTTGAACTGCCTGCTCTAATCTTTAATAGATTTAATAGCTTATGTTAGAAACATACATTTGTGTTAGCATTTGTCCTGAAATGAGAACATGAAATCGAAGTTTACATATGGTTGTTTATAAAACTATGTTTAACATGAATCCATAAAATTTCATGATCATATTTGTCTTAACATAATTCTTGTGTTTTCAAGGAATCAGAAGGAGGTCTGTATGTATGTATGAACTCATTCCTGGGTTTCGGAAGAGAACACGTGGAGAGACATTACCGCAAAACTGGACAGAGTGTTTACATGCACTTAAAACGGCATGTGAAAGAGGTAAGAAAACTGACAAATCTTTTTTTTTTTTCTATCCAGTTCTTGGATAGACTTCAGACAATTGCTTCAAGCTGAGTAGAAAAAGTCAACTTTTAGTTTACTTTTATGTGTTACTTTAAGGAACTTGGACATTCCAACTTCTAACTTGGCATGTTTACATTGCTTTCATACTGGAATTTTTCATTCTAGTATACCAATTTGATGTTCTTGAAAGTGTTTCCAAGCAATTCTCAAACTAGAAATCTGAAACCATTCCTTTAATGTATAGAAAAAACTCAATAGCATATGTTACTGCTTTTACTGAGCAGTATCCATAACAACAACAAAGGAAGGAAAGAGGGCCGAAGTAATATTGTTACGGTCATTGGTAGCAAAAAACTTGCTTAACCCTCCTATTGTCTTAAAAAACTACACCCTTCTTTTGTCCTTCGGGTCATTTTTGACCCGTATTGAAAACCATTCAAAATTAATAAATTCTTGATTATTGTATAACAGCACTAAAGGGGGCCTGGGTAGCTTAGCGAGTATTGACGCTGACTACCACCCCTGGAGTCGCGAGTTCGAATCCAGGGTGTGCTGAGTGACTCCAGCCAGGTCTCCTAAGCAACCAAATTGGCCCGGTTGCTAGGGAGGGTAGAGTCACATGGGGTAACCTCCTCGTAGTCGCTATAATGTGTGGTTCTTGCTCTTGGCGGGGCGCATGGTGAGTTGTGCGTGGATGCCACGGAGAATAGCGTGGGCCTCCACACACGCTACATCTCCGCGGTAACGTGCTTAACAAGCCACGTGATAAGATGCGCGGATTGACGGTCTCAGACGTGGAGGCAACTGAGATTCGTCCTCCGTCACCCGGATTGAGGCGAGTCACTACGCCACCACGAGGACTTAGAGCGCATTGGGAATTGGGCATTCCAAATTGGGGGAAAAAGGGTAGGAAATAAAAAAAAATGTAATAAAAAAACAGCACTAAAGACCCTCTTAATGAAAATCTGTTTTATTGTATTCTTAAAGTTTATAATGATTTAGGAAAAAAATGATATATACTAAATATTAATGGAGTTAATTATTAAAAAATAATAATAATACAAAAAATAAAAATGAAAACACTGGCCAAGGATGTCTCAATTTATCAGTGTCTATGTCTTGTCGAAGAACTCTATCTTGTTCTGCTCACTGGAATTTTGAGTCTGTTTGATGCTTTTTGTATGCAGTAAGATGCAGTGCATCCAGTGAAGTGTTATGAACAACATAGCTTAATCATTAACTACTAGATAGAAACATTACTTGTAAATGTAATGGTTGTTATTATAAATATAATAAAAAAGCATTTATATTACAATAATATAAAATAGAACTTTTATATATGTAAATAAAAGTGAAGAATTTTTTAATGTGTAATCATTGACAGCTAAAGTTGCATGTTAATGTAACAGTTAATGTACTTTATACTCCATACTACTTGTGTAATTGCAGTGTAGGTGTTCAATTGTGAGGGAATCTGTGGTGTTAGTAAATTATTTTCATCAGTGCTATAACTATTTGGAACAGATGGGACTGCCTTAGGTGGGCTAAGCCAGTTGAGGTCGCACCCTATTGATTTGTCCTTTTTTTGTCACCCGTTATCCATTTGTTCTCCACTCCAATCCTTCCTTCTTTGCACACTTCCAGTCTGACACTCGCACTAAACCAACTCCAGATGGGACTGGAATCTATAGTCCCTGAATTAGGGGACTCTACCGTAGCCATCGTGCCAATATAATGCTCCATGCATATTTTTTGCTTTTCTGCTATCCTGTGTTCACACTTCAAGAGGATTGCACATTACCATAGTAGCAGGTCTGTTGTATTTAGAAAGCTGTTTAGAACATTGAGATGATTACTATCGCTCTTGAAACTATGATGTCTTTTAAGCACATTTGAATATGGTTTCAGTTTTTCTGCAATATATTTTATTAAAGCAAATTATAAAGTCCTAGGCTAGTCAGAGGGTGGTTTTGACGTATTGATCACTAGGTTATGTGAAGAATATGCACATTAAAGGAATGTTCCAGGTTATTTACAGTAATTACTGTATTTTCTGTTCTTTCTTATAAATTGAGGAATGAGTCAGTATTATTTTGTGATAATTGCCCACATGTTGCGCAAATGTTGTCCATAGCATTACATTGTAAAATACCAGGAATATTCCTTGAAAGCAAGTTCCTCTAAAAGGCAATTATAATAATACACAAAAGTTGACATGCAGTACTGGTAGATACATTTTCAGTGCTGGATTATTTAAAATGCCATATTCATATTGTTTGTCATGAAAATTTTTGTAAATGCAATATGATATGATTTAAGGTCTCATCAAAGTCATGAGAAGTAGATAATAAGTTGCTCTCCTTTTTTAAATATAAATGTTGTCTTTTCATAGCTCAGTCCAAGTTCACGAAGAGTCATTTGAGAGGAGCACTTCTGTTGGTTCTCATCCTACTCTAATACATTGGCCTGAAGCTGATTTGTCTGTTGGTCATTTGGAGGAACTTAATTGTTTAATAGTGTCCTCTTAGTTTCAATTAAATCTAGATGGACTGGAAACGTGCTGCTAATTAGTCTGAATCTGTCCAAAACAGCTGGCCCCATTCCTGTAGCTCTTGTGTTTGCTGTTTTTACTTAAGATGTGTCAACATTACCTATTCAGTATGTCTCTTTTTTTACACAATAAATTGATCTTTACCCATGTTTGCTTTGTACAGTGCAATTGTTTCTTTCTTTAAAGCTTTTATCTGTACATCATTTAGGTTTTTATCAAAATTTGCATGTACATGATTGTTTTTTTGACCATGATTCAGTAATATTGGTGTATACACTCCCATGTTAGTCTGTATACACGCCCATGTTAGGGGCTTCAAAAGCTTTTGTAAGTTATGTTACACTTTATTACCCTTGTTGTTTCCTGCTGTAATTACAGAAAGCCACAGGTGCTGCTGGGGGTGCCATACCAAGAAGAAGAAATGGAAAAGTTTTTTTAGGTAAGTCTGTTTTGAAGCTACAAAGAAAAAACACTTTTTTTAACCTAGTCTAAACCTCAAATTAGAGTCATATGATGGTACCTCGAATCCTTTTGAATAAGTCTCATATTATTATGTTTAGCAACCTCAATCATTCCTGGCCGGGGCTAAATTTAGCTAATTTATTTGTATATGCTGGCCTAATCTTCTGCTGTGGAGGGTTGGTTTACAGTGGGCTGCTATGCCTTTCAGCTGCTCTGCCCTATCAACCCCTCAGGCTGACATACTTGTGCCATTGGACGGGTGACGTAGGAGGTGGGGTACCAGGGATACTCTTATTCTCATGCATCTAATCAATATAAATGACTCCTCTGTCAGAAAAGATGCCAGTGATTTAGTAAACCCACAAAGTCTTGACAAATATGCCATTTAGACAGCTCTGATTATTCTATTAAAGAAAATATGTCTGCCCTAACACCAGTGGTTTGTAGCACAAACTAATGCGTTGATCAGATGTATTCTTTTAGTCTGATAATCTACTCAGATTGCTTAGTCATGTTTTCACACCACAGACAAAACCTTAAAATTGAAATGTGAAATCAAATTTAACTGGCATGTTGTCTTGAAAATAATAGCATTTTGTATCAAGGTATACCCTATATTAGGACTCTGCATTCAGTGTATAACATCGCAATAACTTAGCCCTGTGCTATCATTTTTGACTACATTTGTGAGACCATTATACTGTTTATCGCAGTCAATCTATATAGTTTATACAATCATCTGTCCAACAATACTTTATCAGCAATGAAATGAACACAGCTATGGTATTTAATCACATAAAAGTTTGAGTAGTTGACGTGGCATGTCAAGCGGTGTGTGACATGCTGTACTTCTTTCTTAAAATACTTTACACAAAAACAAAAATTTTCTAAATCTTGCATAATTAACAATCATTCATGTTGTTTTTATGATCACAATTGCATTGAGAGACTACATGAAAAAAGTCTTGTAAAAACCTGTTTGCCATTTATTATCTCACACTGTGAATTCAGCAATAGAAGGTTGAAAGTTTTGTTGCTGTAATCGGTCTCTGCTTACTGAAATTCATATCAGTGCCTTCCCACGTATGTGCTTCTGTGAGCTCCAGTTTCTGGGTGAAATGCCCACAGAGTGGCGCTAAAAGTGAGTTGTATTTTTAGTTGTAAATAATGTAATATAGTCAACAGGAATGCAAATTTTATTAACTCTACCCCCTAACACAAACCCCATCCCTAAATCTAACCATCAGTAGAGTAAAAATTTAATTTTAGAGCAAAAATGGTACCTCCGTATTATGCTCACCATTGTGTATGTGGACGTAATTACTTCCTGGTTTCCATATAGGACCAGAACAAGTCTTGGAGGTTGCTCGTGCAACACACTATCAGTAGAGCTAGAGGGAAACTGATGCAAAAGGTCTAATGGGGAATGGCGTTTGTCAGTAATTCGGCAGAATTGGGTTTATTTCAGGGTAAATTAACTTTCATAGATCATGTTGGTTATCTACATCTACACTCATTTTTTTTTTTTTTTTTTTGCTTTAAAACAGAAAGAAATGAATTGTATTTTGTAAAAATATGTTTAAAATGATGTACTGTACACTCACATGAAATGAAAAGTAGTCAGATCATAAATGAAGAAAAAGCCGTCTTATTCTACACGGGGTTGGGCGCACATTCGTGAGTGTCACCATGATGAGATCATTTGACCAGCATGTTGATTATCCCCTTGTAACAGTTAAAGAATGGGCAAGGAATAGGCGGGAACCGGCTGAACAGTCAACATAAAGGTTAAATGATATAAAAGTAATATAATAAACTTAAAACAACATAAAACATAAACAAACACACACGCATGCAGCGTGGCCGCGTGCATCTCTCTCTCTTGAACTGGTGCCTCCAGCTCGTCTTTATCCCCCTCCCGGCTGATTAGCCTGATTCAGGGTGTCCTCACAGCCCGGCCACACCCTCCTCCTCGTCACACTCCTCCATTGGCATGACGCACTCCCCTCCCCTCTCTTCCTGGAGGGGGGACGTTGCCCTTCCGGCCATGCCTGCCGGCAGGTCTTCCCTGCCTTTGTGGAGCCCTGAGAGAGTAGAGGGGAGGGAAAGGGGAGAGGGAAAGAGTGAGGCGGAGCGACAGAGAGAGAGAGGAGAGAGAGAGAGAGAGAGAAAAACTTGCCCGCCGGTTCCCGGACACGCTGTCGCACGGTCCTTAACCACTCCACCGCCCTCTGGTGGACGACAGCTCGCTCCTCCCCCGGCGGATGTCAGCAAGTCGTCTGGCCCCTGGTGGATGGAACCGCTCCTCCCCTTCTTCGGCAGATGGCAGCGGTTCCTCCGGCTCTCAGCACTTAAAATTGACACTTTAATTATTCATATACATTTTAATCTAAAATCTGTATGTTGAATAGCAGTTCAGATAGTGATTCAGTCAAGGGAGCTAAAGAAAATACACTGATCAGCCACAACATTAATACCACTGACAGGTGAAGTAAATAACATTTATTATCTCATTACAGTGGCACCTGTCAATGGGTGGGATATATTAGGCAGCAAGTGAACAGTCAGTTCTTGAATTTCATGTGTTGGAAGCAGGAAAAATGGGCAAGCGTAAGGATCTGAGCGACTTTGACAAGGGCCAAATTGTGATGGCCAGACAACTGGGTCAGAGCATCTCGAAACCGGCAGGTCTTGTGGGGTATTCCCGGTATGCAGTGGTAAGTGCCTACCAAAAGTGGTCCAAGTAACAATAACCGGTGAACCGGTGACAGGGTCATGGGCGCCCAAGGCTCATTCATGCACGTGGGGAGCAAAGGCTAGCCCATCTGGTCCGATCCCACAGAAGAGCTACTGTAGCACAAATTGCTGAAAAACTTAATGCTGGCCATGATAGAAAGGTATCAGACCACACAGTGGTGGACAGAGGTCAGCATGGGCATTGCTGAATCACGTTTTCTTTTAGATAATGTGGATGGCCGGGTGCATGTGCGTTGTTTACATAGGGAAGAGATGGCAGCAGGATGCACTATGGTAAGAAGGCAGGCCGGCGGAGGCAGTGTGATGCTCTGGGCAATGTTCTGCTGGGAAACCTTGCAAACCTTGAAATTTATGTGGATGTTACTTTGACACGTACCACCTACATAAAGATTGTTGCAGACCACGTACACCTCTTCATGGCAACGGTATTCCCTGATGGCAGTGGCCAATTTCAGTAGGATTATGTGCCCTGCCATACTGCAAAAATTGTTCTGGAATGGTTTGAGGAACATGACAAAGAGTTCAAGGTGTTGACTTGGCCTCCAAATTCCCCAGATCTCAATCCGATTGAGCATCTATGGGATGTGCTGGACCAACAATCTGATCCATGGAGGCCCCACCTCACAACTTACAGGACTTAAAGGATCTGCTGCTAACGTCTTGGTGGCAGGTACCACAGGACACCTTCAGAGGTCTTGTGGAGTCCATACCTCAATGGGTCAGAGATGTGTAGGGGAACCTACACGTTATTAGGCGGGTGGTTTTAATGTTGTGGCTAATCGGTGTATGTTACAGCCAAAGTATACCAGTGTCACAAGGATGAAACATTTGTCTTTTTCCTTCGGTTTTATAAAGTATATACTTTATATGAAAAGAAAGACCTTTTTTGAGTGTATACATTTTGTGCAGTTTCTTCAAGTGTTTATTAATAATTTTTGGGACATATTTTAAGCACTTGTTCTCGGTGCAGCCATCCCATCAACTTAAAATGAACTCTCTCTGCTTCCTTTCCTGAAGATTTAGAACTTAACCATGATTTAAATGGAGATGATTATGAGTATGAAGATGAGGCCAAGCTTGTCATATTTCCAGACCACTTTGAGATTCCTTTACCAAATATTGAGGAGTTGCCTGCACTGGTTAGTGAGAGTGTGTGTGCTCATGCTCCCTTGCGCCCTGCATGCCAAAGGTCTGATCTGCCATTTGAGTTTCAGTGCTTGCCTGTCAAACATCACTTTTATTCTGTCTACAGATGACTTTTCGAATATACTTACTGTTCTTTTCTCTCATTGTGTACACTGATGTCATGAGATGTTGAATATTTGTATTTGAGTTGTATTTTTCTCATTTCACCACCAGTAACTGATAATACTGTTATACTCTAAAACATAATTGTTTTCTTTATGTCCTTTATGAATTCTCATAATTGCAGTATTTTTTTTAATCACAATCATCAGTCATTGCTTCATTGTTACACAGCATGTTTTGTATTTTTTTTTTTAAAGAGTAATTATTTTGAATGAATTAATTTATGTATTATGAATGATTATTGATAGCAAATGAAACATACATACATACAATTTCTTATTTTACACAATATGTTTTGTTTTTCCACAAGGCTGTTGCTAGATTTCTCAAATTGCCAAACATTGTCAGGTTACACATGGTATATGAAGGTGAATTAGGCACAGTTCTGTTAAGTACTTGTTCATACAACACATATAGATGCACACAAATAAACACACAGAGACACATTGTTTGTACTTGTAGAGGCTGGTAATTGCATGGAGTGCTTACTTACCAACTGTTGCTTCCCTTTTGTTTACTACTTAGTTATCTACTGTAGTTGCACTTTCTAACCTGTGTGCTCAGGATTCATATTTGGCTTCAAAGTCCTATTAGCTGCAGACTGCACCACTTTCCAACTAGCTGTGGTTTCATAAGCACTGATTTAATAAAATTATTATTACTTATTTAATTACTAATGTTCATATGTCCCTGTAACTTTCAGGTGACAATAGCCTGTGATGCTGTCCTCAATGCTCCATCTCCATACAAAAAACAGGAGTCTGATTCATGGGAAGAGGAGATCCAAGTATCTAGACATGCCAGAAGTCTCAGGCAGCAGGAGAATGGGGTTCGGATTCCTCCCAGGTTGGTCTCACGGGAACCCAATGTCATATGGACTTCCTAGCACTCTTGAGATGACTGATTCTTACTTTAGAACACAGCTTAAATCTGATATGTCTGCCTTCCTTGCCAAGTGGAATAATATTAAAACATTCTATTGATGTTTGTTAGAGGTGGAATATTTATAGGAGATACCTTATTAACATACCCAGGAAAATGTCTTGAGATCTATGGGGCAATGCATGCTATTGGTGGTTCTTAACTGGTGTCAGGTCGTGACCCAAAATTGGGTTGGAAGTCTGTTTTGATAGGGTCGTGAACAGCAGGGGAAAACAATGCTAAATGCAAGTAATAAAATTCAACTAACCATATAATCACGCATATTTTGATAGGAAAATAAATAGGCTCTTCCTATATCTTCTGTTGTTTATCTCAAAGGCCAAGAGTCTAATCCAACTCTACTGTATTTTGGTGCAAATTCATCATTCACTTGGTAGAAGCTGGCTAGATTAGGCTGATAACAACATGTGCAGGTTGCATGACATGCCATCACCCTCGAACAAATCTATGCAATGTAAAAGAAATGACCCAGATTACATTAAATACGTGCATTGTGCGCTGGATTATTGGCTGCAGAAATTAATATTATTTTATTATTTAATGTTATATAATATTCATATTATATCTATAATTAATACTACTACATTCCAAGTTTTTTTTTTTAAGGAAATCTTTGTTTGCGATAAACAATTTTGTTACTTTTGGGTCTCCACTTGATTTCTACTTGACATTACTTGATGTAAAATCTCAGTCTTGAACAAAAGCAGTTGAGAACCACTGCTGTAGAGATGTATTTGAGAGACTGTGATCTTGGCTTAGTTTAAACTTAGTTTAAGAATCTGTTATGAAAGAAAATAAAATTGTATCATATAATCTGTGGATGATAGAGCAAGTAAACCTCGTCAATTTGAAGACAACTGCATCACCAAAAACTGAAATTTTTGGAGTTCCTCTCCTGTAGTGTTTGCATCTTCATATTGGTTTATGTCCTATTAGCGGCTGGAAGTGCGCCAAGTGTGAAATGAGGGAGAACCTGTGGCTAAACCTGACGGATGGCTCTGTCCTCTGTGGGAAATGGTTCTTTGATGGGAGTGGAGGGAACGGACATGCACTTGAGCACTACAAAGAAACCAACTTCCCCCTGGCAGTTAAACTTGACACAATCACACCAGATGGAGCAGGTTAGTGTCTCTAAATGACAGGCTTTAATGTATCACAAAGAGTCTTTCAGGAAATGTATTGATTCACATTTAGAACACAAAGATTGCAACCTTGTATGTAATTTGTACAAACAAACAGATCAATCAATAGTAATTTAGCTTTTCGTGGAACAAATGGTGTTCAAGCGTTTCGTCTGTATTCATTGCTCTCTTTCACAGATGTTTATTCTTTTGATGAAGAAGAAGCGGTGCTTGATCCTCACATATCAGAACATTTGTTACACTTCGGAATAGATATGCTGCAGATGCAAAGGGTATGTTTTTCTGTCTCTTTAGCAATGACTGATTGTAGTTGCTTCATCTGGTAAATAACATCAAAAGACCTTACAGTTTGTAAAATGTAGACTATAGCAGTGGTTCACAACTGGATCCCAAAATGGGGGGAAAAAAAAAGTGTCACAGACAACAGAGAAAAATCAATTCTGAAGGGAAATGATAAAATGAAACTCACCATATAATCGTATATGCTGTAAAGGATAGCAAAATAAATGGGCATGTAAACTTTTAAAAGGGAGAGAAAAAGACCTCTCATATCTTTTTTGTTGATGTTAAAGATTGCATGTCCAGTCACACTCTGTCACTTGATAGAAGCTTGTCAAATCATGCAAATGGCAACATAGACAGGTTGCGTGATATGCCCTCATCCTCAAAAACCTTTAACAAAACTATGCAAGATAAAAGGTTTGGTACTGTGTTGGGTCGCAACTTGATGCCCAGTGTAATATATGGGTCCTAAAGTGAAACTAGTTGAGAACCACTGTAACATGAACAGACTATAGCATACACACAAACACAGAAACACTCTTACTCCCTCTTTCATCATCAAATGTCTGTGTGCGTCTCTCACAGACAGAGAATGGCCATCACACAGACAACCACGTCCAACCACGTGTGAGTGACTGGGAAGTAATTCAGGAAGCGGGGCTAAAGCTGAAGCCTGTCTATGGCTCAGGATATACAGGCATCAAAAACCTAGGCAGCAGCTGCTACCTGAGTACCACTATGCAAGTTCTGTTTAGTATTCCAGAGTTCCAGAGAGCGTGAGTACCTTAAAGCCCTCTAATTTCCCTTAAATATTCATACCACTCTATTACATCTTTCTACCATTGTCATTGGGTGTATCTAAAAATTAAACTGACTGGGTTTGGATGCTAGGAGAGCCATCCCTCACTCTAATTGCTTTTTTATTCTGCCAGGTGGATAGGATCTTAATCAGTGAATTTATGTGCGCCAATATGAATAAATCAACGGAGTGTCTATTTGCACCCCAGTGTAAATAGCATCTGCCACACATGGCAGTTATTTGCACCCTAATAATCTACTGGAACCACGGAAATATACGACAAATTAAGACCTTATTATATAAGACCTTATTCATACTAGCGCCTTCTTTGATTTTTAATGAGAATGACAAAGAGGCTGTAACTTAGGGATCGTCTTAAATTATCTTCAATGGCACGGAGGGTATAAAGCTGTATGAAGTGCCTAGATCACATCTGATTTTCCACAACTCATGTTGTCTGGAGTTTATTGTATACTGAATGGTCTTGGACAGATATTTCATCATTGTTTTGTCCGCAGAACAATTTAAAAACACTTTAAATTGCAGTACAGCCCATTGAAGAGACTGCAAGTCTATCCCTCACAGCCTCGTTGTCATTCCCATTAAAAATCAAAGATGCCGCTAGCATTAATAAGGTCTATCGATGTACCTGCAGTGGCGTGGAGTGTAAAGACATGTGTGATTGTGAATGTGTACTGTTGTCCTAGCGACCGCAGTTCGAATCCGCATTTTGTCCCACACTTTTTCCCATCCGATTTCCTGTTTCCACTCTTAATATTTCCTTTAATACTACTTAAAATAATAGATAAAAATGAATAAATGTTGATTTCATCAGTGATTTGGTCACAGTGAATGTCGGGGAGTGCAGAGAAGTGTGAAACCATGGTTACTGTAGTAAAACCAAGGTAATTATTTTCCTAAATTAAGGCTAAGGTTAGGTTTAGGGGTTAATGTAGTTTGTCTGTGGGACTCTAAATAAATACAATAAATTCTCTGCAGTGATGCCCATACTCTATGTTAGTATTTACATATGGGTGAAAATAGTATCTGAAACTATTTGCACCATGGTGCAATTAGTATCAACCATTATTTGCACAAGGGTTGGGGTGCAAATAATATCTGACTCTATTTGCACTGGGTGCAAATTGCATCTGCCATAAATTAATGAATAATGATTGAAAATAATGATTGCTTTTTTTCCCAATCTTAATTTCTCAGGTATGTTGGAAATCTACAGAGAATATTTGACTACTCACCTCTTGATCCAACTCAGGACTTCAGCACACAGATGTAGGTGTTTTTGTCATGGAACTTCAAAATCCATGTTACAAATGTTATACATTTTTTTTGGAAACTTTTGAACTTTCATTGAATATCCTTTAGAATTGCCACAATTTCTTATGCAAGATATCTAGTGCAAACTATCAGTTGTATTGCACTGTACAAATATAATTTGTAACATTTACAGATGCCATCTAAATGGGATTTTTCTTTTTTTTTTCAAGGGCAAAACTAGGCCATGGACTTCTCTCAGGCCAGTACTCTAAACCTCCAATGAAATCAGAACTCATTGAACAGGTGATGAAAGAAGACTACAAGGTATTTGACTTGGTCTGTCTTTCTTGATATTTGGCTCGAATAGATAAACATTTAAAGATTTTGCACTTACACTTTTTTACACTTAGTACATTTACAGGATATTCTGCAATTGAATCCCATTGCATGCTGCTTTACTTGGGGTGCAAAACCCATAACTATAAGCTGTTACATCCTAGAGACTCAAGCCACCTTAAATGTGAAGTTTGGGTGTTTTTATGTTAAAATGTTTCCTCCTCTCCCAGATTAATGTGTAGAGACAACTGTAATGTCTAAGCCAACTGTTAGTCATTTGTAAGTTGATTTCCCTAAAGAGTGGATACTGTGGTGCTTTCAAAACATTGCTGTTTATTTATTTCATTTTATTTCTTATGCTGTTCACTTTTTTAATGCTTTCTTTTTATTTAATGTTTGAAAACTCTGACTTGTGTAGCAAGGTGCTATACAAATAGATTTTATTAGTAGTATTATTATTTGAGCAGTCCAACATGTTGACTTGTTGCTCAGCCAGTCACTTGAGTTTGGGGCGGGAACACCTGTTGTTGTCTAATCAATGGATCACAGGGTGATTGGTAGAAGGGGTTGTTAGAGGGTTTGGGAAACTCTTGGAAAGAGTTTTGCAATTCTATTTTTTGCTGCTAGCAGTTAAGAAATTACACACTTCAGCTTTAATGGGCATATATAGCTGTGGTGATATTTTGTTTTGTTTGCTTGCTTGTTTGAGAGGAGCCACAATATCATATATTATTTAATCTGACATCAAGAGTTTCTTTCTTTCTTTACTGGCCTTATTTTAAAAAAAAAAAATCAAGACCCATCTGATATTAAATGAATGTTCTATCTTGCTAAATGTTTTAAATGCCCTGCAGTTACAGTATTTACATAATCATACATTTCAACAAAATTGTAAATATACTTCCATAATAATATGATTTGATAATATAATAATATTCATGTCCAGTTCCAAGAATCTGTAATGATCTTTTTTGTGAATTGTCAAATAAACAGCGTGCCATTGTCTTCTAGAATAGCTAGAATATCTTGTGGCCTCTTGGCCCTCTGGCACTTTGCAAACCAGCTTTCCAAATAGGCTTTCTGATGGTCTACTGTATAAAGTGCATTTTTAAAGTTCATTTGGTGACTCTGAGCCTGGATATGTCAAGCTGTTTTCCTCTGTAGCAGCAACAAAGAGGGATTTCACCAAAGATGTTTAAAGCCCTGGTCAGTAAAGGACACCCAGAGTTCTCCTCAAACCGGCAACAAGATGCTCACGAATTCTTCCTGCACTTAATTAACCTGGTGGAGGTATGAAGGTGTTCTTCACTTACATGCTTCTGTTGTTGATTTGCAAGGCCTTGGTTAATCTGAACTTAACTTTACTGATCTGGTCTTGATGTTAAAACTTTTACCTGAATACAGTCTTAAACTGAAGATTCCTGAGGAACGAGGGTTTCTAGGGTTTGGCTGAAATTTTGTAGACTTTGAGTTTTGTCAGCAGGCTTTAGTTTTAGGAGACACTTTCGACTGCACTCTCTACCCCTCTACTGGCAGACACACTTGTTGTCTGAAGTGACTTTCTCAAATGAGTTAAAATTAGATACCCATATCAGTTACCCAGGGCAGATAATGCTTCCTGTTACTCTCCCCTGCTTGGTCCATGTCCAGAATGAAAGCCGTTGCTTTGCCTTGACACTTTTCCATGACTCAAAAACAAACAACAGTAGGTGCCACGCTCTTAGACTTTTAGATTGTGAGACACACTGTTAAAGTCAGCATTTGCAACTCATTTTACCCCGGTAATATGGCTTATTTCTGAGTAAAATAGAAAATTCAGTGAGAACAAAATATATTGTTGAACATGATTGGATCCATTGGGAATTGATTGGATCATGAAAAAGTGGTCTCAATGTGACAGGTGGTTGGAGGGAAGGAGTTTAAATATGACATCAGCCAAAAAAGAATCAATATGATGTGAGACTATATTTTTTTCTTTGGATTAACATGCACCGGTGATTATTCTCTAACAAGAACATGTATTACCGTAAGGCTTAACACATTAAATATGGCCATTTTTGATTTATATGTTGCTTTTGGTTTTGTATGTTTGGTTTCGAAATGATAAAAATCAGCAATAGCTTAATTTTGAAGACTTTTTCTGACCAGTGTTATCATTAACGAAAGCTAAAATAAAAACTAAATAAAAACATTTTCGGTGACTGAAATAAAAATAAAAGCTGAAATGACTGGAAAAAACTGAAACTAAACTAAAATACTTTTTCATCCTTCCAAAACTAACAAAAATAAAATAACAGTGATCTTGAATTAATGTTAGTTTTCGTTTTTAATACACATTAGGGTGAATATGGGCAAAGTGGAACACTTTTGGAAATGTTACTTTTCTTGGGACGTTTAATTATGACCCAAATGCCACATCGTGACATTATACCTTTTTTAGAAAGCTTAGGATGTCTCCTACCTTAGTCAAAAGCAAAATTAAGAAATACTCAACACTGGGAAGAAGAACCTTTGTAGAATCTCTTTTGACCAAATCCCAGATTTTTTTTCAGGCAGTATTGTTAAAGTGGGACAGAGGAAAAATTATTTTATAGAAAATATCTACAAATTATTTGGAATTATTATTATTTATTTTTTTACATTTTCTTACACACTTTTACATCATAAATCATCATATGTAACATTTAAATGTCAATTTTTACTATTTTATTATCTTAAAAATATTTTCCTTAAATTTCTTTACTAGCGGTGGTCATGAAATGAGTTCTGCCACCTATCCTGATGTAGAGTCATCCATTTAAAACTTAAAAAAAAGGTATTGTTTTCTTCCCAAAGATTAGTTTACTAATGATTTATAAACATTTAAGAATATACACTTGGATGCAATGGGGATCAAACTTAATCGTCCCACTTTACCCATCTTCACCCTATATTATGCAATTTGAAACATGCTGCTAGATAGAGGTCACACAAGATTGTCCTGAGAAATGTAATGACTTCAGACATTTTAAATGATATCAGTAAATGCTTTAGCTTTGGCAGCCATAAAATACTGAAACTAAAAAACTAACTAAACTGAAACTAGAAAACGAAAACTAAACTAAAACAAACAGACAAAGTGTGAAAACTAACGAAAACTAACCTAAATTGAAATGACAGTAAATTGAATATACAGTAAAATAGAAATAAAAATGAAATTAAAAATCAGAAACTATAATAACCCTGGGACAATTCACATGAAGTCAGAGTCCAAATCAAAAGTAGAGCCTCAAAAAGCCAAGACAGAACTATATTCCCTATCCAAGTTTAGTGCTTAGAAATGTGGACTGGTTTATTTATGACTGCCCTCAGCTGTGCCTTGTGTAAATTAACATAAGGTCCGTGAACAGTGAGGGGATCTTATAGTGCATTTCTACCTCCTCAGCAAGTTTTTTCTGTGCTGAGTGGTATCTGGTATCTTCGACTTGATAGAGTTGGACTGGTATATTTCTGTATGGCCTCAGAATAGCGAAACTGTTGCAGGATGACCTCATTGATCTTAAATATGGACTTACTCTGCACTGTCCCTGAAGCGGCAACTATCATCATATGAGCATTTCTGCCATTTTAAGTAGTTATTTGACTGGTTATTGTTGGTAATTTGTTAATGTCACAGTTATTTCATGACTTTTTAATGCTGTATATTTTTTGAAAGTCTGGAACCAGGGTCCAAAATTAACACCAAGTGTCAGATGAGAGTAAAAAATTGGCAGGTGTAGCAAAAAGTTGATTCTGGAACCTGACTGCAACAGATTTTTATCAAAGAATTTGCTTTTTCCTTTAATAAACAACATTAATTAGAGAGTAGACAGAGAGTAGAGAGAAAATGGGATTGGGACATGACAGGCCAGATTCTAACCTGCCACCCTGTGAGCTCAGCAGCTTTGTAATTATATAAAGCATCTGCATTATCTACTACGCAACTGTTCAGACAGATCAGAATTTTATACAGGTGCCATTGTATTTTGCCATTTCCAGAGGAACAGTGGCGGCTCAGAGAACCCCAGTGATGTGTTTCGTTTCATAGTGGAGGAACGAGTGCAGTGCTGTCAGTCACAGAAAGTGCGGTACACACAGAGAGTGGATTATCTTATGCGGCTGCCTGCACCCCTGGAGGCCGCCAGCAATAGAGGTAGTACCTTCCAAAGCAGCCTGGAACATTGATCATGTGTTATTGTTTACTATTTGTCACAGCTGTCTTTTAGTTTGACCTTATCCAGCATATTCTAATCTTACTCATGTGTTCAAGCGTTTGGAAAACAGTCACTTATTGTTGAGATCTCAGAAAGATTCAATCCCAAGTTTAAGGCCTTTCAGTGAATCTAACAAGCTGATATAATAGTGTTTTATAGATTATGGTTTTGTTGTTTGTACAGAGGAGCTTATAGCATATGAAGGTAAGAGGAAGGAAGCTGAGGAGAACATGCGACCCCCTCCTGAACCAGTGAGAGCACGAATCCCCTTCACTGCCTGTCTACAAGCCTTCACTGAGCCGGAGAATGTTCCAGACTTCTGGAGCTCTGCTCTACAAGCCAAGTCAGCCGGAGTGAAGTAAGCAAGGTTCTGCTCTAAAACCTCTGAAGGATTTTCACAAACAATACGTTTTTTAGTTGACTAAAGTTATCGTTTTCGAAAGTATGCAGTAATGGAGGGCGTTTTCGAAACACTACATTTAAAGTAAAATGGTTTTAGTGTGGATGAGAAGTGTAAATATTGTGAAATTAATGCGTTTTCAAATAAAAACAGATTAGTGTGGATGTAGCCTTAGACAGTTAATTACAAAGAATCAAGTTACAACCAGTTACAAAAAATAGTGGTTCTCAACTTGTTTAATGTGATCGAAATGAGTCAAATTTCTGTTCTGACAGGGTTCGCAGACAGCAGGGAAAAAACAATGCTAAATGCAATTAATAAAATTATTTATAGTTTAATATAACTATATAGTCATGCATAGTTACCATAGAAAAATATACATGCTTATCAACTTTTAAAAGGGAGATGAAAAAACTTCCCATATATTTTGTTGTTGACATCAAATGCTGTGTATCCAATCAAACTCTCCAGTATTTTAATGCAAATTCACTTGTCACTTGATAGTATATCTAATTCCATTACAGTATTTAGCCCAGTGTTTTTGATGTGTTAGGCTGGTAAATCACACTTCTTCTCTCGTTAATGCATCCACAAAATTTTTCCTCAACAGCCATGTTAATAATTAAAGATATTGTTGAGCCTATGCATTTTATTTAAATTGAATATTTATATATTTATATTCTAATATTAATAATATTCAAATATTATAAGATTTCTAAGTTTGATTTTAATAAAATCTTTGTTTACTTTTGTGCGATAAAAACTTTTGATACTGTTTTGTGTCTCCACTTGATGTCCAAAGTACAGTATGGGTCTTGATGCAAAAACACTTCTCAGAATGACTGTATCTTTCTCTCTCCCCAGGACATCTCGTTTTGCAACCTTCCCTGAGTACATGGTAGTACAAATAAAGAAGTTCACATTTGGGTTGGACTGGGTACCCAAAAAGTTAGGTGAGTGATCTTGATTTTGAAGTGGTCTTGATTTGATTTTTACATTGTTGTAGTTAAATTCATGCATTGCTGACTTAAAGAATGTAATATACTGTTTTTGTTTCAGCAGCCATTCTGCATGTACAAAATGCTGCATTTGTAAATTTTTCCTTCATCCTGTTAAAAGGATTTTTGATACTGTGTACTTGCCAAAGCAGATTTATTTTATGTTCTTGTTTGTCAACTGTATCTGCCCATCACAAGTTCTCTTGTGCAATTCAGACCATCACATGTCATGCATGTTGAGCAATGCATCATGACTGCTCGCCTCAAAAGACTATCAGTTTGCATGGCGCAATTTTGCTCCGCAGAAGTGTGGATTTGTCCAGCAGAGGGTACTGTAACACTGCTTTTCTGGCCATTACAGGAGAAATATTGGGATCAGGGACAGTTTGAGGAGTTTAATGTTTACTGCAGTAGAACTGCAAAAGATCATGGCATCTGCTCTTTTTTTATACTGTGAATTTGTGTCGGGTGATCTGTTTTGATTCTTATGATGATATGTTTTTATTGTGTATAGCATGTTTGATCTGTATTGGCCTAGTGTTAACACAAACCTACCCAGGGACAGCAGATAAAAATTGGCGATTTTGGCTAAATCTGGCACATTTATATCACAGTGTTATGTGAATTAATGTGTATTGCTCTGATAAATAAATAAGTACATTTTTTTTTTTTTTTTGGTCATATATTATTTGATTTCCAGGGTTGTGGAGTAACGAAATACATGTAACGGGATTACTTGTTTAAAATACATAATATAAGTGACTGTATTCCACTACAGTTACAATTAAAATCATTGGTATTTAGAATAAAGTTACATTCAAAAAGTATTTTGATTACTGAAGAGATTACTTTGCATTTTATTGTCATTTGTTTAATTTCATATTTAGTCCTTTCAGATGGAAAAATGTATACATATAAATGATGCGATCCAAAGTGCATTTGAACAGAGGTGAAACACTTTCTTATGATGTGTTACATTCATACGAGCAGACAGAGAAGTACGTTTGAAGTAAGTTTGGAGCAGAAGAAATAGAAATAAACCTTGTGTAAATTGTCAGCTTTACGCTAAACTAAAATGCTATTTCTGGCCATTTTACATGCACATGTTATCAGGCACAATCATATTTTGTTTATCAAGAAAATTCACCTTGGATCATAATTTCTTTTTTTCTAGTAAGACGTTTGATATTATGGCAAAAATCGTATTCTTGATAATAATTTTTGTATTGTTTTCCTGTAAAAATATCTAAAAATCCTTAAAACAAGATCAATTTGATTTATCTTGTTTTAGAAACAACACTGTATAAGACATTTAGGTTTTTCAGAGAATGTATTTTTAACATGTATTTTGTCTTAATGTACTGGCAGAGTTTTTATAGTCAAAACAAGTGAAAAAAATCTACCACTGCTGGAGAAGTAATCCAAAGTATTTAGAATACGTCCACATGCTTTATAACATTTCATTCATTTCTACCTTTTCAGATATTTCTGTAGATGTACCTGATTTCCTGGACTTAAATCGTCTCCGGGCCACAGGGCTGCAGGCAGGAGAAAAGGAACTGCCTGATCTTACACCTCCAATTGTCATTCCTGAAGATACCAGAGGTGAGAAATTCGTTAGAAGAATCATAACATGTATGCATAGTGAATACATGTGTCCTGGAAGTGTCTTAATATGCAGTTGCCACATGTCACCTTATTGGTTTGCTGTCTATATTTTGAGCCATTTTTCAAAATTATGTAAATGTTAATTTCATATGATATACTGTATGTTACAACCTGTTTGCAATTGCACATTTTAGACTGAATTTAGATTTTTCTGTGGACTAACTAAAATCTTAAATTTTCATTCAGGCAATTCAATGAACAACTCTTTGGAATGTAAGTGCCACTTTCATTATACACAAACACACACACATACACACACATACACACATATATACGTATATACAGTTGAAGTGAGAAGTCTACAAACACTTAGGTTGAAGTCATTAAAAATCCATAGATTTAATATTAGCAAACTATAGTTTTGGCAAGTCATTTAGGACATCTACTTTTTGAAACAATTGTTTACAGACATTGTATAATTGACTATATCACAATTCCAGTGGGTCAGAAGTTTACATACACAAAGTTAACTGTGCCTTTTAAGCAGTTTGGAAAATTCCAGAAAATGATGTCAAGCCTTTACACAATTAGCCAATTAGCTTCTGATATGAGATGTACTGAATTGGAGGTGTACCTGTGGATGTATTTTAAGGCCTACCTTCAAACTCAATGCCTCTTTACTTGACATCATGGGGAAATCAAAAGAAATCAGCCAAGACCTCAAAAAAATAAATTGTGGACCTCCACAAGTCTGGTTCATCCATGGTAGCAATTTCCAAATGCCTAAAGGAACCACGTTTATCTGTACATACAATAGTACTCAAGTATAAACACCATGGGACCACGCAGTCATCATACCACTCAGGAAGGAGACGCATTCTGTCTCCTATAAATGAACGTAGTTTGGTGCGAAAAGTGCAAATCAATCCCAGAACAACAGCAAAGGACCTTGTGAAGATGCTGGAGGAAACAGGTAGACAAGTATCTATATCCACAGTAAAACGAGTCCTATATCGACATAACCTGAAAGGCAGCTTAGCAAGGAAGAAGCCACTGCTCCAAAACTGCCATAAAAAAGCCAGACTACAGTTTGCAAGTGCACATGGGGACAAAGATCTTACTTTTTGGAGAAGTGTCCTGTGGTCTAATGAAACAAAAATGTAACTGTTTGGCCATAATGACCATCATTATTTTTGGAGGAAAAAGGGTGTGGCTTGCAAGCCGAAGAACACCATCCCAACCGTGAAGCATGGGGGTGGCAGCATCATGTTGTGGGGTGCTTTGCTGCAGGAGGGACTGGTGCACTTCACCAAATAGATGGCATCATGAGGAAGGAAAATGTTGTGGATATATTGAAGCAACATCTCAAGACATCAGCCAAGAAGTTAAAGCTCGGTCACAAATGGGTCTTCCAAATTGACCCCAAGCATACCTCCAAAGTTATGGCAAAATGGCTTAAGGACAACAAAGTCAAGGTGAGTGGCCATCACAAAGCCCTGACCTCAATCCGATAGAAAATATGTGGGCAGAACTGAAAAAGCATGTGCGAGCAAGGAGGCCTACAAACCTGACTCAGTTACACCAGTTCTGTCTGAAGGAATGGGCCAAAATTCCAGCAACTTATTGTGAGAAGCTTGTGGACGGAATACTCAAAACGTTTGACCCCAGTTAAGCAATTTAAAGACAATGCTACCAAATAATAACAAAGTGTATGTAAACTTCTGACCCACTGGGAATGTGATGTTAGAAATAAAAGCTGAAATAAATCATTCTATTATTCTAACATTTCACATTCTTAAAATAAACTAGTGATCCTATCTGACCTAAGACAGGGAATGTTGTCTATGATTAAATGTCAGGAAAAGTTGAATTGTATTTGGCTAAGGTGTATGTAAACTTCTGACTTCAACTGTGTGTATATATATATATATGCACTACCGGTCAAAAGTTTTGAAACACTTGACTGAAATGTTTCTCATGATCTTAAAAATCTTTTGATCTGAAGGCGTATGCTTAAATGTCTGAAATTAGTTTTGTAGAAAAAATATAATTGTTCTAACATATTAATTTATTTAATTATAAAACTAAAATTTAATAAAAAAAAAAAAAAAAAACATTTTTGAAATTGATGACTTGGACTAAATAATAAAGAAAAGCAGCCAATAAGTGCCCAACATAGATGGAAACTCCTTCAATACTGTTTAAAAAGCACCCCAGGGTGATACCTCAAGAAGTTGGTTGAGAAAATGTCAAGAGTATGTTTCTGCAAATTCTAGGCAAAGGGTGACTACTTTGAAGTTGCTAAAATATAACACAGTTTTTATTTATTTTGGATTTTGTTTAGTCACAACATAATTCCCATAGTTCCATTTATGTTATTCCATAGTTTTGATGACTTTACTATTATTCTAAAATGTGAAAAAAAATAAAAATTATAATAAAGAATGAGTAAGTGTTTGTATATATACAAGTGATTGTGTGTGTGTGTGTGTGTATATATATATATATATATATATATACAGTATATACAGTATATACACAATATATATATGTACAGTATATGCAGTTTCGCAAGATCACTTGTTTGATGACCAATATTAAAATATGTTATTCTATTGTTTGTCATGGACCTGCTTCAGTGCTGATTTGGAGCCATTGTTCCTTTTATCTGTTCCTTAGCTCCAGAAATAGATGAATCATCTGTGATGCAACTGGCAGAGATGGGCTTTCCCCTGGAGGCCTGTCGGAAGGCAGTGTACTACACTGGGAATATGGGGGCAGAGATGGCCTTTAACTGGATAATAGCACACATGGAAGAGCCAGGTAAGACCTCATATCTTGACTGAACCAACACATGTTTTGAACAAAGGCGTATCCTTTGCATTATGCACTCTGTTTTTGCATAAAACAATTATTATTTAAAATAATACAATGTTTTTTTTAAAATACATTTATAATTATACATTCATGTATAAGTTTAATTCTTACAACAGAGACTGCATGAAACTGCTCTTTGTTATCTGTCTTGCACCTAGGATTTTAACGATGAGACTAAATATTGATATAATATTAATTAGGCTAATTGACTTGCATGATCTTAAGTTTTAGTTATGAAACCACTGATTAAATCATTTATACCATGTTGAAACTGGCACTAGTTATTTGTCAAAACAGTTTTACAGTCTCTAGTCAAGTAATCAGTGGGAAAAGGGTCATGCTGCATTTTAGCTGCACTGGCAAAACGGCTGTAGCCATTTTGTTGGAGCTGATGTGTGAGGAAAAAGACTAATGGCACTTTTTCACTGCACGTTACAGTTCGACCCGACTCGACTCGCTTTACTTTTCTGAGCTTGCTTTTCCACTGCAGTTTAGTGCCGCCTCAACGTGGGTGGGATATAGGCTGTTTGTCATAGTTGCACCGCCTCTACTGCCGTGGCATCATCTTAAACGTGACACAAACATTACTGACCATAAACAATAACACAACCGCTAGCTGTTAGCTTCTAGCTCATTGTGCTGCATAAAGCAGTTGTTGCATGGTGATTTTACACAAGCGTAACAGTTAAATTGGCCTGGTTGTTTTAGAAGCAAGATTTCCAGTAGCTGGTCAACTAAATAAAGTGAAGCTTTCAAGCAGAATATAGAGTTAACGTTACAAAATGTACCATCCTCCATCATGGACTCCAACAACGCCGAGTCCAGGGCACTCTCCCTCCCATTGCTCGCCGGTCTATTGCCATAGATAGCGTCCATTTGGTCGAACCACTTCCACTTTCTTCTGTTTGAACCACTCCGGCTGTTGTGGTACTTGATGGTTCTGTAGTCACTTTTAAGTTTTTTTAACTTTTCCCTACACTGTTGGTAGGTCAGGTGGTAGTCGTGTGCGTCCAACAGTTGAGACACTTCCTGAAAGACTTTTTCGTTTCGCGTCATTTCGTTCGTCGCTAACAAGAGGAACGTCTGCACCTCGTTTATTGACCACGGCGTGGTTTTGCGCACAGCCATTTCTTTTTACAATTCGAAAGTCGCGTGAACAAACGATATTGCTGTCGCTGTTGCTAACTTTAAAACTAGCGGGTTGATGTCCCCTGTTGTAAATCCAGTGTCGCTGGTAGTGACGATTCTCTCTGACCAATCAGTGATCTGCAGGGTTTTGACGTCACAATTAGTATCGGCTCGGCTTGCTTAGAACCTCGATCGAGGTGGTACTAAAAAAAGTATCAGGTACCAGGTACTATCCACAGTGGAAAACCGCCAAAAAGCGAGCAGAGTCGAGTTGAGTTGAGCAGTACCGTGCAGTGGAAAAGCCCCATAATTGAGCAGAAAGCAGTGTCACCTAGTTGCATGCTGCCTTGAAAGAAACCATTTCATTGTAGACATTTTAGACATTTGACTCATTGAACACGACTGTCATTTGCATTTGCTATCCAATTGTCATTCTTTTTGAAAATCTAGCATGATTTCATCAAAACAATGTGTACTTAGGCATATTCTAAATAATATAATTTTTTTGTGTGTTTTATAATTAAAAATCATGCTTTTTCCATAGAGGAAACTTGGATTTTAATCAGGGCCAATACTAGGATGCGATCTTTGTTGGGGCTCTAGGCAAATCTAGGGGAGAAATGCCCTCCCCCCCAGCCCCCTTAGACCCGGCCATGATATTAACTTCAATCTATGTTGCCTTGAAGATAAATAAGCCACAGTGGTCTGTCTTGCTTTGTGGGGCTCATTATCTGGGTTCCAGCAAGAGGGGAATATTTCATGTTTGGATCATGCCTCTTAGCTGGGTTCTAAAATTAAAAATGTGACGTAAAGAGTTACATAATTTCATTTAGGTTGCTTTATATTATTAAAATGTGAACATTTTTTTGGCCTTAAAGGGATAGTTCGTCCAAAAATGAAAATACTGTTGTGTCGTCATTTACTGACCCTCACAATGTTCCAAACCAATATGAAATGTTAGGCAAAATATGGCCCTCAGTTAACATTCAGTTGGATTCCATCTTTTTCCATGCAATGAAAGTGAAATTTGACTGTGGCAAACATTCTGCCTGAAAGTCATACGGGTTTTGAATTATGTGAGGGTGAGTAAATGATTTTTTTTTAGTTTTGGATACGTTTTCCCTTGAAATCCAGCTAAGTTTAATCAAGTTTACACATGGTTGTATTTCAAGTCTCTTGCTAGACACCTTTGTTTATCAAAATGCTTCTAGCGAGTAAACACAGTCCTCACAGCTCAGCGTCACCTGTGAGCTGGGAATTCTGTCCTTCCACTTTCCTGCCCCAGTTAAGCAGCCACCTGAGATCACAAACAGATGCAGCCACTCATACAACCAGAGTCTCTAGTGGTCCAGAGCCCATTAGCTTCACATCACCTAGACTCGTGTGGCGTTCGTCTGCTCCACTGCTACAGCTGGGCCTGTTTCTACATAGTCGCCACTGACAGCGGTTATTAATGTAGTGTGCACTACCTTCATACACAGTTTTTTTACTCATGCATTGATGTGGAGGTAATATATGAAGGCTAGTCCACAGAAAGCAGCAATGGGATCTTGACATGTATTGTTTATATGTAAAAATATTCTGATCTTCTTTGTTTATTGCATGATTTTATAAAACAGATCTAGAACAGAATAGAACTGTTTTAATACAGCATGTGGTCAATACAGCATTCAAGCCGTGCAAAAATACACTCACCGAGCACTTTATTAGGAACACCTGTACACCTGCTTGTTCATGCGATTATCTACATATTAAACGATACATATTAAAAGTAGATTTGATAAATAGTATATTTGCCCTGTGTAAATAACACTATATAGGAGCTCTATCTAAAATAAATAAGAGGTGATAAATAAATAGTAATACAACAGGCTGGAAAAATAGACATTTATTCATTTTAATATCCTATATATTTTTTGAATGTGTTGAAACTTGACACCGGGCGACGCATCCTGAAATCTGCACCGTTAGATTTACTTTCTCGTAAATGTAAACATCATACTGTATGTTGAAAGGATTGAAGACTGTCACGCAAAACATAAGCTCATTGAGGTCATAAAATATCAGTCTGCTTTTTTGTTCTAACCGTTACTCCTGGTCGGAGGCTTCTGTAAATATTTAGTTTATACGTACGGTTACGATCTACCTAAGTTTAATGGTGCAACGCTCAAATATTTAGAAGTGCATAAATTGTGCCTTAGTGCCCATTTACGCCACAACTAGGCTAAGTTGTAACTTACGTATAGCTGGTGCAACCGGCCCCAGGTCACTTAAATGCATCTCCTGTGACCACTTGTGATCGGATTTGGAGGGGAGGGACTCTGTTTCATGATGACATATATCAATCACTATGTCAGCGTGTTACTGCATGATATTAAAGTGCAGATGCAGCTGAAATTTAATATAAGCACAAACGCAACATTTCGCGCTGAATTATCTGTTATTTTAGTGGATTACCTGTATTATAGGAGCTTAGGGTGTTCGTGCTTCTCATCTATGTTGACGCCAAACTCATTGAAGAAGATCCGTGAAGCTCTCGTGCTTGTGTAAATATCCGCTATTTAAAATTTTCAGATCACACAGTTATTTCCTTTTAAAGCCACTCGTAACCGGCAAAGTTTACACTGTTTTAGCGCAGCGGTTGATTGACAGGTGAGGGGTGGTGCTTCACTGCTGTCCGGGATTCATACAGGACAGATTAGCATTTGCACCTTAAATGCGATGTGGTCATATGAATTTTTGTCCACATTCATATGTGGTTTTTGGGATCCGATCACAAAACTTTTTAGACCCCGTTTAGACCTGTATTCTTATTCGGGATCACCCGAAACACATCTTAATACCAGGTGTAAACTGGGTCAATAAAGCAGGAAGTGTGTGTAATATTTTCATCCACTCTTCACATTTGGTGATTAAATCCTTGCCCCTGAATGCACACTATCTGAAGGTCTTCTTGAAGTACTTTTGAATCCGCTAACTGCATTGTCTGTGCTCTGGTGTTTCAAATGTAATAACACTACATACAGTATGTGTGTCACCTACACTTTTATATCTTCTGTGAAATTAACTGTAGATTTTGCTGAGCCTCTGGCAATACCCACTTATATGGAACCAGACCTGCCCAGCCCCAGCCTTCCTGCTACTAGTCCACTACTAGACAACCAACCTCCAGAAGAGAGCATCTCCATCCTCACATCCATGGGCTTCCCAAGACATCACACTATTCAGGCTCTCAAAGCCACAGTGAGTACCCTACTTGCAATAATTTCCAATCATTTCACTTTATAAAAAGGCTGAAATGCAATAGTTTGATAAAGATCTGCTTTAGATTTGTTGAGGTTTAATAAATTTAAAGCAAACTGTCTAATCTGTTACTTACTGCAAGTTAGTAGATTTGATTATTTGGTAAGAAGGGATGCTTTATTATTGTGCTGTCATGTTACTCAGACTCAAAACAAGTTCCAGCATGTCATGATAAGTTCTGCCACTGGGTGCTCATTGGACAAGCATGTGAGAGTGGAGAGGCCATTTCTTATGCTGAACTATTTGGTTGACCTTCACATTCTCTTAATGTGGTTTTGAAAGTTCATACATGTTTACAGTTGTAAGAAATGCGATTTGCATAGGTTTTGAAGTTCTTCAGAGGTCATGCTGAGTTTGTCAAATGGCTCTGGTCTGTCTTTATTCAGTTGAAATTCACCTGGCAAGCAAATAATGTTTATTGAATGTCTATTTATGGTTTTATGATGTTTTGACATACTGAAATGAAGTACACTACCAATCAAATGTTTGGACACACTTGACTGAAGTTAGTAGACAAATTTAAATTGTGTCAAATTTCTTAACAACACAAAAGTGTTATATATTAATTTTTTAAATGACAAACCCAAAAATTTAACTTCTGTGATCATTTACTCACCCTCATTTGTTTTACGTAAAACAAAAGGATATTTTAGGCAGAATGTTCATATGCTGACTGAGGATATTAGTCGCTAACATTCCGCCTAACATCTCATTTTGTGTTTCACAGAAGAATGAAAGCATACAGGTTTGGAACAACTTCAGAGTGAGTAAATGATGACATCATTTTCATTTTGGGTAAACTCTCTCTTTAATGGATGAGTTTGACCAGATATGGACCCTTTTCACAGACTGTGTCAGGGCCGGCCCGTGGCATAGGCGACATAGGCGGTTGCCTAGGGCTCTCATGACGACTGTGTGCCCCTCTACCACTGTGTTGAGCGATATGTTCCACTAACATCCTTTCAGTTCTACTGATAAATGGTTACATAGGGTGACCATGCGTCATTTTTTCCCGGACATGTCCTCTATTCCGACCTGAAAATAGCGTCCGTCCGGGATTTAAAAATTGGCTTAAAATGTCCAGGATGTGTCTTTGTCTTCATATAGATGTGCTTTCTACAGTTAGGACCATATCACGACAGAGTGCGCACTCTTTCGAAGTACTTTTTTACATCTGTCTCGCGCACCTGCCTACTCTCTTTGCGCTCACTGTACAGTTTGTGTGTGCATGCAAAAAAGATCGTCAGATTGCTCTGCAGCTACAAAAATCAATAACGCAAGTACACTTTTAAAAGTACATTCTCCAGCTCTGCAAATTATTCAATAGAACACCTGTTTTATCATACTCGCACTTGCCGCACATTGTCATTTTTAACTGAAAATGTTGGCTATATCAAGACAACATCAAATAGGCTACTACGGGTTAGGGAAATGACTAATGTGACTGATAAAAAATAGAACATGATGGAAATGTTACAACTGGGTCCATCAGATAATTGTAGTGCAACCTCTTTATATGACCTGTAAAGCTGGCACTTGTGTGTCAATGGCAAAAAAATAAATAAAAAATAAAATAAGAAAAAGCCTACTAATTGTATTAAAAGTGACAAGAAAAAATGTCAGTCAAAAGAGCATTTGTCATTAAAATTTGATCTTTAAGGAAGTACCTGGGCACCACAGGAGGACTGGAAAGATCTTCTTTTTTTTTTTAATGGCCATAATTAAGAGTATTAATGGAACTATTCATTAAATGTATGAAATAAATGACATTGATGACTTTGCCACAAAGAAGTCCAGGCATGTGCAGTTTTGAAACCACATTTTCTTAATTTTTTTTGTATAAAATTAAATTACATTTGTTATTAAATTCAAACAAGCAAATTGTATTTAATTATGTTATATATATTTTTAAAACAATCAGAAGGAAATTTGGAATAGGTTGTTTGTTATTGGTCAAATTTGTTATTTGTTATTCATTATAAATAATTTTTAGTTCATATTATATAAAATGTAAAAAAAAAAGCTTTGCATTAAATTGGAGTTCAAGTGAAAAAGGGGGCGGGGGGTTGGGGCGCCAATCTGAAATCTCACCTAGGACACCAACAGAGTCTGGGTCGGCCCTGGACTGTGATGATGCGTTTCCGCCTTATTTAGTAGCGTAAATCTAGCAAACTTTTTTTATATTTACCATTTTTTTATTATTTAGTGTAAATTTGATAAAATGAAACTTTGTATTATATTACCCTGGAATTAGCTTTAAAAATGATTTACCACAGAGGCGATGAGGTTTCTAATACAGCTGCTGAAAGTGTCAGTAAATTTGACATCTTCTCTCTTCTGACTGTAATCCATCGCTCTCTATTTTCTTCTACATTTAGAAAGTTGTGGAAACGGAATAGAAGTGTTTTTCTTTTGATGTTGAAGCAAATGGGTAAGCAAAAATTGTCAAAGTTTACCCTGCAATCGTTTACTTACGCCTTCAAAAACCCGGAAGTTTGAAAAGGGTCCACTGAAGGAAAAGCAGCCAACAAGTGCCTAGATTTCCTTCAGTATTGTTTAAAAGGCAACAATGGCTACTTGGAAAAATCTTAATCATAAAATGCTGTAATTTTGGTTAGTTAAAGATTTTATTGTCACTACATAATTTCCATACTTCCATTTGTGTTATTTCAATTTTTTTATTTTTTATTATTCCAAATGTGGAAAATAGTAATAGTAACGAATAAGTGTGTACCATAACCGTTGACTGGTAGAACGTGTAGTCTAAACTTTCAGGTCTCCCTATCAATTAATGAATGTGTTTCCTGATTAATTGTATTGCAAATACATTCCTTTATATATAGTGGGTTCAGCCTCTCCTCTAATACTCCTCTTTAGCTTTGTGTTGTAGACAACATGGTGGTGAGTACGTGTGTAAAAATAACCCCTTAAGCAGCCAATAATAGCACAGTAACAAGTGGACATCATCAGCCTACGTGTCTCACATTTGGCCAGGAAAAGATGAGGGCGACAGGCCATATTTGCTTTCAGTGTTGGCATTTGCAGTGAATCACAGAGCTATTTCAGATTATTGCCTATGTCTAAATGGACTTTTTGACCACACCAGAATGACCTTATTTAAATCAAGGACTTTCTACTGGTCTGAGCAATTGTTAATGGCTCTTTGCCCGAGGACATAATTTTGATTTTCAGTGTTTGTTTTTTTTTTTTACTTTTAGACTGCAAAATGTGATTGTGTAGTAAGAGCTTAACTGCTTGTGTGGGTAATTTTAAGTACTTTATCTTTTTGCCTGAATACAATGGCAACAATACAATACAATATTACAGTAGTAATCAGATTTGTACTCCTTGTTTGTCTGACTACAGAACAACAACTTGGAGAGAGCTCTTGACTGGATATTCACCCACCCAGAGTGTGAGGACGAGGTTGAGGCAATGTCAGACACGGCAGACACAGAGCCGAATGATAACAGCTTCTCAAACGCCAATGCCCACACCGACTCCTCACTGTCTCCAGATCAGGACCCGTCTAGTCCCCGCGTCAGAGACGGACCCGGGCGTAAGTGCTCACTAAATATTGAACTGAACAAACGGGTCAACACATATTGAGGATAATGCTGTTTGTACACATTGTTGGTTTGTTTTTTCACCCCAGATGTTATTTTTTCCCCTTTCTCAAATTGAAGGTTACGAGCTGTTTGCCTTAATCAGTCATATGGGAGCATCCACAATGTCTGGTCATTATGTCTGTCATATCAAAAAAGAGGGAAGGTATGCTGATTATAATATCTGTTATTTCTTGACACATTTTGTGGATGTGCTTGAACACAAACATCAACAATTACAGATTTATTGCAGAGAACACCAAAAGACACTTGTCAACAACAGACTGTCATGAAGGATTGGAAAAACAAATGTTATTGGACGTACAGTGGCCTCAAAAAGTATTTGAACATTTTAGTAACACTTTGTGTCAATTTCATTACATTATATAACAAAATATGTAAGGGAGAATGTACAGTCAGCCGGTTGTTATCGCACATTATTACACGGATCTCTGGAATACTAGATTCTGATTGGCTCTGTAACAACCACACATCCGGGGTGGTGTTTTCTTCGTAAAATCGATCGTCTGACTCCTCATTATTCAGCCTATTACAATACTACTTGCCAAATAAATAAATAAATGCACATGAAACATTGATTTGAGCTGAAATTATTTTATTAGCTTACTTGTAGAGATCGCACAGTGAGCCGAGAAGCAGGAGAGACAGCTCGCAGAACACAGATGAACGGTCTGATACGTCTAAATCCCTGGTGTGCGGTTGTTAAAGAGCAATATCTGACCGCTGGATGGTGCCATTGACCAATCAGAATCTAGTATTCCAGAGAGCCGTGTAATAAGTCATATGTAACAAACCAAGCAGCATTTATTTAAATGTAAGATAGCGTAAGCACACTTTTCAAGCCAGTCATTTCTCAAAAAGAAGTTTGTTGGGTTTCAAATTAGAAAACAGTAGATATACTGTCCAGAATGAAGACAAATTAATTTGATAAACTACACATGTGGTTACTCTGCTAGGACACCTGTGTGAACTTTGTACATCCACTCAATTTCACATTGAGTCTAGTTGCTTGAACTTAACTTTAAAAATGGCTCAGTAGAGTACGTTTCTCCAGAGAAAAGCTCTAGCATAATTTGTTTCCCGATTTCTACTTGATTTGATATTTTGTTTCTAATGCATTAAGATTCTGACATTTTTAAGTGTTCAAAAGGATCCAGATACTTCTTGCAGCCAGCCACTGTATATTTCTTCAAACTCAAACTTGGATTTCTTTTTTACTTCCCTAGATGGCTTATTTACAATGACCACAAAGTGTGTTTGTCAGAGAGGCCTCCTAAAGACTTAGGTTATATGTACTTTTATCGGCGCCTGTCAAGCTGCTAGATCTGGACCTTCACAACATTATGCACTACCGTTAGGCCAGAGAGGTATGGGACACCACTGACACTGCTGGAAATTAGGGAAGCATCTACATCTGTGAGGAGGAGGGAGGACCTCTCAACCCCTGCCAAGACCTGCACAGTCCCTTACACCACAGGAATGGTCAAGCAGGGAAACGATCGTGTTCTGTCTGTCTATGTTGTGTTTGTTTGTTCGTTTTGTGTTTGCTTTAAAGGTACAGTGGGGTGTGTGCAATTTTAGGTATGCAGATTATTTTCCTTATATATTCTCAAATGATTTGTTACATTTCTCTTTTAATACCTTGAGCTTCTGTGCCAGTATTTTTTAAGAAGACATACTTCTTTTGAAAATATAACGCGTGCCTGCATTTAAAAGTGTCATTACTTCCATCTCAGTAGAAAGCCATATGTAAATCAGTTTATTTCATAAACTTTGGGTTACCTAGTTGTTTTACTCAGCACTAAAACAACTTAACAATCTATTCAAACAGATTTCTGAGAGATCTACCACTGGTCTTGAGATCATTTGGACTGGCTTATGGGTGCTATGGATTCATGGCATAATGTGATTTTCTCACAGATATTTCACATGGGTATGTTTTTGAGTCATGGCCATAAAGAAATAAGTCGGGCACAGAGAGAAATTTTTCAGAAGTTTTTTGCAGGCTTGTGTATTGAAATATTTGACTGTGATTCTTGTAACTGTAGGTAGGTCTTACGTGTTGCTGTTCGATATATGCTAGATAGATAATTCTAGCATTAAGGATTGATCTTTCAGGTTTGTTCTCCCCAGCAACAGAAGTTTGTCTGGTTTACATACCTGTAGGCAGAAGAACTCCGTTTCTGATGTAACTTGCAACTTCAACTTAGAAAAATTAAAAGTTAAATCCGCCGTTGCAATTTTATGATTTATTTTTTTAAATTTTTTTTTATATTTAAGAACACTTTCATTTGTTGCTGTAGCTTTGAGGATATTTCATTTGAAAAGTATTATATTTTTTATCATTTTGGTTCATGTGGGCATGCCCTTTAGGTCTGTGATGGCTTTCAGTCAATTCGTGATTGGTGACCTGGAAATCACAATATCACATTTTCAGGCAATGTTCAAGTGCTTTGATGATCCCTAGCAGTTAAAAGACTGGGATCAGTTGTTTCGGTTCATCTCGTTCTCAGTCTAAAAGAATGTAAAACTATTTTCATCTTGTACCTAAGCAATATCTAAGGATAAATAGAACAGAATTATATGCAGTGTCATACAAAGGACTATCTCAGATATATGGATGTATTCTTTCTGGTGCTCACTGTTACCAGATTACTCTTAAGCTTTATGACATATCTGACAAACTTGGTTCCACCTATATCATCTGCACAGACTTACTGATTTGTTATTACCAAACAAAACACTAATGTATACTTGGCAAGTACCCTTCAAAGTGTTATATTACGATGTGAGCCTCAGTCTGAAGGTAAGCATCACTAAATTCAAGTTTAATATTTATTGTTTTATTACCTCTCTCAGGCTGAGGCAGGGCCTGCTCATCTCAATTGATTTTAACTAAATATTGCACATACTGATCTAGACTGCATCCTGTTTCTTTATATTGTGCACTACATGTTAAGTTGTGAGCTCAGGTGTCTTCGCAAGGTTTTTTTCCCTTTACAATTTTCATGTCCATTTGTCTTTCAGTTTTTTTTTTGTTTTTTTTTTTCATTTGCTTATCCATCCAAGGCTTCTTAAAGGGTTCCCTCTCTTTCTCCTCTTCTCTCTCACTTGATTGAATGAATATTCATACCCATCTCCAATATCTCTCCTTTCTGTCTCTCTTGTCTCTATATTGGGTGTGAAAGTGGATGCTTTTACCCCACCCTTCTCAAACGTGACTTGATATTATCAGTATGTGCACTAAAATTCATTTTGCAATATATTATTGATCTTTAGTGGGTCCTGTTTTACATGGAACTTTAGGTCAAGTGGTACATTTTTATTGTTAATCTCATTTTGCAGAAAAAAAGAAAAGAAAAAAAAAGGTGTGCCAATTCTGTAGTTACTATACAAACTTGCCCACTTCTTTATTATAAGTTGTTTTTTAATGGATTTTCCTATCCATATATTGTTTGGAACACACAATCGTGGCTAATGTGGGAATCCTCATTCTAAAATCTGTTTGAACATACTTGTGACTCATGATGTTTGAATTGTTCAATAAAGTCCACAATTGTTTATGTGTGCCATTGTTATGTTTGGTGACATCTGCATAGAGACAAATTGAAAGCTGAACAATTTGAGTTCCAGAAAAATTTTATAAAAACAAATAGGCATATGAAATCTATTACAATAATTTATTTTAAAAGATAACATTTGTATATGTTTGCTGGATCTTCTTTTGCTATGTTTAAATATTGGGCCAGAGTTAATGAAGCCTTTGTCAAACATTCAGATTCAGTTTGCATGTACAAAATCAGAAACACAGTTCTGATTGATGCATAATGTATGCATAACGGCTGTAAATCTGGCTATTCCAAGAGTAGTAATATAAGTGACTATAAAGAACGTCTTGTTCAGATTACCCACTGCATTGCAAAAAAACTGCTTGTTATTTCTATATGTTACGATTATATGCTATTCTTTAGAATTAGATCAATATATGTTTTGAAATGCAAAATATTGTGATTATAGAGAAATACAAGTAATAGAAATGAAGGGTATAGATTAAAATAGGCATGTCAAGTTCATGCATATAAATAAATCTACAGCATTCAGAAAAGTATTTTCAGCATGCAGTCTTCTCACATCAGGAGTACTTCTGGAGCATGAATTCATCTAGGTGATCACACCTGAGATTGTATGAAGTTCTAAAAAAGGGGAGTTTTGGCATGACATAATCTATAATCTAGCATTCAGCTACAAAGCACAAGCCTTTCTTAACTGTATCAATGAGCATATACTGGACTTTCCAAATATTTTGGACACAGAATACTAAAATAAATACATAGCACAGTAATGAAATAAATATATAAAATAAATAAATAACACTTGATAATGGATGTTTGAATGGCTTTACATGGTTTTTCATTAAGGTTGTTTTTAAAATGAATTCTTGCAATTTGTGTAGGAAGAATCAAAATGTAAGGTACTAAATATCAGCTGGATCACTGACTTTTTAAATCAGATACATACATCATCAATACCTAAATTAATCTTGCATGCTTTGAAGATCACATTTTGTGAACCAGTTGACAAAGCAAGTAAAACTTTCTGGTGTCTTAGTTCTTTGTCTTTTCTTCTGTTTTTGGCTGAATGAGGAAAGAAAAATCTGTCTAGGTTTTGCATAGCATTTAAAATCATTCACTTCTATGTACTATTATTGAAGCACGTATGCGACACTAAGCACTTGCGTTTTTGCAACAATGAGCAAAATTAGAACTCATGCAAGCTGGACATCAACCACAATAAGCTTATGTGAGTAACATTAAGTGCTTTTCCACCATCCGGCCGGACGGTTCCAATAGAATTTCCACTTGAGCACGGTTCGGCAAGGTATGATTGCAAACCATTCTTGGCCCGGATTACTCAGCAGGGTTAGCTATCCATGCTTAACCGTGCTTAACTGTGCTGGTGGAATGATTGTAGTATGGCGACTCACGATTGTCAATATGCCAAGGTAATTGGCAAAGTTAGCTAATATTTGGGTGAAGTTAATAAAAGTTAATAAAAATTAGTTTATGCTTTGTGTATCTTATAATTTTATAATGATGGTTTAACTAGTATAGTACAATATTTTTCTGCATGCCTTTTTCATTACTCTAGCTAGATCATTAAAACTCATATAATATATCAATATATTATTCATATAACATTTAGTAAAAAAAAAATCTTTTTTAACTATTCTGGAAACTTTTACCTCGCTACAATGTTTACCTCTCATGCAATCGCCAACTAATGTATTTCTTATGTGCATTCCTGATCCAGGGACTAAAATCGAAATATTTTTAATTTCGGTTCGTTCTGAGCAAAACAGTATAAAAAGAGATGCCTCATTTTTTTTCAGGGAACAGGCAGTGGTGTTATTCCAAAAATGTACTGTGATAAACCATTTGGTCTTTGGTTCATGAAAAAAATTCTTGGAACAAAATTAACTGGTTATTAACCGGTTACAAGCATTTAAAATAACGTTTTCACTCCAAAACAATTGAAAGGGATTTTGTTCCTGTTTTTGGTTACATTATGAAAAACAATTATTTGGTTTTTGTTACTTGAACCGTTTTTTTTAGTCCCTGTTCCTGATTTTCCAGCACCACAGTGGAAAAAAAACAGGGTCTGAAATGGAATGGTTTCGAAATGAGATCCATTCAGCCCGATGGTGGAAAAGCTGCTATTGATAATATTAGGGCATAAAACGTGATGCTGAACACTATATAAAACTCAAAAACTGGAAGGGTTTTATCTTAGATTTTGGGCAGTTTACTTTCAAATAGTGTCACTTTTTCTAGTGAAATCCAGGCAGTAAATTCAGGCAAAACGGGCAGTAAATCTGAATTCTCTGCATCATGTGTGTATCTAGTAAAATAATTAATATAACAATTTAAGAAATGGTAAGTTTCACAAAAAGATCTTGATGTAGCCGATTTTTTCCCCCCAGTTATTTCAAGAGGTCAAAGTATGGCAAGGAATGGCTTTTATCTGATAACATACTAATAAAACCTTTTTACATGCAGGATAAGTAAGGCTTTGTAATCTGGTCTGCAGGCTCCAGGAAATAAAGGGATGATGCAGCAAAGATCAGGTGGGGAGTGTTCAGGGTTTAACTAAGTGCCACCAAAAATACTTCAGTCTCTTTTAAAATAGCCCCACCATCTCAAATAAAGAGTGCAAGTGAACCAACAGATGAAGTCTATAAAGTACATTTCTAATCAAGTCATTATAGATTAAGGATGTCCTCTGAGGATTGAAACAATGCTTTTCTTGCACATGGGTTCCTCTGGTCAATTTTGGAATTGACCATTTCAGAGACTAATCGGACCTACTTTATATTAGGTGGCGTTAACTACTATGTACTTATAACCATTTGATACAATGTACTTATTATGTATTCTGTTGTTGCATTGTAATTACATTTAAAGTACTTGCATTTAATTACATTTATAGTTACACGGTTAACTTTACCCCTAACCCAACCCTTACCCCAAAACCTAACTCTAACCCTAAATCCTAACCCTACCCTAAACCTTTCCGTACCTCAACCTCAGTAGCAGCAATTGTGGGCATTTTGCAGAACAACATGTAGTTACACAGTAAATACATAGTCTTGTATGTATTTAATGTTAGTACATAGTAGTTAAGGCCACCTAATATAAAATGTGTTCGACTAATCAAATTTTCCACTGGCTTCCACTGTTTACATTGCAGGTCTAGCAGATATTTTCTCTAAGGCATACTCGTACAATCTTCGCCCGGCATTGTGCTCTTTTGGGAACTCATAAACTGCAGTGCAAATCCATTAAAATTGTACCGTCCAGCACTCACAGTTCTCAAGAACATAAAGGTGCTCTGCGGTGACAAAACGTTTTTGTCTGTACCAAATTTTGAAAGTTCTTCTCTTAAAGGACTTTGGATTTTGCCAAGGTTAAATGGTTTACTTGCTCACATATCCAGGTTAAAAGCTCTCATGAGTAAGTCAAGGTCCCCTATGTTGGCAGCCTGGAAGAGCTCAGGCTGGTCCAGCATGGACAGTGCTATCCGCAGGGCCACCCAGATGTTTCCAGACATGACCTGGTGTGAAAGTTGCCAACTCCTGCTCTTCCTCTGCAGACCTAGAGCTGTCAGGAAGTTCCTGGCTGCCTCCCTGCAGAAAAAATAAGACAGGAGTTCTTTCACGCAAAAGACACAGGTCACACATGAATGACTGAATGAATAAAACAAGAAATGAATGTTTTATTATGTTGCATTTATTCAGACAGTAACTCTGGACCATATAGGATTCATATTTGAAAGGAAAGTTTGGTATGATGTATTTACATAAGTAGTTTTCCACTGTTTTTGCTTCAGGGCTCCGATTTTAAATTGGACATAAAGTGGCAACCCAACACAATACTGTTTATCATACAAAAATAAAGAAAAATATCTGTAAAAATG
Source organism: Myxocyprinus asiaticus (assembly GCF_019703515.2). Classification (NCBI taxonomy): domain Eukaryota; kingdom Metazoa; phylum Chordata; class Actinopteri; order Cypriniformes; family Catostomidae; genus Myxocyprinus; species Myxocyprinus asiaticus. Next base: position 26,621,334 of record NC_059355.1, read on the forward strand.
AAACCTTTAAATATATCAGTCAGTAATTCACCACACAAAACTAATTGTGGTCAGCACAAATCATGTTTATCTTCTCGCAAGTGAACCCATTTTTAATGTAGTCTGGGTAATTTTTCATTTATAGTTTTTGAGGATGCTGGCATGGGACGCAACCAGTCCATGTTGGCTTCCGCTTAATTCTGCAGATGAACTGGAAATTTCTGTCATCTGTCAGCACAGAATCATCTATCATATGCCCTCTCCTGACCTCACATCGTCCGACAATTCACCGCGCATGTTTTCCTGTGGATGCGCGCTCTCTTCAGAGAAAAGAGACGCCATTTACGGCCATCGTGGGGCTACAGTGTGTACTTTATACAGCAGACGGGATGCACGCTTGTTTCATTAACACATGATGAAGAAATATTTATCAACCGAAAAAATCTATCCATCTATTCATCTATACTTCTTTCTATCTATCTATCTATCTATCTATCTATCTATCTATCTATCTATCTATCTGTCTGTCTGTCTGTCTGTCTGTCTAATCTAATATTTTATTTGTTATATATATTCCACGAGGAATTTGCTGACGAATTGCGCTTCCCTGTCTACCAGTCACTTTTGGCGATTTAAAAGAGCACGCTCATAAAATGTGACGTCATCCATAGCAACGAGGTCAACTCTGCCTTACTCTTATCTTAAGATTTCCTTTGTAAAACTTGCACTTAGCAGTTTTGTGAATAGCTTTTAAGCAAAAACTCTGAGCTAGGAACTCTTTGGAGAACTCCTAGTGGTAAGATAAAAATCTTAGATGGATAGCCCAGCTCCTTCTCTCTCTGTCACTTGCTGGCTCACAAACCTGTGAGCACCCATGTTAATGCAGCTGATGCCCAGGTTGTAACGTGACCGAATGAAGCCAGGCTGCAGCTCCAGGGCTCTGGTGTAGGCCTCTACTGCTTCCTCACTGCGATCTCCATTAGCCAGCGTTGCCCCAAGCCGATTCCACAGCAGGTAGTCCTGTACACACCGAGGGCAAAAAAATCCCCTCTGGCTCAGTGTCACAGATCAAAATAATTATTGCTCTGTGCTTTAAAGATTATGCGGTTACATGCAACTGTGCCTAATACCACTAAATTATGACCTGGGATATAAAAATAAGAATTTAACCTTTAAGTACAGTGACACTGGATAAAAAAACTGGTAGAAAAAGACATCTTAGTGCTAGGTGTTCTGAGCTGTCTCTTCACACTATTTGCCTGAAATATTTCTTATTTCTAAATATTTTACAGTTAATAAGACATTCTTCATATCAATATACAACTTGTATATTTTGATATGTAAGTCACAGAAATTAAGGTATAGATTAAAATAGGCATGTTAAAATTCATGCAAATAAAAAATCTACAGCATTCAAAAATGGTTCTAAGTTGAAACTGTAAATGGTGCAAGCTGATAGGTCCTCTGAACATGTTATCTGTTTGCAAATCATCTGGTGTACTCTCTCTTTGTCTAATATTGAAATTGTTTCAGTTGTTAGCAGGTATGCCAGTTTCACTGCTGCATGCTACGAGAGTTTTCTCTCTGAAACCCTCCTCCTCCCCAGCACCACAGTCTAGGTCTGATTCTAGGGAATTTGATATATGTCTAATTGTGCAGCAGCAACAGCATTAATTTATTTATATAATCTCACCTAAAATTTTACAAAGTTCTAGAAAAGGGAAGGTTTAGCCTCAAGCATTAATCTTAGCTACAGTATCTAGTATTCAGCTACTAAGCCCAATCCTGTCCTAACTGTGTCAATGAACATATACTTGCTTACAGTGCAAGCTTTTTTAGCATATATGCTTTCCAAATATTTTTGTATACAGAACACTATTATATATATATATATATATATATATATATATATATATATATATATATATATATATATATAATGTATATAAGACAGTAAATAAATAAATATGTCTTTGAAAGTAGTTGATTGAATGGCTTTGAATACCCGTAATTAACATAAAGTAAACAACTTTTTACACTTTTTTTATTGGGTGGAAATAATGTTATGTAATAAATGTATTAATTTCTAACGAAGTTATGACCTGTTGTCATTCTTTTAGGGATATCAAAATATGAATTTGCCCTTTACATACAGCTAGACTGGATAAAACACAGTAGTAAACGTGAAGATCTAAGTATGCTTTCTGAGCTCTGACATCAGTTCCTAATGTCACAGAAGGAGTCTAGTGTCAGATTTTCATTACCATGGCCATTATCTTTCACTGTATTTAAGCTTTGAGCCCCCCAGCAGGCAAGCAGACATTAACAAGTCAAGCAGATAGGGAGGATTTTCGATTGAGTGTAAATGTAGTCTATACATGGGGACAAAATTCGGCTTAGCAAGCATCAATCGTCGACAAGGTGACCTACTGGGTCCTGTAGTCTGCAGTCATGAATGGCAAAGAATAAAGCTCCCCTCAAGTTTCAAATGAACTCTTTCAAAGATTTGGAGACACTTTTCATGCCTCAATGACTCTTTGACACTCTTTTTCTCTCTGCCTTTGGGGAGCATTTCTGTATGATTTAGCACCAGTTTGTCAGTCGAGTGCACTGAGCAGGGATTTACCTCAGGCCGCACTGACAGTGCAGCATTGAAAGCTTCTACTGCTTTGTTGAACTCAGAGCTGAGATTATACAGCACGCCCAACCCAGTCTGCAGGTCTGGGTCAATAGTGTCTGAGTTCTGCTGGACAGCGTCCAGGTAGAGCTCCTTCACCTCAGGCAGAAGGGGGCTGGTGCAGCAGAACACAGAAAGAGAAGCAGAGATTAAAAGAGAGAGAGAGAACTGGGAGACTCACAAGAGCATTGCCCTTGAGTGATGCCCTGACCAGCAACATCAAAATATGTCATTTATTGCCTAAAAAAGAATACCAATTTAATGATACCAATAACTTTTCATTTAGAAGGGGTTGTAGCACTACAAGTATAAGGCTGATTCTTCAATTAGAAGAACTTTTCAGCCCCATAGGATGATTTAAAAGGAAAAATGCCTTTAATATCTTGTTTTTCATTCTAGATTTGAGATTTAAAAGACAGATTATAATAGCTTTCAGCTTTTTATTAAGTCTCTTTAATAATTTTTTCCTAATAATACTTTTAAGATTTTTACATTATGATCTGAGACTCGGTTGGGTGTCAAACCGGTCAGTATTTGAAAATTTTAATTCAGAAACAATCAATTTCAATTTCATGTTGGGTTAGCAAGTCTTAGGTTTTTCCAACGTTTTCACTAAAAGGTGAGATGGGAAAAATATTACTAAGATGCGGAGGGGCATTTCGATCTTTATGGTGGGAATATGGTTGTCTGGTCATTGGACTGGAAGGGGCTGTCAGAAGTTTCTGGGGGGCACAAGGAAAATCTAGGGGGGTGATGCCCCTCCATGTCCCCCCCTTAGACCCGGACATGACACCTCATACATTATACCAAACACCTTTTGAAAGTTAATCAAGGCCATGATCAGATCTTTATTCCAGAACATGTTATTATTGTTTTAACATAGATTAAACATATTTTAAAGTAGTTTCCTTTTATAAACACTTCAAGTAGTCAAAAGTGCCCCTAAATCACCTATAACAGCCTCATGTGGCACTTAATGCTTTCATTTGAACCCCTACCAGCCAGTTGAGGAGGGATATGAGAGTCTCCGTGATCCAGGTGAGCCCTGCAGGTGCGTGCGGCTCTTCAGAAGATGTTTGTATTTGGGGTTGTGCCTTATCCAGCCCAGCAGAGCCTCACACGCCTCCTGCCTCATGCCCGTGTTGGTTAGGCTCACTGCCAGTGCCATGAGGGCCTGGAGGTTATTGGGGTGAATTTCCAGACACCTGAACACATACACAAAGGAAGCATCTAAAGAACCACTGCTTTTGATGGACAATAATTAGCTCTCTGCCATCATAATGAGAGGCAGGTGCTTCCTGATTAGTGCTGGTTTTAATTCATGGGTGAATACTTGTGTCATCTCATGTGTCTGTACTGAGACCATGTAAACACGTTTCATAAAACTGAAATAAATAATTTGCTCAGTTTATGATTGATTTCATGTTTCTTGTTTTACAAGCATAAGAATTACTGTTGCAAGGGTGACATCTGGTAATTGTTTACTAATACATTGGCTGCATGAGCATTGCAAAGAATAAAAAAGGAAATTGTAATGATGCCAAAAAAAACCTTTTACTGGGTTTTCTTTATTACAGTCAGTTCTCCTAAGAGCAGTATACACTGCTAATGATTTACCTGCTGAAAACGGCATCAGATATATTCATTCTAATCTAATTTTATCTAATCTAATCTCATTTAGGGAAAATATATGTAATGCTTATCCTCCCCCCCCCCCTTGCCCTCCCTGCCTCCTTCCAGTCTAAATAAGACACTGGCTGCATCCTAATTTGTATACTTATACTTCTATACTATATACTACTACCAGTGGTGTGTGGTGGACTTTTGAAATGAGGAGGCAGAGTGCCATCTCAGCATTCGTTCAATATAAATTCCTATTTCAGTTCCAGTTGACATTTAAATAGATTTCAGGTTAAACCCATATAAATCTGAAATCTGATTTATCACAACATATGATGTAAAAAAGTAAGCCTGCATAAAAATATATCATATAAAAAAGTGACATATTTTGCTTATAAATGCAACAACATAATAACAAAATACTAAAAATGGCTGTTGTTCTATATGTAACATAAACACATAAATCAGTTTATTATCATCAAATTTGTATAGGCTATGTACATATATGCCCCCAAAAATGAATATTATATATGTTAATTGCCATATATCAGATTTCTGTACGGGAAGAGATATGATATACTTTTTAACTTACACTGTAAATGAACATGAAATACTTATATTTGTAAGTTGATATTAACACTATTTATTAAATCAAGTCAAATCAAAGACTCCTAAAGTGTCTTAAACTACAAGGTGAAAAAAATATTTACAAGCTGGTATTTGAAACACATTTCATTTAAATGTGGTGAGGCCTATGTTTAAAATTCGATGCCCTGTTCAGTTCTGTCTTTATTTTAAATGCATCGACAGATTTATTAATTATTTGGTCATATATAAGTTTATTCATTTATTATCATGATATTTTGAAACACTGACGTTCGGCCTATCGTCCAAGAGTAAGGTAGGACACCTTTTTTTAATTGCAGTTTTGATTGTTCTAATGAAGTTTATATTTGATATATTTGATGTGTCATTTTTATTTAGATATTTAGATATTTTTAAGTGTAGTGTAAATACACTGTAGCTGAAATTAGAAAGACAAACACAAACGAGTTTAGCCATTGAAATTCATTTATGAAAGAGAGGTAGGCTAAATTTGCGGCTCATTAAATTACATTACATTATTTCACGCCTATGTAAGTTTACTATTCTATACCTGTTGTTAGGGCTATATTATTAGTGCTTTCTTTTCTTGTTTTGTGCTCAGTTTATACACCCGAATGCTATCATAAATATTCATGTATATGAACGCTAATGTTACCCACACGCTGTTTTGGGCATTCTTTGTGTTATTATTAGTTCTATTGTTTTTACTTCATTTATATTCACATTTATGAATTTTATTTGTTATGTAATGAAGACACGAACAACAAAAGGTGTTGGCAAAACAAGCATTTAAGGGTGAAAAACACTGCAGAAAACAAAGCACCAATAATATTTTACTTTCGGACTTTTCAGCTCGGAGCAATGTTCCTGCTGTTTCATAAAAAATCCGTAAGTCTCTTTTTTAATGATTTTGACAGTTTTGTGCACACAAAGGTTATAGTTATTAAGTTTATTTATTTTTTGAATAGCCTATCTGTTTGAGGCGGTGTGCTTAGCATCCACAGCCTATTATTAAAAAACGCGTCTGATTGGTGTCTTGTGGAAATTACTCCAGCCTAATTATACAGGGCTTTATTGACCAACTAGTCGACTAACTGTCAGTGTAACCCACCGACTAGTTAATTTTAAAATTAGGTAATTTTGCACATTCCTACTTCAAAGTTCTGGCCACCATTCACTTGCATTTTATGGACCTACAGAGATGAGATATTTTTCTAAAAATCTTAATTTGTGTTCTACAAAAGAAAGAAGTCATACACATCTGGGATGGCACGAGGGTGAGAAAATGATGAAAGAATTTAAATTCTTGGTAGAACTATCCCTTTATTTAGGATGGATAGTATGGAAATTGGGATGAAGAGATTGCATGGAGAAATCACAGACAATACACCTTTTAAAAAATGTAATCTTAATTTTGAATAACATCAGAGATTTTACACATTATAAAACCAATTTCTCTCCATAAATGTGACAAGGATGCAGGGTATCTTGAGTGTCGCTGGTGATTAACACACATAGATTGGAGTTTTCACCCCCCCGGTTGCTCAAAGGAACGTTGTATGAGATTATGGCTGGCTGTTCCATCTGAAATGAATGTAATCTCCCAAAGGCCTCCGTGCTTATGAAACGCAATTTTAATTGGATCACTGGGTTATTACAGTAGCTCTTTATCTCGAGCAGGAGAGGGCACAGCAGAGAGCTTTGTCTCATTTGGTGTCACAGATAACCACATGGAGTTGTGTCTGATTCAAGGCCTGTGTGACACTCTTCGAGTTGAACTTCCTCTCTGTGCCACACTCGTGGAGACATCTGGAAGGGTCTTGTTTTCATTACCCATTTTAGATCTGGAAGAGCTAGGGCTGACAAATTAATCTTAAACTTGACTGGCCATTGAGGGTGATCAATTTATTTTAGTCTACAGTAGGTAAATTCCCCATTATGTACAAGAAGGCCAAGTACAAACCAGTTCAGCAGCATTCTAAGGGGTCGCCAAGACTGAACACATTCTTGCATTAACTAGCAGAGCGCAGCAACTGGAACAAAATGCCTGCGTCTCAAGATGTGTTATTAAAAGTTGAAGTACTTTTGACTTGGCTCTGAAAAACGTGGCACTCATGTGCTAAGCACTGAAAAACAGCAAGAAGTGGCACAATGGTATAAAATGTCTGTCTAGTGCCCCTTAAACTGTTTTAACTTTATTATTTTGCCTTTAAATCCTTTCACATGGTCCGTAGTGTGTTGACTTAACTACTCCAATCAGCCCTGTGCTAGCTCTGTGAATCCTATACATAGGATTTATGTAAGGATCTTTCCTTACCTCTGGAGGGAGACAATTGCTGCCTGCTCATTCTCATTCTCTGCTTGTGTGGTTCCCAACACCAGCCAAGCCTGTAAAGAAAATATGTATTGAAAAATGAGCATTGGGGTTATTACTTTGACACCAGTGAGGATGTTCTATTGTGTAGGAGCTACAGTGCTGGGGGAAATAATTCATTCTCAAAGGCCTGTGACAGAGACAGAGAACACAATGTTGGCGAAGAACTTAATGGATTTGTGTTGCCACTGCTTTGAAATTAGCTGTTGTTGACGAGACATTGGGTATGCTGTATGTTCCCAGAAACACATGAAGCCAGTACTCATTAATTCTTACCTGAAGTGTAGGATTTTGGTACAGATGCACTTAGTAATGCGCTGGTCGATATGGCAGCCATCTTGGATTTATACTACCACTCAACAGTGTGGATTCAGCATTAATCAAAAACTAATGTTTAAGCTACTGAAAAGGTGTGATCACACTAAGCCTTTGCACAGACATATTCCAAAGGCAAATAAAGTCATCTCAGTTGGATTCCACATGATCAGGAATTTCACCTGATGGATTTCCAGTGGCAAAGAAATTTCCCTACGCAAATTTCATGTGGGATTCGAGTTTGGTGAACTGTAACATGAATTCGAAGCGTTGACCAATAAGAAGTTGCTTGGTATGACAGTGACCTCTATGTGGGCAGTGCTTCGTAAATAGCCCTGAATATTCACAACCAACGAGGAAATAATTTTAGTGGTGAGTTTCTTATAACTTCACTCTACAAGAGTATAAAGTGCCTCAAAAAAAGATACTTGGCAAGTCGTTTTTGCAGGCTTTACTTGCTTAACCTATGTCCACACTTTTTTTCAGCAGGTGAATTTTGGCTTTGGTTTATTTATTCCATTAATGAAAATGTCCAATAACAGGGGGTTTACTGAGATAGAGTGAGTAGTATGGTGAGGGTCACATGATCTCAACATGGTGGCCACCATGAGGTGACCTGTTCCATGTAGAGAAAATAGCTTTAATTAAGCCACTGGAGTCTTCATCTCATTTGAGTGTACATGATATTATACATATTTTTCAACACTCAAAGGGCCATTTCACGAGGAACATGTGACGCAGTGCGAGAAGCAGACGTGTGAATCATGAGCTCTGCGCATTTTGCACAGTTTTTAAAATTATTTTCATGTTATAATCCGGTGAGATTCGATACACCCAGTTACATATTTGCTCTTTGAGGAAAACTTGGCAAAGAAGTCAAAATCCTCAGACTTTGGAGACATTAAAAGACACTTACGTGCTCAAGCTGACATCCCCGAACAAGCCGCGAGCCGGGGACTCGATTTGGAAGGCACGTTGGGAGAAGAAATTCAGCGTCAACTGTCCAACATCTCGGTGATGCTGACGAAGGTTGTTGCTGACTTGGAGGATCTCGCTGTAATACGTCGATCGATTATGGCGATGGAGACAATATTCCCAAAAAAGAGTTGGTCACGGGAGTGTCGGATGTTGAGAAACGGATCGATTATCTGGAGTCATCAGAGGGGAAATTGTCCGCTGGTCCGCCCGTGTCCAAAACAGACTTGGAACACATTTTGGAAAAACTGGAATATCTTGAAAATATGAGCCGAAGGAACAATATGCGGATTGTTGGAATTTCTGAGCATGAAGAAGGTCGAGATATGGTGGGATTCCTGGACAAGCTCTTCCCGAGTCTGCTCGACATAACAGACCATAAACTGGAGGTCGAGCGAACTCACGGAGACCCGGCTCGCGGATCTGCTGAGGGAGACAGGCACAGATAAATTCTGGCCGGGTTTCTGGGATCATCCGATGGGAATCTCGTGTTGCACCAGGCGAGGAGCGGGGGAGGGCTTTCTTGGAGGAATCACAATATTTTCTTGTTTCCGGACTTTGCGAATTTGACGGGAGAGAAGCGAGATTGGTTCAAGGAATGTAGGAAACTTTTTCATCGGTGGAGGATCGCTATTGCATTGATGTTTCTGGCCAAATTGAGAATAGAAACGAAGGATGGTCGCAAAGTATTTACATGTCCAAAACAGGCACTCACCTTCATAAATACATTGGAGTGAGTAAGCCATTTGATGTTTCTTATATTAGTGGTTTGACTCGCTGAACATACACTCGATTGTCTGAGGAAGCTGGGCGCCATTTTTTGTTTCTTTTTGCGTTGGCTCCGCCTAGCGGCTGGAGTTTGTTTTGTAGAATGACACTTCCTTCAAGAAAGTTTTGCATTGATGGAAGATCATTTTTACACTGAAATTCCCAGCTAGATTGAGAATGGACACTATGGATGGCCGCAAAATATCTACATGCTCACATAAAGGACGTCTTTTATAAAGTTGATGGACTGAGTAAGTCATGGTGTATTTTTTTTTACCTGGCCTCCGAGTGAATTTGACTCGCTCAATACTCACTTGATTGTCCGAGGAACCGGGATGCCTGTTTTGTTTCTTTTTGTGCTGGTTCTGCCTAGCGGCTGGTGTTTGTTTTGTGGAATAACACTGCTTCGGGACAGTTGTGGATGAATCTGTTCGCTCTTTGTGCTTATGCCTCCTGTTGGCTGGAGTTTGTTTTTGTGGAATATTTTTAAGGGACATTGGAATGATTACGTCATCTGCCGTACTCATGAGCAGCCGGCTCACTGAACAATTGTCAGGAAACTGAACGGCTTTATATCAGCTGGAATTTGTTTTGTGGAGGAACACACCTCGGGACAGTTCTGTGAATGAATTTACATGTTCTTTGTGTTTATTCTGCCTGTTGGCTGGGGTCTGTTTTACAACGTATTTTCTGTTATGTAATTTTGCAACAAAATTTGGCAGAAGCACCGGACTTAAACAATCCGATGGCAAAGTTGTCACAGAGACTCTCGTATGCATACATGGACCTTTTGAGTTTAGAGGGATTGACGCCGGTTGGCGCTGTCGTGCGTTGGGTTAATGTGAGTGTTGAGATCTTTTGAGAATTTGGGTCAGCATTTTGGGATTCCCAGATCTCAGCTTTATAGGTATTTACAGCTGCGCCACATGCTCTGTACTGTTTTTGGGAGTAGCACACACTCCCCTAAAATGGCAGATACTTTGGGAGAGGTGATTACTGCTTTTGGGACAGGTCATGAGGCATCAGTTTATTACTCCCTGCTGATTCAGAGTCTGGGGGATGGAGCTTTAACTTCTATTAAGAGATTATGGGAGAAAGATTTGAACTTGGTATTGGAGGATGGAGTGTGGACTAAGATTCTGAAAAATGTCAAGTCTGCATCTAGAGATGCAAGGGTTCGCCTTATGCAATTTAAGGTTTTACAAAGATTTTATTGGACCCCCTCTAGATTATATAGGCTTGGTCTTAAAGACACACCCACCTGCTGGCAATGCCAATCAGAAGTTGGAGACACAACCCATGTTTTTTGGGGATGTGTTAAGATCCAAGATTTTTGGTTAAAAGTTCAGAATAATTTGTGTGACATTCTGGGCACTCAAATTTTACTTTGCCCCAGACTTTGTATTTTGGGCAATGGGGAAGTAATACATTTGGGGGACAAATATATAAAAAATTGGGTTCTGACTGGCGTGATGATTGGCAGACAAATTATTTTAAGGGGTTGGAAGTCAGACGAAGCGCCACCATTTCCGGAGTAGTGTGCGGAGATGGGGAGGGTGGTGGCTTTTGAGAAGATGATAGATGGAAGGCTGGGGCTGGAGGACTTGTTTTTCAGGAAGTGGAGTAGGTATTTAGTGGTTTTGGGGGACTCTAGGGGAAGGGATGAGGAGGGAGACATTTAGTTTAATTATGCATGTTTATTATATATTTTATTTATTTATTTATTATTTTATTGTGTGTGTGTGTGTGTGTGTGTATTATTTTATGTGACCACAGGGGTGTTCTTTGGGGTAGGGTGGGGTTGGTGTTTGGGGAGGGATATTAATGAGGGTTAAAAGTTAAATGTTGATTCAGTATGTTGTTTTTTTCTCTGTAGTGTTATTTTCATTGAATCAATAAAAACATTTTAATTACAAAAAAAATAAAATAAACAAAAAACAACAACATATTTTTCAAACTCAGTTTGCTACTCAGTTAATTACATTTAAAACATTTAAATGAGGGAAAAATTATTCCATGCTCCTTTAAGTAAAATTCATAATGTGATTCATATATGTTACGATTCCTCTAAGCATTTGTAGGGTTATAAACACTAAGACAATTATTAAGAAATATGCTTATTAACTGTGCAAAGGAGGGAATTGCTTTTTAAAACCCTCTTGTGACATACTAGAAAATGCATTAATGAGCATTATAAATAGAATATCTTAAAATGGTTGGCTGTATCTGTGCTCTGAATTTGGCACAGTACAGTGAGTTTAGCCTACTTATGATATTTCAGAGAGAAAAATCACCATGAAATACTATTTGTTCTGTAATATTATCAAGTAATATTCATCTTTTTTTTCCATACAATGAAAATGAATGACTGAGGTTGTCATTCTGCCTAACATCTCCTTTTGTGTCCGATGAAAAACGTCATGGTTACTTGTGTAACCTACTACGTTGTGTCGATGTAGTGACACTAGGGGAGCCCGAAACACCTCTGGTCTTTGATAAAAGGCCAGTGAAAATTGGCGAGTGGTATTTGCATGCCATAAAAGGAGCTGGCATGCAACCACTCATTCAGGTTTTATGCTGAGGAGCCAAGACAAGGTCCGGCCATTTCAGTGGATAGTTCAGCATTATGACAGGAGGGACACAACGTCTTGTTCCACCCAAAAGATAGAGACAGGCTAGCCCAGTCGTGGCCTCTTATCCCCTTCTTTTTTTCCACTCCCTAAAAAAAAAGGGGAATATCCGACTGGGTCGACCAGGTCTAGTCGGGGGGTGTCCCTCCCAAGGGGAGGACACCGCGGAGACCACACCTCGCCCAGAGAGAGGGGGGATATTTAAGTGGAAAATACGTCACATGGTCTTGCCGAACTATGTCGGAAGTATGTCATGTGGAGAAGTCTCATGGTAGGTCCTACCCAACGGGGGAGGAGTTACTACAAACATAGAGACTGTGGCAGAGGGGCCTCTGCCCAAGGAAGACGCAGTTTGCCAACAGGGAAACGATTTAGCGGAAGATATACATCGCATGGGTTTACCTACAGGGAACCGCCACATGCGGAGCACCTACTCCAGAACAGGGCTTTTAGTCAGCACGTGTACTGGGCCGGAAGCAAGTCTCTCTGAAAACTCAACTGCCACAGGGCTCGGAGGATGTCAACCAGGGAAAATAGTTTGTGAACACTACTGGGAGTTAATGGCGCACGTCTTCAACTCAGAGGAGGTGAAAGGCGCTATGTGCAAGCGATACACCCGGCCGGCTATCCCGGGCTTATCCGCTTGTATTGCGTGCCACTACCCGGGACGAAGCCGGTTCCACTCGGAGGTTGTAGAACCTCGGAAAGGTGTTGGGTGTTCTGCAAATATCTGTTAGAGAGGCACCCCTGGCCAGGGCCCAGGAGGCCGCTACACCCCTGGTAGAATGGGCTCGTAGCCCAACCAGGGGCGGCACGTCCTGGGCGTGATATGCCATAGCTATGGCGCCAATGAGCCAGTGGGCGATCCTCTGCTTGGAGACAGTGCTTCCTTTCCGCTGTGCACCAAAGCAGACAAAGAGCTGCTCAGAGATCCTAAAGCTCTGCATGCAATCCAAATAGATGCATAAATGGGCCAGCTGTGTGCCAGCGCATCTATACCGAGAGGTGCCTTGGTCAGGGCGTACCAGAGCGGGCAGTGGGAGGATGCTTGGGAGGCGAACAGGTCTACCTGTGTTGGTCTGAATCGACTCCAGATCAGCTGGACCACCTGAGGGTGGAGTCTCCACTCTCCCCTGAGGGTAACCTACCGTGACAGCGGGTCCGCTGCAGTGTTGATGTCGCCCGGGATGTGAGTGGCTCGCAGCGACTTGAGGTGCTGCTGACTCCAGAGGAGGAGACGGTGGGCACGTTGTGACATACAACGAGAGCGCAGACCGCCTTGGCGGTTGACATATGCTACCGTTGCCATGTTGTCTGTCCGAACTAACACATGCTTGCCCTGGATCAATGGCCGGAACCTCCCCAGGGTGAGCAGAATTGCCAGCAACTCGAGGAAGTTGACACAAACGGTGCCCTAGCCCATCTTGGAAGCGTCTGTCATGACCACGACGCACCTGGAGACCTGCTCTAGGGGAACGCCTGCCCGTAGAAATGTGAGGTCGGTCCAAGGGCTGAAGAGGCGGTGACAGACCGGCGTGATGACCACACGATGTATTCCGCAGCGCCATGCCCATCTCGGGACTCGCGTCTGAAGCCAGTGCTGAAGCGGTCTCATATGCATCAACCCGAGCGGGGTGGCCACCGCTGAGGATGCCATATGCCCCAGGAGTCTCTGAAAGAGTTTCAGTGGAACCCCTGTTTTCTGTTTGAATGCCTTCAAACAGGCCAGCACCGACTGTGCGTGCTCGTTCGTGAGGCGCGCTGTCAACGAAACTGAGTCCAACTCCAAACCGAGAAAAGAGATGCTCTGAACCGGGAGGAGCTTGCTCTTTTCCCAGTTGACCCAAAGCCCTAATCGGCTGAGGTGCGAGAGCAACAAGTCCCTATGTGCACACAACATGTCCCGAGAGTGAGCTAGGATTAGCTAATCTTCGAGATAGTTGAGAATGCGAAAGCCCACCTCCCTTAATGGGGCAAGAGCTGCCTCTGTGACCTTCGTGAAGATGCAAGGGGACAAGGACAGACCAAAAGGGAGGACCTTGTACTGATACGACCCTTGAATGCAAACCGCAGGAAGGGTCTGTGTCGAGGTAGAATCGAGACGTGAAAGTACGCGTCCTTCAGGTCTACCGCTGCGAACCAATCTTGATGCCGGACGCTCGCCAGAATGCGTTTTTGCGTCAGCATCTTGAACGGGAGTCTGTGTAATGCCCGGTTCAGTACTCGCAGGTCCAAGATTGGCCGCAACCCACCGCCTTTTTTCAGTACGATGAAGTAGGGGCTGTAAAACCCCTTCTTCTTCTCGGCCAGAGGGACAGGTTCTATCGCACCCTTCCGTAGGAGGGTGGCGATCTCCGTGCGCAAGGTAGCAGCGTTTTCGTCCTTCACCAAGGTGAAGTTGATACTGCTGATACTTGCCGCTAGCCCAGGAACCAATCATTGAGCCGCGAGGGTTCGGGGGAGAGCGGAGGGTCCACTCTAACCCGACGCTCGCGGCCACCCGGGAAAGCATGTCCATCATTTCCACATCAGCCTGTGACTGGGCAATCGTCCCCGAAGGGGGGAGCCCAGCTGAGGCTTCTGCGTCCGACTGGACAAGCCCGCTCTCCGATGCTGCGCTTGAGAGCATGCTGGGGAATGGGAGATCCGCGGGGGGATACCCGGCGGAGGCGGTCCCATTGGGGTCCCCAAATCACCCCCAGTGCTAGCCGTGCTGGCCTCATACCCGTAGGTAGAAGGACCGAGGCAGGGAGCCGCTGGGGTGGCTTGCTTTCTTACGAACGCAAGCCGTGACCGGAACGTTGCCACGGTCATGTTCTCGCAGTGAGTACATGAACCATCCACGAACGCTGTCTCTGCGTGTGTCGCGCCCAGACACAAATGACAGCGATCGTGACCATCTGAAGTTGAGAGATAACGACCGCAACCAGGAATAACACAAACGGAAAGGCATCTTTAAAAAGATGCGTCTTTAAAAAGACGTTCCGTGTGTGCCGCTCTTTTAGAGAAATATACTCTTTTATGAAATTATACTCTCTTTTTCCTGCTGAAGCGCCCAGGGGCATTCTCTGCAGTGCACCAGTGCAGAGGAGGGAGAAGCCGCTGAAATGCGCCGTCAGATCCAGCAGAGGTGTATGAATAGTCAGCTCAGTAAACATCGATCGTTCGGCTCCAAAGAGAAAATCTGAATGAGTGGTTGCACGCCAGCTCCTTTTATACCCGTATGTCCCGGGGAGTGGCATGCAAATACCACTCGCCAATTTTCATTGGCTTTTATCAAAGACCAGAGGTGTCTCAGGCTCCCAAGAGTGACCCCTAGTGTCACTACATCGACACAACGTCGAGTGAGTGACAGATAGGGAACTGAAAGTCTTACAGGTTGGAACAACATAAGGGTGAGTAAATGATGATAGAATTTTAATTTTTGGGCAAACTATCCCTTTAAGTAATGGAAAGTTTACAGTTCTGCTTGCAAGTTTGCAAAATCGGCAAGATGTTTTTCATTTTGTAAATTATAGAGATCATAAAAAATTGCATTCTCTATCTGTGCTCTTAATTTTGCACAGTACAGTGAGTTTAGCCTACTTATGATATTTCATAAAGAAAAATCACACTGAAATGCCATTTGCTGTGTAATACTATCTGTAACATAACCTTTTTTTGGAGACACAATCATTTAGAGGAGGGGTGATTTCAGGAGCAGAGTGATGATACTATTAGAGGTTAAGAGAATTAAGCACCATTAATTCATCTGAACTCTCAGTTTCAGGAGAGGTAATGGTTTTCCATCAGTCACTGTCAAGTGCGATGTCAAATACAGAGCTCTCAGTGAAAACTAGTGAGAACATGGAACCCCCTTCCCTAGATAATCATGCCAAGATCTGTAAAATGTTCAGTAAGGGTGAGGACTAAACTACCACTTATCACTTATATGGAGGAAAGAAGGTAGTCAGGGGACTTTGATTGGCAGAACAAGCAACTTACTGTTTTCAAGCTGTGAGGATGTTAATTTGATTTGATGAAAGCCCAGGTAGGCTTACTCTTATTTTATAACCCCACTCCCTCACCTCAGAATCCTGAGGATCCTGCAAGACAGCTGATTCCAGAAGCAGCACAGCGTTAGGCAGGTCTCCCTCCTTCGACTTCCGTGATCCCTCCTCAAAAGCATTAGGCCAGTCTTTGAAAGGGTTATCTGTATGGAAGTAGTATCCCTGAGGATGATATAATAGAAATAGTAAAGTAATGGAACAAAAATTAAAGGGACAGTACACACACACACACACACACACACACACACACACACACAAAAGAAAATTCATTATTTCTCACCCTCATGTTGTTCCAAAACCATATGACAATCTTCTGTGGAACAGAAATGGAGATGTTTGGCAGTATGTTAGTCACAATTCACTGTAATTTCATCTTCTTTCCATTCAGTGAAAGTGAATCTTGACAGAGGCTGTCATTCTACCTAACGTCTCCTTTGCACTCCACACAAAAAGGAAGTCATACAGGTTTGCAACAACATGGGTGAGCGAATGATGACAGAATTTTCATTTGTAGGTGAATATCTTGTTAAGTAATAGAAAATTCTGCACATACCCCTTGCAGAAACTGCAATCACAGATTCATCAGGGAAGTACTAATTAAATATACATTTTATTATTGTTCTTGACAAAAAGAAGTCCTGTAAGTTCTTTGGTTTCTTTGCACATTTGAGTTCTCCCCACAGAGGCTCAATAATGTTGAAATCCAGCTTTGCCACTAAGGACAATTGAGGGACTTTACACAACAATCACAAAAGGCTACAAACAGTCATTCATGAACATGGAGGCAACACACGATGTTAAGAACCAAGAGTATATACAATTTTGAACAGACCAATTTGTGTAATTTTCAGTGTCTTCTGGAATATACTTAAATATAGATTATGCAATCTCTTCTGGGCAGTCCTAAATAAACAAACAAAAAACAATTTTATAGTCTGTTAAAAACAGATTCTTCAAAGGGTATGTCAGCTCTTGAGTTCAAGGTTTTACTTACTGAAAAATAATATAAAAATATGTTTTAGGTGATATAAAATAATAAAATTTATATTTCACAATTTTAATGTTTATTGTTTCTCCTGTACCTTTTCATAAGGAGACACATTGGAGGGAATCTGTGGGCACTCATTCTCTGTTAGCCAGTTCCTCCGAGCGAGCTCTTCCCATTCCGCTTGCATCTTATCCCAAAACTCTGTGTCTGACTATGAGAAACAGTTAGCCCAGAGTTAGATTTGAGAAAGAAGACAGAACGAATAACTACTGAATGTGTTCCACAGTAGAGCACAGCTGGTGAAAATACTTCTTTTTTTTTTTTTTTTTTTAAAGTTTACTGCATCCACAACAATTAAGTTCTGTTTAAATTTCAGTCTTTAGTTGAGTCACTGCAGGTGTGCAGCATGACTGTCTCAAATCTGTATCAACAAGCCTCTGAACTCTCTGTACTCAGCAATCTGAATAATGAATCACTGTATATTAATATTGATGGCAAGAGGAGACTTACACAGCCATGCAGTCATTCAACTCACAGCCATCTAGACCATTCGAGAACCTAATTTAAAGGGATAATTCACCCAAAAGAGGAAAAATCCCTCATCATTTACTCATGCCATCCCAGATGTGCATGACTTTCTTCTGCAGAACACAAACAAAGGTTTTTAGAAGAATATCTCAGCTCTGTGGGTCCATAAAATGCAAGTGAAAGATGGCCAGGCCTTTGAAGCTCCAAAAAGGAGATCAAGGCATCATAAAAGTAATCCAAACGACTCTAGTGGATTAATCAATGTCTTCAGAAGTGATTCAGGTGGTTTTGCGTTAAAACAGACAAAAAAAAATCAAAAAAAAAAATCTTGCCATTGCAATCTCTAGGAATCATCATGATTTCAAGCTCGATTACAACCACTTCCTAGTGGTTGATGAATGCTCAGAGCACTAGATGGCGCTATGGGAAGTGTAATCGAGCTTGAAATCCTGATCGTCAAGGAGACTGCTGTCAAGATGTACAGTGAAAAGTTACATTTTGGTCTGTTCTCACCCAAAACCAACTGGATCATTTCAGAAGACAATGATTTAACCACTGGAGTTTGATGGATTATGTTTATGCTGACTTGATCTGCTTTTTGGAGCTTGAAAGGCCTAATCACTATTAACTTGATATGAATGGACAAACAGTGCTGAGAAATTCTTCTTTCTTCTTCTTCTGCAGAAGAAAGAATGTCATACACATCGTAGATGGCATGAGGGTGAGTAAATGATGAGAGAATTTTCATTTTTGGGTGAACTAACCCTTTAAGGCTTTGATTAATTAAAAATGTTCCTTTCTTGTAGCAGTAATCAGCGGACTGAGTACAGTATTTTTGTGTTGTTTTCCAGCATAAATATCTAAACATGCTTATAACAAGATAAATGCTCTTGGGAAGCAAAATAGCATAAGATATTAAAACTTGTTTTCAAAGCATCTATGACCATGTTTACATGGACACCAGAAAGCAGTTTATTGCGAGAAAGCTGCTTAAGGCTCGAAATTGGTGTATGAATTTACATGAGCTGTAAAAGTGCTGTAATCTTTACTCCCATATACATGCAGCTCCTTCAGTAAGCAGCTTTCTCCACAGCTTTCTCAACATAATTTCCCCATCATGCCACAAATAAATAACAAACATGGCATCCGAGGAAGACTTTGCAATTTTAATCTCTGTTGCTTCGCTTTATTTCGAGATATTCCAGAGTTGTTGTTTGCGCTCCGGTTGTTTAATTACATGACATTTCAGAACGCCACTTTCTGCAAGAAGCCTGGAATAAACTGTTTTCTTAAGTGCATGTAAATGTGGTCTATGTTGAAATAAGTATCTATTCTTTTCCCATTGGTACATTTATTTTTATTGTTTGAAGAATGAACCTTACTAAATGTTATTAGATTTACATGCAGAATAAGAAAAATTTGTCATTCAAGATATTTTCTCTGAGAACAAATCTAAATATCTTATGCAATCTTGTTTTGAAGATGTGTAGACAATTTTACTGGAAAATGAGCCAAAAATATTGAAAAAAAAAGATTTTATGCAGTGTTGATTATGTTGCAGAAGGACAAGATGGTTTATTTTGAAAGTTTAATAATACACTTATTCCTTATCAGTCGATAAAATTCATGAGTCCCTGTATCTCCTCATTACAGCCCTGCTGTACAAGAAGCCTTCATATCTTGAGGGTTTTCAAAGAATGATGTACGAATGGAAATTGATGAGATGTTATTTTGTTCAATGAGACATCTTTTGTTGAGGAGATAAATGCCTCTCCACGTTTTCTGGTGGGCAACAGCTTCACTAAGTGGTCAATTACAGTAATTGGATGGACCCCCCCCCCCCCCATGCACACACACACACACACACACACACACACACACACACACACACTTCCCCTCGATAGCTCGGCACAGAGAGAGTTCAACTAGTTAAAGGTCAAAGTTGAAGACTCATTATCCCTCATCCAAAGAAATACTGCCTGAGTGAACTTTTTAATCACCATCCTTTTTAAAGGACATCCTTCAATGAACACATTAGAGACATTTTTCAGGATTCAGTAGTGTTTATCATAATTGTTCTACAGTATGTGCCTAAATTGGAGAGTCACAGTAACATAAGCAACATTACACTTCCATTAACAACATTGGTAACCTACATAATGCAATTACAAAAGCACACTATTTGTAAAAATTGCACAGTTGCAGGGAAAGGTATGTGAATTTGCCTGGATTTTTTTCTTAAATTGACAAAAAGCTAAAAAAAAAAAAAGATGCTGTTTTGAAAGTTTTGTATTTTTTTCTTTGTTCAAGATGCTCTTGTTGTCTAATCCAGGCCTTGAGGGTGGCCAAAACATCATGAAGTTATTAATCTAATAAATTGAAGCTTTATTTTGTGCCTATAGTGAGTGTTGCACTGCCTCCTTCTCAAAGTATTTTTTCTTACATTGCTAATACATTTTGATCTGAAATTTATGAGCATTTTTTTAGAGTGCAGTGGGGCTTCCACCAACATCTCCAAACTCGTCTCAGTAGCCTAATTTCCATCCACTTTTCACACTATTTTTTTATCGACAAAGTGAAAATGTGTAAAAAAAAGTTTGGGAAATTTGCTGTCTTCTGCCTGTTTCCATTCAAATGGCCTTTTATTGATAAAAATGGTGTGTGTGATGATGTCATGCCTAAAAAAACACTTTGTCACATAAGTTTTGGTTTATTGCAAAAGAAATCTGCCCTTAAGCCGTTTCCATACAGAAACGTGTGTTTATCGCTAATTGTGCACCATTCACCTCCCAGATGTCCCAAATTTCTTTCCTTTGAAGTTTTTGGTAAAATAGGGAGAGTATTGTGACAATTCATTGAAATTAGACAGCTAACTGTCATTTTAATTTCACAAATAAAAGCAATCAGAAGACGGAATTGCAATCAAAAGGGAGCAGTTGCCCTTCTGATAAGACTTTAATACTGGTCCTGATGTTGCACCTATCGCAGGTTGCCACCGGTTCCGACCCGAAAGTGAATCATCATGGCCCTGTTCAAGTTGGCAACCTGCACCAAGTAGTGGGGGAAACTCTCAGGCTTAGTATAAGGCCCATCCATCGATGTATGTGTGCTGTGTGCTATTAAAGAAAAATTTATGCAGGGTTTACATATGATACATTCCTGATATTCAATAGGCTATTTTGAACAATCATCTAATCCAAAGCATTGCCATCACAACTGTATTATGTCCCGCATATTTGTCCAGCAACTTTTAACGACCAACTGAACTTGACTCTCATCTAAAATACATTTTAGTGTCATAATGCAATTTACATTTTCTGAAGAAGCTCAGCACTGGACAAAAAGTTCTGATAGTTTATAGTCTTGAAAAAAGTGTAGAACATTCTGAGAATGTCATTCGGCCGACTTTTTTTGTCTACAGAACAGGGTAAGGCTAATTTAAGTTTGTGTAAAGAAAAGGCATATATATAGGTCTAAAATACATATGTATTTTATCATATGGTAATTAATTATTTTATTTACTTTTTTACTTTAATCATTTGGTAGGCTAATTTATTAAATTTCATACAGGGAATTTTGCCAGCATTTTTTCAAAAGTAAACTAAACAATAATTTAATAGAATTGGGCTATATGTTAGTGTTCCAAAAAAGCACACTTATGCTTTTCTAGTATTGTGTACAGAAATGATATGTTTTTTGTATTGTGGGCTAATTCCATGACTGCTGTCTATTATTTTGAATTGTGTGGAAAAGCAACTTTAATAAATAAACGGATGACTACCACGATTAAATTGATCACAAACAGTGGCCATTCATTTGTTCTACGTGCACTTGTCGATGTACATGATACGAGATATTTGTGTTGGCACTCATGGAAGTGTCATGTTTACAGAACCGGATCTATATGCCGTTAAGATCAATTTATAATCACGTACAATAAATTGGCTTTCAAGGATGTATACCTTGTCGTCATGATTAACACAGGCTAACGATTGGGGTAAATTCTGTCATGTGACACTACATTTTTACGTTAATGCCAATTTTCTCGACAAGAAGTGTTTCCAAACCAGTTTTTTGAGACATTTGAAGTGTCGACATAGAGTTTATGCGCTAGAGTTAAACGGAAAAATATTATGTTGACACTTGTGAAATTTTAGCGATAATTTGCATTTCCATCAGCTTTACTTTGATGCACTAAAACTTTTTTCGCAAAAAATCCTTGGGTGGAAACGTAGTTAGTGATTGGACTTCAGATTGGACACCTACTTTGTCTCAAAGTAGCTTTTGGAGAAGTCTTTAGACTCGGGATTCACATACTTTTTCCACTCTGCACTGTGGCTGTTTACATGGTATGTTCAATGAAGACATGAAAACGTATCATTGTTTGTGTGTTATTTGTTTCATCAGAATGTGTTTGTGTATTGCTGTAACTTCGTTGAAGATCACATTAAATCTAATGATCAATTTGTACAGAGATCTAGGTAAATACAAAAGGTTAAGGTATTTTATCCTACAACTGTATCTGTGTCATTAAACTGTAAATGTCAGAAACACTGGAAAAAAAAAGTTTCATGGTGAGAATAATGAGAGCTTTGCTAAGACATCCCTTGAAGCTGTTACTGTGTAAGGACCACAGAAAAAGCATTCCTGAACACCCCTGTGATATTAGCTTTCATTCAAGAGAGCCACTCTTCCTTTACAGTTCTTTTACCTCAACAGTATTGTTGTTCCCTTGAGAGAAAGTCTGAGATACAGCTTTATATGTGCAATAAAGTCTGATATGTTGTCAGGAGCTAAGCAGGCCATGACAGAGGCCTTAACGGGCACACTAAGGGGGCCAGTGCTCTGTCTTCCTCATTTTCAACCAAGAGACTTATGATCAAGGCCATCCAGTTCCACTGGGGTGAGAGACTCTTTTCTAATTGGTTGCTGTTTCTCAAACAAAATGAGTCTTGAGCCCTATATTTCTACTTGGACAGTACACAAGTGTATAGTTGCTGAACAGCTGGTATGTGCTGTTTTCTTAACACTGTTATTTCAAAGTAACAACTTCCACTCCTCTGAGAAAGCTTTCCACACGATGTTGGAACATAGTTGGAACATAGTGTGGAATGCCACACAATTAAAAAACTTTTGGAATGATGTATAAGATTTGGCAACATGATGACAAGGGAAGTTGTTATTTCCGAATGTGCTTGTACCTTGACATATTCACCTTATTCACAGCAGCACCATCTTTGATTTTTAATAGGGATGACAACGAGGCTGTGAGGGATAAACTTACAGTCTCTTCAATGGACAGTTTAAAGTGTTTTTGGATCGTTCCGCGGACAAAACATTTAAAAATATCTTTCTAAGAATATTCAGAAGACAAAGAACTCCAGACAACATGAGTTATAGAAAATCAGATGTGATCAAGGAGCTTTTTACAGCTTTATACCATGCGTGCCATTGAAGAGATGGTAAGTCTATCCCTCACAGCCTCATTGTCATTCCCATTAAAAATCAAAGATGACTCTAGCGTGAATAAGAGTTACTGACAAGTAATCTCCCATCATAAATTGTTGCATTGGTTTAAGTGTGTTTACCTTCTCCTTTCACGTGACTTATAGTGTGTTGTGTCACCAGGAATCACGTTTGCATAATCCGAGATAAGTGCAAGGTCCAATTTTCCCTCTAAGATTCCATTTTTACTCCACTAATGGTTAGATTCAGGGTTGGGGTTTGGGGGTACAGTTACTAAAATATGCATTCCTTTTCACTGTAATACATAATTTACAACTAAATACCACTCACTTTACTTACTTTTGGCTCCCCTTTGTGGGCATTTAAACCGGAAACTTGAGCTCACACGTGCCCTTGCGCTCAAAAACAATTCCCACTTTGGAAACTGGGGACAGTGCTACTAATTTTGGTAAGCACAGACCAAATTTAGCTAAAGAAAGTCAGCCTACTGTTTCCGAATTCATTGTGAGATCAAACTGGATTATCAACTGTATATGAGACATAGTGATTATTTAAATGTGTCATAATTCTGTTTTTCATGACCATTTTCCATCTTCTCTCTGACCCTTAGAATTAAACAGGCTGTTTTTTGTTGCTGTGCTATGTAAATGCCCTTTTTGCATATGAAATAAGTAACAGCGCTTTGCTGTATTTACACATGGGCTGCAAGTTTGCTGTTGTGTCCAATTTAGCTTGCACTGCCCCATCCTTTAATAATAGTGTCTATGTTTTCATAGTACTGTACATTGAATTATTTTGGGAAAATTGGGTGTATGATTACTTGAACTCTTTAAATGATGTGTAGATCAATGCCTAGCATTAAGAGTTTGCCAGGTAATGAGCGAATCTTCATCAAACACCACTGATAGTTTATAAACTACGTTCATATAAGAGGGATGTGGATAGAGTAGACAGGTTTGACTTGCAGTCTCTAATAGAAAAAAAGGTGAAGTTGGGGTGATGGAGGAATGCAGAGGATTATTTTAACAAATCTCTCAAAGTCTAACTCTTTAAAAAATGGGCAAGTAAATATATTAATCTCATAATTATAAACTAAAAGAGGCCGAGGGTCAACTCATGCTTAGAATGATAAAAAGCCCCAAGGCAGACAATTAAAAAGCTTGATAGTACAATTTTGATAAAATAAATTCCAACGAGTTTATAAAAAACAACTTCTGACAACAGAGTTTGATATATGCATCAGAATAATAAAGGCACAATTTAACCACAGTTAGAGCCAATCCATAATATTAAATACTGACTTATATTTATTAATTAATATCCATCATAATTACTTAATTGCCAGCAAAGAATATTTGCAAGGGAGAAATAGTGCAGAACACAAGGTATCATGTAAAAGCTTTAGTTTTTAGCTGTTATGAAGTGATAATTTTTTCAGAGAAATGAGAGACTTTTTTTTTTGACAGTTTGGCTTGTTAAGCATATAAAACAGAATTGACAAGCTGCCAACTCCTGCTGTTAAAACCAATGACTGTTATTTTGCATCACCTAAAACCGACATCTTAGGAAGGATAAAAAGATGGGTTTTGAAGTTGTGAAGAAGAATGTGCAATTGCAAATCTAAAGCTTGTATCTCCAATCACTGTTTTTTAAGTTTTGCATTAATGCAGTAATTGTGTGGAAGGAATGAACCACAACAGGCTAAAAAGTGCCCTGAACATTCTAAAATTAATCCAAAATTTTATTTATAACAATTAATGCATGGAAATAAACTCTATAGAGGACACTCAAGCTCACCTAAATACCTACATCAAACACATTTCTGCTATTTTTGCCACTGAGCACCCCAGATTTGGTGCTCAGTCAGCCTATTTTCACCTCTTGCCGTCTCTGACTGTTTCTAAATACAGCAGCATAATTTCAGTTGTATTCTGTTTCCTACATCCCAAAATTATCCTCCCCTAAGACTGCTGGGCATCAAATGTACTATATTTTCCATCTTGGATCTTTATTCACTGTTCAGTAAGCAAAAGGCAGACCAGCAATTCTACATTTCAATTCATTTTAGGTTCCAAGATATATCTCCATTGTGGACATCAGCAATCATGAAAATGATTGGAAACTAGCCACACTGTCCCAGACAGTAGCTTTCTGAACAATTTAGATCCCCATTCAGCTAATAATCAGATTAAATATATGCAGTTGGGAGGCCTGGGGGGGCGCTTGAGACAGAAGGGCAGCTCTCAGCATGTAGGCCAGTGTTCCTGTAATGATCGAAACCCAAGGATGGTGATATTGATCAATCTTCCATTTGTTCCCGTTGCAGCTCTGAGAATGACTACTTACTGTATTATAAGTCCTGCCCCCTCTCCACCCCCTACCAAACTGGACATCATCTCAGTCATATAGCTATAATGGGCATTGACTTGAGGGCAACAAAAAGGCATAAGATCTCATCCTACTGTAAGGATTCCTCTCACTTTTAGATGTCCTTCACTTCCTCTCTCTCCTCTGTTATTCATCTGTTCTTAAAGATCCCCCATGTTTTTTGCCCTTAGCACTCTGCCTCTGCAACACATGTAATATAATAGTTGCTTCTTAAAAGTGCAACAGCAGACACTCATCAGAACAACCCATAAAGTATTAAGCAATGTGAACTCTTAACAGTACTAAGCACTCTTATCACATTGTGGTGAAATACAAGGCCTTATTCTTTGATTTGCAGGTTTTAGTTACTAGTTTGTGAATTGGAGACAGAAAATGCTAAACAAAATTCAACACCGCAGGACTTCCCATTACAAGATGGTCTCTTCCCCATGCAAGACTGCTCAAAATATGAATATAAATGTAGCGTGTGTCAGAAAAATTGATTCCTGTATGAATGTTAGATATTGCGGCTAGACGTTTTGTTTTTCCTGAGTGACAGGCCTTGGATCAGTTTCTTCCAATGCTTTAGTAGTTATGATCACTGAAGCAAAGGAGCTGACATTGGATAGCAGGGTCTCCAGCTTAATTAGCCCATATCTAGTTTCTGTAAGCACAACACCTTCTCGTCTGCCACCTGACTGGCTTATTCTCTCTTTTCATTGGGCAATAGAAAGTTATTATATGGTTGAACTTATTCCATGAACAACATTGTTGACATTATAATCAATCAATAATGCGTAGGGCTAATTAGTGTCACATTGTACTCGTGATAGCACAAGGCTTCTACTAAACTCTTCCAATGTCAGACAGGTGAGGCATTGTTAAAAAAGAGATTATTTTAACATTAAAGTGCATACTTACATAAATATAACTTCAATCAAGGTGAAGTGATTTTTTTGATGATATCTATCCCACAGTTTGGCAACAACTAAAAGTAAGCCATTCATAAGTTGACCCAAGTGTAAACACTGTAATTCTAGGGCACTTTCCATGTTTTGTTTGTATGAGTGGTCTGATGTCAACTTTTGGCTTATCCAGTGGATAAAGCTTGAGGCAGGACCACCTGTTTGCTAAAACAATGGCAGACGAGGGGCGTTAAGGAAGGATTTTGTTGGGATGCCTGTTTGGAACAATCGTTATTGCAATTCCATTTGGTAGCATGAAATTATACACTGTTTTGTGATATGTTTAAAAACCCCATGAAATCAAAATTGGCTTTTGTGTTAGTTTTGTGAATATTTATAATATATTTATAAATATTTATGACTCATCTTGAATGACACTTATTTTTGTCAATCAAATGATCTCTAGAATGAAATTGTTATTCCCCCTAAATACATTTTAAAATGATAAATGATTAAAAATAATTTAGAGCTAATTATTTACAATTTTTAATCAAATTAATTACATGAGATGCCAATTAATTAAATAATAATTAAATATTAATCAAATTAATCACAATCACATATTAAAATATAATATATATGATAAATATAATAATTCATATATAAATCAATGATTAGACAATACAAAAGTGGCTTTTGAAGTAATTTATTTCCATATCATCGACTATAAGCCTATCATTGGCCCACAGTCCAAAGCAATTCATTTTGCTATTGAATTTGTCAGTCTGTCCGAGGGCTTTTTTAAAGATGCATCTATGTACACATGCATACACATGCATCAGATGGACACTTTTGGAGCATTTCACTTTGGTTGCGTTACGTCATGAGCACAGCATTGTTAGGACACTGTGTCAAGTTAAACCTAGATTTAAACTTAGAAAAAACAAGTCTCGAGACCCCTGCATTTGGAGTTGTGCTCCATCCAGTTGTGTTTGAATGCAAGAACGCGTCCTCATCTTGTACTGTCTGCTGTCAGTAAGTGTGATTTGTTGCCTATATAACTGCGCATTGCCTATACGGCTGCAACTGTGCTTACTACCCCCTACTGACTGGGAATTGTGAATGTTGTACTTCAAATTTGAATTGCTCAGTTGGTAGGAATATTCCTTATGACGGTCTAGGGCCATGATTAATTTCATAAAACATTTTTTACGCATTATTTTTCATATAATTAATCGCACTGGGTTAATGTGTTAAATTAACAGCTATAAAAATTCATTAAATAATCATAATAATATGTTTAAAATAATGCAAGAGGAAACAATGAGACAGTGGTTGAGTGATGACACAGAGACGATGTTTACCTCTACTGCTGCTTTGGCTCTCTCAAACTCTTCCTCCAGAGACTGGTTTCTGGACAGTAGTGTGCTACCCCACCTTTGGTCTTTGCTCAAACGGCCCTGTCAGACACACGCACAGAGAGTCAGTGAGAGTGCAGTCAGACATCTCTCAGTCTCTCTGACAAGAGAAAAGGCCCTGCCCTTGCCAACCCTAATGCCAGAGGCAAGGAGAAATGCCAGCATAGCAGCACAGGCTCTTCTAGTTTTCTTTCTTTCTCCCTCCCTCTCTCTCTGTCTGTCTTTGTGTCTCTTTCACACACACTTTCTTTCACACTCTTTCGAGGTCCTGCTGTCCACACCTAACATTCTCACACACATATAATGGCCCTGGACTGGCTTGTCATACACAGCGATTTGCCCTTTCAAATTTTTTTCTCTGTATGCAAATCTGAAAATAGCATGGCAGGAGACTTTTGCTCAGCATAAATTGTGATATGCATCACTTCTCAGCAATATACACCTGAAGACATGCTTCACATGCGGAAAGGCCATTTATTTTGATTGCATTGCTGTATGTGTACACAACCCAGCAACAGAAATCAAGCTTACTGTAAAATAAAACACAACAGCATGATCCCAATGGTTTTGTTTTCTCAAAGTAATAAAATCATAATCTGGAGAAGTTCTATTCCAATTTAAAGTGCGACATATGGGCATACCATAAAGAATCTGGGCCTTCTGTTTACATTTGCTGATAGGCTAGGACATTAAAGGTGAAGTTTGTAATATTTTATGTTAAAATGCTTGATATGCAGAGACAGCTATAAGTAAGCAATTAATAGGTTGATTTCTCTGAAAAGTTTAAACACTTTGGCTTTGTGGCACAATAAAAACATTGCTCTGTTTGTTTGAGCATCCCAACATAGCAGCATTTACTCAACCAATGGCATGAGTTTAGGACGGAATTATCTGTTTTTACAACCAATTACAGAAGTGTGAGTGTTCTGGGAACCTGTTTGAAAACAGTTGTTATTTTTGCAATTCCATTTGCCGCCACTAGTTGCACAGAAATTACACACTTAGACATTAAAGCAAACACTATCAAGTTTATATTTTGTTATCTATGTTTTACATGGTTGTAAAACTAAAGCTGCATGTCATTTTAATGAGTAGTGATACCCTTTAAAATTCACCCTCTGTCTGTAGCTTTGTATCTTGTTCTTAGGTAACTCTATGTGTCAAGTGCTGAGCAATCAATGGAAAACTTCCATTCTCACAATTAAATTATCAGCATAATAAAGCCTTCCAGGCAAACTGAATCAAAGGAAGATGATGAGGTATTTTCCACCTGCCTCATTGGATATTAATCAATTACCAAGGTTACCAAGTTAAACAGATTTCATACAGGAGGCTATAATAGGGGCCTTAAAAAAGAACAATTGGACTTTGATCATTGTGCTTGTGTAGCCCTGTATGATTATATTCCATGTGCCCCATCAGACCTTGTGTTAGCGTGTCGACGATTGCCTTTAACATTACACATTCCATTTTCACAGCCTCTCATGGTGGAAAGACCATTTGAGCTCAATCTTTTAGAACCATGCAGTTCACATGTGTAAGGATTGCCCCATCATGACTAGTTTTAACAGATGAGATGAGATCTTTGAAATGGGTCAGACAATTTTTTTGAACTCCATATAGTACAAAATATAGTATGGTTTGGCGAATAAATGAATAGATTACAGCAGGAATAAGCGCTAATGCTTCACACTTGTCAAGTCATTACCTTAATTTGTAGGCCAAACAGAAAGGCTATTTCGTCATGGATTCCTTCTGGAATTTCCATTGGGTTTTTAGAAGAGGAATTTTCAATTTATGAGTAAAAAAAGATCTGTGGTAAACATTACTCACAGAGAGTTTCAAGTTTTGTTTTACAACATAAATTCATACCTCAAACATGAATTATGAAACCTCTGTACTTTTTCAAATCATACTGTAAGTTGCTATCAAGTTGCTATTTAAGAACTACAACAGTTGTCCGATTTGTCGAAACTCACATGCTTTTGGTAGTGTAGTCCTTATTTAGCAACTTGTTAGCATCGTACTGTCAATCGATTAAAAATTTTATTTGAATTAATTACATGACATGCAGATTAATTCATGAAATTATTCGCTATTATTCGCATATATCATTACTTGCAGAGAAAGACCCCCAAATAAAGATAATTCAATATAAATTATACATAATAATTTAAATAATTATAAATGTAATAATTCAGATATTCAGATTTTAATATGCCTTATTCTGACAGACAAGTAAAGCACTGATTAGATAACATTGTTTGTTTTATTCCTATATCATTGAACATAAACCTACAGTTGACAGCAATTCATTTTGTATTGAGCTCTCACAGGACACATTCTTGCATTGCATCTGTGCTAGACACTTTTGGAGCATCTCACTGGTTTTCAGCATCATAAGTGCTGCCTTTCTATGATGCTGTGTCAAGTTAAAAGTAGTTGAAACTTTGAAAATCATTTCTCGAGGTCCTTGTATTCTGCTGTGCTTCACCCAGCTGTCAAGAAAGCATCCTGTGTGACCGGCTCTCATTCTTTGGCTGCGCTAATTGTGAGGTTTGTTGAGGCGCGCTGACTGCCCCCTGCAGACGTGGCTCGTAAAAACACATACTAAAATACATACTTTTATTACCGGAATTTACTTATGGGTGAGGGGGCATGATTAATTGCATTAATTGACAGCCCTACAACTTACATTACAAAAACACAGCTCTGCCAATATTCACATTTGAGGTATGATTGTTTTGGCTGTCAATCACTGTCAGCAAAGGTTCAGTAACCCAAATGAGCAAATCAAAGTTACAAATAAAGGAGGCGTCCACTGATGGAGACATTAAATTTGGTGTTATCTTATATATGGAATTTCCAATAGCAATACTCTGCAATATTTGATAGGATCCTGTGTTGATGCTGACCCGTGACTTGTGAATAATTAATTTGCTAGTAATCTAATCATGATAGAAAGCAATCTCACAGACCTGCATGCTTCAATGACGTAGAAGCGTGTAACATTTGTACCCTGTTGCAACACAAGAAGGAAAATGTTTAAATCCTTGCAAAATGTGACTTGCTGTGAGGAAGGCACATCAGTACATTAGCTGGCACAAATGTAGCTCATGTATTGCCAAAATGGTTCAGTTTTTTTTTTTAATTATTATTGAATTTGGTTGTGATGCTGTTGCCATGGTGCAAATGCATAGACCATTCAGCGATTCATACAAAGAGTGCACAGAGAGGCTTACATGTCTTCCACTAACAAATTGCCTGTTGAGCTGAAAATAAAGAATTCTACACGTTAGCCCAGGATGTTCCAGGATGTATTGTGCACAATGTGGTTAAAAGACATACCATTCACAGGTCAAGTGGATGGACAAGTAATAATGTTTGAAAATGCTACAAAGAGTCAGACACTTGGGAAATAACATGTGAAAGTCACTGACACATGTAGAGATTGTGTCAGTGATTCATGATTCATAAAAAACGATGATGCTTTGGTGTAGATTAGAATTGCACTTACTTGAGTTACTGGCGCAGCCTCTGCCTCTACTTTATTATTTACCTCCAGGGAGTTCCTGGGGACTGTGTCTAGTGTCTTGCAATCCATGGACCTGTGGTTGTGTCATATAAAGTGGTGTATGAACTTCTTCATATCCTCTATTCATACTTGAATCTTGCAGTATATATTTGTATATCTACATATTTTAATAGTCTATTTTTCCCCCCAAAACTATGTTGGAGTTGCGGCTTACCACACAAATTCCCCAGAATTCTTTGATGAACGTCTTCTCTCAAATTTCCACTTTCTGCTACCATTTCGCTCTGGATGGGGGTTGAGTTCTTCCCATTTCTCCAATGAAGATGAAACTGCTACTGCAAAGAAAATGAGGCCATGTTGTTTGGCAGAGATATATAATCATAAACAAGTAAACCGCAAACAACAACAAAGTTTAAAGGATTTGCAGTATAGCACATATGCCCATATTAAAGACTAAAATAGCTGTTTTGTGGCTTTAAGTCTGTGTATATTAGCTTTGAAGCCAAATATTTGCAGATATACACATAAATTCACTCTAAATCTCTTCTGGGAAAACAGACTAAAAACATTATGACTAATCTTGTACTACACATATGTTTGTCCAATCAATTGCTCTCTAGAATGAGAATTCTCCTCCCCCTAATACCACCTGCAACCAACTAGCAAATAGCAAATCACAGTTAATAGTTTGTGGTGGTGGGGGTGTGGTTAAGCGCCGGCTTGTGAATGGAGAGTGAGATCAGGAGATGAGAACGGTAAGGATCATCACCTGGCAATGATTGTCTCTAACAGCTGTTTGTCATTGCAGTGAGAGTTGGAGACGGATTTAAGAGTGAGCTGGATGCAAGTGAGGGAGAGAGCAGGCTACCACACACCCCGAGATTGTGTTAAGCTCTGTGTGCTGAAAAGCGTGATTATTGAGTGAAGTGCTGAAAAGCCAATTTTGTGTTATAAAATAAATACAGTTTCAGTTGGATTCGCCATCTCCCGCTTCCTCCTTGCAACCCCATTACGAACTTTGTTACATAGTTGTAATGTAACTAAAGCCTACTGGCTACTTAAAAAAAGGACGAGCCCTTCGATACAGTAAGTCCCACCCGAATTTCATATTTCAATACTGGATAGAAAATTCACTTGTCAAGATTTTTTATGGGGTCTATAAAGACGACAATCTAAAGCACTTTGCTTATCTTCTTATCCTAGTGCAATCCTGCTATATAATGATATGTAGACCCATGATGTTCTTCTCAGTTAAAAAATGAACCAAAGTACTGTCCATTACAGAAAGTGTCAATCACATAAAGAAACATATTTTCATCTGTATTACCATTTGCTTCCATTTAATGGATTTGCGAGAGTTCTTGGCATAACAGACCTACAGACAGACCTTTTAGCTGTCACATAATACCTGGGTCCAATGAAACTTTTTCAGGTGTGTGGGAACAGGGTATACTCTGTTCAACGTCCACCTGGATCAGCTCTGTTTCATCAGGATTCTTCCTGTACGGTGTGCCCTTAGAAGAAAGTGGGCTCTTCCTGTCTTTGCTGTGTCTTCTCTCACCAGGCTCACTCAGATCCAGCAGGTCCAAAGAGGAGGACAGCACTAGAAATAAAAAATAAAAGACAAATGATAGATTTAGTAGGAATTAAAATCACAGCTGTGCTGATGTAGTGACATTGCAAGTGTGATATTGCTTTCAAATATACTGTATCAAGAACACTGTATATAGAACAACGTGTTCTGCTACGGAGGATGAAGATTTAAGATAAATGTGTTTAAAGTATTCGGAGGAAATGTAGCATTTGTGATTAGGTTAGGTTTAAGGGACATGAACCCCCCCCCCCAATTTTTTTTTTTAGATGTTAACAGATATTTACAGGTTGCACATCATTGAAAACAATTATAGCATTCATTATGTTTATTGTTAAGGGTAAAGTGGTTATTTTTTTAACATTTGTTTTAGCCATTTTGTTCTGGTTTAAAAATCAAAACTTGAAACAATGTCATATATATGAGCCAACCCTCTACGAAAACGCTGGAGAAAGAATCGCCATTGGCTAGGAAATTTTGTTTTTACTTGCCAGACTTTTAACAACAAGTAAGTGTAATGCAACTGAAAACTGAAAAAGAGATTAAGCAAACCGAGAAGGGGGCATATTCACATATACTGTTTATTGTCTAGTTTTCATATATATGATTTCATGCAATATAGTATGCAAGATTGTACATTTTATTTTCATATCTCACTTTTGATCCTTTTAATAATATTTTAGCTTGTGTACAAATGTACAAATTTCACATTCTATCAATTTATATGATGTCATGGAATTGGATTTCTAATATTGATACAAGCTGTTGTCACTGTTTGAAATTTCATACACATTTTTAACAAAATATTCATAAGGTTGGAACCTCATAATGAAAATAGAATTGCATATATAACAATTATTTAATAATTGCATATACAAATTATAATTTAAGTGCTACTATATCAAAACTACTATGCAAAAAATAAATAAATAAAAAATGTTACCAAACCCTTGCATAGATGCGGCACAAGCCTATTTGTTAAATTCTTTAATATTTACAGTGTTTTCTGAAGTTAAAATATTTCAAAATGTATGATTGTGCCTTTTAAATATGTATGGACTTATGGACACATTTATTACTCTTACTACATTACTACATTGTGTAAATTGTTTGTTTGTTATGTACTTGTGCTATTTGCATTGAGTTTACATTGATATGTATAACAACACTTAAATTGGCACTGTTTCTTTATGAGAACCAGCAGCTCTGCAAGCAAATGTTCATGGTTGAATGAGTGCAGTACACGACATTAATGAGAGGGAAGATGCACGGTTGTTTTCCCCTCTGTGCAATGTATGATAGAATTAATGTTTCTTTTTATCATTTTGATCACCAACTGACTGTAAATAACAGAAAGGATATCAAAAGACTAAAGACACATGAAATGAAAAGAGTGTGTGGATCTCGTCTTTGGATACACAAAACACTGAACAAAGCAAAAGGAAACTTTTACTTTTATAATGTGTATTAACTTGCTTGTACAAATATTTATTGTACAAGTTCTCAAATTTAAATCTACAAGCTCTTGAGTTTTGCAACACTTTCACCTTCTAACAGACATCCAACAGGTGCTTTACACTGGTCTCTAGCCATACTTTAAAATGGAGAATGCTTTGAAATCAGTCAGTGGAAAAGTTTAAATCAGAGTTGATGTCGTTCAATGCAAAGTAAATGTAATTATGGCATATCATGCCTCAGCTAAAGCGATGGTGCCAGCGTGATCACAACACCTCAGGACCCACTGCAGCCAAATAAGATTGCACACGAGTGCACACTCAAGAGACACAACTCGTGGTAAAAGATGAGGCTGAATACAGCTTAATCGCCAACTTCTTTGTCAGTAAAAGGATCGCAAGTTCTTCTTCACCACTACACAACTCAAATAACAGACATATTTTAGTCGCAAAGCACAAAATTTGGTCACATATGAGACTGATTTACTCACAGTGTAGAGGGCTGTGTGGTATACTGTCAGGGTTCTGCCTTTAGTTTTTTCCCCTTTGTGGCAGAATCCTGACATGTATGTGTTTTTTGTCTGTTTTGTGTATTGTGTCTGGATTCAGTCACTTAGTTTGTTTCAGTTTATTCACTCTGTGGCTGAGTCCAGACACTTGTGTTTTGTCTTGTGCTGTGTGAATGCACTTGGGTTTGTGTTTTTCTCATTACCTTGTGCATTTGTGTCTGTCTCAATGATAAGCCCGCCCTTTCGTTTGCCTTGTTATCTGCCTGGTTATTTTACCTCTTGATTTCTCCCTCTTTATAGTTCCCTTGTGTGCTCTGTCCTGTGTTGGAACGTTTTGTTAGTAACCCTGTTCAGTCATGTTTTCTAGTCCTGTTCTTTTTTTATATGAGATTAAGAGTCATTTTAATGAAGAAATCTCAATGTCAACATAAAAACTGTGCAAACTTCATGATAAAGCTCTCAGTGGCCCAAAATCTTTTTTTTTTATCTTCAGCTCAGCAAGATTTTAGGAGTAATTTCTCTTCAGAATTCACTTCTTTTTCAAGGAAACATGACTATTCTTTAATTTCAATCATAGCACGCTATGCATTCCAAAATAAAGCATTAAAAATCTAAATGCATTATTATAACATGTTTTCATGCATTATATGAGATAAAAAGTCATTTTAATGAAGAAATCTCAAAATCAACAAAGAACTGCAAACTTCATGAAAAGGTCTAACAGGCCCAAAATCTTTTTCTTTTTCTTTTTTTTCAGCTCAGCAAGCTTTTAGGAGTCATTTCTCATCAGAATTCACTTCTTTTTCTTTTTTTTTTTTGTAATTAAAATTTTTTGTTGATTCAAAGAAAAAAACACAACAGAGAAAAACACAACATTTACACACCGAATCAACATTTAATTTTTAACATTAACATCCCTCCCCAAACACCAACCCCACCCTACCCCAAAGAACACCCCTGTGGTCACATAAAATAATACACACACACAAACAATAAAATAAAATAAAAAATAAATAAATAAAAATAAATAAATAAATAATAAAATATATAATAAACATGCATAATTAAACTAAACGTCTCCCTCCTCATCCCTTCCCCTAGAGTCCTCCAAAACTGCCGAATACCTACCCCACTTCCTGAAAAATAAGTCCTCCAGCCCCAGCCTTCCATCTATCATCTTCTCATAAGCCGCCACCCTCCCCATCTCCGCACACCACTCCGGAAATGGTGGCGCTCCGTCTGACTTCCATCCCCTTAAAATAATTTGTCTGCCAGTCATCACGCCAGTCAGAACCCAATTTTTTATATATTTGTCCCCCGAATTTATAACTTCCCCATCACCCAAAATGCAAATCTGGGGCAAAGTAAAATCTGAGTGCCCAGAATGTCACGCAAATAATTCTGAACATTTAATCAAAAATCTTGGATCTTAACAGATCCCCAAAAAACATGGGTTGTGTCTCCAACTTCTGATTGGCATCGCCAGCAGGTGGGTGTGTCTTTAAGACCAAGCCTATATAATCTAGAGGGGGTCCAATAAAATCTTTGTAAAATCTTAAATTGCATAAGGTGAACCCTTGCATCTCTAGATGCAGACTTGACATTTTTCAGAATCTTAGTCCACACTCCATCCTCCAATACCAAATTCAAATCTTTCTCCCATAATCTCTTAATAGAAGTTAAAGTCCATCCCCCATACTCTGAATTAACAGGGAGTAGTACACTGATGCCTCATGACCTTTTCCAAAAGCCACAATCACCTCTCCCAAAGCATCTGCCTCCTTAGGGGTGTGTGTGCTACTCCCAAAAATAGTACAAAGCAGGTGGCGCAATTGTAAATACCTATAAAACTGAGGTCTGCGGATCCCAAAATGTTGGACTAAGTTTTCAAACAATCTCAACACTCCACTTTTATGTAGGTCACCGAGTGTAGTAACCCCCCTCACAATCCACTCTGGCCAGCAGAAAGGGGACTTGCCATTACATAATCTTGGGTTCTGCCTTATGCTCAAAGCAACATTTAAATAAGTGTCCAATTTAAACAATCTGGACACTTTAGTCCAAACCGAGTGTAAATGTAAAATAACGGTGTAACTTAACTTTTCCGATTAGTTTGATAGAGATGCTTTGTAAAGGCGAAATAGGGGCAAGAACTGCCTGTTCAATAACAAACCAGGGAGGGGCTCTCTCAGGTGGAAGTGACCAATGAGCCAAATGTCTGAGACTGAACGCATAGTAATAAAACAAAATCTTGGGTAGGCCTAGCCCTCCTTTGTCAATCGGTCTATGTAACTTATTAAAATGCAATCTGGGACGTTTACCATTCCAAATGAAGGACTTCGCTATGCTATCAAATTGCTTGAAATAAGATAGGGGGACATCTACAGGGAGAGATTGTAGCAGGTAGTTAAATTTTGGAATACAATTCATTTTAATAATATTAACCTTCCCAATCATCGATAAATGTAATGAAGCCCACCTACCCACATCGCTCGAAAATCTTTTTATTAAAGGGTCAAAATTAACACTAACTAAATCAGACAGATTTGCTGGGAATAAAATCCCCAAATACTTAATGCCCTGTTTGTGCCATTGGAAGGCGCCCGGCTGGAAAGCCGTTACTGGACAGTACGCTGTCAGAGCCAAAGCTTCGGATTTAGACTAATTAACTTTGTATCCTGAGAACTTGGAAAAGGAATTAATAATTCTGTGGAGACAAGGCATAGATCTAGTAGGTTCAGAGACAAATAATAAAATATCATCTGCGTAAAGCAGAAGCTTATGCGCCACACCTCCCGCCACCACCCCTGGAAAATCATCCTCCCCCCTTATCGCGGCTGCAAATGGTTCCAGGGCATGACAGAACAATAAAGGGGAAAGAGGGCAACCCCAGCCTATCCAGAGTAAATAAATCTGTGATTTCTCAAATCTGTGATTTTTTTTGTACCGCTGCTACAGGGTGTCTATAAAGTAACTTAATCCAACCAATAAAAGTATTCCTGAAAAGTATACATTTCCAAAATCTTAAAAAGATAATCCCATTCTACCATATCAAATGCCTTTTCGGCATCAAGTGAGATGGTAGCGACCGGAGATTGATCATTCGCCACTGACCACATAATATTGATGAGATGCTTGATGTTATCAGAAGAGCTACGGCCCCGAATAAACCCCACCTGATCTACATACACAACAAATCAAACTCCAGCCAGCAGGAGGAATAAGCACGAAGAACGAACAGATTAATCCACAGCTGTTCCAAATGAGTGTTATTCAATAGAACAAGCTCTAGCCGCTAGGCGGGACCAATACAAAAAGAAACAAAACCGGCATTCCGGTTCCCCAGATGGTCGAGTCAATTCACATGGAGGCCGCATAAAAGTATATACCATGACTTACACAATCCGTCAACTTTATAAAAGACATCCTTTGTGTGAGCATGTAGATATTTTGCGGTCATCCGTAGTGTCCACTCTCAAACTGGCTGGGAACTTCAATGCAAAAGTAATCTTTCATCAATGCAAAAGTTTCTTTAAGGAAAAGTGTTAATCCACAAAAAAACTACAGCTGCTCAGCGGAGCCAAAGCAAAAAAAAAAAAAAGAAACCAAAATGACGCCCAGCTTCCTCAAAAGCCAGAGTAAGTACAGCGAGTCGACCTCTCACATGAGAAACACCCAATGGTTTACTCACCCACTGATTCAATAAAAGACATTGCCTGATTGGGACATGTAAATACTTTGCGACCGTCCTTCGTTTCTATTCACAGTTTGGCCGGAAACATCAAAGCAAAAGTGATCTTTCGCTTATGTAAGAGTTTTTTACATTCCTTGAACCGAACGCGTTTCTCTCTCGTCGAACTCGCAAAGTCCGGGAACAAGAAAATATTATGGTTCTTCCAAGAAAGCTTCCCTTTGCTCCTCGCCTGGCGCAACACAAGATCTTTATCGGATGATCTCAGAAATCTGGCCAGAATCGATCGGGGCCTATCTCCCTCAGCAAATCTGTGACCTGGAACTCTGTGAGCTTGCTTGATTTCCAGCTTGTGGCCTGTTATGTCGAGCAGACTCGGGAAAAGCTCATCTAGGAATTTCACCATATCTCTGCCCTCCTCATGCTCAGGAATTCCAACAATTCGAACGTTATTCCTGTGGCTTCTATTCTCAAGATCTTCAAGCTTTTCAAGGAGATGTTCCAAATCAACTTTGGTCGTGGGCAGATTAGTGGTTAATTCCCTCTCCGAAGATTCCAGACAATCGATTCGTCTCTCAACATCAGTCACTCTTGTAATTATTACAGCGAGATCCTCCAAGTCAGCAAGAACCTTCGTCAACATCACCGACATGTTGGACAACTGATGCTGGATCACCTCTCCCGCTGCGCCATCCAAATCGAGTCCCCGGCCTGTAGGCCTGTCGGGGCTTTCATCCTGAACACGTAAGTGTCTTTTAATGTCTCCAGAGCCCGAGGATTTTGACTTCTTTGCCATGTTTTGCCTCAAATGTGTTACTGGGTATATCAAATTTCACCAGATTATAACATGAAAATAATAAAAAATTTAGCAAAGTGCGCAGAGCTTGTCACTCAAACGTCTGCTTCTTGCATGGCGTCCATTAAAACCCTCTAGTCCTGTTCTTGTATTTTTGTTTATGTTCCTGTTTTTCTCCATCGTGAGAGTTTTTGTTCTGTTTTATTTTTCAGTTAATAAAGACTCAGTATTTCATGCCTGCATCTGGGTCCTCCTTCCTGCACACCTGACATAACGATCCAACCAGTTATGGACCCACCAGGCATGAATTTTCTTTTGAACCCCGTTCCCCTATGTGCTGTAGAGTGCAGGTTAAGGAGCTGTTTGGACTTCGTCAGAGAGATCTTTCAGTGAGAGGGTATACACTGGTGAATTGTGAATTTCTGGTGTTGTCCTTGGGCCTAGAGGTCAGTCAGTCCTGCCTGATAGATCTCTTTATGGCGGGTCTGGTGAAACCCATCAAGTCCTGGGTTCCATATGGGAAGGAGGGGGAGAGTCTATCAGAGGTCATCAATTTGGCTATCAAGTGGGATGGTATCATCTAAGCCTGGACCTCTGGGGACCTCCTCTTCTCACCCCAGCCTGAGGACAACAATACCCTCTTACCGGCAGTGGAAGCCACGGTTGGCCTTCCTGCCACTTGGAAGAGGAGGAGGACTAGATGGTGCTCAATGCCCAAACCTGTGGCCAACCGCCAGTAGGCGGAGGAGCCCGCTGCTGACCACCAGGAGGCAGTGGGGCCTGAGGCCGTCGACAAGCCTGTCCTGTTCCCTGTGGCCATCGACGAACGTATCCTGTTCCCTGTGGTCAATGAGTCTGTCCAGTTCCCTGAGGCCATTGATGAGCCTGTCCTGTTCCCTGTGGCCATCGACGAGCCTGTCCAGCTCCCTGTATTCATTGAGTCCATCCAGTTCCCAGTGGCTGTCGACGAGTTTGTCCAATAGCCCGTGGCTGTCGACGAGAATGTCCAATCCCATGTGACCTTCGACGATCTTGTCCAGCCCCCGGTGACATTTGATGATCCTATCCAGCCCCCGGTGACCTTCGACGATCCTGTCCAGCCCCCCGTGGCCGTCGGCGAGCTTGTCCAGTTCCCTGTGGCCATCAACGAGCCTCTCCAGTCCCCCGTGGCTGTTGACGGGGCTGTCCAGTCCCCCAAGGCCATCGACGGGTCAGTCCATTCATCAATTATTTTCTGATAAATAATTAATTAATATGAAATATTATTCCACGAACACTGTCAATAGAGTTTAACTTGTATTAAACCCGAAACTTTCCTTATAAGAATAAATAACAATGAATTTATATTAGGTCTCACAGAAGTCCTGGGGGGCTCATGACACTTTAAAAAGATTTCATTTGTATGGGTAAAGACTTTTGCATAATGATTTTTGCTCATTGAATAAAGCAAAAAATTCAGAACTGATTTTTTCACCAGCAAACTGAATGAAAGAGGAATGCTGTGAATACAAGCAATTCAGTGACAAGATGATAGGAGACATGTGGAATCACACATCTGTGTGTCTGTAGCACACTAAACCATATCCTCATTATATAATGCATTGCCAGCTGAATCTACTAAGGTAAAAAACAAATCTCCAAATGTATAAACAGAGAGGTAATTAGATCCACTGTATGACCAAACAAAAAAGATGTCACTATATCTGAAATTTTGTTGCCTTCCACAGCTTCTATCCCATTCCTGTTAAACTACAGTCTAGCAGAACAGAGGTCTTCATAACCAGATGGACGTACAGTTCAGTACTGTACAGATGCCAACATTGGGTGAATGCATGATTCAAGCCTCAATGGCTTGATGGTACACCTTCTGAAATCTAGCACAAACATGGGCACTGAATCCAGGTTACCAACACGTGATTTTGTCTCTGCCAACCATACAAAGCAAATTGCTGGACAGGTCATGGACTACAAAAACCTGCCAACACAATGACATCCACTAAAACCTTCTGAATATTTCAGTCAGCCTAATTCAAACCAAATTGAATTGCATTAACCTGTTCCATAAATATTATGTAATCAAGAAGATGGTTGAACTCAGGATTGTGAAGCTTTAAGTAGTTAACCTCATGACCTTATTGTTTGTATATATTTAAAAAAATGCTTCAATTAAGATGTGATACAGACATTTACTGTGGTTAAATAGGTCGGTCTTGCTTTAAATCTCATCTTAAAGAAACAATGTAGGTGGCCTTGATAACATGATAGTCTGAAGGCTGCTGAAACGAAAGCAAAGCAAGCAGTGATTTTGTATTGCTAAAATCTCATTTCAAAGAGCTTACACTGGAGAATCTGCCAGAGAATAATAATTGAATTCAGAGGTATTCCTTTTCAAAGATTACAGCAGATCCCATTAAAGACCTGAATTTCCATTTCTATAATCAGCTCAATTCCTGATGGAGACAGACTCTGCTAGAAAAAGCATGGCATTCTTCTAATCATTAAATGTCTTAAGAATTTTAAGAATTTAGTTAAATTTCCACTAAGCATAAAAAGTGTATAGTCATATTTATAAACAATTGTTTATTCTCATTATTCAAACATATATAGTGGCACCAACAATAAACTTTAATGCAACATTTAGTTGGCATTTGCTTCTCTGGCTTCAGATTTCAAATCTGGCACTTACATTCTTAAATGTGCGTAG
Organism: Myxocyprinus asiaticus; assembly: GCF_019703515.2. Lineage (NCBI taxonomy): Eukaryota > Metazoa > Chordata > Actinopteri > Cypriniformes > Catostomidae > Myxocyprinus > Myxocyprinus asiaticus. Next base: position 26,663,279 of record NC_059355.1, read on the forward strand.
ATCAATAACTGGCACTGTTACTATGTGTTTGACAGAGTGAAAATCTTTCATACTGTGTAACTACATCAGCACTTTGTGACATTTTGATTGCGGAACCTCAGTAAGCATTACATTCAGAGGCGTTTGTACAGTAATTAACAGACTGCTGCTTTATTACAAGCAAATCAAAAGATCCTCCAAATGTAATCTGTTAGTAATTATAATATGCTGTTTTCCCTAATAAGAAAGAGCTCTCCAAACTGTGTGCACAATCAGAAAGTGAAGAAGATACTCTCTGGGGAGTGGGAGTTGTTGTCTTGATTGCTTTGTGATATGCAAGCCAGGATGCAGGTGAAATAAATAAAGTTTTAGCTGCTCAAATTGTACTTCCCGTAATAGAATCTGTCTTTCAGTAAGAGCCCTCATATATCTTGATGAGCTTCCTCATTTAGTAATGTGTCTATCTGGTCTATTAATCAGAAGCGAAACTGTATGGGGGGGTGGGGGGTTGAATTATAGGTTGATACGGGTCACTCATATTGGAATGGGAGAATCGTTATGCTAAATATGGTTGCTGTAGAAGTGGAAGTCCAGTTTTAGTTAAAAAAGCCAATCACCTTTTTGGTAGAGACACTGCCTGTCTGTTTATTTGCATGATCACACAGTAAATCGACATGCTGCTTCCGAATGCTCATGTACCCTGAAATCGAACCCATTCTTCCGAATTACTGACAAGCAGCATCTTTGAAATTACTGACACTGGCACTATTCCCCATCAGATATTTTTTGCATCAATTCAAACGTGTTCACCTTTCTCTGTGGCGCTGATAGGACATTGCGCAAGCAATATCCCAGACGTGGGTTCTGGTCCCATGGAAACCAGAAAGTAATTGAGTTTATATAAACAATGCTGAGCGCAATCCAGAGGTTGAATTTTCACTCTAAAATTACACCTTTACTCCACTGATGGTTAGGTTTAGGGTTGTGGTTAGGGAGTAGAGTTAAAAAAATATGCATTCCTGTTGACTGTATTGTATCATTTCACCTCAACAACAGTTCCAGCTTCGGCCACTGGGGGCAGAGATTGGAATTTCGGGATGCACAGATCGATTTCAGAAGATAAACTTTTAACCTCCTGTTGCCCAATTCATAGAGTGATCAGTCTGTTACTTGAGAGTATATGCACTTTAGCTGTAGCTGACTAGTGTGAAAAATTGTCTTTTTTCCCATGATTTCAACTAAAGAAGCACAATTTATGATACCATCGTGGTCATATTTTACTGCTGATTTGAAAAATGTTATTTGATCGTTATCTTGACCAACCACTTTTAAATTGCAATGCACTAAACATAAAGAATTCTAATATTATCGAATGGTGTCTCAGATATCTAATGTTCTATTGCCAGTTCCATGCTGATTCTCTTTCATACACAGTGGCATTATTTTAATTAAAGTAAAGTTGAAGCACACTACACACAGTGGAGAAAGAGACTTTTTAGAGAAATTCAGTATCTTGGGTACCTGCTGTGTTGGAGGTTACTGGGCGGGCAGCTCCATCACATTTGGTCTCACAGAGGAAGTCATCGATAGAAGGGCTCAGCAAGGGACGGCTCTCTTGTTGCTCAATCACCAGCTGAAAAATCAAGCAGAAGAGATTAGTGAGAGCTACAATATGCACTTGGCCTTCTGTTCTCCTATTGTTTAAGTTGCAACCAGCCACCTTTGTACCATGACACACCATCTCTGCGTGAGATTTTAAATGATGGAAGTCACCTCTCTCTTCAGCCCCTGCCTATTTACAGAACTGAGATGACTATTCTCACCTTGGCCCCCAATGACACACGGCCCCTAACTTGAGGATACTTCCCCCTTCCCTTTCACACTTAAACAGAGGGAAAATAGAAAAATCATGAAGAGCAAATCTTGTGCTTGTTTTTCCATTTCGGTGCACATAGTAATTGTGTATGACTGTAATTATGAAAAGGAATGTGTCTTTATAATGCCTCCCATCAGTGTTCTATGTGCTACTATGATAGAATTTGTGTGTGTTCTCCTGAGAGACTGGCAGTGAGGTGGCCCGGTGTCTAACAGAATGGAAAAAACACATCAATCATCATCTGCTTGCTCTCATAGAGTTTATTCAGCTGTGTCACAGACTCATTGGAGGACAGCACTTTTGTGGTCAATGGGTATGTGTACAGCAAATCTGCATTTTCAGGAATAACTACCTCTCTTTTTAAAATTAAATATTTTTGTCAGGAACAAAATGCACATTTTCAACATTTAAGGGAATTACAATGCTTAATCTGTATCCTCAATGATGACATATTTGTTATTAATATATTTGAATAATTTGAGTCTTATTAATTTAATTAATTTAAACATTACACAATGACATTTTATGGAATTTATTCACAAAATTGAAATGCCTAAATCTTAAAAATACGCTTAAATATTTTTTCGAGTGTAGTTTTGTGTCCGTTCAAGGTGCAAGAACAAATTTCTGCATGAATTGTATGTAAATACACTCTTGTATGTAAATTGTATACAAATACATTCATAAATGGTCATATTCAATTCAGTGGGAGATTTTTATGTACGAATAGACTTATGAACAATTTGTCAACAAACAAGCACGGCAGTTCTAAGGTTAAATGCCCACTTTATTTTGCTCAAAGCGAAAATGCTAAATTTTAAACATTCTCCCAAGCAGATGAGGTTTTTAATGTTAATGCTCTAAGTTTTAAATCAACAAAACCTAACTCCCTATCCTAAACCTTGAACTTAAACCTAACAATGAAAAACAGATGAGGTTGTTAAAGCTGTGTGTATGTGATTCCATATTCAATTGCACCACTAAACGGAATTGCAAAAATAAATTTCTGAATACACCCCCTGTCTGCCGTTGGTCAAACAAAGAGATAGACCCGCCCCCACATAGACAGCCCGTGATGGAGCACTGCCGGTTCTGGAACAGCGGGAGAGCGAGATAAGGGGGAGCCGGAGACGCCAGTTTGTGAAAGAGAGAAGCACGCGGCCACGCTGCATGTGTGTCTGTTTATTTATGTTTTATGTTGTTTTAAGTTCATTTATATAATTACATCTTATGTTGACTGTTACAGTATTTTAAAACAGAAAAAGTTACATACATCAGCTTTAAGGTTCATTACCTTATCGAATTTTAAAACAACACAACCAACCTCCCTAACCTAAACCCTAAAACTATAGTGTCATAAAAAGCAAATATGAGATGAAAAACGCAATTGCTGAAGCAACCATGTCAGTGGTGTTACCACTGGTTCATGACACCCCTTCCTCGTGCAGCAAAAGCACATCTGAAGGGCACAGCCCTATGAAGTGGAATGCAGAGCTCGCTGTTCTGAATTCGTTCCCTACCAATGATGAGACTGACGCGCCACCTCCTCCTGTGGAGCGAGCGCCATCTCCTCTCCCTGCGAGCGACATATGTCCCAGGCTCTCTGAATTACGGTGTAGACCTATTGTCACACCAAAGTGCGATGCCAGGTGAATGGAGACTTCATCCTCAGACTGTCCTGAGGATTTGGGAAATATTCAGCAAAGCGGAGATCGATTTATTTGCCTTGCGGAGAGCGCCCACTGTCCCCTCTGGTACTCCAAGTCCCAAGCTCTACTAGGAGTGGACGCAATGGCCCACAAATGGCCTGTGAAACACAAATATGCATTTCCCCCCGTGTGTCTCTTTCATTCTGTCATAAGCAAAATCCGAGAGGACAAGGAAACGATTCTATTGGTTGCGTTGAAGTGGCCCAACCAGTCCTGGTTTCCAGAAATGATAATGATTTTAGATGGCCCTCCATGGGAAATACCACTGAGGAGGGATCTTTTCTCTCAAGCGTAGGGCACAATCTGGCATCCCCAGCCCCAGCTGTGGAACCTGCATGTGTGGCCCCTGAACGGGGCACGCTAAACGTAACAGAACTGACTCAGTCAGTTATGAACATCATTTTCCAGGCTAGAGCACCGTCTACATGACGCCTCTATGCACTGAAATGCAATGTGTTCACTAATTGGTGCTTTTCACACGGCAAAGACCCAGTGAACCACCCCATACCTGAAATTCTCACATTTCTTCAAGAGCGACTGGACACAGGGCTCACTCCGTCAACGCTCAAAGTTTATGTGGCGACTATATCTGCATATCACGCACCCGATGCCGGCACCTCTATAAGCAAACATGATTTAATCATAAAGTTCCTTAGGGGAACAAGGCAGCTGAATCCCCCTTGCCTGGCTGTAGTTCTGACCTAGCTTTGGTCCTAAAAGCGCTCATGGGGCCCCCCTTCGAGCCTCTGGACTCTGTTGAATTGCATGTGCTTTCTTTTAAGACTGTATTACTTCTGGCTCTGGCCTCAGTAAGATGGGTCAGTGATTTGCATGCACTGTCAGTCGACAATTCATGTCTGGAGTTTGGGCCGGATCTTTCAAAAGCCACTGTCAAACTCAGAAAAGGCTAAGTGCCTAAGATTCTAACCATGCCCATCAGAGTGCAGGTGGTTCACCTTCAACCCTTTTTCCCTCCATTTAATTCGGATGGGGAACAGTCATTGCATTTGTTATGCCCTGTGTGAGCGCTACACACATATGTTGAGCACACTCACCAGTTCACACTGTCTGGCAAGCTCTTTGTGTGCTATGGAGGACACACGAAAGGAATGTCCATCTCCAAGCAAAGACGGTGATCTGGATCGTTGATGCAAATTGCCCAATTGGTGTTAAAGCACATTCAACTAGAGGCATGGCCTCTTCATGGACATGGACAAACAGTGTGTCCTTACAAGATAAATGATTTACAGCAGGATGATTTACTCAAAACACATTCACTAGGTTTTACAACCTAGATGTGACATCTCTCATCGCTAGTCCTCTCTGTCTAGAGCGCTTGCTATTTCATTGGCCATACATACACTACCGGTCAAACGTTTTGAAATACTTGACTGAAATGTTTCTCATGATCTTAAAAATCGTTTGATCTGAAGGTGTATGCTTAAATGTTTGAAATGAGTTTAGTAGACAAAAATATAATTGTGGGAATTATATTGTGACATATTAATTTATTTCATTATAAAACTAAAATTTAATAAAAAAAATGACTTGGAATAAAGAAAAGCAGCCAATAAGTGCCCAACATAGATGGGAACTCCTTCAATACTGTTTAAAAAGCATCCCAGGGTGATACCTCAAGAAGTTGGTTGAGAAAATGTCAAGAGTACATGTCTGCAAATTCTAGGCAAAGGGTGACTACTTTGAAGATGCTAAAATATAACACAGTTTTGATTTATTTTTGATTTTTTTTTATTCACAACATAATTCCCATAGTTCCATTGATGTTATTCCATAGTTTTGATGACTTTACTATTATTCTAAAATGTGAAAAAAAAAAAAAATAATAATTATAATAAAGAATGAGTAAGTGTTTCAAAGCTTTTGAACGGTAGTGTACATTTATGCTCCTATTTTCAAGTACGGGCTCCCTGTCATTTTACACAACCACCTGAATTCAGGCCGTTGTATCTCCCAAAGTCACAAGCACTTTCATTATAAATAAAACTTACTTCCCGACTGGGTTCATGAAGGTGTTAATTTATACTATATGAAGTGCGGCGTGATGGGAATCTGTTCCCCATAGCGTCAGCTTAGTGATGCAATGTCAAGTGTACTGAATCGTAAGAGAACGTCTCGGTTATGTATGTAACCTCGGTTCCCTGAGATGAATGGAACGAGACATTGCGTAAGCTGGCCATACTACAGACTCAGGGTTTTTTGAGGTGCGAGCAATGCGCTCTTTGTCCCTCAGTCAGAAAATTCTGAGGAATAGTGTTTGTGCGCCCACTTTACTACCGGATAGCTTCAAGCCTAAAGGACCGAGCTTAACACCATAGCCAATACTGGTGGTATTGTAGAAAGGTTTCAGCTAGGTCATGTAGAAGGACAGTCCCCATAGCATCATCTTAGTGACGCAATGTCTCATTCCCTTCATCTCAGGGAACCAAGGTTACATACGTAACAGAGACATTAGATAGTGCTTGTAATATGATTGCAGTGGCCATTTGAACACCTGCCTTGCACTGCGCACCAGAGTTTTAATGCTGGCCAACATGTCCAGGAATTATAAAGTTTGCCGGATAAACTGAAAAAATCTGCTCATCTCATCTCTAAGCACGCACATTTGAAGCTCTGTTAATTTAGGTATTACACTAAATTACTTTGAATTCTGCTTGTAATATCATGTTTGTGCTTAGATTAAATGCAAGTATAATTAAGAGAAATGGAGCATGTTTTAATACACTGACATAGGCCTAATGATTAATGTGTCATTATACCAGAGTCTCTCCCACGAAATCCAAACACAAGTGGTCAAATAAAGAAGCATAATACGACCAGTTATAACGGTGATGTGTCTCGCTTGTCCACTTCTGATTGAATCACCTAAAACGGGTGCAAGCCATTCTGTTATGTTGTTAGTTTACATGTTATCACGAATTAACTCTCCCGTTGAGTTTGTGAAAGAATTTCGAGATCTACTCACCTGTTAATCAAACAATGCGCTAAAGGAAGTATTTTAAACTGGCATGCGAGACGGGAATAACGCAGGCTGCTTTTGAACTTCACAAACTGTCAGGAAAGTCCTCCATGGCAGCGCAGCGCAAACAATTTTTTAATTTGTCGGACATTTCCAGCTAACGGAAACCCTTCTGTGCACAGTCTCCAAGGTTCTGTCACAGTGTCTCTGCATAATAATGTGTCTAATAGTGCACTAGCCACTGCAGAACAGCAGAAGATGCTGGAAACCTGCAAGTAATCTACACTGTCATTAGCCAATTTAATCCCACCAAACGGGGTGAAAGGGGTCTAAAAGGAGTTGTTGATGTATTTTACACAGAGTTGTAAATTTTAAATGACAGTGCAGACTTTTTATCACATGAGTGGTGAAAATAGTCACATTACCAGAGCTATTTAATTCCACTGTGCTCCTCTAAACATAATGTCTGTTAAAACACCATAAAAGGAAGCAAATATGCCGTCATAATACACATACAACTATATATACTGTATATATATATATATATACAGGTGCATCTCAATAAATTAGAATGTCGTGGAAAAGTTCATTTATTTCAGTAATTCAACTCAAATTGTGAAACTCGTGTATTAAATAAATTCAATGCACACAGACTGAAGTAGTTTAAGTCTTTGGTTCTTTTAATTGTGATGATTTTGGCTCACATTTAACAAAAACCCACCAATTCACTATCTCAAAAAATTAGAATATGGTGACATGCCAATCAGCTAATCAACTCAAAACACCTGCAGAGGTTTCCTGAGCCTTCAAAATGGTCTCTCAGTTTGGTTCACTAGGCTACACAATCATGGGGAAGACTGCTGATCTGACAGTTGTCCAGAAGACAATCATTGACACCCTTCACAAGGAGGGTAAGCCACAAACATTCATTGCCAAAGAAGCTGGCTGTTCACAGAGTGCTGTATCCAAGCATGTTAACAGAAAGTTGAGTGGAAGGGAAAAGTGTGGAAGAAAAAGATGCACAACCAACCGAGAGAACCGCAGCCTTATGAGGATTGTCAAGCAAAATCGATTCAAGAATTTGGGTGAACTTCACAAGGAATGGACTGAGGCTGGGGTCAAGGCATCAAGAGCCACCACACACAGACGTGTCAAGGAATTTGGCTACAGTTGTCGTATTCCTCTTGTTAAGCCACTCCTGAACCACAGACAACGTCAGAGGCGTCTTACCTGGGCTAAGGAGAAGAAGAACTGGACTGTTGCCCAGTGGTCCAAAGTCCTCTTTTCAGATGAGAGCAAGTTTTGTATTTCATTTGGAAACCAAGGTCCTAGAGTCTGGAGGAAGGGTGGAGAAGCTCATAGCCCAAGTTGCTTGAAGTCCAGTGTTAAGTTTCAACAGTCTGTGATGATTTGGGGTGCAATGTCATCTGCTGGTGTTGGTCCATTGTGTTTTTTGAAAACCAAAGTCACTGCACCCGTTTACCAAGAAATTTTGGAGCACTTCAGGCTTCCTTCTGCTGACCAGCTTTTTAAAGATGCTGATTTCATTTTCCAGCAGGATTTGGCACCTGCCCACACTGCCAAAAGCACCAAAAGTTGGTTAAATGACCATGGTGTTGGTGTGCTTGACTGGCCAGCAAACTCACCAGACCTGAACCCCATAGAGAATCTATGGGGTATTGTCAAGAGGAAAATGAGAAACAAGAGACCAAAAAATGCAGATGAGCTGAAGGCCACTGTCAAAGAAACCTGGGCTTCCATACCACCTCAGCAGTGCCACAAACTGATCATCTCCATGCCACACCGAATTGAGGCAGTAATTAAAGCAAAAAGGAGCCCCTACCAAGTATTGAGTACATATACAGTAAATGAACATGCTTTCCAGAAGGCCAACAATTCACTAAAAATGTTTTTTTTTTATTGGTCTTATGATGTATTCTAATTTTTTGAGATAGTGAATTGGTGGGTTTTTGTTAAATGTGAGCCAAAATCATCACAATTAAAAGAACCAAAGACTTAAACTACTTCAGTCTGTGTACATTGAATTTATTTAATACACAAGTTTCACAATTTGAGTTGAATTACTGAAATAAATGAACTTTTCCACGACATTCTAATTTATTGAGATGCACCTGTATATATATATATATATACACACTGGTGGCCAAAAGTTTGGAATAATGTACAGATTTTGCTGTTTCGGAAGGAAATTGGTACTTTAATTCACCTAAGTGCCATTCAACTGATCACAAAGTATAGTCAGGACATTACTGATGTTAACAACAGCACCATCACTACTTGAAAAAAGTAATTTTTGATCAAATCTAGACAGGCCCCTTTCCTAGCAGCCATCATTCCAACACCTTATCCTTGAGTAATCATGCTAAATTGCTAATTTGGTACTAGAAAATCACTTGCCATTATTTCAAACACAGTTGAAAGCTATTTGGTTTGTTAAATGAAGCTTAACATTGTCTTTGTGTTTGTTTTTGAGTTGCCACAGTATGAAATAGACTGGCATCAATATTAGGTCAATATCAATATTAGATCAATATTAGGTCAAAAATGGCAAAAAAGAAACAGCTTTCTCTAGAAACTCGTCAGTCAATCATTGTTTTGAGGAATGAAGTCTATACAATGCTTGACATTGCCAAAAAACTGAAGATTTTATACAAAGGTGTACACTACAGTCTTCAAAGACAAAGGACAACTGGCTCTAACAAGGACAGAAAGAGATGAGGAAGGACAGATGTAAACAGAACTAAACTAGTTTGAGAAATAGACGCCTCACATGTCCTGAGCTGACAGCTTCATTGAATTCTACTCGCTCAACACCAGTTTCATGTACAACAGTAAAGAGAAGACTAAGGGGTGTAGGCCTTATGGGAAGAATTGCAAAGAAAAAGCCACTTTTGAAACACAAATCAAAAAGAAAAAGTTAGAGTAGGCAAAGAAACAGACATTGGACAACAGATAATTGGAAAAGAGTGTTATGGATCTTAACCCCACTGAGCTTTTGTGGGATCAGCTAGACTGCAAGGTGTGTGAGAAGTGCCCGACAAGACAGCCACATCTATGGAAAGTGCTACAGGAAGCGTGGGGTGAAATGTATCTGGACAAACTGACAGCTAGAATGCTGTCATTGCTGCACGTAGAGGATTTTTTGATGAGAACTCTTTGAAGTATTTAAGTTTTTTTTTCAAATTGTAATATAAATTTTTCACGTTATTAATATTCTGACTATCCATTGCAATCAGCTGAATGCCACTTTGGTGAATAAAAGTACCAGTGTCTTTCCATAAGAGCAAAATCTGTACATTATTCCATTATTCCATTTGGCCACCAGTGTGTTTGTATATATGTATATATATTCTGTATATATTTTAATCGCTTGACAGCCCTAGTTCTGACCTAACGTGTCATATACTGTATCTGGATGTCAAGAAGTCAAGCACCATTTTGCCATGTTAAAGAGATGATTCAGGTGTCTGGATCACAGTAGTGCAAGTGATACTGTACAGTCCTGGCAGAGTGTGTTATATCACAGTGGTCTGCTGTGTCCTCCACTGTATAACGCTCGTAATCGGTGGTAAAATAAATGTTATTTAAAGAGATGTCTGTGTACATTTTTAATCAAACATATAAGCGGTAATTTATCAAATGACAATCAAATGATGGAGAAGAGCATTATATCCTTAGAGCATTTTATACTGGCCTGCAAGATCAGAATTTTTAGTGCAAATTACAGTCTGCAGCGAATTTGTGGGCGCGTTCGAGCTGTTGCCTGATCTGCATCATTTCTTCAGTGAATCGGGTGCTAAACCAACGAAGACAACGTACGTGTGCAAATAACCAACGCTTTTATTGGCCGCAATTCATTCTTAGTGAATTCTCCCCTAATTCTTTGATTTTTGATAAATGTATTTAATTAACATATTCACTGTAATGGTTTATAAACAGGTTTATAAACGGACCACCAGAAAAACCTTTTCTGTCTACCACTAATATGAATAGGATATTAGAAGAATGCATCCCACTGTGGTGTTCTGAATCTCTGAAAAATGTTAAATCCAGAGTTTCTAAGTCAAAAGCTCACCACTCTTAAAAACTCGTCCTCTCAAAATTGAGCATCCATATATTCAAAATAATAATATCTCACATTTTAAGTGATCACCTCTCAGTTTGTGGCATTCTCTTTTTGTGTGTGTGTGCAGTAAAACTGTGGTTTGCGGATCTTAAGCACGGCCGTGCTACTGCAGCATGCAGCACAGACGGAACGTTACCTTGACCCTGAAAGCATGTCCATGGCCACGTGCTAAATTTTGAGTGCTCGAGATTTCACAACAGCAAAGTAAATAAGACTCATTGTACTCTTTATTTTTCTTTTTTTTTTGCAGTCCTTAATATGCATTTTTTTGTGGATTTTCCAAGTGCCAGAGATTAAACTAAATTATAAAAACTACCGCACTGCACAGCTTTTGTTCTGCAGTCTGTCCGATCATCTAGGGTGGGCATACGAACCTTTAGGGTGGGCAGTGCCCACACTAGCCCACCTGTAGACACCCCCCCAAACCATGCCATTTTGTGGTTCTTCTATGACACTTTCAACTCACATTTCAACTCCTTGTGGGTATAAGCAAATGTGTGTGCGCTTGACTGATGTAGACATACCAAATGTGTTTTTTTCTTCACTTAGTAAAGCTCAGTAAACCCTCTACCATCTTTCCAACAACTGCAAATCTCTTGATGTCCCTTCAGATTACATTGTCATTAAATAAATCAGACTGGGTTTAAAAAAGAAAAAGAAAAACTGTTTAGCAATGTGACTGCAGTCATCTGTTCTAATTACAGGAATGGGCTTCGTCTCTATAATAATTCCCATTAATGTCAGCAACACTGTTACATTTGTGCCAAAAGTGAAGAACAGTTTTAAATTGAATACAAGGGACTCATCTAATTTAGGAGCAGGGCCCAAAACATTTTCAAAATATTCCCCTCACTCATTATGCCACTCATTCTGATGGCATGTACAATGGAGGATGTTATGCTTTTATTATAAGGCTAAATTAAAAGTGAGCCCCAATTGTAGTGCACCTATATCGTAATAAAATATCCAGACTGGAGATGATGTTACATAACACAGCCTGACACTTAAAAAAAATGTGTACATCAGCAAATATTAGCTGTAAAATAAAACCTCTAACTCTGTTTCAGTTGGGAGGTCAGTATTTTATATAAATCCCATTATTTTGCCTGAATTTTTTGACTATTATTTCTGAAACAAGCTTTTTGCAAAACAAAGAAATAAAAAAAAGTTGTACTAATTGCTAAAAAGCCAGGCAAAAATGACAGTTTGAAGACAAAGTACCATCATTTCCTTCACTTTCTTCAAACATGTACAAGGTGTTGTAACAGCAGGAGTTCAACTTAGGTGACATCAGGCATTCCAGCCAGCAAAACAATAAATCTCCTCCCTGACACCAGCAGAGCCAGAATTGTCTCTGCAACCCAATTAAGACTGCTGGGTCAGCGTTCTGGCAGAGACTTTCTCCACAGGAACGTTTTCCCAAATGCTCATGCTGACCAACATACGCTGCTCTCATTATTCATGAATATTCAGTGTGTATTTCAAAGCTCCTGTCAAGTTAGAGATCACAAAGCCTTGTACAGTTAGTTGTTCAGTTTGAGAGTAGAATGTTTATGCTTTGGATTGAAATTGTCGAGCACATCTAGTTTTTGCTTTTGCTTTTTGCCAAGAGAAGTATAATCAAATTTTTCTATTTATTTTTTCCTATGTCTACAGTATATTCTACAGTAATTAATTTCTGATGGACTTTTGTCTCTATGGTCATATTTAAGCCCTGAACTAATTAAAAAGGCATCCAAGGGAAACTAGAGGAGCCCTCAATTAAGCAAGTCTTGATAAGGTCAGAGTTTTCAATCAATTTGTATTTCCTTTCAGTTTGCTTTAAATGACAAACATACAACAGTCCATTAAATTAGGCAGTATTGTTGAAGCTTCTGTTCACATTAGAACCCACATATAGGGCAAATGGATGTGACATGAAATCACCTGTGTTTTATTTTACAACCGGCTGCATTCTGACAACACAGCTGGTAATACATTTCTAGTCCCATAATAAGTGTTCTTGCCATTTTTGCAGGAAACAAATGGCATGTTTCCTCTACAAGCAACATGCAAACTCTGGACATTTTTCAATCTGGTCTCATAGATTCATGTTACCTAAATTTCTGCAAAATGACTGTTACGTGCCTCGGTGTCCCGGCAGTTTACGATGAAATAAACACTAGAGGCGCAACAACAATGACTTGTTCACACAAATCACAAGTAAAATGCCAGATTATCAGTTCATATATACTTTTTGCCCTGTTCCTCACATAATGCTGTCATATGACATATAAACACTTCTACTATAGTGTATGACCTGTAAGGTGATGCATTTTAACGTTTGCATTATATAATCAATTACATTTACAAGACTGTTTTCAGCTTGATCCAAATCCATTGTAGCTCAACTGATACAGTGTTGCACATGTAATGTTAAGGACAGGGGTACGAGTCCTGACGAACATTAGGAGCTTGAAGTCTTTATCTCCTGTCTTTATCTCCTTAAGCCCATTGTTGTTATTTAATTCAAACCTTCCTGCAATATGAGAACATTTTAATGTTTCTGCTTACACTTGTCATTAAAACTGCTTGTTACTTTTATTTACTGCAGCTTCCATCCAAAACATCATGCACTCACAATGGCACATTAAATTGTCCATCAGAAGATACAGCATAAAAGCATTAAAGAGCACCTATTATGGTTTTTCAAATATTATCTTTCATGTAGTGTGTTATATAGCTGTTTGTGAATGTAAAAAAGTCTGCAAAGTTGCAAAAACCAAAATGCACGACAAATGGAGTTATTGACTCCCAAAAGAAAGAACCGATTAACACCTGAAACGAGTCGTTAGTAATTCCAGACTTACTTACTGTAATAACCTCCATAATTTGGTAACAAAAAATTGGCTGCTCGCGAACAGCTTTGACCCACCCTCAAACACTACACTAACCGGTAGACCAATCACAACAGACTGGGACATCTGACCAATAAGAGCAAAGTAGGCTCTCTGAAAGGAGTTTAGAATGAAACAAAATTAGGCACGTTTAAAAACCATAATAGGTGCTCTTTAAGGTGAAGAACGCATTACATTAACAGCATGTTACAGTAGATAGCATTGAGTGGTGCTCACTATAAGCTCAAACAGAGTGCAACCTGAGGTACTTGACATTCAGTCAAGACTTGAACGTCTAGGTCACATTCTTTGGCTTTAATTAGAATATGATTATTCATGTAATGCAAAATGTTCTATTCTGGAATTGTAACAGCATTGTGGGTCTGATGTCCCATCTTGACATGCTGCTTCAAGGCATTTAGACCTGTGGTAATATTATAAATCTGATTACCTTTCCTGACACTGCAAAGTTCACTGGAATACAAAATGGCGAGAGTAATGTTGTTTGAATTCTCACATTATAGGATTTTTGACATATACAGTAAGAAAAGGAGTGTACTTGTTCTGCTACACTTTATAATATCCCAACCATTTTGTACCCTTTTTATTTTTTTCTGTACAAAGTGCATCATGTCTTTGTGTTTGAGCTGAAAGGCAAATCCAGAATTATGTCATGGAAAACTTCAACTACTTGTGTCACGTGGACTTAGCTCCTGGTGATAACTCCAAGATATTGTTGTCAAGGGAACCTGGAACCAGTTTAGCTAGCGGGAGTCTCAAGGAGGAGGGTTAGGGTGCTAGGTCAAGGGAGGTATAGGCTCATGTGAGGCAATTAGTGTTATAAATAGCATGAACATAAACAACTGCATTACATATGAAGAAAGAGGGGATATTTGGATGTGATAGCCAAACCAGGTTAAAAGCAAAAATAATAATAATAAAAAAAAAAATAATAATAATAATACAATTTTGAGTGATATGCTCTTTGTGAAGTCTGTACAATGAACTGTACCATTAATATGACATTTGAACCAAAAGTGTGCAACAAAAGCAAGGTTGCTCATTTGCTGTTGGTCAAGTCCTGAAATAAACACTTCAAATGCACAAATAAGGATGCCTTGTTCTGATAAATGGCTAAAAGTGTTTCTAGTTCACCCAAAGATGAAAATTATGTCATTATGTACTCACCTTCATGTTGTTCCAAATACCCATAACTTACTTTCTTCCATCGAACACAAAAGGAGATGTTATGCAGTATGTTAGTCCAATTCACCATTCATTTTCATTGTATGGAAAGAAGATGCAATAAAAGTGAATTATGACTGAGACTAACATACTGCATAACATCTCCTTTTGTATTCGTAAGTCATAGGAATTTGGAACAACATGAGTACAGTACATGATGAAAGAGTTTTCGTCTTTGGATGAACTGTCCCTTTAAATGCAGTATTAAATGCACACTTTCTGTTAATTATTTATATATAAATTTTTTAGGGCAGATGTTAAATGTCCATAATTCAAAATTTTTAGGAACAGGGAGACTAAGAGGTCATAAATTCTCAGCATAAATTTATTCAGGCCTTAAAAAAATATATATTACTGAATAATACCCAAATACACTTCGGAGTGTCTATCAGCTATGTGCACCCTAATAGCCTGGTGGAACCACAGAAATATACGACGAACTAATCAATAGACGTTGCTGCTGTGGTGTGGGGTGTAAAGACGTGTATGATTGTGATTGTGTACGGTTGTCCTAGCGACTGCAGTTCGAATCCGTGTTTTGTACCACTCTTTTTTCCATCCGATTTCCTGTTTCTACTCTTAATATTTCCTTTAATATGACTTAAAATAATAGATAAAAATGACTATAAATGTTGATTTCATCGCAGTGATTTGGTCACAGTGAATGTCGGGGAGTGCAGAGAAGGGTTTGATCTGGAGGTGGGGTCTATCGATCGCACACGTTCCCATGTGAAACCATGGTTACTGTAGTAAAATCAAGATTATTTTTTCTAAGTTAAGGTTAAGGTTAGGTTTAGGGTTAAAGGTTATTGCAGTTTGTCTGTGGGACTCTAAATAAACACAATAAACACACTGCAGTGATGCCCATACTGTATGTTAGTATTTAAATATGGGTGAAAATAGTGTCTGAAACTATTTGTACCAGGGTGCAATTAGTATCAACCATTATTTGCATCAGGGTTGGGGTGCAAATAATATTTGCCACTATTTGTACTGGGTGTAAATAGCATATATCATTATTTGCACCAGGGTGCAAAAAATAGCATCTGCCAATAAACTTTGCCAATGAAATCAACAGTTATGTTTTGTCATTTATATCCTTGGGTTGTTTTACAGACTAAATATAATGAGGGGATAAAAGTTCCACATTGTAGTATAAAGGACAATATTGATCTGATAATGCTCTGGCACCAGCATTGACACGACTTTACACAGAGGAATGATGTTGTGCTCCAGATTCTGTAATTGATCAGTAGACTACCTCACCTGATCTGAAAATGAACTAAACTTTCTATTATGGACAAAGCAGAAGTACAGTTGGCTTCAGGTCATTTGTCTACTAACTCAACTGCTTAGAAAACATAGAACTTTGCATAGGCATCTCTGAATCATCACTCATTTAGTAAATGATAAAGCAGTGGAGACCAGTTCTACTGATTGCAATTAAAGCTTAGTAGCCTATAATGCAGTTATTGCAATTGAATAGTTCAAAATCATAATCTATCTTACATCAGTAAACACAGATAGACAGTAGTTTTACACACAGACACATGCACACACACGTTTACTTATAAATACTACAGGATAAATTAAACAAATACCCTACCTCTTTATTTATGTATAGATGTTCCCGAATTCTGAATTTGGGAAGTTTTAGCTCACTTTTGGGGACCATTTTGTCCACACACACACACACACACACACACACACACACACACACACACACACACACACACATGTTGGTGCAGCTATCATTATGAGGACACTCCATAGACATAATGATTTTTATACTGTACAAACTATAGATTCTATCCCCTAACCCTAAACCTAACCCTCACAAAAAACTTTCTGCATTTTAACATTTTCAATAAAACATAATTTAGTATGTTTTTTAAGCGATTTAAATTATGGGGACACTAGAAATGTCCTCATAAACCACATTTATAGCATAATACCCTTGTAATTACCACACACACACACACACACACACACACACACACACATACACACACACACACACAAAACTAAAATTATTATAATACAGAATGTGTCATAGAAAGACCACACAGGCAAAAAGAAGACAAGCTATAAAAGCTATGAGAATGGCAATGGCAATTTCTGCAATGTATTTTTGCCCGAAAGGTAAATACATTTGGTTTAAATCATACTAATCATACCACATCATTTTGTTAGCTGCATGTTAAATAAATGCAAAATAATGTTACAGTAAATATACTATATCAAATTAGATAAATATCAATATTAGCTTCTTATGAAGGGGAATATGATTTAGAATGTGTAAAGTATATGGTGAAGTATATGCCTATATTAATTGTATTCCATACAGAGCAAGATAATTACATATTTTGTTGTGATTGCTGTAAATTCCTGGGTTCATGAACATCTCTAATGCTTTAAGCTTTTTCAAAGCTCAATTTAAATCTATGTGTGTCCCAGTGTGTCCATCTAAAATTACCATTTCTATTGTCCCTATTCTATTGCCTGTTACAAGTCTTGCATGATGTGAGCAGCTCCATTTTTTACCCCATAGAGCAGCTCTGAAAAGAAAGAAAACAGCCTGTGTGAACTGTTTTGTTGTAAGTTTGGGATGTCTAATGGTAGAGACACACTGTGATATTTAGTTAGGCTTAAAGGGGGAGTTTTACATGCGATGGTTAAAGCCTTGTCATTGGTTCTCATCACCAGCAAGAATGGAGGTGCTGTTTAACTCTTGCGGTAACTGCAGTAGTTCTGCCCACCTTGTTTGTCACCGTGAGGAGGGGTTTGCCTTCTGAGGACGCCTTATTGGGTATCTCCTTCAGGACCATGGCAACAGTCTTATCTGCAGCCCTAGAGTCTTTCCCCTACAACAGTGAAATCAACAATGACTTGTGTCAGGACAGAATATTTTTATTTTCCATGTATTATTCGTCCTAAATTGGTAATAGGCTCAAAGATTTATATGGTAAAAGATTGATATGGTTCACACGGAGTGTCAACAACACACAGCAAAATGAAACACTGCTAGAATCCACACATGAAAACACATGTATGGGGCCTCAATATATTCGTAAGAGAGGGTAAGGGTAAGAGAGCATCCTATTGCTCCAAGGCCAAATTATATAATGGGTTAGACTGATTTGAAAAGCGGTACAACATTCAGCTTCGCTTTACTCATGACAACAAAGACCAAATACACTGCCAAATTAAATCACACATGAACCTTTCAAATATACACATATATGGGGGGGGGGGGGGGGGGTGGTTAAATTGGCTTTACTGGGAAATACATTTTCACACATTTCTCAATCGAAGTTCCATCCACCTTTGCATTTCAAATTCTAGTGTGGTGATGTGACTTCAGAATTAGATTAGATAAAGATGAAATATAAAGAATCTTTGCAAAACCTTGTTATATTACTGTAAAAAAGAAAGAAAAAAAAATCCACACAGCTTACACATTAAAACTTTCCAGCTATCTTACCCCCTCTTACCCGATAAAATGTATTCCCTGACAGTCCAATCTAGCATGGTTCTGCCATTAAAGATAAGAAAAGTAATCTGTCTCTGTGAATCAGACTGTGTCGTCATTCTTAAAACAAGAACCACGTGTTCAATTCACTTACTCTACCCTGTGATTCTTAGTCTTAGTGTTCTATTGCCACTGTGTGTGCATGACCTCAGAGACATCTCTCCAGAGAAAAACACTTGTCTGCAGACAAATTCAAAAGTCATGTGATCAAGTCTTGGGTCTTGGGTAATTTAAAGTGTAAGTTTAAACTGAAGTAGTCTGCATCTGGAGGACTTCTTGTTGTCACCATTGTGTGATTGACTTTGTCATCTGCCATTGTCTAGACTGTCCTGTTTCGTGATTTAACTTTGGATGCTTTTGTGATATCAGTGTGTTCCAAAATTCAGCCTCAATTATTGTTTTTGAAAAGAAACAAATTGATTGCTCGTGTCTGCTGGGAAACATTGTAATCCAGCAAGATTAATGCAAATGGAAAATGTATTCATTCTTTTGGTCTGAGACATGGCAAAATATAGTTGTGATGAGGAGGAGGGTGGGGCCGGGCCATGACAATGCACTCCCGGCCCCCAATCGGGCTAATCAGCCGAGGAAAGGGATAAGTGCAGCGAGATGTGGCAGTTCGAGAGAGAAAGAGCCACACGCAGCTGCCGTGTGTGCGTTTATGTTTTGTGTCTTTTTGTTTAAGTTTAAATTAAAATAGTACTTTGACTGTTCAGCCGGATCCTGCTTCCTCCTTACCCATTTTAACCTTGTTACAATAGTGTATTGAACAAAAATCTAATTGAATTGAAGCAATTTAAGGTCATTATGTAAGAACATGTGTTAGGTGAATTAAGCTGGAAAAAAGGGAACAAAAATAAAACAATGTGCCAGATCATTTGGTTGTACAGTATAAATCCCATCAATGTAGATTTGCTGAGATGCTGCATTATTTGGATCACTCCACTTGTCTACGTTCACGGCTTTCCAAATATTGGTGGGGATTTTGATTAATCCATAACTTTGATTTCGTACACTATTTCATACAAAGAAGACCTATACTATATTTCTGCAGATCATATCTTTCCAGTAACAGGTGGTGACAAATGTTCGTAATTTATGTTGAGAGGAAGTCGTTGGATCATTGATTCAAGTGATTCATTAAACAACACGAGTTGTTCACTACAGAAACAATGAAAGTGACTGAGAATAATTTGTTCTCTTAAAGACCCAATGAAATCAAAATAACATTTTGCTGTTTTAGCCCATATCTATTAGCTTTAAGATACTCTGCTAGCCAATTGCTAAACATTGAGAAAATCTGTTTTCAGCAGATATTTGCATTTAAAATCTACAGTCTTCCTGACTGTAAAAAAGACCCAGGCAAAATCATGCCGTCACACATCTACTGAGAAATTTTGTCCAAACACATGGTTTCTAGAACAAGAATGCCCCCCCCCCCCCACATCTAATCAGCATCAACTGCGCAGATGATACCTTTGCAGGACACTTAGAAGGGAGAACAAGCCATGCTGTAGGGACTTTCCATTCAGAATTACCGTTATCACCTTTCAGGCCTATGAAGCTATCACAGATGAGGGTACAGCAATTGTCTTTGAAGTGAATAGGGCATAGGGATGATCACTTCTGAATGGAACGCACATGCGGCAGTTGGATGTGAGGAAAGTGGCTGGAGTTTATGCATATGTTTAATGCAACATTTTTCGTAGGTTTCTTGTGATGTACAGCACGAATAAGTGTCCTTTATTCTTTTGTTTAGTTTATTGCGATTCAAAACATTGAAATATTGTGATCTGATCTCTTATTGCCTTTTTTCTCAATCATCTGCATTGACTTGCACAACAGCTCCAGCATTGTCGTAAGCAAAGACCGCAATGTTCTGAGTTTGTTTGTGATCTAGTTATGTAGTAACATGGTCAGTTAGATCATTAAATTTTTAAGTAAGTGGAAAAGCAGTCAGACTCAGTATTAAGTAGAGTTACCAACCTCCTACCAGACAAATACGGGACATTACAGCCCCAAATTCTGGAAACTTTTTTTCAGCAGGGCTCCAGCGCAAGAAGCTGTGCAACGGTTAAAGAGGTCTATGCTTGTTTACATAGGAAAACAGAGGAAAACCCCTAAAACGATTAAAATGAAAACCAGTGTAATACAACAACCAGAAAGAACCAAATTTCTATCAGTCTTCACTTTTAATAAACACTTTTTGCAAAAAAAATACGAAGCTGCAGTCAATGGATAAAGAATATTTTCTGTCAAGCGTTTTCTTTCCCATAATTGAGCTGAATCCTTTTCCATTTTTAAAGCTCAATGAATCGACTTTGCATTCAAAATTAGGGTCATCCATTTGTAGACAGTACTGTATATGACTAATGTGTAAAACATATACTGTATATCACAAACAGGCCTGCCCATAAGGGGTGAAAAAGAGGACAACTACTGGGGGGATGCCCGTGACAAATACCAGCTCTCCAACACACGCCCAAAATCCAAAAAACCCAAATTAGCAGTGAGATCCTTTCACTGCATGTTGGGAGTAAGTTGTTCCATGTATAATGCATGTCCAAAGATGAGATACACTTGACCCATTTGTCTGCAATCAATGGATAAAGAATATTTTTTGTCAAGCATTTTCTTTCCCCTAATTGAGCTGAAGCCTTTTCCATTTTTAAAGCTCAATGAACCGACTTTGCATTCATAATTAGGGTCATCTATTTGTAGACCGTATATGACTAATGTGTAAAACATATACTGTATATCACAAACAGGCCCACCCATAAGGGGTGAAAAAGGGGACAGCTACTGGGGGGTTGCCCGTGCTCCAACACACATCCGAAATCCAACCAATCCAAATTAGCAGTGAGATCCTTTCACTGCGTGTTGGGAGTAAGTTGTTCAGTGTATAATGTGTGTCCAAAGACGAGATACACGCGACCCATTTGTTACTGAATAATGTCTCTTTTAATAGCATTTCTGTTCTCTATGTCACAGTCGGGTCTAACTGTGCCTCTCCTGACTGTCTGTCTGTCTCATCTGTGTGTCATGTCTGCTTGTTTCCCGGTGTGTTTCTCTTCCTCTTGTTTGCAGGTGCCACGTGCGGTATGCTAGCCCTGTTGCCATGACATTGCTAATTACTCCCTTCAGCTCATCAGCCGTGTCACCTGTCTCTCTTTATGTTTTCCCCTATATAAGCTCTCTTCGTGTTTGAGTCCTTTGTCAAATCGTTTGTTGTAATCATTGTGCTTGTGTATCTCCAGATGGTCAGTTCCTATACCTGTTCTTGTTATTTCTTCTGTTTCTGTTCCAACCCCCCTCGCGGGTGTTTTGATTTGTACTTTTGTTTTGTAAATAAAGCCCACATCCTTGCCTCTCTGTGTTTGGGTCCAGCCTCAATCTCTCTTAATCATGACAAAACGATTTGACCTTATGTGAACCCAGAAGAGGCAATGGGCTTTTCTTTTGATCCCGCTCCAGCCCGAATGGAACGGGTCTCTCAAAAAAAGCATCCCAGCTCAACTACATGATGGCCAGCTCCCAGAAAGGTCGTGGTTTTGTTGTCTACGCTATGCTGGTCAGTGAGCCTCACTGGTGGTGCTTTGACAAGACCCATTGAAACAGCTCTTCCTTTCGGGCTTGGACAACCCACTTAGCACGGAGGTGCTAAGCGAGATTTTTGTTTTAACCTTCTGGGATCTGGCGGACCATGTCTACCGCCTTTCATGATTGAAGACCTGCTGCAGAGATGGAACGTCAGATCGAACAACCCCTCTCAGCCCATGCCCTGTTCCCCCTGGGCACTTCTGAGGCTTCACGGCACCGTAGGAGGAGTACAGCCTGACTCCTGTCCAGCGGCCGCCCAAGTCTAGTCTGACCACTGCCCAATGACCACCCACGTCCAGTCTGACTCCTGTCCAGCAGATTCCCATGTCCAGTCTGACCTCTATCCAGCGGCCGCCCAAGTCCAGTCTGACCACTGTCCTACAGCCATCCAAGTCCAGTCTGACCACTTCCCAATGGCCGCCCATGTCCAGTCAGACCCTTGTCCTGCTCCTTTTCTGAAGCCACCTCCCAGGCCACCGGACCCCACCTCTTTCCTGAGGCCTCCTCTGAGGCCTCCTCCCAGGCCGCCGGACCCCACCCCTTTCCTGAAACCTCCTCTCTGGTTTCCCTCCCTTTCTTTTGTTTTTGTTCTTTTGTCGGGTCAGACTGTGCATCCCCTGACTGTCTGTCTTGTCTGTGTGTTGTGTCTGCTTGTTTCCCAGTGTGTTTCTCTTCCTCTTGTTTGCAGGTGCCACGTGCGGGATGCCTGCCCTGTTGCCATGACATCACTAATTACTCCCTTCAGTTCATCAGCTGTGTCAGCTGTCACTCATTATGTTTTCCCCTATATAAGCTCTCCTCGTGTAAAAGAGACAGTACCCATTTTAGCAAGTATTCAACAAATCAATGTAAATACTTGTATATAGTACAAATTCTGAAATTAAACAATAAACATGAAAAAAGAATATAACATATGAAATATAATATCTTATTTAATAATTGAATATATGGATTTGTTTTTAAAAAGCCAAAATGTGACCAAAATGATGACAAACTTAAATTTATATTTTCATAATGTACCTAGTTAAAACGTCCCCTGTATAATTAAAATCATTAGCTGGGAGAGAATTTCTTTCATATGTAAGCAAAAGGGACATTATAACTGAAACATATGAATCAATATCAAATCGAATCGAAATCAGAATCAAATCAAATGGAGAGCTTGTGAATTGGAATCGAATTGAACTGGGAAATCTGTATCAAAACTCAGCCCTAGTTTTACATAAACATGTGCAGTAATTTCTTCCAGAATGAGATCTGAAATATATGTTGTAATGTCATGTATAGAATAGGTGCGTTTACTGGTGTTTTGAAATTACAATGGTGAGAAACAAATATCATGCACTCGAATGCTATTTGTTTGACAAAATTCTCCTGCTTATGTTCTGACAGAAAACATGACAGAATATGTGCACTGATTGTCATTGATCTTTCCCTTGGCCGCTTCTGTCAATTCAGTGAGGACTACTTCCATCAAATGAATACTAACTTGAATACCTGAATGAATGCTTTATTGATTGTGCTTAATTTTAGCATCTTTGGTGTTGGCGGTATGGTTTTGTTCTGGGCAAACTCCCCACCCATCCATACAGCCATGCATGGATGAAGCAGGGAGAGCAGAATATAACCCCCCCCCCCCAGGGGTAACTGAACAGATCCAGTACAATTATTACAACATTATACAACTTTTCTGAAAGTGCAATATGCTAAAATTTTTCATTGTATAAAAGATTAAATAGACACTTAATAGAACTTCAAATACTGTACTGTAAATCAGTTGGTAAATCAAGAACAAGGAGCAATACACATTGAAAATAGGAATTCCAAACTGGCAATCGTTTGTAGTCTGAGAGCACAGAACAACAAGACAGATTTAGAGAAAACGAAAATGCAAAGCTGTCACATGAGTGTGAAGCTGGGGCTGGAGGGGGGTGTTAAGTGCAGCTTGCATCCATGCAATGAATAGGCAGCTGAGAGAATGAATGAAGGGAGGACTCCACATTGAATTATATATTGGTACAGTGCATCCGGAAAGTATTCACAGTGCTTCACTTTTTCCACATTTTGTTATGTTTCAGCCTTATTCCAAAATGGATTAAATTCATTATTTTCCTCAAAATTCTACAAACAATACCCCATAATGACAACGTGAAAGAAGTTTGTTTGAAATCTTTGCAAAAGTATTAAAAATAAAAAAGTGAAAAAATATCACATGTACATAAGTATTCAAAGCCTTTGCTCAATACTTTGTTGAAGCAGCTTTGGCACCAATTACAGCCTCAAGTCTTTTTGAGTATGATGCTACAAGCTTGGCACAAATATTTTTGGGCAGTTTCTCCCATTCTTCTTTGCAGGACCTCTCAAGCTCCATCAGGTTGGATGGGGAGCATCGGTGCACAGCCATTTTCAGATCTCTCCAGAGATGATCAATCGGGTTCAAGTCTGGGCTCTGGCTGGGCCACTCAAGGACATTCACAGAGTTGTCCCGGAGCCACTCCTTTGTTATCTTGGCTGTGTGCTTAGGGTCGTTGTCCTGTTGGAAGATGAACCTTTGCCCCAGTCTGAGGTCCAGAGCGCTCTGGAGCAGGTTTTCATCAAGGATGTCTCTATACTTTGCTGCATTCATCTTTCCCTCGATCCTGACTAGCCAAAAAGTTCAATCTTTGTTTCTCATGGTCTGAGAGTCCTTCAGGTGCCTTTTGGCAAACTCCAGGTGGGCTGTCATGTGCCTTTTACTGAGGAGTGGCTTCTGTCTGGCCACTCTACCATACAGGCCTGATTGGTGGAGTGCTGCAGAGATGGTTGTTCTTCTGGAAGGTTCTCCTCTTTCCACAGAGAAATGCTGGAGCTCTGTCAGAGTGACCATCGGGTTCTTGGTCACCTCCCTGACTTCTGATTCTGATTCTGATATTTTATTCCATATATATCTTCTGACTTATTCAGGGTTTTGCAGAAAGCTGCGTTCTGTAACGTAAGATAAACATGAATGCAGGCATTTAAAGGCTGTAGAGAAAGCGCTTTAACACAAGTGGTTTCTGTTGGAGAACACAGCTTCTGTATCTTATCCTTTTTAATGCACAAGTGGCATTTTTGGCTGTGTTCCAAATGGGATAAATCTGCCTCCGATGAGAGGGAGAACAATCATAATAGACAGCTTCAAACTGAATTTTCAACAAAAATGGTGAGTTCCAAATGACTTATTTTGGAGCTGTACAAATAGGGTAGTTAATGAGATGAAGCAAGTAATATTTGACTGGTCATGTGATCCTAATATGGCATCCTCCATGAAGGGACCCTCTCCATGTAGAATAAAACAGCTTTTTTAAGGTTACTGACATGACTGGAATCTTTATCTCATGGAAATCATCAACATGATTACATACATATGTTTCAAAATCACAATTAATTTCTTAAAGAGTAAAACTTTTTTAACAAGGAAAAATACAGTGTGCACCTTTAAAAGATTTGTTCAAAAATAATGAGTCATTTACAAAAACAAAAACCTAGTATGAGAGCAGTGTGTAGGAGATGTGCTTGATGCTTTGACTTCTTTTGGAACTATTTTTGCTGGCGAAAAATGCCTGAATTAACTGTCCAATTTTTGTCTGAAAGGTAAGTTATTTAATATTATTTACTTATTTTTTAATTTGTTGCATAAAATGTCACACTTGTTGGTCTGGGATCAGCACAGCTATGATTACCTGTGACACAATGCCGTGGCAGAATCACAGCTATGCTGGTATTCAGAACAACAGCACCCTTGCTTGTGTAATATTGCTTAATTTTTTATATATATGACATAACAGAGGTTAATCAAAGTGTTTCTTAACCTATTGCATGCCAGTGTTCAATGCTTTAAGTACTAATATGCACAGTATTAGTAATAGGATATATTCAAGTATTAACTGTTCAGGTAAAAAAAGTCCCACAGCTTCAACAATTTAAAAACCTTAAGTTGACTATCCATTAATTTGCCTACATGTTTTCACTATTTGCTTTGTCCTCAAACTACAGGTGTGTTCGTCATCAACAGTATGTGTGATGAGTGGTAAGATCAAGAGGTCAAATGGGTTGGTGCCATTAACTGGTTGCGAATATAATATTGTTATTACCTTGCTTACATTGAAAATACTCTCACTAGTTTCTGGTATCAGCTGCTATCAGTGGTGCTGAACTAATGGATTCCATGTTGTGTAGAATCACATCTTATATTGCCACATTGTAACACTTTCTGAAAAAGAGAATATCTTAAGTAATTAATTACTAAGTTAATTTAACAGTATTATTCCCACCTTTTGTGGCTATGTGTAAATGAATAATCTCCTGCACGCACAATGTCTCACATTTCCAAATTATGTGGCACAGACTTCTCATTCATATGTAAACCATAATACCTATTTACTAATTTATATGTATTTATACATATTCATTTTAACATATTTCACTTACATTTACTGTTAAAAGGCTGTAATTAGTCTTGTGTGTAGACAAGACCATATGATTGTGACATGGACTACTCCTGGTGCATGCTCTTTGTACCCTATATAGTCTTTGGATTATGTAACATCAGTATGGATAATGCATGGCTGTTTGATGCATCTCTAGTTCAGCTCCCGCCAGAGCTTTTTCCATTTGCTGGTTCTGCCCTCAACTTCAAAGAGTTCATTCATGTTGAATAGCTTTGATTGCCCACAAATTGAGAATCAGCTGGACTCAAGACCAACAGCCATTATATGTGAACAAAACACAGCTATACTGAATATCTAATATTATATGTCTGACTTTGAACATGCAGGAAGAGGAACAGGAAGGGTCTATCCCCAAAAATAAATTGTGGGCATGAAATGAAGGGGCACATTAGCAGATGTCCTCACAGAGACTCCAGTAAACTAAACTCAACCTTTCTAACACAGTGACATCTACTGTATAAAGCTATTAGATGGAAACATAGAACCTCCTCCCTGGATAACTTCCCCCTTTTTAGGCAACATTACGACCACACTACAGTGGAAAGCCAGTGGAAAAGGAGATCAAATTTCATGGACCTAATTCATAGTCAGACTTTATGCCTGCCAGCCACCTTTAAATGTTTATGACGGATACATCAGCAGCTGTACCGATCTCCCAACAGAGCTGGAACTGCCTTGATACTCTGAGAGGTGCTTCTCATGTATATATTACCCAATGCGTCCACATACAAACAGCTGACCTGAACACGTCAATCCAAAGTGCTCTACAGTCACAGCTGGCTCTAACAAAGGGTATTGAAGTGAAGTGCTGTGAGAGATTGCATATCAAGTTTTATAAACCTGAAAAAATTATTCAATATGGTCATTTATGCCAATTAGCAGCTGTAGCACTACGTCATGCAGCACATAGAATTAAACTCTACATATGTGGCAGACTCTCCTGTTCATTTGAATTTTCTCCCTGTGCTGGGAGCACTTGTGTTGCTGATCTAATTAGAGCGTTTCAGGGGCTAAACAGAATACATTCTTCAACTAATCTGGGATAATTTCTTACCAATTTTATACAGAAGGAGGGCTCATGTATAGAGCCTCTTCTGTTGAGATGAAGATTAGTGCACCTGGACAAGCCAAACAAATCAACAAAATCAAATCAACAAAAAGTTTCAGAACTGTTGGAACAAATGTTTTATATAAACTTAGACACAATCAAATTAAAGCATTGTTTCCAATGAAAACCATTAGAATCTACGGCAGAGCTTAGATTTACAAAACAAAACAATACAATACAATACAAAACAAATATTCCTAAATACCACTTTGGGGTTAGCTCACTCAACTCTTGAGTTTGAAACTCAGTTTGTGCGCATTCACAAATGCTGAAGCCCCTCATGCTGAGCCCCTCCTTTATGGAAAGCAAGCCAAATTTGTATATCCTTAACAATTTGTTAACCATTTCCACTTCAAGGGCTAGATGTAAATGCAAAACTAGCTAAACACCTGCTTGCAAGAATGGGAGAACAAATCAGCTAAAACCAGCAAATCAACTTAGGCTAAGCTGTTTTTGTTTTTGTTTTTCCAGCAGAGTTGGGTTGATCTATTCAATGAAAGAAAAAACATATCCCTAACAATCAGTTGTGGGGTGATGTTCTACATGATCTTGGGCAACATACAAGATCTGACTCCCCAACTCAGACATTTCAGTTCACATTGAGTTTCCTTGCTGGGGGATGAGACAGAGTTCCCTGCAATCAGCAGGACATCTTGATGTCCTTGTGCTGATGCTCATTGTGGTCAGTAAAGTGTTCTCAACTGGCTTTGCTGCCCGCAGCCATCCTTGTGAATCTGACTCACTGAACCCTTGTTATGTGGCACCATTGCCTATTCCACGAGTGTCTTTGGGCTAGATTTCATTGAACAGCCCAAGTAATCTTGATAATGAGATGCTTGCCACTGCAGTACAGAAACCATTGTCACTCACAAAACCAAGGGAGAACAATTTAAAGGACAGGTTTTGCGTAAATTCCTTTATATATATATATATATATATATATATATTAGTTTTCCTTTGTTCTTCGGCGGCATGTTAAATGCAAATGTTAAACTCCAGAATCCACTGCAGAGCACTTTCAGGTGCTCAAAACTCTTTACTTTCAACATCTGAAGGCAGAGCTAAGAAGAATACACCGCAGCCAATCAAATGCTTGTTAACTGGATTTTGCATTTTTACTGTAAAACAATCATAAATCATTCTTTCTTTCTTTCTTTCTTATTTATTTATTTATTATTTTGTGTGTGTGTGTGTGTGTGTGTGTGTGTGGCTTGCCTTCCCTATCATCAGCTTAGCTGTGAAAAAGCACAATTTAGAACTGTGATGAGTACACAAAAAATATTTTTCTTAATCAGTATTTTGTCTTGTTTTCCAGTAAAAATACATAAACATCCTTAAAGCAAAATTACATAATGGTTCATGCTTAAATCAAGAAAAAAACATATTTGCCAATAGCTCAAAATTGGGTTTGAATAAAGTTATTTTTCTAATCCCATTAGCCAATAGCTTTTTCTTGTTTTAAGCATAAACCTCTCAACATTTTATAAGTTTTCTCCCAAAACAAGACTCAATATCTTGTCATTTTGCTTCTCAAGTTAATATATCTGGCTTTTAAGATGTTTATTTTTACTGGAAAACAATACAAAATACTGAAAATGATTTTTATAATGTAATGAGTGGGTAGGATGCCACAAATTACTTTTACATTCTATGGGTCATTTTTGGACGTCATTGGACAAAAATGGACAAAAGTTGAACAGAGGCTCTGTTCAACTTTCAGCCATGCCCTTCATGCCCTTGAGACTTGTTATGGCTGTAGGACTTCCAAGTAATTGCAGGGTGATATGAATATGAAGCAATTTGTGTTTAATTTTTTTTTATTTGTGTATGGAGACACAAGACTACTTGCTCTAATTACTCTTGTTGATTGCCTTACAGTGGCTTCATGTGCCATTTTATCAAAAATTAACGGAGAGCATTGAAAATATTACATGAAGGAATAATTATGGTGGCACAAACACATTTACCAGCCCAGAATGATAAACAACTCGCAGAAGAGAAACAATCTATTTATGTGAAATTATTGATTCATGCCTCAGCACGCAAAAAAATGTGCACTGATGATGGCACAGTGAGAAAAAGTGTGAGAGAGAGAGAGAGAGAGAGAGAGAGAGCATTGCATTGACTCTTTCCTGTGGCAGGGATGCATGTTTGTTTTAGTTATGCGAAACCAAGCGATGTTCAATTCAATAACACTGCAAAAACTCAGATAAAAGGCACTGTTCTTATCTCTATGTTGATGGTAAACCTGAGAATATACATTACAGAAAACCTGTAACTGACCCCTTCAGGAAATACTATATGTAGCTGTGAGAATGTCTAAATGTATCAGTCAAGGGGACTACTTATTTCTGCAGGGTGACCTTATCCTGATTAATAGTTGTCGACTGTTTATGAGAATATAATGACTGGGCGGAGAGCTGGTAATGAGCTGGCACCATACATGTGGAGGACCCGTTTTTGACGATCAAAAGTCTGAAGAATTCTAGGGCTTTGTGAATGCCCTGTGCAGTCTGTTGTTTTCAGTTCCCTTCTTCAGTAGCAGCAAAGCCTATTAGCATCATTATTTAGCCGAACCAAGTCTTAAGGTCTCCAATTAATGGTTGTCCTAACTTTCTCCTTAGGTTTTTGAAGGCTACTTGATTCCTTGTGGTTTACGTAACTGGAATTGTCTTTTGTTAATGAAATCTAAGGGAAAGAGCACTTCTGAACAGGAAAGTTGCCCACATACATGCAATCCAAGGTCAGAACGCTTCACATAGCAAACTGTACCCCATGAGACAAATTTTTTTTTTTTTTTTGGTGTGAAGCTATAAGAATTGGAAGTGTCCTAAAATTAAGTTGTTCATGAAGATGTGAATGAAGCTTATGGTTGAGCTCACCATAGGCTTTCGGATGGTCTTTGTTGTTATTCAAAGTGTAAATTACATTTAGACCTGACAATTCTCACCTACAGTTGTGGCCAAAAATACTGGCACCCTTGGTAAATATGAGCAAAGGCGGCTGTGAAAAATATGTCTTTATTGTCTATCCTTTTGATCTTTCATTCAAAATATTCACAAAAATCTAAACTTTAATTGAAGTAATTGAAGTAATTAAATATATATTTTTCTATATACACATTTGCCACAATTACTGGCACCCCTAGAAATTCTTATGAGTAAAATATATCTGAAGTATATTTCCATTCATATTTTAAATTTTTTAGTACACCTGGGTGACAAGGAACATGAAATTGTTCAGCCATGACTTCCTGTTTCACATGTGAATAAATATGAGGTAACACACAGGCCAAATTCTCTAGTAATTCATCACAATGGGTAAGACCAAAGAATAAAGTTATTATGTGCAGCAAAAGGTTGTTGAGCTTCACAAAATGGGATGTGGCTATAAGAAAATAGCTAAAGCATTAAAAATACCCATTTTCACCATCATGGCAATAACTAAGAAGTGCCAATCAACTGGAGATGTTGGATGTTTCGAGTGGCCAAAAATTCTCCAAGGATCACAGCTGGAGAATTGCAGGAATTAGTTGGGTCTTGGGGTCAGAAAGTCTCTAAAACTACAATCAGACATCTCCTATTCACAACAAGTTGTTTGGGAGGGTTTCAAGAAAAAAAGCCTCTGCTCTCATCCAACAACAAACTCAAGCGTCTTCAGTTTGCCAGACACTACTGGAACTTCAAATGGGACCAGGATCTATGGTCAAAAGAAACAAAAATAGAGGTTTCCATGCACACAGAGGGGTAGCCATATGGAAAAGTACCTCATGCCCACAGTTAAATATGGTGGTGGATCTTTAATGCTGTGGGGCTGTTTTTATGCCTGGACATCTTGTTCAGATACATGGCATCATGGACTCTATCAAATACCAACAGATAAAAAATCAAAACCTGATTGCCTCTGCCAGAAAGCTTAAAATGGGCTGTGGTTGGGTATTCCAACAGGACAATGATCCAAAACACACATCAAAATCACCACAAAAATAGTTCACTGACCACAAAATCAAGGTTCTGCCATGGCCATCCCAGTCCCCTGACCTGAACCCCATAGAAAACCTGTGTGGTGAACTGAAGAGGAGAGTCCACCAGCATGGACCTCTGAATTTGAAGGATCAAGAGAGATTCTGTATGGAGGAATGGTCTCAGATCACTTACCAAGTATTCTCCAACCTCATTTGTCATTATAGGAGAAGACGCAGAGCTGTTATCTTGGCAAAGGGAGGTTGCAAAAAGTATTGAATAAAAGGCAGCCAATAATTGTGCCACACATATATTTGACAAAAATATATATTATTTTTTTTTAAAATAAAAACTCGTGTTGTGTTTGGAATTGTTTGATATCTATTTGAGTATAGATTTTTGTGAATATTTTGAATGAAAGACCAAAAGGATGAACAATAAGGATATATTTTTCACAGCCTTCTTTTCTCATATTTACCAAGGGTGCCAATATTTTTGGCCACCACTGTAGGATATGAACTAATATGATGTAACTGAAAGATTGTCTCCATTTGCATTCATGTCTTTAAAGGAATGTTAAAGTTAAGCTCGATTGACAGCATTTGTGGCATATTGTTGATTACCACAAAAAAATTTCTTCTTGATTAATAATCGACCTGTCCCTCGTTTATTCCCTCTTTAAAAAAAAAAAAAAAAAAAGAGCAAAAATCGTGTTTACAGTAAGGCACTTACTTACACAACAGAACTGGCTATTATTATTAAAGATGCATTTTGTGCATTTAAACACATTTATTTAATCAACATCTCAGAAATATGCTACACCAAGAGAATCTAAAACAGTGCTGAATTAAGTACAACCTGCTCATTAAGGATTTATGAGAAGCCCGTGTATGAAAGCGAGGCAATTTCTGAACATTGCACATCATTGTTCAATGAACTCTCAGAATCAGAGGTCAGTTTCTGGGTTGCACATTTCAAAAAGAATACCAGGAGTGTGTGTATATTGTCTGGAGGAGCACATTGGGAGTGAAGCTTTCAGGGCCTTATTTCCCAAAAAGTCTAAGTAGATTGTAGAATCCATCTTACAATTCATACGGCCCATTTCCCAAATCAGTGGTAACTTAAGTAGTACTTGAAAATGGTTGTAGATTTATGAGTGCTCTTTGAGTAATCGTAGAGTGCTAAGAGCAATGTAAGGATTCAGACTTATGCAGTCACCTGCAGGACAATCATGAAATTACAAAAAATAATCTTAATACAGTAATTATATTATGATGGATACTTTATGCAGATTACAATGAGAATTTAATATCTGCTACTTTTAAGTTTTATACATTTTTGTATTAAACAACAATTAAAAATAAAATGCATAAAATAGATAAATGAATGAATAGACAAATGGACTAATAAGAAAATAAATTGCACTGAATTGTGCAGCAATGTAGTTGGTGACAACAATGGTAACAACAAACTGGACATAGGCTATATTGCACATGTCTTGGCTCACCATCCTTACCTTCTCTCACTGACACCCAAAGGCGATCTCACCCGCACCACAGTGTTGTGCAACATATACCGTTATCACTTTGGGGAGAAAAGAACAGACCTCTGCTTGATTGGTGAATGTTCCTAATGCACAGCTTCCAGCCTCCTACATTGTATTTCACTGACAACATAGTAAACCTTATTATATTCAATAGGCGCTTGAACATTGGCAGGACCATTCACAAGGCCTCTAACAAGTGGCTAACCGTAGTCTATTAACATGTGTCTTTACTGACCATGAAAGCAATTGCACCACAACCCACAGAATTTGTGAAAATGACACATAGCAAACACACATCTGATTGACAAAGCAGTGATTATTTAAAGGTAATAGATTGTTCTGCACAAAATGATCAAAAAACGAAATTGAATTATATAGTTATTTGCGCTGAATATTTAAGAAAATAATTGTAAATATTTCCCAGCTAGGTAAACTATAAGTATTTATAAAATTATGCACATATGTAATGTAGCTACAATGACGAGCAACACAACACTGTCACATTTCAGCACAGACAGTAACTCACTTAAGTACCACCTAAAGCGCAGCCTTGCATGTTCGTGTTAAGTGCAGCTTTGGGAAACGCACGTAAAAATAACAACATTCGTAAAATGTATCTTGGACAATGCTCTTAACCGCTAAGATCAATCTTTATTGGGAAACGAGGCCCAGACTACTAGCAATCTTGTCCCCGAATTTGACAACTGATGTTGGTTGACACTGCCATGCTTCTGTCATGTCACAAGCAGGAACAGCTTACATAAATATTTTCTTGCTTATTAAACACCGACATAAATGGGATGGATTCTATTGTTCGAAATGGGGTTTTGTGGTGCAATCATCTCTTACAATCAGGGAAACCCATCAAATACATTCAAAACAAAAAGGTTGAATGTAATTAATCACTTTGCTTTCAACATTCATTTTCAATAAATGTTTTTGTTACTTTGAATAGTCGATAGAACAAACAATATTATTCATGGAAAACAGAAGTAGAGCTTAGCTGTTTGTGTCATGAAGATGGAAATTGTTAAAGGTGATTTAGTTAACTAAACACCTCTCTCTCTAAAACCCCGCCCTTCAAAGTCATGTCAACAAACCCGTTGTCAGAAAACACAAACGTATAATATGATTGACAGGCTCAGAGTGTTTCTGAATGGCTGAAAAAGCATGTGTTGCTCCCCTGACTCTTTTTTGCTGTTTACAGAGCGTCTGGTTGTCCCAGAGACGGGTGTAATTTCTCAGGACAGCTATTTATAGCTAATATATCTGTCAGGTAGTAGGGACATTTATGCTTGAGATTAAAAATGCTTACAACATTGTAAGGTTATTAAGTGCTGTTATTCTCAAAGCCATTTACTGAGCCTTGGTTATCATTCTTTAAGATGAGTTGCTGATATATTTCAGAAAAGCATTTTTTTTAACAGAACCACTAACTAGATGTGCAAAGCAATTACTTCCAAAGAAAGAAACAGTCAAAGGTTAGTGACATGTTTAAATCACAAATCAAGCTGAAAGTGAATAGAAAATTGGTTATATGTGAAATGCAGGTCTAATAATGTCTAAACATGTATAAAGAATGTGTCCTTGAGCATGAGCATCATCATACAAATCAAATCAAATCAAATCAAATCAAATCACTTTATTGTCACACAGCCATATACACAAGTGCAATGGTGTGTGAAATTCTTGGGTGCAGTTCCGATCAACATAGCAGTCGTGACAGTGATGAGACATATACCAATTTACAATAACATCAAATTAACACAACACAATTTAAACATCTGTTATACACATAATTACACTCAACTTAAAACATCAAATTAACACAACACAATTTAAACATCTGTTATACACATAATTACACTCAACTTAAAACATCAAATTAACACAACACAATTTAAACATCTGTTATACACATAATTACACTCAACAATATACAAATAATAACATACACTGTACAGTATACAATACGCTGTTTTTGTTTTTGTTTTTTACTATATAGATACACATTATTCAATAAAAATTAAAAATTAAAATATATATTAAAAAAAGTATATATATATATATATATATATATATATATATATATATATATATATATATATATATATATATATAGAATGTACAGTATTGTACTGTATTGACATTCAGGCTGTTGGTTGATAGTCAGTTGTTAAGAGAGACATAATATAATAATAGTAATATAATTTATGATAGTCCGGTGTGAGATAAAAGAGTAATAAAGTGCAGGGCTGATGTATTTTGATTGTGGGAGATCAAAAGTTCAAAAGTCTGATTGCTTGGGGGAAGAAGCTATCATGGAGTCGGCTGGTGCGGGTCCTGATGCTGCGATACCGCCTACCTGATGGTAGCAGTGAGAACAGCCCATGGCTCGGGTGGCTGGAGTCTCTGATGATCCTCTGAGCTTTTTTCACACACCGCCTTGTATATATTTCCTGGAGGGAGGGAAGCTCACCTCCGATGATGTGTTTGGCAGTTCGCACCACCCTTTGCAGTGCTTTGAGGTTGTGGGCGGTGCTATTGCCGTACCAGGCGGAGATACAGCCAGTCAGGATGCTCTCCACAGTGCAGGTGTAGAACCGTGTGAGGATGTGGCGGTTCATTCCAAACTTCCTCAGCCGTCTCAGGAAGAAGAGGTGCTGATGAGCCTTCTTCACAACGACTTCAGTGTGGATGGACCATGTGAGTTCCTCAGTGATGTGGACACCCAGGAACTTGAAGCTGCTGACTCTCTCCACTGGTGCTCCATTGATGGTGATGGGACTGTGTTCTCTGTCTTTTCTTCTGAAGTCCACCACAAGCTCCTTTGTCTTACTGACGTTGAGGGAGAGGTTGTGCTCCTGACACCAGTGTGTCAGAGTGTTTACCTCCTCTCTGTAGGCTGTTTCATCATTGTCAGTGATCAGACCTACCACCGTCGTGTCATCAGCAAACTTAATGATGGCATTGGAGCTATGTGTTGCCACACAGTCATGTGTGTACAAGGAATACAGTAGTGGGCTGAGAACACAGCCCTGTAGGGCTCCAGTGTTGAGGGTCAGTGATGAGGAGATGTTGCTGCCTATTCTAACCACCTGGCGTCTGCTTGACAGGAAGTCCAGGATCCAGCTGCACAGCAAGCTGTTTAAGCCCAGAGCCCGGAGTTTCTCATCTAGCTTGGAGGGCACTATGGTGTTGAATGCTGAGCTGTAGTCTACAAACAACATTCTCACATAAGTGTTCTTTTTTTCCAGGTGGGAGAGAGCAGTGTGTATTGTAGATGCAATGGCATCATCAGTGGAGCGGTTGTTGCGGTAAGCAAACTGCAACGGGTCAAGATTGAGTGGCAAGACAGAGCAGATGTAATCTCTGATTAGTCTCTCAAAGCATTTGCTGATGATGGGGGTCAGAGCAACAGGACGCCAGTCATTTAAACAAGTTATTTTTGATTGTTTTGGTACAGGCACAATGGTGGATGTTTTAAAGCATGTGGGGACTACAGACAAAGAGAGGGAAAGGTTGAAAATGTCTGTAAAAACACCAGCCAGCTGGTTCGCACACGCTCTGATGACGCAGCCCGGAATGCCGTCTGGGCCCGCGGCTTTGCGGATATTCACCTGTCGGAAGGATCGGGTTACATCCGCTACAGAGACGGAGAGTGAACTAACCTCTGTAGCTTCAGCAGCGAGAGCTCTCTCCGCGAGGGCGGTGTTATTTCCCTCGAAACGAGCATAAAAAGTATTTAGCTCATCCGGTAGAGAGGCAGCGGTGTTCATGGCGGAGTTTTTATTCCCTTTAAAGTCCGTGATGATGTTAATTCCCTGCCACATGCTTCTAGAGTTGGTGGTGTTAAACTGTCCTTCAATCTTGCTCCTGTACTGGCGTTTTGCTGTTTTGATAGTTTTTCGGAGGGCATAACTGCCTTGTTTATGCTCCTCCGCGTTCCCGGAATTAAAAGCGGAGGTCCGCACATTAAGTGCCGCGTGAACATCGCTATTGATCCATGGCTTCTGATTCGGATAGATTCGTACAGTTCTGGTCGGAATCACTTCCTCTACGCACGTTCTGATGAAACACATTACGCTATCAGCATAAAGCTAGATGTCGTCATCAGAGGCGGACCAGAACATCTCCTAGTCCGTGTGATCAAAACAGTCTTGTAGCATAGAATCTGATTGGTCCGACCAGCACTGGATTGCTCTGAGGGTGGGTGCTTCCTGTTTCAATTTCTGCCTGTAAGCGGGCAGAAGCAGAATGGAAGAGTGGTCCGATTTGCCAAATGGTGGGCGGGGCAGGGATTTGTAGCCATCCCGGAACGGAGAGTAGCAATGATCCAAAACCCGGTCCCCTCGTGTGTTGAAACTAATGAGCTGGTGATATTTTGGTGCGACTGATTTTAAACTGACTTTATTAAAGTCCCCAGTCACAATGAACGCGGCCTCAGGGTGCGCGGTTTCCTGCTCACTTATAATCCCATACAGTTCCTTGAGTGCCCGGTCTGTGTCGGCTTGTGGCGGAATGTACACAGCAGTGATAATGACTGCTGTGAATTCCCTCGGTAGCCAGAATGGTCGACACAGAAGCATAAGAAATTCCAGATCAGGAGAACAGAAAGACTTGATGGAATGTCCGTTCCTCTGATCACACCAGGATTTGTTGATCATAAAACATACACCACCTCCTCTAGTTTTACCTGAGAGGTCTTTCGTTCTGTCCGCTCGGTGCATGGAGAACCCCGCGGGTTCAATGGCTGAGTCTGGAATCTCCTCAGACATCCAAGTTTCTGTAAGGCAGATAATGCAGCAGTCCCTCGTCTCTCGTTGGAAAGAGATCCGCGCTTTCAGCTCGCAGAGCTTGTTATCCAGAGACTGAACATTTGCCAGTAGAATAGTGGGTAGCGGGGGTCGATTTGCGCGGCGTCTTACTCTGATGAGAACGCCGGCTCTGTTTCCCCTTTTCCTCCTGCGTTTCCGCGGCCGTGCTGCCCAGACAAAGGGCTCTGCTTGCATGTTTGTAAACAGCGGGTCGGCATTGAGGAATGTGAAGTCCGGTTTTCAGTGTGAGATCGCTGAACCAATGTCCAAAAGTGTTTGTCTGTCGTAGACAATAAGGCAGACAACATCCAAGACAAAAAACATAAGAATTGTAAACAAAACAAACAAAACATTGCTATGTTGTGTCGGAGCTCGCAACGCAGCAGCCATACTCGGCGCCAACATGTGTTTCCTTGCTCCCATTTCTTTACACTTTACATTTCTTCTTGTTTAGCTTGTCATTCTTCCCATTTGGCTAGGCCTCCACATTGTCTCCTATTTCTTTTTCGCTTCTGTGCTCCTTAGAAAAAGTCTAGGCCATTTTGGGGTGCGATGACACCAAATAATCTGACAAGTGTTATGTTTCTGGCAACATAGAGATCAATGAATCATTCCAATTCGGATCTTTCTCCTCATGAATCACTGCAAGACAACAAAACACCCTCCAAGTCTTTCTTATGGTCTCTCCATGAATCATCTTTTTCATGAGAAAACCACTGCAGCTTTAATTCATATACCTAGTGTGCAGAGTCCAAAATTAACATTCAGATAAAAATAGGCTTTAGTGTGTAAATTTAATAGTTACTCACCAGTTGGCCATAACTTCATTCAGAGCTACATCCATACTGATGATTTTGGTGACATATGTAGAATATTTCTTGCATTAAGCCACCAAAACGAAAATACGAGGAACAAAATCACTATAGGATTTTTTCAAGTTTTTGTGGCAAATGAGAGAGATTTGTGAGATGAAGACTCATCTCATATATGGCGCTGTGAGTGACTCAATGACCTGAGCAGATTGTCGCTAATTTGAGGGGCCTCTGTTGTCTCTATCGTTCCTTTTCGGGTGGCCATTGCAGGACACCCTCTCTCCCCAGGCCCCATTGTTGCACACTCTGGACTGCCTGAGGTTACATCACTGGTCACAGAGTTAAAATTAAAATTTGAATGGCGATAATGCAAAGTATGAAAATGTTGTTATTGTCAGGTGTGGCAAATAGTTCATTTTGAACCCTGCTAGTACTGAATTTCTCTGTGTTATGCTGTTTATCAGGCCTTGCCAAAGAGGTTTGGCTCATTACAGAATGTTGATGAGTCCATCTGGATGCCCAATGTCATGATAGAATCATCCTCCAGTTTACAACAAAGAGGCACTGGGTCTCACCATCCCATGGTTAACTGTTAACATCAGCACAGTACCAGCTACTGCTCTTTTCTCATTGGCTGTGGGTAGCAAGAAACATTGTGCCATTAAACTCAGTGTTGGGGAGTAGCTAACTATACGTAGTGATGCTACTAATTTAACTACATTTTTCAGTAGCTTGACAGTAGCTCAGCTGCTTTTAAAACAGAGTAGCTTTTCCAGTAGCTAACTACTTTTTCAAGCAAGTAGCAGTGTAGCGTGACCAAACGCTACATCATGTTGGTCAAATTATAACTAATAGCCTTCCTTATTGTGTAGAAGCCAAACTTTTACCGGCAAAACTTCCGACGATCTGGCAGCATATTTCTGTCTGCTGATCAGAAACAGGCAGCGTCTTCTTCTTCTTTTGTAATAGCAGATCACAAACAAAAATAGTGAATTACCACCATCTATTGAGAGCTTAATACAGCTCACTTGGATAAGAAGAGATTGTCTGATGGTTACGTAAAGTGAGCAACCACAGTTTGTTTACCTTTACAAGACGTACAGGGGCAGGTAAATCTGAAAATGATAAAAGAACACCATTTTATTCTTCTGTGTAACAAAGAATGTTTCAGACACTTTGTTCTTAATAGATCACACAACAGCATATTTACCTTTACTATTTTAAATAAAATAATTCAGAAAGTTTTATTGCCTTTTGAGGGATTTTGTTTCTGTTCTAAATATGTTTATTTCACTTCTCATCATCTGTGCGTTATTGGGAGCAGCAAGTGAATTATTATTATAATATTTATAAATATACAGTATATATTATTATAATAATCACTATCATGCAGAACTATTTGATTTCTCCATTTCTTAGCATTTAATTAACTGTTATATTCATGTAAAATAAATAAAATGATTGGTAAAAGAAATAATTTATGGCATGTATTATTATGCAGCAATCTATAACGACCATACATCCACTTTTTTTGGACCTGAACAAAGCGAATAAATATTTGTAGAGCAACCTCTGTATGTGACCTGTAAAGCTGGCACTTGCATGTCAATGGCAAAAAAGTCAGAAAATACAATGAGCATGAACCCAGGTTAGGGGAGAAACAAGCCCTGAGTCTTTATTCACATATTATCCACACTAAATATTATGTGGCAAGAACAAAAAATGCCAGCCAACGGAGAGTTTGTCATAAAAATGTGATCTTTAGGGAAGTAGGCTACACCTGGCCACAGCAGGACTGAAAAGTGTGAAGTATAGTATAAAATGAATTTTTAATGGTGTCTGATCTTTTTTGTTTTTATTTTATACTGTCGTATTTTATTTTATGGCCATTATTAACTGTATTAATGTTACTATTCATTAATATATTTAATTAAACACATTAAATGTATTTAATTAATACATTAATTAACAAATGTCATTAGTGTAAATTTTGTTATTAATATTATTGGTTTGATAGTAACATTAAAAAAAAATTGCCTCATTAAGTAACTTTAATGTAGCTAGCTACTTTTTATTAGTAACTTGTAGTGTAGCTAACTTCTTTTTCAAAAGAGTAGCTTGACTGTAGCTTAACTACTTAAAATTACAAGTAGCTTGCAGCTTGTCAAACTACAGTTTCAAAGTAGCTTCCCCAACACTGATTAAACTACAATCTTGTCTCTGGGGGCCAGGCAGGTGTGCTGTTGAAAATAAAATTCACCAGAGGGGCATGGCATTATTCTTTCTTACTCCAGTGAGGGAGGGTTTGAAGTCACTCGCACATTAGCAAGACAGATGAGCAAAGCCTTTCTGCTAGCGTACAGTCTTTGACTTTCACAGATGGTCCGTGTATTTATGAGGTCTCCCTGAATTTAACAAAGGCACAGCAGTGAAAGAGTGCACAGTCACCAAAAAAGTTGCAAAGCTGCACAATGTCAAGGTTTCTGGGCATGACGGCACTCATTATTGAGATGAAAAGCTTGTGACATTTGCATGAACAGAAACAGAGCCTTGTAGAATTGCATCATGCAATATGTATCCTTTGAAATGAGCCAAGAGGTCAGCA
Organism: Myxocyprinus asiaticus; assembly: GCF_019703515.2. Classification (NCBI taxonomy): domain Eukaryota; kingdom Metazoa; phylum Chordata; class Actinopteri; order Cypriniformes; family Catostomidae; genus Myxocyprinus; species Myxocyprinus asiaticus. Next base: position 26,704,539 of record NC_059355.1, read on the forward strand.
TTTGACATTTCGATCTTCTATTGGTCACATGTCCTCTCGTCATAAGGATTCGCAGGTAAGAGTTCACCAAACTTAAAGTCGGCATGAAATGAAAATCTATTTTCTAAATGCATGTTATTGATCTTATTGTGAACGATTCATCCATGCATATGTTTTATTTTTATTTTATTTTTTTACATCGTAATCTTTAATCAAAATGTAATAACTCGACCTTCCGGTGAAACGACAGACTTCTCTCTGGTGACGTATGCAGGACTTCTCCAATCATTTAGTCCACTGAAACTCTGCCCCTTTCTTATAAATACCACAACCTTGCGAAGAGTTGAACAAAGCATCAATCACATGTTGGTGAAGATGGCATGGTGTATTTTCATCGGTTTTCCTTCAAAACTATCGTTCCTTAACCCAAACTTCCTTGGTTACAGGTCAGCTGGCTTGAATTTACATTTAGAACGAGGAGGAATAACGGCGAATTCACGGTTGTGTTCGAGACATTTCACGCCTGAATTGTTGAGATGATCACTAGTGAATACAATGCTTCAGATACCTCTGGAGTTTATTTATATTTTTGAATGCAGTTATCTTGGGATGCACAGCATGAGTAAGTGTTTTTTCCATTATATTTAGTGTATTGTGATTCAAAATGTTAAAATATGGTTATCTTTTACTCACTCATTTTTCAATAGCTACAGTCTCTTCTTAAACAAAAACTTGCTTGTATGTATATGTTGTCAGTTTGATCATAAATGTGTTGAGATCGCCGCTCAATTTCACCGATAACCGGCTCTGTCTCGAGCAGCACGGTGGTTGGGATGTGTGTGATCACTGCAAACTTGCATTCAGATCTGCTTCCGTTCCGCTATGCAACGCCCATATTTTCACAATCCAATCAACAACCAATGGATAAACTCAAATCCTACCCTACATTTTTTTTTGTTCAATAAGCTGTTTCACTCAGAAATACGTCACAATACGGAAGTAGTCGGTCGCAACTTCTGTTTCATGCCGGATGGGAGTGAATGGAGCGTGAAGTGTAGTGTGACCACCCCTTTACTGTCCCTTACATAAAATAACTGGTGGTGGTGGTACCATATTTTGTTGGTATCACATGACCCCATGCTACTGACCAGTGTATACATGATTACCATATTCATATCCCATGGTATTTATATGGTACTTCAGAGAAAACAATGGTATTACCATCATGACAGTGTCCAAAAAATGGCATTACCATGGTACCATGTCCAAATAACATGGTAATACCATGGTACGTTTTAGTTGTTTGAGCTTAGAATTGCTCTTAACTGGGTTCCTCTGTAGCAGAACTTTTAACGGGAGAGAATGTGTTGAGTCTAAATTTGTTGGGGCTGAGATCTTATATCTCTCATTCACAATGCTAATGTTTTTAAAGTGTTCCCGTGTGACGTTTTTATTAATGTGCTTTCATGAATTTTTCAGTTTTCTGAGCATGCCCAAAATGGTCTTGTCCAGTCTCTCAAAGCTGAAGTATGTAATTTTTGCGACACTAGCGCCACCGAATGGAATTACAAAAATAAACGTGGTTTTCAAAACAGCTTTCCGATTACGCTGACAACCTGCTGTTTTTCGAACCATCAGATAGTCCCCCAACTCAAGCCATTGTTTGAGTAACATTGTTGGGGCGGGTCTAAGCGTGTCGCTCTAAACAAACACAGGAATTGTATAGTGCCACAGAGACAAAGCCTTTACAGTTTTAGAGAAAATGAACCTCTGAATGACTTACTTATAATTGTCTCTGCATATTAAGATGGGATAGGAAGTATTTAAACACTGAAAAAGTTACAAACTTCAGCTTTAATGTTTTTGTGCTCTGCGGTTTTCTGAATGGTTATTCCTTAGTAATTCAGTAATTTAGTACTGATTTTATACAGCATGTCTGAAAATCAATGCACCTGATGCAAGTGATCAATAAATCTAGGCTATTTGGCATCACGGAGGTAAAGCTGGAATCTGATTGGTTGAACAGGTAAATGTTCTTTATCACTATCTTAAAAGCTGTGATTTTTTATTAAAAACCATAACAGCATTCAAAAGTACAGGGGACAGCTAATTTATATAATTACCACAGAATACAAAACATTTAAAAAGATATTTTAGCACACTTCCAGAAAGATAGATTAGTCATAACCTAAGAAAACTGTGTAATACATACCCACATTCACAATGTCTAAATTTAGCCATCCCTGCCAGAGAGTCAAATTTAATTAAGGTGTTTCTGTTATGTACTGTTGTCCTGTTATTTGGCTTGAGAGAACAATAAGAAAACATGTACCATGATGAGGCAGGTCCCATTCTGGGTGCTGTTGGACTGGTCTCTGTCTTCATTTTCTCAGTCTCATTCGGCACTAGATCAAGCCTGATTATCTTGACATAGAAAAGGCAGGAAAGCCAATAGGGACCTCCTAGACCTCCTAGAGCTGATGTCCTAGATCTATAATGCTATAACTGCTCTGAGGTTCGGTGTCACCAAGAAAGCAAGGCGCATAGTCTATGTTGGTACATTTCATGAACAATATGGTACAGGCTCAAATTAATCATCAATTCAGCTTTATGTTTACCATAAATAGAGCTGATGTAAAAATGACACTACAAATTATCAGTCAGAATGAGAGTTAGTCAAAGATAGCAACTGAATCTGTTTCTTTGATTAAACATGCCCAAAACGTGTATAGTGTTAAACCAGTGTCCCTCTCTGTCCTTGGTGGTTTAGATGCTTTTATTTGCCACACAATATCCTTTGATTTGTGAAAGGTGTTTCATATTTCAAGGCAGCAGGTGTTAAGGTCATGACCCTACTGCACATCTCTACAGGTGTATGTGTGTGAGAGAAGGCATGTTTGGGCATGTTCATGTGTGTGTGTGTGTGTGTGTGTGTGTGTGTGTGTGTCTGTGCATGAGTGATTGTGGTGGTGCACAAACAGGTATCACCATGTGAGTAACTATTCAAAGATAACATTTAAAACAGCATCAGTGGGGAATGGCAGGAGAAAATGTCAGTATGTTGGAGAAATCAGTTAACGTGTTTACATGCATGTTCTTACACCAATTATGCTTAACAAGCTGACAAAGTTTGTGGTCATGTAAACGCATGAAATGGCTTTCCTTTATCGGTGTAAGGTCAGAAACCACCTAAGAATAAAATGATAGACACAGGTAGATTTATGCCAGTTACCCAGATTTTGCATTGCATGTAAACACCTTTACCTGAATTCTTATAGGCTTATATAATGTACTGAAGTATTGTGCACATGCTTCTTCATGGTTTGATGTCAAAAACAGAGAATAACTGAGTTATTTCAAATCTCATCTAAACAAGGTTTTCTTGCTTCTGATTTTTTAAATAAGCTGATTTTTTTGAATTATTATTATTGTCGTGCGTGTAGACAGGCTCACTGATAAACAGGCAGTATGAGGCAGTATAGACTCTAGATGTCAAAGGAAAATTAATGAATTAAATGCAGTGTGGCAGAGTTGTCAGTAACACAGTGGAATATAACACAGGACAGAACATCATGGTTACTTGTGTAACCTCCGTTCCCTGATGGAGGGAACGAGAATTTGTGTCGATGTAGTGACACTAGGGGTCACTCTTGGGAGCCCGAGACACCTCTGGTCTTTGATAAAAGGCCAATGAAAATTGGCGAGTGGTATTTGCATGCCACTCCCCCGGACATACGGGTATAAAAGGAGCTGGTATGCAACCACTCATTCAGGTTTTATGCTGAGGAGCCAATATAAGGTCCGGCCATTTCAGCGGGTAGTTCAGCGTTGTGGCAGGAGGGACACAACGTCTCGTTCCCTCCATCAGGGAACGGAGGTTACACAAGTAACCATGACGTTCGCTATCTGTCACTCACTCGATGTTGTGTCGATGTAGTGACACTAGGGGTCCCTATACGAAACGCCACAATTGGCTGAACTGTGTTACGTGAACTGGCGGTGTGTGGTGGGCAGACTACTGTGTGCCTCATAGCCAGCACACCAGGTCAACACGTAACCTTCCCCAACATAGTTATGAGTGTCGAACGGCCCTTTGGGGACAAGTCGACTACCCAAAAGATAGAGACAGGCTAACCCAGTCGTGGCCTCTTTTCCCCTTCTTTTTTTCCACTCCCTAAAAAAAGAAGGGGGATTATCCGACTGGGACGCCAGGTCTAGTCGGGGGGTGTCCCTCCCAAGGGGAAGACACCGCGGAGACCACACCTCGCCCAAAGAGGGGGGGGGGGGGATATTTAAGTGGAAAAATACATCACATGGTCTTTCCAACCATGTGGAGAGACTTCAAGGTAGATCCTACCCAACGGGGGAGGAGTTACTACAAACGTGGAGACTGGGGCAGAGGGGCTCTGCCCAAGGAAGACGCAGTTTGCTAACGGAAACGAACTAGCAGAAGATATATATCGCATGGGGTTAGCCTTGCAGGGAACCGCCACATGCGGAGCACCTACCCCAGAACAGGACTCTTAGTTAGCACGTGTACTGGGCCGGCAGCGAGTCTCTCCGAAAACTCGACTGCCACAGGGCTCGAAGGAAGTCAACCAGGGAACAAAGTTTGTGAACACTACTGGGAATTAATGGTGCACATCTTCAGCTCAAAAGGAGGTGGAAGGCGCTATGTGCAAGCGATACACCCGGCCGGCTATCCCGGGCTTATCCGCTTGTATTGCGTGCCACAACCTGGGACGAAATCGGTTCCACCCGGAGGTTGTAGAACCTTGCAAAGGTGTTGGGTGTTGCCTAGCCTGCTGCTCTGCAAATGTCTGTTGGAGAGGCACCCCTGGCCAGGGCCCAGGAGGCCGCTACACCCCTGGTAGACTGGGCTCGTAGCCCTACCGGGGGCAGCATGTCGTGGGCGTGATATGCCATAGTTATGGTGTCAATGAGCCAGTGGGCGATCCTCTGCTTGGAGACAGTGCTTCCTTTCTGCTGTGCACCAGAGCAGACAAAGAGCTGCTCAGAGATCCTAAAGCTCTGCGTACGATCCCAATAGATGCGTAAAGCGCGCACCGGACACAGCAACGACAGGGCTGGGTCTGCCTCCTCCTGGGGCAGTGCTTGCAGGTTCACCTCCTGGTCCCTAAAAGGGGTCGTGGGAACCTTGGGCACATAGTCCGGTCGGGGTCTCAGGATCGCTGACAGAGAACGCTTGCAGGTCTCCTACCCTCTTGATGGAAGTGAGCGCAGTCAGGAGGGCAGTCTTTAAGGAGAGTGCCTTAAGCTCGGCTGACTGCAAAGGCTCAAAGGGGGCTCTCTATAGACCCTGAAGAACCTCCTGGCACCTCTTAGGAACCTGATGATCAGGTCGTGCTTCCCTAAGGACTTACCGTCGACTGCGTCGTGGTGTGCTGCTATGGCAGCAACGTACACTTTCGAGGTGGAAGGGGACAGTCTCCCTTCCAACCTCTCCTGCAGGAAGGAAGGCACTGATCCAACTGCGCATCTCTGGGGGTCTTCCTGTCGGGAAGAACACCACTTAGGGAACAGACGCCACTTAAAGGCATACAGGCGTAGAGGGTGCCTGTAGTTGGGGCCCTAGCCTGAGTGATCGTGTCTACCACCACGGGTGGTAGACCACTTAGGTCTTCCATGTCCTGTCCAGGGGCCAGACATGGAAATTCCAGAGGTCTGGTCGCGGGTGCGAGATGGTGCCCCATCCCTGAGAAAGAAGGTCCTTCCTCAGGGGAATTCGCCGGGGGTAGCTGTCGCGAGGAGAGTGAGGTCTGAGAACCACACCTGGGCGGGCCAGTAGGGTGCTACCAGGACGACCTGCTCCTCATCCTCCCTGACCTTGCACAAGGTCTGTGCAAGTAGGCTCACCGGTGGAAATGCATATTTGTGCATGCCAGGGGGCCAGCTGTGCCAGCGCGTTTATGCCAAGGGGGGCCTCGGTCAGGGCGTACCAGAGCGGGCAGTGGGGAGGATTCTTCGGAGGCGAACAGGTGCACCTGTGCCTGTCCGATTCGACTCCAAATCAGCTGGACCACCTGAGGGTGGAGTCTCCACTCTCCCACGAGGGTAACCTGCCATGACAGCGCGTCCGCTGTAGTGTTGAGGTTGCCCGGGATGTGAGTGGCTCGCAGCGACTTGAAGTGCTGCTGACTCCAGAGGAGGAGACGGCGAGCGAGTTATGACATACAACGAGAGCGCAGACCACCTTGGCGGTTGACATATGCTACCGTTGCCGTGTTGTCTGTCTGAACTAACACGTGCTTGCCCTGGATCAACGGCCGAAACCTCCACAGGGCGAGCAGAATTGCCAACAACTCGAGGCAGTTGATGTGCCAATGCAGTCGCGGCCTGTCCACAAGCCGGCGGCTGCATGCTCTGTTGCAAACAGCGCCCCAGCCCGTTTTGGAGGTGTCCGTTGTGACCACGACACACCTGGAGACCAGCTCTATGGGAACATCTGCCCGTAGAAATGAGAGGTTGGTCCAAGGGCTGAAAAGATGGTGACAGACTGGCGTGATGACCACACGATGTGTCCCGCGGCGCCATGCCCATCTCGGGACCTGAGTCTGAAGCCAGTGCTGAAGCAGTCTCATATACATCAACCCGAGCGGGGTGGCCACCGCTGAGGATGCCATATGCCCCATGAGCCTCTGAAAAAGTTTCAGTGGAAACGCTGTTTTCTGTTTGAATGCCTTCAAACAGACCAACACCGACTGGGCGTGCTTGTTCGTGAGGCGCGCTGTCAAAGAGACTGAGTCCAACTCCAAACCGAGAAAAGAGATGCTCTGAACCGGGAGGAGCTTGCTCTTTTCCCGGTTGACCCGAAGCCCTAGTCGGCTGAGGTGTGAGAGCACCAAGTCCCTGTGTGCGCACAACATGTCCCGAAAGTGAGCTAAGATTAGCCAGTTGTCGAGATAGTTGAGAATGCGAATGCCCACCTCCCTTAGCGGGGCAAGGGCTGCCTCTGCGACCTTCATGAAGATGCAAGGAGACAGGGACAGGCCGAAAGGGAGGACCTTGTACTGATATGCCTGACCCTCGAATGCAAACCGCAGGAAGGGTCTGTGTTGAGGAAGGATCGAGACGTGGAAGTACGCATCCTTCAGGTCTACCGCCGCGAACCAATCTTGATGCCGGACACTCGCCAGAATGTGTTCTTGCTTCCGCATCTTGAACGGGAGTCTGTGTAAAGCCCAGTTCAGTACTCACAGGTCCAAGATTGGCCGCAACCTACTGCCTTTTTTCAGTACAATGAAGTAGGGGCTGTAAAACCCCTTCTTCATCTCGGCTGGAGGGACAGGTTCTATTGCGCCCTTCCGTAGGAGGGTAGCGATCTCAGCACAAGGTAGCAGCATTTTCATCCTTCACCAAGGTGAAGTGGACACCGCTGAACCTGGGCGGACGCCCGGCGAACTGAATCGCGTAGCCGAGTCGGACGTCCGGACCAGCCATCGCGACAGATTGGAAAGCGCAAGCCACGCATCTAAGTTCCACGCAAGGGGGACCAAAGGGACAACATCGTCGTACATACCGGCAGGTGGGGCCTCGCAGCAGGGCGGAGCTTGAGGTGCCACACCATGTCGTGGCCGTGCTGATTCTAAGGACATCGAAGCACTTACCTGGCTCCTTGTGACCACCCCCGGAACAGCCTAGGACGGGGGAGGAAGAGGCCTGTCCTCGTGACATTGGGGGCAGATTTGTGCCATAGCTGGGCGCTCAGGGGAGGGAGACCGCTGCTGGAGCGCCAAACCTGCCAAATAGAGTGGTGGACGGTGGTCGTGATGACGGCCGTGCACACTGGATACATGACCCAGGGAACAAGGAAACCGCTCTTGCTGAACTCTTGAGTACTGCAGCCACTTGGGCATGCAGTGCTATTAAATGCAAAGGTAACAAAAAGATGGAGAGGTCTGCTTACCAGCTCCAGAGCAGCGGGTTTCATCGTCTCTGGGTCGCCTGTCTCAAGGGCGCTTTGAAGCCTTTCACGGGCTGCTTCCTGCGGTGGGCTCCACGCCAGGGCCGGGCTGAAGGGGCGGGCTGCGGCGGAGCCGGTGCAGTCACCGCAGTAGACGGGTTGCAGGATCTTGAGCCGTGCCGGGGCAGGATATGCCGGATAGCCTCCGTCTACTGCTCCACCGTCGAGAACTGCTGGGCAAAGTCCTTGACGGTGTCGCCGAATAGGTCAGCCTGGGAGATGGGGGCAGCAAGGAATCATGTCCTGTCGGCCTCACCCATCTCGACCAGGTTGAGCCAAAGGTGGCGCTCCTGGACCACTAATGTGAACATCGTCCGCCCGAGAGACCGTACCGTGACCTCCATCGCTCGGAGAGCGAGGTCAGTCGCCAAGCGCAGTTCCTGCATCAATCCCGGGGCGGAACTACCCTCGTGCAGTTCCTTTAGCGCCTTGGCGGACTTGCAGGAGAGCCATGGCGTGCAGGGCGGAGGCGGCTTGTCCAGCGGCACCGTAGGCCTTGGCCGTCAGAGACGACGTAAACCTACAGGCCTTGGATGGGGACTTTAGGCACCCATGCCAGGTGGCGGCGCTCTGTAGGCATAGGTGCACCGTGAGCGCCTTTATCCACCGGGGATTGCTGAATAGCCCTTGGCCGCCCCACCATCGAGGGTAGTGAGGGCGGGGAAGCTGAAAAGATCAGGACCGGGCAGTAAAAAGTGCCTCCCATGACCTTGTCAGCTTTTCATGCATTTCCGGGAAGAAAGGAACGGGGGCGGGGCGTGGCTTTCGCGGCTGCCCGGGAAAGCATGTCATCATCTCCGCGTCAGCCTGTGACTGGGCAATCATCCCCGAAGGGAGGGACCCAGCTGAGGCTTCAGCGTCCGACTGTATGAGCCCGCTCTCCGATGCTGCGCTCTAGAGCTCATCACTTTCGCGGGCTCCGAATAAAAGGTCGGACTCGCCGTGAGACAAGCCGTCGGACTCATCCGGAAGCCCGATCGGGGCAGACGAGTGTGCTGGGGAATGGGAGGTCTGCAGGGAGATACCCGGTGGAGGCGGTCCCATTGGGGTCCCCAAATCGCCCCCAGTGCTAGCCATGCTGGCCTCATACCCATGGGTAAAAGGACCGAGGTCGGGGAGCCTCTGGGGTGGCTTGCTTTCTTACGAAGGCGAGCGGCGCCCGCATCGTTGCCATGGACATGTCCTCGCAATGAGAACATGACCATCCACGAACGCTGTCTCCGCATGAGCAGTGCCCAGACACGAAAGACAGTGATCGTGACCGTCAGAAGGCGAGAGATAACAAGCGCAACCAGGAATAACACACAATCGGAAAGGCATCTTTAAAAAGACGCGTCTTAAAAAAGACGTTCTGTGTGTGCTGCTCTTTTACAGAAATATACTCTTTTAGAGAAATATACTCTTATTTCTGCCGAAGCGCCCATGAGCATTCTCTGCATTGCACCAGTGCAGAGGGGAGAGAAGCTGCTGAAATGCGCCGTCAGATCCAGCAGAGGTGAATGAACAGTCGTGGGAATTCAGCTCAGTGAGCTTGACCGTTCGGCTCCGAAGAGAAAATCTGAATGAGTGGTTGCATACCAGCTCCTTTTATACCCGTATGTCCAGGGGAGTGGCATGCAAATACCACTCGCCAATTTTCATTGGCCTTTTATCAAAGACCAGAGGTGTCTCGGGCTCCCAAGAGTGACCCCTAGTGTCACTACATCGACACAACTTCGAATGAGTGACAGATAGGGAACAGTGGTGCTAAGGTTGTCAACTGCAACCCAACAGACTATAAATGATGACTGCTAAAAATCCTCTATGGTATCTAACACATTTTTAATTCATTTGCTTAAATTAGACTGTGAAGAGTTATTGGTTAACTGTCATATATAACAAATTTGTATTAGTGAATAAAGCCCTGAAATTTAAATAACTTTGCAAAAGTGCCCGCCCACTTTTTCAGCCGTCTGGGTTCCACATTCATTTTTAGCATTGGCTTTTCATAAAATCCTCCATAAAAGAGTTATAAGCCATGAACCAAAGCAACCAGCTCCGAGGTGAATCACAACATTACAAACTTTGATTTGACGAAAAAAGTATTAAAAAATCTGACAAATAGACAAAGGTACAAGAATGTGTACTTACCTTCTTTCATGAGGGCACAAACTACAATCCCATAAAGCATTGCGAAAGATGAAATTAAATAAAAAACTATGAGAATATATAAAACTATTGATTTTAGGTTGTTGGTAATAAATATTTGACGTTTATTGCAAAATATTCCGATAAATATATATAAGTAGTTTAAGGGTGAAGGGAGACACCAACTCGATTACATCATTCACAGTGCATCACTGGAGTGGATGGATGTTCTGGGCTAGTTTTGTGGGCTATGTTGACTGTGGTTCTCTGATTGGTGAAGCTCTCTCTGCTGGACCATGCATAATGTAGTTCACCAGGAATTCCGCTATCAAACATGATTTTTAAACAATGAAGTTGACATAACGCAGACTGATGGCTTCAACAGAAGCATATATCATTGATGAACAACCTCTGAGCTCATGGTAGATCTGCCTTTAAAGGTTTATAATTTATCGTTGAAAATCAATTTGTCTATGGAATTTTTACTTCTAGAACCAGACACTCTATTGCTTTCCATCATCTTTCATATTGACACATGCCTTCCAACATCACAATCTGGCAACTTGGGTATCAACTGGAGTTTCCCACTTGTAAATATGACTTCACTTGGTCATTCAGGTTCTCAACTCATAATTGCAATATTTAATAATCCACTTAAAGGCCAAATAAGGGTAATAATCTGTTATCTGTTAGATATGTTTACAGCTGCTAAGGTTAGTTAAAGAGGGTATGTGAATGAAGATTACAAATCAAATGAATTGCACACTAAAGATGAGTTTCATTTTTTTATGGTAATTATTTTTTTTCTTTTATCCCAGCTACATATGCAAATACAACTAAGCCATTTGAAGTTTGATTTTATCTATATGCAAACACTGGTTCTGTGATGCAATGGAAGACAGGAGATGTGTTTGGGAAACCTATTTGTAATCAGTCATTATTTTTGCCATTCCATTACATACTTCACCTTTAAATCTAAAGTTTTCATTTTGAAAATTAGTTACGTATTTAATGCCATAGCATGATTGCGTGTTAACTGCTTAATAAACAAGTTTTTTGTCACATTATCTAAATCTTTGTCCTTATCTTTGTCAGTTATGATGTTTATCTTTAAATTTGATTGACCTCAAAAAAGTAAATTTGGTATCATGGAAAATTTCAAGTACAGTACTGAAATGTATCCTGCTATCTAATAACTCACTGTCAAATACATATGATTCAGCAAACACTTTATAACCCATCAATATCAATCAGGGCAGAGAACGACAGATGTTTCATTAATTGTTTTTTACAATAAGCACTTGCCATTTTCCTGCCATTGCCAACTGGTACTGCATATAAATAGATCTCATTTGAGCAAGGGTATGACCATTTCCCTTGACTTGAAAATTATGAATTACACATCACAGTGTGATACAGCCAAATGACACTATGAAGCATATCTAATGTTTGAGGAGAGCTGTAATTGTGTGTCAAATGCTGCATGTATAATGGGGTGTTGTACCTACTAATGGATATGACAAAACGTCCTGGTTACTTTCGTAACCTCCGTTCCCTGTTGGAGGGAACGAGACGTTGTGTCGATGTAGTGACACTAGGGGTCACTCTTGGGAGCCCCAAACACCTCTGCCTTTTTTGAAAAAAGGCCACTGAGAATTGGCGAGTGGAATTTGCATGCCACTCCCCCGTACATACGGGAATAAAAGGAGCTGGTATGCAACCACTCATTCAGTTTTTGTGCTGAGGAGCCGAGACCAGGTCCAGCCATTTCAGTGGGTAGTTCAGCATTGTGGCAAGAGGGACACAAAGTCTCATTCCCTCCATCAGGGAACGGAGGTTACGAAAGTAACCAGGACGTTCCCTATCTGTCATTCACTCGACGTCACATGGTCTTACCGAGTCGTGTCAGAAGTATGTCATGTGGAGAGGTCCCATGGTAGGTCCTACCCAAAGGGGGAGGAATTTCTACAGAGCATGGCGACCGGGGGCAGAGGGGCCTCTGCCCAAGGAAGACACAGTTTGCTGTCAGGGAAACAATTTTATGGAAGATATCACATGGGGTCACCTTCGGGGAGCCAGCACATGTGGAGCACCTACCTCAGTACAGGGGCTCATTAGCACATCATCGGAGGTGAGCTTCCCTCCCTCCAGGACATATATACCAGGCGGTATGTGAAAAAAGCTTGGAGGAACATCAGAGACTCCAGCCACCCGAGCCATTGGCTGCTCTCACTGCTACCATCAGGCAGGCATTATCGCAGCATCAGGACCCACACCAGCCGACTTCATGATAGCTTCTTCTCCCAAGCAATCAGACTTTTGAACACTTGATCTCGATATACTGTACATTGTATGTTATTATTTGTATATTGTGTTGTGTGTAAATATGTGTATATTAGATTTTAAATTGTGTTGTAATCTGATGTTTATTGTAAATTGGTTTTTGTCTCGTCACTGTCACGACTACTATGTTGCTCGGAACTGCACCCAAGAATTTCACACACTATTGTACTTATGTATATGGTGACAATAAAAGTGATTTGATTTTGATTTGATTTGATTGGCCGAGGAGGGGGGAGGAGGAATCTTGACCAATCCCGTGTGGGAGTGTTTGCGCCACAGCTGGGCGCACAGGGGCGGGGGGACCGCTGCTGGAGTGCCATACCTGCAAAGATGGAACGGTGGACGGTGGTCGTGACGACGGCCATGCGCACCGGACATGCGACCCAGGGAACAAGAAAACTGCACTTTTGTTGAATTTTTGGGTACCGCAGCCTCTTGGACATGCGGTGAAATTAAATGAAAATGAAACAAAAGATTCTCCTCCCGGCCCTCCACCGGGGGATGGAGTGGTCTGCTCACCAGTTCCAGAGAAGCAGGTCTCCTTGCCCCTGGGTCGTCCGTCTCAGGGGTGCTTTGAAGCCTTCCTTGGGTTCTTGGTGGCCGGCCATGAGACGGGTGGTGTCTGCTTCCTGTGCTGGGCTCCATGCCGGGGCTGGGCCACGGGGGCAGGCTGTGGCAGAGCTGGTGTTGTAGTTGCAGGAGGACGCCCTTGGCGACGAGCAGACATCTGCTGCTTCACTGCAAAGAACTGCTGGGCAAAGTCCTCAACGGTGTCACAGAATAGGCCAACCTGGGAGATGGGGGTGTCAAGGAACTGTGCCTTGTCAGCCTCTCGCATCTCAACCAAGTTGAGCCAAAGGTGGCGCTCCTGGACCACCAGGGTGGACATCGCCTGCCTGAGAGACTGCGCCGTGACCTTCATCACCCGGAGAGCGAGGTCGGTCGCCGAGCGCAGTTCCTGCATCAATCCCGGGTCAGAACTACCCTCGTGCAGTTCTTTTAGCGCCTTGGCTTGGTGTACTTGCAGGAGAGCCATGGCGTGCAGGGCGGAGGTGGCTTGTCCAGCGGCACCGTAGGTCTTAGCTGTCAGGGACGACGTAAACCTACAGGCCCTGGACGGGAGTTTCAAGTGCCCGCACCAGCTGGTGGCGCTCTGAAGTCACAAGTGCACCGCGTGCACCTTATCCACCTGGGAGATCACTAAATACCCCCTGACCGCTCTGCCATCGAGGGTAGCGAGAGCGGGGGAGCTGAAAGACCGGGACCAGGCAGTAAAAGGTGCCTTCCACGATCTTGTCAGCTCCTCATGCACTTCTGGGAAGAAAGGAATGGGGCGGGCGTGGCCGTGGGCAGCGCCCCAAGCCCAGGAACCAATCGTCGAGCTGCGAGGGTTCAGGGGAGATTGGAGGGTTCCAATCTAGCCTGACGCTCACGGCCGCCTGGGAAAGCATGTCCATCATTTCCGCGTCGGTATGGGACTGGACAACCATTCCCGAAGGAGGAAGCCCAGTCCAAGCCTCTGCGTCCGACTGGATGAGCCCGCTCTCCGATGCTGCACTTGATAAATCGTCTTCTTCCCGGGCTCCAAACGAGAGGTCAAACTCGCCCTGAGACAAGCCGGCGATCTTGTCCAAGCACCCGACTGGGGCAAGCGAGCGTGCTGGGGAATGGTAGGTCCGTGGGGGGATACCCGGCAGAGGTGGTCCCATTGAGGTCCCCAAATCGCCCCCAGTGCTAACCGGCATGGCCTCATACCCGTAGGTAGAAGGACCGAGGCGGGGAGCCGCTGGGGTGGCTTGCTTTCTTACGAATGCAAGCCGTGACCACAACGTTGACATGGTCATGTTCTCGCAATGAGGACAAGACCCATCCACGAACTATGTCTCTGCGTGGGCAGCGCCCAGACACGTAAAACAGCGATCGTGGCCGTCAGAAGTGGAGAGATAACGACCGCAACCAGGAATAACACATAAACGGAAAGGCATCTTTAAAAAGACGTTTCATGTGTGCTGCTCTTTTAGAAAGAAAATATACTCTTTTTAGAATATACTCTTTTAGTTATTTCTGCCAAAGCGCCCAGGGGCGTTCTCTGCACTCCATGGGTGCAGAGGGGGAGAAGCCGCTGAAATGTGCCGTAGAATCCAGCAGATGAGGTGAATGAACTTCGCGGATGAATTCAGCTTCAGTGAATAGATCCGCTCGGCTCCGAAGAGAAAATCTGAATGAGTGGTTGCATACCAGCTCATTTTATACCCGTATCTCCGGGGGAGTGGCATGCAAATTCCACTCGCCAATTCTCATTGGCCTTTTTTCAAAAAAAGCAGAGGTGTTTGGGGCTCCCAAGAGTAACCCCTAGTGTCACAACATCGAGTGAGTGACAGATAGGGAACAAGCTATATACTGCTTAAATAATACAAATTACATATTTAGTTGCTGTTTATCTTAATTGGAAAATATGCTTACAGTCAGATACAGTTTCAATGTATACTACACAATTGAATAGCAAATTCTATTATAGTTCTATATGAAAGCAATGAATCGAAATGTATTGTATTATTGCTCTTTTGCTTATATATATATATATATATATATATATATATATATATATACTGTATATATATACTGTATATATATACAGTATATACATATATATATATATATATATATATATATATATATATATATATATATATATATATATATATATATAGCATGCATACTGTTCTGCTGGGGAAACAGTCAATTGTGAATAATAATGATCTTTACAATTTTCAAAATTAAAAAAAGGAGCACAAGAGAATGCCATGGAAAGTTATCTTTGACTTTAAAAGATACATTTCTGTGATGAAAAATTGTGCTCATTGGTCTCAGTATGATTTTATTGTGTGCAAAATGAAGATGTTTTGAGACCAAGAAATTAATTTCTTGCAGCTGGCAATGTGGGGAATTACTGAGATAACATTTATCTATTCACATTTTACAAGGGTTGTCTGTGTGCGTGCGTATATTTACGTGTGTCCTAACTTCCATGCTTTATATAGTGTATTCTGCCTGTTGTTTCTTAAATGTGAAATATGGACAGGATCAGAGTCTATACACGAAGCAAAGGGTAGTGTGATGGCAATGTAATGGCAATTTCAGGTCACTCTATGCTATCAAAAACATGTTGGCCTCAATCCCATTATAATCCCCTCTGACATCTGTAACAAAGTGACCTGAGCCCTGGCCGGCAGCTCTACATTACACTGTTTCTAATAGGTGGACAGCTTTGAATGGGTGTTATGTTTTGCCTGAGAAACAGGCATTAACCAGCTGGGCGCTTTCTAGTCACAGCCCCTGCTGAACTGCCTGGCCCTGGCTGGCAGCAGGGCAGCTTTATCAGAAAGCTTGATGTCCCAATATGGCAGCTCTAAGACACACATCTGGAAAGCAGATTAGGAGAACAGAAGCCATTCACACGCAATGCTGAGAGGGGCCAGATATTGGCACTGGCTTTATCGCCTCTGTTTTCATGGGCAGCCCGTCAGATTGCTTTGAAATCACTAAGTTGTATTCACAGCTGCACATGAGGCAGACAGGGCTGCTCTCCGCCAAGAGAGTGTCACCAGACAAACTCATTAAAGCCATTACACATGCTCCCAAGTGCACCAGGATCACAGTGCAATCAGTTACCTGCAGAAGTGTAGTCTAGGGCATACGCAGGCGTACGCCGTATGCCCACCTATCTTTCTTAGGATTTTGCGTATGCCCACCTGAAATAAGTGATGTTACTTTTGGCTACCAGAGAGGATTATAATGGGATTGAGGCCAACATGTTTTTCAGTCTACTAACATGATGCCGCCGCACCATTGAATGAATTGTGTGTGTGTGTATATATATATATATATATATATATATATATATACACACACACACAGTTGTGCTGAAAAGTATGCATACCCTTGGAGAATTGGTAATATATGTACCATTTTTAAAGAGAACATGAGTGAGCAGGCAAAACACATTTCTTTTATTTCTTATGGGATTCATATTCAACTGTAGGTTATAACAGAATGGCACAATAATAAAACAAAACATAGCAACAAAGAAAAAAAATGAAATGACCCCTGTTCTTAATACTGTGTATTGCTCCCTTTAACATCAATGACAGCATGCAGTCTTTTGTAATAGTTGATTATGAGGCCCCAAATTCTTGCAGGTGGTATATCTGCCCATTCGTCTTGGCAAAATGCCTCCAGGTCATGCAGTCTTTGGTCGTCTTGCATGAACCGCACGTTTGAGATCTCTCCAGAGTGACTCCATGATATTAAGGTCAGGAGACTGTGATGGCCTCTCCAGAACCTTCACCTTTTTCTGCTGTAACCACTGGAGGGTCAACTTGGCCTTGTGCTTAGGGTCATTGTCGTGCTGGAAAGTCCAAGAGCGTCCCATGTGCAGCTTTCGTGCAGAAGAATGCAAATTGTCTGCCAATATTTTCTGATAACATGCTGCATTCATCTTGCCATCAATTTTCACAAGATTCCCCGTGCCTTTAGAGCTCACACACCCCCAAAACATCAGTGAGCCACCACCATGCTTCACAGTGGGGATGGTATTCTTTTCACTATAGGCCTTGTTGACCCCTCTCCAAACATAGCGCTTATGGTTGTGACCATAAAGCTCTATTTTGATCTTGTCACTCCAAATTACAGTGTGCCAGAAACTGTGAGGCGTGTCAAGGTGTTGTCGGGCATATTGTAACCGGGCATTTTTGTGGCATTGGCGCAGTAAAGGCTTCTTTCTGGCAACTCGACCATGCAGCTCATTTTGTTCAAGTATTGTCGTATTGTGCTCCTTGAAACAACCACACCGTCTTTTTCCAGAGCAGCCTATATTTCTCCTGAGGTTACTTGTAAGTTTTTCTTTGTATCCCGAACAATTCTTCTGGCAGTTGTGGCTGAAATCTTTCTTGGTCTACCTGACCTTGGCTTCGTATCAAGAGATCCCCGAATTTTCCACTTCTTAATAAGTGATTGAACAGTACTGTCTGGCATTTTCAAGGCTTTGGATATCTTTTTATATCCTTTTCCATCTTTATAAAGTTCCATTACCTTGTTACGCAGGTCTTTTGACAGTTCTTTTGTGCTCCCCATGGCTCAGTATCTAGCCTGCCCAGTGCATCCACGTGAGAGCTAACAAACTTATTAACTATTTATACACAGACACTAATTGCAATTTAAAAAGACACAGGTGTGGGAAATTAACCTTTAATTGCCATTTAAATCTGTGTGTGTCACCTTGTGTGTTTGTAACAAGGCCAAACATTCAAGGGTATGTAAACTTTTGATCAGGGTCATTTGGGTGATTTCTGTTATCGTATTGATTTAAAAAGGAGCCAAACAACTATGTGATAATAAATGGCTTCATACGATCACTATCCTTACATGATCAGTCATATTTTCAAAATCAATGCCAAAATGTCACAATTTCTGCCAGGGTATGCAAACTTTTGAGCACAACTGTATATATATATATCAGCATCCACTGCCACGGAGGCCATACCCCTGCAAGACAGCGGAGCCGAGGAAGGCTTGAAAGGGTTCGGGGTCAAGACGGCCTGGAATGCAAACGCTGGCTCTGGGCCGGATGAGGCTTCAGACGCTAGCTCTGGGATGGCAGAGGCTTCAGGGACTGGTTTTTTGACTGTGGAAGGCGTGGGCGCTGGCTCGTTGACCGTGGCAGGTGTGAGTGCTGGCCGCAGCAGGGGTACGGCCTCTGTGGCCGTGGATGCTGACAGGAAGTCAGGATCCAGACACCATGCTCCAGACATGAAACAAGAAAGACCGAAGAGCGCACGGCAGGGAATTCAACCGAAACCGTGCACTCACACAAAGACAGACAATGAAACACAAGACAGACATGGGACGATGATGCCACAGTCCCGTCAGCCAAAAACCCAAACTGACAGAGTGACAGGACCGTGACACATTACCACACTCATATTAGCTACAATGCTTTACAGTTTATTGCGTATTATGAATTAGTTTATTAGTTAGAGTAATAATAAAGTATAAACAATTTTCATAGTAGCCTAATAAAAGGAACATTAATGATACCTATTAATTTAAATACATATTTAACATCAAGTTACCATACCATGTTTCTTAGTAGTGTACTGTACACCAGACCACAGAATGGCCATTTATTGCCATGATTCATGATTACTGTAATTCATTTTAATTAGGTATATTGCAGTGGTGAATTCTCAGGGCCAGCAAAGCCTTCTCTGCTGGCCTAACGTGCCAAATAAATAAATATTTTTCATCCTTTCATTCTCAATCACCTTTTTGCCTATGTATTTTTAATCGCTTTCCACTCTTAATTAATCTACAAACAAATAGAGAAAAATGAAAAGTTTATCCAGTCAGAATTTATTCCTTGATGCTTACAAGTGAAGCCTGAGGGCTGTTTCACAAATTGCATGCCCGAAGCAGCGTGTGAGTTTGAGCTCCACCCCCTCAGGCCTTCAGAATTTCCACAGAATCCCTCAACAGTGCAAATGAATGAGCAACTAAAGTCAGACTGTCAGATTCATCAGCCAATCAGATTGATTTATTTGTTCTTGGTGGGTGTGATCTTTAGGATATGTCCCGGTCGAGGCCTTCTAGCTGGCCTTGAGTGACACAATCACACTTTAAGTGATGTGTGTAATTTGAAAGCGAAGAGCATGAGATCTTGCTGAGGAGTCGGCTGTCACTGCCACATCACCATTGAGAAAGAGATCCTAATGGATTTACAAACCTGAGATGTTCTGCATGATCATGTGATTGAGTAATTAAACAGGCAAGCAGGGCTGATTTTCACTTCAAGTAAATTGGTAAGTGCTTTTTGCATTGTTATAGCTACATCAGGAGTTTTCTAAGTGTAAATTAGGCTGCTGGAGCATTCAGTGTTGGATCAAGTTTTGAAAAGTAGTGCTGCGTTCCATTCAACACAGAAAGTCGGATTTTACATCTTCCTACTAGGAAAAGTGCAATGGAATGCATCTTGAAGTCAGAATTACAACTTGTAGGCTTGTGCAGAAATTCTCAACTCTGATTTTGCCGAGATGCAGAGGCATGATGTCACACAAACTTGTTGACATTCAGGGAGATATACAAAATAATTCATATGAAAAATTATGATTTTTGAATGTCTGTTCAAGAGACGTTCATTTCATAAAACAGTCATGCTGCAGTTAAAATTAGGCTTGCTTGAGCATTAAGTGTCATTTCAAGTTTTGGCTTTTGTGCATAGATGTGTTTTTAAAATGTCAGTTGGTATTATTAGTTGACTGCCACGTAATGTATGATGGGCATACTGTGTTTTGGAAACTGTGAAGGCCTAGACTTAAAATGCATGGCCCGCAGCTGGTATATGGGGTAGAACATATGGGGTAATCTATTGAAATCTCAGCCCTTGAGCATTTTACTGTGCCAAATGAAGCCTATGATTCTGTCCTACAAAGCCAAAATGCAGTAACTACTCCAACACAGAAACTTTGCGAAAGGGCTTCACAGTTTCTTGGTTGTTCAGCAAAATGTGGATTATAAAATTTTCACTTTTTTTTAAAAAAAATTTTTTATTTGAATTTGAGCATAGTTTAGACAAACTTGTGTGTCACAGCAAATATTTTCATGAGATTAGGCTCTGCTAGTTGCACAGAGTGCTGTATGTTCCTGGTCTAAAAGACCTGATTTTGGTCATAACTCAGTTTTGACATCCATAAAACTGCTGCTTATTTGCATGTTCTGTCTGCGCTGATTTAGCGCCAGATTTACTTAAGGAATTATGAAGATCTGGCAACCGTGCTGCACCCACAAAATCTGTGCCGAACGCAATTCTGCTGCATAGTGCAAAAATATCTGATGAATTACTGCTGCTATCATCAATAGAAAATGTAAGCAAACATATATTTTGAATATAATTAAGATTAACACCTGCTTTTTTCAGGCAGTAAAATCGCAATGTTAATTCCGCCGGGCAAATAGAATAGTGTTTGGTGAATGAAGCATAATCTATACTGAGACTAATTTACATAGAATGGAAGCGTGTTTGTGCGGAAATTAATGACAATTACTTCATTAAAATTCTGAAGACGCAGTGCTATTTCAGCCGGGACTGCACCTGCTTAAACTAGATTGTGGGTGGATAGTGAATAAGACGCATCTTTTTGTACTGAAATACCATGCGCAAAAGTAACACAACTCTTTAGTATATTTGCCCCTGTGTTTTGCATTTTCAGGGCAGCATAGGGACTTTACCTTCACTAAAGATACTAAAGATAACACAGTGATTGGAAAAGAGAGCTCTTGTGAGCCAGAAATCTGTAAAAGTGTTTATTTTAGTGCGTATGCACAACAGCTCTGATCAATATGTGGTACTCAGGGATTGTGTAGCAGGGGCATCTCAGTCATGTGATATTTGTACTTACTGAGGGTTCTGGAAATCCATGGCATTTCCCCCTCTCTAGACAAGACAGATATAGACTGGCCCCCTTCCAACAATTGATCTAAAGGTATGGAGTTACAAACTTGCTTTCAGGTGTGCAAAATGCACCCAAAGATGAAACGGAACACAACTCCTTTATCATCTCCTCCCTGCTTTCTTTCGTTTTCCTTTTACTCTTCTCCATTACTCCGAATGAAAGATGTTCCCTGCTGGATTTGATCAGTTCATCAGAAATATTCTTCCAAGTGAGAGAAAAACACGAAGTGCTGGTGGCAATCAGTCTTGGGGAAGGATGGGAAGAGGGGCATACATTTTGGGGCTGATAAATGATAGAGCTACAAGGCAGTGTTTTCACTCATGTGTTTTTTTTTAATAGAGAGAGCAAGAAGCAGGCTCTCCCCCCATGGCCATGTAAATGTCAGTCTGCAAAAGCTAATAATCAAAACTCTGCCAAGGACATTATTGTGGAGGGCCATTTTGTATGACATGTTTTTATGGCTGCAGTGAAGTGTAAAGGCTCTGCGTGAGATTAGAGAAGTACCATAGTCTTGATTGCATGAGTCACAGAGAGACCCGGGTAATCATGCCATCCATCCTTATTTCCCAAAACAATGTGGCGAGTCACAAATGTGATGCAATACAATTCAGAACTATAGTGAATGAAGTTAAGAAATTATTGGGCATAAACTTATTTCACCTGAAGTAGCAATTGCTGTGTGAGTTCATCACCAGCTGTTTTATTTTTTATTAATACAATATGTGGTGCAGCACATCAGACTGCCATTCAAAGGTACTGTACAGATATTGGGAAACTAGCAGAGCCTAATCTCGTGACAATTATGTGACCTTGGTGACATTTTTGCAAAATACATGGCTACACAAATTGTAGCAGTTCTGAGGTTAAAGTGCTCAAAAAGTGCTAGGTGCTAAAAGTGAGTGTGATGAGGAGGGGGGTGTGGCCGGGCCGAGAGGATTCACGCCTGGCGCTGAGTTGCCCAATCAGCAGGAGAGAGATAAAAGGAGGAGCTGGGGACAACAAAGAGAGAGAGAGAGAGAGAGAGAGAGAGAGAGAGAGAGAGAGAGAGAGAGAGAGAGAGAGACACGCACACAGGCACGCACGCACGCAGCAGTCAGAAAGTCCTCGCTGCTAATGGAGGATCGCGACGCCAAGGAGAGGAGTGATTTGATGATACTGAAGCGGTCTGCCAGGAGACGGAGGAGCCGCTGCTGTCCGCCAGGAAGTGGAGGAGCCGTTGATGTCCACCAGGGGACGGAGGACCCGCTACCATCTGCTGGGAGACGGAAGAACCGCTGCCGTCCGACGGGACAGAGGAGCCGCTGACGGCCGACAGAATCCAGTGCCATTGCCCGGCATCTCGGATGATCGCTGGACAGCTGGCTGAGGACCGAATGGCAGTGTGGTCGGGAACCAGAGTTTTTTTTTTCTCTCTCTCCCTCTCTCTCTCTCTCTCCTGCTATCTTTCTCTCTCCCCTCCCCTCCCCTCCCCTCCCCTCACCCTACCCAGGTACCCAGGAGGCGGGAAAGACCAGCCGACGACAGAATGGCTGAAGGGGCAACTCGTCCCCTCCAGGGGGTTGAGGATAAGTCAGACCAGAGGTTTACCCAGCCTGAAACGAGTGGAGGGGGTATGTGACAAAGAGGAGGGCATGGCCGGGCCGAGAGGATTCACACCCTGCGCTGAGTTGCCCAATCAACAGGAGAAAGATAAAAGGAGGAGCCGGGGATACCAGAGAGAGACGCACACAGCAGTGTTTATGTGTGCGCTTATGTTATGTTCAGTTCAGTGTTTTATGTTGGATTAAAGTCTTTTTGATTGTTAATCCAGTTCCTGCTTCCTCTTTTCCCGAAGATTAGGAGGCTTGTCTGCAACAGTGAGTTAAATGTTCTCCCAAACAGATGAGGTTTTTGAGGTTAATGCTCTATCGATTTTTACTGTAAATCAACAAAACCTTCCTCCCTACTCTAAACCTTAAACCTAAACCTAAATGATAGTGTCAGAAAAAGCAAATGTGACATGAACAACACAATTACTGAAGCAACCATTTCATTCAGGGCTTGTTTCCTGGTCTTTTACATCGCCAGTGCAATGTTCAATAAGTTGAACTACTGCACAATTTGATCACAAATGAACAAGCTTTTATTTCATGCAATATAGCAAAAGTATTTCAATGTCATAAGATAGCATTGTGAGGAACTGATGATCTGCTACTTTGTGTGACAGGAAATAAAGGTTGTTATTGTAGTTACTCTTCTGATCATTTCACCAGGAAACTTCTGCGATACTTACAACGAGCGACGTAAAAATAATTTTGCAAAAATGTAGGCATAGTAACATGTTTCTATGGGACCAGGTTGAACTAGCAGGTTGTTTGAGCCACTGTACAGCAAAAAGCCATTTTCTTAATCAGTATTTTTACTTGATTACCAGTAAAATATCTAAACATCTTCTTTACTTGAAAATAAAAATTGTGAAAGGTGATAATTACTAACTTGTTTTAAGAGAATATATCTTGAATTTCATTTTTCTTACCCTACTGGCAAATTGTTTTTCTTGTTTTAAGCAAAAACCTAACTAAATTTTGTTACATTTATGCCAAAAAAAAAAATAAAAAAAAATAAAATAAAAAAGAAGAAGAAGAAAAAGAAAAGAAAAGAAAAAAAAGAAAATTTTGCCAATGTGGTAATAAAATACATGTAATTTCAACATATATTCTCTACAAACAAGTCTTTATTTTTTTGCTTCTCAAGTAAATTTGTCCTGTTTTAAGGATTTTTAGATATTTTTAACAGAAAAAAAAAAAAGAATACTGATTAGGAAAATGATTTTTGCAGTGTGCATTTATGAACAGAGCTCAGCTAACAACGTTCTTATTTCTAGGCTGACATTTGATTACTGTTTTTTAATCCCTTTTTTTTTGTTTTTTTTTTCAGTCACACAGCTTTGTTGCTAAGCTCCGGGCATGTTCTTGGGTTGGCAGTAGCACTATTTTACCAGCCTCAAATTAGTAGAGCATAGCAATGTAATGGAAAATACCACAGATGTTACAAAAGCATAACAATCTGTATAATTAAGAGAAATTAAGAGATAAGATAAATTTAAATTATTAAGAGATACAAGCTGCAGAAGATGCAAAGCATTTTCAAAGTGAAGGGCTGAACAGAATATATTTGTGGAATACTGGGACACAGCTTGCCAGGGCTGGGGTCACGACTGACCTTTGTCTTGGCAGACTCTGTGTAAACATACTGGATATCTCTGCCTGAGGACAGGATATAATTGATATGGTCGGCTACTTGAGGGTTAGCTAGTTGGACTGGTGTACCATGACAGGCTGGTATACATTTATTGGGTTAGAAATATGCCATCTGCTCGACCATTAAGAGACATTTACCCTCATGTTCTGTTGAGACTGACTTAATGTTCTTTATTTTTGGGGTCCCAGAGATCTTAATGGTGTAAATAATAATAGTATTATTAGTATATAGTTGTAAATAGTGTATACAGTATGTAGTATATAGTAACAATAATAGGTGAAAATAATAAGTATTTTGATATACCTTTTTAATTTGTTCAATTGACTTAATCAAAAACCAATAGGCAGATTTTATTTAACCAGATAAATATATAAGATTTAACCAGTCTGTTGTATCATATTAGACATAGTAGAGAGTAGACATATCAGAAATGTGACTGTTATCCAATATAGTAGTGTTGCTTCTGTTTGGGGTTAAGCAGTGTAAATGTACACTGTAAAGAAATACAATGTAACAAATAAAAAAATAAAAAAATAAAAAACTATTGTAAGAATGCACTGTTATATTATAAACACCAATGAGAGAATCTTTGCATGTAAAAGGAATTGCATTTATTCATATTTTATATCTGGTATCTCTCAGCATCATGATCACACAGGAAGTTGCCATGTTGTTTCAAAGAGTTCTGGTATCCTAAGATCAGCAACATTATGCTGACTCACCAACAAGCACCATCTCCTATCAGACATTTTTGCATCGGCTCC
Source organism: Myxocyprinus asiaticus (assembly GCF_019703515.2). Lineage (NCBI taxonomy): Eukaryota > Metazoa > Chordata > Actinopteri > Cypriniformes > Catostomidae > Myxocyprinus > Myxocyprinus asiaticus. The sequence goes on from NC_059355.1 coordinate 26,729,483, forward strand.
AGCATGTTTACCTACCCCGTGGTGTGACTGGAAGCACATTGCGTCAGCATTGTGGAAGACCCAGGTTCAGATCCAGCCTTAAAACCAGGAAATAATTAGGTTTACATAATCACTGATGAGCATGATTCAGAGGATGCAATTTTTTTAAATCTAACATTACATTTTTACTCCACCGAAGGCTTGGGTTAGGGGGTACAGTTTATAAAATATGTATTCATCTTCACTGTAATACAGCCTATACAGCTTAAAAAACTTGCTTCAGAACTTGCTTTTGGCACCTCTCCGTGGACATTACAACTGAAAATGGAGATCACACAAGCTCATACAGAGGCGCTGGAGGCAATGTTTTGCATTTCTGTTAGTGTAACAGGAGCCAGCTGGAACATGGTAGCTGTGCGATATGTGTAAACCTCACTCATCTGGCCTCAAGAGGTGCACTAGCGACTGACACTAGGGGCTGTAGCCTTTAGCCTCCTCGTTAATGCGCCCATCTCCCATACTAGTTGACACCGGTTCGAATCCTACTCCAAGCGGGTCAAACAGGACCACTTACATAAACACAGACTGATTTTAGCTAAAGAAAAGTCAACCTACTGTTTCCAATATCACTGTGAGATCAGTCTGCTCTGAGACCTCAAACCTACAGTATGTAACCTTTATTATGGTGTACTTTTGAAGCATGTCATCAGGTTTTTTGTGTTATTTTGTTAATTATAATTTTTCATTAGATCAATTAAGCATCAAGTATCCATAATGTACCAATCATGAAGTATCAATCTGATAAAAATGTTCAGTATGTTTTTTTTTAAATATAAAAATGGCCTTGAGGTCTCTGAGACCCCAAACAGAACTTTGTGTGTATGTTCATACACAGTTTATGAATACAGATCATTGTCATCATACAAATCTTTAGTGGCATCAAGATTGTGTCAGTGATAGAAGTGGTGAATTATTTTTGACAACGCTTGTTCTAACATTATCTTTCCCATTAGGTTTCAAGCAATTTTGTTTGAACTTATTTTTATCTGTAGCTGTTCAATTTGTTCCACTACTCAAACAATAATGCACTGGTTTCTCACTGGCGGCAAGAATCCACTTTACTACTACAATGCTTATATTTTCTATAGATGCACTCACATCATCCAATTTAGCAGGATGCCCTTAGAGTGCATACTGGTTATGACACTAAAACATGACCTTTACTGCACTCTCTCGTGGATTAGCTTTGCAGCCTTTCAAATTGATCATAGAATTATAATCGTTTTCTTTATTCCTTTATTCCTTTTTTTTCTTTGGCTCTGTCTGGAAATGTTTATGACAGAAGTCCTTGGTATAAAAACTGCCACACCAAAGTATATGTGCAACTAAACAAGTGAATTTAGCATGATAGAACAGATAGCTTCAAGTATAGATTCTGAATGAACCAATTATCATTGATTACAATATTTTATGAAGAATGAGAGACTATGTAGACTCCAAAAGTGTCTTTTTAGCGACACGGCTGGTAAGCACATTGCTTTCAACAAGAAGCCTTTTTTGTCAATACCTTGATGCAAAGGGCCGGCATTGATATTTTTATGAACATAAAACTAGTTTTTAAAAATATCTGACTAAAATGTGTTCATGCTTGTAATTCTGCATGTTTATTTCTAAAGAAAGTTGTATTATATAGTGTTTATGCATTAATTAGATGCATTTAATCAGCTGTTCATGTATCTGGCAAATTAGGATCGTTGATATGATAGGTTTGGATTTCATTTTCATTTTTAGCTCAGCAACATTTATTAGTTCACAGTGGTTTCGACATAGTCTCATGACAACTCACAGTAATTCATATGAGATGAGGAAATCATAATATATCATACAAATTAGCTCGTACTTAAATATACAACATTTATTTCCATAGAGACCAACCAGTCAACAAACTTTTTAAACTTACATTTTTTTTTTTTTTTAAATCGATACAATACAGGCATCACATCATAGCTTGACTTCTATCCAACACCTTATTTTACCAAAGAAAACATCAGTGAACAAATCTGGTTGCTCATTATTACATATTTGTTTATGCAATAAAAATGACCAGTGAATGTCAATAACCTGAAACACGTTTCCCTCATTTTGTTCCAATCCTCAATGTCTTTTTTCTTCCGTAGTTTAGGGGTTAAAATTATTACGTAAAATCTCATTCAACCTCTTTCACTAACTGTGCGTTTGCATGAAGAAATCTTGATTCATAAATGTGTTTGCACTAAAATGTATTCTAAATTTATGATTTAGGAACAACTGAAACAACACGTAAGCAAAAATCACATACTCCCAGTGTCTTTAGAAACATGGAATAAACATGAAATAAATGAAATTATACACACTATAATACACAAACACACACACACACACTTCAAATATAAAATAGTCTTATTATATGGACATATTTCAAAGTAACAAAAATTATGAGCTTAAGTGCACTAGCTCCAGCTGGGTCATAGTTCTGCCTGTGCACACTCAGTAATAGAGCGCACATACATACTCTAAGCTGTTGGATGATGCAGCAGATGGAATGCTCCAATACAGCCCGGACTATACTTTGTAATTTGTAACTTTACAAATCTGTAATTTATACTTTGATCACCAGCTTTCTGACAGATAGGCAGCAGTTAGTGAGACTGGGTAAATTCAATTCCAGCACCTGTACAATCAGCACTGGTGACCCCCAGGGATGTGTGCTCTCCCCACTACTCTTCTCCCTGTACACAAATGACTGCACTGCCAGAGACTGGACCCCTCAGTCAAGCTCCTGAAGTTTGCAGAAGACACTACTGTCATCAGCCTCATCCAAGATGATGATGAGTCTGCATACAGAAGAGAGGTTGAACGGCTGGCTCACTGGTGCAGTCAAAACAACCTGGAGCTGAACACGCTCAAAAGAGTGGAGATGATTGTGGACTTTAGGAGGAACACCCCAACATTGACCCCGCTCACCATTCTGAACAGCACTGTGGCAGCAGTGGAGTCATTCAAGTTCCTGAGCTCTACATCTCACTGGACCTGAAGTGGAAGACCCACATTGACTCCATTGTTAAAAAGTCCCAGCAGAGGCTGTACTTCCTTCACCAGTTGAGGAAGTTCAACCTGCCACAGGCGCTGCTGATACAGTTCTACTCAGCAGTCCATGAGTCTGTCCTCTGCACTTCAGTAACTGTCTGGTTTGGTTCAGCTAAGAAATCGGACATCAGGAGAATACAAAGGACAGATCGGACTGCTGAGCGGATTTTTGGTTGCCCCCTGCCCTCCCTTCAAGAACTGTACTCTTCCAGAGTGAGGAAAAGGGCTGGAAAAATCATTCTGGACCCCACTCACCCAGCCCACTACCTTTTTGAACTGTTGCCTTCTGGCCGGCGCTACAGAGCACTGAGCAGCAGAACCGAAAGGCACAAGAACAGTTTTTTTCCCTCAGGCTATTCATCTCATGAACAGTTAAAACTGACCCATTGAGCAATAATTATGTGCAACACACAGCTTAGTCTATTTATATTTATCTAACATATCCTACCTCTTCTGCCATTACATTCTCTTGCACTGTATAAAACAGATTTGTATTTGTACATACAGTACATACTGTATATATATATATATATATATATATATATATATATATATATATAGTCTTATTTTGTATTTCTATATATACTTTTATATTCTATTCGCTTTATATTTTTATTCTATTTTTTTATTTTTTATTATTATCTCTGTCTTGTTGTTGTATTGTTTGTGCACTGGAAGCTTCTGTCATCAACACATACACGCATACTTGGCAATAAAGCTCATCCTGATTCTGATAAGTATGCAAAATCCACGCAATTATTAGTGAATGAGGCCCAGTGTTCATTGGTTAGTCAACTTTCATCAAAGATACTTCTTTACAGGGCCACTCATAAGGGGGGGAGCTTTCAGGGGACCAGCCACGGAGGTGGGCCCAAGAGAGATAGTTCAACACCCCCGATAGTGCTATGACGTCTGGAGATCGCCCACCAGAGATTGTGTGCGATTATTGCCCGTGCTCCAACATATTGTCATGTGTATTTTGTTGATTCATGTTTTTCATGTCTTTTATTTTGAAAAGTTTAGTTCCTGTTTCATGTCATGTGTTCCTGGTCATGTGATGTACTGTTTTCCCTCCATGTTCATGTGTCTTGTTTTCATTGGTTCATTGTTTGATTATCTTTTCGTTTAGAGTTCTGTTTGTTCATTGGTTTATGTTCTCCCATGTCCAAGTATTTAAGCCCTCATGTTTTCCATTGTTGTCAGGTATCGTGTGTTAATGTAACGTAGTCACAAGTCAAGTCACAAGTCACAAGTCACAAGTCAAGTCAAGTCTATAGTCATGTCAAGTTAAGTTTAGTTAAGTCGTTCATGTTTATGTTTTGTTTTGTTCACATTTATAGTTAGGGTTACTGGTTATCACGTTTGGAAATAAACTGCACTTGGGTTCATCACTTCATCGTCTTCATCATTGTCTTTGCCAGCACCAACAGCATCGTTACAGAAATACCTGACCGACAAATATGAACCCAGCAATCCAGCTCCTCCTCCTATGTCAGGGGTATCGTCCCCTGGAGGATTACGTGGAGGATTTTTGCACTCTGGCATGCTAGGTGGATTTTAATGAGGTGGCCCTCAAGGACTGTTTCCGATTTGGACTGAATAAGCCCATCTTTGCTGATGTCAGGTGGATTTTAATGAGGGGGCCCTCAAGACTGTTTCCGATTTGGACTGAATAAGCCCATCTTTGCTGATGCCAGGCGGTCAGAGTACCCACAGCCTGGCTCAATATATTGACCTCGCCCTGCAGATTATTGGTTCCACGTTCACTGTGGGGGAGGCTGATGCCGAGCCTGAGTTCCACTTCATAGCCACCGGGCCAGAGTTCCAAGTCAAGGCCGCCGAGCCAGAGTTCCACATCATGGCCCTTCAAGTCTCTCACGGTTCCACCTTCCACAGCTCCATTGACTCTGCCCTGGTCCCATGCCCCACGCCCTGTCTCGCCAAGCCATGCCCCACGCCATGCCCTTCCAAGCCACGCTTTTGTTGATCCATGTTTTATGTGTTGGTTCATGTTTTGGGGCGTCAGAAGCCACCCCTTAGTGGGGGGGATATGCCATTTGTATTTTGTTGATTCATGTTTTTCATGTCTTTTATTTTGAAAAGTTTAGTTCCTGTTTCATGTCATGTGTTCCTGGTCATGTGATGTACTGTTTTCCCTCCATGTTCATATGTCTTGTTTTCATTGGTTCATTGTTTGATTATCTTGCTTAGAGTTCTGTTTTGTTCATTGGTTTATGTTCTCCCATGTCCAAGTATTTAAGCCCTCATGTTTTCCATTGTTGTTTGTCAGGTATCGTGTGTTAATGTAACGTAGTCCATAGTCAAGTCAAGTCAAGTCAATTCAAGTCATGTTACGTTTAAGTCAAGTCTATAGTCATGTCATGTCAAGTTAAGTTTAGTTAAGTCGTTCATGTTTATGTTTTGTTTTGTTCACATTTATAGTTAGGGTTACTGGTTATCACGTTTGGAAATAAACTGCACTTGGGTTCGTCACTTCATCGTCTTCATCATTGTCTTTGCCAGCACCAACAGCATCATTACACATATATACTGGAACGCACATTTCTCACTGCCAAATCCAGTGGTTAGTCTATATACACTGAACCTTCCAGCTAAATATAATTGGGGGAAAATGAGTGCCATGGGATCTTCGGTTAGATTTATGGTGGTGTGTATCTGTGTTAATTTGTTGGGAGCAAGTGCATCAGGAGGAAATTGGTTTAGCTTTAAAAACAAGCTGTTTCAGCAGGAGGAATTCCATAGAGAAAGTCCCCATATTACCTGAGAAAGCCAACTGTGTTTCGACTAGTCCAGTCCCATGACAGTAGAGCCAGACTGTGCAGTTAGGGGTCAGTCCAGCATGCACAGACGAACACAATCACACTCACATAGCACCTCTAAACAGCTGTTGGGAATGTACAAGTAAGCCAATATCTTGTGTCAGTGTTTGTAATAAAACTACATTCCCTAGCTCTTGCTCCCTCTCAGATTTTATATATATATATATATATATATATATATATATATATATATATATATATATATATATATATATATATATTAATATTAATAAACACACAGGTGTGCTGTCTTGTTTTGTAAGCGATCTGTTTGTAGAAGATTTCCAGTGACTGGTGTAAGCACAGCCTGTGCTTGGACCTCCTCAGTATTGTAGGACTGAGTGATTATTATTTTTATAATTTTTTATTTATTTTTTGTTTACCCTCCTTGTGAACACATTGTACACTTAAAGGAACAGTTCACCTTAAAATTCAAATTCTGTCATAATTTACTCACGCATGATTTTTTCTTCATTAGCCCAGTGTGGTTTGCAATGTCACAAATACTATTTTCCTATTTTAGAATCTCATCTACAGTATCTACTACCCCTTTACACAATAATCCTGTTTACATTATGATCCTGACAAACATGATCGCATCTTTCAATTATCATGAAGAATGTCTGTTCAGGTTCCATGGGATGATGCCTTTTGACCTCTCATACTGCATGTAGCATCATCTCTTCTGTTTCGGAGTGGGGAATTCATCATGATTGCACTACTTGAACCCAGCACATGTGAGCTTGTGTGTGGAACAGATGGGACCAGGCAAGGGTTTGGGTAACAGCTGTGCTAGAGGCACTGCCCTCTGCTGATGTATCCTTGAGTCTCTTTAAAAAGCCCTCTACTGAGGTAAACCCCAAACTGCCTGCCACTGTTGTCATTGCTTACTGTACTTGGGCAGTGCGACAATGATTGATTTAACGTGCACATTAAACGTCTGATTTCAGTTGAACTAAAGTGATAATTTGCTTTTTTAAAATGTCATGTATACACGTTAGTCCGACCCATATTTTTGTACCAGTGTGGTTTTTGCAAAATCGAACTAACAGACTAGTGCAGTTGTACTGTAGATCGGTTCCGTCTAGCATGTATACATTTCAGTCGGTCCACAATAGGCCTTAGCGTTATGAGCATGCTCTGAAAAACAGAGGTGCCGCATGACTTAACACAGAAGTCGAACACAACACAAAGCAGAGAAGAAGAAGAGCAGTAACAACAACACAGTGGGTGTGTTTCATTCTGAAGTGGTCATCCCTATGCTCTATTCCCTTCAAAGACTTTACCATCCACTGTGAGAGCTTTGGAGGGCTGAAAGGTGTGAGGCTCAACATAACGTTTATTCGGAACTCACCTTTTAGTTCGTTTTTATTGGAAATTCTGTTTGTTGTGATCTTACAGCACGGCAACTATGATTGTTCTTCCTTCAAAGTGCTATTTGGAGGCTGATTTTTCTTGTTTGTAACACAGGGACACAGGGCGAATGCTAGAAATGTTAATCTCTGGACGGATCAGCAGTCTGTAAACCATTCACACCTGTGATACATTGATGTATCTCATTATTCTTTTGTCTAATGACTAATCCTCCTATCTGTCTGCCATAGCAGCATAACACTCATATCACCCAATACCAATCTTTGCAGTAGCAATAAATGTCTATTTTTTTAATAAAACAAGTATATATATATATAAATAAATTTTCATGTTCTTACATGGACTATTTTCACAAATTCCATTTACAAATTTCATGCCATGTGCTCTTCTGCCTTATCATTGTGTTTGGTGTGAGCACATGGCTTCTGTCATGTTTTGTTTGCCAGGTGCTCTCCTGACTCATGTCTAGGCCCTGTTACCTTGTTATCAGTTAATTTGCCTCACCTGCCTTCCCTCGGTAGCCTCCTCTTATCCTTCCCTATTTAATCTCCCTGTGTTCTCTATCCTGTGCCAGCTCGTTGTGGTTGTTTCACCCTGTTAGTTGTCTGTTCCAGTTGGTTTGTTTCCTGTCCTGTTCCTCCAGCCCAGCCAGCCTATTCATCGCCTGTCCTGGACTGTGCCTTTTCCCCTACGGGGTAGTTTTTGTTTGTTTTTAGTATAAGTAAAGCCCACTACTGCTACTCTGCATTTGAGTCCTCACCCTCGCTCCTCGTAACCTGACAGCAGTATGTAAACATTACAAATTAAACATGTACTGCATATATCTTACTTTCAATTATCATCGAGTGGTTATAACAGCTCCTTTAACTGATCTCATAGAATTTGTATTGAATATGCAACCTGAAGCAAATGACAGGTTCAGATAAAGAACGGTTTAAGTATACTGACAACAAAAAACAGCCATCGCAAGGAAAATGTAGACAAAACAAATATTTCCTTAATCAACTATTTATTCATGACATCTCTGATCAGTCTACATGTTATTATTACACTTTACACAGAGATTATAAGAATAAAAGTGAAGCAAAGCAGAGCTTGTATAGTTAGAACAATCCAGGAGCAAACAGCATCATAAGCACAAAGGATAACGTACATCTAATCTGCACCAAAATCAACATGTAAAGAATGCTAGAATTGCATGTGTCTGTAAAGTTGTCCATGTTGTTGTAGCTGTTGTATAGCTATCACACTGTAGCTTTGATGTGCTACTATGATGCAAATGGTCAATCGGAAAACATATGTCACTTTCTCAGCTGCCGTCCTTTCTTCAGCGATTCAAGTGTCATGTATACTTGTACAGAGAGATGAACACTGTAGCTCGACAACACAAAAGCCTGTGGTAATTCAATTATAACTGCCCATGTAAATGCACTCATTGCTTCAGTTTGCATTATTGGTGTTATATGCATGTTTATAGAGGTCTTATTCCCTGTTCCCTAAAACACTGTGTAAGGCAGCCAAGGATCTGCCTCATGTACTCCACTATGTCAAGAGAGATGAATTTCCATTTCTGAAATATTTTTTAGACATTACTTGGAGGCAAAGTTTATGTTATTACTTAGAGGTGATGTTAGCGATGTTTTTTTTTAAAAATGGAATAGTATGCAGAAAACGTCCCTATTACATGACAGATCTAGCTGAAATAGGTGTCCAGAAAAATCACACCTGTCTCTTAGCTGTGAGCTCTGTAAACATCAAAAAAAACGTGACTGGTCCAAGGGTCAGATTCTTTGTTTAGCCTATCAGGGGACTTCGAGTTGCTTTCTGTCTATTAATCATTTAGCATGTTCACAGGGCAGTTCATACTGTATCTGGTTATCAGGAAGCTGAGAGTGTAGTAGTTAAAGTGAATCATTAAAGTAAAATGCTATATTCTGCTTCGTGAGCAGTTATCAGTTTGTCAGTAGTTAATTTGTCCTGGGAGAACACTATTTTGCTAACGTTGCTTATAACAACTTTGACAACATTGAGATGAAGTGCTGCTGTTCTCCTACTCTGTCTCTGATTTCAACAGTCCAACGTGATCTCACAGGAAATCGACATGCGCCTTCCGCATGTTCTTGTACCCTGAAATTTACCCCATACTGATAAAAAAGCTGACAAGCGCCATCCCCATAAGACATTTTTGTATCAGTTCGACCATTTTCACTATTTCCTGTGACAATACTTGTAGTGTGTGTTTCTCACACAATCTCTCAGACATGGGTTCTTGTCCCGTGGAAACCAGGAAGAACTTGTGTTAATTTTAAGAATGGTGAGTGTGATTTGGAGGTTGCGTTTTTGCTCCAAAATTACAGTTTTACTCCACTGACGGTTAGGTCTTGGGTTGGGGTATAGGTTAAAGGAATAGGGTTAATAAAATATGCATTTCTGTTGACTGTATTACATCATTTAAAACTAAAAATACAACTCACTTTTGATGGTACCCTTTTGGTAACCTCAACAAAATTCCCAGCTTCTCAAGACACCTGCATTCTATTCCATTCATTGTGCTACATCTTGATTATTTTTAATGCAAGAACATGTTTGGTCAAGACTCTCTTAGAAGCTGTTTTTGTTTCACAATGTTACGTAATACAGTTTTGAGACAACTTTGTGTCAAAAATAAAGCCTTAAACATTAATTTGAAAAATCAGAGCACTCTCTGTATGTTTTCCCTAGGATCTCTGTGTACTAGTTTCCAGAATGGTTTTGTGCAGCTAACTACTGATGGTAGAAAGATAGAGAGAGATGGAGTAAGACAAACAAGAGAGAGAGCATATGGAAATATGATGGAGAGAGGGAAATATTATTATTTTTCGTATCTTTTTTCCTCACCTCATTTGTATAAGATGTCCATAATTTTTTATGAGAATGTGCAGTAATTGCATTTTAAAATTTCTTTCTCTTTTGTTGGACTAGGATGCTGAGATAGCAGAATCCTCTGAAGAAAGGAATGGGTTCTATGGTTTATTAGTTTTCCCACCTCTACTATTATTATTAAATTTTAAACTGACTGTGAAACAAATTCCCTTGCTGACAGCCAAATCAGTAGTTAAATGTTTAAATTTGAGGCCATTTTAGAGAAATAAATAATAATAAAAAAATGTTGGCCATGTTTATGCAAAGGATATCTATGCAGATGTGTTTGCACCACAGTCACTGATTTACACAGTGGCGGTTCTGGCTTACCTGGTGCCCTAGGTGAGGTCCGATGTGGTGTCCCCCTTAACTTCCCAACCCTTTTTTTTTTTTTTTTTTTTTTTTTTTACAGAACTATACTTTAACACAAAATATATAAAAGGGTTAGTTCACCCAAAAATTTAAATTCTATCATCATTTAATCACCCTCATGACATCCCAGATGTGTATGACATTCTTTCTTCTGCTGAACACAAATGAAAACATTTTTAGAAGAATATTTCAGCTTTGTAAGTCCAGTAAATAAATGTTGGTTAAAACTTTGAAGCTACAAAAATCACATAAAGGCAGCATAAAAGTAGTCCATAAGACTCCAGTGGTTAAATCCAAGTCTTCAGAAGCGACATAATAGGTGTGGGTGAGAAACAGATCAATATTTAAGTAATTATTTTACTCTCCACTTTCACATCTTAAAGTCACATGAGATGCCTGTTTAGAGGTGAGGTGTCCAAGCCACATCAGCTACTTACTGGGGAACCTCAGGGTTCAGTGCTTGGACCACTTCTCTTCTCTATATACACAACATCACTGGGACCCATCATTCAGGCACATGGTTTCTCTTACCACTGCTATGCTGATGACATGCAACTCTACTTGTCTTTCCAGCCCAACGACACCACAGTGACTGCTCGAATCTCTGCCTGCCTGGCAGATATCTCGGCCTGGATGAAGGAACACCACCTGCAACTTAACCCAGCCAAGACCAAACTCCTTGTCTTTCCAGCCAACCCTGCTGTTGAACACAACATCACCGTGCAGCTGGGTGCAACTACAGTAACGGTCAGAAATCTAGGGGTAACAATTGATCAGGAAGATAAGACCCTTCCTCTCAGACACTTGTCATAACTAGACTGGACTACTGTAACGCTCTCATTGCAGGTCTCCCTGCATGTGCAATTAGACCCTTGCAAATGATCCTGAATGCAGCACGTCTGGTCTTTAATCAAACAAAGAGAGCGCATGTTACACCACTCCTTGTCTCTCTTCACTGGCTGCCGGTTGATGCACATATCAAGTTCAAGGCTCTGATGCTGGCATACAGAACAGTCACTGGATCTGCTCCAGCATACCTAAAATAATTTCTGCAGAGCTACGCGGCCACTAGAAGCCTGCGGTTGGCTAAGGAATGTCGCCTTGTTGTACCAACACAAAGAGGCACCAAAACACTTTCCCGAACTTTCGGTTTCATCATACCACGTTGGTGGAATGACCTTCCCAACTCCATCCGTGAACTTTCTGTCTTCAAAAAATGGCAAAACACACATCTTTTCCATGTTAAAAAACTTAACCAGTCACTAAAAAAAAATAAAAATAAAAATAAATTCTTGTTGCACTTTAATCTGTTTTGAATGCTATTCTGATGCTAGTGAAACTTGTAATATGGCACTTTTTGTACCACTGTCTCCTTAAGATGATTCACTTATGTTTTCCTCTTTTGTAAGTCGCTTTGTATAACAGCGTCTGCCAAATGAATAAATGTAAATGTTTCACTTTCAGATCTGAAAGTGTAAATGGGGATTTAGAATAAAAAGGGATTATCGATCTATTTCTCACCCACACCTATCATATCACTTCTAAAGACATAGATTTAGCCACTGGAGTCTTATGGATTTCTTTTATGCTGCCTTTATGTGCTTGTTGGAGCTTCAAGTTTCTGGCCAACATTCACTTGCAATGTATGGACCTACAGAGCTGAAATATTCTTCAAAAATATTCTTTCTTTGCATTCTGCAAAAGAAAGAAAGCCATGTTTCTGGAATGACACGAGGGTAAGTAAATGATGAGAGAATTTTCATTTTATGAAATACACTATATTGCCAAAAGTATTCGCTCATCTGCCTTTAGACGCATATGAACTTAAGTGACATCCCATTCTTAATCCATAGGGTTTAATATGACGTCGGCCCACCCTTTGCAGCTATAACAGCTTCAACTCTTCTGGGAAGGCTTTCCACAAGGTTTAGGAGTGTATTTATGGGAATTTTTGACCATTCTTCCAGAAGCGCATTTGTGAAGTCAGACACTGATGTTGGACGAGAAGGCCTGGCTCGCAGTCTTCGCTCTAATTCATCCCAAAGGTGCTCTATCGGGTTGAGGTCAGGACTCTGTACAGGCCAGTCAAGTTCTTCCACACCAAACTCGCTCATCCATGTCTTTATGGACCTTGCTTTGTGCACTGGTGCACAGTCATGTTGGAACAGGAAGGGGCCATCCCCAAACTGTTCCCACAAAGTTGGGAGCATGGAATTGTCCAAAATCTCTTGGTATGCTGAAGCATTCAGAGTTCCTTTCATTGGAACTAAGGGGCCAAGCCCAGCTCCTGAAAAACAACCCCACACAATAATCCCCCCTCCACCAAACTTCACAGCTGGTAGAATGCAGTCAGACAAGTACCGTTCTCCTGCCAACCGCCAAACCCAGACTCGTCCATCAGATTGCCAGATGGAGAAGCGTGATTCGTCACTCCAGAGAACGCGTCTCCACTGCTCTAGAGTCCAGTGGCGGCGTGCTTTACACCACTGCATCCGATGCTTTGCATTGCACTTGGTGATGTATGGCTTGGATGCAGCTGCTCGGCCATGGAAACCCATTCCATGAAGCTCTCTACGCACTGTTCTTGAGCTAATCTGAAGGCCACATGAACTTTGGAGGTCTGTAGCGATTGACTCTGCGGAAAGTTGGCGACCTCTGCGCACTATGCGCCTCAGCATCCGCTGACCCCGCTCTGTCATTTTACGTGGCCTACCACTTCGTGGCTGAGTTGCTGTCATTCCCAGTCACTTCCACTTTGTTATAATACCACTGACAGTTGACTGTGGAATATTTTGTAGCGAGGAAATTTCACGACTGGACTTGTTGCACAGGTGGCATCCTATCACAGTACCATGCTGGAATTCACTGAGCTCCTGAGAGCGGCCCATTCTTTCACAAATGTTTGTAGAAGCAGTCTGCATGCCTAGGTGCTTCATGTTATACACCTGTGGCCATGGAAGTGATTGGAACACCTGAATTCAATTATTTGGATGAGTGAGCGAATACTTTTGGCAATATAGTGTATATATGGCAATTTATATTAACATGTACATTATATATACAGAACTTAAACTGCACAATTAAATAGAGTCAATAAATAAAGAAAATGGCAGAATACATACAGATTGCTGCTTGTGCTATTACACATAATTCCTAATTTCAAATTTAAGACTCCCCTCCTAGATTTCATTGATTGCAAAATCATCAATGACTTTGTCAAATCTGCCCAGCAATCACATGGTTGATACTTATTTTCTTAAGACCACTGAGTCCTGTGTCACATTGTACCTATACTGTTGATTATGGTTATCTTATGTTTGTTTAGAATGTAAGAATGCATTATGAACATCTTAATCCTAACCATTTAGAGCCTTTTAGGCTGAGTAGCCTGCCAGGAACAACTTGGGGCACCTTTCCCCTATCGCGATCTTGCGCGCTCTGTGCGGGGTGGCACGATTTGGGGCACCTCTCTCCCATCGCGATCTTGGGAGCTCGGGGCGGGGTGGCACGATTTGGGGCACCTTTCACCCATCGCGAGTCAGGGGCAGGATGGCACAATTCAAAGGCACCTTTCTCCCATCGTGATCTTGCGAGCTCTGTGCAGGGTCGATCGATCAGGTACCCTGTCGTGTCGCCTATGCCAGGATCCGCTACTGGATTTGCAATATCACGCTCAATGGCATTTCTCCACATGCCACTTCAAAGACATAAGATATGGATCCATATTTGTCTCTCCCAAAGTTTCCATTGCCAAAGCACATCCTTCCTGCCTTCCCTGATGGCTGCCTTCAAATGACGCCTATAGCTCATGAGTCCATCGTGGGCCCTGATGAATGCAGAGGGATTTTATCTGTAAACCATACTTAGAGATGGATGAGGCACCATGCAGGTAAGGTGATAACTGCCCTCCTTCTTGCAATGAGTTTGAATTTGAAGCTCAAAGGAATTGTTCTAGAGGACAAAACAAGCCTGCTCTTTTAACTAGAGTTCCATATCCTAAGCTTTTGCTAAAATTCTGGTGAACCTTTGTTATAGGGAGAAGATGTGAAAATCTAGTCCCCCTTTTCCTTAGTGGTTCTTGCTCATTATTTATAGCCCTGCATGCCATCATATTTAAATTTATGATAATAAATAATAACACTGAATTCTGATGCACTCAATAGCTGAGTTTCCATCCAAGTTGCAAATGTAATTCATGCAAAAAAATCGAAATATCGCAAAAACAATTAATTCACGAATAAAGCAGCGTTTGCATTCCATGTTTTCAAGAGAACAAAATTCTTCACTTCTGAGGAAATTAGTGCAAAACAGAGATGAAAACCAGAAGTTGGAGTCACCGAGGAAGCCACAGTGGCTCTTTTATTAGGCTAAATGTAATAAACCACTTGCTGTTTAGAGTGCATAGACTTAGAATTTGCTAGTGATCTGCGGGCAGATGCCTTTAATCTGGGAGAAACAGCAGTGTCAGACCACTCTGGGATGTAATAGTAGCCAATCACTTTGATGACAGGATTTCAGAATGACCAGAGCAACATTTGAGATGCTATGCGATGATATTGGTCCCCTAGTTAGTCCTGTTATGAGCAACTATTCAGTCACGAAAAGAGCACATTACTTTTTTGATGCAAATCTAGATTTTTTTTTTTTTTTTTGCCTGATAAAACAATTTCCATTGTAGTTTATGTGCATGTCTTCTTACTGAATAAAAAAAAAAATTATCCAGCTCAATCAAGTGTACAAGAATTTTTTTTTAAAATTTGCATCTTGGTGTTGCCATCCAGTAGTTTTTATGCAATATCCCAAAATTCACATAAACATACGTGAATGTAAAACCAGCTATTGAGCCCTCAGTAAAAGACCTTAGCTATCACATACTATTGCACTCTGGGTTCATGCTTTTCCAATATTTACAAAGCTTTTTATCACTATACTGAATTCAGCAAAAGAAGCTTCTTAATGATGAAAGTCTTTCTCTAGCCTAGCAACCTTCCCCCTACCCATGAAATGTTAAATTTTCTTATTTATTATATATTCATTACCCTCTTATTTATGCATTACATAACAGCTTATGTGAACATCTCTTGTGTGAGACCTTTATCATTTATTTACTGTCTTTACAGAAGTGACAGAGTCAGATAGACCAATAAAATTAGAAACAACTTGACAAAAGCTGCTCACACATGCTCTGGGGGTTAAAAACAAGCACTATCACTTTTTCCACTTGGCTCTGGTCTGCTTCTCCTGACTCTTTTCTCCCCAAAGTATTTTCTGCTGATTGTTTTCCCTGCTGGCCTTGAGTTTTGTCCTCTCAGATAATTGTCCGTGAAAGATGTGACACACTCAGTCTAATCAGCTCGAACAGGTAAAGGACAATATAGTCCCTTGTTTTTTATGCATCTTCTTTCAGGAATTTTGGATTCAGAGGTGAGCCAATGTTCCCTCTGGGATGCAAACTGAAATGTAATAGCAGCAGTGACGTCCTGCTCATCAGTGATGCAAAAATACCCCCTGTCAAGAAGCACACATTGAGTGAGACAGATGGTCTATTGATTTTATTTGAAAGGCTGCCACATGTCACTCTCTATAACAGTGTCCTTCTTCCAGACTTTATCAACAGAATTTCAATACTCAACAGCTCAACAAACTGATTCTGTAAGCTCTGACAACAAAATCACACAGGAAGTCAGCACATTGTGTCCAAGAGTTATGGTACCCAAGGATCAGCCACATTATGCAGACTCACCGACAAGCTGCATCTCCTATCAGACATTTTTGCATCAGCTCCAGTGTGGTTACCTTTCCCTGTGGCGCGAATGGAAGCTTGTTGCGTCAGCAGTGTTGAAACCAGAAAGTAATTTAATTAACATAATCAGTGACAATCATGATTTGGAGGTTGCATTAACATGTTTCATATCTGGATAGTATCTGGATATTCTTTAGCTGGATTGCATTTACACCTTACAGTCAAATGCATCTCCACTGTGATTGAATAGAGATCCGATCAAAGTTACCCACGCAAATTGGAAAACGCTACTTGCATATTACATTAGAGGCTGTGGTACCTAAAAATTCTCAGTCTTTTTGCGAACTTTAAAAACATTCATGGATAATTCAAATGCTTTCCATCACTTTGACATTCAGGATTTTGCCTTCACTGATCATTTTTTGGTGGCCGCCAAAGCTAAATTTAAGGTTGCCTAAGCAAATGTAATGATAGTCATCTCACGTTAGGTGCTTTGTAAGTGCTAAATACTTGAAAAGCGCGAAGCCTGGTTTAATGTGAGTGTAGCGCGAGTCACATAAGAAAACAGGAGAGAGATGAGAGCGAGTGGGAATTTGAGGAGAGAGACAAGATATTCCAAGTGTATTCCAATGGAATAATTCATGGGATTTTGTTCATTGTTCGGATGCAAGGTGGCAGTGTCTGTTGTGCTCTTCACATTGCAATGGCAGAATAAACAGAAAAAAACAGCACTTTAACAGAGGATGACTGTAGCATAACATCATCAAATACTCAATATATTCATATTCACATTTACCAAATAAACTCCTATTGAATTTATTAGGAATACAAGATGAAAAAATATGACTGCATCAAAAAAGTCATGTAACAGAATAACTTGTTCATAACCGGACTAATGCTGTGTTTCATTTTAGTCAGATATTCCTACTTCACCTCTCCATTCTCCGACCATAATGGCATTCAATTACCAGAAGCTTGGAAGATGACGTGTAAGGAAACAAAGGTTTGACTGTCACCAGAGATGTCTCCTAGCAACCCAATTGATAAACAATGCTGCAATGCTAGCATTTGTGCTATGGGTGTACGATCAAAAGAGAGTATAATTTACCATGTTTTATACACCTGTTTCTATTGGCATATGTTAAACAAGCTTTAATATTATGTAATGTAGGAACGTTGACTCATTTATCAATATTATTTAATAAAAGTGAATGTTTATCACTCACTTTTTATATCTCCCTGGATGCCGACATGTTTGTGTGATGTCACATACCTGCATCTCGGCGAAATCGGAACTTGAAGGCTTCAAGTGGCATTCAATTGCAATTTTCCTAAGAAGTTGGAAAATCTGGCTTTCTGAGTTGAATGGTATGCAGCATAACCAGCAGACCAATCATCACATCTAAATGTTGCTCTAGTCATCCTGAAAATCCAAAGCCTGCAAAGAGTTTGCAGAGCAAATAAATCGAAGACAAACTTAAATTGTGCTGGAGAGCTGGTTTATTGACACCACACGGCAAAGACGTAAGGATGAAGAAAAGCACACACACATCAGCCATACAGCCATAGTGATCCCTAGAGTGTTTTGTCTGTGTGCTCTAAACTGCGAGTATTTTATTAATAAAATGGTCACAGTGGCTACAATTTCTCCGGAATCAACAATTTAGTCTTTTTGAACATCATGGGATAAAAACGTGGCTTTATTTACACATTGTTTTTGTGATATTACGGTTTTTCGCATAAATTAAATTCACAACTTGGAAACATAGCTAGTGACTCATGTTGTTCTAAACCTGCATGACTATCTTTATTCTGTGGAACACAGAGGTTTTTAGGCAGAATGTTAGGGACTAGGAATAGTCAGAAAGTGTTAGGCGACCTCAGTCACCATTCACTTTCATTGCATCGTTTTTCCATTCAATGAATGTGACTAGCGACTGAGGCTGTCAGTCTTTAATATTCTCCCTAAAGTCACCACTGAAGAAAGAAGGTTATACAGGTTTGGAACATGAGTGAGGAATGACAACAGAATTAAAATTTTAATGCAAACAAGCTCTTTTAAATTAACAACTGCCTGTCACATTTGTGTACTGTATGATGCTACATTACATGTCTGCTACCTTATATAACCATATTTTTTTCATTACCATTTACATCTTTGAATATAAAGGTAATCATCAGTGTGTCTGATGCTGTACTTTAGTAAAATGCAGCATACGGAACAATTTCATAACATCAAAATCTGTGTTCTTTATCCAAATGCTGCTGCAATGCTTTAATAAATTGCTGCTAACAGAACAGCCATAATCTTTAAAACACAACACCTTCCTCTTAATACATTTTGTGTACATGCTGAAGGGTACACTGTTGACACAGTGGAATAGCTAGAGTGTGGTATCCACAGCAATTAAGTAGTCTACAAGTGAACAAACACTTTAGATCTCCACTAGTGAGTTGGACCTGCCATCCTCTCATTTCGTAGAAGTCGAAACTCCTGAGAGACGTTTGAGCAGAACTGAAATCTAGGGGAATCATAGGTAGTTGGCCACACTATTCTCTAGACACTTTGTAGAAAGAGACCTGTTATCCTTTGGGAAGAGACAGATACCTCAGAAAAAGCACTGATCTTTAAAGCATGCAATTTAAGTTTAAAGCAGGGCACTATTATAATTTGTTTGTAGGTGTTTTTTTTGTTGTTGTTGTTGTTGTTGTTGTTGTTTTTTTTTTGTAAAACCACTTATCTAACCTTGATTAGCTCACATGATTAATATATGCTTATTACATTATTATTCTAAGGATAGAGACTCTAAATCTGTCTTTTTCTTTCTCTGGCTAATCTATTGGGAGAGGCCCCGAAAGGTCATACTAAGACCCTCTTAGATAAATCAATAGCTGTCACAATTGTGGGGTCTCTAGTCCCTCATGCCTCTGTCTGCTGTAGTCTGGGCATGCATATTTCACACTCACAGTGGTGTCACACAAGTATGTTTCAATCTCTTTTTCTGAGCCAAACTCAAAATGTGAGAGCCTAAGATGAACTGCTGTTCACCTCCTTGGCATGAGCCACATGCACTTTCACTGTCAATGCCAGAGCTGCTAAAGGCAGCATGAAAGAAACAACAGACCCCATGCCTGTTAACCCGATCAAAGTGGCAGAAAAAAGCAATTCATCGTGAGATACTGTACTATGCTGGGAAAAAGTCAAGGAGGACTGTAACTCCACATCCATGGAAAATCATAGAGAAAGCATTCACAAGGCAGAACTACATCAAGGGATAATACACAACACAACAGCTTTACAGAGAAGCTATGTCTCATGCAGTCTTTTTTCAAGAAGTCTCCATTAGTCAGACAATTTAGAAAATGTGAAGATAACATTTCTGCATTTCTCAAATTTTAATTTGATTTACAAAAAGCAGAAGAAGCTCAGAGGCTCTGTTGAGGGTAATGTCCAATTGTTAGACAGCAGTACAACTGACTCTAAGTTATGTATTTTACCTTATAGTGCAGCTGATGCTTTTAAGACTTTTATAATTATATATTATTTAATCTGACTGAATCAAATTGAATACATCAGTTAACACCAACAAAAGTTATTATTAAGCAATAGATCAAGTAGAAAAAGATCCTTAAGGTAAATACTGCATGTTACCACTTTTTCCAGCATATACCACCATGTATGAAAGCTGAACATCAGCACAAGCAACTACAATTCCAGAGAGCAGTGGATACGTTTATGGAACTCTCAAGCAGACCCTCATTTAGCAAGCATTTTTGCAAATTACAACCAGGATGTTGCCAATACCCAATTTAGTTTGAAAGTTATGGGTATCTCTCAACAGAATTCGTATATGGTAAATGTGCATACATACAGTAAGTGGGGGGGGAAAAACACCATCTCCTCAGTGTGACTGTGGAGCACCAATCCAAACAATTCATAACATTGCCAGTGAATGTCATCTCCAATTCTATCAGGGGAACTGAGATGATTGCATGGAGACAGCGCTATCTGCGTTAAAATGGACCAAGCAATTGGATATCAAAATATGATCATTATAATTATTTAGTGTATTGCCTTGTTCACCATGACTTTCACTTGACTTTCATTAGTTCCTATTTTGATTCTTGATATATACTTCTACATGCCATTTTGGGGATTTTATGTGTTCATAAAATGTATTATACAATTCTTTTATACTGCATGTTAAGCCATACGCAAAATAATTGATGAAAGCTTTGAATTAATTTATAGAAGGAGGAACTTCTGAGACACAATTAGTAAATATAATTGATTATCACAATAACTTATCAGTTAAAATTTTAGACATCAATGCAACTTAATTGGATTTTATAACAGGGTTTTTCTTTTTCTGTAGGGAATCGGACACAAAGACTTTCTCAAGACTTACTACCAAAAATGGCAAGTTGAGCCACTGAGCAATGCAAAGATGTATGTTTAGAGACAATCCATAAAATACTGAATATGCACAAGATGCCTCAGGTAATTAAAGTAAATGTGAAGGATGAGAGGCACTGGAGCTTTTTTGCCAGAGTTCCATAAGGTGCTTTATCATAGGCAGACAGTGCAGTGCAAGCAAGCGATAGCCACAGCGAGATATTACGCACGCATATAGCTGCCCTCGGACTATTTGTGATGACCATGTATGATACTGAATGCAATGCACTACATTGCCTGCAATTTAATCTCTTACAGCCGTATAGCTGTAAAGGGCAGGAATCACCCAATCAGCTGGAGTTATTTATAGCAATTATAACACATGTTGTACATCTAAGGTGTGAGCTCAATAGTTGCTTTAAATAGGCAGTGGTGGAAAGAATAAAAGTACTGCTACTGGAGAAATAATTAATTTGATTAGAAGTACTGAGAAATATTATGACTCAAGTAAGTGTAAATAAGTAGTTTGACAAAAAACTACTGAAGTAATTACAAGTTACTTTATGAAAATTATATTATATATAGTATATACGTTTCCATTTTTAGAACACAAAGACTACCTATGTTAGACTATGTTAGTTTGTTTGTTTGTTTTTTTGTACTTTGTAATTCTGGTGAGAAATAACTAGCGAAGTTGAATACTTTAATCAACTCAAGTAAAAGTACTATTATTTATTTATACTTAAAAAAAAAAAGTAGAAAAATTTGATAAATGTACTAAAGTAAAATTAAACTATTTTTATATTTATCTACAGTACTATCAATGCACAGTAGTCTGTCACAGGAGACTTTATGTTTTTGTGAATGAACAGGCATGATCAAATGAGTTGTCCTGTCATCACAATATAAAAGAATCATTCTTTATTCTTAAAGCACAGTGTTTTGAATAACATTACCAAATCCAATTGTGTTGTTTTAGGTGAATCAGGAGAATTGACTCCCTGCCCCTGCATGAGAAATTAAGAAAATGATCAGTAAGAAATATTGATTTCTATTGCCCCCTAGTGAGGTAAGAGACTGGTGTTTAATACAGCAAAGCTGCTCAGAAGCAGTCTACGTGGTAAAACTTTCAAATTCAAATTTCATGTTAATGGTAAAAACCAGCAAAGTATAAACATCTGTAAATTGGCTGATGTGATAGCATTGAAGAACACTGACTTCCTTGCATACTTATGAAGGTGTACAACATATTGTTGCATAGAAAATGTACCATTTGCTTTTAGCCCTTCAGGCAGCCTTAGTGCTTTTGAGTGTAAGCAAGCATAATGTGCATAATGCATATTATTTGCCTCTAATATAAATTAAAACACGTGCACAGGAGAAATCCTCAGCTGTTAAATGAATTTACACAAACATTGGAGCAAAACATTAAAAACCATAAACTCTGAGAAAGATTCAAGGGAGAATGAACCATCACTGTCAAGATAAATGTGTCTGTTTAGGGGAGAGGATCTGAAGAGAGCACTGTGAAGGACATATAAAACATCTGCTTTGCACAGAGAAAATTTCCTCTTAAATTACTTCCCTACCTGACAGGGAAAATTTGATATCTTACTCTCCCTAACTCCTCAAAGCCTGAAATAAAAGCCTCTAACATGATAAGTATAGTAATGAATAGGCCCATATGAGACTCTTATCAAGTTTCAGATTACCTTTGTGCTGAAAACACATCTATTTTCTATTTTCATTTATAACACAACAGAACAAACAGTACTCAATAATGCAAATGCTAAAAACTGGGAAGAAGACCCTCATTTGACCAAATCCCAGATTTAATTTTTTCAGGCAATACTGGTAAAGTGGGACACTTATTGTCAGAAAGGGACATTTATTTTTTCCGCTCTTAAACAAGCTAGACAGGGGCCCACACTTGAATGTAGTTTATTGTAAGTATTTTGTTTGCAACCTAGGTTTACATAAAGTATCAAATTAAGTAAAAAATATCCATTTGAGAAATCAACTTGAATGAAAAAAGTTGTGAATTCTCCTTAAAATATCCATTAAGATTATCCATTTGTAATGTTTTTAAATATTAGTGTAAAATATTTTGTAAACAGTAAAAATTCCATCTGAAAAAAAAAATTAAAAAAATAAAAATCTGTATTTATATTTTAATTTTACTTGCAACAGTTTATATGCTCGAAGATTAATATAAAAGCTCAGAAAGCATGCACAATACAAAGATGCAGATGCACAACTAAAACAAATCAAAAAGTGGGAAAATATAATACATTCATTTGTATTTCATATTTATGCTACATAAAGATAAGAATATGATCAAGAGAACAAATTGAAATAAATACATATTTTAAGTTGTATTAATTTTCTTTTGTTGAATATTACACAATTCGTTTTGATGGAATTTTGTTATTAAATTGAAATACGTAAATCTTTTAAAAAAAAATAGGCTTAAACATTTTTTTGGGTGTCTTACTTCACCAATATGCCTAAAATGGGACAGAGGAAAATGTATTATATAGAAAATATCTGTGAATAATTTGGAATTACTTTCTACATTTTCTGATACACTTGCATGCCATAAATCATTATATGTAACATTTACAAACATTGAGCTAACTTTGACTTTTTTAAAACTTTAACAAGTTTTTCATCAGATGTCTGTCATTTTTCTTACCATTGCTTTTCACATTCCGATGTAATATCATGAACTTAGGAACCCAAAAAGTTAATTGTTTACTTCCCAAAGATTAATTAAGTAATGTTTTTAACCATTTAAGGAAAAGGATGTGGATATAATGGGGATCAAGCTTAACTGTCCCACTTCACCCTTTGCCCCACTTTATCCATATTCACCCTACTCTGATGCTATGTTGTACAAAGCATCATTTTAAATACATGTTATGTATTTGTATGCTTTACATACACAATGTATGTGCATTTGTATAAAATGGTGGCCAATCTAAAGAACATCATGGTACACAATACAAAGATAAATCCAATCACAAACTAAGGGATCTGAAGGTAACTAAAGACATATCTGTAGCAGAGTATAGAGACAGGGGTATCAAAAAGCTACTCTGGATTCACAGGAAGCTGTAGCAGACATCATCCAATATTCAAGAGCTAAATTGCTTTGAAGTTGTAAGACTTAGTAAGTAAAACGCTAAAACGCAAAATGATTTTGTTCAGCAGTTGCATAATAAAGAGATCTTCATAAAACTCAGGTAGAGGTACACTACAGAACAGGATTAAACTAATGTTACACATACAAAGACTGATTTATGGATATTCCCTAAGTTACTAAAAAAGGTAATCCACTATGGGTGATGCTACAAATGAGTGTATAATTGAGTGAAAAATATCTCTGAAGAGCAAAACAAAGGCAGAGGAGAAACATGGTGCCAAGGTTTTATAGCTGGAAATGTATATATATATATATATATATATATATATATATATATATATATATATATATATATATATATATATATATATATATATATATATATATATATATATATATTTAAATAGCTCATTTTATTGTTTAAATTGCCCAACTGGCATCTGTGCTTGTATGTTCGCTAGAGATGAACAGCAATGACCTAATATTGTGTTTGTTTGCTTTATGGAACATAAGTTTGCAGCTCCATTACACAAGTATAAATAATATAACTTACCATTCCAGAGCATATTTTCCAATAAAGGGAAATTTCACAACAGAAATTTAAATGATCTCATCATTTACTCACCCTCATACCATCCCAGATGTATATGACTTTCCTTCTTCTGCAGAACACAAACGAAGATTTTTAGAAGAATATTTCACCTCAGTAGGTCTGCATAATGCAAGACAAGTAAATAGGTACCAACATTTTGAATCTTCGAAGGGTATATAAAGGCGGCATAAAAGTAATTCATACAACTCCAGTGGTTATTTCTATGTCATCAGAAGCGATATGATATGTGTGGGTGAGAAACAGATCAATATTTAAGTCTTTTTTAATATAAATTCTCCTCCCTGCCCAGTAGGTAGCGATATGCACAAAGAATGTTAATTGCCAAAAACAAATGAAGAAAAATGTGCTAATTAAAGTGGACATTGATAGTAAAAAAAAAAAAAAAAAAGAAAAAAATGTTAAAAGCTGTTTCTCACCCACACTTATTATATCACTTCTGAAGTGATATAATCACCACTGGATATTACATTTATGCTGACTTTATGTGCTTTTTGAGCTTTACAATGTTGGTACATTTATTTGCATTGTATGGATCATGAATCTTGTGTTCATCAGAAGAACGAAAGTCATACACATCTTGGAAGGCATGAGGGTGATTAAATCATGGGAGAATTTTTATTTTTGGGTGCACTATTGCTTTAACATATATTATCTTAAGAAATTCAAATGAAACATCAACAATATGCATACCGAAAGACTCTTCTGGACCGGAACAAGTTAACTCATAAAGCTTTGACACATTATTTTTATGTATTGTTTACTTAATAATTTGCCAAAGTGCATATTCAGCTATTTCAGTGTTTCAGTGCAGGTGGTGAACTACAACAATAACAACAATAATAGCAATCAAATGTAAAAAATAATAAAAATAAATAAATTTAAAAAAAAAACAAATTAAAAAAAAAAAAAAAACAATGCAAAGAACGTCTTATATGAAGAGAGTCTTACCTGCAAATGCCCCTGGTACATATTTAGTGAAGGTCCCAGACTATGGATCTCAGTTAGATGAACACTAGAAATGTGATGACAGTGGTAATGTTTCTACGTGCAAGAGTGTTCGAATACTACTGAAAAGAACTGCTCTTGAGATTGAGTCCAGACAGGGAAGCCGTTAAACGGGAGCTGCCTTTTAATCAAGTGCTGAAATTACGCGCACACCATCGCTGTCGACATCAATGTACTTTATATGAGCGGAGGAGCCTTCAGCGCTGCTGGTTGATAGCTTCAGACGCGCCGGCGAGTCTCTTCATCAACTTGTTCAGGCGCGCGATAGATGCGCTTAACGCTCGAAGTTGAACATCATGCCTACGTCATTATCGCTGACCCTGCGTGTCTCTGTAGTTAGTCTGATTCTTCAGCAATTCATCCGTCCTTTATCAGACTATCTCTCTCTTTCTCTCTCCTTGTCGACTGTTCCACACCTCCTCTCCACAGACCAACAGATAAAGGCGGAGTCGGTTCCGTCATTCACAGAAGCATCGCTTAACTCACAGATGCTCAGTCCTGGTGCTCGCGACGTTTTAATGTGTTCTTGAGCGCTGTTCAGCGGTATATAAGTGTTGTAACCAAAACAAGTAAATTCATCGGTTATAAACTGTACTCTTCTAGTGGACTTTGCCAGATGAGCAATTAGTCGCCACTTAGGCTACATTTGTTTTGTAACATAATTGCCTTTCTTCTTAATGTAGGAAATGAGGTGAAGAAAGCTGGCAGAAAACACCATAAGGTGCCGTTAAGTACGAACGCGTCCTTGCAGTTAAAATGCTAGATGCTGCGCAACGACTAGAACAGAACGCAGGTGTCTCGATGCGCGTTTTTAAAGGTTTGACGTTCATTTTAATTTGACACGGCGTCTAAAAAAACGCGACACTTCTGTGTAAGACGCTGAAAGAAAGAAAAAACCCCAGAGAGACGGTCAAAGACGTCCGTTTAGCGCATGTTTAGTACATAGAAAAACAATTAAAAAACAGAAGGCGGCAAGACGCGTTTGGCGTGAACGGCCCCTATGCAGTTTAAATTGATTTATGAACCTCGCGACTTTTAGTAAGGCATTGATGAAGTGCATTAATCCACAAATAAATGGAAAAGTCACAGTTTCTTTTTCATAAGTGAAGAATGTTAAACAAGAAAGCATATTAAAATGCATAATTTAATGTTTTTACAACACAAGAATAACTTTGGCTTCCTAAAATTCTGAAAGAAGCATAAACACTCATAAAAATACTTTAGCCTATTTTTAAAATTTGCGCATTTTCATAATAAAATTCCATCAAATTGTATTGTGTATACTTTAACTAAATTAAATTAATAAAAAATGATCTAATTTAAGTTTTATTCATTTAATTTGGGTAAAGATTACACAATTCAATTTAAATGGAATTTTGTTATGAATTTGAAATGCGTAAATCTTAATAAATATGCAAAAAACAAATGTAGTGAACAACGCACACATTATTGGCAAATCTGAATGTTTTCATTAATTGTTTTAGATTTCAGATTCTTTGCTTTCAGGCACAGATCCAGATTTGTGAGGAAGCTATGGAGAGGGCACTAGTGATTAATGAAGATTAACTCTACTGTGGGAATCTCCTAATAGAAAAGTTCTAAAAAATGCAATATTTTATGATCAGTGAGACATATGCCCTCTATTTGGTTCATAAAATATGGTCATTAGATTAATCAAATATTTATAAAAGAAGATAAGAATAGATGTCTTCATTTATTCAGATGATTTGGCCGCAGTGAGATTTTTTACAATACTGTGAGTATGATAAATATAACTGTTATTAAAAATGTGAGATTCCATTCTATTTTTGACTTCCAGTAGGTAAATTCCTCATATGATTACGTTCCATGAAAACATTTTCAACCGATTTACCATGTAACATGCATTATATGTTGTGGTATAGCCTACTGTTGACAAATTACTAAATCTTTGGGGAGGCCTCATGGGTTGGGTTAGTATTCTACCCTTGAATACAGCCTGACAGCTTTCTAAAAGGTATTCATTGTTTCTGTCAACACAATAGCATCATCGTTTAACCCATGCTTATGTGAGGCAGAGACCTACCTGTGTTTGCTGTCTGTGTTTATGTGGCCTGCTGTTTGGTTATGACGAAGCCAGTGACAGATCTATGGTGCATGTCTGAGAGGGGTTTAGCTCCAAATGAAGGGTTTCCAGGACCTGGATGGGAATACTGATGTCATTCAATGACACTCCAGGCTGATAATCAAACCATTTGGAGTCTAGATGAACGGAAAAAGTGACTGTCGTCTGGCGACATCACAGCAAAGTAGGCCTGGATGTGTTGAGGAAAACAAAACAGAATTGTGAATTTAATAGTGTTCTTGGGGAATAAAAAAGTGGCAATTGTGCACGGATGTGTCTCTTATGATCATCTCAGTGATTGACAATCTGTGCTAATGTGAATTTTACAGTGTATGGTTCAGTGACAACTGTGATCTCTGAAATGTTTATCACTGAATACTTCACTATGTTGTAGTTCTGCGTGAATCTGCAAACAATATGCTGCTTTCAATTTTGTTGCATTTTGAGAGCGGAAATAGAAAGATATGGTAATGACAATAAGTTATTTGTGTAGCCAAATCAAAAGAAAGCTCTGATGCTAAATTGCACCCTATTGAATGAACACTACTTCTGTCTGTGGGACTCTAAATAAACACAATAAAACACTGTGATGCCCATATACTGTATGTTAGTATTTAAATATGGGTGCAAATAGTATCTGACACTATTTGCACCAGGGTGCAATTAATATCTACCATTACTTGCACCAGGGTTGGGTGCAAATAATACCTGCCACTATTTGCACTGGGGTGTAAATAGCATATACCATTATTTGCACCAGGGTGCAAATAGCATCTGCCTTTATACATGATCTCACTCAGGTTTGAGGTAAAAGTGGAAGATTACTTTGATTTATAATTGTTCCCTTTACTTGAGTACATAACATAACAGTTGAAAGTAAGTGTCTATTAAATACGCTATTAGTCAATGAGCGTGTTTACATGCGCGATCTTCCTTTGATTATACTTAATACGAAGACAGCGTATGTGGTCATGTAAATGCCTTAAACAGCTTTACTTTATTGGTGTAATTTCAAAAACTGGTTAAGCATTAACCAATCAACACAGGTAGATTTTAGCCCATTAGCCAATTTTACTCTGCATGTAAACACCGTGACTGGTGTTCTTACTGGCCAATGTGTCCAAGTGTTGTGTGCATGAGGGTTTACATTTTGACATCAAAAGCAGAGAATAATCTGATGTAAACATGGTATTCTGGCATTGTTGTTGTTGTTGTTTTTAACTGATTTTTGGTAGTTATCAGCATATTGAGGTAGATGTAAACATACACAATGTTTCTCAGACATGTATTCTGATGCTTCAAAAATAACATTAGACTACCATTCAATTCTATGTGATGTGATATGTCAATGAAGATAAATTACAAAGGAGACTGCAGTAATTACCAGTCCAGTTTTTAGTACACTGCAGGGATTTCTTAGACATCCTGCACTCATTAAACTAGAGGGCATGATCCATTATTGTTTGTTGTTACAAAGAATCATAATTAACTGAAGTGTACAGTATGTGAATACTGTTTAGTTTCATGTTAACTCTGACTGATCTCTGCCCCGTATCAGTCATATAGTCCGGTCAACGTAACGTAAGACTGATTAATGATAATGGTAGATTATTGATCAAAAAACAAACAGAGAAAGCATGAACCAAATATAAATTCTCCCTCAGTCAAAATTTACGTAACTAAGCGAAAACAGAAAGAGAGAGGCTCGGACTATCTATCATGGTAATGAATACTGTCTGCCTACCAGACCAAAGTTTGAAAGCTAATTTCATTCACCATTGATGCTTTAAATTAATAGTTATGACAAGTGCAACAGCAGGTCTGCTTTTAGAGCTTGTTACTGTTATATGTATTGAGGGATTCCACAAGAGCCCATGCTGCCAGTATTCAACGTATTTAAACAAACACAAAGCAGCTGAAGCCATTAATAGCACTCTTAGTTACTGTGGCTCTTTTGAAATCTTAAACTATAGCTGGAGATGTTAATTTGAGACAGGGGAACTCCATGTAGATGGAGCAGAGACTCTATGTATCTATAACTGTGAGTATGACACAATGAGCTTCTTCTACTGTCAGTCAGAATTGGCCCTGTGACCTCCCCACCAGCACACTGACAGAGCCATAATTAGCTGTCTGTTCTTGATTATACCTCACACCTCAGCACATTCAGATGTTGTGTAAACGTAAAGACAGTGAATGCGGATCCCCACCAACAATTGCTTGAAGGTGCACTCAGTAATTTTTTTCTCATTAAAAAAGTTTTACTCCAAAATAAATGAAATGTAATTTTGAAACATATTTATAAAATCATGAGCACTCACATAGGATGAAGACTCCAGTCATATTAGTAACCTTATAAAAGCTGTTTATTCTATGTACATGGAGAGGATCTTCTCACGGGGGCTGCCATGTTAGAGTCACATTAATTTCAGGAACTGCTCTGTTATTAGAAACTTTCACTCTTGGATTAAATTAATCATGACTGACTGTGAATAGTGAATTTCTACACTGGCATCTGTAACTGTAAACTGCTGAATTTGATTGATGCTGCATCCACACCACTAGGTGTAATGAAAGTCCAAGAAAACACAAGCAAAATAGTTACTTATACAGTGCACATTTAAAGCATCCACTTACATTTATGCATTAGGCAGGCTCTTTTATATGTGTGCTCCTTGGGAATCCTTGCTATTGCTCGCGCCCTGCTCTTCTAGAACTACAGGAAGTTTGGTCACATCCACTTAAAAAAAAACTGTGGGAGCAATTTCTTTATTTGTGTTCTGCTGAAGAAATACAGACATACTCATCTGGGATGGCATCAGGGTAAGTGAATAATAAGAGAATTTTCATTTTTGGGTGAACCATTCCTTTAACTTTATGCAACTCTGGCATTGAACATTATTGAAGAAAACTCAATGGAAATGCATCGGAGCATTTAGAGCCCATGATGACATTTCCTAGTGTATTTTAAAGCTCAGATGATACATCTCAGGTCCATAAATCTCTCTTGCATTGGAAAAAACCATGAAACACCTTGTGAAAGCCTAAAGATGAGTTGACATGAAGAGTGCAGTGCTGCTAATGAACTTTGAAATGGAAGTGAGCGGCAAGAGCTATCAATTATAATAATAGCCTCCCCTTCCTCCAGACAGAGCAGCATCCGTCCCTATTATGGTCCAACACTTCCACCATGTTTAGCCTCATTAAGCAACTCTTGTCAGAGGGTGAGGGGAGACAAAGGACCCAAAAGCAGAGATGACAGTTCAAAAGGATTTATTAACACAAGTTCACAATGTCAATGTATGGTGCACCCGGCACCGGCTGCACAAGGCAGAGATCCAACGAGCCGCTATGGGCTAGTGAAGAGTGTGTTCGTATGATGAGTGTGTGCGTTGTGAAAGTCAAGAGCAATCCGAAGAGAGTCCGTTGAAGCTGGTGTGGTGCGAAGCAAAGCTGAGATGATATACTCCCCCGAGACACAGGCAGAGACCGAGGAATCCTCCTCCACATGAACTGGGCACTGAACTGTCGAGGGCGATGCAAAGGGGAAGGTAACCACACCACAAACAATCGATGAGGGCACAATCTAGGATATCCCGCGCCGGGACCCAGCAACTCTCCTCAGGTCCATAACCCTCCCAGACCACATGATACTGGTACCCTCTGCCCCTCTGCCTAACTAACAGTCTCTTGACTGTATACGCTGGAGAGCCCTCAACCAGACGCGGGGCGGTGGTCGGGGGGGGGGGGGGGGGGTAAAGCGGGTTTGACTTTAGAGATGTGAAAAACGGGGTGTATATGACAGAGGCTAGGAGGTAATTTGAGGCAGACCGCCACCGGACTAATGACCTTGTTGATAAACTTGGGACCCAGCTTACGTGAGGAGAGATGGAGTGGGATGTCCTGGGAGGATAACCAAACCTTCTGCCCACGCACATAAGTTGGTGGCTTAGACCAGTGTCAGTCCGCTGACCACTTAACACAAGTGCCAGTCCCAAAAGGGCTTCTCTGGCGGCTTTCCAGGTGGGTCGGCACTTCCGCAACAATGCGTGAACAGATGGAACCTGAGCATCGGGCTCTAGGTCGGGAAACAGGGGGGCTGGTAGCCGAGGCTACACTTGAAGGGTGAAAACCACGTAGACGACAGCAACGAGTTATGAGCATACTCGACCCTAACAAAATTTTCGCTCCAAGAGGAAGGGTTGCGGGAGGCCATACATCACAGGGTCAGTTCTTGGTTAGCTCGCTCCGCCTGCCCATTTATCTGGAGTTGAAACCCAGAGGACAAACTCACTGTAGCCCCCAGCTGTTGACAGATCTCTGCCCAAAAACGTGACACAAATTGGGAGCCTCTGTCAGAAACCTTGTCGACCGGGAGGCCATGAATATGGAAAACATAATTAATACCGCTGTCTCCCTCGCTGAGGGGAATTTGGGGAGGGGAATAAAATGAGCCGCCTTCGAGAACCAGTCCACTACAGTCAAAACGACTGTGTTGCCATGGGAGGGGGGGAGACCAGTAACAAAATCCATGGCTATGTGCGACCAGGGTCTCGAAGGCACTGACAGCGGTTGGAGGAGCCTCGCTGGGCGGTTACAGGAAGTCTTATTAGTCACGCAATTAGGGCATGTGGCAACGAACTGCTGAACATCCTTGCAAGCGATGGCCACCAGAAATTCTGTCTAATGAGCGTTTGGGTACGATCAGCCCCTGGATGGCAGGCGAAATTAGACGAGTGACTCCATTGAAGGACGTGCGTTCGAACTGATAGCGGAACAAAGTTTTCCCACTGGGCAGGTGGCAGTGGACGCTGTGTTTTGTAGCGCTGTGCGGACTTTAGCCTCCACCTCCCAGGATACAATGCCCACCACTCGAGGAGCGAGGAGGATGGTATCCGCTGGGGTGGTGGAGGTCTCAATTTTGAAACATCGAGATAAGGAATCAGGTTTTTTTGTAATTAACATTTTTTATTGATTCAAAAAGAAAGCACAACAGAGAAAAACACAACATATATACACCGAATCAACATTTAACTTTTAACCCTCATTAATATCCCTCCCCAAACACCAACCCCACCCTACCCCAAAGGACACCCCTGTGGTCACATAAAATAATACACACACACAAACAATAAAATGAAAAATAAAAATAAATAAAAAATAAAATATATAATAAATATACATAATTAAACTAAACATATCCCTCCTCATCCCTTCCCCTAGAGTCCTCCAAAACTGCCAAATACCTACCCCACTTCCTGAAAAATAAGTCCTCCCTCCCCAGCCTTCCATCTATCATCCTCTCATAAGCCGCCACCCTCCCCATCTCCGCACACCACTCTGGAAATGGTGGCGCTCCGTCTGACTTCCATCCCCTTAAAATAATTTGTCTACCGATCATCACGCTAGTCAGAACCCAATTTTTTATATATCTGTCACCCGAATTTATAACTTCCCCATCGCCCAAAATGCAAAGTCTGGGGCAAAGTAAAATTTGAGTGTCCAGAATGTCACGCAAGTAATTCTGAATCTTTAACCAAAAATCTTGGATCTTAACGCATCCCCAAAAAACATGGGCTATGTCTCCAACTTCTGATTGGCATCGCCAGCATGTGGGTGTGTCTTTAAGACCAAGCCTGTATAATCAAGAGGGGGTTCAATAAAATCTTTGTAAAATCTTAAATTGCATAAGCCGAACCCTTGCATCTCTAGATGCAGACTTGACATTTTTCAGAATCTTAGTCCACACTCCATCCTCCAATACCAAATTCAAATCTTTCTCCCATACTTTCTTAATAGAAGTTAAAACTCCATCCCCCATACTCTGAATTAACAGGGAGTAATAAACTGATGCCTCATGACCTTTTCCAAAAGCCACAATCACCTCTCCCAAAGCATCTGCCTCCTCAGGGGAGTCTGTGCTACTCCCAAAAATAGTACAAAGCAGGTGGCGCATTTGTAAATACCTATAAAACTGAGGTCTGGGGATCCCAAAATGTTGGACCAAGTTTTCAAACAATCTCAACACACCACTTTCATATAGGTCACCGAGTGTAGCAACCCCCCTCACAATCCACTCTAGCCAGCAGAAAGGGGACTTGCCAATACACAGTCTTGGGTTCTGCCATATGCTCGAGGCAACATTTAAATAAGTGTCCAATTTAAACAGTCTGGACACTTTAGTCCATATCGAGTATAAATGCGAAATAACAGGGTGTAACTTAACTTTTCCAATTAGTTTGATAGATATGCTTTGTAATGGCGAAATAGGGGCAAGAACTGCCTGTTCAATAACAAACCAGGGAGGGGCTCTCTCAGGCGGAAGTGACCAATGAGCCAAATGTCTGAGACTGAACGCATAGTAATAAAACAAAATCTTGGGTAGTCCTAGCCCACCTTTGTCAATCGGCCTATGTAACTTATTAAAATGCAATTCGGGACGTTTACCTTTCCAAATGAAGGACTTCACTATGCTATCAATTGCTTAAAATAAGAGAGGGGGACATCTACAAGTTGGGACTGTAGCAGGTAGTTAAATTTTGGAATACAATTCATTTTAATAACATTAACCTTCCCAATCATCGATAAATGTAATGAAGCCCACCTGTCCACATCGCTCGAAAACCTTTTTATTAAAGGGTCAAAATTAACACAAATTTGCTGGGAATAAAATCCCCAAATACTTAATACCCTGTTTGGGCCACTGGAAGGCGCCCGGCTGGAAAGCCGTTACTGGACAGTATGCTGTCAGAGCCAAAGCTTCGGATTTAGACCAATTAACTTTGTATCCTGAGAATTTAGAAAAGGAATTAATAATTCTGTGGAGGCAAGGCATAGATCTAGTAGGTTCAGAGACAAATAATAAAATATCATCTGCGTAAAGCAGAAGTTTATGCGCCACACCTCTCGCCACCACCCCTGGACAATCATCCTCCTTTCTTATCGCGGCTGCTAATGGTTCCAGGGCAAGACAGAACAATAATGGGGAAAGAGGGCAGCCCTGCCGAGTTCCCCTATCCAAAGCAAAATAATCTGAAATTAATCCATTTGTTTGTACCACTGCTACAGGGTGTCTATAAAGTAACTTAATCCATCCAATAAAAGTATTTCCGAACCCATACATTTCCAAAACCTTAAAAAGATAATCCCATTCTACCATATCAAATGTCTTTTCGGCGTCAAGTGAGATGGCAGCGACTGGAGACTGATCATTCGCCACTGACCGCATAATATTGATGAGACGCCTGATATTATCAGAAGAGCTACGGCCCCGAATAAACCCCACCTGATCTATATGTATAAGAGATGTCATAACTTTACTTAATCGATTAGCCAGAATTTTTGACAATATTTTTACATCTAGTTGGATCAGGGAGATTGGACAGTAACTTTTACACTCACTTGGATCTTTGTCTTTTTTAAGAATCAGACTGATCCGGGCTTGTGTCATGGTTGGCGGAAGCTTTCCATTCTTTAATGATTCAGTATAAACTTCTAACAAAAGTGAAGCCAGTTCTGTAGCATAAGATCTGAAAAATTCAGCAGCAAAACCATCTGGCCCCGGAGCCTTGCCAGTAGGTAGGGACTTAATTACCTCATCAAGCTCCTCCAAGGTTATCTCAGAATCAAGAGAGTTTTTTTGTTCAATCGTCAGTTTAGGGAGTTCTAATGGTTCCACAAAGTTTCTAATATCTTTATCAGTAGACGAAGACGTGGAACTATAAAGATCAATATAGAACTCTTTAAAGGCATTATTAATATCAATGGCTGAAGTAAAAATTTCACAACCAGCAGATTTCACTGAGGGAATGATAGAAAGAGACTCTCTCTGCTTTATATATCTAGCCAAAAGCTTCCCTGCTTTGTCACCTGACTCAAAGTATAACTGTCTTGCCCTGAATAACCAAAACTCCACTTTCCGTGACAAAATAGTATTATATCTATATTTCAATTGGGTCAATTCTCTGAGGTCATCAGCTGACATACGGCGCTTCAGCTCTGCCTCAGCACTTTTAATATTCTCTTCCAACTCCACAAGTTCTCGTGCATTGGATTTTTTGATGAATGAGGCATACTGTATGATACGACCCCTAAGAACCGCCTTAAGTGCCTCCCAAGCCACGCCCACAGAAGATGCTGAGGACCAGTTGGTCTCCATATAAACACTGATTTCAGTCTTTAACATTTGTTGGAAATCAGGATTTTGCAAAAGGGAGCCAACTATATGATTTCTTTTTCTCTATATGTGGCATCACCTCTAAACTCACCAGGGCGTGATCAGAGACTAAAATGTTTCCAATTGAGCAATCCACAACAGATGAAATTAGGGATTTGGATATAAAAAAAAAAATCTATTCTAGAATAAATCTTATGGACTGATGAAAAAAATGTATAGTCCCTACCAGATGGGTTCAAAAGTCTCCAAATATCCGTAAGACCAAGGTTTTTACACATCCTGTGAAGCGTCAATGTTGCTCTAGGAGGTTTACACACTTTTGCTTCACAATGATCAAGGACTGAGTCCATCAAAAGATTAAAGTCCCCTCCCAATATTATATCATGAGGGGTGCCAGCAGCTTGCAACATCCCTTCAAGATCTATAAAAAAGCCCTGATCATCAGCGTTAGGTGCGTAAATATTAGCCAAAATCAAACTTTGCCCTTGAATTTCAACTAACACAATAATGACTCTTCATAATTTATCTTTAATCTGTTTGAGAAATTTGAATTGTAAATGTTTATTAATCAATATAATGACTCCCTTGCTCTTACTTGAGCCAGCACTAAAAAAAACATGTCCACCCCATATCTTCCCAAATTTTTCAGCTTCCTGTGGGGAGAGATGTGTTTCTTGAAGAAACACTATATCACATTTCTTACGTTTAAGAAAAGTAATAACCTTCCTTCTTTTTATGTGGTGCCCCAACCCATTCACATTCCATGTGGAGAGAGATAGTACACTCATATTAACATTTGACCTATTGATATAATAATAAAAAAAATAAATTGTGAGTGAAAAACACAATTATACAGACCACATTCCCCATTAGTGAAACAATCAACCCCCGAACATCCCCCCGAACAAAACAAACAGAAAAAAGAAAAATGTGCACATTAACCCCATGCACGAAAGCGCCAACTGGAGACAATCCCTCTAAACTCTAAAGGTCCATGAACACACATGAGTCCCCATGACAACTTTGCCATCGGATCAATTTTGCCTCACAAATTACATAACAGAAAATACTTTGTAAAATAAACACAGCAAATAGGAAGAATGAACACAAAGAATGTGTATATTCATTCACAGAACTATCTCAAAGATGTGATCATCCACAAAATAAATTCCAGCTGATATAAAACCATTCAGATTCCTCGGACAGACAAACGAATGTTCAGTGAGCCAGCTGTTATGAGTTCAGCTGATGACGTAATCATTCCAATGTCTCGTAAAAAAAACAAACTCAACAAAACAAACTACAGCCAGCAGGAGGAATAAGCATGAAGAACGAACAGATTAATCCACAGCTGTTCCAAAGTTGTGTTATTCAACAGAACAAGCTCCAGCCGCTAAGCGGAGCCAATACAAAAATAAACAAAACCGGCAACCCAGTTCCCCGGATGGTCAAGTCAGTTCACTTGGAGGCAGCATAAACATATATACCATGACTTAAACAATCCGTCAACTTTATAAAAGACATCCTTTGTGTGAGCATGTAGATATTTTGCTGTCATAAGTAGTGTCCACTCTCAAACTGTCCGGGAACTTCAATGCAAAAGTAATCTTTCATCAGTGCAAAAGTTTCTTTAAGGAAAAGTGTTAATCACAAAACAAGCTCCAGCCACTAGACGGAGCCAACACAAAAAACCCAAAATGTCGCCCAGCTTCCTCAAGAGTAAGTACAGCGAGTCAGGCCCACTCACATGAGAAACATCCAATAGTTTACTCAAACATTGATTCTATAAAAGACATTGCCTGTTTTGGACATGTAAATACTTTGCGACCGACCTTCGTTTCTATTCTCAGTTTGGCAGGAAACATCAGAGCAAACGAGATCTTTTTCTGATGTAAGAGTTTCTTACATTCCTTGAACCGATCGCGTTTCTCTGTCGTCGAACTCGCAAAGTCCGGGAACAAGAAAATATTATGGTTCTTCCAAGAAAGCTTCCCTTTGCTCCTCGCCTGGCGCAACACAAGATCTTTATCAGATGATCTCAGAAATCTGGCCAGAATTGATCTGGGCCTGTCTCCCTCAGCAGATCTATGAGCTGGTACTCTATGAGCTCGCTCGATTTCCAGCTTGTGGCCTGTCATATCGAGCAGACTCGGGAAAAACTCGTCTAGGAATTTCACCATATCTCTGCCCTACTCATGCTCCGGAATTCCAACAATTCGAATGTTATTCCTGCGGCTTCTATTTTCAAGATCTTCAAGCTTTTCAAGGAGATGTTCCAAATCAACTTTGGTCGCGGGCGGATTAGCGGATAATTTCCTCTCCGAAGATTCCAGAAAATCGATTCGTTTTTCAACATCAGTCACTCTTGTACCTAACTCAGAGAACTTTATTTCCATCGCCGTAATCGATCGACATATTACAGCGAGATCCTCCAAGTCAGCAAGAATCTTCGTCAACATCACCGACATGTTGGACAACTGACGCTGGATCTCCTCTCCCGCCGTGCCATCTAAATCGAGTCCCCGGTCTGTAGGCCTGTCGGGGCTTTCATCCTGAACACGTAAGTGTCTTTTAATGTCTCCAGAGCTCGAGGATTTTGACTTCTTTGCCATGTTTTACAACAAAGGACAAATGTGTAACTGGGTATTTCAAAATTCACCAGATTATAACATGAAAATAATCGAAAATTCAGCAAAGTGCGCAGAGCTCGTCGCTCACACGTCTGCTCCTTGCATGGCGTCACGTGACCCCCGAAAAACTCCAAGGAATCAGGTTTGATGTTCTTGGAGCCCGGATGATTCGAGAGGGTGAAATCAGCGAGCCTGCCTAGAGTTAAGTCATTTGGCACTACAGATGTACTCTAGGTTCTTTTGATCAGTCCAGACCACGAAAGATATCCCCGAACCCTCTAACCAATGACACCACTTGCCCAAGGCCAACCGGACAGCCAGTAATTCCCAGTTACCGACGTCATAATTCCGTTCAGCTGGAGTCAGTCGGTGCAAAAAGAACGCACATGGATGCATCTTTCCATCCGAGGGAGAGCGCTGTGTGAGGACCGCTCCAGCACTGACCTCGGACACATCCACCTCCACCACAAACTGACTAGTAGGGTCGGGGTAATTAAAATTGCTGTGGTGGAAAACCACTCTTTAAGTTTTGTGCATGAAAAGTGCACTTCTCCAACTTGACAAACAGCCAATTCTCCAACAGCTGCTGAAGCAGCTGCCTGACGTGCCGCACATGGTCCTGCATATTCTGGGAGAAGATCAGAATATCGTCAAATTAAATAAAGACAAATTGATTAACCATGTCTCTAAGCACGTCATTCACGAGCCCCTGGAAGACGGCAGGGGCATTGACCAATCCGAAAAGCATGACCAAATTTTCAAAGTACCCCCTATGGGTGTTAAATGCCATCTTCCACTCATCTCCCTTCTTGATACGGACCTGCATGAGTTCAAAGGCTGTTACATCAACGGCAAAGGATAATGGTTCTTCACTGTGATGTCATTCAGCCCCCGATAATCTATGCAGGGTCTAAGCAAGCCGTCCTTCTTCTCCACGAAGAAGAACCCCACCCCTGTAAGCGATGAGGAAGGGCGGATGAGATCAGCTGCTGGATAATCATTTATATACCTGTTCATGGCCTCCCTCTCGGGAGCCGAGAGTGAATACAGCCTTCCTCGAGGAGGGGAGGTGCCAGGAAGTAATTCAATAGCCCAGTCATACGGGCGATGAGGAAGGTGGGTTGCCTAACTGGCTGAATACTGCCCTCAAGTCGTGGTACGCCAACGATACTCCTGAAATATCTGCCGGCTCATCCTGCAATGAAACACAAAACTGGACAGGGGAGACAGCAGAGTTAAGACAATGTGAGGAACAAAAAGAACTCCAGGCAAGGACAGTGTTGGTTTCCCAATCTACAGGTATGTGTGGGTTGTGCGTTACCAACCAGGGATGTCCCAGCACAACTGGGGTCAAGGGGGACCAGATGATATAAAGGGACAACTGTTCAGAGTGGTTACCGGAGACCAAGGTGACAGGCTTAGTGGAATGGCTGATGACTGTCAGGGGCGTGCCACTAAGCATTTAGGCGGTGATGGGCTCATACAATCAGATCCTGGGGAGCCGTCATTTGGAAGCCAAGTCTGTGTCAATTAAGTTCCCTTCGGCACCGTAATCCACCAAGGCCAAAATAATATGACTGCCATAATATGACTGCCATTCCAACCCCCTAACTACTGATGAGCGTTTTCTTTTAATGGGCAGAAGGTGACGATGTGACCCGAATGGCCGCAGGTGAAGCACAAACCCCTTTGAAGCCGTCGCTGCCTTTGTCTGCGAGACACTGGAAGTCTACCCACCTGCATGGGTTCAAAGTCAGGGTGAGGGTCAGGAAATTTGGTAGGAGGCACGGATTGTGAGTGAAGATTAGCTGCCCGAGAGGGCGAACAGTGGCGTTGACACAGCACTGAGTCAGACGCTGATAGACTCAGATGGCCAGATCCACTAAATTGTTGAATCGAATGGGGAGGTCCAAAGCGTAAATCTAGTCCTGGATGATGTTTGAAAGTCCTTGCATGAACAAGTCCCACATGGCGTGATTGTTCCACTCGACGGAAGCGGCCAGGGTGTGAAACTCTATTGCATAATCGGCTACTGATCGATTACCCTGGGACAGTCCTGGTAAAACCCTCCCAGCTTCCCGACCTGAGCTGCTTGGTCAAACACTCTGCGAAGTTCAGAGGAGAAGGCTTCATAGGAAGAGCAGCATGGATATCGGTTATCCCATTCTCTAGCCCTCCCGGAGAGGAGCGTGACGAGACACGCAATCTTCATCGTGTCTGAAGAAAACGTGGATGGAGAAGAACAGTGAGCATCTAAAAAAGGAAAGCTCTAAAAGATTCTAACCTAAGAATGGAGCTGGAGGATGGATGCACGCCTCTGGTCACCATGGGCCGTGAAAAGCTGCCGGGGGAGATGGGGGTGTGTCCTGCATGGGACTGGAATCGGAAGGAGGGTGGAGCTGCTGGACAATCGCAGTGAGAAGCAGAGATATGATCTTGGTGTCGTCCGAGCAGAGCTCCTTGTTGGGAGAGGGCGGAGCGAAGAGTTGTCTCCTCCGCTGGGTCCATGGTGGCCAGTTTATTCTTATCAGAGGGTGAAGGGAGACAAAGGACCCAAAAGCAGGGATGACAGTTCAATAGGATTTATTAACACAAGTTCTCAATGTCAAGGTAAGGCGCACCCGGCGCCAGCTGCAGAAGGCAGAGATCCAACGAGCCACTATGGGCTAGTGAAGAGTGTATTCATATGATGAGTGTGTGCATTGTGGAAGTCAGGAGCAATCCGAAGAGAGTCCGTTGAAGCTGGTGTGGTGCGAAGCAAAGCACAGATGATATACTCCCCTGAGATGTGGGCAGAGACCAACGAATACTCCTCCACATGAACTGGGCACCGAACTGGCGAGGGCGACAGCAAATGGGAAGAAAACCGCACTTCTAAGACAGGAAACCAACAGACACACGAGCATGCTCCAACTACACAAGAGAGCACAGATAACATTGACAACGAACAATAAACTGGCAAAAACAGAGGGGAAACACAAGGAATAAGTAGGGAGTGCAATCAGAGTGAAGCAGGTGGAACAGTTGAGTAAATCATTGCCGTGATCAGCGTCTCCCTGAGAACGATCAGTGTTCCCATGGAAACACTGATCACGCATGTCGGCTCCACCTGTGAGACACAAGGGAGAGAGAAAAACAAACAACAGTATGAGCCGGCACATATGTCGGAACCGTATATATAATGTAAAACACACATTTGAAGAAAACACACTCCAAACTATATGTTCAACAATGGATCTTGCATCTACAATATCAGCATATCAACAATGGGAGCAGAAAGGAGGATTTGAGCAAAGCAACACAGTCAAAGGCTACTAAAACATAGATGCCCATTCAGTGCACTGTCCCTGAAGACTAACAAGTCTGTACATGTTTCTGTGATAGAGAGACAAAATTGTATAGGCGATTAGTCATGATTAGTGCAGAGCAACCAGCAATTAATTATGGGGTGACACATTAAGGAAATGTATTAAGTCCAGAGCAAGCAATTTGACACTGCATTGAGAGTATGAATGCACTACCCACAAGCTGAGGAACATAGATACTTTAAAAAGAGCCGGAACACAGTGTATACTGAGCCTAATCTACATGATGAATTATCATGTCGAGACGACATTCTTTATTACAGCCGCTGTGGAACAAAAGCCCACCACTGAGGTGAAAGGGATCTGAAAGTAAGATATTACAGTGGATGCATTACATAAAGTATAATATAAATAGCACTGAATAATGCAAGAATGAAATTAATTATGAAGCTAGTTTATAAAATTGCAAGTAAAGGTTGTTGGTGTGTTACCAGTTGTGGAATTAATTTCAGAGAGTTTGCTTAGACTGTTCCAGAGTTGTGACTACAAAGCAATGGTTAGGCCTCGGGGACAAGGCTTTCTACTTAACTGATGGTCAGCAAATTTTTTACCGGTTTGTTTCAAAGTTCTGTCAAAAGTTGCTTCTCTGGAAAACTATTTGTGTGATTTTGCGTCTGATGAGGTATTTGCTTGCAAAGGTGAGGTTATGTCAAATAAGCAGAGCTGTTTTTAGCAGAGGCAGATGAACAGGCCCATGGGAACCTGGTGACAAAAAACAGCCAGTCTCTAGAGCCAAACTTAAGCTGAAGTAAAAGGGCATGATCCTCTGATTTTCCAAAAATGAGCTCAGCTGCTTTCTTTAGCCAAATCTTTAACTTGATCATTTGCAAGTGAGATTCAGCTTATCCAAATAAAAAAATAATCAAAATAAATGACTGATTAGAAAAAATTAAATTCCCTCAAAGTAGAGCCATCACACAAGGTGTTTATAAAAAAAAATTAAGGGCTTGGGTTGTTTTTTTTCCTGTGCTTATACAAATAAGGATTAAGCTGTACAATATTCGTCTGTGCTACATAGTTTACAGTAAGAAGTTGAAAATGTACCATGGTTCCCTAATCATAAATTGGAAAGTATCCACGATTTTCGTGACTAACCACTGGATGGCGCCATGATGATTCTAATTGCTGGACTGTTTGTTAGTCTCCGTTATAAACTACCAATATGTGCATTCCAGAAGGAGAACGTCATGGTTACTGGTGTAACCAGATGTTGAGTCGATGTAGTGACACTAGGGGTCACTCTTGGGAGCCCGAGACACCTCTGGTCTTTGATAAAAGGCCAATGAAAATTGGCGAGTGGTATTTGCATGCCACTCCCCCGGACATACGGGTATAAAAGGAGCTGGTGTGCAACCACTCATTCAGGTTTTATGCTGAGGAGCCGATATAAGGTCCGACCATTTCAGCGGGTAGTTCAGCGTTGTGGCAGGAGGGACACAACGTCTCGTTCCCTCCATCAGGGAACGGAGGTTACACAAGTAACCATGACGTTCCCTATCTGTCACTCACTCGACGTTGTGTCGATGTAGTGACACTAGGGGTCCCTATACGAAACGCCACAATTGGCTGAACTGTGTTATGTAAACTGGCGGTGTGCGGTGGGCAGACTACTGTATGCCTCATAGCCAGCACACCAGGTCGACACGTAACCTCCCCCAACATATTTATGAGTGTCGAATGGCTCTTTTTGGGGACAAGTCGACTGCCCAAAAGATAGAGACAGGCTTAACCCAGTCATGGCCTCTTTTCCCCTTCTTTTTTTCCACTCCCTAAAAAAGAAGGGGGATTATCCAACTGGGCCGCCAGGTCTAGTCGGGGGGTGTCCCTCCCAAGGGGAAGACACCGCGGAGACCACACCTTGCCCAAAGGGGGGGGGGGGGTATTTAAGTGGAAAAATATGTCTTCAAGGTAGATCCTGCCCAATGGGGGAGGAGTTACTACAAACATGGAGACTGGGGCAGAGGGGATCTGCCCAAGGAAGACGCAGTTTGCCAACAGGGAAACGAATTAGTGGAAGACATATAATCGCATGGGGTTAGCCTTACAGGGAAATGCCACATGTGGAGCACCTACCCCAGAACAGCG
Organism: Myxocyprinus asiaticus; assembly: GCF_019703515.2. Classification (NCBI taxonomy): domain Eukaryota; kingdom Metazoa; phylum Chordata; class Actinopteri; order Cypriniformes; family Catostomidae; genus Myxocyprinus; species Myxocyprinus asiaticus. Next base: position 26,773,337 of record NC_059355.1, read on the forward strand.
CTCTTAGTTAGCGCGTGTACTGGGCCAACAGCGAGTCTCTCCGAAAACTCGACTGCCACAGGGCTCGGAGGAAGTCAACCAGGGAACAAAGTTTGTGAACACTACTGGGAATTAATGGCGCACGTCTTCAGCTCCAAGGGAGGTGGAAAGCGCTATGTGCAAGCGATACACCCGGCCAGCTATCCCGGGCTTATCCATTTGTGTTGCGTGCCACTACTTGGGACGAAACTGGTTCCACCCGGAGGTTGTAGAACCTTGCACAGGTGTTGCCCAGCCCGCTGCTCTGCAAATGTCTGTTAGAGAGGCACTCCTGCAGGAAGGAAAGCACTGATCCAACTGCGCATTCTTATGAAGGCGAGCCGCGACCACAACATTGCCATGGACATATCCTCGCAATGAGAACATGACCATCCACAAACGCTGTCTCCGCATGAGCAGTGCCCCGTCAGAAGGCAAGAGATAACGAGCACAACCAGGAATAACACACAATCGGAAAAGCATCTTTAGAAAGACGCGTCTTTAAAAAGACATTCTGTGTGTGCCGCTCCTTTAGAGAAATATACTCTTTTAGAGAAATATACTCTTTTATTTCTGCCGAAGAGCCCAGGGGCATTCTCTGCAGTGCACCAGTGCAGAGGGGGGAGAAGCTGCTGAAATGCGCCGTCAGATCCAGCAGAGGTGAATGAACAGTAGTATTCAGCTCAGTGTGCATGACCGTTCGGCTCCGAAGAGAAAATCTGAATGAGTGGTTGCATACCAGCTCCTTTTATACCCGTATGTCCGGGGGAGTGGCATGCAAATACCACTCGCCAATTTTGTTCGTAGTTCCAAAACAAAAGGGCAAGAGACATGGATACCAAAGTAACAGTGCATAACAAGATATGTATCAGAAGGGCATTAGACACTCATTCCATAATTTAAAAATGTGTTAAAATTATGATCACAGACAATCTGCTGCATGATTCACAATAGGCTTCACACTCAAAAGAGACAAAACAAGCATACCTTTGCTTGTGCAACACAGAGGACTGAGGCTTACCAGGAACAGGTAGGCTAGCTGAGCGCAGCGATCCCCCTATAAAAAGACACAAAGGGCCCACAAGGGCACACTCTCACTCACACAAGCACACAGGAGAATCAGATGTGAATGCACAGCTCTCAGCATGTGACAGGGGCACCATCACCATTTAGAAGGGAATGACTAGCCACCTGCACTGGGTGCTCAGCTCCTGAGAAAACACAGAAGAGAAAATTAACAAAATATAGTGATCATATCATAAACCAACAAAACTAAAAGACAAAAACTGTGGCTACCATTAAGAGGAAACAGAGCTAACATAAACTCAAACAAGGGTTTTAAAACACACACAAAAAACAAAGGTCTTAACACACACAGAAATATATATAAACTCAGCAAAAAAATAGAAACATCCCTTTTTCAGGACACTGTATTTTAAAGATAATTTTGTAAAAATCCAAATAACTTTACAGATCTTTATTGTAAAAGGTTTAAACAATGTTTTCCATGCTTGTTCAATGAACCATAAACAACTAATGAACATGCACCTGTGGAACGGTCGTTAAGACACTAACAGCTTACAGACAGTAGGCAATTAAGGTCACAGTTATAAAAACTTAGGACACTAAAGAGACCTTTCTACTGACTCTGAAAAACACCAAAAGAAAGATGCCCAAGGTCCCCGCTCATCTGCGTGAACGTGCCTTAGGCATGTTGCATGGAGGCATGAGGACTGCAGATGTGGCCAGGGCAATAAATTGCGATGTCCGTACTGTGAGACGCCTAAGACAGCACTACAGGGAGACAGGAAGGACAGCTGATCGTCCTTGCAGTGGCAGACCACATGTAACAACACCTGCACAGGATTGTTACATCCAAATATCACACTTGTGGGACAGGTACAGGATGGCAACAACAGCTGCCCGAGTTACACCAGGAATGCACAATCCCTCCATCAGTGATCAGACTGTCCGCAATGGGCTGAGAGAGGCTGGACTGAGGGCTTGTAGGCCTGTTGTAAGGCAGGTCCTTACCAGACATCACTGGCAACAACTTCGCCTATGGGCACAAACCCACCTTCGCTGGACCAGACAGGACTGGCAAAAAGTGCTCTTCACTGACGAGTCACGGTTTTGTCTCACCAGGGTTGATGGTCGGACTCACGCTTATCGTCGAAGGAATGAGCATTACACCAAGGCCTGTACTCTGGATTTGGAGGTGGAGGGTCCGTCATGGTCTGGAGCGGTGTGTCACAGCATCATCGGACTAAGCTTGTTGTCATTGCAGGTAATCTCAACACTGTGTGTTACAGGGAAGACATCCTCCTCCCTCATGTGGTACCCTTCCTGCAGGCTCATCCTGACATGACCCTCCAGCATGACAATGCCACCAGCCATCCTGCTCATTCTGTGCGTGATTTCCTGCAAGACAGGAATGTCAGTGTTCTGCCATGGCCAGTGAAGAGCCCGGATCTCAATCCCATTGAGCACGTCTGGGACCTGTTGGATCAGAGGGTGAGGGCTAGGACCATTCCCCCAAAAAATATCCGGGAACTTGCAAGTGCCTTGGTGGAAGATTGGGGTAACATCTCACAGCAAGAACTGGCAAATCTGGTGCAGTCCATGAAGAGGAGATGCACTGCAGTACTTAATGCAGCTGGTGGCCACGCCAGATACTGACTGTTACTTTGTTCAGGGACACATTATTCCATTTCTGTTAGTCACATTTCTGTAAAACTTGTTCAGTTTATGTCTTAGTTGTTGAATCTTTTTATGTTCATACAAATATTTACACATGTTAAGTTGAAAATAAAAGCAGTTGAAAGTGAGAGGACGTTTATGTTAGTGTGAAGAAAGAGGAGAAGGAGAGAGCTGATGACGAATCACCCTTCAACCTCAACTTCACATAAACACTAACAAAAGAAAATGGTTTCAATCAGAACAAAATAACACTGTTTCCAAACTCATGACAATCTTATTGGCTCAAGACATACACATACTGAAAGAATGATCTCTCTTCTCTCTGTGAGTCCCAAAACAGCACTTTCACAGCGACACAATTTTAAATGGAAACATACCAAAAGCAAAAAAACATGAAAAGAGTTAAAAAAAAAAAAAAGTTGTCAGATGTTCAGCCCTGCAGCTTCAATGTAGACAGACACATTCTGGTGAGCAGTTTATTTCACCTATAAAAGGACAATGACAAAAAGCTAGGGTGCTAAGCACCCTCAGATGAACGCTAGAGCACCCTCAATTAAATGTGGAAGCCTAATAATACTGAACATTGGCAAAGTATATTTTCTTGTATCCCAGCCAAGACATACACAAAATCCCTACATCAAAACTAATAAACATGTATTATTTTGCAAATCAGTGTCCTAATTTGTAGTGCGGCATTCTGCTTTCAGCCTACACATTAATTGGACCTCCGCTCGCGCTTACAGAATTCATAGTTCACACTCAATCCACCACCTGTTGCATCCAATTTCCGCTCCTTGATAAACAGTTTCCCAAAGCCAAATTCAAACGTTAACTATTAGTGAAATGTGAAACTGACTCTAGATCAGTAGTTTTGATAACATCTTTTTCCGACATCGCTTGCTGCATTCATGCGCAGTGAAAACGTACTGTAGCTATTAATGATTGTACGTGAAAAAAAAATATATAATAATTTTTTTTGAAAAAATGCAGTGCATTTCATGTTTGGTTGCATTATACAAAAAATCTGTTTTGGTAGCATTAAATAGGCCCTTTTATGCTTTTTGGGATTTTACCTTTCCTTTAGTGTGTAATATAGCTGTTTGTGCATGTAAAAGGTCTGCAAATTTACAAAGCACAAAGTCCATGCAAAAGGGAGTTATTCTCTCCCACAGAAAACACTGCTCAAGAACTAAAAGAAACAGCTGGATTTCTTCCGTCCAGCCATTTCTTCCGTAAAGTGTCTACATCACTATGTAACACATTTGCATAATGCCCGCCTATGGGCTACTTTGGCCCGCCCTCAAACAAATGTAGATATAGCCGAGGCCAGGATGATTTGGGTTAGTGTTGTCGCCATGTTGAGAAGACGCTGTTTTCTTTACTGTTAAAGCAAAACCTTTATGTTTGGACTTCCAAAGGCAGATAAATTGAAGAATCAGTGGTTAAAATTTTTACCAATATTCCTCAGCAGTACAACCAGAACCATTGCTGTATTTTCAAGACGGTTACTCCTGAAAGATGGTGCAGTTCCCACTTTGTTGGGACAATCTGGTGTTCAAATGTGGAGTTTTGTGTTGTAGCTATGGTGTATACCAAATGCACAGTTGTAGGCCTCTGCTAACCTGCTAGCTAATATTATTGTGTTTAAATAGTTTTGCTAATCAGATGCAGGCCCACTTTTACCTACAATTGTGTAGAATTATGCAGATTGTTTATCGTTCTTACTATCATGAATAGTGATCAAGTGTGGGGATGGATTTATTTTTACAAACAGTAATTTTACGTCTGCAATCCACGGTAGTGCTTGGCTAACTTGCTATGTAATGTTATTGTTTTGGTAAGGGTTTATTCAGCTGTTGGCTGTCATTTACCTAAAACTGTGTAACAAAATTGTCGATCTCAAGAGTCTTTATAAGTGGTAAAGTGTGGAGGTTTACTTATAATTACAAGCTGTAATGTTACAGCCGCTATCCATGGTAGTCCACGGCTAACTTGCACACTAACTCTCTAATACAACCCAGTAATGTCCAACTGGGAGTAAGCCTCTGTTCTCCGTTCATAGCTCGGGTGAAAAAAGTTTGGCTACACCCATTCCAGAGATGACTATCTTAGATGCACTACGTGTCTTTAACTTGAAGCTTTGTTAGGTTCACAATAATCAACAGTGTACTTGTAAGAAAGCTACAAAATTAAAACTTAACACTGTGAAACGTCCTGCTCAAGTCATGCTTGCGAAGGTGGTTAGGGTCAATTAGCTTGTTCTTCCAAACTTTCATTATCGGACTCGGGCTAGAGCTGGTACTGCAAAAACCGACGGCATTGTTTCCGTAGTTACAATAGTGTTTACAGCTGTTAAGGAAGCCTGAAACTCAGTTATGGTAAGGGGCGTTACATTTCTGACATGTGGTTGACCAATCACAACAGACTGGGCCAGCTGCCCAATCACAGCAGACTGGGCTTTTCGGAAAGGGAGGCTTTAAAGAGACATGTACAGTATGAGAAAAATAATGTGTTTTTTGAACATTAAAGCATGTAAACCTAAAATAAAAATAAAACAAAAAAACATTCATTACGTCTCAGCTTTATACAGAGCACCCCCACTATTTTCAGAAGCACACTCAGCAATTTTGATCTGGGACCACGCCTGGAGCCAAGCAGTTAGCCTAACATACAACAACAACAACAACAACAACATACACGGTCATTTGACCATGATAGCTAACAGGCCATGACTAATGTCACTGACATGACAATGTAAATGAGACGCTAATCCAGGGATGGTTCAACCTACCCTGCCACATAAACATCACATTATCCAAGAACATGCACGGATGCGAGTAAAAACACGGGAGACCGGAAAACAAATGAATCATGAAACACTTCCACATTCAGGAAAAGGGTGGATAGTTCCACCAATATTTTGGACACAAAAGCAGAATAGCCTACATTCATAAACAACATGAAGTTGAGCATTTGTAGATATTCATACATAAAGTGTGATTCTATGACACATACAGTTTCGTGCATTTGCATTTTGAGGTATCACATCATTTGAAACTCTGTGGTGTTTGAACAACATTAGAGACGTACAAATGTTTATGAATCCTTAGGACAGGGGCAGATTTGGAAGAGAAATCTTTACGTCATTGATACATATAGTAAATGTACCATTAAAAATGCCTTTGTCATGCAAAGATTCTCTTTCACTCACTGAAGAATAAAAGTCCTGCTATAGCAATTGTCTTGAGTATTTAACTAGGTCACTTGTAGCAATATCCTTGTAAAGGTTTGGGAAATATCTGTTCTGACCAGCTATCAGAAGATTTGTAAAGATTTGTATGTCTATAAAGCTGTACATACATAAAAGCACTTACATTTTAGATGCTGTGAATAAGTTGATAATACATTTCAGTGTTTATCCAAACATACAGTACAAAAAAGTATGTGTAAAGGTGTGGCAGGGCGGAGGGCGGTGCTGATTAGCCCGAGAGGGATAAAGGCCGACTGGAGACGGCAGTGCGACAGAGAGAGAGTTACAGACAGCTGTTCGACACCTGTGTGTGTGTGTGCTTTTGTTTTAGTTAATCATTAAATATTATTTATATTATCAAGCCGGTTCTCATCTCCTCCTTTCCATTAAACTGTGTTACAAAAGGTTTATTACAAATATCCAACCTGGTCTCACAGAATCATGTTACTAAACGTAATGTTGCAAAATGATTTGTATGTGGCTAGTCATAAATATCGCTGCAGTTTCCTGATGAAATTAACACTAGAGGTGCTAAAACAATTACTTTTTTCCCTTTCACACAAATCACAAGTAGAAATGCAGATTATCAGTTCATTAACACTTGCTTTTCGCTCTGTTCCTCACACAATGCTAACTTATGACATCTAAACACTTCTACTATAGCTCTTGACTTGTAAGGTGTTTGCATTACCAAATACATTTACAAGTATGTCCTCCTGAGACCAGAGCGTGACTGCATTTAAAAAAAGAAAAATAATTTTTAGGACAATTGTTTTTCCTAAAAATTGATGGCCTCATATGGGGACAGCAGGACTAAGTTGTAAATTTTTTCATAATTCCAAGATATAGAAAGTCATATATATAGCATATATACTCTTTTAATCAAAATTGCTTATTGTGTTTCCAGGAGTGTTGGTTATTCATGTTTTTGAGACTATTATGTTACAGACATTACAGCTGCTTTTCTGTAAAGCTACTTTGGAACAACTGGAAAAAATAAATAAAAAAATATTCAGATAAAAATTATTTGGCTTGATTTGACTTTTATGTTACATAGTTTTTTTTTTGTACTTGGCAACAAAATCTCAATGTTCTCTTTTTGCACTCTCAAACAAACAAGTAATAACCTGTGCTATTATAAATTCTCTATGGACTGATTATCATTGTCCCATGTCTGCCAACCATGCTGAGTGGTCCAAACATCATCTGCAGCCCGAAACTGAACTTTTGGTCGGAAGTTTGGAGTGAGTGCACTTGGCTGCATAGGAAAGCTATAGGATTCTCCCTTGCTTCCTAATTAGTGAATGACTTAACCTCCAGTGTGTGGCGGGCCGGCCACGAAACGGGGCCCCAGAGTGTCCTGAACTGAGATCAGTCCGTTTAAATGAAATTAAATTATGCATAGCGTATAGCAAAGACAAAACACACAGTCTAGGGGTCACAGGAGGTTTTTCAAGCACAAATAATCTGCACAGTAGTTCAAGGTATAGAGCATTGCACTTACATTACTAAGGACCAGGGTACAAGTCTAGAGGAGCATGTAAGTCATCACTTGAGCCAACAGTGTCATAGAAGCTCAACAAAATCACGTGTTTGCTACTGTAATTGCAATTTTCATCTCACATTTTCTTTTATGACACTATTGTTTAGATTTAAGGTTGAGGGCAGTGAGAGGTTTTGTAGATTTAAGACTGGAAAGAGCATAAACCTTAAAAACTGTGTATGTTTGGGAGAGTATTTAATTCACTTTTAGCACCACACAGTGGACATTTCACCTCGGAATTGCCGTAATACGTGTAATGAACCATGTAATGTAATTTTGCAAAAATGTTGCCACAGTCTCATAATTTTCATGAGATCAGTGAATGCTCATGAGATTGCCCTGTCATAAATTACAATAAATTCTCCTTTTCCTGTCTCAATTTATACTCAATTAGAATAGTTTGCTCATGATGTGCAAATGATATGAATCAATACCACCATGACCTCTCCTGTCAGGTGGTTCAAGCCATGTAAAATTAACACACACAAAGCTGTTCTTGGACAGCTGTATGCTGTCCGTGTAAATGAAGACAAGAAGTGCTCAAGTGTTAATCCATCAGTTTAAATATTTGTGCTTGGATGCAGGCCCTTCAGATTGCATATGTTACACAACCACACCATAGACTTGGGGCAGTAAATAATGAGGGAATGTTCTCATTAGAACAGAAGTACAGGAGGGCAGAAGGAGGCCTAATTAGAATACCTACAGCTGACACAACAGTGAAAGACAATCTTGTTATGCACTTGAACTATGTGAAACTTCTTGAGTCTGACCATCTCTTAATCTCTGGCTGTTACTGTGACAATGCCTTGCCCTTCCTTTTCAAGTCTTCCAAAGAGTATTACATTTTTTTTTCTCTCTGTGATGCAGTGCAAAGGCATGTAAAACCCTTGATGAGGAGACTCAGTCTGCTGTGTTAATCAGACCCTGAGCACTGACCAACTGGAGCTACATTATTTTCTCCTGCAGGATTTTACTGTCTGTGGTCTGCTTTGACAAAGATGGCACAATTGGTGGCTAACTAAACTATTCACAAATCAATGATATCTTCATAATATCAATAATACTGATCAAATCAATCATTGCATTTATGTGATAGCAAAGCAATGAAGCTCATTTTCCTCTTTTTTTATTTCCTCATGTGAGATAAATACTGTACAATATGTGTTTACCTTTGGTGTGAATAATCAAAACAATTATGAGTTGCACTATGTAAATGATTACAGATGCAAAAATATATTTGTTTAAAATTTGTATATATTGTATATTATGTCTTAAATGTGGTGACATATTGGACAATAGAAGTTAAAATCTTAATTCTAATGCATATATTTAATACTGGAAGTATTTTACTGTTACTCTTGTGAAAGTTCTTTTTATTTAATATATATAAAAAATATATAAATATGAAATTGAATGATGAAATTTATTAACAATGTTATAATGAACATGCCAGTGTGGCATGTTTTAAGCATGCAGGACAATTTAAAAATGTCACCTGTTTAGACCAGTATCTCATATCGGCCAGATTTAAATGGTCATTTGAAAAACCTTTCAACATAATCTCAGATTAAACCAGAAAATCAGAACTGGGCACTTTGGTTTGAGGTGTGAATGTAGCCTTTGTCCAATGAACGACATTATTTCACCAGTTTTGTTTGTGCAATATCTTACTACACTCTCATTGGTTTGGTTGTTGCATCATAGCCTGTCTCAACCAGGAAAGCTTAATACTTTACAATCTCCTTATTTGCTCCAGCGTTTATGTTATCTGTGGGAGACAAAGGTCAAATAAAATGATTTAGGACTTTTTAGAAGTATGTATGCTGTCATAGTCCTGATGAAGCAATCATTCCCTGTGATATTGCATTTATGGATGCCCGTCTGTCTCCCCCTGAGGATATCATCAGAAAAGAAATGACTCAGAGAGGAAGTATGTTTTTGGACTTTGTTATGTTCTATTTGAAATTATTCTGCTGTTACCTCCTTTGGCGATATAGCTTCATACAACGGTGATGCTTTAAATTCAAAAAAGTTTTTTTTTTTTTTTTTTACATGAATATGCAATGAAATGTCATATATAGGCCTGCTTTCTTTTTTGGTTTATCAAGAACATCAAGAACATAACAAAAGCATGTTATGTCTTACTACAGTGAATGAGCAACAGCAAACCACACTAAAGAATCAGAGTAATGATTTATAAGTGATTCCTGAGTGCATAAGCATATTTTTATTGTTTAATAAGGAGTGTTTTAATATTTATTAGGCATCTACATATTATGTTTTTATTAGCATTTTCCATGCTCCCAACTTTTTCGGAATAAGCACGGTTCTTGCTATCGCTAGACAAAGTCAGGTGGTGTTAGGGGGAGGGACATTCTCATTGAAGAGAGTATTTGATTGGACAAAATAAGTGAGTGAAGCGTGAGTCATCAGTATTTTTACTCTATTTTCACAGAAGAGACTGTAAATTTTAAATGTGTATGTGATTTTAATTTCAGTCATGAAACTCTATACATGGCACAAGCTGATAGGTCCTTTGAACATGCAATCTGTTAGCCAACTGGCTCGCACACTCCATAGCCCAAGCCAATAGATTTCTGACATGTAATCTGTTTAGCCAGTCAGCTTGAATAGCGTAGCTAATAGGTCCTTTGACATATAATCTGTTAGCCAGTCAACTTGTGTACTCTCTCTTTGTCAAACATTTAAATTGCTCAGTTGTTTGCAGAAAAGCTGGCTTCATTGCAGTGCACTACAAGGGTTTTTTTCTCAGAAATATTCCTCCTCCCCAGAACCAATTGTCTAGATCTGCTTCAAATGGATTTTATGGATGTGTAATTGGTCAGCAGCACGTCTCACATTCTCAACACAGTATGTTTGTGTATGTTCTAGCAGTAGCCTATAAAGTTGTCATGACTGAAATCTGTTAAAAGTTAACTTTGTCAATGTTTAGATGAACACCAGCACATTATAATAATAATAATTCCATATATTTATATAGCACTTTTCTAGGCACTCAAAGTGCTTTACATTGTAAATTGTCATACTGCTATGTTGCTTGGAACTGCACCCAAGACTTTCACCCACTGTTGCGCATGTGTATATGGTTGAGTGACAATAAAGGGATTTGATTTTGATTTGACATAGTATAGGGGAATCTTCTCAACCACCACCCGTGTGCAGCATCCACCTGAATGATGAGACTGCAGCCATAGTGCGCCAGTAAGCTCACCACACACCAGCTATTGGTGCTTAGGCACATAGATAGCTTCACAGGTAACACACATAAATTAAATGCCAAAAACTTTGATTTTGATTCCATGTGGTCCATAAATTCTATAATTACCCTAAAATTTAAAATCTGTAAATCTGTAAATCTGTTGAGGTTGTGTTGTGACATTTTACTGAAAAATGTGTAATGTGAATTGTTTTTGTGCTAAAAAGAATTTCAATCCTATGGCATTATTTCAATGAAATCTCTATAGCTGAGCTCAAAATGAGAAGGCAACATCAATCATAAAGAAATAATAAAGTTATTTAGCTTCTCTGACCTCATTAGACTGACTCAGCTTTAGCTGTAGAACAGCTAAATGGTTCATATGAGAGATGTCAACTCACGTATCAAACTGACTCCATCAATTCCTGGTTGAACCACACACTGATACACAATTCTGACCTCTCTAGTGCCACCAAGCAGTTAGAACAGACAAATGCCCACTGACACGGCACTGAAATGGAAAATTTAAATGACTGGCCAGGGATAGTTCTCTTCATGGTGCCCCAACATTAACTAAAACAACAATGGGTGTCCCTGTCTGGAAGAAAGTACCTCTCAAGGTCCATTGTTGAGACCATTTTATGGTCTCATTCACTGTTATCTTAACAATTATAAAAAAGACATAATTTAAAGGGGTCATGACATAAGATCAGGAATCAACATTTTCCTTGATCTTATGACATATAAGAGTTGATTGTACTATAAAAACATACTGTAAGTTTCAGAACTGAAAACTTCCTCCTTAATTGAAAAAGAGCATTTATTTAAACCAGGCTGTTGAAATGGCTCGTTTGGAATTTGTGGAACTTGCGACGTCACAGGGACCAAATACATCTGCATATGACCAGCAAGGCCTCCAGCAAGACATTGTTTTTCATCACTGCACCACTGGCCCCGCCCACTGGTGCTCACAGTCAGTCCCAGGTGAAGAGGAGAGAGGGCCCGTCATGGGAGATTCATCTACACTTAAAGGGGACTTACACAGGACACCTTCATGTGCCTATCTGGATTTAAAAGTTTTGCTTTGACCATTATCATGCGTATCACGGCGCTTTTGAAAGACGCGATGTCAAGTTAGAACAGCTGCGCTGTGTCTTGCTGTTTTGAAGGAATCCTGGACCATTTTTGTACCCATCTGAGCTATATTTATTGTCGGTCTTTTATAAGCATGCACTAGATGGACATCTTTGATTGTTTTGATGCGTTTCCGGCGATGTGCGACGTGTTTTAAGAGCGGTACAAGCGCAACTTTTAAAAACTCGTCTCGTTCTGCTGCTGCCACTGTCTAGGAAAAACACATGCTGTTCTCTGTGTAAACAAACATGGAAGATGTGAGATGTGAAGACCAGCGTCTCTGCTTTGGCCTGTTGAACCCGGTTGAAGCACCCCTCATCATCATGGATTGTATTACGTTTGCGTATTCAGAACATTTCAGCATGGATTGTATGTTTCCGGCTCCTATCAGTGTGGATTGCTTGTGAACCAGTCATAATATGATTCAAGATTTGCAATGGAACTGTTATTGAAAGATGGGGCAGTTAAACACTAACAGACCAATGAGAAAACAGTTTAATTCATGAATGTTTCAAATGTCATGACTGTTTGATAGTTGCTGTGCTTGAGTGAACATTTTGATACATCCAGATTAAATGTGTTGGGTGTACGTTATGTGTTAACCCTGAAATGTAGTTTTAAAAATTATAATGTGAAGCTTGTTCGTTTTCTTCAGATTGTGTTTCAAATATGGCTGTATTAAAGGTGCTTCACAATGTTAGCCAATCAGAACAGTGGGCGTTTACATTGAAGTCTTAAAGGGCCAGATAGCTTTAAACTGAGCATTTCCGACAGAGAGCCAGAGACAGGGTGGAAAATTATCATATATTATTGAATTATGACTGTTTTGGTGCAAAAAAAAACTTTACTGACATTATAAGTGGACCTCGAGGAAGATAATAAAATGATTAAAAAAAAATAAAAAAAAGAGTATGTAATGACCACTTTAATGATTATTAACATAGATACATGTTGTATAGTTTTGACTTAAGTTCATCTATTTGCTAGTGTACGCTTAAACATTGACAAAATTATCTTTTTACTATATATACATATAAAATTGTCTCCAAAATCTGTTTTGGTGTTGTTTTTTCTGGATCAGTGTCCATTTAAACTGAATCTAAGTTAAATAATTGATCATTGTCTCTCTACATTTTTAAGTTTGTTCACAGATAATCCTCAGGCTGTTGTGTCTGAAACATCTTTATATTTCTCAACAGCCAAAAATAAATACTCTCTGCTGCTTGAGAGCATCGGATTTGAGGCGTACGTCATATGACACTCTTTCAAATCTAATTGCATGAATTCAGCACTCGCAGTCTAGAATGCCAGAAAGCATTTATGCATCTGAGAAAAGTCTATTATGAATATCCAAATGAAATTCGAGAGGTTTTGAAATACTAAATCTTGAGGCAGCAAATACAAGCTAATGCAAGCACAGAAGACTCTCTTCTCAGCTTGTGCACACAGTGTCTTTCATCTGTCTTTTTCAAAGCTGAAGACTAAAAGTCTCCTTCAAAGTGAAGCTGATGTTCTTTTTTAGTTTTTAAAATAATATGTACACACACAATCAGCAATACATAGTCAAGGATCTTGACTTAATACAAAGATGCTTAAATGAACCCTCTCACAAGGATATATAAATAGCTTAATGTGCTCTAAATGCCTCATACATTTTTAATATAGAAATAATTGTATCATTATAGCTTGTATCCAAACTTATTTTTGTTGGTTCTGTTCTTTGAAACTGTACTGTATGTGAACTTTGAGTGTTGTAATTCATCAAAAAGCAATAAGCCATAATATAAAACAGAGAGAGTTGGTTATAAACCCACTGTCAATATAATCTTCTCTAAAGACTTACAATTATATTGGAAGAAGCAGGCTCATGATTATTGTGCATAATAAAATTCAATTCAATTGGGAGATCAAATTATGTATACAAAACAATAATCAAATCAATATGTGCAGCATTTCATTGCCATAAAATGTCATAATAGAAGCCATAAATCTGAAATAATCATATTAGCAACTATGTTGTGTGTTATTTATTTGCCCATATTATGGAATTGAGTAATTGTTTTCTATTTTTACTGGTCTCTAAGCTGAAGTATCCCATTTACATTTATATTGCCACTTATAGTAATGCTGCTCAGCAGGGTCAACCCTGAGTTTATAATGTGTGATAGTGACTACTTCACTTGCTTTTGGTGCTATTGCACTTCTCATTCCTCATCCATTCACCTTGGTTAAAGCTCATGGCCTATAGAAGAGGGAGATGCAGTTACCTAGGCTCAAATTAGACAACTGTACATATCTAGACTGACATTTTTAGGATAGTGGCTCAGCCAAAGTGTAGAATTATTTGAAACATAAAAAGTTATTTTATTTTATTCAGACTTAGATTTCCATACAGGACACGGATTAGAGGAGATTGATTATGTTAGATAAGGGGGAGATGCACTAGACTGAACTTTTATCATTTAGATGCAGCCACAGCTGGGATGATAGATCTAATAAAATGGCATTACACAATGAAGCCCCGCAATCTCTACATTAAATGATTAAATGTTTTGGATGGTTGATGGCTTACAAAAAGCGCAAATGTGATGGAATTTTTTTTTTGTGTGTTTTTTTTTTTTTTTTTTGTGACTCCCAATTTTATGGGCATGTTATGTAACACTTTAAAATAAGGTTACATTTGTTAACAACATTAGTTACCATGAACTAACAATGAACAATACTTTTACAGCATAATGGTTAATGTACAAATGTTCATGTTAGGGGTTGTCCATGGTGTTAAAAATAAGAAATCTTTTAAAAATCTAGTTTAAAACACTTGTGCCAAGTTCTTAGAAATGTAATCTTTGTGTCCAATTTGGTTTCATAAATTTTTTAAAACCTTTATAGCATTTACTACAAGAAAATTAAAACTTTAAAAATGTCATGTTGTGTAACCATAAAGTGTATTACAAAAAGGTTTCAAACACATTTTTTTCTAGGTAAAAAAATATTATTTAGATTTTTGAGACAAAAATATCAAAACTTTTTCTCAGGATTACACCAAATGATCTGAACAAAATGTGCCTTTTCATAAAAAATGTCAAAATAAATATCAGATGTTCTTTTAAGCTTCAGGCTCAGTCTTGAGGGTCTCAGGGTGTCTGCTCTGTTTTATGTTTTTTATTTTATTTTTTATGGTCAACATAAACAATAAAATGGCTACCTACATGTTAGTTACTCCACGTGACTTTGATTTGGTGGACAAAAGTGTTTTTAAAAATGAATAATATTTTAAAACACAATTGTTTCACTGCATATTTTTAAGAAATAACAATAAAAGATTTTTCAGCACTATTCATGCCAACATTATTTTTTTCTTTTTTTTTTCTTTTTTTTTTTCTTTTTTACTGTTTCAAGACAGCAAATTTTTTTTACTTAAAGTCCTTGAAAAAAATATTAATATGACTTCAAATGCAGAAATTGAAAATATGCTCAATACAGAAACGGTATGTTCAAGTAAATGTTTATGCTTTCTTTTTATGCTCGTTTCGAGGGAAATAACACCACCCTCGTGGAGAGAGCTCTCGCGGCCGAAGCTACAGAGGTTAGTTCACTCTCCGTCTCTGTAGCGGATGTAACCCGATCCTTCCGACGGGTGAATATCCGCAAAGCCGTGGGTCCAGACGGCATTCCGGGCTGCGTCATCAGAGTGTGTGCGAACCAACTGGCTGGTGTTTTTACAGACATTTTCAACATTTCCCTCTCTTTGTCTGTAGTCCCCACATGCTTTAAAACGTCCACCATTGTGCCTGTTCCAAAGCAATCAAAAATAACTTGCTTAAATGACTGGCGTCCTGTTGCTCTGACCCCCATCATCAGCAAATGCTTTGAGAGACTAATCAGAGATTACATCTGCTCTGTGCTGCCTCCATCACTGGACCCATTGCAGTTTGCTTACCGCAACAACCGCTCCACTGATGATGCCATTGCATCTACAATACACACTGCTCTCTCCCACCTGGAAAAAAAGAACACTTATGTGAGAATGTTGTTTGTAGACTACAGCTCAGCATTCAACACCATAGTGCCCTCCAAGCTTGATGAGAAACTCTGGGCTCTTGGCTTAAACAGCTCACTGTGCAGCTGGATCCTGGACTTCCTGTCAAGCACACACCAGGTGGTTAGAATGGGCAGCAACATCTCCTCATCACTGACCCTCAACACTGGAGCCCCGCAGGGCTGTGTTCTCAGCCCACTACTGTATTCCTTGTACACACATGACTGTGTGGCAACACACAGCTCCAATGCCATCATTAAGTTTGCTGATGACACGACGGTGGTAGGTCTGATCACTGACAATGATGAAACAGCCTACAGAGAGGAGGTTCACACTCTGACACACTGGTGTCAGGAGCACAACCTCTCCCTCAATGTCAGTAAGACAAAGGAGCTTGTGGTGTACTTCAGGAGAAGAGAGAGAACACAGTCCCATCACCATCAATGGAGCACTAGTGGAGAGAGTCAGCAGCTGCAAGTTCCTGGGTGTCCACATCACTGAGGAACTCACATGGTCCGTCCAAATTGAGGCCGTTGTGAAGAAGGTTCATCAGCGCCTCTTCTTCCTGAGACGGCTGAGGAAGTTTGGAATGAACCGCCACATCCTCACACGGTTCTACACCTGCACTGTAGAGAGCATCCCGACTGGCTGTATCTCCGCCTGGTGCTGCAATAGCACTGCCCACAACCGCAAAGCCCTGCAAAGGGTGGTGCGAACTGCCAGATACATCATCGGAGGTGAGCTTCCCTCCCTCCAGGACATATATACCAGGCAGTGTGTGAAAAAAGCTCGGAGGATCATCAGAGACTCCAGCCACCCGAGCCATGGGCTGTTCTCACTGCTACCATCAGGCAAGTGGTATCGCAGCATCAGGAACCACACCAGCCGACTACATGACAGCTTCTTCCCCCAAGCAATCAGACTTCTGAACTCTTGATCTCCCACGATCAAAATACATCAGCACTGCACTTTATTACTCTTATATCTCACACCGGACTGTCATAAATTATATTCTTTCTTAAAAACACACTGGCAACTTACTATCAACCGACAGCCTGAATGTCAATACAGTACAATACAACCTACTGTAAATTTTATATATACTATTTTATTGTATAATGTGTATTCTATATTGTGTGTATTGTATACTGTACATTGTATGTTATTATTTGTATATTGTGTTATGTGTAATTATGTGTATATTAGATTTTAAATTGTGTTGTGTAAATCTGATGTTTATTGTAAATTGGTATATGTCTCATCACTGTCACGACTACTATGTTGCTCGGAACCGCACCCAAGAATTTCACACACTATTGCACTTGTGTATATGGTTGTGTGACAATAAAAGTGATTTGATTTGATCTGATTTTAAATGTTTTGTGTGAATTGCATTTTTTATGTAATTTTTATTTAATAAATCTGAAAAAAAAAAAAACATTAATAATAATAATAATTTAGTCACATCATTGACCCTTACACATTGCCATAATATGCACAGGTTACCCTTATTGTATTTTATTATTAATTTAGTTAAAGAATCCACATTATGAAAAAGGTTTGCTCCAGATCGTTCGCTCACTGTCACACATGTTTTTCTACTACAATAACCGAACTATAATGGTAGTTTGGACTGTTTCTATGAAGGATGCTTAAACAGTGGTGCAAAAGTTGTTCTACACAAAAAGCGTTTTATGGACAAACCCTGAAATTTTTTTGAATGAAAAACATGTACATTTTGTAACTGTACACTTCAATATCTTACCTTCTGCTCACTTCTTTTTAAAGAAAGACAAAATATTTCTTTAAAAAGAAGAGAACTTTTGTACTCAACCCATCGCTAAACTCCGACACACCTGTTTGCTTTTAGAAAACTGGTGCCTTTTTGTTGTGGAGAGAGAGCTCCTGCTCTCATTGCACAACTAAAGTGTCACACTGGCAAAAATATTTCCAAACTGTGTGAGTGTAAAAATCTGATTGGGGGATTACACCTCTTGAAATCTGGCAACCCTAAACGTGTCAATCTAATTCTGATCGACTAATCTCTGTTATTTAAAGTCTGTTATTTATTAAACGTAGAGAATTAAATATTTGACTTGCATTAGTTCTAAGTAATACATGACTCAATTAATCTAAAAGCGATTGTAAGGGGGTATGGTGGTTTTACCAAGGGGGTAGTTTTTGGTATATCTTGCAACAACAAGGATGGCATCCCCTTGCAACCCCCCTCAACTCGAGCCCTGCTTGCCTGTGCAAGACAGCCATAATAACAGCCACAATAACATTTTCAGAACGGTGGGGAGGAGACTTTTAAACTCCTGCAAAACCATTCAAGAAATGAGGGCACATGAGCTGCAAATGTCTGCCATTGTGATTGAAGTGTTTTCCAATTCAAGATGAGGTTTTGTCAGTTGAGTTTAGTTTAAATCAGTTCAGTGGGTAGTTTAAAATGTTGAATGTGAGGGCAGAAATTTAGGCCAGGGTGTACAGTAGTTACAGTAGACTGAATTTGGGACCATTTTGAACGCAACCAGTCACTGTTCTGAAATATTAAACACATAAGGGGCTTAATCTCCATTTGAAAGTGGCTATTTTGCTCTTTTATCACACTACCTAATAACTCACTATCATTTGCAAAAAACAAAAAATGCACAAATGCTATGAAACGTGTTAATGGAAAACCTGCCATGTCAGCGGAAAATGAAAGCAGGAGTAAAATAAATACACTTGCACAGAGGGCTGTCAGAGCACTGTATCGCTTTAGTGGTGTAAAATGAATGACTTCCTTTACTCTGTCCAGAATATTTTATCTCAAAGTACAGCAAAGATATACATGGATTCTTCTATCTGACAACAGTGGGCTCAAAATAGCACAGTGTAGCAAATGTGGCCTTCATAGGAAATTGTTTTATTGTTTGATTGAAACTGATGTTTCAATATTTGTTTGTGTAATTTCTTTGTGAGCACAAGAATTGTGGACACGAGTATGTTGCCTATGTTCTATAAAACATGTATCATATGTTAACATAAGAAGAAATCTAAAAAATAGATGAGTGAAGCAAAAGGAGATGTTAGGATGAATGTTAGTCTCAGTCACCATTCACTTTTAGCAGTATGAAAAAAAGAATCAATGAAAGAGAATGGTGACTGAGGTTAACATTTTCCCAACTTCTCCTTTTGTGTTCCACAGCAACATGATCTCACAGGAAATCGCCACGCAGCTTCCAAATGTTCGTGTACCCTGAAATCAATCTCATTCTGCTGAATTACTGACAAGTGCAATCCTCCATCAGACATCTTTGTATAAATTCAGACGTGATCACCTTTCCCTTTGCTTCTACTGGTTCCAAGACATGGGTTCTCATCCCATGGAAACCAGGAAGTAAACACAAACACCTGTTAAGGTCCCAAGGAAACCAGAATGTTACATTCATGTTAACAATGGTGAGCATGATTCAGAATTAAATTTTTACTCAACTAATGATTAGGTTTAGAGTTGGGGTTGTGGACATTTTACCTGAAAAAAGATAGCAACACTTCCAGCTTTGGCCACTGGGGGCATTAGTACGAATTTTGGTAAGCACAGACTGAACTTTCAACCTCCTGTTGCTGAATTTTCAGTTTGATCACTGATTAGGAAGAAAGTCGTATATGTTTGGAACGGATGAGTTAGTTATGACGGAATATTCATTTTTGAGTGATCTATACCTTTAAATTAATATAAGATGTTACTTGGCATGTAAAAGGGACATCAGTAGAACAGAGACTGGGAAGGTGGGCCAAATTAGAGAGCTCAAGGGGTCTTCTTTCTTACTCTGTTAATTAATCACTGTCACTTCAAGGTCTGCATTATGACTTGTTACAAATTATATTGCTCATAGATGGATCTCAATCATGCCACCTTATCTTCATTTCAGTGTTGATTGCTGAACTTGACATGACAGATAGTCATAATGTCTCACCTTTGGTTTGGAAATATATTGATGAGAAAATGACAAATATATCATTAGCACCCTGGTAGTGAATACATTTGGCCTCTTGTAACACATTTAAGATATCGCCGAAGCCTGCCATTACGTTTCTGGCAGAGCTCTGGTATGTTACATCATGGCAGAGGTACAGCAACAAATAGATCTGTAGAGTCAGTAATGGGCTGGTGTGGTCATGCAGAACAGCACTATTCAAAGACTGATGGGGATTTTAAAGAATTGCCTGAGGGACAGATAGGGTCACACTCCCCATTTCCTTTAGCCACGGTGGATATTTGCTTAAAGATTGCCTGTCTTTAATACAGCCTCTTCGTCTTTAGTGCCTATACTCACAAATGAAAGGGAGAAAATACAAAGAATGAAGGTAATAAGTTAAACTGTAAAGCTGTTAAAAATAAAACAATATAACTGAACGAGTTTCATTCTGATTAAAACTTTCACTGATGTATGTTGCTAGCAATTCTTTTGAAGGTTTAAATTAAAAATTAATTCTCATCTATGGGGACCTTTGAATCCCATTCCAAAGTGATGCTGAATCAGTCTTATATTTGACTGTCACTCATGCTGACACATGGTAAGAAACAGAAGAGTCTGCACAGGTGAATTAATCATTTTTGGACGCTCCATCACCATCATAGGTGAGAGAATTTATCAACAGGATCACATTCATAATATAAATTCATGTTCCTATACAAGCCAAGAAACATTTGTCAGGGGATGTCTCAGACTAGTCAAATGAGAGGAAATGTAAATCATGAAAGACCTGTCTCCACTAGCTGTGATTTCAACATCATAATATTTTCTTAAGATATGATTGTATATTAATAATATATAAAATAATTCTTCATTTGTACAATTACATTTACATCTAGACACTTTTGAAATTTTCAGGTGCAGATTTGTTTAAATTATTCCAGAGTCTAAACAGTCTATTTCTGTTCAGCCTTATGAGCAAAAGAGGCAAGTCCAAGCAGCATAAGCTTTGACCAGATGTTGACCTCTAAATGCAAAATTCACCCTAAGTACAAAATTAATTTGGGATGAGATTTCTACCAAACTAGAGGCTCTTTTTAATCTTGCATGAGTTCTGTACCTCCTAGAGAGTAAAAAAGACATTGCAAACTGCATTGCATAAACCGTTGTGTAACGCCTCGAGAGATTGAACTGTACATGTCTCGTGATCCTTTTTCAGGTGCAAAGAGCTCTTCTCCTTCTATAAAAGCCTTAGTGCATCCTCAAAAGCATATGTCACATTAATCTCTCTTAAGTGCCCATTACATATAATCAGACTTTTGGGAAGCATGCAGAAAACCTTCCAAAGGATACTAAAGGCTTCAATACATGCACAGCATTCTTCTTCATTGTTTGCTCAGAGCTAGAAAGAAGGTCGAAACAGCAGAATAACGGTATATTTTTTGCGAACATTCGGATAACTGCCACACCACTGTTGCCTGGCGTTTAGTGGAGCATTTAAAGATGAGACGCATACTGTCCTGTCAAAAGACTACATGTAAAACATTAACAAATGTGACACTAAAATCTGTTATCAATTATTACATGTCTCAGTCTATAAATAGATCAGTAATAAAAGCTGTTTAAACCATGCTGTGATGATTAAAAGTAAAATTATGCATAGAGTAGATAATGTGTAATTTGTCATGTTTACATTCTGCATTCATGACATGCTATATGGGGCTAAAATATGCACCAGTTACCATCTGTTATTTTATTTTACTTAAAGATGCTGAAAGTGTTTTTAGCCATTCTGGAACTTCCACCAGACTGAGCCACTGAATTCGACACGTCACCTCTTTTCAAAAATCCGCCCTCCAAAGACAGCATTGTAACCGCCATCGAGCAGAGAAGAGCAGCAGAGCATCTGGTAGTCAAACACAAAACACTGCCCTCAACTGATATCTGTTTTCAATGTGAATATGGCAAAAGTAGGTGAAGCATCTGGTCACACCCACCGATGAAGTGTACCAGTCTCAGTAAGAAGGTGTTTAATAGCAGGAACAATGTTTTCCTGAAAGTTCGCACTGGCAAGTTGTTTCGAACCAGGGCCATCCATAAGGGGGGGAAAGGGGGACAGCTTTCAGGGGCCCAGCTACTGGTGGGGGCCCAAGAGAGATAGATCAACACCCCCAGTAGTGCGGCACCCCCGCTACGACTGGAGATCACCCTCACATTGTCCACGACAAATACCGGCGCACCAACATATACCGGTATTATTAAGTGTTAGGGCACTGAGAACACAAGTTTGTTAAGTTTAGCAAGTGGAATTTTCATCCATCCATTTCATTCATCCATTATGAAGGTCTTCAGCTGCACAATTGTACGGGGCCTTAATTGCCATATTTTGCACTTCATTATGCACCATGCATTCTCAAATGGAGAAAGGTCAAGACTGCAGACAGGCCAATCTAGCACTCGCACTCTCTGCTTTCACAGCCATGCACTTGTAATCTGGGCAGTATGTGGTTTGGTGTTGTCCTGCTGGAAAATGCAGAGACATCCTTGGAAAAGACATCATCTGGATGGCAGCATGTTGTGCTACAATTTGACATATCTTTCTGCATTAATGGTGCCCTCACAGATGTGCAAGTTACCCATACCATGGGCACTGGCACACCCCCATACCATGACAGACACTAGCTTTTGGACAAGATTCTGATAACAGCTTGGATGGTCCTTTTACTTTTTGGCCCACAGAAGACGAAGGCTGTGTTTTCCAAAAGCTATTTGAAATGTGGACTCATCGGACCACAAAACACGATTCCACTATTCTACTATCCATCTTAGATGAGGCCCAGAGAAGTCGGCGGCGCTTCTGGACAGTGTTTACGTATGGCTTCTGCTTTGCATAGTAAATGGTGTTGACGGACAAAGGTTTGCAAAGTTATTCCCGAGCCCATTTCAAGATATCAATTTTAGACGCATGGTGGTTTTTAAGACAGTGACGGCTGAGGAATAGGAGATCACGTGCATTCAGAAGTGGTTTTCCAGCAGGACTACGCCAAACTACATACTGCCCGGATTACATGGGCATAGCTGCGTAAGCAGAGTGCAGGTGGGACATTTTCTGTCCCAGCCATACATTTTCAAAAAACAGATGCTCAGAATGCTCAGAATACTGAAAATAATTTACTTGCTGTAAACAATAAAGCCATCTTAAATTTTTTTTTAACATAAATAAAAAAAATAATTGTAAAAAATTCATTCAAATTCAAGCATATGCCCTAAAATAGCTATTTTTCCTTGTCCCATCTTGTTAATGACCAAAACGCATGTCAAATATAATAGTTAAAATTAGTATTTTTATTTATTTATTTATTTATTTATTTATTTTATTTTTTTTGTATGATGCGGTTGATAAAACATTTTAATTTATTAATGTATTTTAAATATTAGAAATATTGCATTTAAGTTGTGTCCTACATCTTGTGCTCAACCCTGTTCCCGAAACCAATCTAGCCTGATAAAGGAAATAGAAAAATAGGTCACATGGCAAACAGGTAATTACATCATCAAGAAATGTGCTAACAGCATGGCCATAAGAAAAGTAATTTAATTCTTCCTTTTTCGATATTTGTATAATCTTTTCAGCATTGGTTGCCTTTGTCGATCTAAACAACTCAACCCTGTTACTAACATTATCAGTATAAAAGAGTACTTATTTTGTTTGTTTCATAAACATGATTGTAAAAGTTCCCAAAATTAGCATCTTTTCTTGAGAAACTGCTAATATTAGCGTGAGTGTGCAACCCTGTTACCATTTTTTTAAGTAACAGGGTTGTACCCTCATCAGTATTCTTAAAAAGTTTAAAATTTATATTTGATGCCTAAGCTGGATGAATACAGTTTTCTGAAGAGTATTGATATCTAAATTGTCCTCTAATTCTGTAATGTCCCAGGTGCTAGACTGGCCTGCCTGCAGTCCTTACCTGTTTTCAATTGAGAATGTGTGCCGTAAAATACTGCAAAAAAGGCCCTGTTTAATTGTGCAGCTGAAGACTTGCATAATGGATGAATGGGGGAAAATTATGCATGATAAACTTAACAAACTTGTGTCTTTAGTGCCCAAACGCTTAATAAGTGTTATTCGAAGAAATGGTGATGGTATATGGTGGCAAACACATTGACTCTAACAACTTTATTGGAGCGTGTTGCAATCATCTGATTTGAAAAACAAATAAATTCACAAGGTAAGACATCAAATAATGTGTTGTTGTATTGATTGCAATGTTGCACAGGGTGAATATAATTTACAAATCACTTCTTTTTTGTTTTTATTAGTATATTTCATACTGTCCCAAAATCGGAGTTGGGGTTGTACATGTAGGAGAATAAATTCTGATCTGGGCAGCAGAAGTCCATTTTTGCCTTCCTGTCTGGATGAACAGCACTTGTTATGACTTGCTGTTGTCAGTGTTAGTGTGTGTTATGGGAACTGTAATGTTTTTCCTGAGCAATCCCAATGTAAATGTTCAATAGCCTTTTCTGTAGTCAAGTGTTACAAACCCCTTCAGTTCACAATCACAGCATAATTAACAACCCATAATCACACAAACCATATAAATTCATGAATTCACCGCAATCACTACCAAAAGCCACAAAACCACAGTCAAATAGCTACATTTAATAAAGTCATCAACTGGCTTTTAAAGGGAGAAATGTTGAGGTGGAGACCGTTCATTGGTTGGCAGCATCATGGGAGTTGTTGTCAGGCATGTGGGTGTTGAAGTCTTCTGTGACTAGGTCAAAAGGAGAAACACCCAGACCTGGTGACCTTTACCACTCAGGTGTCATAACATCAAGACTTCATGTCCATACAGTACATTGACTTTCAAAAATAACCCCACCCTGAGAAATATGCACTTGGGTAGTCAACGGCAACTGGCCCGGTCTCCACTATTAGCAGTGCTGCTGCAAAATCTGATGTGACTGAACTTCTTAGATTTGATGATAACCAATAAAACAAGTCATTTATTTTAATGCTCTGATTCTATATTTGTTTCCATGGAAAGGAAACTGTGTAGTATCTTTGTAGATCTGTGTCTGAAAATCAAAAATGTTCAGAACATGAATGCACTTCATCTTTTATTTTGTTGAGGACAGCTTTTTACGCAGCCTCCATGTTTTGATGGGCTTGAGGTGCAGCCACTTCCTCAGTCGCTTGGAGAAAACCTGCTGTTGTTTTTATTTGTTTCCCTGGAAAGGAAACTGTGTAGGATCTTTGTAGAACTGCATCTGTAAATCAAACATATTCCTGAAGGTGACTGCACTTCATAATCTATTTTGTTGACGACCGCTTTTTACGCATCCTCCATGTTTTGATGGGCTTGAAGCGCAGCCACTTCCTCAGTTGCTTGGAGAGACACTGCTGTTAAATTAGAGGAAGCATTCATTAGAGAAAGAAAGGTGAGGGGTGAAACTTTAGGAAAAAGAGTTATAGAGGATTTAAGAGAAAAAGGTGAATGCCTTACCCAGCATCCTGGTGTTGCCTCATCCAATTATATATCCTTCTCAGGCCCCTGGACCTCAACATAAACTGCAGGCTGGTGGAGAAAACGGAGTTTGAAACCACTATTCTAAAGATTTCAAAAGTCCAATTATCAAAATTTGCTCAGTACATCTAAAGGTTGACTAGGTCTAAGGTTGTTGACTAGATTCGTCATGATAATGGCCTATACCAACTGCACAGTAGTGTGTGTTTTGTGGTAATATTCTGCTCGCCGATTTCAGCTTTTTTCTTTTTTGCTCTTCTGCTTCTGTAGTAGAGTGCAGTAACATTGTCTGTGTTTTGGTTGGTTACATCAGAATCACTTTGTAATGCGTGGCCAACAGGCTCCCTAGTATCCGTCATAGATGAGAACCCACCCCCTCCCTTTTCAGTGCTACTGTGGAGGTATGTTTGTTAGCAGTGTAGCTTAGTGCTTTTCAGTGCTTCTGTTTTAGTAGTTTTTTGGATTTGTAGTGTGACTTTCATGGGAAATTGCTTAAGTCAATTGCCCATTCCTTGTAGAACGAACCTGTGTGACCTTTTGAGTTAAGGTTTTTGTGATCAGGAACCTGTCCCTGGGTGTAATTCCCAGGGTGGCGTAGTCTATCTCATAAATTGTCGCTGCTCTAGTAGCCTGCTTTAACATCTCCCTTGTGTCGCCACAATCTCGCATAGCCAGCAGGGTCCCTACAGAATTTTGGCAGAGATGTGGGTGTTTTCTTTTGTTTTATTTTGTTTATATAGGTATACTTTGTTTGATTGTTGTGGTGGATTTTGTATATTATCAACTTTTGTTTGGTTCTGTGTGCTTGTATCTTTTTTCTTTTGGTTTTTAGGAACAAAGCAGCAGCATGTGCCTTGGTTGGAGATAATAGTTTCCTCTTCAGGCTTCTTTACATGTCACCCCTCCCCATTTTTGTGGTAAGTTGTTTTATAAATATGGAGGGTGAATTACAAGAACTTGGAGAGCTAGTGGCTCAGCTTAGGGCAGATCATGAAAAACTGCAGCAGGAGAGAGTCTCTGAGTTGCCAGGGTCTAGTGCTGCCAGGCCTAGTTCTGCTGTTATAACTGACCATCGTGTAGCCCCTCAGCTGGCTAGTGCCAGTGCCCCTGTGACTGATAGGTTTGTATTTATGCCTAGAGACAGGAGATGTCCAAAATTTAGTGGCAAATCTGGTATAAGTATAAATGAGTGGGTTGAGGAGGCACAAGCCTGTATGCGGGCTTGTTATCTTTCTCCTGCCGATCAGGCTTTCTTTCTGTTTGACCACTTGGATGGGGATCCACAAGAGGTGATCCGATATCATTCTGATAAAGAGCGAGGGGACCCAACTAAAATAACTAGGGCATTGCATGAGTTAAACGGATGTTCGTTGTCTTATGTAGCATTGCAGGAGGCTTTCTTCTCCAGGAGACAGCAAGAGGGGGAGACCCTTTTAGAGTTCTCCCTTGCCTTGATGAGTCTCCTGGACAAAGTTAAAGGAATAGTTCACCCAAAAATGAAAATTTGCTGATCATTTACTCACCCTCAGGTCATCCAAGATGTATCTGAGTTTCTTTCTTCATCAAAACAGAATTTAAGACTTTTAGGATTTCATTTCAGGCCTCCTCCTCTAAACAATGCAAGTGAATGTACTCCATTTTTTGACAGTTCAAAATGCATATTTAGGGTCAAAATTATCCACACGACTATTTCGACAAATAAAGCTCTTCTGAACCCAAACAATTGATAATTTTGAGAAACAAAACAATACATATATACTTTTTAACAACAAATGTTCACTTCCGTACATCTCTGTGACGTGCGCTCATGAGAGGGATGACGTAAGGTCATTGGTAAGGTCACGCGTCACATGGAGGAGGAGTCAGGAAGCGCGTCATTGTTTACATTGTTTACATTGTTGACTGGAGTCGTGTGGATTATTTTGATGCACCATAAATATGCATTTTGGACCATCAAAAAATCGAGTACATTCCCTTGCATTGTTTAGAGGAGGAGGCCTGAAATGAAATCCTAAAAATCTTAAATTCTGTTTTGATGAAGAAAGAAACTCAGATACATCTTGGATGGCCTGAGGGTGAGTAAATTATCAGCAAATTTTCATTTTTTGGTGAACTATTTCTTTAAGCAGCAGTCGCCCACTGTCATATTGAACACTGAAGCCGTACTTTGTGACCAATTTGTCGAACATGTTTCTGACAATGCTTTACGACGAGAGCTTAAACAGCTGGTGCACCATCAACCTGCTTCCACTCTATTAGAGGTTTGTAGTGAAGCCCTTCATTGGGAACAGGAGGGAATGCCAGGGGGTGCGAGAGCCAGAAGTCAATCTGTTCCTTTAGCTCATGAGATTTAGTATGGGGTTCAAGGGCAGTCATGGATGGCACTTCACAAATTGCCCCAGAAGTCAGAGTTAAAGGAAATGTTGAAATTTCAGCAGGAACTGTTGAATCAGCTTACCCAAATCCTAGCTTGGTTGCAGGGTTCTGATTTGCGTAGTCATGCTCCTCGAGGCAGATCTGTAATTTGTAGAAGGTGTCAAAAATCTGGCCATTTTGCCAGAGAGTGTGATGGGGAACGTATCCCTCTTTGCGCTCCACATTCTGTTCTTGCGGTTCCATCTTCGGCTGGGAGAAAGCAGCCTTCCTCTTTTGAGCTAGGGCCCACCGAGCTGCAGAGCCTGAGCTCGGTAGGGATTTCAATTGGCTCCGGCACGTCTGAGGTTTTAATGCCTCATTTAATATCATCATGCCCTCATCTCATTGTTTCTACTGGTGGGGTGCCAGTGCCTTGCCTGATAGATACTGGCTCTATGGTTACTACAATTACAGAAAGTTGTTTTTTACAGCACAATGAACCATGGGGTCAGGAGTGGCTTAGATCTTGTCAATGGTTGCAACTTTGAGTGGCCAATGGCCTCTCTATCCCTTACCTGCCGTATATGGAGCTTGACATCGAGTTCTGTGGACAATTGTTTCCAGGGTGCAGGGTGCTTGTTGTCAAGGATCCTCCTGGTGGATTGTGTGATCAGATCCCTGGTGTTCTAGGGATGAATGATGAAAGGTGATGTTACCAGGAGGTCCAACCGGTTGTGGCTACTGTTAGCCTCCAAAACTCAGAGGTAGGTCCCACTGTGCAGGAGCAAATTGAAGCAGTAGATTTGTCCAGTTTGTCAGGGGTAGAACAAAGGGAGGTAAGGGCTCTGTTCCACTAGTTCCAGTCTGTGTTTTCGGCCCATGAGGGAGACTTGGGATGCACTAATTTAATTTCTCATGACATCCCTTGCTAGATGAAACCCCGGTTCGGCGGATACCCCCATCGGAGCACGAGGTAGTGAATGCACATATAAATCAGATGTTGGAGGCCCCAATTATTAGAGAGAGTTGTAGTCCTTATGCATCACCCTTCGTCTTGGTTAAGAAGAAGGACAGTGGTCTGCGCATGCGCATTGATTACCGTCAGTTAAATGCTAGGACTAGGAAGGATGCATTTCCCCTGCCCCAAATCGAAGAGTCTCTGGACTCTCTGGCAGGGGCCTGTTGGTTCTCCACCATGGATTTGGCTAGTGGGTACAATCAGGTCCCTGTCACTGAGAAGGACAGGTGTAAGACGGCTTTTTGTACTCCATTTGGGCTTTTTGAATGGAATCGTATGCCGTTCGGGCTTTGTAATGCCCCAAGCACCTTCCAGTGCCTAATGGAAAGGTTGTTTGGAGACCATCAATGTCAATCACTGCTTTTGTACCTATATGATGTGGTTGTAATTTCTTCCTCAATAGCCCAACATGTGGAGCACTTGGAGGTAGTTCTGAGCTGGCAGGAGCATGAGGGGTTTAAGGCAAAATTAGCCAAGTGTGCATTCTTCCAATGGGAGGTAAGGTATTTAGGCCATGTAATATCGTCAGAGGGAGTGTAAACTGATCCCACTAAAATTGAGGTGGTAGCTGAGTGGCGGCGTCCATCTAATGTGACAGAATTGCATTCATTCCTGGGCTTTGCCAGCTACTATCGCCATTTTTTAGAAGGGTTTGTCAGATTGGCAGCCCCTCTGCATAGACTGGTTCCAGAGCGTGCTGGCTTGGGGCCCAGGAAGCGAGCTGAGCGGAGATTTTCAGAGGCCTGGACTGAGCAGTGTCAGGTGAGCTTTGAGGGATTGAAAAGTAAGCTCATCACAGCCCCAGTGCTGGCCTATGTGGATTTCTCCCTACCTTTTATTCTGGAGATGGATGCTTGCTATGGTGGGCTGGGAGCAGTCCTCTCTCAGGAACAAGGGGGTAAGAGTACGGCCAATTGCATATGCTAGCCACAGTCTTAGGCCCACTGAGTACAATATGTCCAACGATAGCTCTATAAAATGTGAGTTTTTGGTGCTCAAGTGGGCCATGACTGAGAAATTTAGGGAGTACTTGTTGCACCATAGGTGTGTCTTATTTACTGATAACAATGCCCTCAGCCACCTGACATCTGCAAAATTAAGGGCTACTGAGCAACATTGGGCTGACCTCAATTTTGAGGTCAGGTATCGCTCTGGAAAGAGCAATTGAAATGCAGATGCCCTCTCTAGACAGAACCCTCCTGACCAGGCTGGGGGTGAGAGTCTAGTGCCAGGGACTGCTGTTCCTGCCCTGGTGAAGCAGGTGATAAGAGTAAAGCCAGTTGTACAGGTAAGACAGGTGGTTATTACTGCTTTTCCCAGTTATTCCCTGAATGATCTGAGCTCTTTGCAGGTAGCAGACTCAGACATTCAGAAGGTTCTGGTCTTCGGTAGCTGATGGAAAGTCTGGCAGTGTAGAGTTTAATTTCACACCCACAATGGTGTCCTCAACCTCTCGTCAGCCTGGTGTAGGTGCGATGGTTGTGCGAGCCACAGAGAGAGTAAGAGAGACAGCAGATGTTCTAGGTTCTGTATCTAGTATAAGGTCGGGGTTGTGTAGGCCCTGGGATCGTTTGCCCTGCTACTATCGAGTTTGACTTACTGTCGGGCGATGATACAAAAGTAGGGGGTAGAATGTAGTGGAGTGTGGTAAGATTGTCTATGTTTTGAGTTACGTCAGAATCACTTTGTAATGCGTGGCCAATGGGCTACCAGCATTACGGTATTTAAGCCCTTTTGACAGGCTACCTAGTATCCGTCATAGTTGAGAACCCGCCCCCTTCCTGTTCAGCACTACTGTGGAGGTATGTTTGTTAGCAGTGTAGCTTTGTGCTGTTCAGTACCTCTGATTTAGTAGTAACATTTTGCTTTTTGGATTTGTAGTGTGATTTTTGTAGGAAACTGCTTAAGTCAATTGAAACACACGTCTCTTGCACATTTCTTATAGAACAAACCTGTGTGACCTTTTGAGTTGAAGGTTTTTGTGATCGGGAACCTATCCCTTGGTGTAATTCCCAGGGTGGCGAAGTCTAGCTCATCAATTGCCACTGCTCTATTAGCCTGCATTAATATCTCCCTCATGTCGCCACACTGTTGTAGTAGCTAAAACTACTGATGCAGAAAGATGGCTCACGTTTCCAGAGTCTGCAAGGACTGAAGATCCAAAACGACAGTAATAAACTGCAGTGTGTCTGTGTAGGAAGAACATGTACTGTAACTGTGCAGGGTGTTTCACTCACTCATGCCACCAAAGTTCTGTGAACAGGAAACAAAGGGCATAATACCATTGGCCACATTCCTGTGATTTGTGGCTGCAAAAGACCAAAAAAAAAACAGATTTTCAGAAACTAACACAGATTACATGTGTGTTCTCTCCTAACAATGTAAATAGGCTACTCACAAAAAGTGTGGAAACCTTGGATAAACTAGGGAAGGCTGGGTGAAAGAGTGAACTCCCCAACGTGGGGGTAGTCGGCACTTGTGCAAGTCTATGAAAAACATAACACAATACAAAGTTTTTAGACCTGTTTATAGTTACTGTATTTTCACGTCATTCAAATGTAATGAGCGATAGTGAGGCAAACAGACCCAAGAGCAGAGGAACAGTTCAAATGATTTATTAACAGCAATAATGGCAGAGATGGGCGATCTTAACTCCCGACACGCGGGCAGAGACGAGGTACCCTCCATGGAAAACCAGCTGACACACAGCAAAACTGGAAGGCAACCACACACCTGACATGCGGGCACATGAGACAGGACCAACTAGGCAGAGAGAGTGAGGTTAGTACTCAACATCAAACAACAATGCTCAAAAACTCAGTCAACACTGAGCAACATTAAACATTCAACATCTAACTACTTTTAACAATCCAGTGCATGACATGACACACAAGGAGATTAATATAGGCATGAACAAACAAAGGGCAGGTGCCTCTCACAGATTAAAGTTGGCATGATCAGCATTCCCATGGAAACAATCAGGGTTCCCATGGAAATGCTGATTCCGCGTGCCAGCGGCACCTAAAACACATGAGGGCAAAAATGTCAACATGCTTGGAACAAAACAAACAGGGAATGATGATGCCACAGTCCTCGTCAGACAAAAACACAACCTGACAAGGTGACAGGACCGTGACATCACCGGAGAGTGCACAGCGGTAACTCACACACGGCAGTAACCAACAACCGGACCGGTGCGTTTACACAAAGAACATACACAAAACACAAGACAGACAGGGGACGATGACGCCACGGTCCTCGTCAGACAAAACCCAACCTGACAAGGTGACAGGACCGTGACATCACCGGAGAGCGCACGGCGGTAACTCACGCATGGCAGTCACTAACAACCGGACCGGTGTGCTCACACAAAGAACGTACACGAAACACGAGACAGAAAGGGGATGATAATGCCATGGTCCTGTGAGACAGAAACCCAATCTGACAAGGTGACAGGACCGTGACATCAAATGCAAATGAGACTGTATGGGCATTAACCTCAGTGGACAAAGAGCCATGAGGCTCCAGTAAATGGAGAGATTCAAAGTCAGGCATCTCAGTCAGCCTTCCTGCCACATTTTCAGACAGGAATCCCATTATGTCCCAAATAAAAGGCAGAGGATGCGCCCCTGTGGCAGTAAAAAGAGATATTTTTAATGGCCTCCTGATGCTGAAAATGACAAATTAAGACATCATAAACAGAGAGCAAACTCATCATAAACAGAGAGCAAACTCACAATGAAAGCAAACACCTTGTGTAGCCCAGGGAAAACAAGGTTGGAGCTGAGTAACCTGGCTGGTGGAGTTCAAAGCATAGTTGTAACCCTGTGAAACACATAGAATGAAGTTAATATAACTGTTTGTTGCACACTGCAAAAAAAAAACAAAAAACAAAAAAAAAAACATTTAATTCATGCATTAGATACAACTGAGCAGAGATTAATGGAAACCTTTGCCCCTGCCATGATGATCACAGTGGCTACTTCACCAGTGGAGAAGAGCACAGCTATGCTGCAACCCCTGTCCAAAATCATCACAGCTTAAGCAATGAACAGAATAGGGGTTTTGCCAAGATTTGTCATTGGTAGTACATTTGCAATTATCCTTCTCAAAGGTTATAGTCAGTCCTATCAGAATGACAAAAGAAAATTTGATCATACCTTCACATCAGTTGTAGGTTCAAATGGGTTGAAGCCTCTGAGCAGTCGGCCATTGTCCTGATCAGGCACAGCCACTCTCTCAACCATCTGGCCACACACACAAAAACCACCGATTATACAATAACATCACACAAATAAATGTAACACAGTAAAGACTTTGATTTGATATTAATTGATCTAAGATAAGTTATATAATTGCTAAAATTTTTACTGAATTCAAAAGATGGCCGAGTCCTATGATCCTTACACTTGAGAGTGAGGCCTCATAGACACTAACCTCAAAGCAAAGACACTCAGGAGACTTCAAGAAATGGAGAGGCTCAGATGTGTGAACCTCCATTTGTACTCTGTTGATATAACCAGGCAGGGATCCCAGCATGCTCTGGAGGAATGGGAAAACATGTTCATCTGTGGGACAAATGGAAGATATTAATGAGATTTCCTACAGGGGACATAAGTTATCTGAGAATGAGAATGAAGCCACTGGCCTAAATGTTGTTGAGATCACAAGTCAGAGGATGAAGGCAAACAGAAGTGAAACATGGCTAAAATGTTGGGCTACTTACACTGCAGATGTTTTAGCCCTTCCTTTACTTCCCGTTCAGCTCTTCGTAGCTTAAGTTTGTCAACCTGGGTAGTGCAGCAGTCCATTGCAAGGTTCTGAGCCTGGGAAACACAATATGGGGTTCAGCAGAGAACAAATGTACTTATTAACTAGGGCTGGGAATCACCACAGACCTCCCAATTTGATATTACAACGATATTTAGCAGATTTAACATGTACTAGTTGGTGTGTTGGCTGCGCTATTAGTCGACTAGTCTGTGTTTAGGAACCCATTTGGCTGCATTATGTCCATGTGACCCCGATCAGACACATTTCATATATGGATGTTAAGCACAGTCCTTTAACAGGGTGACTAACGGACATCAAACAAATAATAAATATAACCTCATCGCACAAAACTATCAAAGTAAGAAAAGTAAGAAACTTCCAATACAGAGTGGCATAAAAACACTCATGTGCATCCCGAATGCAGAATGAAAGGCTTCAACGTAACTGCAGCGCTTGGAGTCACAGAGCGATCCTCGCTCCACATTCAAAAGTGCATTGCTGCTTGATTATAAATATTGCGGGGGCACAACATGTAGTTCACTGCATCCAACAGTTTGATGAGGCACTTTACTGCTATTTCTAACTCTAAACTGGCAGTGTCAGACTGAATCTGCACAATCACTCCAAAAAAATACTCTCCACAACACCTCCCAATTAAACCTGTGGATTATGCATAATAACAGGAACATTACCCAAAGCAGAGAATTTGACGTCTGACAGTGAACAAGTGGTGCTTTGATGACTGTAGCAGCGGAGCATTTAAAAGATTAAACGTAAAGAAATTAAGAAATGAAACTTCTCGCAGACAAAACCTGTACGTGTTAAACTCAGCAAAATATAGCTTCCTATATCTATCATTGTATTAGCATATTAAACTAAATGTTTAATTACAAATTTATTTTTCATCAGTAAGAAGATTTTAAAATCATTTGTCTCAAGAATTTCAATTTGTAAAAGATTTGTTGTTGTTGTTTTTAATCCCTTTCATTTACGTGCATTAATTGCAGCACCTAATCCAAATATGCAACTGCTCTCTGACCTGTGGAATGGCAGCCATGAAGTCTCCAGAGGGCAGAAGAGGTAGTAGGTTTGGTACATCCTGAATGACAATGACCATCTGCAAGGACATATTGGCAAGGTGTGCAGGCTGCTCTACTTTCAGCAGGTTGAGATCTGAGCCCAGCAGTTCAGGGGCAACAGCCTCAATCCCAATTGTTGAAGCACCTTCAGAAGATATGCTGATAGGGTTTTCGTTGCAGGGGCCATCATCACCTGAGTAGAAAACACAGCCAAGTAAAGTGCTTACTAAATGCCCTTATTTCACTCAACTTTCATTTGTTTTCTAATTTGTTGTATAATCACGCATTCTAAAGTATCAGTATTCTTCATCATGTAGCAAAATTAAACCAGCATCGACTAATCTAGGTCATCATTTAGATATATAACACACAGGGAATTGTTATACTTGATACCTCATTGTGAGCCATGCAGTTCTGCTTCACTTTAAGTGCACGCTTCTGTTTATTCTGAAGCTTTGTTTGCTTTCGAGCACGGCAGACAATCAAATTCAAGCCATTAAGCTTTTTCCCATTCATCTCAAGCACAGCCTGAAAAGGAGAGAGTGTTTGAGCAATCTCTAAAGATTTCACAAAAATTGGAACTGTATTTTACAAGGCTTTCAAACATTTTAAGACAATAACCATCCTTCCCATGTATTTAGATTCACTACATCAGCTTTACATTGAGCACGCAAACAGTCATTCACCCTAAGGGTGTCCTCGTGTCTTTCAAACTTTATAAAGCCATAGTGCGTAGATTTGCCTGGCTCGTCAGTTATGACCAGAGCGCTCAGGACAGGGCCTGAAATGAACAGCTCTATGACAGAGCTGAAAGCTCAAATATTTGTTTGTTTTTTAAATGCTATCAAAATGCTCACCAAATTTGCCAAATATTTCCATCAGTTTTCTGTCATTCAGGCTTTTAGCAATGTTCCTGATATGAATGTCAGTGAACTGGTTGCCATGCACCTGCACTTCTGCCTCACGCTCACAACGAGACTTGAAACGGTCAACAAACCTTTAAAGAGAAAATAACAGCTGATATTATCACCTAAAAAAAAAAGAAAAAGAAAAAGAAAAACAATCAGTACATCTCAGTGATCAGACCCATAGTTTCTTGCCATTGAAAGATGCGCCATTCATCTCCATAATGGCTCTTTCAGCACTTCTGTGGTCATCACAGTGAACATACACTGGCGGCCAAAAGTTAGGAATACTATACAGATTTTGATGTTTCGGGAGGAAATTGGTACTTTAATTCACCAAAGTGGCATTCAGCTGATCATAAAGTGTAGTCAGGACATTACTGATGTAAAAACAGCATCATCATTATTTGAAAAAAAGAGTCATTTTTGATCCAATCTTGACAGGCCCCATTTCCAGCAGCCATCATTCCAACACCTTGTCCTTGAGTAATCATGCTAAATTGCTAAATTGGTACTAGAAGATCACTTGCCATTATATCAAACACAGTTGAAAGCTATTTGGTTCGTTAAATGAAGCTTAACATTGTCTTTGTTTTTGAGTTGCCACAGTATGCAATAGACTGGCATGTCTTAAGGTCAATTTTAGGTCAGAAATGGCAAAAAAGAAACAGATTTCTCTAAAACCTCATCAGTCAATCATTGTTTTGAGGAATGAAGGCTATACAATGCTTGAAATTGCCAAAAAATACAACTGGCAAAAGGACAACTGGCTCTAACAAGCACAGAAAGAGATGTGGAAGGCCCGGTTATTCAACTAAACAAGAGGATAAGTACATCAGAGTCTGTAGTTTGAGAAATAGACGCCTAACATGTCCTCAGCTGACAGCTTCATTGAATTCTACCTGCTCAACACCAGTTTCATGTACAACAGTAAAGAGAAGACTCAGGGGTGCAGGCCTTATGGGTGTTATGGATCTTAACCCCATTGAGCTTTTGTGGGATCAGCTAGACTGTAATGTGCATGAGAAGTGCCCGACAAGACAGCCACACCTATGGCAAGTGCTACAGGAAGCGTTGGGTGAAATGTCACCTGAGTATCTGGACAAACTGACAGCTAGAATGCCAAGAATCTGCAAAGCTGTCATTGCTGCACGTGGAGTTTTGTTTTTATGAGAACTCTTTGAAGTAGTTTAAGAAGTTCTGAAATTTTTTTTTCAAATTGTAATATTAATTTTTCACGTTATTATTGTCCTGACTATACATTGTGATCAGTTGAATACCACTTTGGTGAATAAAAGTATTAATTTCTTTCCATAAGAGCAAAATCTGTACATTATTGCAAGCTTTTGGTCGCCAGTGTATCTGTAGGCTTTAGAGCCACTGCAATCAGCTCAGACTTGGAATATAAGAATATATTATGTTGAATGTACACTTTTGTCCTCACTCACCCTTGTGATTATGGCAGACACTCTCTTTAGTGATAGTTTGCATAGTCTGTTACCTTGCAGGAAATAACATGTCCAAAGGTGGAGAAAGCATCATGTAGGTCCTTGCTGTCCCAGGCTTTGTCCAGGTTTTTGACAAATATGTTCCCCACAGCGCTGTTCCTCAGTGAGGGGTCTTGCTGGGACCACATGAGGTGCATTGGCTTGCCATTCAGCAGGTCATAGTTCATGGTGTCAAGGGCAAGTTCAGCTATTAGGGCAAGTCGTTTAGAGCTCATTAATAATGTGCATTGTGTAACAGTTTGTTATTTTCTCGCATTTCTGCTGTATTAAATAGAAAGGGTAGACCGAGTACAGTTGTAACACTTTAGGCTTTTTAATATACTGCACAAATACTGACCAGAATAAAGATGCCATTTTTTTTTTCCATGAGATGCCTTTATCTGTCTACCAACAAAATAAATGTCAAAATGAGGAATCCTGTGACATGCACACACATGCAAACAAACAAAATCCAACTTTTACAATCATATTTTTGGACTAAATCTACCTAGCAAAATCTTTTCCACTACATAATGTTCTACCTACCTATCTACCTACAGTACCTACCTGGCTGGCATTCTACCAATTAATTCATTCATTTATTCTATATGTCTTGCTTACTTATCTAAGCGTTTTAACTGAATAAAAGCTAACAAAACTCAAGGAACATTTGCTATACGATGTTTCTTATGCTGCGGGTACAGTTACAACACTACAACTTCCAGCTGACCACTTTTCATGTTGGTCTGATTTTCTCAGTGACCTTGCATCCTAGCGTGTCCCAAAATATTTTAATTGTAAGTACACAAATCAATGATTTTGACAAGGAAATTTTCCTATCATGGTCAGTCAGGAATAATGATTTATTCACAATGAAAAATGAGTAAAAAAATTTACCCACCCCAAACAGATTTTCACTAATAATTCTGCATTAATATGATAATTTTGTGTAATTATCAAATGTGTAATTGTTTTAATTTCCCACATAGAGAGAGGATGATATCTGAATGAGCACACTGAAAATGACAGTTCAAACTTGCATGACAAGGGATTACATATATTCAGTGTTACAACTGTACTCCATTTCAACTGTTCTCGGTCTACCCTATAGTCAATATATCAGCACACTTGTTTTGTTTTTGTTTTTTGTTTTTTTTTTAACCAAAACCCATATATCTTCATCAAAGTTTACTTACCGTCCTCTAGGTGGAAATAATTCACATAGGCATATGGCTGAGAGCACTCTTGCCTCCCCCTGCATATGCGAATGGTTATGATTGAGCCAACACGACTACATTTTTAAATTTCGATCTCAGTGACACTTCGATGTAGATCATCGACATACAGCGAGTACATCAGGAATGCGTCGACTGAGTACATGATACAATTTGTAAACAAACAAATTATTAATAAAAACACATGACAACAGTTAGTTTTTCCAGTGTAAATACAGCTCCTTTTCATGCAAACAAGTCTTACTGAAGAATACACCTTATTTACAAAACTCATGCCACAACTAAGGTTGAGTTATTACCACTCACGAAAAGCATGCGGTAAATGAAATTTTATTTAAAAGAGATGTTTGTGTAAATTTTCTAGCAATCATGGTAGCAATAATTCATCAAATGATGATCATTTGATGAAGAAGAGCATTTTAACCCTGCAAATATCCAGATGTGCAGTGTAGACGAATGCACTTTGCCATTTTAAAGGATAGTTCACCCAAAAATGAAAATTCTCTCCTTATTTACTCACCTCATGATATCCCAGGTGTGTATATCTTTCTTTCTTCACCAGAACACATTTGAAGAAAAATAGAAAAATATCTTAGCTCAGTGGGTCCTTAAAATGCAAATGAATGGAGATTTCTCTTTTGAAGCTCCAAAAATTACAGACAGTCAGCATAAACATCATCCATATGCCTCCAGCGGTTAAATTAATGTCTTCTAAAGTGACATGATCGGTTTTGGTGTGAAAAAGATTCATATTTAAGTACTTTTTTTAACTCTAAATCATGCTTCTGGTCAGTAGCAGTATGCATGTGTGACGTAATCGCATTGGCATTTGAAACATAAACTAAACTAAAGAACTAAAGCAAGTGTGTCACAGCCTGTAGAGCAGCGCTGTTTACAAATGAGAAGGAGGAACGCTGTACAGTAGCTTGGTTGGTTTTGGTTTAGATCTGCATTTATCTGTTTCTTTACTCACAATGGTGCGTTTGTGTGCTTATCCTGGATGTCTCAAATGAGTGGAGAACATGAGGTTACATCTGTATCCATGGCAACGTGAATACATCACACGAGAGACCGCTTGGACTCCACCCTCTCGTGAAGCGTTGGATTATAGTTAAAAAGTACTGAAATATTGATCTTTTTTGCATCAAAAGTGATCGTATCGCTTTAGAAGATATTAATTTAACTGCTGGAGTCATATCTATGACATTTATGCTGACCGTCTTTGATTTTTGGAGCTTCAAATGAGAAATTTCCATTCACTTGCATTTAAAGGAACTATTGAGCTAAGATATTTTTATATTTTTCTTCAAATGTGTTCTGGTGAAGAAAAAAGTCATACACACCTGGGATATCATGAAGGTGAGTAAATTTTCATTTTCATTTTTGGGTGAACTATCCCTTTAAGGAACTGATACAGGTGTCCTGATCACAGTGATGGAGTGATGCTGCAGTCACAATAAAGTATGCCAGATTGCAATAGTCTGCTGTATCCTCCACAACCTAGCACTCAGAATGCTTTGTAAGATTGTGCGCCATGCAAATTGCATTCAGCGCAGATTTCTTTGGCATGTATGTGCTATTACCTGATTTTCAGTGAATCGGGTGCTAAAACAACACATAGGGTAAAACAGGTCCCCCTCTCCCCCGCACCTAATGAGTATGATATTCCAGAGGACGTTAGTGGGCTCCCCTTGTCACAGGGCCTGGGACAAGGTTTGTGGTTGTCCCCCCCTGACAATGACCCTCTTTCTGAGCAGAAAATAGTAAAAAGGAAAGCCCAGAGAGTAAAGTGCAGCAATTATTACACGTTGCTCTGTCATTGTGCTTGGTAAAACTAACTCAGATAATACTGTTGTTTTCTGCCCTCCACAAATATGCTATGAATTAAACTAATTTAAATTCACCCTCCATTTGCTGAGTTGTTTTTGCAGCCATCACTGTTTCAGCCCACTTAGTAATGGAGGGCTCTTGCAAAGGCTCACTATTAAAAGGACAAATTCAAGAGAAATTGGGCCAGACTGTGACAGTATCCCTCCCCTGACGGACACCTCCTGGTGTCCAAAACAGACACACCAACACAGGAGGGACTGACCAAGGACGGGAGGTTGGGAAAAAAGACAAGACATGGAGCATGAGTGTCCGGATCCTGACACCAGAACCGAAACCGAACTAGACAGGAGAGTCAGGATCCAGGCACCATGCTGCGAACATGAAACACAAAACAGACAGAAAAGCGCATGGCAAGAAAACCTAACCTGAAGCCATGCACCCACACAGAGAGAAAAACAAAGCCAGATAGAGCACATGGCCAGGTAATAAACGCCATGTGCTCAACACAAATACAGAACATGGGTGTCAGATCCTTTCACCACCTCCTGGCAGTCAGCAGCAGGTTCCACCGCCTCCTGGCATTCACCCACGGGCTCCTCCACCTCCTAGCAGTCACCCACGGGCTCCTCCACCTCCTGGTGTTCAGCAGCGGTCTCCACTGCCTCCTGGTGGACTGTAGTGAGCTCCTCCGCCTCCTGGTGGTCCCCAGCGAGCTCCTCCACCTCCTGGCAGTCCCCAGCGAGGTCCTCCTCCTCCTGGAGGTCCCCAGCGAGGTTCTCCTCCTCCTGGCGGTCACCAGCGAGCTCCTCCGACTCCTGGCAGACTGCAGTGGGCTCCTCTGCCTCCTGGCAGTCCCCAGCAAGCTCCTCCGCCTCCTGGCAGATTGCAGCGAGCTCCTCCACCTCCTGGTGGACTGCAGCGAGCTCCTCTGCCTCCTGGTGGGCCCCAGCAAGGTCCTCCTCCTGGCGGTCACCAATGAGCTCCTCCGCCTCTTAGTTGTCCCCAGTGAGCTCCTCCGCCTCCTGGTGGTCCTCAATGAGCTCCTCCGCTTCCTGGCGGTCCCCAGTGAGCTCCTCCGCCTTCTGGCAGAATGCAGTGGCTCCTCTGCCTCCTGGCTGTCCTCAACGAGCTTCCTGGTGGACTGCAGCTGTCCGGGTAACGGAGCTGACGTTCTCCACGTGGCACCTGTAAAACACAAGAGGGAGAGAGAGACAAAACCAACACAGGAAAACACTCAAGGCAAACTGACAATCAGAGGAGGCACAGTCTGGCCAGACTGTGACACTAAGCATTTGCCTCTGTAGCACCATGGAAACAAAGTGCCGAGAAATAGCCACTTGATCAGCAGGCTTTTATTAAGCAGACAGGGGAAAGAGAATAAAGGAAGTAAAACCTTGTATCATCCAGCATCCAGGCAGGCATTGAAGCCCAGACCACTGCAGCAGCCAAGCGTTTTGCTCAAGTAAACATCTCACTTGAATTGCAATGTGTATAGATACAGGAACATTAGCACCACTATGCAGTGTGAAGTGTATTGCCTCAGTATTAAAACATTGCACATCAGCCCAATGTCTGGTTGTTGATTGAAAATAACTATTTGCTTGCCTTCCATACTACTATAGTGATAAAAAGCATTGCAAGTTAGTCATAGCTAAAGTGCATACAAAAGTATTAAAAGACCATCTATAAACTAAACAAGAAAGTAAATGTAAAAGCAAATTAATGAAACATATTATGACCTATTTTAAATTTAGCATATCATACATTAAGGC
Organism: Myxocyprinus asiaticus; assembly: GCF_019703515.2. Taxonomy (NCBI): domain Eukaryota; kingdom Metazoa; phylum Chordata; class Actinopteri; order Cypriniformes; family Catostomidae; genus Myxocyprinus; species Myxocyprinus asiaticus. The sequence continues at coordinate 26,815,191 of NC_059355.1, forward strand.
AGCAAGGAAATTGTTCAGTTCAGTAAAGAGTGGTGTGAAAAAAAGCACAGTTGTACACTGTTTAAAGAAATGTGCAATTTATTTTCTATCATGGTGTGTGATTCACTTAAAACTAAATAGACCATTGGCTTTCTGATACACTCAACACACTCTTTATTAAATTCCCAAATTAATTTTATGTTATGCAATTATAGAATTTTTCACACAACAATATTGTGTTCAGGCCAAAGAGGCAAAGAATTAACTGTTTCATTTGATATTACGAGGTGTGGACAACTGATAAAGGAAACAAAATTAAATTACTTTTCCACCACATAGTTAGATAGTTAGATAGAAGCACAGAACTTAAATCTGAGCTGGTAACTATTTGACAATGTGAAATAGCTTAATAAAGAAATGAGAAATGTTATTTGTTCCTGGCCCCTTCCAAGCACTAACAGTGTCTTCTAAGCAGCTTATTGCAGCATTGATGTTGTATAGTAGTCATGGAACATTGTTGTCTATTTTGCAATGTATTATTTACACACATGCCATTCATTTTCGCAATTCTGAGTTAATCTGCATAATTGCAATGTAATTTCTTGCTATTTGGATATTACATCTCCAAATTACATCTGAAAGGGCCTCCAGAAGAGGCTAGTGCCTCAGGGCCTCATGGAACCATGATTTGTCCTTGATTTAGTACTGTCACTGTTGTGATCTTTCCCATTGCTACTAGAAAACATGTCCTGTTTATGGCAGACTGATCACACTGTTCATTCAGCAACAGGACGTCGAAAGTTTTGCTGCTGAAATCCGTCTGTGCTTTCCAAAATTTAAACCACTGCCTTCCAGTAGCTAAAGCTGGAAGTGTTCTTGAGGTGAAATCTTCACAGTGCGGCACCAAAAGCTATTTGTATTTTTAGTTGTAAATGATATAATACAGTCAACAGGAATGCATATTTTATTAACCCTACTCCCTAACCCAAACCCCAACAGTCAGTACAGTTATAATGCAGTTTTAGAGGGAAAATGTATTTGATTCGTGCTCACAATTGTTTATGTGAACACAATTACTTCCTGATTTCCACGGGACCAGAACCGGTGTCACGGAGTTTGCCCATGTTAACAATCAGTAGCGCCACACGGAAATGTGAACATTTGAACTTGAATGGGGTCAATTTCATGGTACTTCAACATTTGAAAGTAGCATGTTGATTCCACATGTGATCATGTTCATATAGCTTGTCTAGTTTAGCTTTAATACTTGCTGATTCTTTCAGTTGAACCTGCGCAATACACTAGTAGAGTTCTGTCTCTTTGGGCCCTTTATTAACTTGTAATTCCCTCAGTTTTTACTTAAGCACGAGTAAGTTACTACTACTTTTGGGTGGTTATTCTGGACTAAAATTGATGCCTGTTCCGTTACATTAGCAGAGAACAATCAACATGATTGTTTTCTCAAATTACATCAGCATTTTTTTTCTGCTTCCCATTTGCCGCACTCATATTTTTGATGGAGATTACACAGGACAGGAGCTGTAGATCTGTGTAAGGAATGAGGAGCTGACCCGTTATATTCAGCATTCATTTATGTAATCTTGATCACAGCTTGTGCTCTCGATATTTGAAGACAGGTGGATTGCTTAAGGTTCAAGCAATTTTCCAAAGTGACTGATTCTGGCTGATTATTCCTCTTTCTGTCAGCTCAGGACTAGGTCACCGCTTAACAGATAACACAACTAAATGTACTGCACAACTTGAATGACTCACTCGAATTTCATGCAACCTGTTTTATTTTGAGTTGACAATAATTAGCTTAAATCATTAAAATCTTTTTTGCTGTATATTGGTTTTTTATTACAAAATGATTCTGTTTTTACATAATAACTTTTGGTGGGGGGGGGGGGGGGGGTGGTGGTTATACAGATGAACTGATACAGTAACTAGCATGTATCACTGCATAATACTGTGTATCAACAACTGCTTCTACAGAAGAACCATGTAAAACTGCCTTTCATTACTTAAAAAAAAATAAAAAAAAAAATAACAGTTTTTATAATGACTGGAAAGGAGAGGAACTGCTGCTTTCTTTAAACATGAAGAAAAAAGAGTGTTATGATGAAAAACCAGTCAAACGCATTTCAACACTGAAGGAAATGAACAGCGACCGACCAAACAAAAATACTGACATAGTCTATATTAGACTATGAAAAAAAAAAAGATTGACTGTTCCACTGAGACAGACACAGTTAGGAAAGGTGGCAAAAGCATTTGTGGCATAGTATTGATTACCACAAAAATGTATTTCAACTCGTCCCTCCTTTTCTTTAAAAAAAATAAAAAAAATCAGGGTTAAAAGTGAGGAACATATAATGGAAGTGAATGGGGCCAATTTTTGGAGGGTTTAAAAGCAGAAATGTGAAGCTTATAATTGTATAAAAGCACATTCATTCTTCTGTCAAAATCATGTATTATTTGAGCTGTAAAGTTGTTTAAATGGTCATTTTTACTGTCATTTAGGTTTTCAGGGTTTGCTGACATTACATCAGTAACGTGGTAGTGATCTTTTAGAAAAGAGTCTTAGGATCTAATCACAGCTTCTTTTAATGACAACAAGGAAGAAGGTAATTCAATAAACATGGAAGAATACAAAATAACTAAATATATACAGTAAATCAATGCTACAGCTTAACATAACAAGAACTGACAATGAGTGAAGAACCAGGGTGGAGCCGGAGGCTCGGAGGACTGAGGCGGAGCTGGTGGGACTGAGGACCAATGCGGAGGAGGAAGGGCCATCGTGCTGGATGGAACCTGTGGAGGAGGAAGGGCCATCATGCCGGATGGAACCAGCGGAGGAGGAAGGGCCATCGTGCTGGATGGAACCAGCGGAACAGAAGGGCTGGACGGAACCAGCGGAGGAAGAAGGGTATTCGGAGTGGGCACGAGGGCAGGAACCAGCTACAGATCTAACAGCTTAGCGAGTGCTGGCTCTGGGACAGACAATGCGGCAGGTGTCGGCTCTGGGTCGGTCTTTGTCTCTGGGGGTCCGTGGAAGGCATTGGCAGAGTTTCAAAGTCTGAGGCAGGCGTTGGCGCTCGCTTGGGAGTCACGGCCACCCGGGGGGTATTCACTGTAGGGGGAGAATTAATGTCCTCTTCCTCTTCCCCTACAGTGAAAGTGAGCCACATAATTTGAGAGCCAAGTCCTTGTACTCACATAAAGTCCAGTGAGGATCAGCTTTGGGCATCCGTTCCCTTAATGATTCATTTAGACCGGCTCTGAAAAATGACATCAGAGCGCGGTTATCAAACTGCACCACATTTGCAAGATCAATGAACTCGTGGACATGATCCTCTAATGGACGGTCCTCTTATGTGAGGAGGAGTATTTGGACAGCCGCTAGATCCATTTGTAGGTCAGTTCTTCTGTAACGTGGTTGTGATCTTCTAGAAAAGAGGATCTAATCGCAGCTTCTTTTAATATAACAAGGAAGAAGGTAATTCAATAAACATGGAAGAATACAAAAGAACTAAATATATACATCAATGCTACAGCTTAACATAAGAACAAGAACTGACAATGAGTGAAGGAAACAAGATGGTATATATACACAGATGAATAATGAGGAAACAGGGAACAACTGTGGAAGATGGAGGGCAAGTGAGCGTAATCAAAAAGGTGCATACTGGGAAATGTAGTCCATGAACAAGGGGAAAACGAAACAGACACTGAAACTGAACTGAAGGTGAGGGAAAAACACAAGACAGTTCGTGACAACATCGTCATGGCAATGAAGTTGTTTAAATTATAGTTTTTACAGTCATTTTAGGGTTTTAGGGTTTGTTGACATTACATTGTCATGGCAACGAAGTTGTAAAATTGGCTATAACTTTACACAGAAAAGGTTGGTAAGTGATTTTATCACACTAAAATCATGTTAACACACATAGTGTTTACATCTTGTGTCTATACTTTTGAAACAGTGAGTATGTTAATGTGTACGGATTGGTCCCATTCACTGGAATCAAGATTTTTGCTTCTTTTTTTTAAGAAAAGGAGGGACAAGTCAAAATGAATTTTTGTGGTAATCAACATTATTCCACAAATGCTGTTGATTGAACTTAACTTGTATTGAATCTGGAATATTACTTCAAAAAACAAATCCTTCAGAGATGCTCTTTGTGCATACAAGTAACATGCTGAGCAAAAATGAGTCAACCTGAATAACTTACAAACCTCCCATAATGTGTGCATGGTCTCATAATATCACGAGAGGTAATGATAACCGACTTTTCGAAGTAAATGAGCACTTCTTCCATTAATGTTCCATTATAGTAAATTACGCATGCTTCAAGTGGATTCCACCTCTATCAAACTAACGGTGGCTGGCTCAGGCAAAGATGAATGAGAATGTAGCATAATTTAGTAAATGACTCCTTAAGCGAGCCACAGCATTGACAATGAGGGATATACAAAGGCACTCATGGTTAGGATTTGCTTCACATTAACAAGTCTTTTTAGTTTCTGTGAGAAAACAAGCCAACTCACAAAACCATGGCAATAGCAATTTGTTTCCATTAATTGTTCATCCTTGTGTGTATTCAGAGGTGTCATGCCAATTTAAAGTAATGGGGCACGTGCCCCTTCAGATATTTGAGCCAAGAGGATTTTAAATTGATTATTTGAACTTCCAAAAACATATTTTTACCTTTGATAATTAAATTGAATGATTATTGCATGTAAAAAAAAAAAAAGAATGTGGATGTGGCAAAAATCTTTATTCACATTCTAAATTTAGTTTTGTCAGTCCAATTGAGTCACATGTTCCGCTAAAGGCAACATCCCATGGCTGCCTTATATCATGCTCACGGGGAAGGTTGAGCGCATATGGGAAAGCACGATGTTATGCTAATTAATTAAGTCAACTTATGGGCAGTTAACCTTTCCACAGTCAGTCTTTTTTTTTTCATAGTCTAATATAGATTGTCAATATTTTTTTGGGGTCGGTCGCTGTTCATTTCCTTCAGTGTTGAAATGCGTTTGACTGGTTTTGCAGCGTAACACTCTCTTTTCTTCATGTTTAAAGAAAGCAGCAGTTCCTCTCCTTTCCAGTAATTATAAAAACTGTTTACATTCTCTGTCTAGGGGAAAACTGTAATGTGTCAAACAGTGATGGCGATTGCCAGTATTGCCAGTATTCCGTGTTTTCTTGGCATGTTTCAAAAGACAAAAGACAAACAGATATGGTTTGCTTGGTGACATTTCCACAGTTTTTGTCCAAACACTGTTATTGTAAACAGTGCAGTAACTCTCTCGTCTATGGGTTCTTCTCTTTTATAAAATTGTACATACTCGTTCCCTTTCCTTGCATCATTTCTTCATGAATTTTCTGTGAAATATCAAGAATATTTGTATTATTTACTGTGAGCATTTTTAGGCGGAACCTTGTTATTTTCTTTTTGATTCACTCATGAATAAATATATATATATATATATATATATATATATATATATATATCCTCTCTGCGGATTATAAAAAGCTGGCATTTAAAACACATTTCATTTTAACATGGTGAGGCCTATGTTTAAAATTCGATGCCCTGTTCAGTTCTTTATTTTAAATGCATTGTCATATTTTTTTTTTTATAGCCTACATATGAGCCATTCATTTATTATCGTAGTATTTTGAAACATTGATGCTCGACCTGGAATTTAGACTCTTAGGCTATCATCTAAGAGTGAGTAAGGCTACCTTTTGTAAATTTATGTTTGGTTTGATTGTTATATTTGATATATTTTATGTGTCATTTTATTTCTATATTTAGATTTTTTTTAAAGTGTAGGTTTAAATTCTCTGTAGTTGAAATTAGAGGTCAAACTAAAGAATTTAGCCCTTGGAATTCATTTATGAAATAGAAGTAGGCTAAATTTGTGCCTCATTAAATAACATTACATTATTTCACGCCTTTGAAAATGTACTATTACACCATGTCTGTTGTTTTTTAGTGTTATTAGTGCTCTCTTATTTCTTGTTTTGTACTTAGTTAATACACCCGAATGCATATATCACTATGATTTTATGAGCAGCTATTCGTAATGTTACTACCCACACGCTGTTTTAGGCATTCAAGGTGTTTTTATTTGTTCTATTGCTTTTACTTCATTTATATTCAAATTTATGAATTTTACTCATTATGTAATGAAGACACAAACAAAAAGAGGTATTGATAAAACATGCATCTAAGGGTGAAAAACACCGCTACACCAAAGCACCACAACAATATTTTACTTTCTGACTTTTCTGCGTGGATTTTGATGACTTTGACAGTTTTGTGCAAACAAAGGTTATAGTTATTAAGCTTATTTATTTTTTGAATGTCTGTTATCCTATTGAAGGGCTGTGCTTAGTGTCTGACTGGTGTCTTGAAATTACTCCAACCTAATTATACAGGGCTTTGACCAACACACTCTCAAGGAGGAAATCGTCAGGATTGCGATTATGAATGCGATTTTTTTCTTGAAAATGTTTTTATTTCATTTTTATAAAATAGAATGTAATGGTATTAGATACATGTTAAAAATAACTAATATTACTTTAGAGTGCTTTTAAGTGTCAACCTAGCCCCCAAGCCATGACACCTATTTCAAATCTACCAACATGATCTCATGGAAATTCGTACATAATTTATGAGTTGGCAATTTCATATGGTCTCGCACGATGTTGTTCACATAAAGTCATACGACATCATCACGTGCAAATTCCCGGATGTGTAATGCGGAAGTAACCGTGAGTTCCGCGCACGAGGCGTTAAGGACATACTTATTAATATTATGCCCTAACCCAAACCCCTTATCTAAACTTAACCGATCAGTAGAGTGTGTAAACATGATAGGAAGCTGTTGTGTGTGACAGAAGCAAGTAATTGTCATGTATTTGATGGAACCGATGTCCAGCGACGTCATTGCTGTAGTGAAAGTCATAGGAATTCAAAAAGTGTTCAGGTTGGGCAGATAAAGGAGGAAGCAGGAACCGGTTTCCACAGTTCACATGAATCCGTTTTATTCACAAATAACCAGCAATCATGGTACAGCTTCACTCAAAACATAAGACGGCTTTTCAGCGTCATTCAAATAAACAGTTTGCTTTTCAGTTTCACACAACACAAGATTCTCTCTCAGGGGTCAGACTCAAAGACTGTGGTCTGTCTGTCTCTCTCCACTCTCTGTGAACTGGCCATCTTTTTATCTCCTCCAAATCTCACTGTGAACACAGAGATGGTAATTAGTCACAATTCATCTCAGGTGGATGTCCTTACTGCTTTCTCTCTCCCCAGAGGGGCGCTCGACCATGCCCTCACCACCAAACATACAAATTAGCCACATTTAAAAAAGTCGTTGCCGATTTTGAGTGAGAGTGTGTTGAATCTACTGAGTTTGCATGGATGATTTAAAGAGGAATACAAGACACAAAATACAAACCATTTTATTTGGATAATTTTCCTTTAGTAAGATGATTTAGTTTGTTTTATTATCTATAACTGACACTGAACATGGAAAACTAAATTTACAGTATTCACCTCATTCAGGGGAAGGCTACATGTTCACCTTCCTTAGAGATAGGCTTCAGCTCACTCTCTTTTGAGCTGAGACACATTTTGCACTGCCTCTTATGTCGTGTATGGAAAATATGTGCAGAAAAGAAGTGGCAAGAGCACAAGAAAGCAATGTAAAACTGTCTGAAGATGTAAAAATGCAATCGAATCCAACCATTACTGATACAATTACTGATTAAAACAGGTGTTTTATACCATTTCCTGTGATTTATACTGCTTGTTGCAGCAATATGAACTTTGCATAAATGGCGGTGGTGGGTTGGGTTTGGTTGACCCTGGTGCCCCCTCAAAAAAATTAGGTGCATGACGCCACTGTGTGTATTACACACCACAAAATGATGGCTCTTCCAATGGGAGTGCTACTGGCACTTCCTTTTATACAGGATGTCTAGAAATTGTGATGGCTGAAGCCCCCATGAAAAAGTGACACTTATTGGTCTGCATGTTTGATGGGTTTCTTCTTGAGAGAAAGTTTCACTGAAAAACTGCACTGTGTCACAATCAAATGAATTCCATTTACCTCTGCATTTGAAATTGAGCTGATCTCCATATATGGGTGATTCTTCATTTGGGTGCTCTTTTGACTACTTGAAATCTTATAAAATGAAACTTCTTCACCATATGTTCCTTAAAACATTTATCACATGTCCTAAAATGATCTGATCTGCATAAACTTCATTTGGATTTTGGTTATGGTGTGGATTTTTGATACTGTGTGAGATTGTGTTATGATATTTTCAGTTTTTTTTTTTTTTTTTTTTTTTTTTTTTTAAGGTGGATAAGTTGGCTAGCACACAGTTTAAATTTTGAAAAATTACAAAAGAAACTTTTTTTTTTTAATTAAAATTCTCAAATACTCATAGATTTGGTTGAATGACACCTCCATAAACATACTCAAATTACATTTTATGATCTTTAAACTGTCACTCTGCTGCCCTGGCAAAGATATGCCCATCTGTTTCGTCTCTCACTTTTTGGGAAAAACTCGGTTGCACTTTATTTTACTCTTCTACATTTACGTACTATATAATTACAACAACTACAGTAATTACTAGGTACTAACCCTAAACCTGACCCCAGCCCTACCTTTAACCCATATTAAGTAAATGTAGTAACCCAATATTACTCAGTACTTTCTTAGGTAAGTACACTGTAAGTATACTGAAAGTACACATACTGTAAAATAAAGTGCAACCAAAAACTCTGTTGTTTTCTGAAATGCTTGGCATGAGGGCAATGACAGCAGTGATTCTTTGAAACTAAATTACAAATACCATGCATAAATACACATTTAAATAATTTCTTAAGAAACAGTGCAAGGTAGAATTTTCCTGATTTTAAAACTTGATATAAATTTACTGTTGGGGGAAATGAAAAGCCTAGGAAGGGGACAAGCCCAGAATGGAGAATTATTGCAAATTTAGCCTTTCAGATTTTTTCTTAAAAATTAGAGAACAATAAATAAAGAGACACTAAAAAGATAAAAATAAATAAATAACTTCTGCTGGGTAAATATCATGTTGACACATGTAAATAAAAAATGTAAATCCTCTTTTAATAATTTTGGGGGATTATGTGAAAACCTTTCAGTGTTTCAAGTACTTTAAGAAACAAAATAGAAAGATAGAAGCATTGTGTTCCTCAAAACAAAATAGTAAGACTGAAGCTTTATGTTCCTCTTTGTCAAAATATCTATCATTTGTGCAGTCTTCTTTAGTGTCTTCACACATTACCCCATCCCACCATAAATCTTGCCATAAATTTCCTTGTCCTTGCTCCTTTTTTTATTTTGTTTTTGGCTCTGTTAGTCACCTTTTGTGTTTATCTTGGTAATTGTGTATTACAATCTTCAAGTGTTCCCTGTCTTTTAATGCAGATGCGCAATAAAAAAAAAAAAGTTACCCTAATCGAAGAATCCTCCATTTATGGTACATAAAACCAATTTTATTAATCCCATTCAAACCTGTGCTGAGGAGAGTCTCCTAATCCGTAGCCTTTCACTGTTTTTCAACACGCATGCATGATTTCATGTTATTGCTATGGCAAAAATGACAAAGATTTGTGATCTTGCTGTTTCATAAATCACTTCAGTACGGCACATCCAAATAGATTTATTGATTAAAGGGACCCAAAAAAAAAAAAAAAAGGAAATGAGGTCATTTTATGGAGCATGTTAATCCTTTCTTCTGGATACTCTAGTCTTAGTGTGATTGTGATTGTGCTGCGTGAAAAATCATAAAAACATACTAACTTCCTCTTCATCCTCCTCCATGATGAGGACATAGATAATAATTTTCACAGAGACAACTCAGTGACCTTTATCAAAGCTTCTGCTGTGTGTCTGAAGACATGTGTGAGATACAGCTGCACTCTAAGCTGAGTCCTGACATTGCTGACCTTTTTAAACAGAATGTGTTTGAAAACTCTCTAGTACTCAATGGCCTATTCATCCATAATTGACAACAGTTTCAACTAGGAATTACTGCTCTTGTTCTTGTACATGATTAGGTCCTTAAAATAACCTCAAATTAACCCAGATGTGAGGTGTTCTGTCAGACTTTGGTCTGTGTTCCTATGCTGTCAGAGTAATGTTCAGAGCCATACCTCGCATTCACTGCTGATAAATGACCATGGATGCATTTGAAGTCCTATAAAGGCATCAAAAGCAATCTGGGTGATTAAACTGCAAGGCTTAGAGGTAGAAAATGTGAAATCTATACACAAACACACACAAGCACACACAAACAAAGACGTCTGAATGGTGATGATGGTATCAAGAGCAATATCTGTAATTCGCAGTGGCACCACGCATCTGTTTCTGTTATTTCCCGCCAGGAGCGAATAAAGCACTGGCAGCTGGTTGGAATAATAACATACTGTACATTAGGTGCATTTTGCTGATCAAGCATTTTGAGAAGATTTTTTTTTTTCCCAACGAGCCTTTAACAGAAATTCTGGTAAGAACACAAAAATGACCTATTGTGAGACTTTGTGTTACTTTACAGATTCATATTTAAATGCAAGATGTTATTTTCAACGCTGTATATGCGATAATTTGCAATAATGGTTTCCTCATGTGAAAATGATATAATGTAATTATAGATCTATGAATGTTATACGACAATCTGAATTCTTTATTCATATTTAAGTCATATTCTCTTGTACACAGTTACTGATGCTTCATAAATGTGTATTTCCAATGTCCCACAGGCCCCTAAAGAATTCTCTATCTACTGCAAGAGCTAACATTAACAGATATATATGTTAAATATGGATCACTGGGCTCTTTAAGATTTTATATTATTATTTATTTATTTGTATTTTATATTTTTTTGCAATCACCTTTACAGAACATAAAACAGTAACACTTCACAATAAGGTTGTATTCATGTGATTCATTTGTTCTCATTAACATATGAACAATAGGCTTACTTTTACATCACTTAATCTCAGTTAATGTTAATTTAAACATATGCTAATAGATTGTTAGCATGAAAAGAAAAAAAATATTAAATATTTTAATATTAGTTAATGCAGTAAAAAATATTGTTCATTGTTATAGGTTTGACAGATACATCTGGAAATATCTATAATATAAATAATATAAAACTAGAATGAATGATATGGTCTTGGAAACCCTGGAAATATTAGAGAATTTTAAAATAGGGATTTTCAGGCCTGGAAAAGTCATGGAAATTAGGTAAATCTTAAAAAATTATGGAAAAGTCATAATTTCTATAGTGAACATACATTTTTACAGTTATGCTATGCTAGAAACACTTCATTTGGATAGAAATTGTGGTCTCTGTAAATTATTTTTAAAATCCTTCTCTAGTAATCCAAATGACAGGAAAAGTCATGGAAAAACTATGAGAATTAATTGTTCAAAAGATGTGGGAACACTGTTGTTAGTTCTTGATACCTAATACATTCACAAATGTTAATGAATAGGACCTTATTGTGTTAAAGTGTTATCTATAAAACATACTGTATAGCCTAATTAAAAAGTATGAGAATCTATAACATGACAGGATTTATGACACCAGTCTGGTTGAGAACTTAGTGAAAGTGTAAAGCTCACTGAAACGAGAACTAAGAATTTCTTTCCACTGCCAGAATCAGAACTAATATACCATCTAATGGAATCTGATGAGCTACTGGGAACAAGAAAATAACTGTAACTGTAACACACTCAGGATGAGATTTGAATAGGGAAAGGGGACAGAAATAGTTATGTTGAAAAATCAACATGTCTGTTTTGATTAAGAAGCTTTCTGTTCTGATTATTAATTGTTAGCTGTGTCTCTTTGGCTGCTTGAGGTTGCCACGCTATCAACATTTGTATAAGAAACTGAAATATTCCATAGGTAGATGTCCAGAAGCTTTAATAGGTTCTCAGTTTTTTTAAGTCTCAATGGACATTAATCTGTCCTCTCTTTTAGACTATAGCTGCATGCAATACGATTGGTCTTTTACTGCTCGATAACTCCAGGTAACGAGCTGTCTAATAGAGAAGTCACAGTCTGCTTATTTTCCAGCTGCATCACTCTGTTTTAATGAGCTTTACCTAATTTCTTACTTTTTATGCGCTCTCCCATTTAGCCACTGCGAGCCCTTTTCACACACTCTATTTCCTGTTCAGCTCCATTTCCAGAAAACATTAGAGCTAATTCTGGTATCATTGCTTCTTGGAAGAGAGCGTTTTAAAGGATAAAGGATAATTTGGTCATTTTGTTTGTGATAAGTGGCCTAAATTGATATAATAAGTTGTGTGCTAAAGATACATATGAGAGAAACTTAGAATTGTTTGCCTTAGATGTGACACCTGGACCTTTTGTACTTAGTTTTGCTTCCATCATTCACAATAATAGACTCCCACTGGCCAAGAGCTGAAGAGAGAGCTAGGAGCTTTACTGACTTGATTCAGCTGTAGAATTCCCTCTTCAAGCATGAATAGTCTTTATTCTCCATTCACTCAAAAAGAAAAGGATTCCATGGGGTGAGGAGCAAAAAGGGACATGTGCGGACAAGAGAGCTAAGTACAATAAACTGGATGATTTGTTTTTAAAATGTCCATATTTGTTAGATTATTTTTAGTTTAGAGTTATGACTCTATTTATGTATTAAGAGTATAAATCCTCCAGATAATTGCTAGATCTCTAATCTTTGCAGAATTTAACATTCTTTAAGAATGAGGACAGAATGAGGAGTTTCTCTGTACATATAGGAAATTGATCCTCTTCAACAGCCCCTCTATCGTGTGGTGTGCCCCAGGGCTCTATTCTGGGACCATTATTGTTCACTCTTTATATGCTTCCACTCCACACCATTTTTCAGAAGTTCAATATCTCCTATCACTGCTATGCTGATGACTCCCAATTTTATTTACCGGTCAGACCTGGTAGTAGCTGCTCTGCTGCATCTGTTTTAAAGTGTTTTGAGGAAATTAGATGTTGGATGGTGGATAATTTTCAGCAATTAAATGAAACCAAGATGGAAGTGATGATCTTTGGCCTGCCCGGGACTTCCTCTGCCAATGAAGCCCAGTTAGGACTTCTATACGCTAACACATATAAGAATGTCAAAACTCTTGGGATTATTTTTTTACATTACTTTTCGACAGACAAATAAATGCTGGTACAAGAGGACGTTTTTTCCAGTTAAGATCAATTGCAAAATTGAAACATTTTCTTACTAGTAAAGATCTTGAAACTGTAGTCCATGCTCTTATTACCTCATGGATGGATTATTGTAATTCCCTGTATGTTGGTTTGCCTCAGTCATCCGTTTCTCGGTTGCAGATGATCCAACATGCTACAGCTAGATTTTGAACGGGGACTAGAAAAACTGAGCACATTACCCCTGTACTGGCTTCCCTGCACTGGCTGCCAGTCAGGTATAGAATTGATTTAAAAATGTTGATCTATGTCTACAAGGCCCTATCTGGTCTTGCTCCACAATACATTTGTGACCTTTTGCAACCATACTCACCTTCTAGAACTCTGAGATCTTGTGACAAACTTTTTCTGTCTGTTCCCTGCTGTCGTTGCAAGTCCAAGGGAGATTGAGCATTATATTTTAATAATGTCTAGGGCTGTTTTATATAAAACTTGATTGTTTTAGATATTTGTTTATACTATGTCACTATTTTATCCATTTTGTACAGCACTTTGGTTCAACTGTTGTTGTTTTTAAATGTGCTTTAAAAATAAATTTGACTTGATTTGAAATAAATGTGACTTTATGTAAGATTTTTTCAACCTTGCCTGACATTTCAATTACATTTTATATTTGATTTATTAAAGAGATTTTTACATTGTATTAGGAGGTGCAAAATATTGCTGTTTACCAGGAACTAGTAATACGATTTTGGTCTACTTTTGTGTTCTTTTTCTTAGAAATGATTTGAACAGCTGCAGCTCTGACATCATAACACAGCATTACATGTGTGAGGCTGGCTACAGTGCTGTCTTTTATGTAATGGCCTGACTGCTCTGAGCTGTCACTTTAACAAATGCAAAGGCGACTGTCAGTTCAAAGAATTGGAACATACAACTTTAAAGCGAAACATATTGTATTCAGGTACAAAAGCAGATGATGAAGTTTACATTCAGTGAAAACAATTCTCCAGTCCAGGGAGCATTGCTTAAAAATAGATCAGTTATACAGCGTAAATTTATAATAAAACATGGCCTGCTAATTTTACATGAGGATATGAATAGTTGGTGAGAGAGCTCAGCTGATCGGATGAGAGGAGGCTTATGTGCCCCTCCAATGCCTTTTCATCTGGGCGACTGCTAAAAAAACAATGAATGTAAACTTAGATGGACAGGGAATGAAATCCATGGTACTATATTTCAAGTTGCCAGGAGGAATGGTGATAGCAGTTCACGTAATAATAGATTGTATGGGGCTTTGCAGACCACTGCAGACATAAGATTTACTGTTAATACAAGGTCTCTCTCCTTCCAGTTTTTTATCGCTTCACTCTTGTTTGTGATATCTCTGCAATAGCTGAGCTGTATTTGTTGAAAGATGATCATACATTTCTGTTGTCTGTGTAAAATAGGTTGTAGAATCATTCCACACTGCTAGTGTTCAGAGTTTCTGAGGTAGTGGTGTGTAAAAATGTGTCCATGAATGATTAATGCTTCCAAATTATTTGCCTCCAATTTCTGCTACTTAATTACTTAGTTTTTGTTCAAAGTTGAGCAGAAACTATTATTATGCATGAGGTAAAATCCTTTATTTTTGCAGTGGCAATACATGCATTGGGAAGAATGAAGAGGTTAAATTACAGCAGGTTAGCTCTACAAAAAGAGGTTATTTCATCTGCTTGTAGCATAGCACCGCCCTGTGATCATAGTCTGACATTACAGGTCTTCTCTGGTTGTAAGTCAATTATAAATGTGTGTGTGTGTGTGTGTGTGTGTGTGTGTGTGTGTGTGTGCGTGTGCGTGTGTGTGTGTGTGTGTGGGCAGGTTTAGGTGGTTTACAAAGACTTTTTTTTAGGTTACAAACTGGTAATTACAAGGGTATTATGCTATAAATGTGATTTATGAGGGCATTTCTAGTGTCCCCATAATTCAAATCGCTAAAAAAACATACTAAACAAAGTTTTTTTGAAAATGTAAAAATGCAGAAAGTTTTTTTTGTGAGGGTTGGGTTTATAATTTTTGAAAATGTCCACACTAATATTGTAAAACTTGTTGAAAACCCACTAGTGAAGACATTTTAGGTGGTCCTCACTAGTAAAAAGGCCCGTAAATCAGCCAGATCATGTTTAGCTTTAAATCTACATACAGCTCTGGAAAAAAAAAATTAAGAGACCACTTCAAAATGATCAGTTTCTCTGGATTTACTATTTATACCCCCTGTATATGCACAGGTTTCTGTGAGAGTTAGGTTCAGGGGTGGGGTTAAGGTTAGGGAATAGAAAATAGCATTAGCCTGCTATGAAATCAGTGGAAGTCTATGAGATGTCCTCACTTATATAGTGAAACAAACCTGTGTGTGTGTGTGTGTGTGTGTGTGTGTGTGTGTGTGTGTGTGTGTGTGTGTGTATGATTATACTACATTGTGGGGACCAAATGTCCCCACAAGAATAGTAAAACCTGAGATTACCTACCTTGTGGGGCCCAGCCAGCGGTCCCCACGAGGGAAATGGCTTATTAAATATACTAAACTAAGTTTTTTTTTTTTTTTTTATGTAAAAATGCAAAAAGGTTTCTGTCAGGGTTAGGTTTAGGGGTAGGGTAAGGAGATCGGGGTGTGTGTGTGTGTGTGGGGGGGGGGGGGGGGGGGGGGTCAGGTTTATGTGGTTTACGAGGACTTTTTTTAGGTTACAAACTGGTAATTACAAGGGTATTATGCTATAAATGTGGTTTATGAGGACATTTCTAGTGTCCTCATAATTTAAATCGCTTAAAAAACATACTAAACGATATTTTATTGAAAATGTAAACATGCAGAATGTTTGTTGTGAGGGTTAGGTTTAGGGGTAGGGGATATAATCTATAGTTCATACAGTATAAAAATAATTATGTCTATGGAGAGTCCTCATAATGATAGCTGCACCATCAAATCATAACAATAGCCCATCAAAAAATATTTTTTGCCCCACAGAGGCTCCCTTAAGAAGACATTACTGTTTCGTGGATTACATACTGGGAGAAACTGCATGTTCGCACGCAGGACTCACTCATCGTCCACTACAAATAAATGGAGCATTATTCATCTGCGCCCTATTTATGTGTTCTTCCCTTCAGGCTCAGCGAGGCGTCTTAAATTTCCAGAGATAAAAAAAAAAAGTACAGACAACTTTTTGTCTCTCGTGCGCTTCCGTTCATCTGCCTTCGAAGGACGTTTGAGCAGAGATCTTCTATATATATATCACAATCTTCCCGTTTTTACCATAGGAGAGAGCGTAACGGACAACTAGCGTGTTACGACAGTAAGTCACCGTTTGCGGATACTATACAAAAGAATAGGAAGAGTCGTAAACTGACACGTACCTATCGCAAAATTGTCCGCGTATTCTCTTACAAAACAGCAATTTTATCGTAATAAACTCCACACATATTTCAGTCAAAAATTCTAATTTTGTGTAAAACAATGTTGAAGATTAGCGGACATGTGGTCAATTAATTAATTGATTAGCTGTTTCCTCACAAAAGCAGTTTAGTTAACACACTGAAGCATCGCCTCCATAGACATCCATTATTTAAAAAGAAAACTGCCTCTGGTCTCCTCGCCAGTAGACCGCCGCGTTATGCATTGTTTTGCTAACCTTTTAGAATCAGGTTGATAGAAGGGCTCTGGCCACAGGGCTCTAGGTTGCCATCAGTGACGCGTCCCTACGCAACCGCATACCCTCCCTGGTCCTTGTTTCTCGGCTGTGATTGGTGCATTTTAATCCAGGCCTTCAGAGGCCCGCAAAATGATTGGCTGAGTCAACTGTCAATCTCCCACAAAGTCTATTTACAGTAGTGTGAGCGGATCAAGTGTATCCGTTCAGATGAATGCTGGATCTCTCTCTAACTATCTAAAAGCTTTATCGGGCTGGATTTTTGTTTTTGTAATTAACAAGCTTTTTTGGACGATATCTATTAGTTATTCTTCGCCGAAACGTTTTAATTCGTCTTTTTTCATCTGCTGAAGCTGAAGATACGGAGGAAAAGATGTCTTCGAAGGAAGACAGAGCGAAGGAGATTTTGAAGGGGTTTAAACTGTATCCTTAAGTGATGCTGGGACAGATTAGCCTGATAGCTGCAAACCTCGTAGTCAGATAACTTTAAATCGTAACTAGCTGTCAAATTTCGTGTCTATGTCTATGTTAGGCAACGAAAGGAGCCATTATGAAGCCAGGTGGGATTCTGTTTGAGAGGTTTGTTTCGGAGTCAGCAGGGCAGAGGGATGTGGACTAGTAACATGTATCTCTGTGATATCATATTATGCTGTCTTAGGTATGATTTTGTAATATCTGCCTGATATCAATTTCAACCATATCCATCTTTAAACCCAAATGGGTTTTATTGTGTTTAAAAGCTATGTATCATCATCCTTGGTGTCAGGTTGTCAGCGAATAGCAAATTTCGGATTTTCAGATACCTGCACCTTGTTTTAACACTTTTTAACATCCATTGATGCGTTAAAACTCTTTGTGAGTAAGTAATTTAATTCCTATTTAATGTTTAAAGGGTTCTGTAAAATGTCTTAAACTTCCCTAATCCAGATTACGTACTCTTATTCCATAATCTAGAGATATAGAGTATATATGCTTATTTTTACTGGTGTTCATACATGTTTTTGTTGTTGTTGTTACTGGCATATAATTAGTAATTTACTGGCACAGTTATAAATTAGTTAAACATTTCAGTGCATGTACTTTCAAAGCAATCTAATGGTGCTTATTTGATTTTGGACACGTTTTACATATTATTGAGCATTTTAGTATCAGTAACTAACTGTAGAGTGCCGTAGTTCGCGTTAAAGCTGAAAGTTCTGTTCAGGTTCACATAGGCCTCAGGAAACTACGACATTGTGACAGGCACCTGATTCTTGGGATCAGCTGCATTAGCCAGGTGAAATCTCCTCACACAGTTTGTGCCTGCCATCACCATTACATAACATTGGCTAGTGTTTCTATAATTGGCTCTGTAAATCTTACAAGAGTAATGGTACTAGTACCAGAGCGTTTCATATGGGGGGAAAGTGGTTTGAGAAACAGACAGTTCTGGAACATTTGGTCTGACCTGTCAATCTTGGTGTACTCTGTTCTTTTAATACTTAAAGTAGAAATAGGTCTGCCCTCTGTGACCTTCTCTGAAAAAGCAAGCGTGTGTCTTACTGGCTGGTAATTCTTAAATCCTTGATTTGAAAGGACATGGATTTGCTGCCTTATGCTCCTCACATGGGGCGAAGCTGTGGAAAATGATAATGGACAAAAATATTGTCAAATCTGAAAGAGATAGACTTGGACTTGAGTTTATGGATAAGAAATTCAGACATGTAATGCAATGTATGTAAGTTTGAGCTCAGCTGCTTCCATGCAAAAACCACCAAATATGTGCCATCTTAGGATAGCACATCTCTTTATATTAGCGTGAATCTAGCACAATATAGTTGCGCAACATAGACTGATTTTCAAAGACTGTCCTGCAATTTTATCTCCAGGCCTCATCAACCTTGTGTGGTTTTTACCCCAGTGTGCTCCAGTTGTGACTACGGTGTGCAAAGCACCATCCCCTTGAGTGACTACAAAATCCAATGACTTAAAACATGAAAAAACACAGATCTCGTAGCCTTTGCCAGACTCTGTGTTAGAAGTGCTATAGCAAAATATTTAGCTGGTTCATTTACTGTTTGACATATTCTGTAACAGTGAAAGCTGGCCATGCAGTAGAAGTTTTCAGAAAGTAAAGAGCAGTGCACATATAGAATTTGGAGGGAGTGTGGATTTTGTGTCCTGCATTCTAGTTTGTGTGTGTGTGTGTAAAGCGTCAGCATGAAGCCTTAACCTCTTTGAGAGAGATCCACAGCCACAATTTTAAAATAAAGCAGCATAAAGTGATTTGTTTTATGTACTGATCCGTGATGCTTTTGACACCTTTTCCATTGCTCTTTTGCACCAATAACAACAGACTGTAAATGGCAACAATGTGTAACAATGGATTACATTTTTAAAATTAATGTGGCTTCCATGAAAGCAGTGGCACTGGGGGGACTAATTACCTAGACTGTGGCAGTGTTTGTGAGGAAAAGCGTCTCTCCCCTGTGACTCTCTTGGCTTGTCACTGGTGTGCTCAGCAGGTGTGATCCTACAGACATCTGTCACCACTTATCTTAAATGCAGTTGTGATCAGTTGCTGAGCCTAGCACTTTAAGGGATAGTTCACCCAAAAATGAAAATTCTCTTGTCATTTACTCACCCTTATGCCATCGCAGATGTGCATGCCTTTCTTGATCAGCTCTTTTGGTCCATACAATGCAAGTGAATGGATGCCAAAATTTTGAAGCTCCAAAAATCACATAAGTCAGCATTAAAGTAATCCATAAGACTGCAGTGGTTAAATCCATATCTTCAGAAGCGATATGTTAGGTGTGGGTGAGAAACAGATCAATATTTAAGTCCTTTTTTACTATAAATTATCTTCCCTGCTTAGTCAGTCTCCACTCTAACTTGGCTTTGGATTCTCCCAAACTATATGTGTTCATTTCTGCCTTCTGCGGTCCTTGCATCATGACCTGGAACTGTTCATTGATGAAGAGCCTATCAAAGTTGTTAAAGAAGCTAAATTTCTAGGACTACTCCTGGGTAACAAAATGACTTTCATCCCATATATAAAATCTCTATGGAGCAGATGCTTAAAAGCTTTGGACATTAATAAAGTACAAGCAAAAACAAAATGGGATGCAGATTGCACTGTCCTTTTGCAGCTCTACAGACTGTTGGTCCGCTCCTGACTGGATTATGGAAGTATAGTTTACGGATCTGCCAGAAAATCGTGCCTATAAATGCTTGATACTGTGCATTATCAAGGTTTGAGACTTGCCTTTGGGGCTTTCAGGAGTTCTCCTGTACAAAGTCTTTACACAGAAGGAAATGAACCACCTCTTTAAATTAGACATCTGAAATTAGCTATTCAGTTTGCAGTTAAGATAAAGACAAACCAACACAACCCAGCCTACATGCCAATCTTCCACCCACAGTATTTGCATTTGTATGACCCAAGCATATCATGCCCTTTGGAATATGCATCAGACCTCATCTAGAAAACATGGACATAAATCTTGACATTCTAAGCCAGACTCACTTCTGCCCAATTCCCCTTTGGAGTTTAAAGTTATGCATCAATCTTGAATTGACCTGTAATAAGAAGGCTGAAAATGTTCCACATATATATCAACAGCATATCTTTGACATAAGAAGCCTTTTCCCCAATCATAAATCTATATACACAGATGGGTCAAAAATAGACAATGGTGTATCTGCAGCAGCAGTTATCGGTCACCAGCACTATGGCATTCGCATCCCAGGCCAAAGTTCCATTTTTACAGCTGAAGCCCATGCTCTACTCCTTGCTATAGAACATATAGAAAATGCAGAAGAATGGAACTTCATAGTATTCACTGACTCAAAATCCTGCCTTCAAGCACTGGAATCTATGAAGTCAGATCATCCCATTACTGTTTATATATAATAAAAGCAAATCAGCTACAGAGACACTATTACAACACAAGCTTCTGTTGGATTCCAGGACATAGCGGACTTTTTGGCAGTGAGCAAGCAAGCAGACAATGTTGCTAAAAAAGCTCTCACGGAAAGAATTAGAGAGTGCCAAATCCCACCTTCAGACCTCAAGCCCTTATTTAACAACTATATGTTTAATAAATGGCAAGCGGAACGGGAAGAATCCTGTCATTGGAAAAAGATACATTTATCCTTTCAAATATAGACACAATTAAGTGTACACAGGGGTCTTCAAACTGGGGTCCACGGACCCGCAAGGGGGTGCTAGGGGGTCCGCAGAAAATGTTAGAAAAAAGTGGGGAAAAAAGCACATTATATAGGGATGCACAATTAATCTTATTTTAACTGCGATCATGGTTTCTGCCTCTCGCAGTTAATTAAGCATAACCATTTGCGATATTAGTGAGCTAGCAAACAGAAATTATCAGCCAGGTAAAGTTGCAAATTGTTACTCATTTTTATTATAGGCTGTGTCTACAGATGACAGACCAAATCACAAGCTATAACTCAACTGACCATTCACGCTCTCTTCAGAAGTTCGCCACATTCATTTGGCACCATAATTCACATTCAAGCATGCGTTGAAATACAGAGCAGCAATAGTTTGAGTATCATATGTGCACCGCTTTCATTACACGAGGCTCACATTAAAAAGATGGAAAATGATGCTTTCGGAAACTATACGGAGGTAGGATGAAAGTCAGGTGTCTTTCAAACTGTTCTGAGACCCGTTTCCATAAGAGTTCCATTCATTCAACAGTGCTGTCGGTTAAAAGCCATTAAGATTAGGCAGCAAGTATGCTGAATAAACTTCCTATGCAGTAAGGTGTTACAGCAGTTCTGTGCTGGATCGACATGAATTCCATCTCATGCTCTCATTATGAATTTCAGAACAGCTGTGCTCTGAGTTCAGTTTGGTTTGTGCGATTGGGCAGAAAAATCGCGATTAATAATTGTGCTAAAAATTTTGAGCAAAATAATCATTATCATTTTAACCACTATTGTGCAGCCTAAAGGGGCGGTCACACTAGTCTTTGAACATGCGAATTTTTCGGACAGCACAACGAACCAGGATATGATGTCACGCGGGAGGGCTTCTGGTGTAAGTAAATAATACAGTAAATAACAAATAATATTATATAAAAATGTCCTAGTATATTGTCTACTCGCTTTCTTGCAACAATAAATCTCACAGTTTTGAAATATGTATCCTTTGAATTGAGCCAAGAGGTCAGCGTGTGACATTTCGGTCTCCCATTGGTCAGGCATCCTCTTGTCGTACGAATTCACGGTTCAGAGTTTAACAAGCTGGAACTTTGGTATGCAGCGTAGTACAAAATTACTATATATATTATAGGCCATACCAGACTGACCCATGGGTATTTACTGAAGGGGAAGAATCACCAAAATGCCAATATTGTGATACCACTCTGACTTTAAAACATATGCTTTGGGTCTGCCCTGTCTTTAATGTCATGAGACAACGATTTTTATCAGGAAATACTTTGAAAGACTTGTTTTGTAAGATTTGCCCAGAAAAACTTTTAGAATTTGTATCACAAGTACAGTTAAAGTATCTTTTATAGAATTGACATATTTTATAGGATTGATTAACCTTTCCATTTTATGTGTATATTATTTTATTTTTTACAAAATGTGTTGGATTTATCAGTTGTTTGATTACTTCCTGTATTTGCCATGAAATAGATTTGAAGCTGATATGGCAATAAAATCCAGTACAAACAAAAACTCCACTTTAACTTTCATTTTCACATTCTTCTTCTTGTGTTTTTGGTGATTCACATTGTTCATGCATATTGCCCCCTACTGGGCAGGGAGAAGAATTTCTAGCAAAAAAGGAATTAATTATTGATCTGTTTCTCACCCACACCTATTATATCAATTCTGAAGATGTGGAGTCGTATGGATTACTTTTATGCTGCCTTTATGTGCTTTTTGAAGCCTCACAATTTTGGCACCCATTCGCTTGCATTGTGAGGACCTACAGAGCAGAAATATTCTTCTAAAAATCTTAATTTTTGTTCCGCAGAAGAAAGAAAGGCATACACATCTGGGATGGCATGAGGGTGAGTAAATCATAAGAGAAATATCTTTTTTGGATGAACTAACCCTATAAGTCAGTAGTTACTGTTTTAAAGCATCCTCATTTGTCCTAATTTGTTGAGTCTAAAATTCAGAGTGAAATATATCATGCCAAATAAATAAATTAAAACGGGGCAGAAATTAAGTGGAATTATCGGATTATAAATCGGAATATACCTCTTGCCGTTATAACCGATTTACTTGATTTATGCACCAAGTCCATAAGCCTTCAGATTGCCAATAGATTAGTATGATTATGAAAGTGCTCAGTTTATAGAGAATCAGATGTTTTTATTGTGTACACTTCCTCCATAAAGAGGTGGTATTATTTCAGTCAAATACCACCTCTTGGTTGAATTTGGTCCAGTTCTGCTCATGTGCTAAAGGCTAATTTACAGTATATTTACTGTATGAACAGGCGTCTTTTAGTTTGTATAAATATTATTACAAAATTCACTGATGTGTTTGTTCTGCTATGGTAGTCATTTGGTGATATTTCTTCTGTTTGCGCACATCCCAGAAATTCTTGACCAAGAAACTCGGCTGGTCAAAGAGCGTTGATGGTTGGTAGTTTGGACCTAATGTTCTTTATTTACAGTATTTTCCTCAACAAACTAATAATAATAATAATAAAAAAGCATTCCACATAGCATAAACACAGGCTTAGTTTGCCTAGGGTGCTTTAGTTTGTTCAGGAGAAAAAAGTTTGTCTTCTTCCATTGTATAAATAAGGCTTCAGTAGCATATAATTCAGGACTGAGAATGAATACCATTGGTGATTTATGTCTCGGGATTCATTTGAAGTATTTAATGTCACACAATAGTTCCATCTAAAATCTAGTCACCATATAAATGAGACGGAAACTATGTAATTAGTATGTAATACAAATATAATAATTTGTAATAGGGCAACTGTCTTACCAAGATTATACAAATTTGAATAAATTATTTTGATGTTTATCCGTATAATTCCAAAAGGTAAAACTTAAGGATTTGGAAGTGGTACGGAGTATTTATGTGTTGCTATTAATGCTTGAGAGATAGATTAGGATTAGTGATACATGTAGCACACTTGTGCAGTCCTGACTGAGGTCTCAGGGGGTTGGTAACTAGGGCATGTGCCGTGCACCTGTATTGACACATGCAGCCTCATTGTGAGTGTGGTCTAGCAGCCTAAACGGCTCATACAGGTGGTCTGAAGATGAAGTCAGATGCCATTGACACAGAGTACTACAGTGCATTGTCACAAACCATTGTCCAGCAGACAGATCAGGCTGTTTTTAGACTTAGAGTGTGGCCTTTTTCAGTTAGCTCTTAACATAGGGGTACTTGGATCCAATTTTATTGTATTTATCAGACTGTCTTTTGTAATTGCATTATTGCTCCTGAATGCTGAGGACATTAAGCCTAATGAACCCAACACTAAATTTGAATTCTATTGATCAAATTGGTGTGGACCTCTAAGTCATATACCCCATTGAGATACAAGTGCATCTTTTTATCTTTTCCTGTTTTCTACAATGATGGTCCTGAAATAAGAGGACATATTTGTCATTCTGTTCAGTATGCCTTAACTTGTCTTTAGAAACTGGATGAATCTTCGAGATGCAGAGACAGGGAAGGTTCTCTGGCAGGGAACTGAAGACCTCTCCCTTCCTGGAGTAGAACATGAAGGTTTGTGGTTCTCAGCATTACATTGCATCAAAGATTTAAAACATTTACTGAATGAGCTAATCTAATTCTTCTCTGATGTCCACTACTTCACTGCCCTTTGTAGTGATGTCAGTAGTTGGGTTTCCATCCATGTATTTTACTGCACATTTTGTGATATCGCATAAAAACTGCTGGATGGAAACACCAAGATGTGAATAAAATTTCCAAAATGCACACATATACGCTCACTTGAGGTGGAACTTTTTTTTATTCAATAAGAAGAAATGCGCATAAACTATGATGGAAACACATTTATCAAAATACACTCTTAGTGAATTTATTACAATATGCGCATACAAAAAGTCATGTGACTGAATTATTCACTCATAACTGGACTAACCAGTGGACCAGTTATCTCATCTGAAATGTTGCTCTGGTCATCCTGAAATGATGGTGTCCTGGAATCCAAAGCCTGCAAAGAGCATGCAGAGCAGATAAGTCGAATACAAACTTGACCTGTGGCCGAAGAGCAGGTTTATTGACACTTTTGAAAAATGTATTATAAATTGCATGATAAAGTCATGAGGATGGAGGAATGCACACACACACATAGATTGCTCCTAGAACTGTGTGACGTGCTGTCGTTCCCAGACATGAGACAAGTTCTTTACAGTGTTTTGTGTGTGTGCTCTAAACTGCGAGTATTTTATTAATAGAAGAGGCATATTTGTATAGCGCTTTTCACAACACACATCGTTTCAAAGCAGCTTGACAGAAAATCATGTATTTACAGAAAAAGAAACTGTAATATCTATAAAGTCTTAGAGTCATCATTGTGTAGTTTGATTAAATATGATTGTAAATTGTGTATATAAATAAATAATTCAATAATAATTGTATTTAGAACCCCAGTGAGCAAGCCGAAGGCAACTGTGGCAAGGAACACAAAACTCCATAAGATGTTGGTTAATGGAGAAAAATAACCTTGGGAGAAACCAGGCTCACTGTGGGGGTCAGTTCCCCTCTGGCTAAACAGCATGAATGTAATGCCAATATTAGTTATTTATGTGCAGTGCAAATCATGGTTTAAAATGAGTAAACTAAGTAAGTGTTAAGGGCCAGTGTTTAAACAAAGATTTTGTATGAACTGTAAGATTAATGACTAATGTCTTTGAAGTTCATCCTAGATTAACTGCAGAAGTTCACATAGATGCAGTTGTCCTTTGTTAGTTGGCTGATGAAGGCTTTTGTTGGCAATTAATTGATAGCATATGCATTCCATTTTAAGAGTGTAGTCCATCATTAGACCAAGGTGATGCTGGCAGAGATCAGACAGGTGCATCGCAGTTCAACCGGCAGGTCATTTCGGTGAGGTCTATCCTAAGTCCCAGGTTTAGGCAGTGGCATTTGAAGTATCCCATGTCTTATGGTTGGAGTTGGCATCAGTTCATCCTCTGAAGTCCATCGCAATTGATTGAAGTGATGTCTGACTGGCACCGGCTGCATTTAGTCATCATCACTCAGAGACACGTAGCAACGGAGTCCGACACCAAGCAGGAACACAGCTGGATTTGGCCAGCTCTGGTAACCTCAGGATATGAATCCCCAGGTTGAGACAGGGAAACAAATAGAATAACATTAGTGTAGATGCCATTCAATTTTTTGCAGAGTTATAGATAATGATAAATGTTTCTGGTTCCGGCAGACCTAACTAAAGCAGCTTAATTGTGAGTTGATGGATAAATTAGGGTGTATACCTGGCTAAATAGATGAGTATTTAGTCTAGACTTAAAGTGAGTGAGTGTGTCTGCATCCAGAACAGTGTTAGGGAGACTATTCCATAGTTTAGGAGGCAAATAGGAAAAGGATTTACCTCCTTTTGTGGATTTTGATATTCTAGGAACTATTAATAGGCCAGAAGTTTGCGATCATAATGAACGTGATGGAATATAACGTGGTAGAAGGTCACTTAAGTACTGCGGAGCTAGACCATTCAAAGCTTTGTGCGTAGTTAACAAAATTTTAAAATAATACGAAATTTAACAGGTAGGCAATGTAACGACGATAAAATGGGGCTAATATGATCATATTTCTTGGTTCTAGTCAGCACTCTGGCTGCTGCATTTTGAACCAGTTGAAATGTATTTATTGAACTTGCAGGACATCCTCCTTTTAATGCATTACAATAATCTAGTCTTGATGTCATGAACGCATGAATTCGTTTTTCAGCATCAGCAACAGAGAGCATGTGTCGTAACTTAGCAATATTTCTTAGGTGGAAGAATGCTGTTCTACAAACATTGGAAATTAGATTTTCAAAGGACAGATTGGTATCAAATATTACACCTAAGTTCTTCACTGTAGAAGACGATGTAACAGAACATCCATCACGAGTCAAATCATATTTTAGTTGCCTATTTTTAGAGGTTTTGTCGGAATTGAGTAGAAGGAAATTTCTGGGCATCCAATCTTTGATTTCACTGATACACTCTAATTTGGAGAATTGTGAAGTAGGGTATCGTCGGCATAACAGTGGAAACTTATTCCATGATTCCTGATAATATCTCCCCTGGGAAGCACGTATAAGGAGAAAGGCAGAGGCCCTAAAACCGATCCCTATGGCACTCCATATTTGACTTTTCCGGATATACTTACAGTTTATCCGTAAGTGACGATTTTGTTCTTTTGAACACATGGGAAGGAAATGTGGCTTTATTATCATAAATTACATTTGCAACTTGAATGGAAACATAGCTAGTGAGCTCACTTTTTTTTTGGTGCAATGTGCCATGTCTAGTAACTAACAGTTTCATTTATTTCTGTGCATTTTCAGCCCGGGTTCCTAAGAAGATCCTGAAATGTAAAGCTGTTTCCAGAGAGCTGAATTTCTCTTCAGTAGAAAAACTGGAAAAATTCCGACTGGAGCAAAAAGTTTTCTTTAAAGGCCAGTGCCTAGAAGGTTGTTCTGGTTCTTTCCCACACATTCTACTGATAATGATAGGAAATAGTGTTGATAATAGTAAACACAACATTCAAGGTCCCTTTTGTAAGATGTGTCTGGTTCTGAAATATCTACAAAATGTTGTGACAAGCTGTGATATCTTCTCAAGCAAGGACCTGAAAAAATGGCATTATTCCAGTGTGCCTTACTGACATCCTGTTTAAATGGAGGTGATGGCATTATTTTAAAAGGTTTATTTCACCACTTGTTTTTCCCTTTATAAATTTAGATCAAGAAATCAACACTGAATATTAACCATGTTTGCTCGTCTTACCCTTGTATATTAAAAAATATAGCTAAAAATATTTTATACTATAAACTCTGCCTAAATTTAGGATAAAGGCTAAAATAATGATAAAAAGAGTGGCTAAATATTATCCTATATTAACTTCTAGTGTCTTGTAGATTTTGAATAGTCACAATATTCCATGAAACACTCTTCATCATGTTTTAGGGGGTGATTTAAACCTTCAGACCAGTGTCAGTTTCATATATACATTAAGTTTAGACATGTCAAAGTGAGGCACTGGTAACTTTTAACACGTTTTGAAACATTTGACATTTGAATATTTGAGTATTCTATCCTATATCCCATCCTAAGGTTCTTGAATAATTTATGTTTTAGCATATTCTGAACCACAATAGTTTTAATATAAAGGTTTCTAAAAGGGATAGTTCGCCCAAAAATGAAAATTCTCTCATCATTTATGCCATCCCAGATGTGTATGACTTTCTTTCATCAGCAGAACACAAACCAAGATTTTTAGAATGATATCTCAGCTCTGTAGGATCATACAATGCAAGTGAATGGTGAGAGAATGTGAAAGTGAAAGAGGAGATTTATAGTAAAACAGTGGATTTAACCACTGGAGTCTTGTGGATTACTAATAATGCTGACTTTATGTGATTTTCCCGGAGCTTCTGGTCACCATTCACTTGCATTTTATGATCCTGCAGAGCAGAAATATTCTTCTAAAAATCTTCATTTGTGTTCTGCTGAAGAAAGAAAGTCATACACATCTGGGATGGCATGAGGGTGAGTAAATGATGAGAGAATTTTCCTTTTTGGGTAAAAATTCCCTATCCATTTAGATAGATAATCCAAGTTGTACCCAAAATTATTTTCAACAAATTTTTCACTACTAATTAATGATGCAAAAGCCATTTGAATTGTGATCAGTGCTTGTCTTCATAGTTTTGTGAAATGTGATTATATTAAATATCAGTGCTTGATGTCCTCATGCTAGTCTCAGCTTGGTCTCATGAAATTTACGTGAGCATTGCAACATTTTTTCAAAACTGAAATTACGTGCTTCATTACACGGGGGGACAAAAATTAGGTTTGTAATCAGATGAGGTTTTTAAGGTGAATTTTAGATGGAGGTTTTAATAAGTGAAACATACCTCCCTAACCAACAGCTTTACCCTAAACCTAACCAATAGTGTCCGAAAAGATAAAGGGAAGTTTAACAAAGCATCCTTACCCTTAATCAACACCTAACCCTAACCAATAGTGTCCGGAAAGATAAAGGGAAGTTTAACAAAGCATCCTTACCCTTAATCAACACCTAACCCTAACCAATAGTGTCCGGAAAGATAAAGGGAAGTTTAACAAAGCATCCTTACCCTTAATCAACACCTAACCCTAACCAATAGTGTCCAGAAAGATAAAGGGAAGTTTAACAAAGCATCCTTACCCTTAATCAACACCTAACCCTAACCAATAGTGTCCGGAAAGATAAAGGGAAGTTTAACAAAGCATCCTTACCCTTAATCAACACCTAACCCTAACCAATAGTGTCCAGAAAGATAAAGGGAAGTTTAACAAAGCATCCTTACCCTTAATCAACACCTAACCCTAACCAATAGTGTCCGGAAAGATAAAGGGAAGTTTAACAAAGCATCCTTACCCTTAATCAACACCTAACCCTAACCAATAGTGTCCAGAAAGATAAAGGGAAGTTTAACAAAGCATCCTTACCCTTAATCAACACCTAACCCTAACCAATAGTGTCCGAAAAGATAAATAAGAGTTTAACAAAGCATCCTTACCCTTAATCAACACCTAACCCTAACCAATAGTGTCCGGAAAGATAAAGGAGAGTTTAACAAAGCATCCTTACCCTTAACCAACACCTAAACCTAACCATTAGAGTCTGGAAAGATAAATGAGAATTTAAAAAAATAGACATCCTTACCCAAAACCAAACCCTAACCAATAGTGTCCGAAAAGATAAATGAGAGTTTAACAAAGCATCCGTACCCTTAATCAACACCTAACCCTAACCAATAGTGTACGGAAAGATAAAGGAGAGTTTAACAAAGCATCCTTACCCTTAACCAACACCTAAACCTAACCAATAGTGTCCGAAAAGATAAATGAGAGTTTAAAAAAACAGACATCCTTACCCAACACCAAACCCTAACCAATAGAGTCTGGAAAGATAAATGAGAGTTTAACAAAACAGACATCCTTACCCATACACCAACACCTAACCCTAACTGTAGTGTTTTAAGTACAAATTTAAAAAAGAAAACACGCATTATCTGAAGCATCCACATCATTATGTGTTGCTGCTATGCTACTTTCACTTATGTGCGTCTTCGGCTGGACTCGAACCACGGCAGTCTAACGCTCTAGAAGGTGAGCTACCAAGTAAGCTAATGACGTAGGAATAAGTTTGTATATTTAGGTGGGTCTGAAATACAAGTGTTAAAATATTTCGTTTTTCAAATCATGCATTAAAGTGAAAGTGTTTTGATATCATAACATAGCGGGGGGTGAGTAATAGAGTGAAAAATAAGTTTTAAGAAAATCAAAATCAGCAATTTTACTCGTGATTTATGTGAAAATGATTAAACCACACAGTTGTTGTAGCGCCTCTAGTGTTCATTTCACCAGGAAACTGCAGCAAAATGTAGAGAGCGGCATGTACAAGTCAGTTTGCTAAAATGTATATAAAGTAACGTTCATTCTATGAGACCAGGTTGGCTAGACTTAACTTGTCAAGTTACATTTTTCAGTCCCCTTTTGTTTGGCTAATAAGATCAAAATTGGACATGTTAAATTTGGAAAAAATTACATGAGGAGATTTTTGGAAGCTTGTTAGTGAAAATGCTTTCTTCTTGTTGGCTTACTGCATTTGAAGCACTTAAAGCTTATTGGCAGAAAGAAATGCCTATTCACAGCAAGAAGTGCTTACACATATACTTTTGTCTTTTTTCAGAGTGGTTCTTTGAGTTTGGCTTTGTGATTCCTAATTCTACAAATACATGGCAGTCTTTGATAGAAGCAGCGCCAGAGTCACAGATGATGCCTGCAAATGTCTTAACGTAAGCAGTTAAAAAATTCCCTTTTCAAGTATGATTACGAGTGCTGTGTTATGATTTTCAGTAATTTGTTAAAATTAGATATTTATAGTATTTGGTTAATGCTTGATGAAATTTCCTCTCTTGCAGTGGTAATGTTGTTATAGAGACCAAGTTTTATGATGATGACCTTCATGTCAGCACGTCCCGGGTACGACTTTTCTACGTCTGAGGCATGGAATCCTTAATTTTTTTACTGTCACTCCAGAGGATGGCCCAATCACTGCAGGTTTTACTAGCCAGAGGAGACACTCAACATACAGAGTATTTCTAAAGGCAGTGTGAAAACAGCATTATAAGGAACATTTCAATAAAACACAATTTCAAGACAAACGATCGCACCAGTTTTATTGCAGATAAAGACTTGTACATAAGAGCTATGATGCTCATGACAACCTGGTTGTGTACATTTCTGTTTGTATATTTTTCTTTTCTCCTTTTAATTCTGCAATGTACACTGCTTCTTTATCGGCTGTTTTCTGCCAGTCTGTGTGGTTAATCATGGTCTCGTTTTGTTTTGTTTTGTTTGTTTTTTTAGCCATAACTGTAAGATAGGCTGTGTTGAAAATACATGATGTAATTACGGATTAAAATATTGGAATTAATGAGTGCTGTACCTCTCATTTGACTCTAGTATGTTTACATTCTCTCACACCTCTCAACTAGTCTTAGTAGGAGTTATATGGCATCTTTGAATTGACACATAACACACAGTAAGTGGAATATAAAGCCACTTCAGATTAAAAGTATGTCAGATCAGAAAATCAATCTGTGTGAAACAGCTGAACTGTTTAGCTCTTAACATTTTATAAAGATGCAAGTCCTTAAAGTCATATCATCAGTACCTTTAAGTTGCAAAACTGCAACCTTAACAGTTCATTTTAGACTATCTAGGTTTAATTTCATTTTCATTTCATTATCCAGTTAAAATATATTTGTAGGTAATCTTTATGGTTGTCACAGTGGTGTCAAAAGTTTGTAATATTTTAAAACAAATGATTATTATTGTGAAACAATTAGATTTTATTGCCTTTATTAATCTACAATATTTTTTAAATATTTAAATTATTTTATTATTATTTCATTAAGTTTGCCGTTTAGTATGTAAGCATCTAATAACGTCCAAAACATGACAATCTATAAAAACAGTTTCTTACGTTGTACAGTGAAACTAACCAAGAACACTACAATACCCACAATTCCTTTTTGTCGGAGCAGAAGTTATCCGTGACGACCTTGGGTAGCTCCTGCAAGCATGGCAAATAAAGAGCCTAACGTGAGTACATATTTAATTTATTAACTTAGAAGCTAATCGCTGTATTCACTTTTTGTAAATGATCAATAATGTAAAAGGTAACTGTGCACACATTGTAATGTACAGCTTGAGAAGGGTCACTTGTTAAGTGTTACGTGTACATGACTGGATGCCTGTTCTCCTGACGTATACTAAAGCATGTCTTGAATATTAAACTAGTATGTGCTATCTGGACACTTACCAAAGAGCTAAACTAAAATGGACGCAGTCGGATTTGATCTTTAAGTAGGAAGCTTATATATTAACAATAGACTAATTAATGACAACAAGCTCTATTTATTTGAGTACCCACACTGAACTGCTGATTCCAGCTGATCTTATAAACCTTTGGACATTTAATCTCACCTGTAACAAATCAGTGTGGGTCTGGAAAAAGTCATGACATGACGCATGCTTGCAAGTTTGTGTTTCCAGTAAATTCGCGATTGACCATCAATAAAATACTTGTATGAGTGGTTGGTTTTTAATTCACAGTAGCTCCTCCATAGACTTGCATCAGAATAAACTCTTCAAATTATTATTTATCAAATTATAAATGCTTGAATTGGGAAGCACTAAATATAAAGTTAGAAAATTCTATGCATATGATTAATTATACCCTTCAATCGTCATAGGATGGCGCTGTCGTCTCCTTTAACCCTAAAACATTGCCTGTCATAACTTCTTCATTCTTAATGTATCATATTGTACTTTACATATTGTAATATTTTCATAAGCAATTTACACTAAAGAGATGAATATATTCTGTACCCTCACAGAGGTTCCTGCAGCACCTGAGAGATCTCGCCGGACGCATGTCCTCTGGCGCAAGGGGTGCTGGACTCGGACTGAAGTTATTGATTGGAGCTGGTGCTCTCGCTTATGGAGTTAAAGAAGCCACATACACAGGTACATCAAGTCTTAGAAGCATCTCCTTACATTATCAGATAAACATTGTCTGTTCAGTTAACTATTTCAAGATGTGACAGAAACCTTTTTTCCTACCTTATAGTCTCATTGTTAGCTTATAATCGAAATAATATTGCCCCCACTAAGTCCTCAGGCCAGCTACAAATCATTTTTTTAATTATTCTTAAGAATAATATAAGTGCATTTAAGTGTATTCGATGCCAAAGTTTTACAGTAGACATGAAACTACTAGTTGAGAGTTAAAAGTCTCAGAAGTCTAGAGCAACACTTGCATATAAATCTGTACTTTTGTGAAATTGTTAATATACTTTTAGTTAGCGGTCTAAGCACCAAAGTTGCTGAAACCCTTTTGTATTTGTACTGATTTTCTTATTTTTCTAACTTTTTTTTTCTTCTCTAAAAGTAACTGGGTGTCAGAAAACGTAAGGCCCAGAGATCTCAAACTTGGTGGGATGGTCCCAAATCCCACCCACTACTCAGGCAAGCGAAACTACATGCTATTCTAGTTGCCGCTATTATAAGCACATTTACATTTTCACTCATAATTTGGGAACTGTAAGTGCTTGAATCAAAATTCTTCTTTCCTCTGAATCCTTTCTCCAAGCCAAACAAAATGTATATCCTTGATTTCATTTTCGTCATGTTGAATTTTCTGGAAAACCTACTTTTTCTAATTCCTCTTAGGCCGTTTGTCAGATTAGCACAAAATTTGCCATGTACAGTTGAAGTCAGAAGTTTACATACACTTAGGTCGAAGTCATTAAAAACATTTTTTTAACTACTCCACAGATTTAATATTAGCAAACTATAATTTTGGCAAGTCGTTTAGGACATCTACTTTGTGCATGACAAAAGTAATTTTTCCAACAATTGTTGACAGACAGATTGTTTCACTTTTAATTGACTATATCACAATTCCAGTGGGTCAGAAGTTTACATACACTAAGTTAACTGTGCCTTTAAGCAGCTTGGAAAATTCCAGAAAATGATGTCAAGCCTTTAGACAATTAGCCTATTAGCTTCTGATAGGAAGTGTACTGATGTGGAGGTGTACCTGTGGATGTATTTTAAGGCTTACCTTCAAACTCAGTGCCTCTTTGCTTGACATCATGGGAAAATCAAGAGAAATCAGCCAAGACCTCAGAAAAAAAATTGTGGACCTCCACAAGCTTGGTTCGTCCTTGGGAGCAGTTTCCAAACGGCTGAAGGTACCACGTTCATCTGTACAAACAATAGTATGCAAGTATATACACCATGGGCCCACGCAGTCATCATACCGCTCAGGAAGGAGATGCATTCTGTCTCGTAGAGATGAATGTAGTTTGGTACGAAAAATGCAAATCAATCCCAGAACAACAGCAAAGGACCTTGTGAAGATGTTGGAGGAAACCGGTAGACAAGTATCTATATCCACAGTAAAACAAGTCCTACATGGATATAACCTGAAAAGCTGCTTAGCAAGGAAGAAGACAATGTTCCAAAACCATAAAAAAAGCCAGACTACAGTTTGCAAGTACACATGGGGACAAAGATCTTACTTTTTGGAGAAATTTCCTCTGGTCTAATGAAACAAAAATTTAACTGTTTGGCCATTATGACCATCGTTATGTCTGGAGGAAGAAGGGCATGGCTTGCAAACCTAAGAACACCATCCCAATCGTGAAGCATGGGAGTGGCAGCATCATGTTGTGGGGGTGCTTTGCTGCAGGAGGGACTGATGCACTTCACAAAATAGATGGCATCATGAGGAAGGAAAATTATGTGGATATATTGAAGCAACATCTCAAGACATCAGCCAGGAAGTTAAAGCTTGATCACAAATGGGTCTTCCAAAAGGACAATGACCCCAAGCATACCTCAAGTTGTGGCAAAATGGCTTAAGTACAACAAAGTCAAGATATTGGAGTGGCCATCACAAAGCCCTGATCTCAATCCGATAGAAAATTTCTGGGCAGAACTGAAAAAGTGTGTGCGAGCAAGGAGGCCTACAAACCTGATTCAGTTACACCAGTTCCGTCTGGAGGAATGGGCCAAAATTCTTATTGTGAGAAGCTTGTGGAAGGCTACTCAAAAGGTTTGACCCAAGTTAAACAATTTAAAGGCAATGTGATGAAAGAAATAAAAGCTGAAATAAATAATTCTCTCTTATTCTGACATTTCCCATTCTTAAAATAGTGATCCTAACTGACATAAGACAGGGAAAGTTTTCTACGATTAAATGTCAGGAATTGTGAAAAAATGAGTTTAAATGTATTTGGCTAAGGTGTATGTAAACCTCTGACTTCAACTGTATCATCTAGAGACCTTATTGACCAAAAGATGTTTTCAGATTTTTGATTTGTCAGTTCTTTTGGCAGATTTTAGGCAATACATTTTTTGAGTGCGGACTATTTTAAATAAATTGCCTGTATCTCCTGAACACAAAGTCCAATTTGCATGAAACTTGGTATGCATTAACAACAGGACATTATGAGGGTACACACACAATTTAACAGAATTCCACCAATAGGTGGCACAAAAAAAAAAATCATAATTCCGAAACCGTTTGATAGAGGAAGTTGAAATTGGGTTTGGTGCTTTTGTACAAGTGCTGACATATTCTTAAAAAATGAGTGAAGAAATCAACAAACATGGCGTCAAATAGCCAATGAAATTTCAGCTGCCAATATTTTCAATAGTGAATGGCTGATTGTCATGAAATGTAATTCACATGTTCAGGAGTTCATAAGAGGGCAGTTTATACATTTTTCTGAACATTGACCACAAGGTGGTGCTATAATGACTGAATGTATGTTTTACCTTAGACTGTATCTCAGGATCCATATAGGTTTAAAATAAAATTCTTGATTCATCTAATTCATTTAGTTCTACCAAATCTATTGGTCATGTGTTTGTCCATATTGACTATAAAAAATAAAATAAAAAAAGCTACTCTTTGAACTCAACCTCGGCCGTTTGTCTAATTTGCATGAGATTTGGCATGTTATCTCAAGACCCTCATGACAAAAAATAATTTTTGGATTTCTCATTTAGCAGATATAAGCAGATAAAATTTGCGAGCATTGCCCATAATGACTGATTTCCGCCATTTTTAATTTCCTGGAAAACCAATTTTTTTCCCGTTTATCTGATTCGCACACAATTTGGCACGTTATCTAGAGTGACCTTCCCGACCAAAAATTGTGTTCCGATTTTTGATTTGTCAATTTGTTATATAACAGATATATAGCAGATATAAGGCAATAAATTTTTTTTTTTTTTTTTTTTTGAGCGTGGCCCATTTTGACTGAATAGCCTACATCTAGGCTGTAGCCTAATAATAACCTATATCTCCTGAATGCAAATTTATATTTGCATGAAACTTGGTACACATTAACAACAGGACATGAGAATGCTCACAAAATTCCACAGAATTTTTTCGATAGGTAGTGCTTAAAGAAAAGAAAGCTTGTAACTCTGCAACCGTTTGATTGAGGAAGTTGAAATTTGGTGTTGTGCGTCTTCGTTACATTTACTGACATATCAAATATCAAGTGAACAAATCAACAAACATGGCAGCAAACTGCCAATCAAATTTCTGTTGCCAATAATTTAAATTGCGAATGGACGATCATCATGAAATTTAAGAGACATGTTCAGGATGCCATAATGAGGCAGTGTATCAAATATTTCATCAATCAGCCACAAGGTGGCGCAGTAATGACTGATTATAAACGTTTATCTTGTATCTCGGGAAACGTATAGGCTAGAATTAAAATTCTTGATTTCTTCTGATTCTGTAAGTGCTAACAAATCTATTGGTCATGTGTTTGTCCAAAATGACTATTAAAACAATACGCCATTTTTAATAAAAAAAAAAAAAGAAAAGAAAATCTACTTTTTGAACTCATCCTATACCATTTTTCCTATTTGCATGAAATTAGTTTTGAGTTTAGATTTAGTGCTAGGATTAATTGGCCTGTGTCTTGACAGTGCAGTATCCAACTTCACAAAACTTAAAACACATAGCAATCCATGACAGTCTGAAAACATGCCAAATTTTATGAATTTACAATGATAGGGGACGCTATAACTTAAGACAGTCCTTCAAACTGTTCCAGCAAATCTGTTCAAATGTATCCAAAGGATTCAAAGGATCTGTTCTTTTCAAACTTAGCCAAGTTTTGCCCATATCCAATCCTTCTTTGCTGCTCATCGCTATATTCATTGTTTTAGTTAATCTGTCTTTCACAGTGCAGATTCAGGGCTGATCAAGAAATCCTGATCAGCATTATCCCCTTTATGTCTGCACACATTATAACAGTATTAAAAAGCCAGATTTGCACTTTTAATTTAAGAAAAATGTCACCACTCTTGTCTGATCTTGTCTTTAGTGGAGGGTGGTCAGCGAGCAATCGTCTTTAACAGAATCGGAGGAATGCAGGTGGACACCGTCCTCTCTGAGGGTCTCCACTTCAGGTATTGACACTTAAAAAAGATAAATGGTGCTGTAAATAACCAAACCCCTTATGTTATCTTACTGTAACATAGAAGGAAAGTTTTAACCTACTGAATAAAATGCTTTGTATCTGCAAAATCAATTATTAAGCTCTTTTGCTCTTATAGGATACCATGGTTTCAGTATCCAATTATATATGATATCAGAGCCAAACCAAGGAAAATATCATCTTTAACAGGAAGTAAAGGTAACATCTGGACTTATTTTTATTGTGCATACTTGGCTTGTTATTTTGATCATTCTTTGTTCATGTAAAATTTTTTGTTCTTTTGTGACCATTTGAACAAAGCAATCATTTGCTCACATTGTTGATTTTAAGTTAATTTAATTGCAGTTGGCTAAGCCAAGTTCAAGAGTTGCTCATTCATTATTTGTGGAGAATGTCAGACCTCCACTTTGATCCTTGTTATGATGTTGTCAGACCTGCAGATGGTGAACATCGCTTTGCGTGTGCTGTCACGACCTGTGGCCTCCAACCTTCCAATCTTATACCAGCAACTTGGGAAGGACTATGATGAGCGTGTGCTGCCATCTATTGTAAACGAAGTTCTGAAGAGTGTGGTAGCCAAGTTCAATGCCTCACAACTAATCACACAAAGAGCCCAGGTAAGTGTTCTCTAGGTTCTTGTTTAGAAACCTTATTGATGGGATGTGTGTTTAAATTAAGGGAATATGTAGATCTTTGTATATGAATATGTAGATCAGTCTACAAAATGATTGTTCCTAAGCGTTCTTCACCACTAATTGAGTGTAGGTTTCATTACTTATCCGGCGGGAGCTCTTTGAGCGTGCTAAGGACTTCAACATTATTCTCGATGATGTGGCTATCACAGAGCTGAGCTTCAGCAAGGAGTACACAGCAGCTGTGGAAGCCAAACAAGTTGGTAAGTCAAATTCAATTATTGTGTGCTGTAGTGCAATGTGTGCACAGTTACTGTAATATAGAGTGTGCATGGTCTTCCAGCCCAGCAGGAGGCGCAGAGAGCTCAGTTCTTTGTGGAGAAAGCAAAACAAGAACAAAGGCAGAAGATCATCCAAGCTGAAGGAGAAGCCCAGGCAGCTAAAATGGTATGAGCTGCTTCTCATATATGTATTAATTAGCCAAACACTCACTGATCTAAATATCATGTGCCAATAAATGTGAATATTAAATGTATTTGTTGAGAAAAGTATTTCAATTTATACTCTAGGTGCCCCCAAGAACCCACATATCTCAAATGAGCATTCATGATCCTGTATCTCTGTTTAAGTCATAGATGTTTTTTGATTTGTGTTCTGATCTCATTCACAGTTAGGGGAGGCCGTCACAAAGAACCCTGGTTATCTTAAACTAAGAAGAATAAGAGCAGCGCAGAACATTGCCAAAACGGTATGAAGTTATTATTCACCTGTACTCCATTTCAGTTCTTCGCATTCTTTTTGGTAGTTTATTCATGTTTTTTTAATGACTTATCCTTTTGTAAACTGCACCCTTTGGAAAAAAAGATGTGTATCTCAACCGTGTAAATATTTTATGTTCACTAGTAGTTCTGCCAAGCTTCAGCTGGTCTTGGATGGCTTTTTTGGCTTAACATTTGTGCAATTGGAGTTTTGGAAAAGCAGAAAGTTTTGATGCCCTGACCAGATGAAGGTTGTTTTCCAGGTGGCAGCTTCACAAAACAAGGTGTACCTGAGTGCAGATAGTTTGGTTCTGAATCTACAGGATGACTCATTTAATAAGTAAGAGCTTAGTTTTTTCAATTTAGAAATGTGCCATCCACATCTAGTCTTCCTATATGTAGGATTGTTTTTAAATCTTTCTTACAAACACATTATTTTCTACTTATTTAAAGACTTGTATTGAGGAAAAATAGTTATTGATTTTTATTGTAACAAAATCTTCTGTTTGTATTACAGATTGTCACTTGGAAAGAAGTAACCCATGCAGAATGGCACTTTCATTGCAAATGTCAGGTTATATTGCAGTAACCATATGTGTATCCTAAAGATGGCTGAATGGGTCACATGATTTTGTGATTGAGTCAAAAATGGATGTGTTAGTTCAGCTGAAACTCATTAAACGTCTAATGGTGTAGTCCTGGTGCTTCAGATAAATTTGACTCCACAAATGACTGGTTATCAAGACACTGCAGTTTTGTGATAAGTTTCAGCACAATGAATAAAGGCAGCCATGTACAACTGTACCAGATTATTTTCATACATTTCACTGTTGATTGTTGTTATTGGTGTAACAGAACACATGTATCTTTGAATGATACATTAAAAAGCTCAAGGTTGGCTGCAACAATAAATCCATCCATTCTTATGGGAATGATTCAGATTTTTCTTGAAATATAATGGCCCATGCAGTTATGTATATGACAGAATAACAGCTAAATAAAAACCCTTCATTATGTCAGAACATTTTAAATTCATGTTGTTGTTTTAGTTTATCAAGGGTGCCATTGTTAGTCCTATTATTAGTTATTAGGTTTGCCAATTATATTAGTGTTTGGATAGACTTTGAATGTAATAATTTTAAAGGAATATTCCGGGTACAATACAAGTTAAGCTCAATCAGCATCATTTGTGACATAATATTGATTACCACAAAAATTATTTTGATTTGCCCCACCTTTTCTTTAAAAAAAAAAAAAAAAGCAAAAATCGAGGATACAGTTAGGCACTTACAATGGAAGAGAATGGAGGCCAATTTCTGAACGTTGAAATACTCACTTTTTCAAAAGTATAGCCACATAACCACAATGTGCGGGTAAACATGAGATTAGTGTGATAAAATCTCTTGCTAACCTTTTCTGTGTAAAGTTATAGCCGCCCTTACAAAAATCACGAGTTCATGGCAAACTTGTGGAAGTAATGTATTGTTGCCAAAGGTTTGCCAGAGGTTCACCACTACCGCTAAAGAGCTGCAAACTCCTGGCAAACATTTGTGGTGAATCACAAGCTCATTTGCATGTGAAAATAAGCTACAAATTTGTGGCAAGTTTGCAGCTATTTCTGATTTTTTTGTAAGGGCAATTTTACAACTTGGTTGCTATGACGATGTGATGTCAACAAACCTCAAACCCTAAAATGACTGTTATAAATGACAATTTAAACAACTTTACAGCTCAGGTAATACATTAGTTTTAACAGAAGAATTAATGTAAGTGCTTTTATAAAATTATAAGCTTCACATTTCTGCCTTTTACACCTTTAAAAGTGCCTCACTGTATTCTTGATTTTTACTTATTTTATTTTTTTTTAAGAAAAGGAGGGACGAGTCAAGATTATTTCTTGTGGAAATCAACATTGTTACACATATGCTGTCGAATGAGTTTAACTTGTATTGAATCCGGAATATTCTTTAAAGCAATTATGTTCTCGTGTTTTCAGTGAAATATTTATTTCTAAAATGTTTGGCAGACATTTGCCTTTGGTTGACAGTGGTTTAGCCCTAACTGTAGGTCTTTACTGCCTTAAAAGACCATTAAAAAAAAAATGTAATTAGTGAAATATTATGGTATCTAAACTGGACTGCAGTATAAAAGTATCACCCTGCCACCTGGTTCTGTTTACTTCAACAGTCTAAGAATCCAGCTCCTTGACCCTCTCTGAGTTCAGCCCTCTAATTGCCCTTTGAACTCTTCCCTCCCCCAAAACTCAGTGAGTAGAGTGCGGCATGTTGGGCTCTCCTATTGGCTCCTTTATATTTGCATTCTTTGAAAAGCACCAATAAGCCAAAACCCAGACACTTCTGTCAGACTGTTTATTACATTGATTATTATTATTTTATTTATTTTTTTACATAGTTTAAAGGGATAGCTCACCAAAAAAGAAAAATTCTGTGATCATTCAGTCACTTTCATGATGTTCTAAACCCATTTTACTTTCTTCATTGGAAACGAAAAGGAGATTATTGGCAGTATGTAAGTCTTTGAAACCATTCACTTTCAATGCATCTTTTTCCAGAAGTGCAAAGTGAATTTTTGCTGAACATCTCCTGTTGTGTTCTGCAGAAGAAAGTCAAATGGGTTTGAAACAACATTGGCCTAAATGATGCCAGAATTTTAAATTTTGGGTGAACTATCC
This sequence comes from Myxocyprinus asiaticus, assembly GCF_019703515.2. Classification (NCBI taxonomy): domain Eukaryota; kingdom Metazoa; phylum Chordata; class Actinopteri; order Cypriniformes; family Catostomidae; genus Myxocyprinus; species Myxocyprinus asiaticus. Next base: position 26,856,960 of record NC_059355.1, read on the forward strand.
CTCTAGCCCGGCCTCATTGTAAGATTTTCGCATGTAAACATGATAAGCAGATGAAGTCGCTGACTGTGTGCATATTCTGTGGATCATCGGGTTGTGTTAAAGCTCTTATATGACTGCTGTCTCAGTATAATTAGATCATATTAAGCCCTTTGTGTACGTGTGCTCTGGTGTTAACATATATACCCTACAGAAGTTGTGTTTACATAATTATTCTGCATTGCTGAATGCTGTTTTCCTTTCTACAATGTTGGGTGATGATTTCACCTTTTGCTGCTTAAAACTGGAGGTGCCGTTAAAGAGAGTTTGCACACATTACTTTATTTCTTGAGTGGAACACAAAAGGAGATCATGTAAGCCTCAGTCACCATTGACTTTCATTGCATTTTCTTTTCTTTCTTTTTTTTCAATACAATAGAAATTAATGGTGACTGAGGGTGTCATTTGGTTAATATTTCCTTTTATGTTGCACGTCAGAAAGAAAGTCATATAGATTTTTGAGCAACATGGAGGTGCATAAATGAATTTTTTTTCTTTTTCTTTTTTATTTGGTGGGGGGGGGACGACTATCCCTTTAATCAAGTTCAATCAAAATCACAAAATTCAAACTCTTAATAGGATCAGACTTTTAAAATAGCCCCACTAGGTGGCATTCAATACCCAAAACTGCCTTATATGGCCTCTGAGAGCTGTAGAGAATGTCTAGTCCTACAAATGTTTGAGCTTGGGTTCAAGTCAAGTCTGCTCCTGTATTTGTTTGCATGCACAAAGGCATAGTGTACATCTGGGTTAAGAGTGGGGCACGTGTGTTGCCTCGGGTTTTAAAGCAACCATTCATCCTTAATGGGCCCCCATACAATGTCCCGCCATAGTGAAAATCTGCGTTGAAGGAGAAGGGGTTACAACACATGCTTATTCATGAAGGTGGGCTATAGGTCAGCCATCTGTGAGCGAACACACACAGATCTCCCTAAAGCTCTGGTCATCGAAGTCCTAAAATACCAATGCATATAAATGCAATACTTTTGAGTTAAATGAGTTTTCTGGGAGGATAATAATTTTTGTTTTTGTCAGTGTTGGTTGGAACAATCAAAAAAGTAATCCACTACAAATTCCTTATCACTTCATTAAAATTGTAATGAGATTACTTATTTGGAAAAGTCACATTACTCATAAATTTCAAGTTACTTTCTAAAAAAAAATTCCTTGTTCATTGTTGCACACAAGTCATACACTCAGCAATGCACATTTCTTCCTTACAATGGCTCGTTAGGGGGTGCACACCCTTTAGCTGTCAGAAACAGACATACATATGAACATAATTCAAGTTTTAAATGTATTCTACATAATTGCTTTTTAAATATCTGTAATCCTAGTGATGTACTTAAAAGTAATTTAAGTGAATGAAATTAAAATAAATTCAAATACACTTTGAAATCTTACAATTCATTAAGTTGCACTACTTTTTTTGACTAAAAAGTAAATAGATTACTGTAACTAATTGCTTTGTAATCAGATTACTCCCAACAGCTAAACTAAAGCTTGACGGAGAGTTGAAATCAGTATGTTGATATGCACTTTAAAAATTCGATTTCAGTAAGACTTAAAATTAAAATGTCATGTAAATGATTTAGTCCGACTGAAATCATGAAATTTTTTGCTAAGTCGTAGCTCGTCTTTGTCCTGCATTTATACACCTAATCAGACCATAACTTGCCTTAGTGCTGTACGCATGCTCTGAAAGACAGAGGTGATGTGCAACATGTATTCGTTTATTTGATGTCCTAATATTCTATAACGCTTTGTGTCGTGGACTTGGACAGACAGATGAAGACTGTAGCTCGACTACACAAAACCTGCTGTTGTTTGATTATAACTGTGCATGTAAATGATGTCTGGCTGTTACTTAAAGAGTCAGGAAGGATGCATGGTTTTTGGAAATACGAACATTTTGTTTATTTATTGAGCTTTTATGGCTGTAATACACTCCATTGGGCAAGAACAGTGAAACACCTGCCTGGATAAGCTGAATGTTAATTGGGGGAATATGCTGGCTGCAACAGTGAATTTTTTAACACGGCTTGCTGGCACCCTCCCTTTCCAGACCCGCACTGCAAAAAAGGCATGCCCATTGCTCAGTTGGTGTGTCTCCATGGCAACATTGACCTCATGCTGTGACAGGCAATCTGGGCCGGTTGCTATGGTGATTCTCTGTGACATCAAACCTGAGCCTCAGTTGCCATGGCACCACACCTACTGGCTCAGCAGCTATTTCTGTGTGATATCTAGAGCCAACAGGCAGCAGAGTTACAATGTTCCATTTTCATTTGTGATACTCGTTCCTTTGTTCCAGAGCTGTTTTATGCACTGTTTATGCAATAAGTAATGTTCTACTGTCTAATGATGTGTAGTAGGATTTATCTGTCATCTTTTCGTTGTTAAACACTGTAGTCTTTGAAACTAAAAAAACAATTTTCTTCACTATTCCTATTGTGAGGAAAACTATTTTTCCTCTTAAGAAAAACCCTTGCAATTAGGAAATCTATTATATGAGCTCAGTGTCTTTGAGTAAGGCATGATTTTCAAGGACAAATGAATTATAAACTATGTTTTATCCAAAGATGGCGCTCTGCTGCCAACTAATCTCCCTGTCCTGCAGAGAATCTTAATGAAGACAAATCAAAACAGCTATTTCATTAAAAAACATTTGTTTGCAGACAGAATTTTGCTTTCATTGTTCTAACTGCAGTTGCATAATTCCTCAAATCGAATTATGAGAAGCTTGTACATTTGTAAACCAACTGGAATTTAATGACTGCTGTGTTTGAAGTGTGTATATGTCGGCTTCGTGTTTCTCTGGGGCAGATCAAGGGTGCCGCCCATGCTTGTTTGGTGTCTTGTGGCTCATTATAGGTGTGTGAGGGTCCCTAATGGAGGTGTTGGGCACTGCAGAGGCCCATCACCCATCTTCATTATAGGTGATAAATGTGAGCAAGGGCCCCATTGTCCCCTCCCCTCTCTCTTTTCTGTCTCTCTCCCTACCCTTCTCCCCATCACTCTTATTTTGCTCCTCCTGCGATCCTTATTGTGTGTACTCATGTCTAAGTTCTGTTCTCTGACACAGTTGAGATTTATTTTATTTACTGTTCCAGAAGTTCTCTAGGTCTGCTCTGTCTGTCAAAGCCCCCTCAGGTCTCTGTCATTTTTCAGCCTGACTTGTTCACCCCTGTAGATTTCAGAGTTTCAATGGAAAGCATGTCTGTAAAGTGAGCCATGGAGTATGTGAGAGTGCATCAAGAGTCAGCCGGGATTGCCATGAAACAATATTGAACCAAGCAAATGAATTAACCTTCCCTTCCTCCTCCTCTGTATAGAGAGAGAGAATAGACACAATGCTTCCTTTATAAATGCTGATTCTGTGTGAGCATTTGTTTTTCATTTTCAATGTAATTTGGTTGACCATGGCTCTGTTCCAATACTAAGTGAGCTGCCTTACTGTCTACTGCCTACATAGAAAGGTATCCTTACTGACATGGAACATCCGAAGTGACCTATTCGGAGTGGTCTACATGGGCATGCTCCTCTTTCACAAAGCGGACAGAAGACTGAACTCACTCTTGAATTAAATAGAGTTTGACTAGAGTCCCTTCAAGGCAAGTATGGTAGCTCGGTGGCCATGTTCGTAGCACTTCCAGGAGGCTCTTTTCTGTCTCTATTGGATACAAGTGCTAAACAAGTTTTAGCTCCTAAATACTGTACTTAAAGGGAAACATCGAAATCTCCAAAAAGTTTGGTCAAGGTTATGATCAGGGCTTGACATTAACTTTGGCTCATCTTTAGAACATCGTGCGGCAAACATGACCAGTTAGAACAGGAGCAGGATAGAACAGGAAGAAACCTTTGTCAATCATTTGTCCATGGAAGTCCAGATTTGAACCCCCTTTAACCATTCTAAATTGAACTTGCCTTCATGAAAGTTTACCATTGTTCTTCCATTTTTCAAATGTGGCATTTATAAAATTAAGGCCATAAGCACAGGTCAGACCATGGATGGCTGTACAATACTGTGGTTAGGCTAATGTAGATGGTTTAAAAAATAAACTATATTATTTGTCATGAAACAACTAAAAGCCTAAACACATTTAGAAACCTTTAACTACAACTTCCACAGTTAACAATTCCAAGGAGATGTTAGGTAGATTAAACTCAATCACCATTCACTTTCATTGCTCCTTTATCCATAAATGGGAAAATGTATTAATCTTTTCTTTCCAATCATGGAAGAAAGAAAGTCCTGTGGGTTTGGATCAAGATTAAGTTGAGTAAATGATGACAAATGAAATGAAGTCTTAGAGATTCACCCTAATCTATTTAAAACCATTTACTAATTAGTGTTCCTGTAGTAAAAACATTTTAATATGGATGTTGATGTGTGTTTAAAAAATTTTGTAATCGATGTTGATGCATGGCACACTGTTGTCTCTTAACCTCGTCAGTGTTGTTTAATGTCAGAGCTGTTTAGCAGTTTGAGAGGTTCGACTTCCTCCATATAGTGCTTTAAAGCATCGTGTTTGCGTGAAAACATGCTTCATTTCATTTATGAGAGGCAAAATTAGCACTTATAGCCTCTGAATGTGAGGCGAATAAAATTCAATTTACTTTGGCTGTGGCCACCAGACAAAATGGCTAGTAAGGGTGACTGAGTTACCCACCATTGCCGATTTTACCTGCATTTGGCTGGTGGGCAGGTGTTTACAGCCGCCATATTCAGTGTAACGATTTCTCCCATTCATAGTACACCACAGTGACCCGTCTCATCCTATACTCTCTCTGGTTTGCCTTTAGCCTGTTCCTAATCTAACAATGCAATAAAAATACACAACACACATTAATATTTGGTAAATAGACTTATAAGCCTACAATAAAGCTAAATTTAAGTAAACTAAACTAAAATTGTAATTCACTAATAAGCCTAAAAATGCATACAACACATAAATATTGGGTAAAAAAATGCAATTTTCATTAGACTGAACAATTTTACTTTATATTTATAATCAACATTTCCTTTTACTTCCTCTGTCATCTTGTATTTTTTTTTCACTGGGTTCATTGCAGTACATTCTGGGATTGCTTTCTCTTAAAAGGAGACATGCAGTGTTGCCTAAGAATTTGGCCAAAAGAAGGCAGACTTCCTTTGAAAGCAGTATTTTTAGAACAGCATTTTTGAAATCCTTTTTGGATTTTGGAACATCTGGAGCTTGCCTTTGATGCCTTAAAATGTGATCTAGTTACGCAGCTAACTAAGTTCCGGAGCAGAGAATATTTTCATTTCTAGTTCCTAGTCAGTGCTCTTTTTGACACTGTTGTGGAGGAAAATGAGTAAGTGGTAAATACTAGGTTTCCCGCTGTTAACCCCTTCTAATAGCAAGTGAGAAATTAATGCAGGATGATTTGGAGGTAGCTAAATATTACACACACACACATTACTACACATTATTACATGTATAGTACTAAATCTCTATTCATTCTTTGCATATTATAAACATGACTAGCGCATTTAACATGGCTAAAAACATAACCCCTTATAACATAACATAATTACACAAAAAGTACCACATCTGTCTTGAGTTTGGCCTCTATTTTAAAGAGGCTTCGCCTATACATAGTAGCTCTTTGATGTAGTTCAGGAGAGGTTACTGTTTACATGTGGTCAGTCTTCCTGTGGTAAGGGTGAGGAAGTATGCCTCAGGTGATCCGCTGCACAGCCAGAATGTGCTCATCTCATCGTTTTATTTCCAACCCATTCCCCCATTTCACCTCCACAACCTCCTTCATTGTTCCCAAGGGAGGATTTTCAGAGTTGTTGTTGGACCACCAAAATAAATGACTTTAAGCTTAGCAACTGACTCTTAATGACCGTTCTCCTGACAGTGATTCATCTTAGGACACTATATGGCCATGCAAATGCAAAACACAGTATTTTGTTTTAAAAACATCTGGTAACACTTTACAGTAATGTTCCCTTTCTTAAGGGTTTATAAAGGAGTTTATTAATGACTAATGAGTCATTACAAATGCATTATAAATCATTAATATGTGATTATCACAACATGCATAAAAGGCTGACTTATGTAATACCTGCCAAATAGTAAGACATTTTACCTCACCTGTTCTAAATTCTTAATAACACATATACAAGCAGTTACCTATGAAATTAAACCTTATTGTAAAGCGAACACATGTGAAGCATTAATTCTGAAGTTTTTGCAGAAGATTTTAGGTAACTAGGCCTACGTAAAACCATTATTTTGACAACATAACATGGAGAGTGACATGTCAAAACCTTACAGCACTTAACATAAACACATAGCGGACTGTAGACAAAATGACCTAATCCCTCCATTTGATCTCACTGCATAACAGACTATTTTTGGTACATTATGACATAAATCACGAATTAGAGAATTTTAGTTTTTTGAATACAATAAGTATGAATATGTTTATTTATTAAGCATTTATAATGTAAGTTTGAGTTTTATGCTCATTATTTGGCAAGTATTGAAAGAAAGTTACCCTTTTTATGCATGTTGCTATAACTACATATTATAATTATTAATTTGTATATGGCTGATTAGTTATTAACAAATCTCTTTAAAAACCATTAACAAGAGAAACATTAATGTGATCATTTACCAAAAACCTGATTTATAATTAAACTTTCTTTGACTATGATCTGTCCTGTAACAGATGGGTTTGGCTCAACTATGCTCAAATGAATCCACCTTTTTCTCAGTTTTGTTTCATTGTTAATGTATTGTGTTTTGTCTTTTTTGGGCACTATAGGCACCAATTAATTCTCCATCATCTTAAATACTTATGTAAGGCATTGTGAATAAAAGCTTTGATATATAACCATTTTTAGATATGTGATTATTGTATAAATCTTTGTTCATTCTAGCAGACATTCTTTGTGTAAATGTTCACCAACAAGTGAGTTGGGTGGAGTGCTCTCATTGTTTCATTTGTTCTTGGTTGTCCAGTTACTATAAAAATATTTTCCAGTGTTTGGAAACCTGAGCTGTGGTCAGGACATGTCTGTTTTGCTGGGTGCTGATATCTGTGGATTTTCCCATGAGGATTGATTCAGTTTAGACGCACATCAGTGTGGTCACTGATCGTGCTGTCTGTAGGAGGTGGCACTCTCCCTTAGCATTGGCCTTAGAATTATCAGCAGAGCTTACTCAGCCTCTCTCTCTATCTTCACCACTGGCATTTCTCCCTCACACTTTTGATCCTTATTCTAGTTTCAGCACTCTAATGGAGGAGATGTGCCTATTCTATGGTTCAAGTTGTCAGAATACAATATTAAAGCAAATGTATTTCTGCATTTTACAGATCTTTCATTAATGTCAGTCTTTTTAAAAGCTTGCAAGAAGAGAAAAATGCGGCATCATTATTTTAATATTAATTAAAAAGGAAAATGACAAGAGACCACGTGAATTCTGTTTATAGAAGATTTGGTGTTATCTTTGATTCTTTGTTATCAGTGCAAACTAATTTGGACTATTTGTGGGAAGTTCTGTAGATGTTAATTTGATGGAGCTCTTGACAGAAGAGTGAGCGATTACACAGCAGAACATGATCAAGTGTAGCGCTTTTCCACCATCGGGCTAAACCTTTATTATTGCGGACACATGCCGTTCCGTTATGAACCGGGCTCATTGGCATGGTAACAGTTTCTTTTTCCAGTGTTTTGCTGTAAAATCGGGAAAAGAATGGACTTACTGAGCAAGTGACCAATTGTGAGTCACCATGTCACTACAAGAGTTCTGTCCTGAGTACCATTAGCTGAGAAACCCGGTCCAGGTATGGATTGTAATCGCACCATAACGAACCATGCTCAAGTGGAAATGCTACTGGAACCTTCACTCGCAGTGCTCAGAACCGTTTGGCCTGATGGTGGAAACAGAGAATTGACCCTGTCTGGAAAAAGCTTCAAGATCATTGAGTAATTTCTGAATTTCTAAAAGCCTTGTAAGCACTTAAGGCAGGGTTAAGATGTTCTAATATCTCTCATTCAGTGAGGAAAAGCAAACTCTTCTGCCAGACCCTTCATGCACAATAGCAGCAGATGTGTTTCAGAATATTCACCCTCTGGTTCTTACCATTTTTTGGAGCCTAATTTCTTTCTTTGTCTTCAGTGCTCATCTATTCCCTGTTATGTCTCCAAAATGCTTAGCAGAAGCATTTTCCACATTAAAGCGAAACCAATGATACATTATTTGTCTGAGTATTATGCTTCTTAAATGCTGGATATTTAAGATAATATTCATGGGAGCAGAGTGTTATTTGTAGCTGTATGTTTCTTCCAAAGCTCTAAAACTCCATGTATCTAACAAAGAGTGAAACACCCAGGAAAAGACACTCCTTATTCAAGAGTTGCCTCTTTGTGACATGTTTGAACAAACAATAACAGACTGTTTCATTTTAGGAGAGCATTTTTTTTCTGTGGTCCTCCAGCAATCAGTTAAACCATTCTTTGGGCTTGTTCTCATTCCTCCCCCTCTCTGTTCTGCATTAGTATCTCCCACTCACATTGCAAAAGGCTTGAAATTTTGCACACTGCAACCTTTTTGATGGAGAACATGAATATTTATTCATTGTTTGCATTCACCCTCTCTCCCTCCTCTCTTGATCTCCCTCTCTGTCTGTCAGACTTCCCATTTTCTGCGATTTCTCTTTCATCTTCCTCTTCATTGTTATCTTGCCTTCTCATTTTTCAGGATTTATATCTGTATTAATACATATGGTACAGGCAAGTATGTTATCAGACCCTCCATCAGTATGGAAATCTTGAGGTCACCTTACTGCCCTGCAAAGGCAAAACACACTAGCAACACATTTTGTCAAAATTAAGCTAAAGGATGACCGAAATCAGGTCTATTAGGCTATGATCTGTCCACCCTGGTCTCATACAATCTTTACTATACCTAAATTTTTGCAAGATGATTTTTAAGTGCCGCATTGTAAGTATTGCGGCACTTTCCTGGTGAAATTCACACAAATCATGAGTAAAATGGCAGATTATCAGTTCATAAATATTTTTATCTTTGTTCCTCCCACAATGCTAATGATATCTTAACACATGTCTTTAAATATAGTACATGGATTGTAAGCAACAAGATTTACCAACAAGATTTACAAGCTTGTTTCAGGCACAATCGGCGCCTTCTTTTTAGCCCAACTGATAGAGTGTTACACTTGCGATGTCGAGGACACGAGTCCAGAAATGCATGTCAACACGTGAGCCAAAAGTGTCATAGTAACACCACAAAATGACATGGTTGCTTCAGCAATTGTGTTTTTCATCTCACATTTGCTTTTTATGACACTATCGGTTGGGTTTATTTTTAAGGTTTAGGGTTGGGAGGCACAGATCTGTCTTTAAATGGGGCGTTCTCTCAGTTCTAAGTTTTGCATACCTGTCAGTGGATTTCTGCAGGGGAATTTCCACATGCTCTGTGTTTCACCTCTGTTGCCTGAGAAAGTGTGACAGGGCAGACAGACGTCTGTAGCCATAACAAAGTCTTAGTCAGAACAAAAACATTTTAATGGGGTAATCTGAGTTTGGATGGGCCTTGGTTATATATTGGAAGAGATTCTTCAGTGGAAGGAAAAGTGCCCCTTGCACTACAAACCACATGTTTATAAGGGCCTGCTTATCACAAGCTTTTGTGCGAATGGGAAACCTGATCGTTTTTTGGCACAGTACAGTCTTTCATAAATATAGTAGCCTACTGGTGCCCCAAGTAAACTTTATGCTTGAAATAAAGGTTTCTCTGCTAATGTAGCTTCTGTTGATGAATTGCTGTTCTAATGAACAGCGAGTGTGGCTTTCAGTGGTAAGGGTTTCAATGCTATTTTGGGGGAACATTTCAATGGGCCTGACACCTTAAATATATTATCATACATTTATTTTAAGATGAATGTTATTTTGAAATTTCAAGTCAAGATCCTATTTTTATTTTTATTAGGTTGTAAATTGGATTTTAGGTTATAAATTAACATTGAACAAATTTCTGCATCAAAGGCCATTTAAAGGCTTTGTTGGTATCTCTCTTTCTGCCCTACAGCATGTTTTTTCATCAGTTGTATAAAACCTTCTGCATATTCTGCATCATTCAGGTTTTAAATGATCTCTTGATTAGTTTATTGCAACTCATTCCTCACTGGTCTGTTATCATTACCTCTTGAGTGCTTCCAACATGTTGTGGCCCAGTTTTGTTTAATTGGCTTCACATGGCTCCCAGGACACCTTTGTACTTTGTACCTTTGCACCTGCTACCAAGCCATACACCTGAAAAGCTGCATTCAGCAACCACATAAGTTCTGAAGCTCTCCCCTCAGTCCTCTAAAACATCTCTTTCCTTGCCGCCTGAATGATGTAGTAACCTTCCAAACAGTAAGACTGCAGACTTAACACACACCTTTTTAAATAGCTTTGATTCAACAGTTGACAAAGCTAAGAAAAGGACTAATACTCTAAATCCGTCCACACCTACTAACCAAACCTAACACTCTCCCTGTCTTTTTAAAAACTTTTTATATCCTACACTATGTTCCCACTCACACCTAATGATTTTGACTCAGTAATGGAGTATCTTATGCTATCTGCTGGCATTGCTGCCATCATAATATGCATAACATAACCTACATCCTTTTTGTATTAAAGCATCCAAGGAATGTTAATGTTAATGTTATCCTAGTGTCTAGAGAATCATATAACCATGACTAATTTTACAAAGCTAAAATAAATATTGAAAAGGAAAGGGCAGGTGAAAGTTTTCATGGCTTCAGACTGGCCAGACAGCATTCAAACTCATCTTCATCTTTAAAAAAAACATATAACTTAAGCTGATCTTTTGAATTATTAATCCTTTTGGAATGTACGTAATATAATTATAGAGACAGTGAGTGTGTGCAAGTCCATAAACCTCAGAATTAGGTCTAGGATGGCAGGTGTTTAATACTTGTAGGTATTTAAAACATTCTGAAAGTTCTGTTTGAAAGTTGCTTTATTCTAATTGTACAGTATTGCTTATTTCCAGGCATGCATGATGCACAATGGCAAATAAAGTGATGATTGAGGTTATTCACAAAATATCTTATTATTTATATGTCATAGAGAAAAAAGTTAAAGCAAAATATCTAAATTCATCTTCATGGACATGCTAACCCACATTTACTTTTTTCTCAGTAATCTTATTGACAGCAAGAGATGATTTGCTGTATGCTTTTTGGTGTCAGTGCAGATCCATTATCTGTTAGAGAAGCAATTTAATCCATGAATTGTTACTGTCACAGCCTTTTTTTTTTTTTTAACTATCCTGTTCCTCCTGTTCAACCCATGCTCATCTTTCCGCTCTTCTCTGTTTGTGCAGCCAAAAGAACTCAGCAAACAGACAAGCATTCCCAGAGAATGTGTTAATGTTTTTCAGAGCATGGGAGTCTCAAGAATGAGTAGGCCTTCTGACTCAGGGCTGTTTTACTTGTGAGATGCTAGTAGATTGAAATCTGAGCATAAATTGGGGTGATAATAAACCCTCTGCATTCTTTACTCTTCCATACGTCAGCATTTTCCTCATCATTAATATTACTTAAGCAGATGGAGAATATGGGGTGTGCTGGGATGATGGGGATCTGTAATATGAACCATATGAAATTCCCAGGAGTATGGAAGAGAGTGAATCAATAAAAAAAAGAGGCAAAAAGAAACTGTAGCTAGCAACAGCAAAACAGGAATTGGGTTAATAAGCATAATTTTATCAGTTTTAGTTTTATTGTTGTTGTTTTGTTATTCATGGTTTGATCATCCAGTTTCCATATTTATCATGCAATTAGGTAAAAATGTGCCATTGTGCCATCTGTCGTTGTGTTAATTTCTGTGTTAAGGTGAAGTGGGGGGTTTGTTAAAGGGGTTATGACATGAGGAATCAAATTTTCCTTGATCTTTTGACTAATAAGAAGTCATTGTTCTATAAAAACATACTGAACGTTTCAGAACTAAAAATTTCCTCCTCACTGCAAAAAGAGCATTTGTTGAAATCAAGCAGCCAAAACGATTCGTTCTCTTCTTCCTCCACACTGTGATATCACACTGTTGTAGACATTCGCATCTGACCGCCTCCACAACAACACATCAATGCTTAATTTACCTTATTACTTCCATAGCCCACTGTGAGATGGCAAGTAGAGAGAGCAGGTCAGTCAAGAGCAGAGACCCATAATAGTCATATAAATCATTATAGTGGCTGTTTACTGTCAAATATTAAAGGAGAAGTAGCACCAAAACCAAGTGTACCAAGCTAATAATAGAGCCTCAAGGAACATTTTCAAATAATAAAAAAAGTTCTGTCATGCCTCCTTTAAGCTTTGATTAAGCTTAGATTGAGATACTTGAAGACACTTGAATCCATGACATGTAAAGAAGGTGGCAACAGCTAAACTTAGGTTAGATATGACTAGAATGGAGATAAATGAAACTTCCCAGTTTGTACTTTGTGGGCAATCTGAATGTGAAAGCAGAAATGTCTTCCTTTGTGACACGTGACACCATGTAACCTCTAAAATTATCAAAGGTCTATGAAAACGAGAAAGACTGGAGACAAAGAGTAAGACAGAGAGGGGCCTAGAATGCATAAGGACCTCATGAATTTCAATTAAGAGTCAGGAGTGATGTAGTGTGTTATACAATTTTGTCTGAGTGGTAAATGTCCTGGTCTAAGTAGTGGGAAAACTGTCTCCCACTTAAAAAGGATAGCATAGCAGGAACTATGTCATCATATTTCCCCAACTTCAAATTCGAATGTCATCAAAAACACCTGCTTCATGAATCAGAAACCGAGTTCTCTTGATTGCCAAGAATACTTAGTTCATTTTCATGTTTTTTTTGTTTTGTTTTTTAAATCCCTGACATCTACAGACATCATCAGTAATAATAATAGCAAGTTTTGAAAAACTACTTTGTGCATTCATGACTGTAGGCTAATTACGTATGTGGAAGGAATTTGGAAGGAACCAGCATGCCTCACACGTTTGACAGAACGTTAGACTAAGTTACTGCTGATACAGTAAATTTCTATGTGTGAGTATTCTTACCTCAGCAAAGACATGTCAATTAAGCCAATAAATAAATAAATAAATAAATAATATCAGTGAGCAGCTTCTCCAGTGCATTTCTCTGTAGTAAACATCAAATAGTTGTCAACCTTGAACTTGAAAGATGTCTAATGCATGTTAACTCATGCAAATGTTTTGGCTTCATCTCAAAGAGCACCGCTTTGAAGTACACTGTAAAAAGTACACTTACCTGAAGGTGCTATTTCCACTTGATCTAACCCTTTAAAATTACTTTCATTGTAGTAACCTAAGGAAATAAGGTTGATTCATTCATACTGAATTATATTTAGAGGCCAAGAACCAAAGGTGCTCTGGCACCTGTTGTATTAATTACTTTTCTTACTATTATTCTTTTTGCCCCCCAATGGAAGTCAACCCTATGAACAGTACATAGGAAAATTGTTAAATTTGTCATGCTGATATTGCTGGGTATGAATAGCCCCAGAATAACCAGGAATAACTCTATAGCACCACCACCAGTTAAAAAATTAACTTTACTGTTGCATATAACTTTTAGACTATTTGGTCTTCAAACGGAAATGATTACTCTTCTGTGGTGATTGGAATGTTCCCCTTACATAAAAACTCTGATACTGAATTGTGACAGCCACTGTAAAATGGCTCAAATGATCTTCAGATTGAGCTGCATAGAAATAACAGGATAAAATTATAATGTTTTTTGTTAAAAAGTTACACCAATATGAAGTTGACTGTAGCGACCTCTGTGCTTGGCTGTGCTGACTCTCAGCTTGGTATTTCACTTTGGCGGCTGGCAACCTTATGGCAGTGTGGTGCAGTGGATAGTGTGCAGAAATGTGGAACAGAAAGATACAGGTTTGATCCTGCCATAGCGTGACTTGTTAAGTGGTGTGGGCTTGATTTGCATGTCATATCTATTCTATGTGTTCTTTGTGTTGTGCAATGGATGCCATTACAGTGCTTGGTCCCGTAGTTGCTGCTTGCAGCTATATTTTTTACTTGAATTTAGATGTTACAACATGAAGCACATTTTTTAGATTACCTGATAAAACTTTGTTTTGCAGTGTACTCTAAAATACATGAGTCACTGACACCTGTAATAGAAGGAATATTTGACATCCACACCCAGAAACACCTATTTGTGGATTTTACAATGAAAATAAATTCAAGTCTTTGCAAGTTGGAAGGACTGAGTGACACATACAGTGGATTTGAAGTTTCTGTTTCACTGCAGTTAGTTCCTCACTCATTCTGGGCCCTACACTCTATTACAGTGTACATTTTTGTGGTGGAGGACCTACACGGCCAATGCAACTGGGCCCTCCCTTTCATACAAGGGCCTGTTTGAGTGGCAGATCACTTCTTCCTACAGCTCTTTTAGCCTGCCGCTTTCCTCAACCAAGACCATGTATGGTCAGGGACTAATCAAGAATGGATGGGAGGAGTGACAGCTGGGAACAGTCAAGGCCCCAGTGGTAAAATTAACTTGAGATGTATTTATTTTGAGTATCAGCATAATCAGAGCTGAAAAACAGTGAGGGCAGAGTAACACCGAGTAATATTGAAGATTCATAGACTTCCACAGTGAACTAGTGGGTCAGAGATGCTAAGAAACACACCAGACTGTATTTCTGCACTGGCCACTTTATGAGAAAGAGAGACTAAAAATTGGGATTTGGTTTAGTTGTTATATTCAGCAAGGGAATATGGACAGAATTTAGAAGAATTTTGTATTACAGATTAATTGAACAAACTTCTGCTATTTTTCAGTGATTTTTGTTGTTGTTGTTGTTGTTGTTGAAAGGAAGTTCAAAATAACAAATGGAATAATTAAAAAAATTTAATCAGGTTTCAGTACACACTCTCTCTTCAAGACAATTAACCTTTTTTTTTCTTCTTCGAATGTATAAAAAGTAGCTGGCATTTCTTCTCAAATTACTTGCAAGTAGACTATAACAGTGACTCATATTTTAAATGGTCTGTTCCTCTAGTATGTAGTTATTATGAATCAGTATGAGTAGGCTAAATATAAAGACACAAATGAATAGATATGATTGATGACGTGTTTTAATAACACAGTCTATATCAATCCACGTCTTTACCTTTAGTTATTAAAAAGTAACGTCCTAGGCCCAGTTGCAAAACCTGAATACATAAACCATCAGTTACAATTACTGTTATTGTAAGCCCATTTTATTCTATGATAATATGGTTATAACTGTGCGCTGCGTCCAGTTTTACCAAGAAAACGCCATTCATGGCACCTCACAGCCAGCGGCGGGACACAACAAAGAAGGCTCTCATTGTAATCAATGCAACTGCTAGCCTACACTACAAGAGAGCGAGGCGACTGGCACGAAGGCTTCCCTTGAGCCCGCAGTTCAGTGCCAGTTCGTGCGCGTTGGCAGTTTCGTTGATTTCATTTGGAGCGTTGCGGTTTTGTCGCTTCGCGTCACGCGCTTACAGTGGAGATGATTCCGATGCATGGATGAATTCCGCTCCGCGTTTTCTCTTTCACTCTATGGCTCATCGCAGTGGCGCAGTACTGTATCATGTTTCCGTCCTCGCCTCCTCCTCTTGCCGCCATTTCACATGATCGAGACTCATAATACTTTCACTTACTGTGTCATGGTGGAACATAGGCTCGCTGCAATAATGAGTGTTCATGCGCTACTATTCCCCATGCATTTGTCAACTTTGACTCTTCATTGGCTTTGCAGTGCTTTCTTTACTGTTGGTACTCGGTCACATTTTTTATTTTTTATTAAGTCATCTCAGCGTATGGAAAAAAACAAAATACATAGATTACAGAAGCAAGTCTGCACTAGTTTATGCCAAAATACCCCAGCTGATCACTACAATTACAGTGGTACCTTGATATATGGCCTATACCCACCGCTGTCATAAAAAAAGAAATTAAACATGACAAAAATATTCTAAATGCTTCTTACATTGTTTGAAAGAGATTCCAAATAATTATGGTTTTACAGTAATAATAACTGTGGTATGTTATTTTGGTGGAAACTACAGCTACCATTGTGACTTTAAGGGTTTAGTGTTCCCAGTGATTTTAGCTTTAGATTATTGTTCAGGTCTATCTGCACAATTTCATACTTTTCATATAATACATAATTTCACATGTATCTTTTGTTTGATAAACATCATTCTATATTATTTCAAAATGATTTAGTCTTTCTACACACTTTGGCTCAGAATTTTGGTTCCAAAAATCTGAAGTCACTTAGCCTACAATTCATTATTCTGCAAAACATCTCAGAAACTTCGCTTCTAAAAAAGTATGAATAATTGTTTTCAAGCATATGAAATCAAACAATAGCTACAGTATTTAATTCGATCAATATCTGGGTTTACTGAACACTGACTCTGAGCCCGAACATCCATTCTTACCTACTATATAGTATGCCAAAAACAGTATGCCAGTGGAGTAGTATGTCCGAATCCATAGTATTCATAAGACAGTAAGCGAGAAATGTTCGGATGACCTGCTACTTCCAGCAGGAATTCGAAGTGTGGATTGGTTAACACTTTCCAATCCCATAATGCATCAAGAGCTGAGATGTCATGTTCAAACGCTGGATTTAAAACAAATGGTGGAGAACAGCGGGTCAGAAGGCTGTTTTCAACAGTAAGTGTTGTATACACAAAGACATTTGCTCATTGTGCTTAAATGGCGCTTGTTTAACCGATCTTGAGTGGATTATTTTCACGATTGTTGTTGTCACATCATATATTCTGGTCACGGGACCATGCGTACCTTCCCGGATGTTAGTATGTCCGAATTCTATTCATACAGCCTCTTGTATACCTAATTAGCATACTGTTTTACTGGCCGAGAAGTGTGTTTCTCATCAAATACATTACATACTGTGACAGTATACGGTTTCGGATGCAGGGTGTATGCTAAAAAGATTTGAACATTGTCTGAAACAACTGGTTTTCTGTAGTGCCCCATATTATCGGGCAATATAAGCCTTTCACAAATATATCGGTATCAGCGTATATGTTTTCCGATTGGTGTCATAATGTAGTTTGTCCAGCAGAGCGCGCTCCGTCTCCATTGTTTACAGAGCTGAGCTGATGGTGGTTCTGCTGACAGTGTGGTGTTAAGCAGTGCGGAGTTAAGCAGTGTCTTCACAGTAAGTTGCTAACTAGTTTGTGAAATACACACTGGAAAGTTAATAAACAATGAGCCCATAATTTTCCCTTTTCAATATAACTAACATAACGTTAACCCTGTCCCTGACAACCATGTCACTCATGTTTATCACATCTGTTTGCTATGTTAGCCAGCTATAGTTTGTCAGTGCAGTCAGTAACGTAGCAGATTGAAAGGTAAGCATCAGAGCCAGAGGCGTCATGCCCATTCAGAGTGAGGGGGCACGTGCCCCCTCAGATTTCTGAACCAAGAGGATTTTGAATGGATTATCGGCACTTCCAAAAACGTAATTGTATGGTATCTTCGATAATTAAATTAAATGGTTATTGCATGTACAATCGAATGCCTGTGGCAGAAATCTTTATTCACATGTTTCAATTGTGTCAGTTAAAATCCGATCGAGTCACATATGTTCCGCTATATGCGACGGCCAGTGGCTGCTTCAGAGATCTCGTTCATGGGGAAGGTCAAGCACCACGGGAAAGTGCAGTGTTATGGTAATAAAAACTAATTAGTTGCATCAAATTCAGTGCAGTTAACATTTGCCAACTATGTCTGATCTCTGCGGAATTAATATTTCTATAAAATCTAATATAGATCATGTTTTTGTTTGATTGGTTGCTGTTCATTTACTTTGATGCTGAAATGTATTTTTTCTCAGTTGCCTCCGTGTCTGAGACCATCAATCTGCACATCTTATCATGTGGCTTGTTGAGTGTGTTACCGCGGAACCTAGCACATGTGGAGGCTCACGCTTTTCTCTGCGGCATCCACGCACAACTCACCATGTGCCCCACCGAGAACCACATTATAGCGACCAGGAGGAGGTTAACCCAACATGACTCTACCCACCCTAGCAACCGGGCCAATTGGTAGCTTAGGAAGCCTGACTGGAGTCACTCAGCATGCCCTGGATTCGAACTTGTGACTCCAGATGTGGTAGTCAGCGTCTTTACTTGCTGAGCTACCCAGGCCCCTGTCTTTACACTCTCTTAAGATTTAAAGAAAGCAGCAGCTTGTTATCTTTTTTCAGTGTGAATCGTCTGTTTTTCAGTCATGATAAAAACTTTAAGCAATGAAAGGTGGTTTTACATGGTTCCTCGGTAGCCGCGTGTTCCATATTTTCAACGGGAGAAAGGCGGTGCGGCCACTTTGTTTCATGACTGCTTAGCACACACTGCACAAGATAAAAACATTTTACTTTTCGCGGCTGCTGGATGTCAATGACCACTCAGACACACATGACTGTAATCAGCTGCCATTCAGCTTTTAGTCAGTTCCCGAACAGTCTGATCGATCGGGTTTATCATGGGAAACAAAGACAATAAGCATATTATTAATTGCATAATTATACTGGGCTGGCAATTTTTTTTTATACATAAAGCTAAATTTACTAAGACCCAACCTGTTTTCAATATTTCTTTGAATGAAGTATATTTGTTTTGTACTTCATTGAGATGTATTAAGAAGAAGAATGCCACTTAATTATTTGATTTATTAGAAAGCCTTGGAATTACCTAGCTTTGGTTTACAAAAATAATATATATTTCTTCACTCTTTTTCTCTTATTCTTCTTTTTTTCCTCCTTTACTATTATGCTGTTGTCTGTCGTGTATGAAAAGTGCATGCAAAAAAGTGATGTAAAACCGCCTGAAGATGTCAGACATGCACGCCAACACATAAAATATAACCAAATATATCCATTTCAGATAGACAATTATTGACAGCTGCAAATGTAATAGTTATTAAAAAAAAGTGATACTGTTTCCTGTGATTTATAGGAAGGGGGGAGGGGGGTTGGTTGTATTGGTGTTGCGGTGGCTGACCTTAGTGCCCCCTCAAACAAAATAAGTGCATGACGCCCCTGATCAGAGCACCTTTTTGCAGCTCAGCAGACAGCGGTGCGGTAGTGGATTGTGTCTGTTGAGTGTTGATTTAATGCTATGTTGTTACCTAGTTGATGAGACGCAATGCTGGAAAGTAAATAAACAATGTCCGTCTTTTACTCTCCGTGACAACGAGCCTTATAGCAGCCACGTAGCTACTTTCATCCCTTGTCAGCTGAGTGGAAGCTAATGTGTAAACATGTATTCACCAAACTGTTTTGTTCAGGTTTCACAGTTTGGTGCCCCCTTCAACCGAACAATTCCAGTCATTGTATTTACAAAATGTAATATTTAAAAGTCTGGTATTCCACCATTGAAAGTTTCCCCTGAACTTGTATAGCAGAATACGGTGTAATACCACTGCCGCTGTTTATCTCTTGACTCGGCAGCAGCGAACCATGAGTTATTGTTTGTGACTGTTTTGTTATACATTAACAGCTAAATATAGCTGATGATGTTTTGATAAGCAAGAAAACAGTACTTTATTACAATTTAGAGGTACTTGTATTTTACTTGAGTATTACCATGGCATTTTCTATTACTTTATACTTCCACTCCACTACATTTCAGAGGGAAATATTGTACTTTTTCCACTGCATTTATTGTTTTTAACAGCTATAGTTACTAGTTCATTTTCAGATCAATATTTTATACGTAAAATATATGATCAGTTAAAATTAACTGTTATCTCTGCATTTAAAAAATACCCATCTTAAAAATGCCCAGCTTAAATAAAATGTTCTTTCCTCTATCACCTACAGATGGCTGAAAAGCGACAGCGAACGGGCAGTAAGGTGTGGGACTACTTCTACAAAAATGGTGATGTAGTTGTCTGCAATACCTGCAAAGCAAAGATAAGCCAGGGATCTAGCAAATCCAGTCAAAAGAATACCACCAATTTGTGGTTTCACCTGAAAGTGAGACCAGCTCACAGATTAACTATATCGGCCACCATATTGGTAATCTGTGTATTTTCCCCCTCTAAAATCGGTATCGGTCTCAAAAATCCCATATCGGTCGGGCTCTAATTTTCTGCAATTTGGGGCTTTCTTTAGTCCCTCTAGAGGTCATGAAGGCATCTGCAGACATAGGGCTACTGTAGTCAACTCTACAGCAAATCCCATAGACATTTTATTTTCTAAGAATACATATTCATGGAATATAATTTGGCTTACAGATTCACTAGAAATGATAGCTAGACAGTTTTTGGTGCTTCTTCAGAATGTTTTAGAACATTGCTTGCATTGTTGGTATGGTATATGATATAATAGGCGTAGATAGCCAGCGGTGTGTTCAACCAGAGATGTGCGGACCCCTGGGGGTCCATAAAGGTACTGCAGGGTGTCCGGTAGAATTTATAGAATAGAATATAGACATTTCCTTTTTCATTTAGAAACAGTCTGTTAAGAAATATATAGGCCTATTTTAAAATGTTAATGTTCTAAACCAAAGTTGAAATGTTTCTAATAAAGTCTAGCTCTATTTATAGGGGTCCCAAGGTTTCCTCAGAGTCTGGGACGGTGGGGTGTGGGGGTCCCTGAGGCAAGAAATGTTGAAAACTTTTTAGACAACAGTGCTGGCTGGTTACTTGGCTGTTTTGAGCATTAGTGGACTCATCAAGTTGAGCAGTTCCATGTAAGCACTGACACTTTTTTGTAAGTCATATGCAGCTGTATAAATAAAATTAACTAAATATTATGCTTTGATAAAAGTAATGTGATAACAAATGATGTTCCCACATTTTTTCATACAATGAAATGGTGATTTTTTTTTTTTTCATAAATTAAACATTTGCACTTGTGCCTTGATGTTTTGTTTGTTAAAGTCTGCTTGGATTTATTATTTATTTATTTCATCAACCTTTGATCACACAAGCTCCATCACACAATCTCTTCAATTGGATTTGGGTATAATTGTATTTTATTTTTTTATTTTTATTTATTTTTTAGTCCATCCAGAAAAACCGAATGCAGATAAGAAAGGTGTCCACAAGATGGCAGCAAGTAACCTTGGTTTGTAAAATAAGTCCCCTTGGTGACGCAGCCTAGGTAATGCACTTTTTATGTAGGAAAGTTATTAATATAGCTGTGATATATAATTCTGGCAATAATATGACACTTAAAATGGAGACTGCCTTATAATGCACACTGTTCATCTGTAATAACATAGTTATATATAAGCTGCACCCAATTATTGCATTATTACACACTAGTACTTATTATTTCTGTAGGAAATGATTTGCCATAGACAAATGATATAGGTCCACCCATTGCTTTTCCACCAGATTAATTTGAATAGTTTAAAGTGACACTGAATAATGAGTCTCAGTGAAACAGCTGTGTGTATTAAGCAAAGGTATTCTCCATGTTATGTGCAATGTTTATGATAAGTTTCAGTTACACAGAACCTAAATGTTACATGACATTTTATAGGACTAAATGAATTGTTAAATTAACCTTTCAGTATTTATGAAAGACAGTGAATATGGCACAGCTGTGAACACCATGTGGTCTATGAATTATTAATACAGTTTTGATGTTCAATGCATTTCTAGAGACTTCCCACATACATTAAATCTAGAAAAACAACGATTGTATTGAATCTGAGAATGGCATGGTTCTTAAGATTCAGAAAAAATGAACCACACTTTACAAATTAATAAAGATTGCCAGTGTTATATATAGTAAATCCTTTCTTTCTTTCTTTCTTTCTTTCTTTCTATCAGGTTAGGAAAGCCCATTAAACTCATTATTGCACTTAGTGGGCAGGTTTGAGATTTTGCTTTTATGGACACATTACAAAGTTGATTAACTTAAGCAAGACAAACAGTTAGTCAGAGAAAGGTGCTCTGGTCAGCAGAGTTAAATCTCAGTTGTCAGCTGAACTCCCTTTTGTTAACTGCATCATCAGAGCTGAAAACTGCTCTGGATGTCCTGAGAGGGGAGACTTCCTCCTATAAATGGACTGGGTGGGGTGGACAGGGGGTAAATGGATCTTGAAATTGCCAACATACATTGTCATTACCACATCCTCAACATTAATACATAACTTCATCTTGTATCAGATTTCATGGCAACACAGAACATATAGCAGAATGAGGTCCATTACTGGTTTCACCACTAGGTGGTGTCAGTACACTTAGAATCCAGTAGATGGCTGCCATGGTTACTCTGTCTGTCCCACTATCCCAGTGTCTCCCTCTACCTTTGCCATCTGTTTTTCTAAAAGTAGACAGCAAGTCTCACCACAGACAGGTCACCCTGCCCTATTCATATACATAACTCAAGCAAACATCAAATACTGAATTGCTAACCAACTTTGGCAGCACCTCAAGCACCGAGAGTCTGGCTTTAGATTTTTTTTTTTAGTTTTTTGTTTTTGTCTATGGTTCAAGAAAAGGTCATTAAGCAATGAAAGATTTTGATACTTCAGTGGATGTAATTTCTGGTGTAGATGAAATACGTGCCCAATCATTGGGCAGGGCCGCATCTGGCCCAATCACTGTAGAAATAGCAACATTTCACACACTTTATTCTCCATGAGAGCTTTCTAACTGGAACATTTACTCACTCTCATGTTGTTTCAAACCCATATGACTTTCTTTCTTGTGTGGAGCACAAAAGGAGATGTTTGGCAGAATTTTAAGAACTGACAGCCTCAGGCATCATTCATTTTTATTGTATGGGGGGAAAAAAGATGCAATGAAAGCGAATATTGACTGAGGCTGTCAGTCTCATTCTGCCGAACATCATTTTTGTGTGTGTGTGTGTGTACCATGGAATAGAGAAAGTCATATAGGTTTGGAAGGGTGAGTCCATTATAGGGCAAAAAGAACTGTCTCTTTAAGAGGTTTTTATTTTATTTTTTTATTTATTTATTTATTTTATTTTTTTTTTTTTTTCTGTTGTTGTTTAAAGCTTGAGGAAGAAAGTCTTTCATCTTGACAGTTACATCCACACAAATTCACTATAAACTCAATCCCTGAGGACCTCTTGAAAGTTGTATCTTAACTTCTTTCAAGTGCAAAGATACATGTTAAAACAAGACCCACACTGGTGTACAGCATTCCTGAGGCAGAAGCAAGACCCGTAGCACATGATTTGCAAATAAATTATGTTTCTGCAACTCCACACAAGCCTTGAAATATAATTGGTATAAGTATTATTGGTGCATACAATGTAAAAAGTAGTAATTCCATTTTTACCTTAAGGAGCTATTTCTACTGGATCTATCCCTTAAAAATAGTTTTGTTGGTGTAACCTCATGTAGTTCAGTGATGTTAATATTTTTTTTACTTGAATCAAACCAGTTAATTTAGATGTTACCATATGAAGGTTAACTTTTTTTTGTGTGTGTGTAGGCAATTGCTTTTCTGGTCAACAAGTGTCATGTACATGTGTAGCCTACTTATCAAAATTCTATTATAGAAGTAATGTCAAGGAAAATCAATTATCCAATCCTACATGGCAGTATGTTTGGCCCCTGGTGGTTCAAAAAGAAATATCCCAAAAAAACATAATTTCACTAAAACCACAACACTACAACACTCCTACCACTTTTTTTATTTTTATTTTATTTTTTATTTTTTTTTATTTTTTGTTGTTGTTGTTGTTGTTGTTGTTTTTTGTGAGAATAGAGGTTCTACAGCTGTACGAGTCTTAAATGGTGTGCACAATCTACAAACTTTAACTAGGATTTACTGGTTAAAAAAAGAGTGTTATGCTGCTGCTGGGTCAACATGCTTCTGCTCCACTGTGTTAGTGTGAAGCTGATATGTTATTGTGAAGCTGTAAACCAGAGAAGTGGTCAATTAAAAGTTCCCTACCTGTGTTTGAAGAATCCAGTTCCCAGTGTCCTTCCTTGTTAAGAAAGTGAGTTATTTTTGTAAGTCCTCTCAGGGACTATGTTATCTTTAGAGGCTGCGATCAGCAGTTGATTATGTGAACCATTAAAATGAACAGGCATCCAGAAAAAACAACAATGCAACACCAATACTTTAAAAAATAGCTCACCTAAAAATGAAAAATCTGTCATAATTTACTCACCCTCATGTTGTTACTATTGACTTTCTTTTTTATGCAAAACACAAAAGGTGTTTTAATGAATATCGTGTTTTTTTTTTTTCTCCAATGGTATTATTTTCAATGGTAGTGCATATACCTTACTTTAAAGCTTAAAGGGATAGTTCATCCAAAAATGAAAATTCTCTCATCATTTCAGTGGTTTTTAAAGCCTACCGCAAGTGATTGTTTCTAGTTAAAAAGTACTTAAATATTTATCTTTTCTGCACCAAAAGCAATCTTGTCAATTTTGAAGACATATGGATGACGTTTATGCTGACTGTCTGTCATTTTTGGAGCTTCAAAAGTTGGATCAACATCCATCTATTTTAAGGACCTACTGAGCTAAGATATTTTTCGATTTTTCTTCAAATGTGTTCTGCTGAAGAAAGGAAGTCATTCACATCTAGGATGGCATGAGGGTGAGTAAATGATGAGAGAATTAAAATTTTTGGGTGAACTAACCCTTTAAAAACAACATAAGTTCTCACGTGAACTTGCAAGCCACTGTGAACAAGCTTCTCTCATAGTGCTCATGAACACGCAACAGCAACATGATCACACGGGAAGTTGGCATGTTGTTTCTGAGAGTTCTAGCACCGTACAATCGGCCACATTATGCCGACTTGCTGACAAACGGCATTTCCTATCAGACATTTTTGCATCGGCTCCAGTATTTTTACCTTCCCTTGTGGCGCGACCGGAAGCGCATTGCTTAAGCAGCATGGGAGACCCAGGTTCGAATTCCGAGTTGAAACCAGGATGTACTCACGCATTATCAGTGATAAACGTGATGCGGAGGTTGCATTTTCCCATCTAATTGTAACCGGTGGGCAGGGATGGGCAGTATTTCAGATACATGTATTTGAAATACAAAATACTATTTTGTACTTTGTATTTTCAAATCTTTGAAAAAATCTTATGTAATCTGTATTTACATATATATAAGTTTGGTATTTGTGAATTTTCAAAATACATAAAATACTTTGTGCCAGTCAACCTCTTTGTTAAGCTGCTGATTTCCTGTATCAACTAGTTCAGGCATGCCCCCAACCCCAAGTTTCATGCATGCAAACTGCAGATGTCAGAGAGAACGGCTCCATCTAGCATTGGGTAAGCTAATTTTCTGCATTACTGTAAGGAAATATGGAGTCAAGCTGCGTTCCATTCAACTCGGATGTAGGATATTCCTACTTGAAATCTCCGATCTCCAACCATAAAGGCATTCCATTGCCAGATGCTTGGAAGATGATGTTTAAGGGAACAAAACTGTTTGAAACTTTGCGGGGCCATTCATGTGCTCTGAACTCGTTATTACGATATTTCTGACTCCACTTGAAGAGCACATGTGTTGAAACTTTCTGCACAAGTTTCCTAGTTTGAATTCTTACTAAAAGTGGCATTACATTGCACTATTCCAAGTTGGAACTTGGAAAATCCGACTTTCCAAATTGAATGGAATGCAGCATAAGATAAGGTGAGGATGTGATTGTCAATTCTACTTAAAAAACATAATAATTTCTGGCAACTGTTATTTAATTTCCATTGAAATATTAAGGTAGCTATGATACTTCTCGCCAGCCAATGCAATGCATGTCAACAGTGAGGAAATCAAAATTATTCAGCAGCCAGTTCACTAGCTATCATTAGCTAGATCGCTAGCTAGCAAGCTAAAATGGAACATCATTCAGATTTGCCTTCAGTTAACATGAGGGAATAAAAGAGCATTGGCAAGGGGAAAATAGCATTAGCACTAGCACTGGACATTAGCGCTAGCTAGTCAGTCATGCTAGATAATCGGTTGTTGGTGTTAGCAACTGCTTGTATATTTGCTAGATAGTCAAGTGTGTAAAACATTACTTCTTGCTAGATAGTAAGAAAGGTACCCACTGTTTTACACATGATGTATTTAATAGGGTTTTCCACAAGTATTAGCAGGCTGCAGTGTAACCTGGACAGAAGTATAGAAATGGCTGCTATCTCCAACTCCAAATCCACACATGCAATCCATATGCATCCTGCAAGTCAAGTCAAGTCAAATTTATTTGTTTAGTGCTTTTCAAAAAGCAGCTGTCCATGAAATTATGCTATAACAGAAAATAAATTAATATAATGCCAATGTTAGTTATTTATGTTTAGAGCTATTAGTGGTTAAAATTAGTAAACTAAGTATATGTTGTGGGTCACTGGTTAAACAAAAGGATTTTGAATTAACTATAAGTTTTAGTGTTAAAGTCCTGAAGTCATCCCGAATGAACTGAGAATACATGTAGACGCATTGTCCTTTGATTTTGGCCAATGAAGGCTTTTGTTAGTGGTTAATTAATTTTCTATATAGTTAATTTATTTTTTTCCTCCTTTGACCAAATTTATATAGGTATAATTTAGTGAGGAGCATCGCAGTCCAGCTGGAAGCTTATGGCAGGTAATTTTGGTGAACTCCATCCTGAGCCCATGCTTCAGACAGTGGCTCATGAAGAATCCAATGTCTTTGAGTTTGCATCAATTCATCCTCTGTGAAGTCCATCTTAGTAGACTGAAGTGAAGTGTGGCTGGCACATGCTGCAGTTTGTCATTATCACTCAGCGACACAGTGGGAATCAGACATCAGGCAGGACCGGAGATCGATCTGGCAGGCTCTGGTAACTTCAGGATATAATCCCGAGGTTTAGATGGGGAAAGAAATAGAATAAAATCAGCATAGATGCCATTCACTTTAAAGCAGGGTTGAAGAATAAGAAAAGTGTTTTTGGTTCTGGCAGACCTAACTAAAACAGCATAACTATGAATTGAGGGATAAATTAGGTGTATGCCTGGCTGAATAGATAAGTCTTTAGTCTAGACTTAAACTGAGAGAGTGTGTATGAGTTCTGAACACTGCTAAGACTGTTACATAGTTTAGGAGCCAAATATGAAAATTATCTCCCTCCTTTTGTGGCTTTTGATATTCTCTGTATTGTTAACAGGCCGGAGTTTTGCGGTCATAGTGAGCGTGATAGAAGGTCACTTAAGTATTTTGGAGCTAGACCATTCAAAGCTTTGTAAGTGATTAACAGAAATTTTAAATTAATATGAAACTTAAAAGGTAGCCAATGTAACGGCGATAAAATGGGGCTGATATGATCATATTTCTTGGTTCTAGTTAGCACTCTAGCTGCTGCATTTTAAACCAACTGAAGTTTATTTATTAAACATGCAGGACATCCACCTAGTAATGCATTACAATAATCTAGTTTTGAAGGCATAAATGCATAAATTAGTTTTTCGGCATCAGAAATGGATAGCATGTGTCGTAAATTAGTAATATTTCTGAGATGGAAGAATGCGCTTCTACAAATATTAGAAATTTGTTTATCAAAGGTTAGATTGCTATAAAATATAACACCTAAATTTTTAGCTGTAAAAGCTGACATTACAGTACACCCATCAAGTGTCAGATTATATTTTAAGTCTTATTTTTTGAGGTTTTTGTTCCAATAATTAGTACTTCTGTTTTATCGGAATTCAGTAAAAGGACATTTCTGCCTTCCACTCTTTGATATCATTTATACACTCGGTTAATTTGGAAAATTGTGAAATTTCGTCAGGTTTCAAAGAAATATAAAGTTGGATCTCTTCGGCATAACAGTGAAAACTAATTCCATGGTTCCTGAAAATGTCTCCCAGGGGAAGCATATATAGGGAGAAAAGCAGAGGCCCTATTACTGATCCATGTGGCACTCCATACAGTTTCTCATTTACACAGACAAAGTGGTAGCGGTCAGAGAGATAGGACCTAAACCAAGCTAATGCCTGTCCACAAATGCCAACATACAGTAATTATCAAGCCTATCCAAGAGAATGTCATGATCTATGGTGATGAAGGCAGCCCTAAGATCTAAGAGCACTAGAAGAGAAATGCAGCCGCGATCAGATGATATTTTGTAACTCTGATAAGTGCAGTCTCTGTACTATGATGGGGCCTAAATCCTGACTGAAATTCTTCAAATATACCATTTCTCTGTAAAAATGAACATAGTTGGGAGGACACTACCTTTTCTAGTATTTTCTACATAAATGGGAGATTTGAAATCGGTCTACAATTAGCCAATTCTCCTTGATCAAGCTGTGGTTTCTTGATAAGCAGTTTGATAACTGCCAGTTTAAAGTTTCTTGGGACATGCCCTAAGGATAATGAGGAATTAATAATATTAAGAAGAGGTTCTGAGATTACAGGAAAAACCTCTTTTAGGATTTTAGTCAGTATGGGGTCTAACATACATGTTGTTGATTTTGATGTTAGATTATTTTTGTTAGCTCTTCCTGACCTTTAAAAGCGAAGGTTTGAAGTTGCTCGTAGGGAATAATTTTAGTCTTCTGGGGTGCTGTGGCAGATGGATGCATAGTTCCAATTTTGTTTCTGAAGATTTTGATTTTATCAGTAAAGAAATTCATAAAGTACTACTATGCTACAATGGAATATATGGTTCAATCGAAGTTTTATTCCTAGCCAATTTAGCCACAGTACTGAATAACACCTAGGATTGTTGTGGTTACTTTCTGAGTTTGCTCAAATATGCAGACCTGGCAGTTTTTAGAACCTGATCTGAGATATCATCGCTCTGTGGCAGAATTTCTATATTATCAGCATCAATTCCATATCACAAAATTAGATCTAACGTATGATTTTGGCGATGGGTTGGACCTGTCAACACCAACAGAGTTGAGAATATCGATAAATGCTAATCCCAGTATATCATTTTTGTTATCTATATGGATGTTGAAGTCACCGCCAATTAAAGCTCTATCCAGAGCAACCACTAGATCTGACAGAAAATCAGAAAATTCTTGAAGGAATTCAGAATATGGCCCTGGTGATCTATGTACTGTTGCAAGAACCAAAGATGACAAATATTTTTTATATATATCTGTTGATGTCACATTAAGCATTATCATTTCAAAAGAATAAAACTTATATCCTTATATGACCTTTGAGTAACACTAAAAATATCACTGTAAATTGTAGCAACACCTCCTCCTCGACCTTTCAGACAAGGCTCATGTTTATAACAATAACCTGGAGTAGACTCAGTTAAACTAATACTGTATAGTCATCTGTTTTAATCCAGGTTTCAGCCAAACAGAGCGAATCCAAACTATGATCTGTAATAATTTCCTTTACAATCAGTGATTTGGATGAAAGTGATCTAATGTTTAGTAGCCCTACCTTTATATTGTCATGTTTATCTTTAATTTTTTTATTTTTAATTATTATTATTTTTTCAAGTTTAATATCAATAACAATTTTTCTAAATGACTTAATGAGGGTTTTGTTTTTGATAGTTCGGGGAACAGACACAGTCCCTATATGATATATAGATGATTCATTCACTATGTGTTGTAGTTTATGTGACCTGTGTGATGTCTCAAGGCAGCTATCAGACGTTCGGATTAGCCAGGTTGTCTGCTTCTTGACCTGGTACTCAGTTATGCTGGGTTCACTCATCCTCCGTGAGCAAGGTGTGAGTGGCTTGTTTTCGTTTCGGCGCCAATATAAACAGATGACACCATTTACACTGCAAGCATGAGTCACGAGGTGAAGCATCCCAGATGCTGCAGTGAGCGGATAGTTATGGCGTTGAGCCTATTTTTGCCGCATGGCTCACGCTGAGCTCAATGGCTCTGGGTGCAGTACAACACTAAAATAATCAGGAGATTATTAAAAAGACACAAAAGCAAATCAAAATTACTCAAACCAAACCTATAGTACACCACAATTTGTATATCTGCATGCAAGTAAACTCAATCAAATAAATAAAGAATTATTAAACTGCTGGACCTTTTGCCATTCTGTCAATATAGGTGTACAATTTAGACACAACATTAACCAATCACAACCAAGTGTGCTGATAAAGATGAAGTGCATGTGACTGCCCACTGTTGTCCTTGAAGCAGCAATAACCTCAGCTTATTATGAACTTATTAAAGAAAATATTTGGTGATAATAGATAACTTTATTTTCTGCGCAGAGGCGTTGCTGTTTTTTTGCAGAAGAGACGCAGCCAATGTGAACATCCAATTCGACAGATCATAAAATATACATTACTCAGCCTGTACAGCTGAAAAACTTGCTTCAGAACTTGCTTTTGCTACCCCTCCATGGACGTTACACCCGGAAAATGGAGCTCAGAGGTACTCATATGCCCAACAACACTTACCGCTTTGGGGGCACTGGGGCAGTGTTTAGAATTTCGGTAAGCACAGGCCAATTTTAGCTTGAGAAACGTTTACCTACTGTTTCTGATTTCATTTTGAGATCAGTCCATCAAATCTGAAAGTCAGTGAAAAGTTGTTTCTTACCAAAACCTTTTGTATGCCTTCAGAAGACTTGGAATATGATGCACAAGCCACATGGACTACTTACTTTTGCGCACTTTTTGAGCTTTAAAGTGAGGCACTATCCACTGCCATTGTATTGACAAGACAGACCGAGATATACTTTAAAACATCTTTTGTGTTCAATGTAATACAGATAATCTTTCAGAGTAAATTATAACCTGATTTTCATACTGGAATCTAATTGATTGTTGCAATGACACAAGTTTTTCCCTGTCTTCACTTTTAAAATAATTTGCTTTGCCTTACAAAATTACAGTATCTCTCCCTAGTATTTCCCTTACATTAGTACATTATCCACTTATGGTGAGATACACTTAACCATTCTATGATGTCTGCTTGGCTCTTATGTCAGATCTTAAGTGCTTGTTTTACCTTGTAAATTACCTACCAGTGAGGGAACCACATAACCACAGTCTTAAATGCTCCATTATGATTCATTAGCTATAAAGCTTGGTGGATGTTGTTTTTTCAGAAAATATTATCATCTCTGAGTAAATCCCAATGTTCCCATGCCTTCTCATAAAGCATGGAACTTAAAGGACCATAGTAAGCCTTAATATAAGCCTTAAAACACTAAATGCTTCTCTATATAATCAAAATCAGTTCAGAAAGCCCCTTCTGGTGATGACCACTGCCAGTCTTCTAAAAACACTAATGCATTTGCTTGATTGATATGATGTTAAAGAACTATGGGAAACTGGTCCAACTTTAAATACTTTTAAGGGCTAGAATTTGTATTGAACCTTGTGAAAGATCTTATTTTACACTGTTTAAGAGTGATGCAAGACATGAGAAAACACTAATACCTTTATTGAAGTGATGAAACACTTAATCCCCTTACCCAAATGCCTACAGTAAAATGTTCTTTCTTCAAGTAATCCTAAATCTATTCCATTTTCTTATTCTGTATATAAACTTGGATTTCTTATAGAGAGTTTTTTACGCTGTAATAAGTGGTTTCATTCAGTTGTTAAGCTACGATTTCTATCTATTTTATTACTTTCGTTAATGTAACCTAATGCGTTTAGATACATACCTGTAGAGTTTAGTCTTATTAAGTAATAATAAGACTAACCATTTAATTTAGATGTTACCACATAAAGCAAGTTTTTAGGCTACCTTTTATAGTGTAGATTCAGACAAAATTTGGAGCTCCAGCAACTGATCCCCATTCATGAGAATTTGAGTAAGAATTCTTCAGATTCAGATGAAGAATATCTGGTATAAGGCAGTGCTCAAATAACATAAACTGAACAGATGCTACCAAATGTACAGTCTGCACCACAATGCAGGCATTCTCTGAGGTCTGAGCATCCCAAGAATTAACACAGCCAAATGCACACCCAATCATGTAAATAAATGTTTTGTTTTTTTCCACTTTTGCTCTTTTTATTAAATACATTCTAAAATACATTTTTATCATAGATATGTCATAATTCTTATAATTACTAAAACTAGAATATTTTATTTAGGTTATTGGTATCGTTTGTGCTGCTATTTGTTAAATAAATATTAGTTTTTAAATGTATCTTATTGTTTGTCACTTGAAGTACTATTGTATTTGACATTACCATTGATATAATACAACCCCAATTCCAAAAAAGTTGGGACAGTATGAAAAATGCTAATAAAAACAAAAAGGAGTGATTTGTAAATTATATTCACCCTTTGCTATATTGAAGGCACTATAACTAAACATTATATGATGTTTTACCTTGTGAATTTCATTGTTTTTTATTTTATTTTTATGTACAGTAAGTTCAAATAAGATGATTACAACACACAAAAGTGGAGACAGGTGCAATTTAAGACTAATAACAATTTGATGAGTTGAAATAACGAGGCAATGTGAAAAAGGAGACGTTAAACAGGTGAGGCAATCGTGTCATTGTATATAAGCAATTCGAGACTTGTCAATTTGCCAACAGATGCTTCAGCAAGTAATCCTACATTTTGAGAACAATGTTCCTCAAAGACAAATTGGAAGGATTTTGGGCATTTCACCCTCTACAGTGCACAGTATAGTTAAAAGATTCAAGTAATATGGTCAAATCTCTGTGCGTAAAGGGCAAGACGAAAACCACTTCTGAATGCACATGATCTCTGATCCCTCAGACGTCACTGTCTTAAAAAACATAATTCATCTGTATTGGATATCATGAACATGGGCTTGGGATTACTTTAGTAAACCTTTGTTAGTCAACACCACTCGCCGCTGCATCCACAGATGCAAGCTAAGACTTTACTATGCAAAGAAGAAGCCCTACATTAACACTGTCCAGAAGCGCTGCTGACTTCTCTGGGCTCGGTCTCATCTTAGATGGAATGTAGAACAGTGGAAATGTGTTTTTTGGTCCGATGAGTCTACATTTCAAATAGTTTTTGAAAAACACAGCCATTGTGCTCTCCGTGCCAAAGAGGAAAAGGACCGTCCAAGCTGTTATCAGCATCAGGTCCAAAAGCCAGTGTCTGTATGGGCCAGGGGTGTGTCAGTGCCCATGACATGGGTAACTTGCACATCTGTGAGGGCACCATTAATGCAGACAGATATGTAAACATTTTGAAGTAGCATATACTGCCATCCAGCACCATCTTTTCCAGAGACGTCCCGGCATTTTCAGCAGGACAACTTCAAACCACATACTGGCCGAATAAGCAGAGAGTGCGGTTGCTAGATTGGCCTGCCTGCAGTCCTGACCATCTCCAATTGAGAATGTGTGGGGCATTATGAAGCGCACAATACGGCAACGAAGACCCCGTACAATTCTGCAGCTAAAGACCTGCATAATGGATGAATGGGGGGAAAATTTCACTTTTAAACTTAACAAACTTGTGTCTTCAGTGCCTAAATGATTAAATTAGTGTTATTAGAAGAAATGGTGATGTTTCACAGTGGTAAACACTTGCCTGCCCCAACTCAAGTGTGTTGCAATCATCTGATCTGAAATTACTGTACATAAAAAAAACAATGAAATTCACAAGGTAAAACATCATATAATGTTTAGTTGTAGTGTTTTCAATATAGCAAAGGGTGAATATAATTTAGTAAATTAAATTTACAAATCACTCCTTTTTGTTTTTATTAGCATTTTTCATACTGTCCCAACTTTTTCGGAATTGGGGTTGTAGAAGTGTTTTAATTGGCCATTTTACAGTATTCCTAAAGTTTATTTATTTTGATGAAAGTTTGTCCTGGATCTTGGAAAATACTTTCTCCTCTTTCAAATGTGACTGTTAGGTCACATCCACAAAGGGCAGCTGCATTTCCCTTTAAATGGGCAAATACTATAACACAGAAACAATGTTCTAGTCATGTACCAGAGAGGAGGAAGTGAAGCAAACAAAGAACATTTATCTGTTCCAAATGAGCAGCCCTCCCACTGAAACTGGCCCTAAGCTCACTGTGGTGCCTTACATCATCTGCGTGTGATGATGTCATATTGGATGCATGACCTCAGGCTAAAATGACTGACCTTTATATCCACAGACACTGATACAGTCACAGATTAATTGAAAAGTTGTCACAGTAATTTGGGAACACTGAAGACGTTTTTATTGTTACATATTATTAATTCAAAATTTAAAAGAGCAGACCTTGATTTTTACATGCAATATATTCTTTAGGAGTAGTTCACCTAAAAATACAAATTCTGTCATAGTTTACTCACCCTCTTGTCATTCCAACCTGTATGGCTTTCTTTCTTATGCAGAACCCAAAAGGAGATGTTTTAATCGATATCCCGATCCATCTTTTCAATACACTGTCAGTTGATTAAAGAGGATCAAAAAGTACCTTCAAAAGAACCCAATATCTTCAACGTTCTCCATACGACTCATGCATCATATTCCAAGTCTTCTGAAGGCAAGTTTAGGTGGGTAAAAAAAAAAAAAACAAAAAAAAAGAAAAATGACTTTTTTGGAGGGTTGTTTCACAATCAAAATCAATGACTCATAAGTCACAGGGACCACTTTTATAATACCTTTGGGTCCTTTTTGAAGCTGAAATGTGAATCACTGTCCACTACCATTTTAGTGAAAAGATGGACCAGTATTTTCATTAAAATATCTACTTTTGTGCTACACAGAGGAAAGAAAGTAATTTGGGTTTGGAACGGCATGAGGATCATCTAAAAATAACAACAGATATAGTAGCCTATGTAGGTAAATACTAGTGTAACATTTACTTTGTTTATTATTAATTAGTAATTAATGTGTTTTATCTATTTTGGTGTCACAGCTATAACCTCAAGTGCCCTCATTTACTGCACTGAAAGAAGTAAAGCATGCAGTGGGGTCTAAGCCTAGTTGGTGTGTGATTTAGGGGCACTGCATGAGTTTGAAATAACCTGTCAGTGCGGCTGCAAACATAGTGATTTAGAGACTCTGTTGTCAGGCTGGAAATAAACTCGACCCTCTTGTTGTATGGCTCAAAGGTGCGATAGTTTTTCTACATAGAGATCTCCAGCATTCTCACCTCTTATGCTTCTGTGTGTAGCAGTTGATATGCTGGAGTTTCAGGCAATGTGTTGTAGACGAAGAGGATTATGGGCACTAGATATTCTGCTGTCATGCCATTTTTATTTTATTTATTTATTTATTGTCAGAAATGTCCTTGACAAATTCTGTCTTGCTTGAAATACGTCCAGGGGCCAGCAGGCTTTGTTAGGAGCTACAGCTGCTGATATGGATAAGTTGTAATCCAATCCACAGGCTTTAGCACTCCTACAGGGTCAGGTGGGAACCCCAACACCGCAGAGATTCATAGGCAAAGAACTGCCCTGTTATAACAGCACTGATGAGGTAACGGAGGATAAATTTAGAGCTGCATGAATTGCTGGGTGGAAGCCGAAGAGATGAGAGAAGACGTGTCTTTTGCCATGCCAGAGGTGGTATGATAACCTAAATACACATTATACTGCATATTGTTTATACATGAGTGATAACCAGTAGCTCAAAATAGATGGTTAGCTTTAGATACTACTTTACACACCCTATCGGCCTTTAATGCAAAAATATCAACTGGTCACATTTGCCTATGGTCAATGACAGATTGTGCTGGGAGAGTTTGCTGTTCTACATTGACAATATTGTGATGCAGCTGTTGGTACTGGTTACTGTGGCAGCAGTCAGCATAATTTCCCCAATGACCAATGACTGTGCTCATGTACTGTGATTTTCCTGGGCTTTATAACACCATGATTAGTGCTAATAATGTAAGAGTTTGATGCAATATGCACTAGTAGTGACTATTAAAGGTTGATGTGCACAGACAGTTGAGGGATTCATATTCAATTTCAAAATTGCATTTTCCAGACCTGGAAAATTCATCGAAATTATTAAAATCTTGCAAGTCATGGTAATTCAATAGTGGATATACCCGTTTCTAAAATATTTCAGCGATACTGCTTTAAAACTTGCATGCAAGCTATAGTGACGTCCAATTTGTTGACTTAATGAATGGGTCGAATCGATTCACAAATTGTTATCAATTTTATCATCGTTACATTGGCTACCTGTTCAATTTTTTATTCATTTAAAAATTCGGTTAACTACATACAAAGATTTGAATGGTCTAGCTCCACAGTACTTAAGTGACCTTTTGACATGCTATATTCCGCCACGTTCAATATGATCACAAAATTCTGGCTTGTTAATAATTCCAAGAATATCAAAATCAACAAAAGGAGGTTGATCCTTTTCATATGTGGCTCCTAAACTATGGAATAGTCTCCCTAGCACTGTTCGGGATGCAGACACACTCACTCAATTTAAGTCTAGACTAAAGACTCATGTATTTAGCCAGGTATACACCTAATTTATCCATCAACTCACAATTAGGCTGATTTAGTTAGGTCTGCCGGAACTAGAAACATCTATTATTATCTATAACTCTGCATAAAATTGAATGGCATCTATGCTAATATTATTCTATTTGTTTCCATGTCTCAGGGATTCATATCCCGAGGTTACCAGAGCCGGCCTGATCCAGCTCCGTTCCTGCTTGGTGTTGGACTCCACTGCTACGTGTCACTGAGTGATGACGACAAACTACAGCCAGTACAGGCCAGACATCACTTCAGTCTTTTGGCTTCAGAGGATGAACTGATGCCAACTCCAACTGTAAGACATCGGATACTTCATATGCCACTGCCTGAACCTTGGACTTAGGATGGACCCCACCGAACCTCAGCGAAATGACCTGCCGGTTGAACTGCGATACACCTCACTGATCTCTGCCTACATCACCTTTGTCTATTGATGGACTACACTCTTGAAATGGAATACATAGACTATCATGTAATAGTCAACAAAAGCCTTCATCAGCTAACAAACAAAGGACAATGCATCTATGTGAACTTCTGCAGTTAATCCAGGATGGACTTCAAAGACATTAGTCATTAATCTTAAAGTTCATAAAAAAATCTCTTCTTTTTTTTTTTAACCACTGGACCTAAACGCTTACTTAAATTACAAATGTTAAACCATGACTTACACTGCACACAAAAACTAATATTGCTGTTATATTCATGTTGCCAGAGGGGAACTGGCACCCACAGTGAGCCTGGTTTCTCCCAAGGTTATGTTTCTTCATTAACCAACATCTTATGGAGTTTTGTGTTCCATGCCAGACACCTTCAGCTTGCTCACAGGAGTTCTAAATACAATTATTGTTTAATTATTTATACACAATTTACAATCATATTTAATCAAACTACACAATGATCACTCTTAGACTTTATAGATATTACAGTTTCTTTTTTTTTCTCTTCTTGTTAATGCATGATTTCCTGTAAAGCTGCTTTGAAACGATGCATGTTGTGAAAAGTGCTATACAAATAAAAATGACGACTTGAATTATTCATTAGCAAATTGGTCTGAATTTGAATTAATTTGAAAAAATCCTTATCCAGTAATCTCAAACTACAATATAAAAAGGGATAATATGCCATTTTTCCATAGGGTGCAATTTTCAATCAACCTAACCCTTAAAGGGATCATGACATGCCTTTTTTTTATTATTTTAATATGTTCCTTGAGGTTCACTTATTTTATTAGTAAAGGTTTTTTTTTTTTTTCTTTCTTTCTTCAGATGTAAATGACTACCACAGTGTGACATCAAAATGTGGAGGAAGTAGAGATTTGGCATCTTGGATTTAACAAATATTATTTTTACAGTGAGGGGGATGTTTTGAGTTATGAAACTTACAGTATGTTTTTAGTACAATGATTTCTCATATGTCAAAAGTTCAAGGAAAATTTTATTCCTCATGTCATGACCCCTTTAAAGAATTTTGTCAGTGTAACCTAATGTAATCAGGTTGATTCAGACATGTTAAATAATATTTTTTGACTTAAATCAAACCAGTTAATTTAGATTTTACCACATTAAAATCATATGATTCCCTTTATGCAGGAAGATAGTGTTAAAATGATGTGAGAGCATGCTATTATGTTCTATAATATCTTTTTCTCACTCAAGAGGTAGTAACTCTTTTTTTTTTTTCTGGCTGATTAGCCACATGCTGTTAGGTTAAGTGAAATCTGCTATTTGCTCACACTCCTCTCTGGGTCAGAAGAGCACAGCCCGACTAGTATCACTTCAAATGACTGCTGGGGCACACTGTGACACATGTAGTCTAGTGTAATCATGTGGTTTATCCCCACTAGGGAATGCTTGCTCAACAAGCAAGTGCATGCAAGTGATGAAGAAAGCGTGCAGAAGTGATTTTCTTGGACTTTGCACCCTGTGTTATCAAGGGGACAAGCAGTGAGTGTTAGCAGATTACAAATGTACAAATCAAATGCCATATCATTGACCACATATGGGATAAGGCTGCTGTATGAACTGTTAACTGTTCATTTCAATTTATATGTTCAGTATATTGATACATATACAGTGGCACCAATATGTATTTGGACACTTTAGCCACACATGAAAATGTATGAATGTCTTTGCATTATATAACAAAATATTAAACCAAGGGGCATCAACATGGTTTAAAGGAATAGTTCACCCAAAAATGAAAATTTGCTGATAATTTACCCACCCTCAGGCCATCCAAGATGTATCAGAGTTTCTTTCTTATCAAAACAGAATTTAAGATTTTTAGGATTTCATTTCAGGCCTCCTCCTTTAAATAATGCAAGTGAATGTACTCCATTTTTTGACGGTCCAAAATGCATATTTAGGGTGCACCAAACTAATCCACACGACTCCAGTCGACAAATAAAGTTCTTCTGAACCCAAACGATTGATTATTTTGAGAAACAAAACAATACTTATATACTTTTTAACTACAAAGGTTCACTTCCGTACATCTCTGTGACGTGCGCTCACGAAAGGGATGATGTAAGCTCATTGGTAAGGTCACACATCACGTGGAGGAGTCAGGAAGCGCGTCATTGTTTACAAGAGAAGGATCGCTGTACAAAAGTTTAATTGTCTTTGCTGTAGATTTGTATAAGTGTATTGTTCAAAATGGTCGTTTGGCGTGTGTATCCTGGATGCTTCAACCTTCAGAAACCCCAAAGTAAATGCACACCAGGAAAAATATAAACTTTTCATCAATTGCCTATACATGATCATGAGCGATTGAAGCTCTGGCTTATCACGCTGAACCTGGATATCAGTACACCCCTACATTCTCTCAAATTTTGGAGGGTATGCAGTAAACGTTTTACCCCTGAGGATTTCAGACCATCGAAAGAAACAAAGGGTTGATATCTGAATTCATCGGCTGTGCCCGTGTTGTTTTTCCAGCGAACTCAGGTATGTGTAAAATCTTTGTCATTGTCACCCCTCCCTCAGGCTCTGTACCTCCCTCAGCGCTCCTCATCACCCGATTTCTAATTCACTGCACCTGCACTCAATCCACTCGCTCATCACTGCCTGCAGAAATAACTCACCTTCACACCACTTCACTATCAAGCCTCACACAAAGGACTCGCAGTGTTTATTTACCTGTCTGTATTTGCTCTTGATCTTTGTCGATATCTGTTTAGTGCTTACCCTGCTGTTGTGCCAGATACCTCTTCTTCAGTTTGTGAAGCTTCTCTTCTGTGTGATATCACCTGTACCATTGATCTCACTGTGTAAACCCTGTAAATCTCAGTAAATGCTCTCGCACTTGGTTTCACTAACTACAACTTGTGTGGCTTGAATTCCTGACAGTCATATAGCCTATATACTTCTGCTAAAGAAAAAGCACAAGTAGATAATGCAACGGCATTGCTCTGAAATAAAGGATGGTTATTTACTGCAGTAATGTTTTTTTTATTATTATTATTATTTGGAAATTATTTCTTTATTGTATTGAAATAGTTTTGGACTGTTTTGGTTTGTGAACGGCGCTTGATCTGTGGTCTGTGCAAGTTTCTCTTGTAAACAATGACGCGCTTCCTGACTCCTCCACGTGACGCGTGACCTTATCATCGAGCTTACGTCATCCCTCTCATTAGCGTGGGTCACAGAGATGTACAGAAGCAAACATTTGTAGTAAAAAAGTATATAAGTATTGTTTTGTTTCTAAAAATAATCAATCGTTTGGGTTCAGAAGAACTTTATTTGTCAACTGGAGTCGTGTGGATTATTTTGATGCACCCTAAATATGCATTTTGGCCATCAAAAAATGGAGTACATTCACTTGCATTGTTTAAAGGAGGAGGCCTGAAATGAAATCCTAAAAATCTTAAATTCTGTTTTGATGAAGAAAGAAACTCAGATACATCTTGGATGGCCTGAGAGTAAATTATCAGCAAATTTTCATTTTTGGGTGAACTATTCCTTTAAGTTCAAGTTCATACAGTTCATGATTAAGATAAACCATTTATGGATGCTCTCTGTTATCAAAAGTTAATGGAACATGTCCACAATTAATGTGATAAACTACACCTGTTGTTACTCTGCTAAGACACCTGCATGAACTTGATCAAAGTATCTAAGTGTGGCCCTAATTAATACTGGAACCCAATGGTTTTTGAGGAGCACTAATATGAATAAAAATGTGTTTGTTTTGCATTTTTTTCACATCCCCAAGAAGGATATAAATTTGATGGAGTGCCATACTTTCATTCTGTTTCATGTCCACAGTGTGGAGCCACAGGCAATATAATGATGAAAGAACAAAGCTGCCTGAATCACAAGATTTATATGGAAGTCTGGAGAGTGAAGTATGTGTGGGTGTGTAAGTAAAACTCAGGCTTGTTCCCAGCTCTTGACTATCATGAGAGGAGTGAAAATGCATGGAAGTAAATAAGGAGGTATTTGGGAATGACTGATCTGTATAGCTTGTAAGGCCAGTGGGTCATTTTGTATTTGTGCTTTTGCATTTCGGGAATTGATGACAAAAAACAAACAAAGAGTGAACACATGGAATTTTGGTTTACAAAGAATTACAGAGATTGTGACAGGTGATTATTTTCTGAGTTACCATACATGCATTTGTTCATATACTGAATATTCCAAAGGAAGATTGCGGCTCAAGAAGAATGTGCCATTCTAATGGTTCAGTGAAATTAGTGTAAATAAACAGTTCCATATATTTTAAATTGAGAATATAAATAACATAAGTAAGCTTAGATGAAGATAATGTGCCTATAGCTATGTCTTATCTTGAATGAGCACATCATTAATTCAGTATGTAGACCTATAATAAACTGCTTACATATGCTTCACCCTGCATGGAAAACCAGTACTTGTTCTGTAAAACAATATTTTGCTAGATGATCAGTGTTGGATATGGTGGGGTATAGATATTTTTAAGTAATTGTTTTAGTATTTATTAGTACCTGAGACGGGTTATAACATTGAACAAAATAAGCTTCAAATGATCAGAAAATTAAATCAAATCACAATTCACTGTGTTTATTTCGACATTTCAAACACATTTAGCATAGTAATTAAAATAAAGTTGAAATGGTATTAAAATAATGCAATGCTTTATTGTTTTTACATCAACTGTTTTCTTCAGATAAAAGTGCCATTAATGCTATAACTTTTATTTATTTTCCTTTAACAAGCTTAGTTGTCTTAAAACAAGTATATTTTCTTTTAGAATAGATGTTTTAGATTCTTAGTGTTAATCTAGTGATATGCTATACATTACACCAGGTACAAATCATTTAAGTGGTTGCAGTCATATGCATCTAATATCGCTTGTGATTTTTTTTTTTTTTTTTATGTCAGTGAACTAGTCAGTAAAAGTACATTTAAAACCCAATACAACACGTTTTGCACAGTTATTTTAGATAGAACGACTGCAGCGAAAGACCACTTACCTTGGCTTAAATTGCTGAAAGTTGATGCAATGGGATTCCAGTTAAAAACTTGTACACTGAAGACTCTTCGTGTAAAGCCAGAAAGTGAGATTTGATCAGTGAGGTCTGCAGCTTTATAGGTCTTGACTGCACATCAGTGACACCTAGGCTTTAACACAAGTAGATCTGGTTGGCTGTTCCTGTGTGGGAGGGGCTCGGTATGTGATGGACCAAGTGAAAATGAATTGTTTATTTTTACATGCTCATATTAAATAATTTAAAAGCTTGTAGCTTTTAATCTATATTAATGACATTGTTTGAATTATGCTGTGTGTTAACCTTTGAGAAACAGTTTTCAAGAACATAAGCAGTAGAAATATTTAATAGATGTGGGTGACTGTGTTGTTGGAACTGTAACAAGCACTAAAGCTGTAGAAAGCCTAGCAATTCAAGTATAAATGCCTTCAAACAATCACAGAACCAATTTTCATGTTAAAGTACAACAGTCAGATGACAGGCTCTAAAATAACAGACCAAATGCTTCGTGTAAAATCAGTGCAGAAGGTGCAAGCCATACGCCAATCAGATTGTCAGGCTCCAGAACTCAGATAGGGAAAGTCTGCCAGCAAATGACATGCCTACTGTTGCTATTTTGCAGTCATGCAAAGCGTCGTAAAGGAAGGAAGTAAGGCTGACAACACTGACAATATCTACCAAAGCACAGCGATTAAAGTTGCATTTTTTTAACTGTTCTCACATTGCAACCCAGTAACCTGCAGAGCTGT
The DNA here is from genome assembly GCF_019703515.2 of Myxocyprinus asiaticus. Classification (NCBI taxonomy): domain Eukaryota; kingdom Metazoa; phylum Chordata; class Actinopteri; order Cypriniformes; family Catostomidae; genus Myxocyprinus; species Myxocyprinus asiaticus. The sequence continues at coordinate 26,899,657 of NC_059355.1, forward strand.
GATAATAATGCTTTAGCCCTTTGCCTTCAAAAACAACTTTCACCCAAAATGAAAATTCTCTCATCATTTATTCACCCTCATGCCATCCCAGATGTGTATGATTGTCTTTCTTCAGCAGAACACAAACAAAGATTTTTGGAAGAATATTTCAGCTCTGTAGGTCCATACAATGCAAGTTTATGTGTGCCAACTTTTTGAAGCTCCAAAAAGCACATATTGTCATCATAAAATTAATCCATAGAACGTGGATTAATTAATGTCTTCTGAAGCTAAACGCTAGGTGTGTGTAAGGAATAGATCAATATTTAAAACTTTTTTTACAAAATATTCACAAGGGTAGAGAGGTAACGCAGTCTCTCACAGTAAGTAAGGACACATCAACTGCGGCGTCATCTTGGAACGGTCAACAAGGAGAGCTGTTTGAATCGGTTTAAATGCAAATAATTGGAGGAGATGTCTCAGACCGAGCTCCTTGCTCAATAAACTGCTTTTGTATGTGTGGTGAGCAGGGCGGAGCCAAGCGGCGTCTGGGCAGAGCGAGGAGAGGCAGGAGTATTTAAGGAGAAGAGACAGCGGCAGACAGGAGAGAGATGTACGAAGCTTGTCCACGTGTCTGAGTGTTTGATTTGATGCAGCTGGCTGAAAAGCAGTGTGTGTTTTTGTTTCTTTGTACACTGAAAAGTGTCATTAAAGGTCTTTGTGTTTGTCAAGCCGGTCCCAGCTTCCTCCTTACCTTCTTAATTGTTACACCGAGACAAATTGTGCCGAAACCCGGAAAGGAGAAAGGATGCGCTGTCAGGAAGTCCTCGCCGCTGACTGAGGATTGCGACACAGAGGGAGTGCTCGATCCGGTGGCGCTGGAGCACTGCATCAACCTGCAACCGGAAAGGACGGCTGAGGGGTCCAGTGCCATCGCCCGGCGTCGCAGACGGGTGCATGACAGCGAGCTGAGGGCCAGTCAACGGCATGTCCAGGGCCAGCGAGCCCGTCTCTCTCTCCCCCTCTCCCCTCTCTGCTTCCTCTCTGCCAAACGGCGTCTGGGCAGAGCGAGGCCGGGAAGATGAGTGGCGAATGACTTCCACCTGAGTGCCACACAGGCCTCGCGTTCCAGTGAGGGGAGGCGGGAGTATTTAAGGAGAAGAGACAGCGACAGATGGGAGAGAGATGTACGAAGCTTGTCCGTATGTCTGAGTGTTTTTATGATTTGATGCAGCTGGCTGAAAAGCAGTGCGTGTTTTTGTTTCTTTGTATACTGAAAAGTGTCATTAAATGTCTATGTGTTTGTCAAGCCGGTATCAGCTTCCTCCTTACCTTCTTAATTGTTACAGTGTGGAAACAGTGTGGAAGTTTTGCAGTCCATAGGAACAGCTGCTAATAAGGTATCTACGTATGAATATCTATGCAGAGGAGGCTTTCACCTTTACATCTCGCGAGAGGCAGTTTGAACTCCACCCTCATCAAATATTGATCTATTTCTTACACACACCTAGCGTTTTGCTTCAGAAGACATTAATTAATACACTGGAGTCATGTGGATTACTTTTATGATGGCAGTAAGTGCTTTTTGGAGCTTAAAAAATTTGGCACCCATTAACTTTTTACATTTTCAAATTAACCATTTAAATTTTATGGACCTACAGAGCTGAAATATTCTTCCAAAATTCTTCGTTTGTGTTATGCTGAAGAAAGAGTCATACAAATCTGGAATGGCATGAGGTGAGTAAATGATGAGAGAATTTTCATTTTTGGGTGAACTATTCCTTTAAGAAACAAAAAGTGAAAATATATCAATTTCTTTTACATACACAGCAATGATTATTTAAGAACATATCATTTAGTTTAAGAATAATTCAGACTGTCACAACATACAATAGGAAGGTATTACCATGAATAACCTGTTGGATTAAGCTTTTAACATGCTCATTTACACATAAAACACACAGACACACTGCAGCATTGAGGGTCATGGGGTCACATGCTGCATGCATCAGCAGCAATGATTTCTGCTTCATCGACTGCTGTCTCCAGGACCGAATGCCTAATTTGTGCCTTCTTGATGCTGAACTGCCAGAAGAATAGGAGCAGCATAGTGTCCTTTAATTCTCCATTTTGTTGAGACTGCTTCTGGTCACCTTTCCATTGATAGAGTCTCTATCACTAGCTTCAGAAAAGAAATGTCATACATTTTTTATATACACAGAGAAACAATTGGTTTGTAAAGTGAAATGCTGTTGGCTAATATTCAATCTGCATGTTTTGGTTTCCAAAAGTAATAGGGCTAGAAGGTCTTGTTGTGAGAGAAAGTGAATGAGTGAGTAAGTGAGTGAGTGAGTAAGAGAGAGAGAGAGAGAGAGAGAGGGAGAGAGAGAGAGTGAGAGAGAGAGAGAGAGAGAGAGAGAGAGAGACCTAAAGTGGGCTGCTCTGAATTAAGGCACTGGCCCCATTGTTTATCCCAGCTGTGGGAAAACTGTGGGACCAGCTGCTGCAAGAAGAGTGAAGGCTATATTTAAATAAAATGAAAAATGAGTGAGTGGAAGATGCTGCAAGCTGAGTCTCTGCAGTCCTGCGCCTGCTACATCAGGAAAGTGGAGGACAAGAAACAATGAAGAAAAAAAATGAAATATACTCTTCCCTCAGTAAGTTCTTTGCAGTCCACAAGGGTTTAGGGAAGCATTGCATGGGTACACAAAGGCCACATTTAATTAAATGTGAATATGTTAACGTATGGAAATATTTTTTTTGCAGTATGGTAACAAACAAACCACATATTATGGATACGTCATATGAATGACTACAGTGTACTACGTTACACCTGACCAGCACCTTTTTCTGGATGTCTCTTTCTTTCATTCATCTGTGTCCCTAAACAGTAATGTTGAAAAGTCTAGAGGGACAATAAATGGATACATTTTATGCACAGCTGAGTTAGATGATCATTTGGCAGGTGACCTTCAGTTCAAAGGAATGTTCCAGGTTTAAATCTAGTTCAGTCATGACAACTCCCGGAAACATTTGGCTGTGAATGTGAATGTGGGTAGGACATATTGATAGGATATCGGTCTTCGCGGACTACAGTAGATCTTCTACGCTGCTGCTGCTGTTGCAGAGCCAGGACGGAGACTTGCTACTACTAGAAAATGCATAGACATACTGAGTTAAGCATGTGGACATGCTGCTGCTGCTGCACAATTAGACTAAATGTAAGACATGCTGCATTGAGCATGTATGACATGCTGTTGCACAAACAGACATTACAAACAATCCCCATGTAGCAGATCTAGACCGGTGGAGCTGGGGTGGAGGTGGGTTTCAGAGAACGGCTTATCTGCAAAACTGAGCAATTTAAATGTTAGACAAAGAGAGAGACGCTAGCAGTGTTGGGGGTAATGTGTTACAAGTAACGTGTGTTACATAATCAGATAACTTTTTCTAGTAACGTGTAAAGTAACGCAATATTTTTTTATTTTAGACCATAATATTGGAGTAACTTTTTAAATAAAGTAACGCGTTGCTTTTGTACACCTCTACTTTCCCTGTATTGCGAGAAATCAGGAGTAAAATGTGCAAACTTTGGGGAGGAGATGTAGTGCATGATGGGCATTGTAGTTCTATAGAGTATGAGGCCAGAGACTATTTAGCAGAGATGAGTTACTTCTATTTAAATGAATGGGAGAAATTGGAACACCCAGCCAAGAAGCTCTAGCACAGTCAATGGATGTAGAAAGGAAGTCCCGCTTTGCAGATAAAAGAGCCAATTACCTTTCAGATACAGACATCGCCTGCCAATCAACTCGCAAACACGCATGCGCATAAGCTATACAAGCCAGGAAAATTGTGTTTTAGCGTAATAAGAGGTCAACATTCGGTTGAGTGAAACACGATTGATTCATGTGTTAATACACACTGCATTAAAAAATCAGTAAATGTGTTTAGGCAGAGGGATTATAAGACTAGTCTTCCACTGGCCATGACATGATACACAGGGTGAAATACTCATTCAATTCACTGACTTATGCAGCCGAACTGCTCTGTGTTACAGCTTTCCATAACTGGGAGAATGGGATGAGAAAAGCTGACTCTGGATCAGTGGCTCCGAGTAACGTTCTACATCAATTGTGTATGCAGAGAAAATGTCTTAGTTTCATTTTGGTAGCATTAAAAATTATTCCATTCAAGTTATATCAACATGCGCCTTTTTGTATGCGATCAATCAGTGGCTTCTGTACGCACCATGGATCCACTCAGAACAAGTGTACACTGAGATGAATATTATTTTATTATCAGATACATTCCTTGAACATTTTAGGCTGGCATTCCCCACTGAATTTTATCCTGACTTTTGAAAAACATCTTAAGTTGACTCTGGCATTGTCGATGGGCACCAAATATGATGACATATATGATGCAGGTTCAAGTGTTGGACTTTGTTGCTTTAGGTAAGACAGTGGTTATACTTCATTATTTATATTGGCTGCCATGTTGATGGAAAAACAAATCATGCATATTCATGTTATTGTTTCTTTATTATAAACATGACGTGAAGACCTATTTTCTAAATATCTGTTTGTTTACTATGTTGTTTTGACATGAGTGTTGTAGCTAGCATGACCTGTAATGTCTCTTGTAAGCAATGCATGGCTTATTTGTATGAAATGCATAGCATAGCAGAAGAGAAAGTGGCTGTGAGAAAAAAGTAACGAAAAAATAATGCAAAAGTAACATAACGCTTTTATTTTCCACAAAAATTAACTTTTTAATTAATTAAGTTAATTTTTAAGGAGTAACACAATATTCTAACGAGTTACTTTTAAAAATAACGTTACCCAACACTGGATGCAGTGATGACCAATTCGTGAACAAACCGTTCTTTTGAACCGGTTCTTTTTAGTGAATGTGTTGAACCAGTTCAACAAATCGGACTGAATCATTTGAAACAGTTCGCATCTCGAGTCAACACTGATCCACAAGTTACTCTGTCTTAAACTGTCTCTCAGATGTGCCTGACCCTCTGACTTGAAATGAGCCGATAACCAGGAGTAATATGATCCTAGAATATCTGCTTTTCCTAACTCTTCTTTGCAATGAATCACTCAAACTAGTTCACAAATTGGACTGAACGCTTTGGTCGCAACAGTTCTTGAGTCAACAGTACACTCAACTGAGAATCGCCACTTTCTGAGGTGTTCGGCATACTGAGAACTGATGAGCTGCTGACAATGAGCATGCGTGTGATTAAGGGGCAAAATGTGTGTTTCTGGTGTATTTTGCTGAACAGCAGAAAGTATAACAAATAAAACATACTGGAAATATGTTTATGACTTGATTGTATTACCATTTTATCAATGTATGAAGATGATCCGGTCGCAACAGTTCTTGAGTCAACAGTGCACTGATCCGTGGACAACAGCTCTCGAGTCAACAGTACACTGATCCCGGGACAGCAGCTCTCACATCGGCAGGACATCAAGTTGTTCGCAGCAGTTCTTGAGTCACCAGTACACTGACCCAGGGAAAGCAGCTCTCAAGTCAACAGTACATCAAGTCATTCGCAGAAGTTCTCGAGCCAACAATACACTGATCCCAGGATAGCAGCTCTCAAGTCAGCAGTACATTGAGTCGTTGGCAGCAGTTTTCGAGTCAACAGTAGACTGATCTGGGGACTGCAGCTCTCGCATCAACAGTACATCGAGTCAGTCACAGCAGTTCATGAATCACCAGTACATTGAACTGAGAATCACATCTTTCGGACATAATACTGAGAACTGCTGATCAGTGAGCAGCTGATGAGCATGTGTGAACCTTGGACTTGAATGAGGGGTGAAACATTTCAGTCGAGATATGTAAATGAATTTTACTAGTGAGGATTGTACATACAGATTATATTTGAAGTTGTTATCAGCTGGATCATGGTTTCTGTAAAAAGGGTGAGTTGATTAAGACTAGTTTATTTATTTTATACTGTATGCTTTAGACACGGAGAGCATCCGCATTTGTATATCACTGTCAGTATTGGGTGCTTTATGTGCAAAACTTTAGTATATGTTGTAAGATCACTGAATGAAACTGACAATAAACACCCTTATTGTTATAACTTAAACAAAATGTATTAATCAGCTATATACGCTTACTTATGGCTTTATTGAATGTGTTTGAGCATGTATTCTACGATGTTGGGGTATTAGCATTATGTACAGTGACGTCATTACACGATGACATAAAATAACTGGTGAATCGGTTTTTTGAACTGGTTCATTGAAACAAACCTTCCAAAAGAACTGGTTCACGGAAAAGAATTGGTCTTCCCATCACTAAGAGACGCAAGTTGATTGGCTACTTGATTACATGTCAAAGGACCAATCAGCTCACACCATGTGAGCCTATTGGCTTAACATGTCGCATGTGAGTGAGCCAACTAGATAACAGATAACAAGTTCAAAGAACCTACTTTGGTCATTGAAAGGGTGTCACGGTTCTGGTTTGTTTTGTTTGTTTTGTCATTTTCTCTCCCTCGTGTTTCACAGGTGCGCTTGACTGGCATGATCAGCGTTTCCAAGGGAACTTTCATTGTTCTCAGGGTGGCGCCGATCATGCCACTGATTTCTTGTCGAGTAACAACTGTTCCAGCCTGATTGCACTCCCTTCATATGCCCTCATGGTTCTCTGTTTCTTTGCCAGATTATTATGCTAAGTTGAGTACTAACCTCAATCTCCTTGTCTAGCTGGTCCTGTCTTGTCACTCTGTTGGTTTGCCCGTGTTCGGGTTGTGATTTTCCTTCCAGTCTTCGCTGAGTTCAGCCTGGCAGTCCACAAAGGAATTCCGCTCTATGCCCACGTGCCAGGGATCTACACTTCTGCTGTCGCTCGCATTGTCCGCTGGACATCCCTCTCATCATCAAGCTTCTACGGAGGATTCTGCCAAGCACCTCCTGACTTCTACAATGCGCACACACTACTGTCTACTCTGTGCGGTGGCGCATTACTGACTTTATTCATAAATATTTTTGGAACTGTTACCTCTGCTCCTGGGTTATTCTGTCCAGCACCTACACGTTACAAAGGGATAGTTTACCCAAAAATGAAAGTTCTCTCATTTACTCCCCATCGTGCCATCCCAGATATGCATGACTTTCTTTTGTCTGCTGAACACACATGAAGATTATTAGAAAAATATTTCAGCTCTGTAGGTCCTCACAATGCAAGTGAATTTGTACCAAAATTCTGAAGCACCAAAAAGCACATAAAGGCAGCATAAAAGTAATCTATAAGATTCCATTGGTAAAATGTATATTTTCAGAAGCGATATGATGGGTGTGGGTGAGAAACAGATCAATATTTAAGTCCTTTTTTATTATAAATTCTCCTCCCTTTCCAGTAGGTGGTGATATACATGAAAAATGTGAATCACCAGAAACAAAAGAAGAATGTGAAAGTGTAGATTTTTTTGTAAAAAAGCATTTCAATATTGATTGGTTTCTCACCCACACTTATCATATCGCTTTAGAAGATATGGATTTAACCACTAAAATAGTAAATTATTAAATGCAGTAATTAAAATACTAAAAATAACTTTAGTCGCAAATATTTTATCAATTAGCATTTCTTGAGGGAAAGTATTATCTAGTCCATCATAGTAAGATACAGAACTAATCCAGTTACTCTCCCATAAAGTCTGTGCTGCTAGATGACCTAAACAGCCGGGCTTTAATAAACAGAGGTTGTCCATGATGTTTCAGTCCCAGGGCCATTGCAGATACTTAATACCAGTAAGATTTTGTAAGTAAACAGGGCCATCTAAGACCAGGGGAAGTAGAGCTCTCCCCTGGGACTGTGCAAGATCACGTGTTCCACCATACCAGACGGCAGCAAAGCAGGGGGATTTCCAGACTGGGTATTGTAGTTGAAGACAGGAAAAGACTCCACTTAGATGCCAGAGATCACTGCTAAATTCCTCTCACGATTTGTCTTATGAGCTTTAAAGCAGAGGTAATGGAGCATGATTTCAGAGTTTGTTTGTTTGTTTGTTATGTTATGGGGGCAGTCACAAACATTTCTTAGATCTTGACATTGAAGGGCATTTTCTCACAGACGCAAATGTAGCAAAATACACTGTATTTCAGCTGTAGTAAATACACTGTAAAAGTGATAATCTGCAATTGTTACAATAATGAGCCATTTATACCTGATCTAACCCTTCAGATTTGTTTTGTTGGTGAAATCTAATGTATTCTGGTTGATTCAGGGATGTTAAATAATATTTTGGAGTTGAATTCAACCTTTAGTGATTGATTTCACTAGTGATTGATGTCTGCAGAAAAGGTATGTTAAATAATTTACAGGTCGAAGAATTTCCTTACTATGTTTTCCCACTGCCTTTCCTAAAACCCATAAAGAGTTGTACTAAGATTTGTACTGTAAAGTTGTTCAAGAACTACAACTTAGAAACAGACAGCAAGGACAGATAAACACTAGGTTGAAGAAGAGTATTTTAACTATGTTCTTCAATGTAAAAAAAAATATTGCTCCTATATTGCTCTCTATAAGCTTGAGTAGTACAATAACCACCGATCACAGCATCACAGGCAAACCTGTTATGTATTTCTCTTACTTTTTTAAGCACAATTTATTACACTTTCATAAAAATTCCAAGCTAATATTATATAACAAGTCAGACCTGCATGGGCTAATGTTTGACTCTAATATGTTATTTATTTTCAAACACTTTTTGGATAGAAATTAATTGCCAATTATATATATATATATATATATATATATATATATATATATATATATATATAATTGGCAATTATATATACGTATATACACTGATCAGCCACAACATTAAAACCACTGACAGGTAAAGTGAATAACATTTATTATGTCGTTACAATGGCACCTGTCAAGGGGTGGGATATATTAGGCAGCAAGTGAACAGTCAGTTCTGGAATTTCATGTGTTGGAAGCAGGAAAAATGGGCAAGCGTAAGGATCTGAGCGACCAAATTGTGATGGCAAGACAACTGAGTCAGAGCATCTCCAAAACGGCAGGTCTTTAGTACCTACCAAAAGTTGTCCAAGCCTCATTGATGCGCGTGGGTAGCGAAGGCTAGCCCGTCTGGTCCAATCCCACAGAAGAGCTACTGTAGAACAAACTGCTGAAAAAATTCATGCTGGCCATGATAGAAAGGTGTCAGAACACACAGTGCATCGCAGCTTGCTGCGTTTGGGGTTGCGTAGCAGCAGACCAGTCAGCGTGCCCATGCTAACCCCTGTCCACCGCCAAAAGCACCTACAATGGGCACGTGAGCGTCAGAACTGGATCATGGAGCAATGGAAGAAGGTGGTCTAGTCTGATGAATCACGTATTCTTTTAGATCATGTGGACGGCTGGGTACGTGTGCGTTGTTTACCTGGGGAAGAGATGGCAGCAGGATGCACTATGGAAAGACGGCAGGCCAGCAGAGGCAGTGTGATGCTCTGGGCAATGTTCTGCTGGGAAACATTGGGTTCTGGCATTCATGTGGATGTTACTTTGACACGTCCCACCTACCTAAAGATTGTTGCAGACCATGTACACCCCTTCATGGCAACGGTATTCCCTGATGGCAGTGGCCTCTTTCAGCAGGATAATGCGCCCTGCCACACTGCAAAAATTGTTCAGGAATGGTTTGAGGAAAATGACAAAGAGTTCAAGGTGTTGACTTGGCCTCCGAATTCCCCAGATCTCAATCCGATTGAGCATCTATGGGATGTGCTGGACCAAAAAGTCTGATCCATGGAAGCCCCACCTCACAACTTACAGGACTTATAGGATCTGTTGCTAATGTCTTGGTGCCAGATACCACAGGACACCTTCAGAGGTCTTGTGGAGTTCATGCCTCGACGGGTCAGAGCTGTTTTGGTGGCACAAGGGGGACCTGCACGATATTAAGCAGGTGGTTTTAATGTTGTGGCTGATCGGTGAGTGTGTGTGTATATATATATATATATATATATATATATATATATATATATATATATATATACAGTAAATATTATTTATAACAAAATTCATTAAGTTGATCTAGGGAGATAAGTTGTATCTATGCATAATATGAGTATATAGAGTTCAAACACTGGTAAAAAAAAAAAAAAAAAGGGTACATCATTTGTACATTTGTGCAGAAGACATTAAAGTGCATGTGACTAGTGCACAAGCATCCCAGAATACCTAGAACTGATCGACTCAAGTAATTTGACACACCATCAAACATTCATTCTTTCAATCATTTATTTTGGCACTCTGAATACCTAACATTTGTGATTGCTGTATGCTAATGCATGAGATAAGTGATGGTGGCACAAGCCTGATGATTATGGTTTGCTATTACAAAGGTTGCTCATATAATTTTAAGCAGCAATGACCCAGGAACTGGAGAGTCAAAGAGATCACAATCCAGCTCCATCACCATTTTGCCCTTGAGCGAAGCACTTAACTCCAGTTTGCTCCAGGGGGCCGTATATGCAATTAGTATAGCTACTGTAAATTGCTTGGGATGAAAAATGTCTGCATAAATGACAGACGTTCAGGATCCAGGGTGCTGATAAGAATTTAATGACAAAACTAAATTATATCATACAGCAAGAACTGTGACCTAAAGTCCTCAGTTACATTGCGAAAATGTTGATTAAATAATCATTAAAATAAAATTATTAATATATAAAATGTTTAAAAAATATATATTAAAAAAAATTTGACTGAACTAAAGATAAAAACGTATAACATGAATAGTAACTGTTTATTCAGACTAATAAAATGTTTATAATTATACATAACGTTATTTGACCAATAAGCGTATCTGCTTAAACGTCTTACCTTTAAAAAGTATCTCGCATTATTACCAGAGCCTGCTATTACCCATATAAACCCCCGTGAAACTCCAATCCTGAACATGTATTTGCTAACACCTTTAATCTGTCCATCATGTGGGAGGGCAGAAATAAAAGCGAAAAGTTAATCCAGTTCCATGTTTTCTTAAGCACCTTCAACGCGGTACCTCGGTTGATTGACACTCACAGCATCCAACCAGCGCTCGCAAAGCGTCAAGTCTGTGTTCGTTTGGCCCAATCACCCAATGAGGAGACTTTAAGACGCCATACGGTGTTTCAGTCGGCCATGTTGGTGAGGTACGGAAATTTCCACTATTACATTTTCTATCGCCGACGCTACATGTAGATTTTAGTTGCATGAAAGGTGGAAAAAAATTATAATAAGGTTCATAAAAACGCTTTGTTTTTTAAGCAAATTCTGTATCCATCACTAGCTCCCCAAATCATCCGTGTATGACATAATTGATACAGCAGTGAGGAAACAAGATCTCGTGTAGGCAACTTAAGAAATCACGATTGTGATTTTGTTTGACTAGAAAGTATTAGGCCTTTAACTGATTGCATATTATATTGTGTCATTCTCTCGAAGAATACGCCTAAATCTTTGATCGCATAAATCACTCTTGATGCTGTGTTTTACCTACCCAGTCGAAATATTGGTAAAGGGGAGGGGTTTAAGAACTGCCAATCAAGTGTTGAGCAGGTTTCACCAGTGGGGCGTCCACTAACTGCCGCAATATAATATTAATTGACCATGTGACTTTTCGTTTATCAGAGCAAAAGTTTATGCGTCACCTTAAATCAATAAGGTGACTTTTGTGCAGTCAGTGTACTCTTAACCCCAAAGTTATGTGGGAATTAAACACGTATATCTCCGTGGACAGTTTACAAAAAAGGACAACCCTTTAAGAAAAAATGCCAAAAGATTGTTTAAAAATTAGGTGATAATACACACGTGTAGTTAAGTAGTCATGGCATATGTAATAACATGAAAACGTCATCATATGAACAAAAAACTAATTAGGCAAGAAAAGTATGCATTAAAGCTGCATTCTTAAGCGGTCGGGCCCTCTGTGAGTACAATGAAACGTTTGAGAAGATATGGGCATTACAAATTTCAGGGCAGTATTAATGTTCTATGTATGCAGGTTTTTTTCATATAGGAGCCCATCTAGGCCATCGATCAAAGGGAGGTTGACCAGGATAGTGTGGATAGACAGTTATTCCGCACATAAATAAGTCAGAGGTCGGTTTGGAGGCGGGGTTTGACTTTGTAGAAATACTGTCTATTGTTTCATATTGGCCAATCAGAGGAACGGAGTCTTTGCAACACTGACCAATCATTGAAAACCGCCTGCCTCTGAGCTCCGCCCAGGGCGCTATATTAACAGCGCTGCCGCCGGGAGAGCTCGCTACAGACGCTTAATAGTCTTTTTTTAATTGTACTCTTCTCGTATTCCTCTTTATATAATTTTGTTCTGAGACCCCATTACATCACTAACATTTAGGCAGAAATGGCTGACACAAAAGTCGATACCAGCTCGGAAGTCTCCGCCAAGGTAATGCAACTACTAATTTATACACTTAATGTAGATACACTTACAGCTGCAGGATTTTATATATTTAAATAAGTAAGCTCGGTAGCCTATATGCCACACGGAAATCAGTATACTGCATGATTCGCTGCTGCTGGAATACTGATTGCAAATGTTGTCGGTGTTTTGACCGCTCACTGTCACTTTGAAGACTTCTTGTGGATGAGAAAATGTTAGGTGTTCTGAAGTTATGGTTTGTTACGGAGACATTTGCAACTAGGGCTTTTTTTCTTCTTCTTCTGACTTTGCGCGGGTTCTTTGTTTATACATGCGGTTTTTCGGTTCCTCTTTGAAAAGTATTGTGAGAGAGATGATTATACGCATTATCTCAAGTCTGCTTATATGGTTTGTTGTGTGTTTCGTTATTACTCCGTAAGCTCAATTATTCAATATGCCTCACAGAGTCCGTCAGACGCGGTGATTCGTCAGCCCCGCAGTCCGATCTGTCACAAGTTTCTGCAGCCCTCACGATTCACGATGCGATTGTGAATAAACCACATTTCCCCGATGTTTGAAAGGTTATGGCTACTTTGTGTTTGCCCAATGTGTTCTGTAATTTTTATAGTGTAAATATACACAGAATGTAATCGTACTATACTAAAAGATTGTTAACCCGAGGGCAACCCTGCACCAGATTTACGGTCTATTTAACGGGAGTGTAGCCTACGAGGCTTTGGTCGCATTGCCTTTGGAGTTTTGTCAGTTGTGCGTTATAGTTCACTTTTTAGTAGTGAAATTAAGAGGTCACCTAACATTATTGATTAAACAACTGAAACTATGAGCTTTTTGTACTATAGTCTACCTCTCCGACACTTTAGAGGAGACGACAGGATGGGTGACGTTTTTTTTTTTGTTTGTTTTTTTTCTTTTTTTTTTCGCCCATTGGAAGTCTCTTTTGTGCAACTCGCAGAAACGATTTTGGGAAATGCAGTAGATGAAATCGATGTATGGACTTAAATCATGTGCTGGTGTCAGTTTGTACGCAAACAAACTTATCCCGCGAAACCCTGCTGCGGATGCACCTCGCGCCGCTCTTCGCAGTATATGACTGAATGAGTTCTCATTGTAGCGCGCGGCCAGCGCAGGATGTAAGCGCGAGACCGAAGTTACAGCGTGTCAATAAATAAGCGAACATTTCCCACCAGTTTATCAAGCGTGTGGTTTCAGTCTGCGCGGATGTCATAAAATCACTTGATTCGCATCTTAGTTGTGGGCAAACAACATTTCTGACCGGTTTGTCCTTTGTTTGGCTTTATTGCAGCGCTTCGTTCATATCATGTCTTTACAAGCTCGCGTCTCTGATTAAGTTTGCCTGTGGAATAACAGAGATGGTTTCGGGCTAAAATGCCAGTGCTATTTATTTAACCCATGTACAGGTCCGTTTTATCCTGTAGATGGTGAAATCTCTCTGAGAGCTCTCACAGAGCATATGTTCATTATTCATGCATGGCTCACTAGACGCCCCGTGTCCGTACTAAGCGTTGGCATGTAATGGTGACGGCGTGAGAAGGCGTTGCAGGCGTAACCCGCTTAAAGGCTAAGGAATTATGACCTAGCCTAAATGTATTCATACGAGCGAGCGGCTGCATGAAAGGGTATCTGTTGAAAATCTGCATTTTAAACGCCGAGATTTAAAGTGACTTGATGGATAAAATGTTATATTGTTTTCTCTTAAAATAATGATGATTCTCTAGGAAACAAAGTAGCGCTCGTTAAACCAAATTCTTAAAAAAGGGCATAAAAAGCTTAGCGCTATTGTTCTCTCTCTCTCTCTCTCTCTCTCTCTCTCTCTCTCGTTTATCTGGCCAGCCGCTCTTTGGTAAAATTCGTCGGAGCTTTCTTATTGGCTGAGTTGAAATATTCTCTAATTGTGATATGGGAGTTGTAGTTTTTTAGCGGGCGTGTCTTTACCAAAAGCAAAGATGTGGATGATATACTGAACTACACAGTTTATTGGCGGTAACGCGGTCGTCGTATCAAATTACAACACCTCAATATGGACTTTAAACCAGACGGGGATGGAAGAGACAGACATAAAATGAATGTAGATCATGGAAGTGTCGCGTTTCAAATATGAAAGGAAGTCATGTTTCACGAATAAGAGAGGATGTGAATTCAGCATTGGTCTAGTTGTTTCATTTTCCGATCAGATAAGTAACTAAAGCAATTACAGAGAATGTTTTTCTTCTTCATTAGGACCTTAAAGAAAAGAAACAGGTTGAGGAGACAGAAAATGGAAAGGATGTCCCAGCTAATGGAAATGTGGTGAGTTTCCACAACTTTGTTCGTTTTGTTGCTTTCAATGAGTTCGAAATGATCTTGAACTATATCCCATAACTTGTATTACTTTTGTTTAGGAAAATGAGGAAAATGGTGATCAAGAAAATGAAGTAGATGAGGAAGAAGATGTGGGTGAGGAAGAGGATGAGGAAGATGATGTAGAAGGTATGTTCTGGAAGGAGTGTGCAGGTAAACAAATTAGATCAGAGATCCATTGGTCAGGATGCTGGTTTTAGAACAGTATGGCAGATGAAATGGTGGTCAAAGTCTTGACACAGCTCCACCTAATGTATTGACAACTGAAGCAAATAAACAAAGATGTGTGACTAGAGTGAACTATATTACAGGTGATGATGATGATGAAGATGATGAGGCTGAGGGTGGCACAGGCAAAAGAGCGGCTGAGGATGATGATGATGATGATGATGAGGTAAGTCTGTGAGTTATGTCACTGAAGTTCTCAGATAAAAATCAGAAAGATATTTTAAACCATTTTACAAATCTGACTCTGTAATTGCAGTGTGTTTTAACTCTGTTGGGCTGCATTTTCAGGATGATGTTGAAACGAAGAAGCAGAAGACCGACGTGTAAGAAGCTACTCTGCTGGAAATCTTCTCATCCCTTCTTTCCTCAACTTGCCCACTGGGGGAGGAAAAAAACCGTGGTCATTATCAAGTAGAGTCCAGCATCCGTGTGCACACACCTAACTGCAGATTTTGTAGAAACAACCAAGACTTCAAAGCTCTACCTTCTTACAAAATACTTTGAAAGGAAAAATTTGTTTGTATTTTTATTTACATTTTATATTTTTGTACATATTGTTAGAAGGTCAGACATTTTTGACCGTGATCTCTGGTTACCAAACGGTGCTTTGAAGTTGATGCTTCTCTATGAAATAGATTTTATTAGTGGTTTGGCCATGTTATGTTATCTCAAAAGAAACTTGTAAAAAAAAAAAAACAACAACAAAAAAAGAAAAGAAAAATTAAAAAAACATATAAAAAAACTTTAATTCAAAGCATTCCAGTAACTTTGTGTATGTACATCAGTTGTATCATACGTAGTTGGATTGTATGTGAGGACAAGGCCAAAAGAAAAGAATTTTCTTTTCTTTCTTGTCTATTAAATTGCTATCTGTTTGTGGCCTGTTTGATGTATGTGTGAAATTTGTTGTGCGACAATAAACCGAAATTTATTTTGTGAGTTCTTAATTTTTTTTTTTTTTCTCTTTTTGTTTTCCATTTCATGAGTTTTTAATGTTGGAGCTGTATGGTTAATAAGGATAATTGAACCAGCATTACTTTCAGATGCAGTTCATATTTTTCATCAGCCTGTTTAAAGTAAATGTACATCAATGTAAATTATTCAGGCCTTTGAGACTCCAAGATCTGGTATAAATTATATTGTGTTAAATAAAATTGACTGTCTTTCTTCCATTTATATTCATATTTCTTTAGGACAAAGTGCTCTCATCAGTTGGTCTTGTGGGGTTTTTTTATATACTGAGTATCTGCACAAGTTGTTAGTCAAAATGCCACTACCACCTTTTCAACAAAAATAATTAATAAAGAAGGCAAATTTGTAAGACAAATGTAAGTTAGTGCTCAATATGTATAATTCATGATGAGGGTTTTGTAGTAGAGATCAATGTGGCTACCACAAAAAATTCAGTCAAAAATAAAATTATGAGCTTAAGAGATACTGACCTTTGAAGTTTAAATACTGGATGCTATTTTTAGCTGTTGGTTGAATATAGTCACTTTATCTGTACCATTTCATGACATGATCTGACTGCATCATAAGAGATGATGAATATATTATTTATTTGTGATTAAAACATTTCAGTTCAGATATCTTGTCAATATAGACATATTTTTACAGATTGCATAAATTGCAGTTAAGTAGCTGTTGTAAGTCTGACAAAAGTAAACATATCACATATTGGAAAAGATGCCTAAAACCAAAAGCTATGACAGAGCTAGAAATGGAAACAGTAAGTGTTTCCGTTTTGGTGGTTTTCCTCTTCCAACTCTGAGAAACGAAGCACGAAACTGACAGTTGATATTGCACAATTGCTGTCAGGGCTTTGAGACGGCGGTAGAACAGACAAATAGCAAAAGAGAATGCTTTAAATGGAGAATTCAAATGTGGACTGCTTCACAGACATACTTATCAGCAAGGGAATGGCCATTCAGCCCCTTATCTGGCCTAAGGCAGAAAAACTTGCTTCCTAAACTACTTGAAAACAAACCAGGTTTAAGGGCCAGGCAGTATATCAAAATCAGAGAGTAAGCAGGCAGTGGAAGTATCAGTGGACACATACTAGGACATGCTATAGGAATGCCAGGGAGATCCATTCGTAGACAGACAGGGTCAGGGCTCATCAAGCTTTCAGCTATGAGGAAAAGCAATCACATGAAAAAAGGAGACGATTAGAGCTGAGGTGAGTAAGTTGAAGATGTGACTGTCTAAAGGGGTGGAATAAGTGTATCAGGGAGTCCTCTAGGGAGATGGAACATTGACAGTGTTCTGGAAGCTGGAACCATTCCAGATTATTATATTCTTTTCTGCTAATCAGTATGATTCACTTCCAACAAGCATTAACCTGCATAGTTGGCGATACAGGTGGACACTCTATGACACTGTGGTGAGAAAAAAATTATGATGTTTTAGCAGATGCAAGATGACACTTGCCTAGTGAAGTTACAAAAGGCACAAATTGCAAATCATTAAAAATACTTAGAAATCTTTGAGAAAACAAAGAGGAGAAAATAGACAAATTGAGGAATAGGCAGAGTTAAACCAACTAATCATGTTTATTCAAGCAAGAGCAAACATTTACATGGAAATGAAATGGCGTTCTAAAAGGCAGTATCATAAGAGAAATATTTGGACTTGGTTAAGTGGCAGCAGTTATCAAATTTATCCAGAAAATACTGTTTTCCTCATTTTAAATTATGTTCTGACTTCCTTCTACCTTATGTCTGAATAAAACAGTCAACAATTTGATTTTTAAAATGTTATTTGATTTGATTACTTTTAAGTTTTTCTGGTTGCAAGGATCCCAGCAAGAGTCTTGTTCAAGCTTATGGTCTATAAAATGATCTAGAGTTAATTTGTCTAACAAACAAGCCCTTAGAGATGAAGGGCCTCTTTCATAAAACATGAGCAGAAAACATTTCGGTGAAAATTGTTCGTTAAACCATTCTTAAGTAAATGGCCACATTTAATTGACTGCAACAATTTATGCAAGAATGGTTTAATTAATTATTTAGACAGAAATTCGTTCTGCTTGTTTTTCATGAATAAGGCCCAAAGTCGTTAGGGAAGATTTTGTGTTTTTGTGCATTAGTAGTTGCTGCTATACTGAAATATTACTCCCATGTAATCCCCACTGGATGCATGTAAACATGGATGCAAACTTTCGTGATGGGAGAAAGGGGCCTCAGGTTGTTCCTGGCAGGGTAATAAGCCTTAAAGTCTCCATATGGTTAGGATTAGGGTGGGGCGGGGTTAGGGCATCTGCTGCCTAATAGGAACAAACAGACGCACCTTTGACAATGGGCGCAAACTTTCTTGTTCCCTTTTTCAAATCTTTGTTTTTGAGTGTCCATTAGGAGACATTTCTTTGCATATACTATGTGTGTTGCATGGACGTACTCAGGGTGCTTCAGCAGACTCTTTTAAAGTGCTAGTCCAGTGCAATATGCCAGAAGTTATTTTATAAATAAGCTTGGAATTACTAGGTAAAGGTGTAATCATCTCAGCCATTAAAGTACATAAACATCTAAACCATCAATAGCAAATGTGTTTTGCTTGTGTGTGCATGTAAGTACACATTTGGAGCACACTGTTTTTTCAAGCAGGTCATGGTTGAGAGTAAAGTGATCAATATTGTTCAAAAAAGGCTAAATAAGTTTGACCATTTGCACACTGTATGTGTAACGGTAGCCAGCTGGTAGGTAGCTGTGCGGTGTATAAACCTCACTCCCCTTGTCTGAAGAGGCACACTAGTGACTGATGCTAGGGGCTGTAGCCTTTAGCCTCTTCGATAGTGCGCTCGCCTCCCATGCCGGAGACACCAGTTTGAATCCCATTCGGAGCAGGTCAAGCAGGACTGGTTACAGTGGTGCCGTGACCTGGTTGGGAGTGAGGTTTAGAGGGCTGAGTGTAACGGTAGCCAGCTGGTAGGTAGCTCTATGGTGTGTAAACCTCATTCCCCTCGTCTCAAGTGGCACACTAGTGGCTGTTGCCTTTAACCTCCTCATTAGCGCGCCCACCTCCCATGCTAGAGATGCCAGTTTGAATCCCATTTGGAACGGGTTGAGCAGGTCCGGTTACAGTGGTGCCGTGACCCGGATGGGAGTGAGGTTTAGGGAGGTAAGTGTAACGGTAGCAAGCTGGTAGGTAGCTGTGCAATGTGTAAATCTCAAGAGGCGCAGGGTCGAGCAGGACCGGTTATATTTGCAATGTGTATACACAAGCAGATATCAAGAGGCTATGACAAGGACACAAAATTATTATGTGCAGCATTAAAGCATTTGACTTGTAATAAAATTCATCATATTAGCATTGTAGCTTATAGGATCGATTTTAAAACGGAATTACAGTTGGCATAAAGTATGATTACTGTCAGCACACCTGGTAATCAGCAGCAGTACAGCTTTAAGAATTTAAATCTTTGTGTTAACAAGCAGGCTTTAAATCTACTTTCCATTAAATTTCCTAAATTTGGATTGTCTTTGATCTCGTTAGAAAGCTTTTGTCACTGTTTTTCTTACTCTTAACAACCTGTAAATATGGCTGTCAGTGGACTATATTGAGATAACATAATTCATCTGAATTTTCTGGTTTCAATTTGAAACACTGAAGTACCTGCTGTACAGCCATTAATCTAAATTATTGCTTATAGCTAAAAGGGGTTCAGGTTGCAATAAACTAACATTTAAAAAATACTGTGACCACTTTGGAAAGCAATGGACTTCTCTAATTCAGTCCAGTAATTGTGTTTTGAAAAAAGGAAATGTAGTAAATTTTAGAACCATTGAGATTTTTTTTTTTTTTACATTGTATTATTATTATTTGATAAAATCGAGAATAAAAACAAAACTTTGCTGTAATATGTAGGTACTATGGATTCTCTTAGTCTAGTATTACATATACATAAACATACATTTATTACATAAATGCAATATTCTAAAACAACTCACATATCTTCTCAATAAAGAGATATTGAAAGTCCTTCTGATACTTTATCTGAAAATCCAGAATCCTTTAGTAAAGTAAAGCCCATTACAAGGACACAATTCAAGTGCTGCTCTATTTTTTTGTTGTTGTCTCCTTATGGTCCCATTCATGCAATGCATCATCCCAAGGCCTAGCATAGGCATCCAGGGGATTCATAATATTGCCATGGTGCAAATTTGTATTAGTCAGTAATTTTCGCCTCGCCTTTCAGCAATCCATGGAAGAAGAATAGTATAATGAGTGTGAAACACCACTGCTGTAGTGTGCTATATCCAGCTCCTGTAAATTTCTCAGTCCAGTGATCAGATCTGGCTGCTTGTGGATAAACAGAGTATGAATCACAGAGTCAGTGGTTGGGGGTGGGAACTCCTGCTGAGTCTCTCATGCCACCTTGTGGTGTTTTCTACAACCTAGTTTAATGTGTTAGCTAATTTTGCAACTCCATGTATGCAGACCAATACAAATGTCTTTGAATGTATATACATATTTGTGTTCATTTTGGTAGCTGTGTCTTATGTGGTTGAATGTTCCCTGTCTTGTGATGTATAATAGCAATATAAAAAAATAAAAATGTCACTGAATTTTCATGTCAATTTATGTCAGTTATAAACACATGATGTTGTAAGCCTTTATCACTTCATTCTGAAACCAATCACTGTCTAGTTTTGATTAAAGGCAAAGATTAAACTTCCATCACACATGATCTGAACATCAATCATTCTTGATAATGTTAAAGGGATAGTTCACCCAAAAATTTAAATTCTCTCATTATTTACTCACCCTCATGCCATGCCAGATGTGTATGACTTTCTTTCTTCTGCAGAACACAAATTATTATTTTTAGAAGAATATTTCAGCTCTGTTGGTCCATATAATGCAAGTGAATGGGTGCCAAAAGTCTGACGCTCCAAAAAGCACATAAAGGCAGCATAAAATTAATCCATTCCATATCTTCAGAAGTAATGTGATAGGTGTGGGTGGGAAACAGATCAATATATAAGTCCTTTTTTGCTAGACATTCTTCTCCCTGCCCAGTAGGGGGCAATATGCATGAAGAATATGAATCATCAAAAACACAAGAAGAAGAATGTGAAAGTGAAAGTGGAGATTGACTGAGCAGGGAGGAGAATTTATAGTAAAAATGGACTTAAATATTGATCTGTTTCTCACCCACACCTATCATATCACTTCTGAAGATATTTATTTAACCACTGGAGTCTTATGGATTACTTTAACGCTGACCTATGTGATTTTTGGAGCTTCAAAATCTTGGCACCCATTCACTTGCATCACCACCAGAGCTGAAATATTCAGTAATCTTCATTTGAGTTCAGCAAATGAAAGAAAGTCATACATATCTGGGATGGCATAAGGGTGAGTAAATGATGAGAGAATTTTCATTTTTGAGTGAACTTTTCCTTTAAATAACATAGTTCTTCTCTAACATGACTCCTTATAATTATTTTATCAGGAACAACATTTTGTCTTACACCTGTTGTGTGGTTTTAAGATGCTTTACACAGTTAAATATAATATAATTTACTTTAATTCTTTATGGTAACAAGGCAAGGCCAAAGGCAAGTTATCATCAATTCCAATAAAATTTGCACTCTTAATATGTGTTGGCTATGATATAGCCTATGAGTTAAATATATAAACAGTCTATCGGGCTGTCACACATTTGACTCAGAATTTTATTCTGAGGGTGAAATTATTTTTGAAAGTTTATTGATGCCTTGACAACAAAAATCTATTGAACAGTCCCACAGTTGTTTGTTGCAGGAAAACAATACAGATTACACATTGGAATCCTGTGACAATGTCATCAACACACTATAAGACACATTTAATATGCTACAGTATATAGGTAAATTATCAAAATGGGAAGCTCCTTTTTATAGATACAGATTTGAGAAGAATATTTTTTGTTTTAAAAATTAAATGATTTCTAAAGTAAAAAAAAAAATAAATAAATAAATAAAAACTTATTAGTAAGATGTGGAAATGATCAAACAATTGTTTTGTCCAATACAAACTGCAATCAATTAATTGTTTAAAATGACAACATATAAAAGAGAACTTGCGCTTGCACTTGACCTTCTATAGGATGAGAACGCAATTTTGTTCCTTCATATCTTAAGGAAGTATTTGATGCTTAGCCATTATAAAGGGTTGACAGAAAAAAGTAAACCTTCTCGAACCTTCACTGATGAGCTTCACACAATTAGAGCCTATTATCTCCATCTAGTGGTCTTTCCATAATGCTACACAACATGAATCTGTGACTGATTTTCAGACTGCAATAATTGCTGAACAATTTAACTTGAGAGTCATCTACAAGCTATTAGTCCCAAAAATTGTCCACAGGACATCCTGGCATTTCAGAGTGAAACCTTCTTAGCACTAAAATAACAGAATCACATCTAAAAACTGGAAATACTACAGTATGACAGCACATTTAAAAATAATGAATATGGTGTGATAAACGTACAAGCCTTAAAAAATATTTTAGCCTACATAAAATTAGATTAAGTAAGATTTACACATTTCAATGTCATAACAAACTTCCATCAAACTGAACTGTGTAATTTTTAACAAAATGTAATTAATACAACTTTTTTTATTTTACAGTATTTTATTAAAGATTACTGAAATTGAAATTGAAATGCGTAAATCTTTAAATAATAATATATATATTTTTTTTAGTTAAGTACTGAATGTCCCAATTTCAACAATATATAGCCATGAATATATCACAATATCATTTTCATATAACCATCCAACCATCACAATTTTAACAATAGGCCATTCACAGTGGTATTTGAACACTAACTAGGAACATAATCTCAAACTGCCTGATAAATTACACCAGGTAAAGAGATTTCCTTGAAAGCCATTTGAAAGCCATATGAAGGATGATGTGCAAAAAGCACTAGAGTTACAAGTAGATTTAGAATGATAGGGCATTTAATGGTAAATAAATAAATAATACAAAAATAATAGAAAATGTATATGTATTCATTAAACTGTCTGCAAGACAATAACTCATAGGACTATAATCCAAAGAACTGCAATACAAGAATAAAATATATTTTCTTAAAGTAGAATTTAAATTTTCAATGTGGCCCTTTGTTTAAATTGTTTTTTTTTTTTTTTTTTTTTGTCTGGTCTGAAGTGCATCTTGGGTTATTGCTGGGGTCCTCCAAGTAGGATTTCGCTTAGGGCCCCCATATGCTCCAAAACGGCCCTGCCTGACGGCACAGTTCTGACAAACTCTGATGGGCAGGTGCAGAAAAAACCTGGTGTACCTCATTGAGTTATTACTTTGCAGTAAAAAAAAATTTAAGCATGTAAGTTGACAAACTTTTATTTATTTTTTTAGAATATTTTGGAATCAATCTTACGTAAAGCTGTGATTTCAGATGATTCTTGCCTTTTTAAGAACGGGTAAAATATTTGCTCACATTTTGACACTGGGGTTTGACAAAATTCGCCACTAGGTGTCAGCATACACACAGTAATAAAAAAAATAAAAAAACATAAGTACCTTGACATTGATTAACACTGAAAACGTATTGACATGGTATTTAGCTCTATAAAGTCCAATTTATCAGAAAAAAGGTCAACAATTTAAATTGATTAATTTCAGTTTGAATTATTTTGTGGTAATTTCCTGATGTCTGGACACATACTGTATGTGCCCTACCTTACTTTAGCCTTCTCATGACATTTTTGGTTTCTCTTTTCCAAAGAAAGAGGCCTGGCGAGAAGAATGAAATAGTTCCAGTTGGATTTTTGGATTTTGGATTTGGATATACAGTTGTACCTCACCTTGATACATCCCTTATTATTCAACATGAGAAAATTATCAGCATCATAGCCTACCAGTTTCCACCAGCTTCTACATCTGATGAAAATCTCCACCTGAGCTTCTATTGTTTCACCTTAAACAAAGCAATAATCAAAGCTGAAACCAAATAATCTTGACTCATTCATCTTTCGATAGTAATAAAAACAGATAACAGGTGTAGACATGATGCTTTTATGGGTCAGCTGCTGCTGATCTGGGGCTTAACTGTTGCATTTCGGCTTTCTCACTAATGAGACCTGCTCTGAGCAATGCACTGTTGTAGAGAGGCACTACTGCTTAAGAAAATTAAACACAGAGGTTACAGGGTTATTATTCCTGGGTAACCTATGAAGCATTCAAAAATTCCCAACTTTAGACATGCCACAATAGATATAAATAACAAATAAAAATAACACATTTTTAAATGGCCATGCTGTCCACGAAAAACAAGTCCCAGTGTTTGTTAATAATATGAAAAGACAAAAACAACAAACAAACAAACCAACAAAATAAATAATGACAAATAAATGTTTTTTTTTTTTTCTAGTGATGATATTGCTGATTATTGCTTGAAAAAGAAAAAATGTACAAATTTTCATTGGAAATGACATCATATGACAATTTATGCAGGCATGCACAGTGTAGAGAAGGGCGTAGCAGCCGCAGGGGATGTGGGGGATATTTGTCCCCCGCACTTTTCCAAGCTAAACCCATAACGAGTCCAAATGGTGGATTTGTATACAGTATTCTTTGTGTTTTGTTACTTTGGGCTGATTGAGCAACCATCCAGCCAATCACAGGTGAGTTTCATGAGCCAAAACAACCCTTACATAATAGGCCGTCAGTCAGACAGTCTAATTAACAGTCTAATTAATGTGGCTCCATTCATTTCTACAAAGCTGCTTTCAACAATGCTCATTTATCCATGTTTTTTTATCAGCATTGATGTTGATCTAAATGAATAATCTAGAGATGAGGAACACACAAATGAGAGATATTTATTGGCATATCGATTGGCAGCATTACGTGAAATGCACTCAAAAAAACAAAGGACAATCATTCTTTTAAGCACACATTGTAAGTGTTTTATCAGTGCATGAGTCTTCATTAAGTTATGCTTTTTATATTATGTTTGTGAGGTAATAGTTTGATAGGTTGTTTTTGCCAATTTAAGCAGATTACTAGATCTGGGTTAAATATTTAAAGCTATTTTTAATATCAGCTCCTGTTTTTTACCTCTATGTTGGTGTGCAATCGACAAACTGTAGGAAAAAAGATAGATCTGCTGTGTTCTTAGAACACATACATTTTACTGAAGTCAACAGATATGTAGACATGCTTTTTTATACAGGAAAACGTACGGATGTTATTGAAACTCATTATAATTATTATAAGACTATTATCGTTGACTTTTGATAAAAGTCATGCTCAACAGCTCAAAAACTGTGGGGAAATTATAAATTTGCTTTGTTCTTATAATGCTTAAAACCTTTACTAAAGTCTATTTTTAGGTCTGTAGACATACACATTTTAAAGGATTAAAATGTTCTTTTGATTGTTGATTTAGTGACTAACTAATTTCGCACAAGACACTCATTTGTCACCCTCTGGCATCACCAGAAATGGTCACTGAATCATTAAATGGATCTGAACAAATTTTGGTAAATGTAGTCAAAACACTCGAGCCACTTGGATACATTTAAATCCCACAATGCACAAACACAGAGTAAAAAATTTAATTGTGCACATGCACAATTGTCATTATTGTAATTGATTAAATTATTTATTCAAGGACCAGCTTGTGCTCAGTCTTTTATTGTCATGTGTGAAACAGAAGCAAGTGCTCCACAAGATGCCCTTTATTTTTGCAGCTAATTTTGCAATTATTTTGCAATACTTGAATCTTTAAAATAATACAAATATTAAAAGTAAATAATATGTATATATTAATATAATACTTATGTATTAATATATACTGTAATATATTAATACTGTACTGTAAGTGTTGGGTCTGTGCGAGCCACCTACTGACAGCTGTGTCCCCCCCACTTTTAAAATGAATGCTATGCCCCTGGTTGTAGAAGCCACATTAAATAGGAATCTGAAGTTGCCTATTATGGTAATTGATTGCAGGATATTGCTGGCTTTGACTGTGCACTGACTTCACATTATTATAGCTGTTAATAATTTGCCAGTGAAAAGTGATGAGAAATTAGATGACAATCCTTCCTTGGCAGTCTTTGACTAGGGTCAGTAGTGCTATGTAATTAATTGCTTCCCTAATGCCAAGAATCATATGAAGCTGTCGACAATTCAGCGGTGCAGTAATGAATATTTTATTTACTTTTTTACATATTGTAATGCTTACTATAATACTACTGCTCCACTCCACTTAGTTATCTGATAATTACATACAAAATGTGCAGTTTTGCTTGACAATAAAGGCATCAATTTGCAATTGATCATTGGAATCCCATTATAAGTACACTAACACAGCATAATAAAACATTTGTAAGGGCTGGTCTTACAGTTAGTTAAAATTTAGCAAATAATCATAGCCGGTAGGTGTCTTCCTCTTTTATCATGCATACCTATGAGGGTACATACAAAAATACTTGCCATGACAAACAAGCAAATGACTTAACATGACTCACTCTTTGAGGGGATCGAACCAGCAACATTCTGATTAACAAACCTATGCTTTAAGCAAAGCAAACTATTATTAGACAATGCATAAAACGTGTGTATTGTTTAAAGACCCCGTATTCAGTAGGAAGGGATAGATGTGTTTATCGCAGGCTTCACTATATGAAGTTTAAAACGTTTTCTGTTCAGATTGCAGGCATGCATTCTGTGTCAAGGCTCTTCACTTGTATGCTTCCAAAGAAAGCAGAGGGAAATGCAAAATCAAGAGGGAACTTTCCTTAAATCATTAAGGATTTGTAAGGAAATTCTACACATACTGCATGCACATTAAGTGAACTTGGTTTTCAAGTATTTTTTACTTGCATGATAATTAATAATACAGTCTGCTTCATTTAGCATAAACAAACTAGGCTGTGGGAATCAGACTAAGGATAGTACAATCAGAATGTACATACTAAGAATATATTCATAAGGCCTAACCTCACACTACAACAAGACCAGGCTTGTCATATACTGTGTGTGACCTGTCAGTCAAATTGTGGAAATGCTCCTCAGATACTGTATTCAGTTGGCTTTCCATACACATGTTTCTATACACATACACATCTGTGAATACTGTCTGCTCATACTATCATTCATGACATACTGTAGTTCTTTTGTGTCTGAAACATCTGCTCAGAAAAATTAATTCTGAACATAATGGGCATTTAAAGAAAACAAGACACCACTGTTTTCTGTGCATGGCAGGCTTCACCCCACACATACTGTGACAATGTGACAGGACCCTGTGACTTGACATCCAACCTCCCACAAGATTCAAATGACAAAAGGCATTTCAAAGGTCAAAACAACGAACAAAAGCTTAGACAGACTTTGTCTTTGCCAGAAACAGTGCGCCTTTGATAGCTCACCACAACACAAAATACAATGACAAGTTGCTTCAGACCTAAAAGTTTCAAACCTACAGTATGTGTTAATCATTTGCACTATGCTGAATAAATAAATAATCAGGGGTTTCAACCTTATAGCAAACCCAGGAACCCCCAACCAGATTCTCAGACAACCTAGGACCCATGTATAGCCATGGGGCAGTTTGATAATAAATGTAATTAAAAAACAGTAATCATTATTACATCATGCTTAACAGATCATTAGTAAATGTTCATTCACATAATTAGAAATGTCATGAAAGTTTTTAAGGAAGATAGTATAGACCGTCTGCACCTTCAAGGACCCCTGGTTCAAAACACTCCTAAATGAAAGAGTGCATATGACATGTGTAATCTCCTTGTATGTTTGTTCCATCCATCCTTGTTCTATTAAAGCATCTGGTGAGCATATCGTTTAAAGATTATTCTGGGGTCCCTGAGTTATGATAAGTCTGATGAAATGAGAAAGAAGATCTTTATGCAACATTTTTATGAAGATTCCCTGACGTATAGAATAAATCTTGAAATAAAGTTGGCTTTGACTGACGGCTTTGATTTCCTCACAGCAGCTGAGAGAAGAAACTTGAGCTGATTCCATTGAGCGCAGAGGCAAGGCAGCAGTAGATCAGTAGATCATGTGATCTCTTTGCATATCAAGGTCGCCATTTTGCAGGAAAGTTTGGGAATTTCGGATACACTACAAGAAAGAGGAAGCTTTGTACTAAAGAAGTTTCAGTTACGGACGTGTACAGATCCGGGACGCCTGGCAGGAGGGACCTGGAGTATAGACAGAAACCCCTCCAAGAGTGCACGAAGAAACTTTGCAGTTTCACTCCCACAGGGATTCTTATTATTATTTCGACCACTTCCAGTGCAACAGTTCGGGAGCAGTTTTTTCAGCATTTGTTATGCACACCGAGACATGGTTTGGCATTACAGATCGACTTCATTCATTCGTCTTCAGAAAGTTTATCAAAGTCTGAAGTTATATGAAAGAGTCCTATCGCCTTTGACAGGATATGAGCGGTGACAGCAAGTAATTGTTTATAGTTCTGATTAAGTTGGTTGATTGTTGACACTGACCTCTCACTCAGATCAGTCGCGAACACTCTGACCCGTCAGCATCACTTGTGATCGTGCGGATAAATCAAACTGAGTGGCTGAAATAGAAAGTAATTATCAGTCATTCATTCTAATGCTTTACACCAGTTGCCCCTTTAACCAGTGTGGGACTTTGGAAAATATTTGAATCTTGATCATGCCAGTCAGAAAGAAAGGTGAGATTACTATAATTACATTTAGCTGTTTATGTATACATGAGTGACTGATGGTAAATTTGTCTCCTTTTGTTTCGTTGTTGTTGCACTTTTCAGATGCTCAGAGAGTGCTGCAGCTTCTTGAAGAGTACAGAGCTAAACTCAGTCAGACTGAGGACCGTCATCTCAGACTCTCCATTGAGAGAGTCATCAACATATTTGAGAGTACACTCTTCCAGGCTCTAATAGGTAAATGTAACCTGCAACATATAACAACAACCAATGTTTTTCCCGCTAATGCTTCTTATCATTTGTCTAACACTTGCTGTGTTGTTAGAGATGGTGGAACAGGTTTGACTTCACCAATACATGTTTCACAAGTTAAACAGTGTTGCCTTAATAATAATAATAATAATAATAATTATTGTTATTATTAATTAACTGCAAAGAAAGGTGTTTGCTCACAGCATTTCAAACTTATGGGGATGTATTCCTTATTGAGGCTGTCACTTAGACATTTATTTATAAATTGTAATTAAAAAGTAATTTATATTTGCTGGGAGTGTAGTCTAAACTGTGTTTTATGTTCAGTCTCTCCAAGGTGGAAAAATCTTTGGGTTTCCTTTTAGGGCTGGCTTTTTTGGGAGTTTAAACAATTAAGATACTGTAAACTGGATAAGGAAATTAGTGATGATAAGCATTTCAATGAGAGAGAGAGAGAGAGAAAAAAAACGATTCCAAAGAAACACGTCCAGAAATGAAGCTTGGAAAAAAATGTTTTTGAATATTTTTGAAAATGTGCTGTCCAAATGGTTTTTGACTGACTTACTTATTTTCAGGGATCGGTTTTGCTTTCCTCTGTTATGCTTCCCTTGGGTTCTTGCAGTGCAGACCAGGGGCAATCCTAGGGTTTTAATCTTAAGGGGCTCAGCTCCTAAAGACACTATAAGATGTGCCCATTTGATGTATTCCACACTGTTGCATAGATATGTTTTTTTTTTTTAAACTGTTTACATCATTCAAGATAGCCAGCTAGTATTCATTTAGTATGTTGTCATTTTCTATAATAACAGACTTATACATTTCTAAAAAATAACTGAAACCGCTTTAAAAAATATTTATAGAATCATTATTTTATTATTTCATTGTAGAGCATGAATCAATAATTTCATAACTTCTATAGATTAAAGTTATATCAAACACCATGAAAACCTATTATTACCGTAAATGTCACATTCAGCTTGTGCGTGATTTAGTGGAGTTGATTAACTCCAGATGACGTTTCCCTGTATTTTGTTAATTTGTGACTCGAGTCTTTTAAATTCGTTGAAAAGAAAAAAATCACTTGGAAAATATATTTTAATCTCAAGAGACTAACCTGGTAAAATAAAGGTGTGTGTGTATATAAAGAGAATTAGTTTTCTTATTTTCGTTATTTTTGTAAATCACAATTTTATTCCAGTAGGTGACCACAAATAATGTATTTTGTGTTTGAGTCATTAATTCAATCACTGATAAAGCACCGACCCGTTTACGACCAAAACAAGTTTATTTACAGTTTATTAAAATCTCTGTGTCTATTTAGAGACTTCAGCAAAGTGTTTCAGAATCATAAGCAGTTCACCAATAACTACAAAGCATATTTTTCATTCTGTAATCAATCAAATCAATTTATTGTCACTCAACCATATACACAAGTGCAACAGTGGGTGCAGTTCGGTGCAACATAGTAGTCATGACAGTGATGAGACATATACCAATTTACAATAAACATCAGATTTACACAACACAATTTACATATCTAATATACACATAATTACACAACACAATATACAAATAATAATATACAATGTACAGTATATAATACACACAATATAGAATGCACACACACACAATGTAGAATACACAGTATACAATAAAAATAGTATATATAAATATACAGTAATAATAATAATTATAATTATAATAATTAATAATTATAATAATTTATAATAATTTTCTTTATTTATCACACATTATACATTTGCACATATATGGTGAAATTCTTCTTTTTCACATATCCCAGCTAGGCTGGGGTCAGAGTGCAGGGTCAGCTATGATACAGCGCCCCTGGAGCAGATAGGGTCAAGGGCCTTGCTCAAGGGCCCAACAGTGGCATCTTGGCAGTGCTGGGGCTTGAACCCCCAACCTTCTGATCAGTAACCCAGAGCCTTAACCGCTGAGCTACCACTGCCCCTCGCTGAGCTACCACTGCCCCTCGCTGAGCTACCACTGCCCAGTAGGTTGTATTGTGCTGTATTGTCATTCAGGCTGTTGGTTGATAGTCAGTTACCAGTGTGTTGTTAAGAGAGAATATAATTTATGACAGTCCAGTGTGAGATTAATAAAGTGCAGTGCTGATTTATATTGATCATAAGAGATCAAGAGTTCAAAAGTCTGATTGCTTGGGGGAAGAAGCTGTCATGAAGTCGGTTTGTACCACATAAGGTGGAGAGTGACGTCACTGCTACCGAATTCAAATTCTTATTTCTTTTTTCTTTTTTTTTTTTTTTTTCCAATTTGGAATGCCCAATTCCCAATGTGCTTTTAAGTCCTCGTGGTCGTGTAGTGATTCACCTCAGTCTGGGTGGCGGAGGATGAATCCCAGTTGCCTCTGCATCTGAGATCATCACCCACGCATCTTATCACGTGGCTTGTTGAGCGCGTTGCCATGGAGACATAGCGCGTGTGGAGGCTTCATGCCATCCACCGCGGCAACCACGCTCATCTCACCACGCGCCCCACTGAGAACGAACCACATTATAGCGATCACGAGGAGGTTACCCCATGTGACTCTACCCTCCCTAACAACCGGGCCAATTTGGTTGCTTAGGAGACCTGGCTGGAGTCACTCGGCACACCCTGGGATGGTAGCCAGCGTCTTTACCACTGAGCTACCCAGCATGCCCTTTGAGGGGCTACCCAGGCCCCTCAGAAATAAGAATTTGAGGAATTCAGGGAAATAGATACAGTGTTTCTTTTAACGGCACATATCAGCACAAATCGTGCACAAACTTACTGCACCGGTTTGAAGCTATTTGGACAATATGGGGTGGAGAGTGCCGTCACTGCTCCTGAAAAGTTTCTTGCTATATCTAAGGAAGGGAAATAGTTACAGTGTTTCTCTTAATGGCACAAATTGAGCACAAACGAACAGCTCCGGTTTGGAGAGATTTGGACCACATGGGGTGGAAAGTGACGTCACACAGCAAAATAAATAATGTCTAATATCTCAAACACTGAACCAGCACAAATGTTCATTTTTGCTACACAAATCAGCACAAACGCAGCACAAACGAATGGTATAGATTTGCTAATGATTTAATTATATGGGGTGCTAACTTCATGGAGGTGTGACAGGGGCGTATTTGTTCAGTGGGTCAATGATATGCTACTTCACAGCCCACACTCCAATGCTATTGGCTCACTCTATTTTCAGTCTTTACAGGTGGGAAATGCCACCAAAGCAGTTTTGCGCTACTAACTAGTTTAGTGTTGCGACTGCCGCTGTTTTAAAAATGTGCGCGCTGATTGCAGTCACAGATTTTTAGGGGGGCTGAGAAGAATTTTAGGGGGGCTGAAGCCCTCTTAAATAGGGTCTAGCGATGCCCATGGTGTAGACAGCTTTTTCTATTATAATGGGTGTGGTCTGTTTAGACACGTGTTAGAGAAGGGAAACCAGCTCAGTTGAACCAACAAAAACTGCCAGTCCCTTTTCAGGTGAAAAGTTTGGTGAGATATTGGTAAATGGATTTCGATCCTCAAATTAATTTGTGTCATTTGCCCTAATCAGGCACGATGCGATAAATCAACAAGCGAAAAAAAAAAAATCTCTTACATTTCTGAATTTTTTACTAACCAACCACAACAAGCCCCAGGACATTTTGTCGATCACTTAGATTGTATTTAGTTTCAGCGGCATCACACTTGGTAGCTCTGCCCACATTAATATCTCAGTTTGTGTTCAGTGTGGACTGACTAAATTGCTTTTCTCTGGAAACTTGTCGCTTTTATTCTAATTTAGAAAGCTGATGCATCTATTCTTATTTAGAACGTATTATTATTTCCCCAATGCCTTTTATAACTTGCAAATCAAAGTTTTGCCTGTACTTTACTACCTTACTGGAATCATGCAATTTACTTGGTTTATTAAGAGGTAGAATTTGATATGCTTCAGTACATTTACTTTACAGGTGACTATATGCTACGTTTAGTCCTCAACCCTTCCTTTATGTTTTCATGATTTGGCAAACTTGCATCAGTTTGCTTGACCTGAACACTCATGAAGCCAGGGAAGTGGAAAGCATAAATTCATCTGAATGTATTAGACTGTAAGTATAAGAGCTCCAGTATCTCTTTCCAAGATGTGATTGTTTGAGGCTATCCACCTTTTTCCTGAATGTGGAAGTGTTCCACGATTCGCCTGTTTTCAATTTCCGGTCTTCAGTGTTTTTGCTCACATCTGCGTATATTCTTAGCAGGTAAACATTTTCAAAAACGTGGCTTTAAAGTGCCGATACTTAACAGAGTCGAGATGACCATTTTTTTGACAGTGCCTCACCTGAGTATGTAGATCTCATGAAGCGATGGTTCGAGGTTTCTTATGTTGGTATCGTTAACTACTTTGAGTTGTTATGACCGCCAACAACTGCACAAGTTGAGGCTGAAATAAATTTTTACTCCAAATAACACTTAAATGGTTGTTGTTTTCCATCTGAATTGCTCGTTTCTGTAGTTTTTACATTGTGTCTTGAGACCAGAAACTCAAAACAGTCAATTAGAATCATCATGGCGCCTCCCAGTGGTTGCTCAGGAAAACTGTGGATAAGAATGTAACATTCTTTTACATGATTTAAGAAGCAGAATCTCAGCATCTCACTCCACTGCACACAAATCCTTTGTGTGTTTGCATGCATGGCAGCTGTTATGTGTGTGGGTAGACATGGCGTCCAGTGCAGCCTACTCCACTTTTACAAAAATGTATAGATAAATGCAATCATTTTGCATTTTCAAATGCATTCTATCTGTACTGCTGTAGTGAAGGACGCATAATAAATAATGGATTAAATTGTGACACAAATAAAGAGCCAACATCTGCAATGATAGAAACATGATGCTATCAAGTAACATAATTTTGCAGTATGCTACCTTTTGCTGCCTGTCTCCTAGAGATAGACTCATTATTGTTGCTGGTAAGGCTTACAACAGTCAAAAGTTGTGATTGGATCTGACGAGAAATTTCTCTGTCACTTACCATCAAGCAAGGAGCTGTACACAATAAGATCCAGGAGAAAAGTTGCTTCTTACCAGGGGTGGATCTAGAATTTATTTTTATGGGGTGGCATGCAGACTATGAGCAAGTGCCTATGCTTGGTTTTTATGGATAAGGTTCCAAATTTCATTGAAACAATTACTAGTTTATTAATTGGAGTCACTATCAAATTACATATGCCCATGAATTTGCTATAACTGCATATCCACAGGAACCACTAATAACCATTTTGCTACTGATTTGCCATCATTAAAAAAAAGAAAAAAAAAGAAAAAAGAATGTGCATAATTAAAAATAAGTAACAAAATGTCTATCTCCAGAGCACCAAGACATTGTCTATTAAACACATCAACAAATTCTAAATGTTCCTTAGCTTGACATAAAACTGGCAATCTGGACTAAATGTCACTACCTTATACAGGCCAATGTTTTTTTTTTCTGTGTTAAGTGTACCCATTGATGGAGAGCGTATGCATATTCCATGTTATTCTGCTTATAAAGTCCTGTAGGCCTATCACCTTTGTAACAGCTGGAATAAGCCATTTGAAAGCGAACATTAACACAAAGTTAGATCTAATTAAATATAAACTGTATATCTACATACTGTAGTGCATATGCTTATCTTGTGGTATACGATGAGTTGTCCCACTTGAATTTAAATTTTGTAGTTGGTTTTTGCGCTGATGACCAAGACAAATTTCGATGTATTACATCTGTAAGTAAAAGATCTGATTTTTAATGTGAATACTGTCTGTATCAGATCACATATCTTCACTCTATGTACCAAAGTGCACATATATTTGCTTTAATTACACAAGAATAACATGTATTGTCCATTCTGACCACCATATTGATCTTCCACATTTTAGTCACCCTTCCTTCAAACTTTGAGTTTCACAGGAACACCAAACAATTGTCAAATTTTTAGTGATCATGGATATTGAATCTTTGTATAGTAACATTGCACATAGTGAAGTCTTGGAAGCTCTTAAATATTACCTTGACCTAGAACTGAGGGAAACCCCCCACTGATTTCCTGTTGGAATTGGCTGAATGGATACTTAACAATAATGTTTTTCTATTCCAAGATCTATTATAGACAAGTTAAAGGGACTGCCATGGGAGCCTGTTTTGCTCCTAACTATGCAAACCTTTTCCTGGGTCTATGGGAGGAACGATATGTTCTTAATCCTAAATAAAACAGAAATAAAGTTTTTGGATCTAAAAATGATTAAGAGTCAAGATGGGTAACTTCAAACCACAATTT
The DNA here is from genome assembly GCF_019703515.2 of Myxocyprinus asiaticus. Classification (NCBI taxonomy): domain Eukaryota; kingdom Metazoa; phylum Chordata; class Actinopteri; order Cypriniformes; family Catostomidae; genus Myxocyprinus; species Myxocyprinus asiaticus. Next base: position 26,934,903 of record NC_059355.1, read on the forward strand.
TCCAAAAAAGTTCAGACCGCAATACTATTTTAAGAGCATAAAGGTAGCCTAATAGATAATATCCCATTTGGGCAGTTCCAATGATTGCATCGTATTTGTGATCAGAACAAAGATTTTATGGAAAAAGCAGAGGAAATTTAAACAAAGAAGGTATAAACAGTGATCCTTTAATCAACAACTTCAAACAAATGAGACTTGTGGATAGAAAAGATTTATTAGAGAAAAATCACAGACCTTTTAATACAAATCAACTTTATTTTGTTACTCAATATAGCACAGAGGCATACAAAATAAAAATATCATAAAATTATTTTGGGATATAGTACAAAGTGATCCTATGTTAAGGTAAGTGTTTCCTGAGCCACCAACAATCAGCTTTAGACAAGCACCTAACATTCGGGACATCTTGGTACGTAGTTATCTTCCTCCTCCTCTGTCGCAAAACTGGCTCACACAACCTATAGGAACATACCCATACGGACATTTTAATCATTGTCCTAATGTATTAAAAACAAGAACCTTCCCCGATGTACATAAGGGTACTACTTATGATATGAGACATTTTGCAAATTGCAAAACCTCTTATGTAGTGTAGCCTTGGACCTCGAGCTGCTAGAACAAAATCACTGCATTCCCACCATTGGGCCAAAAGCCCCTCAGCGTTGCCCTAAAACCCGCCCTTAATACGCTGTCCTGGTGCAAACGTCACATACCCCACCCATTTCACAAGCCAAACGAAATATGCATGTTAACTATTTATCTAGAATATCAGGTTTATATTGTGTGTAAACGTTAGCGAGCTAGCAAGATAATTAACCGTTGACCAGAGGTGGAAAGTAACAAATAACAACTACTCTTGTTACAGTACTTGAGTACATTTGTAAAAATTTTTTTTTTTTCTTTTTTTTAAGTATAAATGAATAATAGTACTTAAGTTGATTAAAAATGAAGTATTCAACTTCACTACAGTTATTTTTCACCGCAATTACTAAGTACCAAAAAAATACATAATATTTAAGAATTTTTGGAAAAAAAATTTGGAAGAAGAAATCAGCAAGTTCTAAGCGCTAAATCTGTTTATAAACTAAAACGTGCTGTGCGGCGCACGACAGCAGCTTGCATAAACTGCCGCCGGTTTCCTCTCTTCTCTAGCTTCTCTAAGACTTTCTGCCCTGTCTCTATACAAGAACTGTAATACTGTGATTTTCTGCATATTTCATTTTATTCTGGAAAGGAGCCGTTTATAACACATTTAACCACTGATCAAACTTCACTTGTTTTTAAGGTAGGCAATGTTTTAACTCCTGTCAAACATTAACACAATGTAGTTTGACATATATGTGGGGATATCTTGTTTACTTACTACTCTATGTCTAAAACAATATTTTTAAATACCTTAAAAAGATACAATGCCAATAGTGTCTAAAATTAACAGGGACTCTGGGCAAAAATGCCACCGAAATTGACAAACATATCCACGAAATATGTGGGCAAAAAATGTCCATGCAACTAGTTCCCATGTTTTATTAATACTATCTGATATAGTTACATATATTTCGATCTTCTTTTGACTTTTCACTGAACATAATTTGTTTTCCCGCCATCTGGTTCCTCGCACCGTCATGCGCACAGATGGGCTCTCTGCTTCTATCAGTTCGGGATTGTACTCCTGTGTTAAATTCTGTAACCGTTTGCCCATCTTGTTCAAAATAAACTGTCCTAGCGGGTAATGCTCTTGGTCACGGTGCTGTACTGTACTTCCCTGCCCTGTGCTGCTGTTTAGCCAAAAGTGCGCAAGGGATGGATGTTATATAAAGAAGGTATGAGAAATCACAAAACATAATGTAACCAAATGCTACAATTTACTTATATTTATATCTTAATATGCTAAATAACCATGATGTTAATTAAGACTTTATTATTACAACTGTAGTACAATAATACATATACAGAACAACCACTTTTAGTGTTTGAATCAATCATATCTCTCACTAAACACTGTGTGGAATTTTTATTTTTGCCTTATTTTTTTCAGTTGGCATGTAGGAGCTGATAACAGTTTTCTTAATAATCTCATTCCATATCTGGATAATTGCTGCAATATCATAGAGGATAAATTTCCTCCTCTATGATATTGCATTATATTAGTTTTGTACAGTATGTTAACTTAATAGCCAAAACACTTGGACATACTTGAATGAGAATAAACCTGAAATAGGAATGTTTCAGTCATAATGCACATTATGTAGTTTAGAGACGATTTAGAGACATTTAGAATGGTACAAATGGCTATTTCAATTTAAATAAATATTGTATGCTTAAAATGTTCTGTTTGTCCAAGAATCCTCTTGCAGCAATGCAGGTCTTTGGCATTTAGAAGTTGCTAGTTTAGGACCTGTGAGGAGTCTGTTTCTGAAACTAGAGACTGTGATTTACTGCTGAAACGATTAGTCGACGTTATCGACAACGTCGACAATAAAAAATTGTCTACAAAAATTTCCGTTATCGAATAGTCGTTTGATCTTAACGTAACAAGATCATATGAAACTCTAATGATTGCACACAAGAGCAGCACTGCAGCTCGCGCCTGACTGAGGAAGAAAACGCATCTCACAGTCCAGACGCACTCTAAACTTTCCAAACAGCTTCAGGTGATGTAGATCGCAAAGTATGAGGGAATTATAATGCAAAAATACAAAATAAGTAAATACAGAAGCACTCCTGTTGTGGAATAAGCAGAGCCGGAGGTGGCGCTCAGCTTAAGCAAAACTGGCGTGACGAGTATCTTTAAAGGAAATACTCCGGCGTTACATCTTTAATGCGGTTCTATTTAATGCGTTATAGCTTTATTAAAGTTAAAATAATAAGGAAACTGGCATTTCTCTGTGCGGACAGTGCCTCTTCTATGAGTTGCGCGAAGTGTCCCGATCTAAGGGGGAGAGATTGAAACTGCACCCGGCTGAGGTACACTCTGTTGCGGGGACGCTAATCCCTCGAGTGTGTGCGCTTAATGCAGCTAGATTATAACATGATGGCAACTTATTGAATCATAATATATGTGTCACTGTGCATTTCTTATCTTGAAGAAAATTGGCAAAACGCAGCTTTATTAATAAGAGAGAGTTTTTTTTTTTGTGAGTTAAAGATGGATTGAAGTGAACAGAAAGGTGAGAGAGGTCTTCACCCCATTATACACTGCAAAAAAAATAAATTTTTTATTTGTTTTTGTTTTGGCTTGTTTTCCAATATAAATATCTAAAACTCCTTTAAAACAACGTACATTTACTTTAGCAGCTATACTGCAGAATATATATATATATATTTTTTTATCTGAGAATGTTGAATATAATATTAAAAATACAAATTTTTTAAAATATCTAAAAATCCTTTAAAAAACAGATGCATTCACCTGAGAAGCAACATATAAGATGTTTAGACTTGCTTTTAGAGAACAGATATTGAATATAAGTATATTTTGTCTTTACTGCACTTGCAGAAGTATAATCAAGTGAAAAAATACACTTATGTACAAAATACACTTATATTTAAGATACATTCTCTTAAATCAAGTCTAAATATCTTATATGTTGCTTCTCAAGTAAATGTATCTTGTTTTAAGGATTTTTAGACAATTTTAAATGGAAAAAAAGACAAATACACTTGATAACAATAGGATTTTTTTGTAGTGAAATTTCTACTGAATTACACATAATAAAAAGTATTTTTTCCCTTTAATTCAGTGAATGTCATTTAGAGGTATTTTTAAAAGATGATTTTGTCCTCTTTATTGTTAGCAAGCACGTTTAATACAACCGTAATGCATGATGGAATAGCCTTCATCTCTCTAAAACAATAGACTTTAGGAGAAAATAGAATTTCAGGAGAAATGTGTTTCTTTTTGTCTATTTTTAAAACCAAAATTTGACATGCAGGTGTAAAGTAACTTGTAAGAACTCAATACCTCAGCAAATGGTGAAACAACCCACTGTATTGTGATTTCCGCATGGTAGCACAACCATCTTCAGTTGTTCTAATAACAAGAACATTTTCTTGAGTACCAAATTAGCACTTAAGAATGCTTTTGAAAGGAATAGGTGACCGTATATGTTTGCCATCACGGGTTAAGAAAAAATGGAATAAATACTACTTAAAATAATTATTTCAAACCGTAATAATAATTTGCAAATAATGTTTTTGGCAGTATTTTTGAGTAATTGAATGCATCCTTGGTGAAAATGTCTTTGTGTTCTAAAAATGGAAGTGTATATACTATATATAATATAATTTTCTTAAAGTAACTTGTAAGGTAATTACTTAGTAGTTTTTCGGCAAACTACTTATTTACTCTTACTTGAGTCATAATATTTCTCAGTACTTATATTTGTATTCAGGTGAATTATTTATTCAGTAGCAGTACTTAAGTAAAAAAAAACAAAAAACAGTAGTCTTTCCACCACTGCCGTTGACAACTCACTGACTTTAATTGCCAGCATTTGTTTATCAGTTGGGTTGACAGTCAAACCCCTGTTAAGCTAACAGGAGCATTGCAGTTTTGGTTGTTTAAATGTCTTTTTCCAAGCTTCTGGCAAAGGAATTTCTGTATGGTTGGAGATTGGAGAATTCAAGTTGGAAAATCCCACATCCTACTTGAATGAAACACAGCATGAGTATCTCGCTAAACTCTGCCTTTGACATTGACCCTGCCTCAATCCTGAGTTGGCCTTCTTTGGCCCAAGGGTAATCGGCGGGCCACAGGCCATTGGCAGTTGGCCCAGAATAAGCCCAGAGGAGGCAAGTGAAGTGACAGTAGCAACACAACTGGCCCTGGCATGCACTAGCATGCCCTTATTTGGCCCGACAGTAAAAATACAGCTAGTGACCACTGCTGACCTGTGGTTAATTGTCTGCAAAGGGACAGTAAGACTGAAACTGATCTTTGCCTTCACATATCCTTTTTTCATGTTTAACTTGAGCAGAATATTTTTATATCACCATCATACAGAAGATTATACCTGACCACCAATCTTGACAATGTTTTGCCTTTGAACAGGATTGTGAGGTTCTTAGGTGAAATAAACAAGACTAACACTTTTCGTTGGAAACATCTTTAAAACTCAGAACATTTTGGATCTGCTCTGCTTTCAAGTTTTAGGTAAAATAATGCTTATGCTTCTCAAATCCAACTCAAAAAAAAAAAAAAAAAAAAAAAAAGTTCATCCTTCAGCACTTCATACTGGATTCCTCAAAGTTACGTTTTGTCAAAATAGGAGATGGCTGGCATAACGTAGCAAAGCAAAATCTGTATTTTCATAAAAATCTCAGTTGTTTATTATTTTGGGATTATAGCTGTATTGATGGCTTGATAATCCAATGTTTTTTTAATTTTATTTTTTTATAATGCAACCTGTTAAATTTCTTTCAGATATCCAGGAATTTTATGAAGTGAGCCTGCAGGATAATGAGGATAAGCCCAGAGAGCCTTCAAACCTTAAAACGGGACAACCCTTTCCTCCTGTTAATGAATGGAATCTCACTGGCTCATCAGAACCTGTGCCCAGCAGCCATACTCGTGTGCCCAGCAGCCATACTTGTAAAGAGGTAAGCAGAATGCTGATTATTTGATGTATAGTATTACATTTTCTGTAATCATATTTACAGCAAATTGTACCTAGTTCTTGAATTTTGTTGGCAATGTTCTGTCTTCAGAGTAATTGTTGGCATTTATCATTGTTGATACAACAACAAACTTCCTAAAAGGCATCCATGCCTTGTTTCAAAATATTGAGAAGAATATATCTTTGAATGTATACAAGCACTAGCTTGATGGTATGCATTAGCACTGGATTACCCCACAATTACATTGGAATACCTTTTATCCTTGAGGAAGCAGTAGTGTTCCTTAAAGACTTTGCTTATTATAGGGGTTCATTCCCCAAAAATCGTCCATGCTGTGCTCTTGAAGCCACACCCCTTTTGATCTCTGGCTAGAAGATATTATATTTGCAAAGAAGCACATGAAAAAACTAGTGCTGTCAGTCTGTTTAAATTTTTAATCGCGATTAATCGCATAATTTTTTGGGTTTGTTTTGTATAACAAATAGCATTAAGAGGTCTTATCCCCATCTCTTGATCACTGATACGTAGGGGTGTGAATCTTTGGGTTGAAAGCGAATCGATTCGATTCACGATTTTACAGGTTTTCAATTCAAAAATGTTATTTGCAAATTCAAAACGATTAAATTTGATTCAATTAGCGATTAAATTCTGCATTTTTTAAAAATGCGTTTATAGTATTTTTTTAAATACTTCGCCTAATGTATCTTAAGCAAGAAAAAGGCAAACTACTTGAGACTGTTTATTGCACCAAAAGTAACTTGAAAGAAAACACATTAAGTACAGTTAATGTACTCAATTAATTGTACAGTACTGTGAAAAAATCCTGATTTCTTCTGTTTTTCATACTAAATTGTTTTAGATCTTCAAATGAGATATAACTTAAAACAAAGGAAACCTGAGTAAACACAAAATACAGTTTTCAAATATATATATTTTTTTTACTGAAGCAAAAAAGTTATCCAACACCTATATCACCCATGTGAAAAACGAGCTGCCCCCTTAAACTTAATAGCTAGTTGTGCCACCTTTAGCAGCAGCAAACGCTTCAGATAACTGGAGATCAGTCGTTCACAACGCTGTGGTGGGATTTTGGCCCACTCTTCTTAGCAGAACTGCTTTAGTGCAGCCACTTTGGAGGGTTTTTGAGCACGAATTGCCCATTTAAGGTCCTGCCACAGCATCTCAATCGGGTTCAAGTCAGGACTTTGACTAGGCCACTCCAGAACTTTAATTTTGCTTCTTTTGAACCATTCAGAGATGGACTTACTCTTATGCTTTGGATCATTGTCTTGCTGCATAATCCAGTTGCGACTGAGGTTCAACTCACGGACTGATGACCAGACATTCTCCTTTAGGATTTTCTGGAAGAGAGCAGAATTTATGTTTCTCTCAATTATTGTAAGTCGCCCTGTCCCTGAAGCAGCAAAGCATCCCCACACCATCACACTACTACCACCATGCTTGACCGTAGGTATGATGTTCTTTTTGAGGAATTCTGTGTTTGATTTATGCCAGATGTAATGGGACCCCTGTCTTCCAAACAGTTCCACTTTCGACTCATCAGTCCACAGAACATTCTCCCAAAAGGCTTGAGGATCATCAAGTCTAAATTTTGGCTAAATTTAGACTGAGCCTTAATGTTCTTCTGGGTTAGCAGTGGTTTTCACCTCGCCACTTTTCCATGGATGCCATTTTTGGCCAGTGTCTTTCTGATAGTTTAGTCATGAACAGTGACCTTTAATGATGCAAGAGAGGCCTGCAGTTTCTTGGATGTTGTCCTTGGCTTTTTTGTGACTTCCTGGATGTGTCGTCACTGTGGAGGAATTTTGGAAGGTCGGCCACTTCTAGGAAGGTTCACTACTGTGAACCTGTTTTCACCATTTGGAGATAATGGCTCTCACTTAGCCCTTTTCCACCAAAATTGCGATTGGTTCTCATGCCTGTGCTCTGCTGGTTCATAGCCGAGGCAATCTGGAGCCAATCGTAAACCGGCCACGCTTTTCCACTGACCTGAGAGCCGAACGGTGACGTAACGGGTTACTGTCTACGTGGTAGTTTCACATGACTACTTCAAACATAAACAAACATAGTGTGTCACAGTGTGTTTGAATACAGCTTTTACTCTTGTTTTTGAGGACATATTTAAATGTATGGATTAATGCAATCCCTCGTTATTACATTGCTCAACAAGATTGTCAGAGACGACATCTGCGCTAAAGGCGACGGGTAATATAATTACATTATATTGTATGAACTATGGCTTAACTTGCTAAGTTTTGTAAACTTATTAACATTGGTGTAGCAGATGGTTTTATTTGGATTTTTGCCATAGCAAATAACATTATTGATCCCACCGTTTTACTTTACAGATAGCCGCAATCTTCCAATCTTGGTGAGTAGCTGGTCAAAAATCCCCTTACAGAACAAAACAATGCACAAAATAAGATGACAACAGTGTAAGAAAAGCTAACAAAGTTGGCAAATATAACAACTTACTGAGATCAACTGCAGAGGACACCGGCGATTCATTGTTTATCACGAGCATTACTGGCTGAATTCAGTGCCCTGGCTAGTTAACAGGCTGGTCAGTGTCAGAGTCCAAAACATCATTGCTCCGTCCACTGTCGCTTTTGCTTATATCCTTCTTATGGTCCCTGTACTCTCTTAAGTGTTTTTCAATTTGTTTATGATGTGGTCAATTGTCTGATTGTAGGCAGCGTGCATAATTTTCGGCTGTATCTTCAGTCTCGTAGAGTATTTTTTTTCCTTTGCGATCTCTCTAGTTTATCTCGGATATTTGTAAATACCAAATTTCAAGTAGAGCACTCGTTTCATTGTGTTACCCGAATGCTTTTGATGTCTGTTAATTTTGTGGGGTTTTTTTTATTGTTGTTATCCACCTTATTTTGCAACACGGAAGTAAGCAGTGGCTGCATTTCCAGCGAATGTGAGAAAGTTTGGCTGGCATTGACCGCATTGTAAATAACTAGAAGGTTATAATACCAGAGTTTATGATCTGGGCTTATAAACTATCACACAACCACAGGATGTACAGCAGAATTATGTGTCAATGTCGGGTCATTTTCTAACGTCAGCATTTATTGTAAAATCATTCACTTGTTGCTGTGTGTTGTTGTATTGAAGAGACGGTAATTAAATCTGCTTCTTTCTTTACCAAGATTGAGACGATGCAGTCTTTCTTGTCTCCATGTAAACCTCCGTCCATATGTACCTGCATAACTTCCGATGATGCCTTTATTTTTTTTTATTTCCAAAGGCAATGTTTCATAAGGCTTCCCTTTTTTTTTTTTTTTTTTATACTATGCACCGCTAAGAAATTGAGAAGGCTCTCTGACAAGAATGGAGAGTAAAATGTGTTTATTATTTTGCCAAGATGAAACAAGATGCAGTTTTAATGCAAAGAAAGTTGAAGCAGCATTTTCCCAGCAGCTTTCTTCTCTCTGCTGGTTGTATAAAGTTTGTGGAGGCGTGTCAGACAGCGCAGAGGACTGTCCGTGTCAGTGCCTGATTTAATTTATTCTGCCAGTGCAACAGTGTGTGATGAAACGATGGCAAAATGTGATAAATGGGAAAACTGTATGCGCTCAAAACCAATGAGTTTATGAAAATCGTAATTAATGATAATAATATGTCGACATTTATTGCCAGCCTGTAATATAAAGCAGCATAATGTAGTATTTTTGTATAGCTAAAATAGCTGGAAGTGGCTTATACCGGAAGTGGTCCACATTCAAGTTGATAATAGTGGCACCCTAGTTTGCTGAAAAATATGGTGGGTAGACCAAAGAAGTACTCATTGCTGCAGACAGTAGCTACTGTTGTTGTTTGGGAAAACTTTACTATGGTGATGAATCATTATCCCGCCCTCCATCTGCTGATGTAATCGGTTACTGCATAGAGACCAGCAAGCTTTTGGGGCTGGTGCGGAGGAACCTGCACCCAAACCACGTCGGTGGAAAAGGGCTAACTGTGGTTCTTTGGAGTCCCAGAGCCTTTGAAATAGCTTTGTAACCCTAGCCAGGCTGATGTACTTCAATTGCTTTTTTCCTCATTATTATTGGAATTTCTTTCGACCTTGGCATAATGTGCTACTGGGTTAGACCTTTTAGCCAACTTCATACTGCTAAAAAGTTCTATTTGGGTGTTGATTTGATTGAACAGGGCTGGCAGTAATCAGGCCTGGGTGTGTCTAGTCCAGCTGAACCCTATTATGAATGCATTTTCGTAGATTTGGTAACTATGGTGCAAATACTTCTTCACACAGGCCCAGTTGTTATTGGATAACTTTTTTGCTTCAATAAATAACATTATCATTTAAAAACTGTATTTTACTCAGATTGCCTTTGTTTTATGTTATGTTTTTTTTTTTTTTTTTTTTTTTTTTTTAAACAATTTAGTGTGAGATATACACAAAAACAGAAGAAATCAAGAAATAATTTTTCACAGCACTGTACCTACAGGATACTTGAAATACAATAATAGTACAAGAGGACAATATTTTAGAGCTGAACATAGCTAGAAAGGTATTCCATATTCCACTATATGGTGAACCATGACCATGGGGACCCTGAATCAGTAAACTAATCCAAATATTACAAAATTAACCCTTGTGCATCAATAAAATGAAGTTACTCAGAGGTTCTTAGAGGACAAAAATGTCAGTGTCAAAAACTGCCATAATAATATTATATATTAATATTATTTTCCACTTTCAATTAGTTAATTTTTTTTAACCAACAACAGCCCAGATCATAACTACCAAATATTTATTCATTTTCAGGATTTTAACTCTTTAAATGGCAGTTTGTTTATATAATGCCACTGTTGTTTTTTATGAAAAAAATAAAATAAACAAAAATAATATTTTCCATATACTACATGTTAACGGGATTTTTATTTTTTTTGGATTATTACAGTCTGGGATATGTCAGTGATTAGCAACAACATTGATTTTGATGCATTATAATTTTTTTGCAGTGTCAGTTTAAAAAAACAAAAAACACTTAGGACCTTGGAGGACAAAAATGTCCACTTCTAAAAACTGCCATAAAAGTGTTATATATAATATTATTTTCCACTTTCACTGACTTAGATTTTTTTAACCAACATCAGTCCTGATCATAACTACCAAATATTCATTCATTTTCAGGATTTTAACCCTTTAAATAACTGTTGTTTTTTACACACACACACACAAACACACACACACCTTTTTCAATACACAAAAAAAAAAAAAAAAAGAAAAAACACACTCTGACATCCATACCAATACACCCGCACAATTTTAGCTGCATAATTTATTAAATTGGCCTGCAGTGCTCTATAATACAGCAAACAGAAAATAGGAAAAAAGCATGTATTTGCTCCATAGGCTAAACATGAGAAAAATGGCGCCATCTGGTGGAAAATATAAAAAAAATTACATTTTGAAGCTAGGGATCCGGAATGATGGCATAATATCATAGAATTCATGATTTTATGCTTTAATGGCACTGGGATCAAATATTGTAGATTTAATGAGTTTCAGTGGGGGCATTTTTGTCCTGAAGGTCCTGTGTGTAACTATTTTGTGTACACATTATAGATGTATTATAGGAACTGAGGTTGAAATATCAAAATTTATGCCGTTGGCATTAACACCAAAATGATCGGAAAAATTTTATGAAAAAGACAAAAATGTCCTGAAGGTCACACAAGGGTTAAAATAACATAATCTGACTACATTCAGCTTCAAAGAAAAGAGAAAAGCAATCAGATAGATGACTTAAGTTTAAATTAGAGCTGTCAGTAGATTATATAAAACTACTATTCATTGCAATGTGCATTAAATCTCTTAAACCGTCATCCTCCACAATATTTATATTCATCAGGCAGTCTTTTCACTTTGAATATGGAATACACATGATTTGTTTCATGGCAGCAAGCGCCGCGTTGAACTCCATATGAAAAGCGTGTCCTGTTTTGCTTTTAGCGCTGGCACTGCAGATGAAAATATAATTAATCCGAATTGTCTGGTAATCATTTAGCCTGGTTTATACTTTGGAAGAAGCTGAACGTTTATTTCCTGGACAGACTAAATCACCTTAGACGAACGAAGGCACGGTTAATCTACGTGCGACGTTGTTTTAAAAATTAGTTAATTTAGGGTGATGTCACGATGTTAAATGTACTGTTCCAGCCACAAGTAAAGCCAATAATGAAGGTTTTTCTTTGAAGGTTTGCCGCTTCTTTGCTTTAATAAACTTGTCACAGCCCCTTTCACTTTTTAAAAACTCAAATCTCTCTCCACTCATTTGTTGTGGCCGTGCTGTCTTTGTAGAGTTTGTTGCAAATCATGTAAAAAAGTATACTTCCACACAATCTCTGAGAGACAGGCTTCAAAGTTATCCATTTTAATAACAGTAACCTAGGTAACAACTCCTCAGCTGGCACGCGCTATTGTAAATAAAAAGCGTCATGTCCAAACCACACCCACGAATAGTTTTAACCAATCATCAGTGCTCTTCGACCATCCGAGTTCTCTTGGTTTAAGAATTTCAGAGATGTGCGCAAACAGGAGAAATCTCACCAAACGAACACCTTGGCAGAACAAAAACGTCACTGCATTTCGTCATCATTTGTAGGCGAACTGAGTGTAACTGAGTGTAATGTCCCTGCTGGACACATCGCAAGGGTTCAGCCCTCTAACGAGTGTTCAGAACTCACATGGAGCTGAATAAAATGTCAGAATCTAATGTTAAATCTGTACATGCCTTAATTGCGATTAAGAAAAAATGTACGTGTTATACATTTTAAATTAATAGCATGCATTAACAATGACAGCACTAAATGTTTTCAGCACACCAAGTTCCAAACTAAACAATGATACCAGTAAAATGGCACTGTTTTATCTTATAGAAAATAACGCCTTTATAAGTTTCCTCACAATTAAATCACTTTATTTCAGTTGTGACCCAGACATTTAGGGTCAGTAATTGCCCCCTGTATTTGATTTTCAGGGGCATTTTTTATAAAGCCATATTTTTTTCTAACAATTGAAAACATAAACTGTGTCTTATCTGTTTATGTCAAAATGTCAATTTATGCAATTTAAGCAATTCATTAATATAAATGCTTATGTCTGAGCATTTTTAGTCTTACCCTAAAAATTACATTGTCAACTATATCAGAGGTTACAAATAAAAAATAGAAGAATTCATTACAAGGGCATTTTTGCTTCCACATTTTACATTTCGGAAGCATTTTTATGATTTTTTAATGCCATTTTTGCCCCAAGCTCCCTTTAATTTCAGACCATGTATTAGCCACGCAGCGAGCTGTATCAAATGGTTTGAACACGTTTGACACGCGACAAGAATGCTATTGCAAGCTGTCATTTGCTTGTGAGATAGTGACTATCTGGAGGAGATATCTGAGTGCTTGAAAGTTACTCAGAAAAGTTTCAGTGAGTTACGGATGGAACGAAGAGCAGGTGTGATCTCGTGAAGGGTGATGGAAGAGGGCAGCGCGTGTCTGTGAAGGGAGAGCTGTGAGAGCACACGCTCCTGGATGCACTAGAGAATGAAGCCGTGCATGTCTCATTTAAATCACACATGTAACTAATTTAATATTTATATATTCTAAAATATTGTTTACTCATTTGCCGAATCGAGATTAATTTGATGTTTAACAGTTTAAATAGATTGAGCAACACTAACGATTCTCGATTCAAAAATCATATTTCAAGATCGATGCAATGAAATGACCATCGGGGTGCGCCAAAAGCAAGTAAAATTATGTAATCAGACAAGGTTTTTAAGGTAAAAATTTGAACTCCATTCACCGATTTCTCACTAGATCAGTGTGGATGAATCAGATCTTGTTAAACAATTTTTTTTTTATTTTATTTTTTTATTTATTTTTTTTTTAACCATTATTTAATAATGTTAATTTCTCATTTAATTTGGATAAAGGTTGGTCATGTGTTTTTCACTTAAATTGTTGCTCACATTCTAGAGAGCGAGTAGATATTTTTTTTATTGTGGGAATGAAAGTATTCTTCACACTGTAGTGTTTTAACAATGCATGCATGTCGGTCTCTTTCATGTGAGGTCTCGAATGATTCAAATCATGTTTGAATGTAGGCTAGATGAATTTCATGTCTCACTGACATACGTTCTGAAATGCTACTCTGTATTGGTATACTCATTAAGTATCTGTCTAACTGATTCTGAGTACATTTAAAGTGGACGAGAGACTGGATTGGTTGATTTGAAGTGTCTAACATTTTATTGAAGACATGTTAGATTTTTTTTTTTTTTTTTTGTGAACAAAGTTTGTTTGTAATTACATGTAATAATTATATCAGAATGTTTAAAACCATTTCTGAATTTTCCTAAAAGGGCTCAAATGATGTAGGCTACTACATAAAGGAAAGCTTTTTAAATGTCAGCAATAGTTATCTTAATATAAATATATTCATTCCCGTTGATAGGAATGATCTATTGTACTTCTCGAAGGAGTCCACCTGTTTTACTGAGCTATTTGGTGTAGAATCAAAAGGGCAGAGGCGTCAGAGCGCACGCGGTCGACTCTTCCGTTACCCACACATTGACGCGCAATAGAGCACGCGCGCCCAGAGGTGATGGGAGCGCGAGGAGTACATTATGTTGGTCGGTCTCCCCGCTGGTCTACCAGCTCCGGACGCACGTCAGTATGAGTGCGGGCGTCCTCTTCCTCCTTAACATCCCAAAAATTATACTACTTAAAGAGAACATTAGATGATGCATTCACTTCTTCGATGAGGGTGTGGATACGCTCATTGTTTGCTCAACTGAGAGTAAGTTTATGTCGCGCGCTCAATGCATTCACGCGCATATTTTAGTGACAGGATTACAGCAGCTGTCATGAGATGCTGAGGTCGCGCGCTAGAGAATGGACTGTTTATGCATCGTTAGCACAAAGGTAAGAGGATATATGGGTAAAGTGTTTGCAACGCTCTCCGTGGTGTCTGTTTTGAGTATATTTATACAGTTGATTATAATTAAACGTTGAATGTAATCAGATGTGCAATTCAACCAGTCATTATTGGCAATAAGCACCATACACTATCTCATAGGTACTTATACATTCAATATCTAAACGCTATAAACGAGCATTTACAAAGTTTGAGATTTAGTCATTCATAGTATGAGAATATGTTAAGGATTTCAGAACACATTGCTGCATGTGTTTTGTTCAAGTTAAAGAGAATATGTGTTCTCAGGATATTAAATAACAGCAAGAAACACCAGATGACTACTAACCCATTAACATACTAATGTTCACTTTAAAACCTTTGATAAAAACAATGGTGTCCAATGATATAAGGTGGAGCTAAAGGTGATTACACTTGGCATTGCCTTACCTACTCACTGATTAGGCTGTTTTAGGCAGAAATTGAAAGGGAGGGAATAACTTCATATTGTGTTTATAATGTTTCTGAATTTTTGTTTTTGAACTTTATTTCTAAAGACTTGTTTCAGGAGGTGCCCATTCGTTTCTTAGAGTTTCGACAAAAATGTGGATTGCTGTAATATTTCTCTCTTTTTCTGAAGACAAAGATGTGTATGTATATGCCTCACATTTTATATATATATATATATATATATATATATATATATATATATATATATATATATATTATATGTAGTTACATATAGTTCAGGACTGAATGTGATCAGATAGTGTCGTTGAGTGAGTGAAAAAGTTGTTTAAAAGGTAGATGCTGTTTTCATCATTCCATGTAAATCACTTATCACCATAACAGAATATTAAAGTGATTTAAGACGTAGACATCTGCACGGTATAAAAGAAATTAGCATAATGAGACCATGATGTACATGGTGTACTGTCACTAGAATTAGTTTGAATTGGTAGGCTATGTGCTTTTAGGGCACACCTGCACCAAAAAGCCCTCTAGAATTCAACAGTTAACACAGGTAATGTTTGCAAGTGAAAGCCATCTGTGACTTTTAAAGAGCACATTCAGTGAACACAATGTTGGTACACCTACAGGCATGCACTTTAAATATGTAAAATTTACTTTGTCGTTATATAATCTGTGCTGCTTCAGAGATGCTTTTTCTACTTCAAGTGAGTTATATTTGTCTGGAGTGGCAAAAGGACAACATCTGTCACAGCTCCACCACCCCCTCCCCGAGGGCAAATCACCTAGGGTCTCTTTTAAAGTCTGTGCTTGACCTTCTACAGTACAGACCTTCCTACGTCCTCATACAGGAAAATGGCGGTGACAGATTTTCAGCACTTGTTCCAGCCGAAATAATCTTTATTACCATGGGAATTTTAAAGAAGTATTACAATTTATCATTTGATAATTTTGCTTCCTCTTGATCAAAGTGAGATTTCCTTTCAAGATAAATCAAGACATTTAAAATCCAGTGTTAGGTTTTGCACATGCAGTTTTTTTCTTAACAAGAATGTCATATGATGTTCAGTGCAAGTGTTGTCAGTATGTCTCCCCCCTTCACTGGTTTGCCCTTTTCAAGAGCCTCTTTTTGAACAACATAAGCATTGTTTGCAGAGAGTGGCATGCTGTCAGTTTTATGTTACTAGTGGATTTGACTAAACTTAAAATATGATTTTGAAGTACTCCTGATGTCAGCCTTAGAGGGATACAGTACACTGGCTTTTCTTCTACATTGCTGTGAAGAAGTATTTGCCCCCATCCTGATTTCTTCTGTTTTTGTGTATACTAAATTGTTTCAAAAATTCAAACAAAACCTAACATAAAACAAAGGCAATCTGAGTAAACACAAAATACAGTTTTAAAATGATAATGCTATTTATTGAAGCAAAAAAAGTTATCCAATACCAACTGGGCCTGTTTGAAAAAGTATTTGCCCCCTTAGATACTAAATCCCCAAATCTATGAAATGGCATTCATAATGGGTTTCAGCTGGACTAGACACACCCAGGCCTGATTACTGCCAGCCCTGTTCAATCAAATCAACACCTAAATAGAACTTTTTCAGCAACATGAAGATGGCTTAAAGGTCTCACCCAGTAGCACACTATGCCAAGGTCGAAAGAAATTCCAGAAATTATGAGAAAAAGGTGATTGAAATACATCAGTCTAAAGGGTTACAAAGCTATTTCAAAGGCTCTGGGACTCCAAAGAACCACAATGAGAGCCATTATCTCCAAATGGAGAAAACTTGGCACAGTAGTGAACCTTCCCAGAAGTGGCCGACCTTACAGAATTCCTCAAAAACACAGCGACGACTCATACAGGAAGTCACAAAAGAGCCAAGGACAACATCCAAGGAACTGCAGGCCTCTTTTGCATCAATAAAGGTCACTGTTCATGACTCCACTATCAAAAAGACACTGGCCAAAAATGCCTTCCATGGAAGAGTAACTAAGTAATTACATTTTATAAAGCACATTTAAGTGCTGTACAAAAAACAATTGTAAAATAAAATAAAAGTTAACCGTTACTAATCAACAAGTTAATAGCCAGGGAAGGCCAAAGAGTGGAAATGTGTCTCAAGTCTAGATTTAAAGATAGAGATTGAAGGAGCACACTTAATGTCAGGTGGCAATTGATTCCATAAGCGTGGAGCAGCAACTGCAAAGGCTCTGTCACCTTTTAATTTAAGACGTGACCGTGGGACATAAAGGAGAGCTTTATTGGCAGACCTGAGAGACTTAGGAGATGAATGCAATTAAATAAGGTCAGAAATGTAAGATGGGGCTTGTCAGTTAAGAGCTTTATAAACAATCAGCAAAATCTTGAATTGAATTCTAAAAAAGACCAAAAGCCAATGAAGAGAAGCTAGGATTGGAGTAATGTGATAATGTTTTTTTGCACTTGTTAACAGTCTAGCCGCTGTGTTCTGTACCATCTGCAGACGTGCCAATGAAGATTGGGGAAGACCAAGGTATAGAGAATTACAATAGTCCAGGCGTGATGTAATAAATGCATGAATTAATTTTTCCAGATCTTGAAAGGAACGTGACGATTTAAGTCTGGAGATGACACTCAACTGGAGAAGAGTGGCAAGGCGAAAAGCACTGCTA